>NW_022196013.1:0-1230000 GCF_008641045.1 Pistacia vera
AAGCTCCCATTTTCCATTTAGCTAAGGGTAAAATAGTAGTTAAAAAAATTAATAACACTGGCTTCTATACATATTCAAAATTTCTTTTGGAATAATTTAAGTAAATATTCATCATTTGTTCAAGATATAGAACCTTTTGTCGTCTTCTATTTTCATAATACTACGTGTAGACATGAAGTGTAATATTACTCACATAAAGGTTTTGTTTGATTCGAGTTTTTCAAGCAATATTTAGGTTATAATGTTTAGTTAATTCATTTCGGTTCATGATTAATAGTTTGTGCTTTGTCATAGTTTTACTTCAAAATATAAAACCTAGAAAAGAAGAAAAGGACTTAAGAGCTCATATAAGAATCAAATGCTTCCATGTTTAAAAATAAAATCATTATGATTGATTTACATTTGTTTGCTTTAGGTCTAGAAAGATATGAGAGCCAAAAGTTAATTCTTGTAGGAGAGAAGAAACATGAACTAAATTTGGTAATCACTTAAGAGTTTTAATTTAATCATGAAATTGTGAATTCTAACTTACCTAAATTTATTTTGATTATTTGATGGCTACGAATATAAAGCTTTGGATCAGGAACAATGGAAGAAGAAGAATATATATTTCATTACAAATATATTCTCACTTAAATTAGGAGATGGGAGCTGAAGAGGAAAATGATGAGGACTGTAAAAACTTTTCCCCAAAAATATATGAATAATGTTACATTTACACCACTTTTTTATACCATTTTAATTACATCATGATGTGGCATATGCCACAACCACACAAATTCTATTATAATATTAAAAATTCAAAATAATTAAAAATTTGTATGGTTATGACATATGTCACATCATGATGTAATGAAAATGGTGTAAAAGGGTGGTGTAAATATAGCATTACTCAAAATATATAGAAGAACGCCTTCAGAAACAAAAAAGCAAGGCCCAAAAGCAGAAAAGTACATCATAATTATGTGACTACCATTTAGTGGAAAAACTATAGGAGCACTAGAATAAATCACTTTTTCCCACACAAATAATAGTTTAATGACACTTTTTCACCCATAGACTTTTAAAATGCCACTTTCTCACAAAAAAAAAAAAAAAAAAATACTTTTAATGACACTTTCCCACCGACCCCAGCAATTGCCAATCGATTCCAACATCGTTACGACCTCACACCAATATCATTCTCTTTAATGATCATCACTCACTAAAACCCCTCAAACCTTACTCCCACTAACCCTGCTAATTGCCAACAATCGAGCGATTAGGGTTTGTACGGTCGCCCTTCTCAAGTCAAATTCCAACCAATCACGACCACCAAAATCCAATATTTCACTACCAAAAGACTCATCGACCTCTCTTTTTCAAAAGCCTCAATAGCATGGACCGATTTTGCTTTTTGTTCACCACCGAATTAGGAAGTTTTTTTTTTTTTTTTTTTTTTTTTGGGTGGGAAAAAGTCATTAACTCTTGAATACTATGAGGTTTCGAATGAAAAACAGATAAAAATTAAGAAAAGCAGCAAAGAGATTTCTGGAAAATTTTGTGTATTATTTCTTATGAGAGTACAAGTTACAGTGACACTTTGTAAGCTAGTGTGTTGAGCTAAAATAGTAATTAACTCTATCAGTTGTTAACGGCAGTAACAATTTATTAACAAAACTTAACAGAGACTTAACATCTTCCATTACCAACATCTTCGCTCAAACTAAATTGGGAAAGATTGTTACACTTTTATTAACATTATGCACTTTCACTTACTAACATCTTCCCTCAAACTGAGTAGGAGTATTTGTACACTTCACTTAATTTTTCTTCACTAACCTTGCAAGCCTTTAATCAGAAACTACTGCCTTTCAACAAACAAACATGAGCTACAAGTAAACTAAGTACACGACAAACTGATCACTTCTTTCAATATGCAAACTGATCACAAAACATGAGCTACAAGCAAAGTAATTACATCGCAGGCAACTGATCACAAGAAAATTGATCACACTTTCAACAAGCAAAATGATCACATTTTCAGTAAGCAAACTTATGACAAAACATGAGCTAATTATGCTGTAGATAACTAGTCACTTTCAAGTAAACTAGTTGCATATGAAAAGCAACCTAATCCACTAGTACCCTTAGTAAACTGCAACTACAAATTGACCATTGTAGTACTTACCCCATTACTGAACAGATTAACACAAACAGCTACCTTCAATTTGTAGATATGACCAGCATATATCAACTATCATAATTCTTGATAGGAAAAACCCAATAGAAGTAGCTAAAAGCATTCACAACTTTGAGTATTACCATTACCAATACCAATGAAAGCAATTGACACAGCAGAGTAAACTAGGAAAATTTGGAACAAAATTTTCAATATTATGACATCAAGTCTCCTTACCTTCAGTAGACTTAGGGTGAGATTCAGTTTTACCAACAGTAGCTGTAACTTTTAGCTTGTTTCTAAGAAGTTCAAACCTTGAAGTAGACAGAGATTTAGTGGATATATCAGTTGTTTGATGTTCAGTAGGTACATATTAGACTTTCACGTAATTGGAAGCAACTTGTTCCCTTATATAGTGTGTATCGAGTTCACTATGCTTAGTCCTAGCATAAAAAACTGGATTTGATGCAAGAAAGCCAGCACATTGATTATCATACCATATAATTGGGATTTCATGGAGATTTACACCAATTTCAAATAACAGACTTCTAAACCAAGCTATTTCTGTAGCTCTTTGTGTAAGGGCTCTGTATTCCGCCTCTGTAGTGGACAGAGCCACCACCTTTTGCTTACGAGAGCTCCATTGCAATAAATTTGAGCCAAGAAATAAGCAGCAACCACTTGTCAACCTCCTATCCTGAATACTTCTTGGCCAGTCAGCATTAGTGTAGCACTCTAGGTGAAACTATGGACTTTACTGAACTGAATCCCAAAGTTTGTTATCCCTTTGAGGTGTCTAAGAAGCCTTTTACAGGCTTTCCAATGTAGTTGAGTAAGAGCTTTAAGAAATTGACTCAATTTATTAACTGAATAGGCTATATCACTGTTAGTCGCTGATGGGGTTTGCACAGCGGAAATTAAAAATAAAATCCTTAACAACAACATTGAACCCAAGAACCTTATACCCAATTTATGTTATTTACATATGAAATGATATTGAATATAAAATTTCCAGATTTCATACCAGCGTTTGGAGGCTCCTTCAATCGATACGAATCGTTCTCACTCTAAGATAAGAGTGAACTTTCGGTATCCACACGAAGATAGGTGGCGATCGACTTGCGGTCTCAAATAATAGCAAGACACACAAGCAAAAAGGATGCAAAATTTTTCTTCAAGAAAAATTCTCTTCTCCACAAAGTGAAAAAACGTGATAGAGAGTGAGGCGAGTGGCTTGGATTTAATTAATGTGTTCTCCCATTTTATTTTAATTTTAAGTTGCCTTTTTATATGCAACAAAAATTAAAACCCTAATCTAGTTCGGAATAAATTTATTCCATGACTAGCATAATAAATCCTCATTACCAAACAAGTTAATAATCCACATGACATCTTATTCAAATTCAAATATGAATTTTATATTTTATATATATTATCTTCACTAATATTAATATCATCAAATATTAATATTAAATAATTTTAATTTCAATATGAAATTAAATATAGGCAATGATCTCAGCAAATTTAATTGCATTATGAGATTACCAAAATGCCCTTTCATCTAAAATGACGAAAATATCTTTTCCATCATAAATGATGAAAATACACTTTCATCACAAATGACGAAAATACCCTTTCTCACCAATTCATCCTTAAGTTGTCTTCTATGTGTGTGACCCAAAGGCTCCTCATCATATCAGTAGTGAGTAGTCTCACGATTGACACCAATCAATCATCTTACTAAACACAAACCAAGATTCGCCTCTAGCAAGACATCATGGCCACCCGATAGATTCAAATTCAGCCAAACAACTTGTCTGTCAATGATATGGTTACCATGCAATTCAATTCTTTCATCATCTGTTATCCCATCGAGGCTGAGGTAAAGAAATAGTGTCAACCTCTGTTATCTTTGATATCTTTGTCTTCAGTTACTAGACCAGTGACTGGAATAATAAATTGCTTATCCCACTGTAGCCACAGCTTTAGTGTGATTGTCATTCACTGAATTGTACCATGACATAACTGCTCCCGTACCCTGGAGTGATGAATCCTTTGTTGATCCACAATAGTCTTGATACACTTCTCAATGCAGCCAATCACTACCGTATTGATAGCTCTGAATAGAACTATGTTAGGCTGGTGTCAAACTATACCAATCGATGCACAAGATGCTCTGGTGATCTCAAGTCTAAGGATCACATGCTCTACCATTCATTAGAGGATTTATTCCATAGACACCAGGGTTACCATCTTTATGGAATCCTCTGGTAGGTCTATCCAATGAACTTGCCTACAGCAAGCACCCATGTGTTACACCAGGTTGTCAACAAACAACCTTAAAAAGTGAGATTAGTCACTGTATTTCGACAGGGTCATTCAACAATATGATAGTCTTACCGTATTATCTGTGTCCTTGGTCAGAATAATACTAGGGCTACAGACATTTCTAAAATGGCCACCATATGTGATCATAGGGTTCTCACTATCAAGATGTGAAACACTTGATACCCTCGTCACGGTTCTACCATCCTAAGGACATATATTAATACACACAATTATGATTTACATGATATAGAAGAAAATTGTCTTTTATTGATTAATAAATATTATTTCAGAGAGTCAATTCTACAATAATTGATTGGCTCTAGGGCACCTACTGTAACAATCGGTTCTTGACAATGTTAGATATTGTAAGGCTCCAATAATGCTTCTATAAAGTGCTAGATTATCAAACAAATCACTATCCTCAAAGGTCAATTTGTTGCCTATAGCCATCGGTGTAGAACATGGCTTGGAATCCATCAGTCTAGTCTTTACTAGAAAGTCTTTGACATATTTTTCTTGACTCATATGAATGCCTGAGTCATTTCTAAGAACCTCAAAACCTAAAAAGTATTTCAGTGACCCTAATGTCTTCAAGGCAAATTCAATGTTCAACTTGTGCATAATCTCACTCGCAAATGTAGCATCACTACCAGTCAAGAGAATGTCATCTACATAGACAACAACATAGGCTACCTAATCATTTTGTTTGTAAATAAATAGGCTGGAGTCTGCCACAGAAGTTACAAAACCCCACTTAGGAAAGACAATTTTGAGTTTATCAAACCAAGCTCTCGGGGCTTGTTTTAGGCCATATAGTGCCTTGACTAGTTTACAAATATGAAGAGGATTTTTGGAGTCCACAAAACCTTGAGGTTGAGACATGTAAACTGTTTCACTAAGCTCACATTTAAGAAAGCATTATTTACATCTACTTGTTGAATATCAAATCCATAGATGATAGCTACACTTAACATAACTCTAATTCTAGATGACTTAATAACTGGACTAAAGGTCTCAATGTAATCAATTCCAGGAATTTGTTGGAACCCCTTGGCCACTAACTTGGCTTTGGACCTTTGAATTGAACCATTTGCATTATGCTTAATCCTGAATACCCATTTACACCTAACTATATTCATGCAAGGCTTAACTGGAACAAATTCCCCAAGTATTGTTAGAGAGTAATGCAGTAAACTCACTGAGCATGGTAGCTTTCCAGGCTGGATGGGAGAGAGCTTCAGAAACACTTATTGGTTCAGTTGTGTCAAGGTGAGAAGTGACTAGCATTGTATTATGAAGTGTGGTTTTGGATCTAGTAAGCATGGGGTGAGTATTAAGGGGTTGAGGAGCAGTAGGTAAGTCAATTGTAGGCTGAATATTTTCAAGAGAGGTACTGCAAGGGATATGAGGTGAAACATGGTTGTCAAAGGGTAATTCAACAGCTAATTGAATGTTGTCAGGAGAGGGATTTGAAGAAGTATGAGTGGAAGGTTGTTTTTCAAAGGGTAGTTCGACAACAAGTTGAATAGGTTTTTAGGAGAGTGATGTGTGGAGTCAAGAGATGTAGGAATAGGTGACCTGTGGTGTGGACTAGGTGTTGAGTGTTCTAGGGAGTGATTTATGATTCTAGGCAGTGTTCTGGAACTTGAGGGAATATGAGATGACATGGCTATAATTGTATCATGCTGATCATGTGATGTGATAGGACAATCAAGCAAATGTACTTGTGACTCAACAGGTGTAGCAAGTGAATGTTTATTTGACTCAGCATGTGTAGGTAAGATAGAAGAAACAATAGGTAATTTAAAGAAAGAAACAGGGGACTAATTAGCAGACAAATCTTAACTACAAGATGATGATGCAGAAACATATGTGTTATTTTGAGGAGATGATGAACATGTATCAAAAGGAAAACTAGATTCATCCAATTTGACACTTGGACAGATATAAACTTTGCCATTAGAATCCAAACATTTATATCTTTTGTGATTTAAGTTGTAGCCAACAAATGTGCACTTAGTTGTGTGAAAATCAAATTTGTGAGCACTATAGGGTCTAGTAAAGGGATAGGTTGCACATCCAAACACTCCAATAATGGAATAGTTAGGTTTTTGTTTGAACGAAACTTCAAATTGAGAGTAATTTGATAGGACAGGAGAAGGATATCGATTGGTGAGAAAAGTGGTAGTTTGAAAGGCAAACCACCAGTATTTCAAGGGCATACAGGCTTGGGCTAATAATGTTAGGCCTTGTTCCACTATTTGTCGGTGTTTTCTCTCTACTCTTCCATTTTTTTGGTGAGTGTAGGGACATGGATGTCTAAAGTGAACCCCATGATCAAGAAAATATGAAGCTAGACTTCTATACTCACCATCCCAATAAGTTTGAACAGATTTCAAGGTTGTATTAAACTGTTTCTCGGTTAAATTATGAAACAGTTTGAAGATAACTTGGGTTTCAAATTTAACTTTTAAGGGAAAGATCTAAGTAAACCTGCTATAGTCATCTAAAAATTGAAGGTAGTACTTAAACTCTTCAGGAGATGGGACAGGTGATGGTCCCCATAGGTCAGAATAGACCAATTCCAAGGGTTTAACAGCTTTAGAATCAGACCTACGAAAGTTAGACTGACTTAGTTTTCCAAATTGACAAGTTGTGCAAAAATCAAAAGTACTTTTGACAGAGCAATTTATCTTTAAAGAAAGTAAAATTTTGGCAAGAATATGTGCATTAGGGTGCCCTAACCGTCTATGCCACAACATGCCACTGGTTTTTTCAATAGGAAAGGATTGAAATTTATGCATTTTATTATTGGCAACAACATCATTACACATGGATACAAATGTAGTAGAATTGAAAGCAACATTATTCTCATCAAGATTCTGGAGATTACAATCTCTACTAGTATTATTATGCTCACTACATTGTGAAACAGAGGATGATAGAAACTGTTTAGATGTAGCAGAATCTTAAGCAGAGGAATTAAAAGCTGAGACTATAGAGGTGAGAGGATCAACAAGAAGGTTTGAGGACAGTGAAGTATCTAGAATTTGAAGCTGATATAGTCTAGCCTTAAGCTTTCCTTGAAGAAAGACAATTTTGGATTGCTTGTCCTTTACAACACAATTATCAACAAAGAATTCAACTATAACACTATTGTCTCTAGTGAATTTAGATATGGATAACATGTTTTTTGTAATATCAGGCACACACAACACATTTTTAAGGTAAAGAGATCTAGAATTGCAGGGTAATGAAGTAAAACTAGTATGTGAAATAAGAAGTAACTCACCATTGCCAACTTGGAGCCGCTTATTGCCAATGTACTTATACTGTAATGTTAGCTGAGACAGGTCTCATGTTGCATGGTTTGTAGCTCTAGAGTCCATGTACCATGATGCATCTTGGATGGTGGGAGATATAGCAGTGTAGTGGCAACATGAGAGGAATAATTTTGTGATTATGCTTGGGATAGAAACACTTGATTATTGGCATTAGTCCTACTAGCTTGAGCTCCAGTGTGCACTTGAGACTGTCCTGAGTGTGAGGGAGTTGTTGTGGTGAATGCAATCGGAGGAGGATGTTGAAGACCAGTATTAGGATAGAGAGGAGAGGAAAATCCAACTTGTGTAGGCATTGGAGAGCCCATATTATGGCCAGGATGGAACTAGTGAAAGTTTTGAGGAGTAGGTTTCGATCCTTGAAACAGTCTTGGAGGTTTGGAATAACTCTTACTAAAATTGGTTCTACCAAATGAATTATGTCTTCCTATAAAGTTGGCATCAAACCTATGATAGCAGTTTAAGGCAAGATGTCCAATCTTGATGCACACTTGGCATATGAATTTTCCTCGACCTACTCCGCTACCTCTCCCTCTGCCACTAGTAAATGGAGAAGTATAGATCTGATTCTGTGGTATGAATTAATTAGTTCCAGTGACAAATTGTTGGGGAGTATAACTGTAAGGGGTAAAGTCATAAGGTTGTCCAGTAAACTAAGATTGTCCAGCTTTGAACTGAAGCTGATCACTCTGCTCATTCTGATACTTCTTATTGGTCATATCAGTTGAGATATTAGCTAAATGTACTGAGCTTCCATGAAATTCGTTGTTAATCACAGAGTTCATAGCTAAATTTTCCTTCTCTAACCTAGGCTCATATTTTTGTAGAATAATTTAAGCTTCTTGTACCATAAGAGGATCTAGCCCAGACTCCAAACGTGTAGTGATGTTAACAACTACAACATCATACTCCAAGCTAAGACCATCCAAAATGTAGTTCATGAGCTCTTCATCAGTAACAATTATCCCACTTGCTAATAGATTTTCAATGAATCCTTTCATTTTAACAAAGTAGTCATGGATACTGAGATTATCCTTTTTAGTGTTTTGCAGCAAATATTTGACATGCAATGCTTTTGTTCGAGACTCAATAAGGAATTCTTTTTCAAGAGTAATCCACATATCAACGAAATACAGGCATTTAGAAATCACTATGAACATTGACTCAGAGATTGAGCTTAGAAGCCAGCTTACCAGCATTTTATCAGTCTTCTTCCACTTATTTTACTTTGGATTAGGTTTTTTCTCTGTTGTAGTGTCTGATCCTTTAGCTTGAATTTTGACAAACGGTGCAAGACAAGAAATCAATCCAATTAGGTGTTCCTCCAAATCATGAGAACTGATAGCAAAAAGGACTTAGGACTTCCAAAATTTGTAGTTATCCCTAGTCAATTTGGGGGAAATTGTAGGAAGAACTGAAGAAGGCATATGTTGAGAATTTGCAAAATTGGATGTTTCAGTGTTTAATTTGTAGCTCGAATTGTTTTGTTGAGATGAGAAATTAGTGAGATCAACCATCTTTGATGCTTGTCGATGGCTCTGATTCCTTGTGAGGTTTCGAATGAAAAACAGAGAAAACTGAAGAAAAGAAGCAAAGAGATTTATGGAAAATTTCATGTATTATTTCTTATAAGAGAGTACAAGGTATAGCGACACTTTGCAAGCTAGTGTGTTGAGATGAAACAGTAACTAACTCTATTAGTTGTTAACGGCAGTAACAACTTATTAACAAAACTTAACAAAGACTTAATAGCTTCCTTTACTACTATCTTCCCTCAAACTAAGTTGGGAAAGATTGTTACACTTTTACTAACATTGTACACTTTCACTTACTAACATCTTCCCTCAAACTGAGTAGGAGCACTTGTTACAAACAAATACTAGAGCATTGACAATATTAGATGACTGTCATTCTTATTTTCTTGCAACTAGCAGATATTTTGGAGAATAATAAGTCTTTACGAATGAAATTCAAAACATTTGTTGATCAATGGAATCTGGCTCCTTACAAAGGGAATTAACATTTTTTGTATCTTACATTTTGTTTGTTATATAAGTTATATATTTTGATGACTGCAATCAGGTACTATTCATTATTGCATTTGGTGTTTTTGTTTTTAAACATGGATTCAAAAATGATATTGAACGCACCCTTAGATACCAAACATTTTACAAATTTACAACTAAAAAATAAATAAATAAAATAAAAGAGAAACTATTATGAAACCAAAAATATGTCAACAATATATTCAACTATAGTAGACATAATTAAAACATAAAAATAAATATGCATGAGGATAGAAGCTAACATCCAGCTTCAGATTAAAACTTACCATCATCCTTGTTAGAGTTGGTACCCTAGAGCCAATCAATTATTATAAAATTGACTCTTTGTAATAATGTTTGTTAATCAATAAAAGGCAATTGTCTTGTATATCATGTAAATCATAATTGCGTGTATTGATATATGTCCTTAGGATGGTAGAACCGTGAGGAGGGTATTAAGTGTTTCAAATCTTGATAGTGAGAACCCTATGATCACATATGGTGGTTATTCTAAAAATGTTCATAGCCCCAGTATTATTCTGATCAAGGACATAGATAATACGGTAAGGCTATCATAGTGTTGAATGACCCTGATGAAAGACAATGACTGATCTCACTTGTCAAGATTGTTTGTCGACAACCTGGTGCGACACATAGGTGCTTGCTGTAGCCAAGTTCACTGGACAGACCCACCAGAGGATTCCATATAGATGGTAACCACAGTGTCTATAGAATAAATCCTCTAATGAATAGTGGTGCATGTGATCCTTAGACTTGAGATCACTAGAGTGCCTTGTGTACTGATTGATGTAGTTTGACACCAGCCTAACGTAGTTCTATTCAAAGCTATCAATACGGTAGTGATTGGCTGCATTGAGAAGTGTGTCAAGACTATGGTGGATCAACAAATGATTCATTACTCCCGGGTACGAGAGAAGTTATCTCACGGCATAATTCAGTGAATGGCAATGACACTAAAGCTGTGGCCATAATGGGATTGAGTTGTTGCTCAATCCAATTTATTATTCCGGTCATTGGTCCAGTAACTCAATACAAAGATATCAAAGATAACTGAGGTTGACACTATTTCTGTACCTCAGCGTCGATGAGATAACAGATGATGAAAGGATCGGTTTGCACAGTAACCATATCATTGATAGGCAAGTTGTTTCACTGAATCCGAATCTATTGGGCGACCATGATGCCTTGCTAGATACTAATCTTGGTCTGTGTTTAGTGAGACGATTGATTGGTGTCAATCGCGAGACTACTCACTACCGATATGATGAGGAGTCTTCGAGTCACACACATAGAAGACAGATTAAGGATGAATTGGTGAGAAAGGGTATTTTTGTCATTTATGATGGAAATGATATTTTTGTCTTTTGAGATGAAAGGGCATTTTTGTGATCTCACAGTGCAATTAAATTTGCTGAGGTCATTGCCTCTATTTAATTTCATATTGAAATTAAAATTAGTGAGATTATGTATTTAACTATATATATATATATTATTTAATATTAATATTTGATGATTTAATATTAGTGAAGATAATATATATGAAATATGAAATTCATATTTGAATTTAAATATATATTCAATATAAATATTTGATGATATTAATAAAGATAGTATATGAATATGAAAATCATATCTGAATTTGAATAAGATGCTTTATGGATTATTACCTTGTTTGGTAATGACGATTTACTATTCTAGTCATGGAATAAATTTATTCCTAACTAGATTAGGGTTTTAATTTTTGTTGCATATAAAAGGCAACTTAAAATTAAAATAAAATTGGAGAACACATTAATAAAATCCAAGCCACTCACCTCACTCTCTCTCACGTTTTTCACATGGTGGAGAAGAGAATATTTCTTGAAGAAAAATTATGCATCCTTTTTGCTTGTGTGTCTTGCTAGCACTTGAGACCGCAAGTCGATTGCCATCCTGTCTTCGTGTGGATACCGAGAATTACTCTTATCTTAGAGTGGGAGCGATTCGTATCGATTGAAAGAGCCTCCAAACGCTGGTATGAAATCTGAAAATTTTATATTCAATATCATTTCATATGTAAATAACGTACATCGAGTAGAAGATTTTTGGGTTTAATGTTGTCGTTGGGGATTTTGTTTTTGTTTTCCGTACGTAAACCCCATCAGCGACTGACAGTGGTATCAGAGCCTTCCTTATACCTTTTACGTTGTTATTCGACATTTGGTTTAATTGATTTCGATAAGTATCGATTATGTTATTGCATGATGTGTAAAAACTGATTTTTTTTGTGTGTTAAAAATCTGTTGGGATCAAAATCAAATAAAACTTGATTTCGATCAGAGGAGGATGTTGCCTTGTAGGGTGGCATGTTGTTGATGTGTGCTGCCGCGCATGGCAGTAATAAGAAGCAGTAGCAATAACAAGCAAATGCATGCTACTGCTTTAAAGATTGCGTGCGGCTGTTGCACGCTGCCGCATGGGGAAAAGTCCTGGCCACATGCTCTAGCATGTGGCCTTGGGCTATGCCATCGCAAACGGCACAACAACAGCCTCGTGTGACTACACCAAGCTGTTGCCGCACGTAGCATGGCGCATGCGAATGCGCCGCTACTGTCCTCTTGATTGGCTGTTGTTTTGGGGTTGCCCTGTGGTGGCCAAGTGCTCCCAACACTTGGCCTCGGTTGGCACTTGGTTTTTCAGCCAAGGGCCTGATCTAGTGTGCGTTAAAACGTGCACCAAATCTGGATTTTTTTTTTTTGGCAGCTCATAAAAGCTGCAATGGGGCTGAATTTTGGGTCGTAATCGCATTGTTGTGTGATATTTTTAATCCATATTTTTCTTTAAAAAAAAAATATTGCTGCACGTTAGAAACATTTTGGAGGCCCAATTGAGTGAGGCCCGATAACAAGGGACTAAAATGAAAACTTTAAAACTTGTTGGACTTAAAGAACATTACCAAAACTCAAGGGGTAACTTGTAATTTACCAACCTAACCAAAATTAAATTTTGATTGTTTATGCATGATTCTTGTTTGTGAATATGCATGGTGTTTGGTGCATAAGCCTACGAAGCTAGTTTAATTGTTTTGGGTTATGTAATTTAAAATAGGGCCTGCAAGCCCTACCTTTCTCTAAACCTCCAATGTAAGTTCCTTCTCTCATCTCACTCCCCTCGAATGTAACTCAAGGTTTCTTTTCAATAATTTAAAATGTAATTTTATTTTTGAAATCTGTGTAATGTTCGAGAAGAAGAAGCGATGGAAGGGAAGGAGGTGAAATTACTTGAAGAATCCATTTCCTTTTAAACCTAGGTTGACCTACTGATTCCTCTTGACTTGAGAAAATCGGTTTTAGTTAAGGCTATGCACCAACACATTTATTTTACGCTTCATATGCATGCTAAGGGTATATTTTATGAATATAACATGCTAAGAAAGATAAAATTGGTGAGACATAAAATAAAAAACCCCTCAACTAAAGTATATTAAATCAAAATTGAAATGGCTTCTATCACCATGTCTTTAATCAAACCACTGTTCGTTGGAACCTTGTTCGCCAAAGCGAAGTGTTCACTTCTACCAGTGGGAGGTTAAAGTTCATTGGAGTTTTCCTTAATGGTGATGGGTTGACTTAAAATGATGTGTTTTGCTTGTTCGCCAAAGAGAAGGTTGATAAACATGTCATAGGCATAGTAGAGAAGTACACTTGTTATGTGTACGTGGTGGCATGTAGTGTCCACTCTACTGATATTGAGAATCACACTTGAGGACAATGGCTTCAATCATCATATTGTGTGATTGGCTTGTTGGCTTGTTTCACATTTGAGGTTGGTAGTGGGAGCTATCAACTTATGTGGATTAAGTTTGTTGGCCTACCTAATCAACCCACTTTGGTTTGTTCATTAAAGTGAAGGTTTGAAATGGGCTAGATGGGATCTCAGTCCACTAGGACAGCCAACAAGCTTTCCCTAGTTAACAGTGAGGGCTATTAGCTTGAGGAAAATAGTAGGAGCGTTTTTAATAAAAGACCATATCAAAATAATAATAAACATTATATTGACTTTACTTTTCTATATTGTAGATTCATTTAAAAATGAGCAATGTCAACCTACGATCGATAATCGAGAAAGAAAACAGGTTGGATGGATCTAATTTCTCGGATTGGTATCAAAATCTTCAAATTGTACTGAAGTTTGAAAAGACCTTGACAAGCCTTATTTGGCTTAGCTTGATCCTGATGCCACTCAGGAAATAAAAGAAACTTACCAAAGGTTCCTTGACAATGCTGATACTGTTCAATGCCCTATGTTAGCATCGATGACACCTGAGCTGCAAAAGCAGCATGAGAATATGGACATTGTTGCCATAATTTGGCACCTCAAGGAGCTTTTCAAAGGGAACGCTCGACATGAGAGGTACAAGGTGTCGAGTGCGTTGTTTAAAAGTCGTATGACTGATGGAGCCCAAGTTGGTCCTCATGTGCTCAAGATGATTGGGTACATAGAGAGGCTTAAGACTTTGGGATTTGAGTTGGATGCAGAATTACGAATGGATTTAATTCTGCAATCCTTACCTGATTCTTTTGCACCATTCATTATGAATTTCAATATTAACAGGATGGTGAAATCCCTGTTAGAGCTTCTGAACATGCTGAGGTCCAAGCCTGTTTTACTAGTTACTGCTAGTAAAGGAAAGAGTAAGGGCAAGGGAAAGGGAAAGACCAAGGCCAATCCCAAGCCCAAGCCTAAAAGACATGATGCTCTCGAGCCTGAGGGTGGCATTGGAAAAGGTAGGAAGGTAGTCTGCCTCTATTGTGGCAAGCTTGGCCACTAGAGGAAACACTGCAAGGTTTTCCTCACGAACTGCAGTGTTTACTCTCGAACAAGAAGAAGTCAGACACTTCGACTGTTGGTATGTACATGATTAAGATTACCTTCTCTCTTTAAACATCTTGGGTCATTAACATAGGGTGTGGTACTCACATTTGTACTGATGTGTAGGGACTAAGGCAGAGTAGATTGCTCGCCAAAGGAGAAGTAGACCTACAAGTTGGAAATGGAGCACATGTGCTACATTAGCTGTGGGGACTTATTGTTTATCTTTGCCTAAGCTTATTATCGGAACTCAAAGATTGTTATTTTGTACCTGCAATTTCTAGAAACATTATTTTAGTATCTGCTTTGGATAATATAGGATATCATTTAGAGATTTCTAATAGATTGTTGTCCTTTAGTTTGAATGGTATTCTATTTGGCATTGCAAGGTTATATAACGGATTATATATTTTTGATTTAAACAATAAGGATATTCTCAACGTTGAAACTAAGAAAGCTAAACATAGTGATCAAAACCATACATACATCTGTCATTGTAAATTGGGTCATGTTAATCTGACCCGCATTGCAAAACTTCAAAGGGATGGAGTTTTGAACCCTTTTGACTTTCAGTCATTTGAGATATGTGAGTCATGCCTTTTAGGTAAGATGACCAAGTCACCTTTCACAGGACAAAGTGAAAGGGCTATTGAACTATTAGGCATCATCCATAGTGATGTATGTGGTCCACTAACAGTTGAAGTCAGAGGTGGATATTCCTACTTCATCACATTTACTAATGATTTCAGTAGATATGGTTATGTCTACCTTATGAGACATAAATCTGAAGCCTTTGATAAGTTCAAGGAATTCAGGAATGAAGTACAGAATATGTTGGGCAGAAGTATTAAGGCTCTTTGGTCGGATCGAGGAGGTGAATAATTGAGTCAGGGTTTTCTAAATACTTGAATGAGTGTGGGATAGTATCACAGCTCACCCCTCCGTATACACCCCAACACAATGAAGTGTCTAAAAGGAGGAATAAGACCTTGCTTGATATGGTTAGGTCCATGATGAGTTTTAGTGATCTACCCACATCATTTTAGGGTTATGCCCTAGAGACTGCGACTCACGTAGTGAACCATGTGCCGTCAAAGTTTGTCAATAAGACTCCATTTGAACTACGGAGTGGGTGAAAGCCCAACTTGTCTTATCTAAGGATTTGGGGTTATGAAGCTTATGTCAAGAAATTGATTTTGAACAAGCTAGGCCCAAAATCCTATAAGTGTATATTTGTGGGGTATTCGAAGGAGATCAAATGATACTATTTCTACCACCCAGAAGAGTGCAAAATTTTTGTCGCTCGTACTGGTGTCTTCTTAGAAACGGAATTTTTCCTAAGAAGTACTAGTGGGAGAAAAGTTGAACTTCATAAAGTTCCAGAACCACAAGATACATTAGACCAAGGACGGAAAGATATGCCACAAGAGGTGGTTGAACATCGTGAGGAGGTTACTTTACAATCCGTGGATCAAAGTGAACCACCTCAAGTAGCACAGGAACTATGTAGGTCTGGGAGAGTACGTCATGAGCCTGAAAGATATGGTTTTCTTGTTACTCAACATGATGACATACTAGTATACCAAGACAATGAGCCCAGAACCTACGAAGACGTTATATCGGATCCAGATTCTATTGAATGGCTTGAAGCCATGAAATCTGAGATAGACTCCATGTACCAGAACCAAGTATGGTCTCTGGTGGATCCACTTGAAGGGGTAAAACCCATAGGGTGTAAATGCGTTTTCAAGAAGAAGACTGACATGGATGGCAAGGTGCGTACTTATAAGGCACAACTGGTTGCCAAAGGTTTCAAACAAATTTATGTTATTGACTATGAAGAAACATTCTCGCCAGTTGCCATGATTAAGTCTATCCGGATTATGTTTGTGATTGCTGCATATCATGACTATGAAATTTGGCAAATGGATGTCAAAACAGCTTTCCTGAATAGAAACCTTGAAGAGGATGTGTATATGACACAACCTGATGGCTTCTTTCTTGATGGACAAGCTGATAAAGTATGCAAGTTGCAGAGGTCAATTCATGGACTCAAGCAAGTTTCAAGGAGCTGGAACATTCGTTTTGATGAAGTCGTAAAGGAATTAGATTTTATTAAGAATGAAGATGAGCCATGTGTTTACAAAAAGGTAAGTGGGAGCACAGTGGCATTACTAGTGTTGTATGTCAACGACATACTTCTGATCAGGAATGATATACCGAACTTGAAGTCGGTGAAGACTTAGTTATCCAAGTGTTTCTCCATGAAGGACTTAAGAAAAGCAGCCTACATCCTCGTAATAAAGATCTACCGTGATAAATCACATAGGTTGCTTGGCCTAAGTCAGAGTACATACATTGATAAAGCATTGAAGAGATTTAGTATGGAAGAATCCAAGAATGGATTTCTTCCGATGTCACATAGTGTCTATCTCTCTAAGGATACGTGTCCTAAAACACACGATGAGAGAGATAGAATGAAGAGGATCCCAGATGCGTTAGCAATTGGATCCATCATGTATGTCATGTTGTGTACTCAGATTGATGTCTCATAAGCATTGAGCACTTGTAGTAGATATCAATTGGATCCAAGTGAGCGTCACTGGATAGTTGTCAAGAACATCCTTAAGTACCTGAAGAAGACTAAGGACATGTTCTTGGTTTATGGAGGGGAAGATGAGCTCACTGTAAGAGGATACAGTGATGCTAGTTTCCAGACAGACAAAGATGATTATCGTTCACAATCCAGTTTTGTATTTTGTCTCAATGAGGGTGTGGTAAGCTGGAAGAGCTCCAAGCAAAGCACTATAGCAGACTCTACAATGGAGGCTTAGTATATCACATTATCCGATGCAACTAAGGAAGCGATCTGGATTAAGAAGTTCATCACCGAACTTGGTGTGGTCTCCACAATTGTTGATCTAATAGATATCTATTGCGACAACAATGGAGCAATAGCTCTCAATGAGGGTGCGGTAAGCTGGAAAAGCTCCAACCAAAGCACTGTAGCAGACTCTACAATGGAGGCTTAGTATATTGCATTATCCGATGCAGCCAAGGAGGCAGTCTGGATTAAGAAGTTCATCACCGAACTTGGTGTGGTCTCCACAATTGTTGATCCAATAGATATCTATTGCGACAACAATGGAGCAATAGCTCTCAATGAGGGTGCGGTAAGCTGGAAAAGCTCCAACCAAAGCACTGTAGCAGACTCTACAATGGAGGCTTAGTATATTGCATTATCCGATGCAGCCAAGGAGGCAGTCTGGATTAAGAAGTTCATCACCGAACTTGGTGTGGTCTCCACATTTGTTGATCCAATAGATATCTATTGCGACAACAATGGAGCAATAGCTCAAGCAAAGGAACCACGGTCTGACCAGAAGTCCAGACACATACTCAGAAAATTTCATCTCATCAGAGAAATGGTTGAGAGGAAAGATGTACAAATCAGTAAAGTGCATACTAATGACAATCTCGCCGATCCACTGATGAAGCCTCTATCGCAGCAGAGGCATGAAAAACACTTAAGGTCATTCGGCATTAAATACATGAATAATTGGTTATAGTGCAAGTGGGAGATTGTTAGAGTTGGTGCCCTAGAGCCAATCAATTATTGTAAAATTGACTCTTTGTAATAATGTTTATTAATCAATAAAAGAAAATTTTCTTCTATATCGTGTAAATCATAATTGCGTGTACTGATATATGTCCTTAGGATGGTGGAACCATGATGAGGGTATCAAGTGTTTCAAATCTTGATAGTGAGAACCCTATGATCACATATGGTGGCCATTCCAAAAATTCTGTAGCCCTAGTATTATTCTGACCAAGGACACAGATAATACGGTAAGGCTATCATAGTGTTGAACGACCCTATCGAAAGACAGTGACTGATCTCACTTGTCAAGGTTGTTTGTCGATAACCTGGTGCGATACATGGGTGCTTGTTGTTGGCAAGTTCACTGGACAGACCCACCAGAGGATTTCATATAGATGATAACCCCAGTGTCTATGGAATAAATCTTCTAACGAATGGTGGTGCATGTGATCCTTAGACTTGAGATCACCGGAGTATCTTGTGCATCGATTGGTGTAGTTTGACACCAGCCTAACGTAGTTCTATTCAGAGCTATCAATACAGTAGTGATTGGCTGCATTGAGAAGTGTATCAAGACTATGGTGGATCAACAAAGGATTCATCACTCCCGGGTACGGGAGAAGTTATCTCACGGCGCAATTCAATGAATGGCAATGACACTAAAGCTGTGGCCACAGTGGGATTGAATTGTTGCTCAATCCAATTTATTATTCTGGTCATTGGTCCAGTAACTCAATACAAAGATATCAAAGATAACTGAGGTTGACACTATTTCTGTACCTCAGTCTCGATGAGATAACAGATGATGAAATGATCGGTTTGCACGGTAACCATATTGTTGATAAGCAAGCTGTTTCGCTGAATCCGAATCTATCGGGTGGCCATGATGCCTTGCTAGAGACTAATCTTGGTCTGTGTTTAGTGAGACAATTGATTGGTGTCAATCGCGAGACTACTTACTACTGATATGATGAGGAGTCTTCGAGTCACACACATAGAAGACAGATTAAGGATGAATTGGTGAGAAAGGGCATTTTCATCATTTATGATGGAAAGGATATTTTTGTCTTTTGAGATGAAAGGGCATTTTCGTAATCTCACAGTGCAATTAAATTTGTTGAGGTCATTGCCTCTATTTAATTTCATATTGAAATTAAAATTAGTGAGATTATGTATTTAACTATATATATCTATATCTAATATATATATATATATATATATATATATATTATATATATATATATTAATTATATAGAAATTAAATTAGTGAGATTAGTATTTAACTCTATATATATAATATTATAATAATATTTATATTATATTTGATGATATTAATATAGTTGAAGATAATATATATGAAATATGAAATTCATATTTGAAATTAAATATATATTCAATATTAATATTTGATGATATTAATAAGATAATATATGAATATGAATCATATTTGAATTTGAATAAGCTGATGTGGATTATACCTGTTTGGTAATGAGGATTAATATTTAGTCATGGAATAAATTTATTCATAATAGATTGGGTTTTAATTTTGTTGCATATAAAAGGCAAATTAAATTAAATAAAATTGGAGAACACATTAAAAAATCCAAGTCACTCACCTCACTTTCTCTCACGTTTTTCACTTTGGATAAGAGATTTTTCTTGAAGAAAAATTTTGCATCCTTTTTACTTGTTGGTCTTGCTAGCACTTGAGACCAAGTCGATCATCATCCTGTCTTCATGTGGATACCAAATTGACTCTTATCTTAGAGTGAGAGCGATTCGTATCGATTGAAGGCGCCTCCAACTAGTATGAATTTGGAAATTTTATATTCAATATCATTTCATATGTAAATATTGTAAATCAGGTATAAGGTTCTTGGATTCAATATTATTATTGGGGATTTTATTTTTGTTTTCCGCTTCGTAAACCCATGAGCGCTGACAATCCCAGCATGTGTGTTAAGAGCTAAAAGTAGTACAATCAATTGTTCAGGCTTCTAAGTTCTAACTCTTTCTGAGAAAGATGTTTTAGGAAATATGTGGAGGAAGACACCTTTTATTCATATATTATCATTAATGTATACATCCCTTTTAAAGTTTATAAGGAGAAATTAACGTTACAAAACCCCTTAATCTTCTTACACAAAACGATTAAAAAATCCTTTGATCTTCATTTTCCCAACACACAAAAACTGAAAAAAAAAAAATTAATCTTCATCTTCCTAACAAAGGAAGGTTCAACCTTCAACACTTCTCCTTGAACCTTTTGTAGCTGTTATACCCGGGAAAACAAAGGGCTGACGTGGGATGATCGCTTACGGGTGACCTGCCCCCGTCAACATGTACGCACGTCAGACCTGCAAATAAGCATGGAGCTCACACCGCTCCGTTTCTCTGCAGCGAGACATGCAGTCAGCTTGAAAAGGGAAAACGGGACGTGAAGACAGATAATATCCTGACAATCACACCAACCCGTAGATTTATTGATGATTACACGCTTCAATTCGATATAAAATGTAGAAAACCTCACCATTAAGGGGGTTGGTTTCATTCATCCCAGAGATAACTCTCTCTCTTGTAAAAAAGTAAGAAAAATTTCTTTATTAACTCTCTTGTACGTCAGCCCGCTTAGCGACCTGACCCACACCAACATCAATACAAAATCAGTGGACGTAGGATTTGCTACCTTAGCATCCGAACCACTTAAAAAGCCTCTTTTCATTTATTTCTGTAAAGGCATCCATGTCACGAGCATAAAATCATAAAATAGTGTCACCCACGTGACAATTGTTGGTGCGCAAATCGAGCATCACAGTTTGGCGCTAGAAGGAGGGCCCTGATTTAGCGTCTATCCTTCATCAGGAAACCTTGACCTATGGTCTCAGCTACAATGGCCCGCCATCTGAACCTGAGCAGGGGAATCAACATGCAGAAGGAGTCCCCCACCCAGAGGGGCACCCCTTCCACGCACCTCCATTTCGCAAAATGCTGTTGGGAATACCCAACGCTCCGCACTGGACCCTGTCATTCGAAGCTACCTGGAGAGGTTCGACAATACTCTCCAGACGTCAACCAGAGGTTGGACCGTCTGGACCAAGGCATGTCGTCCGCGACAGCCGGTGCGGTGCAACCGCCAAAAACACCTGCAAGCGCGCGCAAGCACGGCAAAGGGAAATAGCACGTGCCGCGAGCACTGCAGCGCGCAAAGCGCAAGGGTAAGCAAGTGGCAAAAGCAAGCCTCCAAGCTCCCAAGGGCCAGCAAGTACAGAAGGCGCCCCGAGCAGGATATCGGCAAAATTAGACTCTGCGAAAAAGTGATCCCGAGCTGTCCCACGCCACGTCGCGCAACCAAACCGAGCGAAAATGCTGGGCGCGATGATTCCGATCACCCACCCAGGACGATCCCCATCGTTCTGCATGCGGGTGGCCACCACACCTCGCGGGGCGGTTCATACCACCGCGAGGGTCGTGAAAGTGCCCCGCGTTATCCACCACCCTCGCGCGTCTTCTAGTCAGCGTTTGTCGAGCGCGGCTGGAAATGCGGCCGAGGTGAGGAGGAATCCGACCTCCGAACTGTCCTGAACCGCAACCGAGAGGGCGGGCTCGCATAGGTGAACGACCCCCACTTGGCCCCTTTACCGCAGATTGAGGAGCTCCACAGCTCTGGATAGGCTGAGGAGCAGCAAAACGACGGGCGCAGTCGCCTCTACATCCCGTTTTCTCCTGAAGTATTAGCTGCTCCCTTCCACCAGGGTTCAGAATGCCAGATATGCGACCGTTCGTGGAAACTACGATCCGCAGGATCATTTATAGTTCAACGACCTGATGGAGCTCCACCAGGTTTCGGACCTTGCGAAGTGCCGCTGCTTGGCCGTGACACCTGACCTCTCATGCCAAGCGTTGGTTAGGTCGCTCTCGGCGGGATCTATCGGTTCGTGGGCTCAGATGAGCATAGCGTTCCTCCGGCATTTTCAACCAACCGAAAATTTTCAATGCCTTTGAGCTCCTCAGCATATAAGCAAGAGAGAGACGAATCCCTGCAGTCTTATATTGATCGTTTCCACAGGGACTCAACAAAGTGGCTCACGCACCGAAGAGTCCATCCGAACTCTCATAATAGCTGGGTTCGCCCGCAAACCGACCTGTGGAAGAACTGCGGCTGAGACAACATTTCCCTCACCAGGTTCCATAGCCCTGGCAGAAAAGCATCTCCGGATAGAGATTCACTGGCAGCACTCCGTCGTCGCGACCACGGCACACCCAGCACAGCCTGGTCGGGAAGATAACAGGCGAGCTGTCGCAAAGGAGATACTGCCGATCAGCGAAAAGGGAAAAAAACCCCGCTATGAGCAGAAAAAGTCCTATGCTCCTGTTCCTCGTCGCGATCGCGACGCGACCCAATATACTCCGCTGATGTGTCCGTATCCGTAATCCTCGACAAATCTGAGGAGGCCAGCTTGCTCGGCGAGCCCAGCCATGAAACCCCTGCTACGGCCAGGAACAGCAAAAAGTATTGCCGTTACCATCGGGATAATGGTACCTCACTGATGAGTGCCGAGCTCTAAAGCAGGCTATCGAAGAGCTCATCAAGAAGGGCACTTCAAGGAGTACATTGATGACTCCCCGAAAATCAAGGGGAATAAGAAAAAACGCCGGATCGAGGGCTACGGCAGTGTTAACATCATCTTCGGGGCCCGCACCTGCAGGAAACACGCGAGGAGCGCAGGAGCGATATGCTCGCGAAGCTCGCCACGACCCTTGGGTAATGAACACTTCGCAGCGACCTCAAAAAGCTCAAAAGAGGAACCGATCACCTTCTGTGAGAAAGAGGCAGCTCGCTTGCACCACCCTCACGAGGATGCCCTGGTAATCCCCCTCTGATAGGTTGTCATAATGTTCTGTAGAATGCTTGTGCACAGGAAGCGCTGTGAACATTCTGTTCAAATCCGCTTTCGATAGAATGAACCTGGTCGAGGCCGACCTGAAGCCAGCCTCGATGCCTCTGTATGGTTTTACAGGGGATCACCTGATCCCCCAATGAACGATCCAGCTCCCAGTCACGCTCGGCGATTACGACAGTGACTAGGGTTACAGAATTCTTGTCGTGACTGCCCA
Organism: Pistacia vera; assembly: GCF_008641045.1. Lineage (NCBI taxonomy): Eukaryota > Viridiplantae > Streptophyta > Magnoliopsida > Sapindales > Anacardiaceae > Pistacia > Pistacia vera. Next base: position 23,464 of record NW_022196013.1, read on the forward strand.
TCAGCCTTTAATGGGATCTTAGGGCGACCTCTACTGAGAACTTTCAGGGCAGTCACTTCCATTTATCACCTCAAATGAAGTTCCCCACTCCAACGGGGATAGGGGAGTGTAAGCGGACTCAGAGCGCATCTCGCGAATGCTATGTAAAATCGGTCGCGATGGCCGACAAGGGAAAGGGCGTTACGCGATTGTGCACCACGCCACGCTATGGCGATCGCCGACCGAGCCACAGCCTGGTCCGGCAGAGGATAACATAGATCCGCGAGTTCAGGAAATCCCCCCGCGGTCCGGTGGAGGATGTGTCCGAGGTGTCGTGTTGATCCAAAGGAACCGAGCCGAACCTAAAGATCGGAAGCTGTCTCAGCCCGCAGCTCGCTCTAGCTAATAAGCTTCTTGAAGGAGAACATTGATGTGTTCGCCTGTCGCATGCACATCGGGATCGACCGAACGTTATTTGTCCCCCACTGAACGTCAACAGTGAAGCTAAGCTAGTTCATCAGAAGAGAAGGGCAATGGATCCGGAGGCGTACGCCGCGTTAAAATCGGAAGTGGAGAACCTTCTCCGCAATGGGTCTATTCGCAGGCTCTCTATCCGACCTGGGTTGCTAACCCGGTTCTGGTCAAAAAGCCAAACGGCAAGTGGGCGAACCTGTGTAGACTTCAGCGACCTGAATAAGCTTGCCCAAAGACAGCTTCCCTCTCCCAAGAATCGACCAGCTCGTTGCCGCCACTTCGGGGCACGAGCTGTTAAGTCTTCATGGATGCATATTCGGGATACAACCAAATCCCGATGTATAACCAGATGAAGCTATACTACCTTCATCACGGACCGGGGGCTGATTGCTACAAAGTCATGCCCTTCGGCCTCAAATGCTGCGACCTACCAGAGGTTGGTCAACCGAATGTTCTCCGACCAGATCGGAAGGACAATGGAGGTCTACGTGGACGACATGCTGGTCAATCCCAGGCCGCCACGGACCATATTTCGCATCTCGCTGGATGTTTGACATACTCCGACTCTACAGAATGAAGCTAACCCTCTTAAATGCTCGTTCGGAGTATCACTAAGTTCCTAGGGTATATGGTAACAGCGAGGCATAGAGGTGAACCCTGAAAAGATCCAAGCCCTACTCGATATGAAGTCCGACCAGCAAAAAGCAGGTCATGAGTCTGAACGGCGAATAGCGCGCACTTAGTCGCTTCATATCGAGGCTAACAACCGCTGTTACCATTCTTCAACGTACTGAAAGCCATAAGAATTCGAGTGGACTTCCGAATGCGAGCAGGCATTCCAGTATAAAAGAGCATCTGGGGAAGCCACCACTCCTCTCTAACACTCCACAAGAAATCCTGCTCGTCTACCTGTCCGTGTCTCATTCGCGGTCAGTGCAGCTTTAATACGAGAAGGAAAAAGTTCAGTGGCCATTATATTGCAAGTAGCGTCTATCGGGTGCCGAGATGCGGTACCCAGAAATGGAGCGACTAGCTTTTGCCCTGCTGGTCGCGTCCAGAAAGCTGCGACCTTACTTCCATGCCCACACAATTAATGTAATGACAGCTACCCTCTCAGCGTCCTCCAGAAACCAGAGGCCTCGGTAAGCTGCTCAAATGGGCCATGGAATTGCGCAGTTTCGACTTAAGGTACACGCCTAGGTCGACCATCAAAGGGCAAGCTGTTCAGACTTTATCTCGGAATTCTCCTATCTCCCGAGCGAGCAACTCTAGCGAGGTTGGGCAGAAACTACCGAAACCTGTCGACGTGGAACCTCTACGTCGACGGTCATCGAACAGAAAAAGAGCTGGTGGCGGGTCTTCTCCTAGTGAGTCCCGAGGGGATCCGAATCCATGGTATTCTCCGATTCGGGTTTAAAGTGACCAACAATGAGTCCGAATACAGGCTCTGCTCGCCGGTTGCGACCTCGCCAAAGAAATGGTGCAACCGCAATCAGTATATATAGCGACTCAATGCTGGTCGTCAACCAGATCCAAGGGGATACCAACTAAGGAAGAGAACATGATCCGCTACCTGAAAGAAGCAAGCCCTTTGGGATCGTTCAAGCACTTTGAGATCGCTCAGATCCCCAGGGACAACTCAATAGCGGACGCCTTGGCAAAGATTGCCTCATCACTAGATTCAGGCTCCTATAACATTCCTGTTCGTTTTGTCAATGCTCCTCTATCAGCTCGGCCGAGCAGGCCGTGAACGAGGTTCAGACGGATTCCTGGATGAACCCCATTGTACAGTACCTCAAAGACGGGACCTTACCCAACGATAAAGCCGAGGCGAGGGTCCTGCGAGCAAGGTCTGCTCGCTTCACGCTCATCGGGGACAGCTGTATAGGAGAGGATTCAACGCCCCGCTCCTCCGATGTGTGACCTGAAGAAGCAACTAACTCATAGGGAAATTCATGAGGGATCTGCGGTAACCACACAGCGCTCGGTCTCTGCTGCGAACAAGATTGTTCGCCAAGGATACTACTGGCCCCGAATCCAAGAAGATGCGAACAACTTCGTCAAGAAATGCGCAAATGCCAACGGTTCGCGAACATTCCGCGAGCCCCTTCTCACGAGCTGATCACTATGTCTACCCCTGGCCATTTTCCATGGGGGAATCGACCTCATCGGCCCCATGCCGTTGGAAAGGGGGAGTCAAGTATGCCGTGGTCGCGGTAGACTACTTCACGAATGGGTCAGAGCCGCCTGCTAGCCGCGATCACGACCAGAAAGCGAAGGACTTCGTTTTCAAGAACATAGTGTGCCGCTACGAATTCCTCACACCCTTATCTCAGACAATGGAAAACAGTTCGATAATGAGGAGTTCAAACAGTTCTGCGATGAGCTGCATCCATAAAAATTTGCCTCAGTCGCCGACCGCAGGCGAATGGCCAAGTTGAAGCAGTCACAAGACCATCAAGCACACCTTGAAAGCCAAGCTCGGGCAGCACAAGGAAATTGGGCTGACGACCTCCCCGAAGTCTTGTGGGCGTACAGGCACACTCCAAGACCTCCACCTCGGAAACTCCATTTTCGCTAGCTTACGGCTGGGAAGCCATGATCCCTGTAGAGTCGGAACCGGTCTCTTCGGAGGACCTGTACGATGAGGACGGAAACGAAGCGCTAATGAGAGCAAGTTTGGACCTGGTCGAAGAACACCGCAACAAGGCCTCACTAAGGATAGCGGCCTACCAACAGCGAGCAAAAAGATTCTTCAACAGGTCAAACGAAGAGACTTTCAGGTCGGAGACCTTGTGCTAAAGGAGGTTCTCCTCGGGACCAGAGAACCGAGTGCGGGGGTACTAGGACCTAACTGGGAAGTCCATACCGGTCGACAAGGTAATCAGACCGGGGACCTACCATCTTAAAAGGTGAACGGTTCCAAATACCCCGAGCTTGGAATGCCGAGCACCTCCGGCCGTACTATCAGTAATCCTGAACTTAACTCACTATTTTGTAATTTCCTTTTTAAGTGTACCGTGTGTTCGCTTAAAACAGTTCGTATGTGTTCTGTTCGCATTTGTAGACAATTAGTAAACGCAAATTGTAATTGTACACACAATATATGAAAGAGCGAACTGTGAATTGAATAGATAACTTCATTTACAAGGAAAATTCAAAAAACCCGATTACAACAAAGACAGTTCACTACGCCTAAGGTGGTCGGGAGGTCCTTCGGGCCAGAGCCACCCGCCTGGTCGGGTCCCGGAGCGCCCGGCAGCCTGGTCGTCCTCTTCGGCCATAATCCGCAAGGTCGCCTGCCAACCCTCCGGGAGGGCGGACATGTCACAGTCCTTCCTTGCTCGCAGGGTGTAGATACACCCAATCGCCCAGTCCGCGGCCTTCTCCTCCCTCCTCTGATTGATTCTGCATTTCATCAGTTAGAAAGCGACCCTAGCTTGACTTTCCTGGAGCTCGGCCTCAAGAGCTAGCCTTTCTTGCTTGGAGACCTGTCTATCCTCTTCAGCTCGCTGAGCCCGTGCAAAGTCCGCTGAAGCTCCTGGTCCTTTTCACCGACCTCTCTAGAGAGCCTGGCGGTCGTCCTTTGAAGTTCTCGACTTCCTCGGCACGCCATCGAGCTCCGCCCTCTGGAAGTCCACTGTTCGCTGAGCCAGCGTCCTTTTGGTTAAGTACCTATTCGCTGCTTCGAACGCTTGGGTCCTTTCCGCTTCAACGGACTCCAGGTTCTGCTTCAGTTTCGCGACCTCCGCCTCCAGGTCGCTCGTTCCTTTGCGGCCCCCAGCCGCTTCTTCTCCATGGACATCCTCATCGCAACACCCCTGCGAGCAGTATCGAGTTAGAAATAAAATCAAAATGGGAATTCAAGGTACAGCTGGTTTACCTTGCTCAATTGCGAAACGAGTGGCCATCAGGTCGTCACACCCGTCTGCAAATTCATTATACGACCCCGATAACTCGCTCTCAGCAAGCCATATACAATTGGCTGCAAGTACTCGGGGCAGACTCCCGAACGAGTCCAGAACAGGGGCGTCCTTCGCCTTGTCGCCAGTCACCGCCCCGCTCGAGGGTTCCTTTCCCGCCTCCTGGATTCTTGGCGCGTCCTGAGGCTCCTCCTCGGATTCAGTCTCAGATTCTTCGACCTGGACCTTTTTCCTTTCTTGGACCTTTGGGCCGGAGCCTTCCGCTGGGGCGAGCAGAGGCGCTGGAGCGACCTGTTCGTTCTGGTCGCTTCTTGTGCAGGACGAGGCTCGAAGGCGCAGAACTCGCAGCGGTTGTCGGGAATGGCGCGAGCAGCCTCGGCCTCCCTTTCCCTTTCTCTTTCCCTCCTGATCGAGGGAAAACAAATGGCGCTCGGCGGGACTGCCCGGACTCCTTGGGGGGCATGGTCTCTGCATTTAAACTGTCAGTAAGGGAATTTATACCACGACCAAAAAGCTACCAGCATAACTCACCGTCCAAGGGTTCTAATGATGCCTTGTCGGTGAAAAAACCGTACTTCCGCAGGTTCGCGGTCGTCACAAGCTTCCTCGCGTCCCGCTGTTCCTCGTCTAGTATCCCGAAGGATAAGAGCCTGCTGCTGTCGGCGGGAAATCTTGGCTGGTCGTTCTGTTAACTGCATAAGAAAACAGGTCGTTAGCTAACGATCGCGCGAGCAATTAACAAATCCAGCAAAAGAAAACCTACTTGGATCCTGGAAGTGGCGGTGACCGTTTATAAAAAAAAGAAAAACTTTGTCTCGTAGGCCCCCGCATTGCTGGGATAGCTGTGTATCCCCGCAGCAATGTTAGGTCGCCGAGACAAGTAGTAAGATCCTTGTCCCTACTCTTCTTCAGGTAGTGCGACACCGACTCCAGCCCGACGGCTCGCCCAAACCGTTCTCACAGCACGCAATGTACATCGCAACGGCGATGACATACGCGTTTGGCGTCAGCTGCATTGGTGCGATCCCGAAATGATCCAGGACCGACCTGATGAAAGGATGGAAGGGAATCCTCCCTCCACCCTTGAAGATCTCCTCAGAGATCGTGGCAAGGCCGTCGGGTGGGCGCCGTGACGGCCTAGTGTGGTCGAGGAACACCTCGTTACGGATATCGAACTGCCGCTTTATTCTGGCATATTCCTCGGAGGTAGACCGAATAGACGTCGAGAGCTGCGTCCTCGGGAGCTCCCCGCGAGGACGAGCTGCTCCTCCCTCGGTCCTGGATGTTGACGGTTCCATTCCAGTCTGCAACATCGACAGACATGGTCATTTGGGCCTTCATGTTTGTCCCGTGCGGCAGCAAGGGACACTTAAACCTAGAGGTGATTCAAGCCGCCATCCACGGCTCGAAACCAATAACGGCGTCGAAACTCCGGTGAAACCGAGCCAAGACCAACGCCGTGGTTCGACCAAACCATACCAAAAAAAAAAAAAAAAAAAAAGAGAGAACCTTACTCTGTGGTATATGGAGCTAGGGCCGAGACTCGTTCCGGTTGCCTGAAAAGCGTCGATCGGGGAAAATGGTTCTTGGTTTGCCAAAGTTTGTCACTCAAAGCGAAAGAAATTTCGGTGACTTCATCTGAAAAATACCAAGTTTTTATATGGATAGCGAAACGACGGTTACCACCCCTCGGAGTCGAAACGGCAGTTCCCTCACCTCCGCATTCAATGCGCCCCCACGTCGCATAAATGACTAGTAAAAGGGGCGCCTTTCAAACCCACGTCGCATTAAATGCAGTATATTAGGCTGTCAGTTTCAAACGCGTTAAACGGTCAATACTGTCAAAACGGCGTCGGTCATCATACCGCGCATTTAATGTGTCTGACACGCGCTGTAACGCATGCAGAGAGCCTGACAGCGCAGGGACAGATTCATTGAATTACTAAGGAGCGTCCGACAAGTCCAGGTCGCTGAGATAAAGATTGTCAGGTCGTTTGGGCAAGGGATCGCGCGAGGTCGCGCGAGACCGGGTTCGCTACGAGTCTTTAGGCGAGCTCGTCCCATCCAGGTCGGAGCGACCAAAGTCTCCAGTGTGACTTAGTTTCCAAGGCTCGTTCCTCGAACCTTAAAAACTAGGGGGCTTCTGTTATACCCGGAAACAAAGGGCTGACGTGGGATGAGTCCATTATGGGTGACCTGCCCTGTCAGGACAATGTACGCACGTCAGACCTGCAAATAAGCATGGAGCTCACACGCGTCCGTTTCTCTGCAGCGAGACATGCAAAGTCAGCTTGAAAAAGGAAACGGACGTGAAGACAGATATATCCTGACAATCACACCACCGTAGATTTATTGATGATTACACGCTTCAATTCGATATAAAATGTAGAAAACCTCACCATTAAGGGGGTTGGTTCATTCATTACCCAGAGATAACTCTCTCTCTTGTAAAAAAGTAAGAACAAAGTTCTTTTATTAACTCTCTTGTACGTCAGCCCGCTTAGCGACCTGACCCACACCAACATCAATACAAAATCAGTGGACGTAGATTTGCTACCTTAGCATCCGAACCACTTAAAAAGCCTCTTTTCATTTATTTCTGTTAAAGGCATCCATTGTCACGAGCATAAAATTCATAAAAAGTGTCACCACACGTGACATTGGTGGTGCGCAAATCAAGCATCAACTAGCAGTTCGTAGAACATTCTTTACATCTAAAATATAGACTTAGGTAGCATCTTAGTGAAAATATCAGCTGCTTGAGAATTGGAATTGCAATGAACCATCTTGATTTCCTTTATTTTTTTCTGCTTCTCGGACAACCTGAAACTTAATGTTTATATGCTTTGTCCCCATGTTGGACTGGGTCTTCTGCCAGTAGAAATTACAGACTTGTTATACATTTAATCAGAATAGCTTCCATCTGTTCTTCACCCAAATCCTCATTAATTTTCTGATCCAAATATTGTGGTTTGTGGCATAGCTGCGGCCACACTCAGCTTCAGCTGTACTTTGAGCCACTACCTCCTGCTTCCTTAAACACCGGTAAAAATTCTTGATCCAAGAGTGAAACAGAAACCAGTAGTGCTCTCCATATCATCTGCACTTCCAGCCCAATCACTATCCACATATCCTATTAGCTTGTCCTTCTCAATTTTCTGGAACCAAATTCCTTGATCCTATGTCCCTTTCAAGTATCTCATGATTCTTTTGCCTCCTGAGAAATGTTCATCACTAGGTTCCTACTTGAATCTTGACAGAAGACTAATGGAGAACATCAAATCAAGCCTTGTTGCCGTCAAAATATGAGACTTCCCACTAGGCTTCTATATCTTGTTGCATTAGCTTTATGTTTTCATCATTTTTCCTCAACTTCAGATCAATGCCAGGGGAGTTGCTGCAGGCTTGCAATCTTCATCATGAATCTTTTTAGAATTCCCTGAGCATACTACTTTGGCTTATAAAATGTCATCTTCTTCTTTATGCACCTCAAGACCTAGGAAACAGTGGTGGAGCCAGGATTTTTGCCCAGGGTGGGCCTCCACGGCTCCACCTTGTTTGCCACAACTAGTGAAAACTTTTAAAAAACCATCAAACTTTAAGCAAAAGAGTTTACAGCAACCACAATCCATTAAAAAATTCCACAAATTTAGAGGTCAATCACAACTCTAACAAAGTAAAATACATAAAGTTTACAAAGAGATAGTTAAAATCACCAGAGAAGCAGTCAAACTTCATGTTGTAACTCCAGTCTCCAAATCCAGACGTTAATAACAAAACTCAACCTTCTAGATTAAAGATCCACACATCCTCTGCGTATTGACCAAAAAATCAAGTTAATGGTATACCTGAAGATTTAAATATATGAATAGTGATTGTTTAAATATGAAAGCAAGTTAGAATGGTATACCTGAAGATCTTCAATTTAACACGATTTTCCGCTTCGATATATTCTGAAAGTGTTCAATGATATCTTATTTTCAATTGTAGCAAAAACTTCCTTTTCAATGTAAACCACCAAGCAATTGTTCATCCAGTCGTCTCCCATTCGATTACGCAAACTATTTTTCACAAGATTCATTGCAGAGAACACCCTTTCAACTGTGCAGTAGCCACAGGCAAAACCAATGCTAATTTAATAAGCAAGAAACTTTGTTGTATGCAACATCCTTCTTAAACTCAACAATTTTTTTAGCAAGGTCGGCAATCCTTCGACATGAGTGAAATTGCATTGGTGCTAACATCCTCATAATAGTTTTCAAGTTGATCATCGAGCAACCAATATCGTGTTAGAAAAATCGGTAGGATAGAACTTTGCAAATTCAAGTAATCTATCTTTGTTGAATGCAACAAAAGAGTTACCTGGATCAAGAGATGACATACATTGAAGCAACCTCATATTTACTTCATCAAAACGATTATTGAGTTCTTCTTGAATGTTATCCAAAACTGTATACATCAATTCCACCTTAAAATGATGTTATTCGTAATTGGCGCAATCCCTCGTTTTGTCCTCCCAAAGTTATCTTCCATATCTCCAAGATTGGTATGTCATTATCTTTGCACATATCAGAAGCTTCTTTTAACAATATGTCGAAGCAAGTGTCTTCATTTCTCATTTTATGCAATCGACGCTTTGAAATTTGTATAAATTGTATAGCATTAAGAAGATCTTGATCTTTTCTTTGTAATGCTTGTGACAGTTCATTTGTGATTCCCAATACTCTTTTCATTAAGAATAACAAAAGACGAATTCAAAATTCTCCATGATTCGTAATAAACTCCTTACTTGACTTTTGTTTTGCCAATCGTCTCCTTCAATCTCAATCACCCTAAGCACATCAACAACAGAAGAAAATAAATTTATGACACTATGAATTGTCCCTATGTGTGAACCCCAACGTGATCTCGTGGTCGTTTAATAGTGCATTCTTGATTCAAACCTCGTCCCATATGAAGATCACCATTAGAAATCAAGATATCACATTTTCATATTGTTTATCACGTAGAAGATCTCTACGCTTACAAGATGCCGCTATAGTGTTGATAACATAGAAAGAGATTGAAAAAATTCACCTAATGCTGAATGGTTACTTACAACTTTGACCAGCGCCAGTTGGAGTTGATGACAGAAACAATGAATGTAGAAAGCTGATTTATTTTCTCTCAATATCAAAGTCTTCAAACCATTGAACTCACCTCTCATATTGCTTGCTCCATTGTAACCTTGCCCCCTAAACTTGTCAAACTCAATCCATGCTTTACAAAAAAAGCATCTATTGCATTTTCAAAGACTTTGCAGAAGTATTCTTACATGCACAACCGATAAACGCATATAACACAACCTATGTTGTCCATAGCGAAAACAAATAGCCATTTGTTCTTTCACTGCCACATCACGAGATTCATCAACTAGTAAAGAGAATGGTTGTCTATCTCTCACAATTTCTGCAATATTTTCTTCTGGTCATCAAATGAGCACAAACACTAGTTAATTCCCTTTGGATGTTGGGGGCCGTCATTTGATGGTTTTTCGGAGCATTTTCCAGCACAACTTTTTTTATGTCGGCATTATGATTTGATAGAAACTTCAATAGTTCCATAAAGTTACCTTGATTTTCAGATTCAATCGACTCGTCATGACCACGAAATGCCAATCCTTGATGTAAAAGAAATCTAATGCAATCAATTGATGCATTCAAGCGAATGCGATAGTCCAATTTGGCCTTTTTCGACACGCAAGCAAGATTACATCGATGTGTTGCCTTTGGTTTATCAAATCAACACACTTAGCGTGACATGGTTATGAGTACTAGAAGATCTCCAACATGTTTTTCACTTTCGCTTTATCTTCTCCAATTATTAATCCCTTACTCACAAAAACTTCACCACTGCTTGGCACCATAATCAGTTTTGAAAAGATAACAATTTAAACAAAAGATGCAATCTTTTGCCACACTATATTCCATCCAACTTGGACCTTCTTTGTACCACTCTAGTGTAAACCTACGCTTTTCTCCGAAAAGAGTAAAAGGAAAGTTATGATCTTTAGGTTGGCAAGGACCTTTCACAAGTATGCTCTTCGAACTTCCTCCTTGCTTGTCAGTACAACAAATCTCGTAATTGGTATCTTCAATCCTGGATCAGTTTCAAGCTCATCTAAATTGAACATCCCATCGAAGGTTGAGCTTCTTTTACTTGGTGTTGTTGTTGTGATGTGGGGCTTCTTCTTCTAATGGGATTTGATTGACCTCAATATCAACAGAGTCTCCACCAACAATTTCTTCTGGAATTTTCTTTAATCTCTTAAAATAATTGGATATCATAGCTATCAAATAAAAAAGATAATATAATACATGTAAAGAAAAACTGATGAAACTTTAATTAATAAAATTACAAGGACTGACTTATCACGTTTTTAGATGTAACAATTAGATCTAATTAAAATATTATTTTAGCAATTAATTAATCATTTTATTGTGTTAATTTTCTTATATTTAAAATCATTTTAGTGAAATTTAAAAACTTATTATTTGCTAATCAATTTTTTGACTTATTTAAATTATTGGCATAGATCATCTAGATTTAATTTAATTACTATTAGAGCATACTTAGTCAACCAATCACATTCTAAAATAATAAAATATCATTATTAATATATTAATGATGGGTGCAATCAAGTTATCCTCTAATTTATAAAAAATTAATTTTATAAATATTTGTGATATCTAAAGTCACAAATTAATATTCAACCAATTACAAAATCAAACAAACACAAAACAAACTCGCAAGATTTATTTTTTTTCATTAGAATAAAAAATCTTCATAAAAACAAATATGATTTAACTCTAAAATAAACTAAATTAAAATAAGTAATATACATACCAAACTGATAAAACAGAAAATAGTCTTCAAAAGTTATAACTTTGACAGAGCCAATAAAACAAGAAGAGAGAGAGGCGCACTCCCTAAATAAAATAGGGATAAAAATTGTGATTTTATGGGGATTGGCATATGTATATATTTAACTAATCTTAATGGGCCCGCGCATCAATGATGGGTGGCCTCTGTATTACGCCATTACCATATTAACCTTTAGTTTTTTTGATTGTGACTTGTGGGCCATATGCATTATACCTTTTTAATATAAAAGTCATTAATTATAAATATGATAATTTTTTTTCAAAATCTGAGGGTAGACCCAGGCCTACTCTCAATGCTGGATCCGCCCCTGCTAGGAAATATTGCATTTTTCCCAAGTCAGTCATCTCAAATTCTTTCATCAGATTTCTTTTAAACACTCAATCTCATTTTTGTTACTACCCGTTAACAGGCCATCCATACAGAGGGAAACTATCATAGTTCCACCTTCTTCAGATTCTTTCACATATAAAGTAGCATCATTTAGGCTCCTTTTAAATCGTTGAGCCTCAAAATATGAATCAATTCTACGGTACCAAACTCTTGGAGCTTGTTTCAAGTCGTAGAGAACTTTAGCTCTATGCAACTTGTATACTTTCTTTGCACTTCCTTGGAACTTCAAAACCTTCAGGTTGGGTAATATAGATTTCTTCTCCAAGCTAGCCATTCAAAAAAGCAGACTTGAGAATAAAAAATCAAACAAACCCTAATTATTTTTCTTTTTTTTTTGGAAATCTTTATCAAATATTAGATAGATCCCACCATTATATAAGATTTTGAAGGTAATCTTACATCTCATGTTGATGTACCCATACTTTAACTTTGTTTATATATCAAATAATTGGTGGTGGGTGTTAGAATGTTTTAAATCAAATGTTAGTTTTAAGAAATATAAGAATATCCTAATAAGATTTTTTTTTTTTTTTTAACATTTTGAAAATTTTTGGTCCCGTGAATGATTTTATGTTATTTTTACGCGAGGAGAGGGGAATTTGTATAACTTTCAAATTCATGGTCACGTGCAATTTGAATTTCCAGAGAATTAGGATAATTACAATGTCATCCTTAAGGTTTTAGTTAAGTAAACTTTAGTAGGACACTTTGGTGGCAAAAATGTGACTAGTAAGAACCAAAACATTATTAAAAATAAAAAATTTACAAATCTAGGGGAGAAATTGTCATTTTCCCAATTAAGAATAAAAGTTTTATAAAAGAAGAAAGTAAAAGCTTGGAAGTAACACTACATATATAGGGATGTAAAAGAACATGGGATGGCTCGGCCCGTGTTTGGCCCAACTCGGGTATATATAAACCTCGGCCCGGGTTCTACCATTAAAGCCCAGGTCAGGTACATTTTATGCCATCTATAAAATTATTATAACCCCTATGTATAATACATAAAAACCCTAAAAAGTTATTAAAACACTTAAAATTACATGAAGCTATCTTCTTCAATGTAAAAGTTCCAATAACCCCTTATAAAAGTACATCCCAACCCCACTTATAAAGTGAAGTAACCTTATGTTCATATTAACCAAACTTGCGCCTAAAGCTCGGGTGTGTCTAGCCTAGGGTTGTATAAGAATCGAGCCGAACACCACTGTGTTTGAGCTCAAGCTCGGGAAAGAATACGAAGCTCGAGCTCAGCTCATTTTTGGGTCGAGCTCAAGCCAGGCTCGAGTTTGAGCTCAAGCCAGGCTCGAGTTTGAGCTCGCATATTGCATTAGCAGCAGATTGCTAACGCAAACTGCAGACACACAACCTAAATCTCTTGATATCAACAGCAATAAAACACATATCCAAACAAATTTACAGAATGCATCATAAAATTTAAAATCAAATTGTAGTGCCTGAAATATGAAGGCATCATCAAGTTGCATTATACAAACACAAGTTACACAACTACAATTTCATAATCAAATTAAACTTTTACATCTTGAGGACTTATTAGAGATGTTGCTTTGATGAGGTTTCCTTCAACATTTCCATTTTCATCATGAACGACAATCACAAACTACAAAATTGACTACCATAAACAAAGTAACCTCAAAGATATCTCCTACTCTCCACATGGATATTTTCAACCACATCGTATCAATCACCATTACACAATTGACTGTCATGGCCCCAAGTTCCATCATTAACTTGTTGTCCATAGAGACAAGAACAACAAATTCACATCCAGATTTATTTAATCTATTCTGATCATTCAAAACCGATTATGAAAATGATAATTTATAAATAAATATTGTTAAATAACCCTATACCCAAAAACATAAAAGCTTGTAGGTAAGGCTCCATGGTTAATATATACCTATGGGAAGCTGGCAGTGACAGAAACCGAAACTCAACCGAGACTTTAATGGATGGGAAGCTGAATCTCCTCTTGTTTCTACTCTTTCTAAAATAGAAGAAGGAAAAAAACAATAGTTTAGGTTATAAATTAAAAGTAACTAGTAAAGTAAAATTGCAAAATACTTTGATAAGTTTAATAAGTGAAACTTACTTTGTTCATTCTCTTAACTCCATTGAGATTGCGAAACCAATCCCCTTCACAAAGTAGCACTTGTATTGTTTTCGGAGACAACGAGGCCTGATACGTTTCAATAACTTTGTTGCCAGCACTAAACGAGGCCTCCAAAGCCATTGTGGTGATGGGAATGACTAGTATATCACGAGTCATCTTGGATAAGATATGATACTTCGATGTATTAACTTTCCACCACTCAAGTGCATCAAATTTCATAGAATCCCCTTCCTTACAAATGTAACATCCCTCTTCCAGATAACTATCTAACTCGGATTTTTCCGATGGAACAGTTTGAACCGCTTTCAGATGTTGTTTGTTCATTGACTCAAGGAACCATTGGAAGTGGTTGTTCATTGTTCAAGGATTGAGATTCATAATCATCGACATACTCTTGGTAAAGTGCATACAACACATCTTTAACTTTAGTCTTATTTGCTTGTGCTTCAGCCTCCTCATACATTTAGGGAAACAAAAGTCCAACACCGCCATTTTACACCTAAGATCAAGGACAGCGGCTACAAACATCAACAAGTTGCATTCCCCCTAGCACTTGTCAAACTTCTGTTTCATTTTCTTCACCATTTCTCAAATAAAATCGTTTTCATGCATTGAGTTTTCATCTAGCATAACTTTGACCCGGAAAATCTCACTCAGAAATAGATTTGTAGTCAGGTAACCACTCCTAGATATGATATTAGTAATGATACTAAACACTTGCAACATTTGACAAACTTATTCCACCTTTACCCAATCCTCTACGGTCGGACAACAATTATAATGTGGGTCTTTCTCTTAATACCTTATGATGACATTAATTTATTGCCTTGACTACAATTGACAACATCTCAAAAGTGGAATTCCACCTTGTTTCTGCAGTCGAGAATCAGTTTTCGGTTAGGCAAACACAGCAATTGCATTATCTCCAAAAAAAAAAAAACAATTAGCCTGCTCTCCATCTGTTTCACATATGCCACACCATCATGGAGATTATCAATAATGGACTTCATGTGGGACAAACCATCTTGAACCATAAGATTCAAGATGTGTCCTCAACACCAAACGTGGAACAATTTACCCCCCACAAAGTAGCCTATTGTTTATTGACGAATTCTCCTTTAAAATCCTCATTGTTGCATCATTACTTGTGGCATTATCCACTAAGATTGTGTACACCTTGTTCTCTATACCTCATTCCTCCAAACACTTATAAATCAAATCTACAATATAAGAACCAATGTGAGGAGGAGCTATGTGCACAAAGTTGAGAATTTGTTTCTGCAACCTTCAATTACCATCTATAAAGTCCCCCTCAGAACCATGTCCTTAATCCTTTGATTACTTGACTTCCATAAATCTACCATCAAGCTTATTCTCTTAACATCCTTTAACAAACTCTTCAACATTTTTTTCTTCCTTTCAAACAAACTGACATAATCATTTTTACACCTGGTGTAGCTAATCCTTTTCCACTGAGCAATCTCATATCTTAGCACGTTGTTAAATCATTCATCCTCCACAATAGTTAAGGGATGCTCATGTATAAGCACCCAATTGGCAACTAGTTTGTAACGACTCCATTCTACTCATATTTTTTTAAAATATACATGGTAAAAATACATGTAAAATAGCATAAAAAGTTGGGCCCAAATTCTTCTTTCATTAAACATATACATTCTTCATACAAAATTCGTATCTTGTACAAAACTATCAAAAACAAGGTGGACAGTGTAGCCATTTCCCTTCACTTGTCGACGCCCATCCGACCGTGTCCTCACCTAGATCCTGCAAAACATAGGAAACAACGAAGTGAGCACTAAAAGAATGCTCAGTAAGCAAATCCTCTATTCATCTAACCCCGTAACTCTCTCTCTAATTCTTTCCTTTCAATGCTCACTTACTCTTTCTCTTATACTTCTCTCTATTTTCTTTTTATCATAACCCAAGTCACAGCCTCATCTTACCGGAGGCACGGCCGGGACTCGCTCCCACTCTACGTGACTACTACTCATGCTAGCCGATCGGACTCGGTTATGCATGGATTTGGAACCCTTAGTCATGTGAGTATATAATCTCTCTCTCTTAGGTACTCTCGGGTATAGCCCTCATCCGCATGCACTCTCACGGGCTACACCACTTCTCTCTCTCATACTCATGTCGCTCTCTCAATGCGGCATACATGCGGGAATATTCTACCCATTACTCATAGGTTCCCCACTGCACAACCTACTCAAACCTTTCGTTTAGCACTATTTTCTCTTTATTCTCTAGTGCTCATTCTTTCTTTCTCTTTACTCTTAAAGTAGCTTATACTCAAATCCTCTACTATTTCTCTACTCTCTTTCTCTAATGCAATTAATGCATATGGATGACTCATGCTCATTAATGCACTCATGCAATGCAATTATGTCATGTAGCAATAATTAAGATTCTTTACTCTTACTCATGCCTTACCTAAGCATTTTATCATACAACTCATGAGCATATAAAACTCTATTGTAACAATAACTCTTCTCTTCTCTTGAACCTTCCCAATATGGGAGAAAATTCCCTCATAAACTCTAAATTCCTGTCAATGAAAGAAACACTTCTATAGGGTTTACTCAAACTCCCTTCAACTTCACTCAAAACTCAACTCAATACTATAAAATCTCAACTCTTCTCATATTCCAATACATTCCATACTCATCAATAACTATAATCTCATCTCTTCTTATCTCAACAAATATAATACATACACAATCATTCATTCATTCATATATACATCTCTACTCAAAGGAGTTCTTAAATCTCACTTGGGTTGGATTTACTTACTTTGTGAATAAGTGACTTCTCTAACACTTCTCCTTTCCTTTGTCGTCTTGTCTTCTCTCTACAACTTTAAACAATAACAACAATATAAGACTTCAATACAACTATAAACAAACTCACATCTAAAGCAAGAATCCTTACCTTAGGATGCTTTAGATTCAAGCTCTACTAAAAGTCCCCAAAACTCCCTAAAACTCCTTAGAAATCTTAGAAAATTGAATGGAGAATTGAATGGAAGTAGAGAATGGGTATGGCGGTGGAAATAGGTGAAATGAAGGGTTTATTACACTAACCCTTTTTTAGCTCATATTATAACTATCCTTTCCCATTTTGCCCTTGCTTTCTTGGAAATTCCATCTATATCCTTTGATTCATTACACTCACACCCCCACACTAACCTATTCTCCATGAAATTTTTCTATATTTCACTCCCCACTTTTCCTGCTAATTAGGGTAGAATGGTCATTTTGCCCCTATGGGAGATTCTCTAGAAACCTCATTAAACTTTTCAACTGGCTTGTCGCCGCGGCGAAGAAACTTCTGTCGCCCCGGAAAAGTTACAGAGTCGACACCGCCTTACTCAAAGCCAACGTCGTCACGACGAAGACTGTTCTTCCAAAATTCCTCAAATCTTAACCAAATTCAAGGCAAACACTCAACCAACTCAACATACAACTCAATTAAATCTGAATCAAAGAAAATTTAAACAATACAGCAAATCTTAAGTACGTACCTCAAGTGGGGCGTTACATAGTTCCTGCATCTTCACCATTTTAAATTTCCCTAGTAAGAACAGGGACCAAATTGTCCATAGCACATGGATCTGCTACCTGGAAAAACCTTTGTTATTGCCTTTGGGAAGTACTTGCCTTACACAACTCTTCAACCTTGAAAGGTGATTAGTGCTCCCGATACCCGTTATGGCAAGCCTTGCTTTGCAACGCCTTGTTGGTTCTGTCAGGTAGATTAACTTCTATAAACTCATTCCACACCATAGATGTGTTAGCTCTCTTTTTTTCCTTGCAAAAGGGTTAGCATCACCCTTTTCATTACTAGTAGTTGCAGTTGTTTCATCAGTGTCAGTGGAGGTGGACCGTGTGCCTAAGTCCTCACTCTGAGTGTCGCTTGCAATTGACTCTTTTATACCTTGCACATCTGAAGGAGAGAGCTCTTGTGGAGTAGCATGGTGGGTAGCAGTAAACTCGATGTCATATCTGTTGGAAAATAATAAAAACATGTGATTAATTATTATTTTCTTTTGTCAGAATATGATGTTCAAAATGAGGAAGGAGAGATGAATGTAATTTAAATTCTGCAATCATGTGATACCACACACAAAGATTAATCTATATGAATCCAAAAACTTGATTTTCTGTAACAATGGAATTTTCATTGCTTTAGCTTGATTTAGCAACACAAAGTTGCATAGGAATTTTAAAAAGATGAATCAGCCACTAATTACAGTTCTGAATTTTATCAAAAACTTCAATTCAACAAAATCCCAACAATTCTGGAAATGCATTTACTATATAAATCAGGCAATGAAACAAAACAATACAATTGTTTAAGACAGATCTGAATTTCAGTACAAGAAGCATCCAAGAATTGCCAAATAACAAACTAAACCAAAAACTAAACCAGGCTACTAAGTTCTTCGATATATAGATCATTGTTTGTTGAGTTCGCTAATTTAGGGTTGGGACTTTGGAGCAACTGAAACTGTTAGGGCAATATTTGGGCATCTTTACTATTACACGAGCCTACTTAAGCTCGCGAGCCTAATGAGTCGAGTACCAGCATGTTTGGAACTCGGCTCGTCAACCTATCTAACTGTTCGAACTCGAGCTCGGCTACAACCCTAGTCTAGCTCGGGTTATAAAACCCTAGCTTTTTCCCAAGCCTGGATTTATTAAACTCGAGGAGAGCCGGGTGAGCCCAACTCAACCAAGGTTGTTCTTACATCCTTACATAAAAACTATTATTGCAAACTTGTGTAATCTTGTTCATTTGACATGTATCTCTTTTAATAATTAACTTGTTTTAATTTAAAATTATCTAATTATTTTAAAACAAATAATTTGTATAAGTGAGTTGGTATAAAAAGTGTACATGAGTATTATCTTTATTAAATTAATACAGTATTATCCTTAATTAAATTAATTAATTGTGTTTGTGAAACCCTCCATCACTGCGTGCTCTTTGAAGGACAGGTATACACTATTTAATTTGTCTTGGTAACAATGATCGTCATCCGTTCAAAATTCGGAAGAGTTTTGAATGAAAATTGTGTTTGATACAAGAAAAAGTGAGAGAAAATATTTTTATTCCTTTCTATTTTGTGAAAAATATGACTTTCAATCTACATGTGTCGATATTTATTTGGGCTTACACTAATTCGGAGAATTTTTTTTCTTTTTATTAAGTATATTATATATATAAATTAATTATACAATTATTCTTTATAAATTAATATGATATCCTTACATGTTTATATGATGACCTTACATATGAATAATTGTCTACAAACTTAGATATGGATTGTCCTTTTTTAAATAATTATAACTTTAAATTAAAGATAAATTAATAAACTTAAGAATATTACATATCAAAAGTATAGATTATCATATCAATGGTATTACAGTAGAACCTTTCTATAGTCATAATGTTGGGATCAGCTAAATTTATTATTATAAAGAAGTTATAACTTAATAGAGGTGTAATTATAAGAATTATTGTTCTTATTCAAAAATAATTGTTTCGATTTTTTATTTTACAATTCATGTTTTATAGTATATAATGTACAGAAATTGATATCAAAGAGTCATTGCAGAATTGAGTTACTAGATTCGACAACCTCACTACACTAATCAAATAAATATTAATGTATTCCTCAATCATCTATGAGCAACAAGTCATGTAGTTTAAACTAAAGAATAAATTATTACTAGAATTAGACAAAAAAAAAATCCTGACGATGATAGTATGGAATACCAAAAATTTTTTGTCAAAGAGCTCTAAACATGCTTGAGAACTAGAAATATTTTGGCTTTAACAAGAAGATGTGATACCCGCAACTTATTACCTATCCACAAAATAAAAGACGTGGTAACAACTCTAAGCATAAATTATTACTCAAACACTTTAGATAAATATTTTATTTCATCTTAAACCTTTAAAAATCTAATATATATTTTTTGCAATATACATTAATTATAACTATGTAGAAGCAAGTTTCTTAAGACGGGACCTAGAAAAATTATATTATTACAATATAAAATTTATTCTTATTTATAACTTACCCAAATTGTGTGATTAGATTATATATATAATAATATATATATATATATATATATATATATATGATATATATATTAGTAAGGTTTTTTAAATATTGTTAAAATTTGATACAAAAGATGTTATATTTAATTTTTTAAATGACATGATATTTTGTTATTTTGATGCAATTATATATTCTTATTTTAATTAGAATCTAATTGCATCTAATTGTCATTAATATCCCTACTTTAAAATTTTAATCAAGTTTAATCCTATATTAATTTGAATAGTTGAAAATCAATCAATGAAGTCATAAATTATATAAGAGCAAATTAATTACTTAAATCAACATTTAAAATCGTTATAAATCAAATTTACCAATTAATTAGAAGAATGAATAGGAACTTTATGTGATATTTAAAGAATTCATACATTATATTATAAAGATAAAGAGACACAATAAATTGTATCATATAACAAGAGACGATTTAGTAATTAACTAACGTAAAGAAAAACACATTTTTTCAAGAAATTACCACTTTAATAATTAATTGTTTCACATTATTAATTAATCAAATTCAAATGTGATTATAATAATATAATTGTGGAAACATTGAGTAAAACCATATACAAATGATAAAAAAATTGTCTATATTAAATATAATAAGCTAAATATGCATATATAAATTACTTGATATATATATATAAATGGCTAAATGTTAATATATGTGTTATATTATTGATAGATAATAACATATTTTTTTTTTAAATAACTTGTAAATGTTAATAACATGAATACATAATATATATGTATTAAGTCATTTAAATTAATTAATTATAAATTATGCTAATGACATTACGAATAAAATTGTGGTTATTTATTTAGAATCTATCTTAAATTCTATTTAATAATTTGATAAGAAAATTAAAAAATTAATATCTTAAATAAACATAATTTATCATTTATCAAATAGACATAATATATCATTTCATAAGAGACATATTTTTTTATAATTTGATAAGAAACTTAAAAAAAAAAAAAATGGATATAAAGTCTTTTAACAATATTAATATAGTACAAGTATAATACTATAATATTATTAGTATATATATGATTTGATTCATTATAAAGATTTTTTTTTTTTTTTTTTGATTTGGGGAATCCCCAAAATCCCCGTGGGTTTGGGGATTCCCCGAAATCTCCAATTCGAGAACGGGCCGAATTCGGGGAATCACCTTGGGCTTGCAGATCAAGCCCGAAGACAAGGGTCCCCAGCCCCAACCCGACCGTGCCCATCCCTAGGTTCCACTGTAATAGTTTTTAACCATAACATTTCTTGCTTCTTATCTTCTTCTCCTTAGTTCTCCAACCTCCTTTTTTTTTTCTTTCTTTCTTTATCCTTTTCTTGAATCCTATTTAAAATTGTACCTAAAATATTGTTAATAATAACACAGACTAATTTCTGAAATATATATTTTAAATTCCTTAATCCAAATTCCGATCCTAGCCATCCATTAGATTTTCTGAATTTTAATGACTAGGAGTGAAAACAAATCTCCATGTGGAATTTAGATTTCCCTCCTGTGTTGCCCTCAACTGAATACTAAAACTAGAATATATTAATTCAATAATGCTACGGACACCGGGACTCTACACCAAAATCACGGACACCGGGACTCTACACCAAAATCTTACACTGACTTACGTGTCCCGTGACTCACACCAGACACGTTTCACATTCAAAAAATTTTTTCTAGTGAATGGTCATTCATCAACTATGGACGGTCGTTCACTTACATAAAATCCCATCCATATTATATGGACGAGAGTCCATTTACTATAGACGGGCGTCCCCATTTAAAGGACGCTCGCTCATCAGTAAATGGAATAAATAATATAAACAAAAATAATGGATGGCTGTTTATAGGTTATGGATGGCCATCCCTAAATAAAGGATGGGCGTCCACATATAATGGACGCCCGTCCAATCTTTAAATAATAAAAATTTTATAAACAAAATTAATGGATGGGCGTTCATATGTTAATAGACGCCTGTCCATTATCAATGGTTTTAAAAAATTAAAAAAAAAATTAGGGACGTCCGTTCATCAGTTACGGATGGCTGTCCCTGAATTTTGGATGGTCGCCCGTAAATAAGGGACGCCCGTCCATAATGTAAATATAAAAAATAAAAAAATAAAACTGGACGCCCATCCCTAACTTGTGGATGGGTGTCCCTAACGTGTGGACAGGCGTCCGTAAGGAAGGGACGCCCGTCCATAAGGAATGGATGACCGTCCCTTACCTATGAATGACCGTCCTTTATTTTGGGACGGGCGTTCGTACTATAAATTAAAAGAAAAATTAAAAAAATATTAGGTTAAAACAGAAATTTGGGGAAAGTTTTTAAAATTAAAACATAGATGCGGTCTTCTTCTTCATCTTCATTCCCCATCTGCGCTCTTGTTCTTCGTCTTCATTCCTCATCTGCGCTCTTCTTCTTCTTCGAAGTTCTTATCTGCCGCGCTCTTCTTCTTCGTCGAAGATCCTCATCTGTCGTGACTCTTCTTCAAGTTCCTCATCTGCCATTATTATTGTAAGGTAATTAGTCACTTTGGTTTCTCAACTTTTTTTTTTTTTTTTTAATTTTATGTTGGATGAATGTGTTGGATTTGAAATTTGTGTTGAATGGAGTTGAGTTGATAAAGAGAAATCCATTCAATTTGGTGGGACTGGTTTGTGTAATTGATAACTAGAAGTGTTCTCTTTTGAGTGTTTTTGGCTTGGAAAAAGCTTAGATTGTGTTTACTGCAGTTAGTATAACTTCAATTCAGTATCTATCAGAATAACAGCTTAATTTAAGAGCACATATGCGGATCATTGACGTGGCATCAATTTTAGATTTGGATTATGATATATCTGATCACACATTTCAGTTGTTTAGAGATTGTTGTTCAGCAACTTGTTTGAGGAACTGGAGCGTTGAGGTTCTTGCCACTATTGCTCTTGTTCAGGCCATTAGGGAACCCATAACTAAATAGGGATCTTGGGTGGGCTGTTTTGTGATTTCTGCAAGTCTGTTTTAGGGGCTGGTGGTTGCTGCAGTCCCTTCTTGTGGGGATGTTTTTGTGTTGGTTGGGCTGGGCTGTTTTGGTGGTACTTTGTGGAAATGTCTATTGCAGTTCCCTCTTGCTTTTGTTGGTTGTGTGATCTGCTCTCTTTGAAGGCCGTTTGTATAAGCTCTTATGATGGGTTTTTTTTTCCCTAGTCTAGGGTGTGTGGTATTTTTATTTTTGGTTTAATTGATGATAGCATTTTTTAACTTCAATTCAATGATGTTGAAAGGGAAGTTGTGTGTATATATGTAATATGTGTGTGTGTATAACGTAAATTTCGGGTTTGATTTAGTGATATCATTTGTTAATCATTGATTAATTTAAATTCAATGATGTTGAAAGGGAATTTTAAGGTTGGTTTTTTTAAGGCCAAGTTAGCAACTCTCAACAACATTGGATTGAAAAGAAATCAATTGTTAACAAATAGTTTTATAGATTAAGTTACAATATCTCAACCTAATGTATGTACATATAGATTCAAGGCCACCACTTTTGACAGAAACTATGATACAAGTTTTTAGCCACTAGATTAAGACACTTTCAAAACAGCTGAGATTCAATCAAGTTTTTAGCCACTAGACTCCTTTCTGGGTGATACAAGGAGAAAGAACTGAACCTATAATATGTGTTATGCCCAAGAAAAAACTTAAGATATAGTAAAGCATATTACATTGAAAAATGGATGCTGCAATGCTTGATCTACAGTTGGCCTCCTTAATGGATCCTACGAACAAAGTTGCTATGGACAGTCAAGAAATATTAGAAGTCAATTACAGCAAAATTAACAAAGGAAAAAGCTAGTAACTTACTGTACTTTTAAATAACTTGAATCAAAGTCCAACAGGAATTAGGGAATAGAAACAGCAGGTAGGAGTAGTAAAATGAATTAAGTTTTGGGATATGCAGAAAGAAAAATAAAAAGTTGAAAGAACCACTCCCAAAAATACAAAGCATGTAGGAGACAAGATATCAAATCCTACCATAATTTATTGTACCTTTTGGGAAATACTTTCAAAGCTAATTGACAATTTGTTTATAGATCAATATCTATAATCATGTCATCCATTTAATGGGTTTTGAAGCAAAATAAAATTTGATCATTTAAGTGGTGTTTTTTCTACTAAATGGATCTCTACTTACTAGCTTTCATGTGATGGTATTGATTAAATAAGTTCCTTGTTTCAAAGTTTTCATATTTTTTTTTTTTTTTTTTAGCATACTAACAGTAAGGAATGATGATGAATTTTTTATGTATACAAGTTTTAGAAGAAAGCAAAAAATTGTGAGAGCAAAAAATTCAACCATTCCTCATGAAGGCACATCGTCATCTGCAATCCAATTTCGAGACTTGCGATATCAAAAACAATACGAGGAGGTGTCGAAAAGAGATATCTGCCTTGGAAGAAGTTTGATTTAGGACTTATAACAAGTTTAGGTTTAGGTGATGAAATGAATGGTTGGATTAATAATTTGAAATGGGACCGGTTGGTCAGTATTAGATATGATGGATATAAGCATTTGATCTACGAGTTTTTTGGAAGTTGTGGAGACAAATACTGATGAGTTTCCGACGTATACAATGTTTTTTAGATTAAAGAATCAGAACTTTGTAGTAAGACTACAAGATTTAGCAATCTGGATAAGATTTGATTTTGAAGGTTTGGATAACGTATCTAGAACATAGGATTCCAAACAAGCTTGGATTGATGTTTCTAGGATAGGGACTTACCATTCACATAGGTGTAAATCTACAAAGTTACAGAATCATGTTATGAGAGTATTTCACAGATATCTGACTTACATATTTAATGGTAGAAAAGAGACAAATGGAAATGTGACGGTTAAGGATTTAATGTTCATGGAAGCAGCAGTAGCAGGGAGGCAAGTAAATTCAGCGAAGTTATTGATTAAGAAGTTGGGAGAGATTCAAGCAAAAAAAGGAGAAATATATTGGGGGATGCTCGTTACGTTAATATGTGAGAAGTTGGGTATTTAGATCACCCCTAATGATGCAGCAAATAAGATTAAGTTTTCTGCAAAAAAAATGTGTTGGGGGATGTGACATTGAATAAAATGGGTTTGATTAAAAAGAATATGGCAGGAGAATGATTTGTGATTAGGGATGAAATTGAGGGAGATGCAACGGTTTAGGAAGGTGTCAGTGTTCCAAAAGGGGTAAATGAAGGACAAGTCTATGTGCGCAAAAGAAGAAGAACGAGTATTGAACCTAGATCATCTAAGAATGTAGAAGATATGTCTTCTCATACTTTAGACGAAATAGTAAGCAGATTTGAGCGGATGGAAAAGTTTCAAGATGAGCGTTTTTCACATATTGAGAGGCAAATGCAAGAACAACATGATCAATTGCAAAGTGATTTCAACTCGTTTGCATCAAGAATAGAAGAAACAGTTGACATCATTGGAGAACGCATGACAGAGATTTTCAACATGATGAAGAACTTCTCAACAGCCTCGTCCTCCTCCAGTCAACCTCCACCACCTGCACCATGATGAAGAATTTCTCAATAGCCTCCTCCTTGTCAACATTCTTGGGGAACGCACTATGAATGTTAATTATGATTATGTGTACTTCAAATACTAAGCTTTATGTACGAAGATTATATATGTCTTTTGTTTATAAATAGATTGATTTCAGCAAATGTTCTTGATAAAGATTGTCTTTTGTTTATAAATAGATTTACCTTTTGTTTATACATATCTCAACTACTCTTTTGAATGCATATGTATATGTAATACTAGACATACCCAAAGACATCAAAATTCAAATCTCAAATGAAATGCATGTCCAAAATTCCATCTATAACCGAAGTCTGCAATGTGACAATAATATATACTAAAAACATTCATAATAAGTTACATTAAGGTCATTATCATGAATTCACAACCCTACAGCAGATAGCCTACTCATACACAACCAATGACGAAAATACTAAAAACAAAACAACTGAATCAGCATACAACTCAACTGTATTCGGCAGAAATTAACCAAAGCATGAATGATTTCTACCAAATACAATTCTATATGCTTCAACCTGTCAACAATATTAAACATCTCCCAACAAGACATGTTCATCATTTACAAACTCCTGTCCAGTATAGAAATTACTTTGTCCTGTAAGATTTTGAACCGAACCAGTGGACATCTGTCATTGTTTAACAACCACAATTTAGCACACGTTATAGAAAACTTAAGCCAATTACAATTATACAACATAAATAACACATACCTGGGTAGTAACAACATCATTCGACAACACTTGAGTTTCCGCATCAGTCATGGAAGTAGATGAAAGAAACTGTTCCTTTTGTCACTCTACTGATGATCATTTTCCTAAAAAGTAGCATAACACATTAATAATCAAGTCCATATTATTCTAAACTTCAAATAAGTAAATAATGTTTCAAAAAAGAAATATCATGTAAGAATAGGTGTATAACTCATACCAATTCTTTATTTTTGTAATTTTTTCTTTTCAACCCTACGTACAATTTCTTCAACCTTCAATTGTTTTCTTCTACGTGGAGGACAACCTTTGCTACGAACTGTCTGTGGACTAATAATTAGACTATTCCCCTCTTTCGGAGGACTTTCCCCATCTTGACTACTTAAACCGGTTGTGGAAGAGATGTTCACTTTTGTACCAAGCCCTCCCTCACTTTCCTTTTGCTCCAATTTTTTCCTCATGTCAATCATAAACTCCATCAACATATTATAATCTTCCTTATTGTTTGATGCCATATCAGCTACTATCATCATTAAATTAGACAACTTATCAAAACGTTATCCTTTAATGTTGGTGCCCCACCTATTATAACTCACCTTAATTTTCGTATGACATCTGTTTATATTTTTCCTCCAACGCCGTAAAATGTACTTTTGTGGAACGTGTGAAACCCTTTTATGAATCAACACCATAATGACATGTCTGCATAAAATCCCCCTGAAGTCAAACAAATGGCAAGTACAACGAATATCACACGAACTTTCTTCAAAGTATACCGCAAACGGAACACGATGACTACTATCTCTAAACCAAACATCTTCCAAAACTTGATACTCCTCGTATGAATCACATTTATTCAGAAAAGATAATTCACAATAAATCTTCCCCACAATCTCTTCTTGAAACTCTTTAAACTTTGCAGTTGTGTATGTACTTTGAAATTGTTTCTCAATAGGGTAATTAGTTATGCTATCCAAGATTTGAAAGATCTAAAATCAGCCTCCCTTTCTTTTTCCACTTTATCTCGCAATGCATTTTCATATTGTTCCACAAATTGTTTAAAAGTAGTTTTGGAATTTACATATCCATCAAAAAATGCATGCATACTTTCACTATGTTGAGTACTAGACATACCTGCCCAAAAAGTATCTTTAAGAAATGCAGGCACCCATCGTACTCTTTCTTTGTACAATCCACATAAGTATGCATTCTCGTGAAGGTTGTGCACATCGACAAATTGGTTCCACCGTTCTTCAAACTCTTCACGCGTAAAGAAATCATACACAATATTTTGCAACTTAAACTTTATAGTTTCATATTCCTTATACCTTCTTAACTTTTCAAGCAATTTCTTCATTATATGTCACAAACACCACCTATATCTTGTACCAGGGAAAACAATCTCAATTGAATTTTGCATGGCCTTATCTTGATCAGTGATAATTCCATTAGGAGCAACATCCATGCATTCAAGCCAAGAACGAAATAGTCATACAAATGTCTCAGTGTCCTCATGAGAATTTAACCCACAACCTAACAACGTCGAATGTCCATGATGATCAACCCCATAAAAGCAGCAAATGACATATCATACTTGTTCATCAAATACGTTGTGTCGTAGGTGACAACATCACCGAATTCTTTATATGCAGCCCTACATCTAGCATCAACCCATGGCACATTATGTAATCGTCTCTCTTCATCTACATCAATCATTTACCAGAAATTTAAATTCTCCTTTTTGCATTTTCATAAAATACTCGAGTACTGCCGAAGCATCTCCAACTCCAAGTCGTAGCCTTCTCACTTTTTCAATGTAGTTCCTACAATCTTTTTGTAAAAACATCAAATTCTCTACACCTCCTGCCTCAACTGAACATGACTGAAATTTTTTACACAGTCTAATCCCAGCCACATCATTAACTTCAAGTCGCATTTTCATATAAGATTGTATCGTTCGGTTAACCTTGAAATATCTTCTGTTTGTCGGACTTGTAAGATCATGGTTATGTTCAAATACAACTGATTTAATTTTCCATTTGCATTCACCATTCAAAGCTGCACTAATCCGACTCTTACAATCTATTTTGGCAACAAGTTGCTTTTTCAAGGTATTTCTAGACTTACATCTCTCCTTCAAATAACAAGAACATGCCACTATCACATATCTCGTTTCTCCATCATCGCCTTTCTTTGACGTACGTATCATTGCTTCAAATCTCATTTTGTTACCATACCGTTTGTAATACTTCACCAGACTATCAACTGAATCAAACACCATTCCAATATAAGGCTCCACTTCTTCCTCTGCACATCCCATATCTTCTAATTCATCACGTTCATTTTCCTGATCATTTAATAGTTTTATAATAGACAAAATTAGAATGTATTAATACAACACATCAAAAGAAACAATACGATACAATAAATTTAAAATCATGTTAACGAAAAAGTTAAGGTTTCGAGCACAATTTACCTCAACATCATTGAAATGAGGCAAACTGGACTCTTCCATATTCTGTAATTTAATGCAAAATCAATACTAGTGTTCGCGTTCACGATTCTGATTCACAACAATCACCAACAAATATTCTCTATCAGTTTTTTTCTATTGTAACATATATTCAATGCAAAATAAAATACAAAACTAAATAAATGCATAAGTTAAATAAAAACCACTTAACAACCTCAACAAATCTTCTTAATCTAGAGAAATTTTGATCTTCTTGTCCCCCTTTCCACGGTAAACAATTGTTTTACGAAAAATTTATGGCTTTCGTTCTTGTCACGGTAGCTGGTTGTTGAGGAAGAAAGGGTTGTTGAGAAAGAAACTCGAGAAGAATGCAGACACGAAGAACAGACGGGAACGATGAAGCAAAAGGCGGCGATAGGTATAAAATGAAGTTTTTTCTTTTTTCTTTCACTCGAAGAATTTTGGCGCTGGTTTTTTTAGAAGCCGTATTGGAGAAGCTAATGTTTTTTGCAAATAAAAAGAAAGTTAATTAAAATAACATTTTATTATATTATGGACGGTCGTCCTTATTATGTGGACGACTGTCCTTTACATAAGGGACGGCCGTCCATTCCTTATGGACGGGCATCCATTCCTTACGGACGCCCGTCCACAAGTTAGGGACTGACGTCCAAAGTTTTTTTTTTTATATATATTTACATTATGGACGGGCGTCCCTCATTTGCGGACGCCCGTCCAAAATTCAGGGATGGTCGTCCATAACTGATGAACAGGCGTCCCTAAATTTTTTTTAATTTTTTAAAACCATTGATAATAGAGAGTCATCCATTAACATATGAATGTCCATCCATTAATTTTGTTTATAAAATTTTTATTATATAAAGATTGGACGGGCGTCCATTATATGTGGACGGTCGTCCCTAAATGAACGGTCATCCATTATTTTTGTTTATATTATTTATTCTATTTACTGATGAACGGGCGTCCTTTAAATGGGGACGCCCGTCCATAGTAAATGGACTCTCGTCCATATAATATAGACAAGAGTCCATGTAAATGAACGACCGTCCATAGTTGATCAACGACCGTTCACTAAAAAAAACATTTTGAACGTGAAACGTGTCTGGTGTGTCACGGGACACATAAGTCGGTGTAAGATTTCGATGTAGAGTTCCAAAGTCCGTAGCATTATTGATATTAATTTCGTGTATATATATATAAGTTGTCAAACACTTCTCACAAGCTTCTCTCACAAATACTAACGTAACAACTCACAATTGATTAACACGTATTTGGATAGCAAAACTCATTGTTAGGCAAATAAAATCTATTACAAACTGACCAATCACGAGCTGACACATCACATTTATGAAAAAAATTAGTAAAAAAAGTTTGTAAATATAATATTTACTGGTAATATTACTCCTCATCATCTATCGTCATCCGTAATTAAACACAGGACGAACATGCTGTTTTGCCCAATCAGTTACGAAGTTACGTCATAAATAAACCGAGTTTTACTGGAAATACATTAGCACGTCTTTCTACTTGTACATATAATTAAACACCTGGATAATTACACATTCAACATGTACCAAACATATATTTATGTTTAAGTCTATTGTCAGCATAAGCATAATAATGCCATAGATAAATATACCACTGCTTAGAATTTCAAAATACATTCTGTTGTTCCAAAATTAACATGGTAAAAGCCTAACTATGATGTTAGTCCCGTTTGCGTTTCACCATATTCAGCCAGAAAAACATGGACCTGCATACATTGTCGGGCAACACTGGCAGCTCAGGTACTGGGGAAGATCCAGGAGCAGTAAGACCTCCGTGACTCAAAGATGTATCCAACGTCTCATCAAACTTCATGAATTGCGAAACCTGAGAAGCTGCCAAGTGGGCGTAGCAGATGGGAGCAACAGCAAGAATAACAATACAAGCGTCAACATATGCTAGGTGAAGTCTAAAAATGTTATACTAAGTTTTGACCAATATTGCTAAGTAGTCTATGAACTTATAGTTTTCAATCAGTTTGTACTTTAAATCCAACTTCCAACATTTAAAACGCCAAGGACAAGAGGCTGTACCAATAGATATTGCAGTTGTGCTTCTCTGGTAACTGGAAAATTCAGATAAATTAGAACATTGACTGCAGCAAAAACACCTTCAGAAATTGGAGCATGGCCGAAATTAACTCACACATAGCAAAGAGAATGAACTAATTCCTGTAATTCATCAACTGAAAAACCGTTCTCATCTAAAAGAATATGGTAGTTTGATGGCCTTGTTGTGCCCTGACAGATAAAACAAAAAGCAAGTCGTGCGTATGATATGGCAGCAATGTCCAAGATGCTCAGCTTAAGGTAATAGAATCCAAAGAAAATGACATAACAGTAACAGGGTCCACTTTCCCAAATAATCTGACACATCTGATGATGGTAAAGGATTGAAATATCAGCATTGATAGAAATGTTCACAGAATTACGTTTGACATAAAACATAACATTCTTCACAAACAAATAATGGAAAGTTTTCAATTGTTTCTTCAGAGCCTTTGATCCATGCATTTATCTATAGATTAACTATAAAATATGTAAACTAAAATAATTGAAGCATCTTTCCTTAAAGTGTTTTAGCTGTTAACATTTTTTGACCACTGGAATCCAGTTACTTGCAGAGGAAAGTGACATTTTCCGTCTCTTACATTAAAGTTACAAATAATTATGAGAGCCATTAGGGGCACCGTTCTTTATTGTATTTGGTGTTTTTGCTTTTAAAAATGGATTCAAAATTGATATTGAACACACCATTACTTACCAAATATTTTACAAATTTACAAGAGAATTATTTTAAAAAAAAAAAAAAAAAACACTGTGAAAACCAGCAATATATCAATAATACACTCATATACTGTAGACATAATTACAATAAAAATAAAAATTTGCATGTGGAATTGAAGCTAACATTTAGCTTAGGATTAAAACTTACCATCATCCCAGCATGAGCACACATGTAGAAATCATTCCTTGTCGGGTGACAAACGCTGTTATTAACAACCGTTCCTGCAGGGAAGAAGAATAAGAAATTTCACCAAAATATACGGTTCAACTTCCTTTTTCTCTATCAAAAACTATAAATATGCCAACCTGGAGGAACATTGTCTAGTGATCTAGCTTGGAAAAGTTTCGTGTTATGATTTTTTAGTGCAACAATTACAGTAAACTTGGGAGACCAACTTTCATCAAGGAACTTGCAGGCCTGTTGAACATAGGGAAATAAACTTTAATTATTTAACTTAATATAAAACTTCTATTCTTTAACTCAATAATACTAGAACCCCTCTGATTACCAAAATAGATAGAGAGACAGAAGAGGTGTGTTTGAGAATTCCCAGACATAGTCAATAAATTAGTTAGTTGCAAGTTTTTGGAAAATGTATCCTAGCCATATCCAAGAGTTTCAAATTATATAGAAGCTTTTGAAAAGTATTTTTCGGATCAAAATTCAACATCTGGTAATTATTCCAGATATTTTATTAATTTCCCTTAGGATTAGGCAAAAGTATGGGTAGATCTCACTGATCTAGTTCTTCATTAGTAACAACCCTGGCAGAGGAAAAGACCTCTGACAAACTTATTGAAACTTGAGAGGAAGCTCAAGACATTTTCAGAATTTCAATAGAGTTTTCTAATGAGTTTTGGACCAGCAGGATCTACCAGTATTTTAGCTAAACTTCAGGCGGATGTCAACAAACTATCATTATAGAAAGGAACAAAAGAAAAGCAACCTTGATGATTTGCTCTAGCTCAATGTTAAGTACTTGATTAAACTGAGACTCGCTTACTCCATCCCTTGTTTCAACAAAAACAAGCAATATTTAAACGATGATAAAACAAGCAATAATTAAACGATGATAAAACAAGCAATAATTAAACGATGATAAAACAAGCAGCCAAAGAAAGTAAAAGAAGAGAAGGCACACTTTGAAAGATGAAAAACAACGTATGAAACAAGCTCTTAGTCAAGTCAAATCATCAGGTATATCATATGAAAAGATTTAAGTGGCTGAAAACTGAAACTGCACCCAAAGTTCTGATAACTGAACAATTATGGTGCAAAATAATGTTTAAAAGAGAAGTGGTGCAATCAAATCCAGGTAATTTTAACTGTGGTCAGCAAAATGCACTTCTTGTCTAACTTAACTGTTCAAGTCTGACTTTAAGGATGTTCACTGGTAGTGAGATTATTGATTTTGTCTTTGACATAAAAAGACACAAATCTATGTTTTACAATGGAGAATGCAAGTGAGACATGGTCAGTTAAATAATTCAGGATTGCAGCCAGCTAATTTTCCTTAACCACTAACAGCAGACTCACTCGAATGCTATATACAAGAATATGGAGAGGTTTCAACTCTTACGTAAAGCCTATTGAAAAGATTCAGTTATGATGAGATACTACAAACCACACTATTTTTACCCCAAATATAATGCTATTGCTTGTACTTACACGAGAAATCAAAAGAAAAAAAAAAAAAAAAGGTTTTTGCCATGTCTAGCTGACACTAGACCTATAATTCTTGCTTCCAAAGTTGACATCTTAACCAGTCCAAGGAAATTGCTGGTGCAGCTGCTTTTAATGACTACTAGAAAAAACCATAAAAGCAAACGGAAATGAAAAAATAAAAATAAAAAATTTAATCTCGAAGACCTGAATATGATTATCTGGGGAGGTTTCACTTGTCCTGAACTCTGATAGAGGTCAAGCAACAGCTCTCTGAAATTGAATGGATACCAACGCCTTAAATATATAGGGCTTTAAATATACAATAGAAACTCAGCAGCACAAATTTAGCTGATGCAATTAAATGAACTAAAGTAACAATATCAATTTTAAGCCACAAAATGAGATAGAAATATTGCACCTGACTACCCCAGCATCACCCTTTTCTGGATGGGGCTTAAATAGGGAACCAATCATCTCAAGCTTCAGTGACTGGCTTCAAACAGAAGCTCTATATCGAGAAAGTAACGGCCAATCCCTAGAGCTGACTACCTAAGAAATTCAAAAGAAAAAGATAGCAGCAAGCTATGAATCTTTTAGTAAGAGTTAATGATAACTGCACTAACATGGAAGGCAACATAAAATTCCACAAGCTAAACAAACTCAACATCTATATGATAAACACAAGAGTTGAAACAAATTCATCTTACTGCAGCTATAGATGGCACATCAGAGTGGCCTAGGGAACCATGTGAGACATCCATCCCAAAAATAATTGTGGGAACCTTAGAAACCAAAGGGAGACTTCTCGACTGCTCAATAGCTAACATTGAATTCAATCCACCAAGCTGTACATCAGCATTGAAAAAGGAGAAAGACGTAAATGGACAGCTGACTAAACCGTTGCAAAATTAATTAAATAACTAACTACAGGTGCAATAATATCAATATAATACAGAAATAATTCAAAAAGTATATATCTGTCAGAAACAGCTTACCTTGGCATTTATCTTCAAGAGCAAATTTGTAAGATACTGCTCATTAACTCTGTTTGGTGATAGGCATTGATTGAAAATTCCGAATTCCACAAGATTCTTTTTTTCCAGCAACCTTAGAGATTAAATTTACCAATTTATCAGCCACTTAACTCACAGAAATAACTCCATGGATTACATTTGATATTAGTTAATATCAATAGGCCTAACCATAAATTTCAGAATTCTTCCGATCAGAGAGAAGGCATAGAAGGAAGTGAGGAGGACCACCGGCAAACTTTGGCTTTATCTGTTCAAACATCTTTTCTATCCAAACAAGAGGTGGTGAAGCTGAGGGTTCTCCTCAAAAAATCCACCGGAAGACTTAAGGATTACAGATTGCAAAAATTGATTAATCACTATAATAAGATCTTCCACAATGCAGTGCATATGATACTAATGGAACTCACAATACCTTTCATTTCTCCAAATTTTGCCAAATCTCTGCAAAGGCTGCGTATATCACAACAAGCAGAAAAGTTTACCACCGCCCAGCGATCAATTTTAGCAGCAGGTTGTACAAATTTCTAAAAAGAAAAAAAAAGTATTAATAATTATAATCGCTAACTTAATGATTTATCTTTTTAAGCATGACAGAAAAAGAAGCACCACCTTATTGTTAAAGCTCCACCGCCCATTTCTAGGAATGACATCCTCCCCATTTCCTGCCTTCAACTGTCATAAAGAATATAAACGTTCAAGAAATACAGAGCTCAATATAAGGCTAAAGAAAATATTCAGATGCTGGGAATTATCAAAGGCCCGCCAAAGCAGGTAAAATAATAAAAATGAGTTGATATGCTCTACCCTTGGGGCAGATAAAATGCGGCCTTCAACTTGAGTAAAATGCGAGTTGATTGAAATGCCACAAGAACGCAGCATTGGTTCAGAATCATATTTGTTGCCTTTCAGCACCTGGCCAAGCAAGCCACATTGAATACCACATAAAAATAAATAAAAAAGAAAAGAAAAGAAAAACAGCATTTTGACAAAACTAATGGGCGGGAACCTACTTCAGTTAAGATCTTTATCTTTTCTTGGGGCTTCTGTCGTGATTTTTCCACTAGGGAAGATCTTTGGGAAACAGTTAATGCCTTTGTATAGCATTGTAAGGGAAGCAGCATGCAGAGCTAGAGTTAGAAAAAAAAAAAAAAAGGATGAAGCAGCAACAAGCTTATCACTATATTTACCAGCAAGAAAGGGCAAGGAAAAAGATGGACAGCCAATCTTTAACAAAAGAAAAAATAAGTCACCTCAACGGGAATGTAAGTAGGCCACTTTGGTCTGCCAACATTGATACAGGGCAAGTCTCCAGAATAGCGTAAATTTATGCCATGATGATTAACAAAATAATCAAAAACCGTTATATCAACACCTTCATTATCACCATTTACTTTTGATTTCAGTGAGAACCTACAAAAAGAAAAGGCTGTCTTAATCAATCTATACGAAAAACAATTGAGAACTTGAAGGAAAAAGCAAATATTATCAGCATTGAAGCCAGCAACTCATAAAAGAGTGTTATGATGATTTACATCTGGTCTTTGCAATTATTATCACTCAGTCCAGTGATTCTATATTCTTAATTGTTGGGCCCAACTGTTATCCTCAAATTTCTGATCAAAAGTTTAACCTGTCAATGAAATTATGCAACAAGCTTTATGATAGTTAAAATGACTACCATCACAATGTAAAAGGTTGAGCACATAATTATGTACCTTGGCCCAGTCAAGCTGATATGGATCTTTCACATTTTGGTTGGCAATGAGAAAATCAATTAGTGGCCCAGGCTGAACTACTGTTGTAGTTGTTCCATCTGTCATTCATCATAAGGACAAGCAACAGAGAAGGATGGAGTAACCCTCAGTTTGGTTCTTGGAAAAGAAAGGACAATATTCTAAGAAAAACTATTTTCATTATCACACATTTATTCCTCTAGTACTTTCTCATAGGCAAAAGAAACTCAAAAATTTTGAAATGTAACACTTAAAAGAAGAAGAAAATTATAACTTACCAACATTTAGCGATAATCCACCTTGCGTGGTTTGGAAACTTGTATGAAAGCCCCTGCAACCAAGAATACCACCACCCAAGCCTGTGAAATTGTTAGTCATTATGAAAGAATGACTGGCGTACGAGAAGGCAGCCTCTGTAAGAAGAGATGAAAGCGTAGTGAGATAATGCGATAATAAATCAAGCTTAAAAACAATTAATAGATAAACGATTAAGCTAAGAAGAGATTAATTGATAAACTAACACTCACTGTTTGGCTGCATGCTGTCTTAAGACGATGTCTAAGACCCTTAGCACCTCTTGGGAATTTTCTGACTCTTGCCCACGTAAAGCAGCTGCAATTGCTGTCATAGGGATTTTGGCAGCAAAGCTGATCTCTACTTTAAATGTTTTGGACTGTGATACTCACCTTCTCTTCCTATCACTATCATTAGGACTCCCATTGCAACCAGGACTATCATTTCTAGTAGTTCTGGAGAAAAATATCTCACCCAGTTATTATCCAACGCCATCTTATGGGACAGCTCATGAAAAGTAAATTCTTGCTTATAAAGCAAAACAGAGAATTTTGCTGTATGATATAAAGTAAATTCACACAACTTACCTATTCAATGAGAGATTGTCAAGTAAAACAGAGAATGCCATTTTGTTGTTTGGGAGGGCACCAAATGTAAATAAACTCTTTTCTCCATCATAAGCAAAGTATTTCCCAGCAAGATCTTTGTTATAAGTCTCCTGAACTTTATCAATTACCCTTCTTCCAATTCCCTTTGTTTCAAAAGGATGACCATCCCCATAAAATAAGGCAACGTATATCAATGAAGAAAAAAAAAATTCAGCATCCCAAAATCTCAAAAGGGCATTCGAAACACAGATTAGCTTACACTGTACTCATAAAAGTGGCCACTAGCACCAGCAATATTGGCTTTGAAATGATTACAAAGAAGAGGTAATCTTTGTCCTTTAGTACCAGCACCACGCCTAGTCATAGGGACACGTTTAGGCTTCAAAATCTTTTTATTCTCCTCAGGACCAGGTTCTGGTTTAAGTTCCTCACGTTCTATATTTAGAGGGATCTCAGGTGGAGGTGCAGGCGGAGGTGCAGGTGGAGGTGCAGGCAGAGCCTTTGGATCTATAGGAGAATCCATTATAATCTGAACAGCAGAAAAGAAGAAAATAAATTAGAACAGAAAGATACATTAGTCTGTTTGATGTAAGATATTACTACTAATATACTGATGGACATCAAAAAGCCACTAGCCATAAAATCAATGATTAAAGAAATGAATTCACACTTGAAATCAGTAAAAAGATCACTAAGATTGTTACACAACAAAAAGGTCAAGAAAAAAGAAATCAAAGCTTCATAATGCCAATAAGAAAAACAAGTGCAAGGTAAGAGCACTCTGCAAGGTGAGCATATGAAGTAGTAATGGGAGCTGCAATAGTCCTGCAGTAAACTAGTGACACAGGTACAAGCACTAATAACAGGTACAATTTGGAGCATGATTTCTTCTGGAATATTAATGCATGGGTGGATTAACACAGGCATATATATTGTATTTATAAATACAAACACCCAAAAAATTGAAACAATGATGTAACAAAGGTTATTCCCAAGATGTTCCATGTATAGAACCAGATGATCCACAGAAAGCTTCAGCATTTTAACGTT
Source organism: Pistacia vera (assembly GCF_008641045.1). Taxonomy (NCBI): domain Eukaryota; kingdom Viridiplantae; phylum Streptophyta; class Magnoliopsida; order Sapindales; family Anacardiaceae; genus Pistacia; species Pistacia vera. Next base: position 61,447 of record NW_022196013.1, read on the forward strand.
AATGACAGCAAGTAATACAAACAATGGAGTAGCACCTTTTAAGTAAAACATACAACACAAGAGAACCAAGCACCAGTAAAATAGATGAACATGAACAGGTACATCTAGGCCAGAATATACATTGATATTTCTATAAACAGTGCAGTTCCATTCAAAATCTTTTCTATAACACTTATAACTGAGCAATGCACCCATGATACAGACAGAGATAACTTCCTGGAATAATTAGTAAAGCATTGTCTGCACTATAATTGGTAGTTCATAGACAATGGATGTATGTTTTACTGTTATTCCTTAATTTTCTAGCGGAGAAATTATAGTTGTTCTCAAAATTCCCAAAATTTAGGGTGTTTCTAAAATTTAAAAGTGTGTCACACAAACCATTTGTGTATCTAAAACTTAGAAGAGTGTCACCTCAGGTTATCAAAATTACTTCAGGTTGTGAAGAATACTTGAAAATGAATTCAATATAAACATAGCAATTAAACAGAAACTGACCTAGCATGTTTATAAATAAGGATTTGTAAAAAGAACATTCCAATATTTTGGCCAACTCCATCAATTATCATGGGACCACCATCACAGATAAAAAATACAAATCTGGCTGAAGAAATTTTGTCTTTATTGCAAGTAATTCAGAAAACAGACAAAGAACCAAAAAAAAAAAAGAGAGCAACAGAAAGTAACAAAATACGCTGATTTTCTGATTTCTAGAGAAGAGGTTTTGACAAGACCATGATTAGGAAAAGGAAAATGAAAATGATAGGGTTACTGAAAATTACATTCCGAATCCAGTGAATGATGTGGCAAACCATTGATTAATATTAACTTATAACAAATAAACGGTTAGGATCCTATGCGCATCCTTCGGTGACAAATGAGAAATAGAGTAATGCTAGAAAAAAAAAATCTTAAAAATATCTGCGTGACAAATAAGAAATAGAGTAATGCGAGAAAGAAATCTTAAAATGATCTTCATGACAAATAATAAATAGAGTAATGCTAAAAAAAAAAATCTTAAAAATATCTACATACAAAGCTCTTTCATTCATTTGTTAACACTTCACTCCTAAGAGTTCTTGTAAGATTATAGTATTACTGTAAGAAATAACACACCGAAGGTGCTGCCTTTTTTTCTATTTTTGGTAGGTTTTGAATAGAGATTTTTTTAAAAAGAAACAAAATTTCTTAAAAGGGCTGTAACTTGTAATATGAGCATAGAGAAAGTAAAAAAGGAAAGCCGCCATTTCAGAAAAATGCAAAAGCATATTAGTAATCTAATGTACAGTCTATACAGAATGCAAAAGACTCAGCCTTTCAGAACTGCCCCCCCCCCCCCCCCCCCGATGACTCATGAAACCCAAAAAAAAAAAAAAAAAAAAACCTTTGAAAATGCCAAAAAGAGCTTCTTCTAGTGCGGAAATTTGAACCAACTAGAACAAAGAAGAACATATAAAAAGGCTAAAAAGCTTAAAACGCAAGTAAACGCAAAAGAAACAAAACCAGCTTTACCGAGAGAAATTTCAGAACTTTGTTCAACAAAATGAAACCTTTACAGAAGAAAAAAACAGTGAAGAGAAGAGAGCAAAATGCAGGTTAAAAATTTTGCATATTACAAGCGAAAAAAGCATTCTTTTTTCTCAAGAAAGAGAGGTTTTACCAGCAGAGAGCTCAAGGGAGAGGAAATGAAGTGACTGAACAGTCTGAACTGAAGAGGCTGAAAATGGAGGAGAGAGATATAAACTTATAATGCCAGAGAGGAAAGGAAAGGACGGCGGATATAATTATAAAGTGACGTCGGTGGTGAGTCACAGCCGAGCTAGGTGGCTTTATGTTCATGCATTCTAACATCAAACGTTTATATGCCCGCCTTGTGCTCCCTACCAAATCCCATAGCCAAGGACATGCTTTGTGCAGAAAACTCCGTTCTGCCACGTTGCGACGTGAAATTAATCATCGAATGAAAATTGTTTGAGTGATGCTGCGACGATAAAATCGAACAATCTTCTCTCACCGTCTTTTATTGGCAGTTTATAAATGACCAGTTAGAAATAAGTTTTACTGTTTATTATGGGTTCGGTTATCTAATTAAAAACTGTCGCATCAAAAATTATAAAAAAAAATTATAAAATTAAATTATGAATTTAGCATTATTGAATTGATTTAATTAAAGAATTTATGAATATCCTCTTGATAGTGATGTAACAAGACGTTTAATTAAGCCTCATTTTAATTGTTAATTATTAATGAACACTACAGTGCTTAACGTTATCTCTTCTTAGCTAAGCTTCAGGGGTGGCTCCTTGTAATTTTCTAATTATATGATAATTTAAATAAAAATTATATAAATTAGCCAACCCATATAATTATTGGAAATATTATATTGTAATTAATGGTTTCAAAATTTTGAAATTCATAGAGTTTTATTTTTATATTATCCGCAACAGAATCAGAAAATAATTTTTGGGAGGGTTAAAATTTTTTTAAATAAACATTAAAGTTATTCATCTTTGTTGAAACTAGAAAATATAATTAATAAAGAAAAAAAAGCTAAACAATTTTAGAAGAATTTATATTAGGGTCCACCAAACTACTTTGGGGTTTTTTTTTTCTTTTTTGTGTAGGTATTATTATTTATTACATCATTATTAAAAAAAATTCAATAATAAATTATAATACTTGATTTTTAATTGTCACTCATTATTATGGTATATTCAACTTCGAGATACAATAAAATACATTTAAGTCCAGATGATTTTGAAGTTGACACTTGACACCAGAATCCCTTGCAATTGATTGAAGGTCTTTTATCCTCGGCCCTTGAAGAGAAGAGGCAATACTAAACGCCACTACGGTTTTAGGAAAATATTTAAAAACCCTTTGAAAACGGAATTGTCCAATCTTCTAAATGATACAAAATTGTTATCTAAAAATCAAACGCCAACGTTTTAAGCATCTAATTTTATAAATCAACTAATGGATTAAAATTCATTTTATCATATAAATTTGATAGTTTTGAAAAGGGTGGTTTTTGATTATTTCTAAAGTATATTGTGTAATCTATCATCTGTCTCCAACCACAAACATTAAATTTGTGCAACTTTCACGGTATTTTACTATTACTTCTCCAACCCATTGCACTAAATATTACACCAAATAAAATATTATTTAGAATATTGTCTTTATTTTTCTTTTTATTAATTCTCAACAATTAATTTATTTCACTAATTATTTTTATATATATATATTAATTAAATATTATGAATAATATATTTTATTAATTAACTACTAATAATAACTTAGAATATTATACTAATTTATGTAAATTAAGCATTTATTAAATTAAGTAAACATTTACATTTAAATTTAACATACATTTAATTTATTTAGAGTTATTGAAGTTTAATATTTGCATTGTAATGAAGTTTTGTTTTTAATTTTTTATCATTTTTTGAACTATATAACTATTATAAATATTAATATAAATAATAATCAAATTAACGTAAATATAAATTTTAAAAAATTAAATAACAAAAATAAGGATATAAACGTCACTATATTGAAAAGTGAAAAAATTATTTGGTGTTTTTGTGTGGATGAATAGTGTTACACCAATTTAGTGTGACTTTTAGAGTTGGATTGGAGCAACATTTAGATACCATTTTGGTGTTTTATACTAATTTGGTATCCCATTGGAAATGCCCTTAGGTACATGGTTCCTTTAAAAAAAAGGGTTATAAATAGGTACGACGATATTGAAATCATGGTAAGAATTCAATCATTCATTTAAGTTAAATTTCATAATCAGTCAAATAAACATTTTTATTTTAGGTTTAGGCCACTTAATTTATTCTTTTACGTTAGTGTAGGGGTGAACGGTTCCGGATACCCTGCATTTTTTGGGAGAACCGAAACTGGAACCGCACAGTGCAGGTTCCCAAAAAAAGAAATTGGAACCTAAAATGCAAATTCCGGTTCCTTACTCCGGTACCCTATAAAAAATTAATTACCCCTATTAGTTAAAAAATGACAAAAATACCTTAAAAGTTTACAAATACACTCCTAACAAATTAAGAAAACCTACATTTAGTAGTTTTCAACTTTTGATTACTCATCATTTGTATCCAATGTGACTTATAAATCCTCTAATCTCTAGGCAACACTTGAGTTCAATCAATTTATCACAATTCACATAAAATTTCTCAATCAAAATCAAAACACAAACAGGTTCCAAGCCGACTACTCACTTCAAGTTCTTTTCCCAGGTTCTGGTTCCGAAACCTGTAGGAACTGGAACCAGACCGGCACAAAGTTGGTTCCAATAAAATAGAACTGGAACCTACTATTGGAACCTACTCGCACAGTGTCGGTTCTTGATAGGTTCTGGTTCCAGTTCTACTCGCTATCCATACTCACCCCTACATTAGTGTTTGAATTCCTTCAAAGAAGAAAACAATCTCTCTTTAATCCTCGTATTTATCTTGCACTACTTCCATCCACCATACTTTCAATTTTTTTACATTAAGGTTCCACTGAGCTTTTTCATCATGATATTAGCACTACTAGCTTAGGTAAACTTCTATACTATAATTTATTACTTGTTTAGTATAATTATCTTTATGAGTATGTTCTGTGGTTGCCGATATTAAAATGGATCTTCAAGTATTAAAATGTAAGGTTTAAGTTAAAATTTTCACTGTATCTTATTTGCAACTCGAAGTTTGTGAACTGAGGTAATATATGAACAAGTGCCTCAATAATCATAGAAAAAGAATAGGAGCTGAAGTTGTGATTCAAAATATAAACCTAAATTATAATATGTTAAGTGAATGATTCCTAAGTAGTTCTAATGAATTTAAAACAAAGAAAAGGAAAAGGAAAACTATCATGTCTTGATGAAACTCGTTCTAGAGAGAACTCGTAATGGCTGGAACTTGAACGCAAGTGATTGTCCAGCGGTTATGTATGACCATATGGTTTGCATGAAGATCTTAGGAGATGTTTTTTCTGTTTATATAGGATGCGAAAATATGGCTATGGCACTCAGAAGTTTACGATTTCTTTCTCTAAACAGGATTGAAATTTTGTGGGATTAACGGAGCTTGTTTGTGGCGATTCTGGTGGTGAGTTGCGAATCCGATCAACCAAGAAATTCAAGCTCCCACATTAATAGCGACAATGTGTGGTTTGGCGTCTGGCATTTTTGGGTTGTTCTTGTGTTTTATGTGTGTCTTATCCCTCACTTCACGTGAATGATCTCTTCTATACTACTGAAATACGATAATGCATGTTAATGGATTAATGCAACCATAATACTAATAATAATCAACGAAGAATAAAACTATTTGATAAATCACAATATAAGAATGAATGCAACTCCTAGGAAAGTCTAGGTTCATCCGGAAAAGAATTAAAACATATTTTAGAATATAGAGGATATTAATCATAAAAGATAAGGGATTTTTATTATATAAAAATAATAAAATAAAATAACAAAATAATATAAACGGATAGTTATCTACATATATAAATTAATTAATAAAATGAATTTTTAGATATTAATACTTAAATAATTATCTCACCTTAATAAAACATAAAATCAAATAGGTAATTATATATAAATAAAGAGTTTTTATGAGATAAATCATATTCAATAAAATAGAATTAAATAAAAAAAGGGGATTTTCATCAAAATAAATTAGTAAATCTTTTAAAATCATAAGATAAACATTGTATAGTAAAACTTCTCTATAGTCATAATGTTGGAACTAACTAAATTTATTACTATGAGAATGTTATAATTTAATAGATGTGTAGTTACAAGAATTATTGTTTTGCCTAAAAACTTATTGTTTTGATTTCTTATTTTATAATTCATGTTTTAGTAGTATTAGGATTTCAATTCATTGATTTAGTAGCATTAGGATAATATGGAAATGAATATCAAAGAGTCGTTACAAAATTGAGTAATCAATACGACAACTTCATTACACTAATCAAATGAATATTAATATCTTTCTTAATCATCGAAATAAATAACAAGTCGTGTATATTTTAACTGAAGAAAAAATCATTACTAGGATTAAATAAAAAGAGGAAGGAGACAATCCTAAGGATGAATATAGTACGGAAATATCAAAAGTTGCATGCCAAGAAGCTCCAAACATGCAGTTAAAAATATTTTGGCTTCAACAAGAAGGTGTCCGTGTTGGCAACTTATTACGTACCTGCAAGATAAAAGATATGGTAACAACTCTAAAGCATAAATAAATCATTATCTCAAACAACTTTAGATAAATATTTTATTTGATCTTAAACATTTAATGTAACATAACATATTTTTTTTTATAATATACATACAATTATTACTATATACAGACAAGTTCCTTAAGACAGGATCTAGAAAAACTATAATTTATTACAATGTGAAATTTACTTTTATTTATAACTAACCCAAGTTGGGACCAAAATTTTTTACGATTACATGGTGGTTATTCCTATATGGAGTATCACTATAGAGAGATTCTATTGTATATTGGTTTTAACAAAATATTTAAATAAAAGAAGAAAATTACAATTACAATTTTACCCAACTAAAGGCTTTAAAAGGGCATTTTTAGCAACTTTTAAGAAAATAAAAATAATCATAACGAATTTATACCTTTAAACCAGTATGAAAATTATTTTTTTTCAAAAATAGTAAAAAGATCCTTTGAAAATAATTAAAATAAAGATAGGACTTGAAAGGCTAAAACAGTAAGTTTTTAACAGAGAAACATTTTTATAAAATATAATACAACTCCAGAGCTTTTTTATTTTTCTAGGATTTTAGAAAATATAAAATTAGCAAAAACCACTTTGTATTGAAAAGTCAGCAAGTTGTCAAAATAGAGGTATTTTTGTAATTTTAGGCTTTTAGTGAAAACTGGAAAAGAAATATGTAATTGCATGCTAAATGCATGGATAATGATGTAATTGCACACAATATGCTATTTTAGAATTTTTTTTTTTTTAATTTTAGAAAAATTATTTTTGAAAACAGTTTGGATTTGGGCTTTTCATTAATTTTCTCGCAACTGAGGTACCCAATTAGAATCCCTCCAAGTGGGTCGTCAAAGAAGTACGTTGGTCCTAATAAAATACCCCACGAAATTGCTTGGGCTCAGGGTCTACCGAAAAGGGTTAAGGATATGAGTCCAATATATCTTGTTGGAGTGTGAGATGGTGTTGAAATCGCTTTTAGCCTTTACGGGTTGCCTTGACAAAAGTGGGCATCAACAGCTTCTTTTAAAATATATTAAGTTTCAAACTGATTATAAAATAATCAATTTTATAAAAATATTCTAAAAGCTAAGACGGGTAGCTTTTAAAATTTCTAAAACTGATTTTACATTGTAAAACAACAAATATACTTGCACATAATTCTTTAAATTACAAACTTAACTTAGATAAACATTTTTTTATTTAAATAAATTATTAAAATTACTAATTTATAAAAAATAAAAAATACAATAAACTGGTAACGGCCTATCAACAGTGGTTGACTAGTGGTCAAAGTCGACCAAAGGTGGCATGTTGATGCCACCATTGGTTCAGACAAAACCAAAAATTGTCAATCTATAGGAATTTGGTTGAATCATCGGATTTCGACCTCTCATCTGGCCACATGAGGTGTCCAAAGCTTTCGTCACCTTCTGCAGCAAAAAACAATACAAAATCTGGTGCTTCTACTAGATTCCTATAGATTGGGATTCTCCGGTCTCGATGGTACTAGTTGTGCCCTCACACACAACCATTGACCACCGGTCAACGATGTTTACTCGATAGTTAATTGACGCCAACTAGTCCAATATTTCGAAATTTTCAATTTTCAATTTTCAATTATTAATTATTTATTATAAATTTTAGCACAATTTAAATGTTTATTAAACACTTATCAAAACACAAAATTTAGAATTATTAGCTTGTGTTTGTTTCACTATTATGAATATTATCTTATCCAAAACACATATTTGTTTTAATATTCTCAAAATTCAATTCAGTTCTATTCAACTCAAAATATTTAGATTTTTTCAACTCTCTAGGTTTGTTAATTTAACTAAACACCTCCAATAATAAAAGTTTATAAATTGACAAAATCACCCCCACTTACCGACATATTCCCCGCAGTCGGCCACCACCGTCAAAAGGTGGTTGGAATCTACCAGAATGGTGCATGACTGACTGGATGTGGCCGGTGTGCGGTAATCTGGCCTTTTTTGATCAGATCTAGGGCCAAAGATCTGATTGTTAACGACGGCCAAGATATGGTCATTGTCAACAGCTAGATCCATGGCGAATCTGGTAGGAAAAGGCCAGATTGGTGCACTACCGGCTAGATCCAGTCAGTCGTACACCATTTCGAAGACTTTCGACCACTATTCAGTGGTGGTGATCGGCTGTTGGCATTTAACGGGGGGTGGAGGTGTTTTTGTTAATTTTAAAACTTTTATTGTAGGGGTGTTTAGCTAAATTAACAAATTTAGGGGATTAAAAAATAATCTAAATATTTTCAGAAATTGTTTTCCAAAAATTTACCAAACACCTTTTCAAATTCAAGTCTTATTCTCCTAATAACAACTCAACTTAACTTTTTCAAAAATAATACTCTCAATACTCTACCAAACACAGCCAATTATATCTTAAGAAATGAAATGTCATTTTTGGTCATTATACATGCAACATTAATTTCAAAAACTAATTTACCAAACACATAATCATAGATTTTGAAAATCGCAACAATTATTGAAGTAGTATTTACCAAACACATTAACAATTATTTCTGAAACTAATTATATTCAAAGTTGTGCAAAAATTGATTAAACTTAAAACTACATTAACCCTAAACTAGCCGTTGCTCAATTCAAATTGTTATTAAAAAGAAAAATAAACTAATTTTATGAATTTTTAAAAAATTTCCCATGAGATAAATAAGGGTAATTCTAATTAAATTATTATTAAAAAAAATTAACTACTTTTTAAAATGGCATAGCCATAATAAAATAAAAGTTTAGTATAAAATGGAAGTTAAAAAAAATGGTGGAAATGATAAAATAGTGAAATGAAATGATGTAAAGGTTAAAATAGACTTTCACAAATAAGTTAATAGGAAAAAGAATTTAGTAAAGGATTCAAAGTTCAAACGGTAAAACAGACCTTTTTATTTAATAATAATGCTAGGAAACTAAAATTTAACTGACGGTAGGGGCATCCGATGCTTTTCAAATATTGAGGGTTGTTAATTTTCTCCAGGGGTTTAATAAATAACCAGTAATAAAAATTCAATATAATACATAATGAAGTAAATATGTAATTAAATGTTAAATACCTTGTAAGCGATTGTAGTCCTACTGTTAATTGAACATTACTACTAGTGGTTCTAGACTTCAAGAAGACCACACGAGCGTTTGTAGTCCAACGGTTAGGATTATTGCCTTCCAAGCAATAGACCCGGGTTCGACTCCCGGCAAACGCAAATATTTATATTTTTTCGATATAAATTATTTCTTGAATATTAGTTTCACTATTACATTTTGAAAAGAAAAAAAAAGAATTAAAAATATTTGGATTCATAACAATCGGTGAACCAACTATACTGAATATTCAAGTAGATCTCACTATTATTATTATTGTTTGTGACAAAAATGGGTATGAAGAGGGGTTGACCCCATACCCAGCAGGAACATTGATTGCACCCAACCTTTGGGACGTAGATATACCATCTCACCAAAGACCCGCGATGGAGACTAGAACTTGAACCTTATTTTGAAACAAATTGATTAAAACTAGAAGACAGGAAGACTGTGAGCAGAAAAAAGAGAATTCACATATGAAGTCCAACAACCTTTGTGAAGAAATGTGGTGAACATTCCGAATGTGGTCTGAATAATTAAACAGAATTACAAAGGGAATCTTTCTTGCCTGCTACACCAGAAACAGAAAAACAACCTACATGTGTACTTTTATTAATGATTACAATGGATTAAAAGCTCACAATATACACAAAGTCAAGCATTTCAACAACAGTGACACAAACATAAAAATAACACACACACACACGGAAGAATCTTATATTAAGCAACACAATGGATCTAGCATCAGAACCATACCAATTTTAATCTCACCACCTGAATGGTGCTTTCAATAAACTTTGTGACACCAGGCACTTATCATCCATTTCTTTCAGGAAGAAAAGGACTCTGCAGGCGCATCAGGAGGAGTTTCTAACTCAGATGGTTTTCCCTTATCGTCAGCTGATGTTACAGCGTCAGACGCTTTTACTGCATCTCCGACTTTCTGCTGCTCCTCAATAATCTTCTCTAAGTATTTCCCCTGAGCTTCAATTCTCATTTGTAACTGTTTTTGCACCTAGAACAAGTAAAACTAAATTTATTACTGTTTTGTTTTACATGAAGCAAGCAAAACGTCCTGAAGATAATCCAATCTGTATATTTTACATCCTCTTCCAGTGCCATAAGGAGAGACCTTAACCCTGTTTATGTTATTTAAAAGTAATGCTACATGAACAAACAAATTTTACAAAAATTTGTGTAGAAACTGATGTGACACAAAATGAATGTAAAAGTGAATATGATGAGTTTGACTTTTTGCATTCATTCTTCCATTCATTTTGAATGTGTCACATCAGTACATAAATCTCTATAAGATTTGTTTGTACATTTAGTATTATTGTGTTATTTAATTCAATAATTCTGACATTGTTACCCAATCCCATTAAGAAAACAGCATGAAATCAAACCTCAAGCTGCTCATGAAGACGTTTCTGAAGCTCCATTTGTATTGTCAATGCTTCATTAATTTGCACTCCCCTGAGAAAACAATGGTTTAACTAAATGTTACACTTAAAGTGTCATATCTTCTAAACTGTATCTTAGAAATGAAATGATAAGTGAGAGCCATAGGCCAATGAATGTAAGAAGATACGACGGTTACAGAAGAAAACAAAGCTACGCACGGGGAATTGGTATCCAGGCCAGACAAGCTCTCTCCAGAGACTTTATTCTCGTCTGAATCTACAATATAAAGAAGTCTCTCCAACTTCAGAATTACAAACTTGAATGTCAAAAGAACAAAAGAAAAAAAAAAAAAAAAAGCTAGTGAAATAATAAAATAAGTAAGAAGAAAAAGGGACACTTTACCGTTAGCAGAAGATTCTGGCAGGTACTTTGCAAGACGATACTTCTATCAAAAAAACGAAGACAAATTGCAATCGCTTTCAGAAATCAGATACATCAACATCAATATTTGTATGTCTGTGTACACAGATATCTAGTGGCAGCCAGATGATTGCACCTGTAAATGGCTCTTCACATGATAAATGGTCAGTCCAGGTACACCCATCACTTTTAAAACTCCTTTAGGTGTTGCCCCTAAATACATAGGAAAAGATTGTTATGCAAACATTTTACATAATAAGGTAAAGTGTTGATTCATCAAAAACAATAATAGCTTCCAAGAACCTTTGTCATCAAATGTGGGCCACATAAACAGCATCAATTCTACAAAATTGAATTTTTTTCAAGGACCTTATAATTTTAGACAGCCTCTTCCAGATTAAGAAGAAAAAATACTTCTGATCCAAATAAGACATCTATCCTTCAGTTGGATACTGATGGACACAGACTCTTTATACATTTGAAATTTCCATAAAAATTCCTAACAGCAGAAAGTATATTAAGGTTGAAGCTAAGAATCTAGTCCAAGTCAAACGTGATAATTTAGATCTAAACTTTTAACAAACTGCGACGAATTTCACAAAATAATTTGAGTTCTTGAATAAAAAATAAAAACCAAAACAACCCAAATATACAACCACATTGCCAATGTTGAGTTTTAATTGGAAATAAACAAATAGAAAAACAAAGTATTAACAATCTGACAGAGCTTTATACATGCATTAAGCAGTCATTTGACCCAATATTCACATTAAAAATCAATAAATAAAACAATTCTTAGCAAATTTCACAGAGAAGAGACAGTAGCCTGAAGCAGCAAAAGGAGCAGTGCAATGAGTGTAGTACAATAGTGTTAGTTATTGAAATCAAGGGCTAAAGAACATATCATTAAAATTATCATGGGCCAGATACCAAATTCTACATAATACGTTATTAATCATAATTAACATCACAACTTATTATCATAATTAGCATATGAATTTAATTTACTTGAGTCATATTTATGCTTCTCATGTGCCACCTATTATAATAATTGAAGAAACAAATAAATGGGAGAGAAAAAAATAAAGAGCTAGATTATCACAGTTCTAAATAGAAATACTCACTATCTGGTCCACCAAGTTGCATAATAGCATCCACAAAACGGTCATGAAGATCAGAAGTCCACCGCAACCGCTGCCTCCCAGACCCGCCACCAGACTCTGAAACTTTTACTGCATTTTCAAGTTGTTCAACACCTTGAGGTTTATGAGGCACTAAGCTTGCAGTTGAAAATTTCTTCACATGATACATGTTGCATAGACTACAATTCAAAAATGTTTAAACAAAAATATAAGATTCTGCTTTTTGAGCTCCCATGAAATTTACGGTGCATTTGGTACCTCTTTTAAAACTATTTTCTATTTTTCAAATCCCAAAATGACAGAGAAAAATATTTCCATATATTGAAAAAACAAAATTTTGGAAACACAAATTGGGTTCGCTCATCATTCAATTTAAAAAATAAAATTTAGTTCTGTTTTCCAACGTGGAAACAGAGAGAAAATCATCTGGTATTATATCGGAAAAGTATTAATAGGAAAAAAGAAATCCATATATATACAAATAGTCAATAATTAGTGCAGATGTCCTGAAATTTTAAAAGCGCCATGTGTTTTATCTACTGTATATAGTTTCTAAAACAAAAAAGAAGAAAATTCTTGTTCTATTTCTACACTAAAATCATTCATCCTGCAACTTAAAATAAAATTTTCAATTTCTTATACAGAATTATATTTCAACTCTTGCCAGATCAACTACACAACTAATATTCATAATTAAATTTTAAAAAAAAAAAAAAAAAAAGTATCCCATACATTTAAACGGCAAAAGCATGCTCATATATGCGAGTAGTTTGATATTGAAGAAATTGTTGCAATCCGTGAAAACACAAAATTAAGAAAGTAAAATAGGGAGAGTTAGAAGAATCGTACCGGAAAGGCGAGAGAGGGAAACGTAGTGATTAGGGTTTTAGTGATGAGGGTGTGATTGTAATTGTAGTAAAGTTGAGCTTTAGAAGAAAGAAGGATTAAACACTAGTACTGGTTGTTAGGCAGTTTTGGTTGGTCAAGCTTTTGATGCTGATAGCTTGATACGCCCACAGCCCACTCTATCTTTTATTTTTGTACACGTGTCAGTCGCTTGAGATAGAGGAAAAGGTGGTATTTCTATTTTTTTCCATAACATAAAATTATATCTTGTCTTTTTTAATAATTTTAATGATGCAATTAGAAAAATAAATAAATAAAGTCTAATAAGATAATTGGTGGGATGTTTAATAGTATCTTTCATTATTTAAACAAATTTATCAGAAAAATATTTTTAAAATATGAATCTTTTGACTTATAACTTACAAATAATTTTGAAAAATAATATTAATTCAAAATTTTAAGTTATAGTTTAATATCTAAATATTTGTAATATAATTTTTAGGTTGAAATACAAATGGAAAATAAGCGTTTTATTTTTTTACTTTTAGCTATTATATTATCTAAGATTGTTGTTTTATATTTTAATTATATAGTATTTTTTATTAAGATGGGTTATTGGTGAATGGTTTCAATCTAAAATTTATCTTGTTGGCTTTGTTATGGCTAGATGTCAAATATATTGTCTAAGTCATATAAACCATTAAGAATAGGGAAAATGTTACACCCACAACATGTTCTCACAAACTTCCTCTTATAATCCTAACGTGACAGCTCGCAATTAGTCAGCTCGTGATGGATCCCACCTAGGTCTCATTTAATAAATTGCGGTTGACCAATTGCAAGTTGCCACATCGAAGTTGTGAGACAAAATTTATGAGAAAAAGTTGTATGTGTAGCATTACTCTTAAGAACAATTTTGCCTCTCGAGCACTCCAATTGAAGATAAAATGATGTCGTTTTCAATGGATGGATTTTAATTTTAGAAACTCACACTTAGGGGTGATCGGTTTCGGGTACTCTACACTTTTTGAAGATATTGAAACTGAAAACGACCAGTTCCTAAGATTTAGAATTGGAACCGAAACCGACTGATTCCGGTTCCTAGAAACTTAAAACTAGAATCTGGAACATAGATTTCGATTCTGGGTACCCGGGTAAATTTTAATTATTGCCCTAATTTTTGAAATATGACAAATATACCCCAAAAAATTACAAATACACCCTAATAGTTTACAAAAATTAGAATTTAGTCTTGGTTCCCGTTTCGGTTCTCAGTTCCAGCACTATTGGAACCAAAGCCGGAACCAAGAATTCTCGATTCCAATTTTCCAAAACCAGAACCGGACCCTATTAGAGTCAGTTCTAGTTCTACCCTTTACCCATGCTCACTCCTACTCACACTCATAAGAATCCATACATTCTAAACACCCACTTATTAGACTAAACACTCTCATTTACCATTGTGATGGAGTACTTGACTTGAATTACTATAAACTTTTGATGATGTTGTTTTGTGTTTTCAGGTTGATGTTGCTTGTGATAAAGAGGGCAAAAGTGGGAGTTCCTTCTAATGCAAAATTTTGGATTAACAATAATATTTTAAAAAATGATAAAATTTGTGTTTCGTATAATTTAATATATTAAAATATTTTTAAAATCAATGTCAAATTCACTTAAAAAAAAAAAACAAATCAAACTAAAAAAAAAATTTGGATATGGAAATTCAATTTATTATTCCTGATTGTTAATAAGAGTGACCACTGGAGTGTTTATTTGGTTTTTAACTTAAGGTCCTGGGTATTAGTCGAGATACGCGTAAGTTGACTCGACACCTGATAAAAAAAAAAAAAAAAAATCAATTTATTACATAAAATGTCATGGTACATGATTAGTTTCATTTTGGGTTTCTCTTTATTGTTGGAGTGATTTTATTATTTTAATAAGTAAGCTACATATACAGATTAATTATATAAACTTTTCGTACAAATGATTAACAACCCTATATTTTGATATAGAATAGTGCTACATAACAAATTAATGTATACAAATTGACACTAAGTCACTAATAATTTTTGACACTTATTCATCTATAATTAATGACCATTTATTATATATATATATATATATATATAATTTCATACACACATTCATTTATTCACTTTGTACATAATTTATAGATTTGTATAAATATTTGTAAATCTAGTGTTATTCGTTTGACATATCGTTACCCTAATTTGTTTCATTTATCTATATTTTAAATCATCTAAACATAATTAAACATGTTGTTTGAATATGTAATATTATACTAATTTATATTATTAAAATTTATTATTGAAGAAATATTCTTAATATAGAGTTCATAACCATTTTTGAATCAAAATTATTAAATTAAGTATTTTTAGTTTTTTTTCTTTTAATAAAGATTTTTTTTGTATTATACCCTCCACTCTAAAATATAAGAAAGGAAAATAAAAATTCAGATCGAAGTTTTGCTAGGATGGCCATATGGGAATATTGGTTCCTGTTCTATAGTAGGTTTTAACTCGTTTGGGTTACACTTACCATACCCAACCCAATAGATTGGACAATCCAATCCAAATTACTTGTTATGGCATACTTAAACCCAAATCAATATCCAAACTTAGTAATGTGTAATAATTTATATATAAACAAATTTTTTCCTTAAATTTTATTCTGTTTATATTAAAAATTTATTCTGTTATATTATTATTAAGTTTTATTGTTTACATAATATAAGATTTTTGTCGTTGATTTTAATTGATCAAAACTTTTTCTTATTTATAATTTTTTGGTATTATTTTTCTGTTTATGCTTTATTTTGTGAGAAGAGTAACACTAGTCTTACAAAGAGGCATACAAAGAGATAATCTCACCCTTAAAGAATGGAAAAAGAGAGAGAGAGAAAGACATCATAATTTTAGGGTAAAGATTATCTCTTTGTATGCCTCTTTGTAAGACTAGTGTTACTCTTGTGAGAATTATTTGTGTTACATAATTTCAACTTTAAATTATTTGTTAGATAAGTTTATATTATACTTGTTGAAATGCATATTAATTTCACAATTATAGTATTGTACATGTAATATTTTATTTGTATATATTATTATTGTTAGATATTTTTTTACTTGAAACATCATTATTCCTTAATTATAATCTTGTTACATAATTTAATTAAGATTACAATAAAACAACAAAAAAAAAAAAAAAAAAAAAAATTTAGGAAATGTTCGATGAATATATTGATTAATCATCAAGGGTGTTTATTAGTGCCACGAGTGTCAATTAAAATTTTAAAATAATAATCTGTATTCTAGATTTATTTTCATATTCATGGGAAAAGGAGAATTTCGTCATTATATCCAAGTGTCAACGTCATAATAACTGACACTCTGATAGTCTGATGGAGTACAAGAGTAGGGCGCGTGTGTAACTTCTCAAACTCGTGAGGACTAATTAATATCATAACCCAGGGGTTGGGGGAAAATTTACCCTATTCAAAAAAGGACCGACGTCTCCTTCTTCACTTCGACTACTGGTTTTGCCCTAATTTTCGGTGAATTCCTCTTGCCTCTGTGTAACTAACAGTTAGGTGAATCCCCCCAACTCCATCAACTTCTGCGGCCGCCGCCAAGATTCAAGAATCGACGCTGCTTTCGCTCCCTGTTCTATGTAAAAAACTCAAAATCAGCTTATAAAATTAACGACTTTCGGTTTTATTTATTTTCATTTTTGATATTATATACTGTTATTGTTTTGGCTCCTAAGCGTCTCTTCCATTAATAAATTTAAATTATTGTGGTCTTATTTTAACTTTGTTCATAATTTTGATTCTCCGCAGATTGACCGGTTTCATTATTCTTAAAAAATGTCATCCCTAAAGAATGCAATTCCTCGACGGGCTCATAAGGAGCGAGCTCAACCGTGAGTTTTCTCAGTTTTACAATTTATTTTTGTTTTTGTTTTTGTAAAATTTATTGGAAGGCGTTTTATGATGGAAATATATTTGTTTTGTTGTTAGGCACTCGAGGAAGAAATTTGGGCTTCTTGAGAAGCATAAGGATTATGTTGTTCGTGCTAAAGCTTATCACCAGAAAGAGGAGACTTTACGGGTGCCATTCAGATTTTTGTTGCTATTTTTATTAGTTTGAGATCCTGCATATTCGTTATTCATATGTTATCTTCATGGCTCTGTGTTGTTGCTCATGTGTTTGCATTGCAGAGACTCAAAGAGAAAGCTGCATTTAGGAATCCAGATGAGTTTTACTTTAAGATGATCAAAACAAAAACTGTTGGTGGAGTCCATCGACCAGAGTAACACCGATGTCCAATGGCTTTGTTTTTTAATTCTTTTTCCCCCTCCCTCGCGAACTTAATTTGACTGGTTAGTTTTTGTCTTGTAGGAGTGAGGCAAACAAATACACTCAAGAAGAATTAATGTTAATGAAGACCCAAGATATAGGATATATTCTTCAGAAGCTACAAAGTGAAAAAAATGTAAATGATATTTTTTATATTACAGTGGATTGTGTATATGAGTGTTGGTATTGTTTTCCAGTTATTAAGTAAATATATTGTTTGGTGCAGAAAATTGAAAAATTAACTACCATGTTGCACTCTCTGGATAATAATCCGGCAAACAGACATGTGTACTATGCCGAAAACAGGTTTGTGCTCTCTTACCCATTGTTTATATGTTAAAGCAATAACATTTTTTTTTTCCTTATAATGCAGTGTTAATTTTTGATAAATCTATGGCTACTTAATTAAAGAAAGATTGCATGAATGATGATTACTTTTTTTTTTTCCCATTTAAATGCTAGGTTGCAAATACTTTAGTGATGAGATGGGATGCAAAATTATGATGCAAATAGTACTGTAATTGATTCTGATGCCTTAATTGATTTAGTATTTAGTATCTTTGAATTCCAGCAACATTATGGCTTCCTCTGGGTGAGCTTACAAATCCCACTTTTGTCATTATTTTTTGGGAATTCTTCTAAATTAAGTTGCCACTAAACCAAATATTTCAAGGGTCACGCCCACCAAGCATGGGCTTTCAGTGTAAGGGCTGAAGCTGCAAACTTCAAGCCATTCCAGTTTCAAATTCATCCTCTAGTTCAGACCAAAGAAAAGCCATTTGCTCTCTATAATTTTTGGATGAAACTCTTAGCTGTTTCTTGAAAATAAACGTGAACTAACATTTTTACCTGCTGTAATGGATTTCTTTGGGTTCTTTCTGATGCCTAAATTAGTCAATCATGATAAATCTCAAGGTTACTAGATTTTGAATATAGCCAGTGTTACAAGAAAATGTTTTGATTGTCAAGTTGCAGAAAAACTTGGATTACTATTGAAGATATTGTTTTCATCTGTTCTCTATCATGTATGCATATTATTATTTATTCTTATTGCTCTGGACTGTCTCAACATTTTAGGTTATTAGTTTTTTGCCCTCTTTTTACATTTTTTTCCCCTTCAACAAGAATTTTCTAGTGTAGTAAGCAATTTATAGATCCTTACATACTGAATTCTTAGGTCAATGATTTGTTTGGATCCCTTTTATCCCTTTCTTGTTGTACTTCGTGCAGGGAAGAGGCTAAACAAATAAAGTCTCAATCTGAAAGAAAGGGTATTGTGCCTGCATCTGAGGACATTCCTGATCATATTAAGAGGTAACTGATGAAAGTTTAATGTGTTCTTGGACATTAGTATCGTCCACTGCCTGATCCCTTCTGAGGCTGGTCCCTAACTTATGGCTATTTGTAGTTTTAAAAGTGTTACCAGATTTCTGAAATGTGAATGAGAAAATCATACTGCCGACAAATTATTCTTGTTGAATGTTTAATTCAGTTCACAAGTTGTCCTTAACTCTAGATTTAGCTACTTTTTTCTTTTTGGGTGATAACTATTTGTTGTCTTCCACTTTACATATTCCATATACAGGAAGACTGCTGCTTCCTATAGAGAACTAGAAGGGAGGAGAAGTCGAGTACAAGAGTTGGAAAAATTATATATGGATATGGCATTGCAGAAGGAATTACAGGTATAAAACAATCTTTTACTTCCTTTTTTCTATTTGGTGGTTGTGTTTGACATTGACAATGATAACAAATATTCTTCTTAATGAATAGAAGAAGGGTCGGAAACGCAAGCTCCGTGAGGAAGAGATTGTATCCCCAACATCCCGACCAGTATACAAGTGGCGGTCAGAAAGAAAACGGTGAAGAAGTGTATGTTTTGTAGGGAATTTGGTGAATTAGATTTAAATTTATGTTTTGGAGAATTATTAGATTTAGGACTAGGCAGTTGAAGTAAAAGTTCAAGTTGGTGGGATGTATTAATTACCATGTCTAAGTGTAGTCAATGTAGTTTTTATGTCTAGCTTGACAATAGTAAAATTTTCTATGTTAACTGTGTCTGTGGTATAATTTTTGGGTTTCTAAGTGTTGTAATTTGGTGAATTACTGCTCTGCCCTATAGGAAATAAAATTTTGGTGGTTCAAAACTTACAAAAAAATTGCATTTAAAACAAAATACTGATGCTTTATAACAACATCCTAATTTGGCCCATGTACAGAAGTGTGCTATGAGCTCTTTTAACGTTTCTATATGCTTGAATTTTAGGCTTTGATGCTGGTGTTGCAAACACAGATATTCAACTGATATCGTTTGTATATTGTAATTGCATCTCTCTATCTCTCTGAAAATTAGCCTTTATGAAAAGTCCCGTCACCTTTTACTTTTTTGCTTGCTTTCGGTTATCAAGTGAACAGCAATCCTTAAATGTTTTGGGCAATTTATTTAAACTGTCGTTGGATTTCTACGTTATTAAATTTCTACTGTTTTAAAACCCGGATCAGATCGGTCGGTTAAACCAGTTTGATTGGGAGCCAGCATCAACATCAGTTTGGGAACCTTCTAAACCCGCTTTTAACAATTAACTCGGAATGAACCGGATTTGGACCGGTTGAATAGTGACAAACCATCGGTTTAACCGGACCGGTGGCACAACCAGGTCACTAAAAATCCCTAAAACAATTTCCCCTTTTCCAATTTCCAGTTCTCCATCTTCAATTTTTATCATAATTTAAATGTCCATTAAACATATCAAAACATTTTATAGTAACAACCAATGTTTCAAAATTTAAATTCATGGATTGTTGGATGGAAAAGAATGATTACGGCAAATACCAAACAGTCTAACCACCAACCCATTCAATATTTATGAGAAAACCTTAGGAAAATATATCAAAAAGTCAACAAGATGCGCAGGTAGCCAACTAGCCATTGTAGATCCAAAAAAAAAATGCAAGGGAGAGAAGAAACAAGATGGCAGAAGAGAAAAAAGAAATGGAAAAAAGGAAATCTAGTAGCCATGAAGCTTTCACCGTGGTGGATAGATCCAACAGCCACGAAATCTACATCATGGCGAAGCAACCACGAAGCCTACACCATTGAGGTCCAAACGGTAGCCATGGTAGATCGAAAAAAGAAGCAAGGGAGAGAAGAAAGGGAGACGGCAGAAGAAGAGAGAAAGAAATGGGAAAAATAAATAAAAGTAAAGAATTTAGGATTTTCTTAAATAAATAAAAGTAAGGAATTTAGGATTTTCTTTATAAGTTTTGAAAAGTCAATAATACCCTCTTTGAAACGGCGTCGTTTTGCATTTTTAGTGACATCATTATAATGACGTCACTGATCCAACCGATTGGACCGATCAACCCGGGCCCCTGATCGGGTCAAGACTCGGGTCGGGTTTAAAAACAGTGTAAATTTCTATTAACTGCCTGAAGAATAAAAAATAAGCTTTGCTTGTAATTTAGGAATAACTCACCCAAGTGTTGCTGAAAAGCATCTAAGTTGTGCTGTTGTGGTTGAGTAGGAGGACGATGGTACATGAACTTGGATACAGATTTAAAATTCTCATGGTTGGTTATCATTTAGGAAGATCTCACCAAAGTGCTACTATTTTGCAATCTTAATACCATAGCTAAATTTGAAATATGACATCTCTGTCATCTTGACTCTCAATGATATGATGAATATATTTACTTTTTCAAGATATCACTTGTGTTGCAGCCTTCCTCTTCCTCCGCACAGCAGGTATGGTTATGACATTCTCAATCTGGAAAAGATAATTAAACAAGAAAGAGAACAAGTGATGCAAAACTCAAAAATGGGTTCAATAATACAACTGTATTTACAACTTATGAACCAGATGAAGATGAAAATGTTGTCTAAATAGAAAGCTAATTTACCTTGAAAAGGGCAAGTGAAAACTAAAAACATATCACTCACTGTCAATAGATATGGTTCACATGATACACCTGAAGAAGATTTAACAAAGGAAGAAAGACGAAGCATCTTACATCCCAAGTTTTCTCAATAAGTGTTTTGAGTACTCATAAATTATTACTCATGTGGGCAAACAACATTAATACCTACATCATCTCAAGAATCTGGCAGCTATATATTCTGCAATTGCTATGCTTGATGTTAGACCAGGTGATTCAATTCCAAAAAGGTTTACAAGACCAGGCACCCCATGACTCTCCTCTCCCTGTAAGAAAGTAATGCTTGTCATTCATGTCAACACTAGTTGAAAAACAATGTTGGGAAATCCAACTCCCCTATCATAAAGAAACACTAAGAAAATATAACAACGTTATTACATATATTAAATCCAAACCCAGTCCTAAGCTACATTCAAACTTGCGTTTCAATTAACTAGAATTGTTTTTTTGTTTCAGCTATATGAGCAGAGCTTCACCGGCTGAACCTAACTTCTTCTAATTTGCAAAATTTGAAGAAATGTTATGACAGTGAAATTCAACCAGGCAACCCATAATTTCTAACACTAATAAGATTATGAACCGACTTCACACTGTTCCATTTAGGGAATTTGTTGTGAACTTATCATACCAGCACTGCCCCTAGTTTGATTAAGGACACCATGGATCTACTAATGAAGGTTATAGATTTGGTCAAGCGCAAGCAGCTTATGATACCATACTTCAATATAACTGTAGGAATCGATCACAAAAGCAATGTAGTAAAATTACATAACTAAAGCTAACATGTTAAGTCTCTTGTGTGGCCAGATTTCAACAGCCCATTCTGTTATTTTTATCATATAATCATGAATCTTCCTAAAAGGTTTTTATTTTTTTTTTATTTTTTTATTTTTTTATTTTTTTTTAAATACAAGTGTCATTTCATTCAGTCTAAGTTCATACTTTATGTATATAATCATTGCTTGTATCCATCTTCAAACATCTGAAATTGACCTCAGATTTAGGGCATATCACCACCAGGCAGCATCAAATTTGGGACTAATGAATTCTAGGAAGAAGGCATCTGGCAATGGATTTAGATATCTAGAACCATCAGTTGTAAGATTTGAAGCACAAGCACTGAGGTTCATGTTCCACAATTTTCAAGAAAATCAATAGAAATTAAAAATAAAGAACTAAAAATAATAAACAAGAATATATATTTAAAGCCTGTCAAATAGCAAGACTACTGATGTATCACAAAATTCATATACGTCGCCTGCCTCCAGACTCTAGTTCCGGTTTCTAGAATCAAGGAATTGGCAATTTGTCATTCACCATATTGAGTTTTAGTTACAATCCCAGCCCCTGGTTTCACCTATTTTCTGCTCAAATCAAAATGGCAAGATGCATTAATTAAGTAACTGTAGCATATTCGGCAAAAAAAAAAATGGCCTAGATACCACTGAGGCTGGTTTGTGGTATTTGGGATAAGATTACATGAAAGTTTTATGTAAAATAGGTAGTAATTATGTCATTCCAGCTCATAATTTTGTGCAAACATGCATTTTAGAACCAATTGTACAATCCAGGATATATGATTGGACAACTTATATGTTAAATTCAGTAGTTCACATACAAGGGAGTTTCCAAGAATTACCTGTATTACAAAATCAACAGGAGGTTGTCCAGGTCCTGAAAGTTTTGGTCGAATCCCTGCATAACCTGGCTCTAAAGCTCCATCGCTCAGTTTCGGGTAGTACTTTCTAATCTCTGGATAAAATCTTTCAGCACGATTTACATTTACAGAGTAGTCAAACCTGGAATAGAGGCCTTAATGAGTTAAATTTCTAAACAAAGCATCATTGATTTATAAAAGAATGTCAGAAAAATGAACATCATTTCAGAATCGTAAAGGCATTCTCTGGAGAGTGGCACAAGTATAGCTGCTTGACAATAGACATAACATTAAAAAATAAAAGTGCTAAGAATTTCACAGTTATCTGCTGCTGCAAATTCAAACTAGAAGATATCTGCAGCAAAATCTCTCCCATACAACATGCTACCATCATGTATGATGAAGTAAGAACTGCTAATATGAAAAATCATAATACTCAACCATGCAATAAGTCATAAATGACGGAGAATAAGATCAAGGGGCTAAAGAAAGAGTACTTATTCATGAAGCTACATATGTCATCTATGCCATCAATCCACTCAACATCTGGGCCAAACTTGACCTGGCCATCCAAATCCAGCGTAACATGCACCCCAAGGCCACCATCCTCCGGTATAGGATATATCAAATGTTTGAAAGGAATGACCTTAGTATTTGCAAGGGTAAAGTAGCAACCACGAGCATAATATGCAGGAGGAATAACACTACTTTTCAGACCAACAAATCTCTTTGCAAGGGCCAGGGCACTCAGGCCTGCAGAGTTTACTACAAACCTAGGAATAAGAATCAGCTCTGATTGCAATGATGATTGCCCATTCCAGTTTCCAACATTTTTGCTTTCAGATACATATAGGTGCATACAATTTCCTTGATGATGGCCACCAATGACTGTAGTATTGTACGAGAAAGTAGTTCTTCTATTTTCAGCTTCCCCCTGGACCCACATTGGGGTAATATCCCTGTCAATATGCAGTCATAACTTATAGAGATAAATGAAGCATAAGACAAAAGTTCGCTGGAACAAATATATTAACGTTATATTCAAGCATGAAATTTACTATTTCTAGTTATCATAGGGTACAAGAAAAATGGCAATGCATACCACTAAAGATAGCATTAGGGAATGACTATCAACAATCCCAGAAGCAGGTGATAGTAAGGCTTTCACACATTGCAATTCAGGTTCCATTTTCATGGCTTCAAAACCCTCCAACATCCTGAGGCCATCAACACCATTTTGAGTTCCACACTTCAACAGTTTGTTCAACTTTGGAATCTCCAGAGGTCCAGTAGCAACTATGAGTTTGCCAATCTGTTTATGAGGAACCTCGTGTTCGGAGCAGTACTTGTATAACAATTTTCTTCCCCTTACACAGAACATTGCCTACAATACCAGGTTGACTTTATATTTCATCAAAGTATACACGTTTTTTTCATTTTATTTTGATAAGTAATTTTCAAAAGCAACGAAAAGTACAACCCAAGAACATGCGAGCAAATATAAAAATATGAAAAGCAAAGAACATCTGAGAAATAAAAGAAAGTAACCATAACAGAATTCACTGCCCTCAAAAATAAAATATCAAGAGAGTCACACATAGAATGTACAATGAGTGACACTTAAAGCATACAAGCAAATAAATAAGGGCATCACTTATCAGCAAGGTAACTTTCTACTTTCATGACTGAACTTTCTGGGATCACCAGGAAGATAATGAAAGAATATTTTTAAATGTGACAACAAATTGAGGTTGTTAGGAAAAATGTTATTACCCTGCAGCAAGATTGTGGCAGGAGCAGTGTTGTGGCAAGGACATTAACTAGAATTTCAATAGTAGTGAAACATTGATTTTTCAAAACAAAATTTACCAATAAGCAGTTATAGAAAAAAAAAAATTCTAAAGGCATATTGTGAAGGAATATGACATCATATACTGTCCTAAATATCGAATTACGCACCTCTAGAATAAATTCCTAGTGCAGGATAAGTTTAGCAATGGTCGAACCTCTAAGATACCATGACAGAGTTTTGTAAGGATGTATTCTTAAATATAGAAGCTTAGAATAACAAAATGACCTTTTTTATTGATATACAACGATGGGCTAACATGACCGTGTAACACTGGAATCTAAAAAATGACTGAATAAGAACTAGCAAAATTGATAAGATCAAAAGTAGTATCCGTGCAACAATAAATGAAAAAAAAATAAAAAAATACAAAGGCTCAATGATGAAAGTAGAAAGCATTTTCCTCACCCCTTTTTACAAGGCAAAGAATAAAGTTTTGTACCTTCCCATCAGCAAACACTAACCCCCATTATCCCAGGAATCACCAATTACAATTTCAAATTTAGAACTTAAAACTGCCACCAAGATTATTACTATGAATTTAACAATCTAGTTTTTTTGAATTCAAATGATCTAAAGATATTGATTTGATTAGAACTGAACCAATGCCATATGTCCTAACATGATAATCTAATAATACTATTTGAATTCAAACAGTAATAATTAGCAAATGCAGAGTAATTAAATTGTAAAAGTGACCAAGTCCACACCACATACAAGCCTCATTTGAGTGAATTTGCAAACTCCTTTTCCTATACTTATTGAAAGCATGCAGTTAGTAAATGACTTTCTTGATAGATTTTTTTAAAATTTGCTTGGGCATGCTTGGTTTTTTATTGGTGGGAGCCAACTATGCTTTCCTTGTTACTACACCTCAGAAAGGCCTTTTTACATAAGCCACTCTGGAAAGCTTTTTCTGTTCAACGTAAGATTGTATATGATGCATACATTGGAGATCTTGCATCTCCTAGACATATTTCTTCGTAAGCAGGTGTCAAATCTTCAAATGAGAATTAATTCATTCGATTAAGTTCTAAGAATGGCACCATGACATATCTTGTTAAAAGTTTTCTATTGTTTAATTTTTACTGATAAGTTTCTAGATTTGAATAAGGTATTGTTGTTGCAAGGTGTTCAACAATGTTAAGAACATCCAATTCTCAATCAGTCAATTGCCATCATCAATGGCATTGAAGTGATTGTCGTTGAAAGCTTCAATTTTTGAAGTGTCAAGCAGAGAATGAATAACAAGTGGTGTAGAAACCAATAATAGAAGGGAGATCAAAACCCTTCTACGTCCAGCTTGGTTGAAGAACATAAGGTCATTCTAGTTGTTATAGTCTCATATGTAAACATGGTTGACGCATAAATTAAAGATTGGTTGTTGATTCTGGAGGCAGCAAACATAGCTGATATTTATTGTCAAAAGAAAGTGGTGTATTTCAAAACACCAAATCACATATTGAAAGGAAAGGCTTCCTAGAAAGCTATAGATAGAGCTTTCTTAGGCATGGAAACAAGCAAAAAATAACAGCTTCAACATGCACAAGACCAAGCTAATTTGAGAAAATCAATCGAATAACTAGTTATCGAGTGAGTTCATGTGATAAATGGAGTGCCAAACAAGTGCAATTCCACCTGAATGTTTTTGAATGTGGTGCAGGTTTACCCACCTTGTACATTTAGATTATCAAATTAACATAAAAAAGAATATTCAGATTATCAAATTAGTTAGCCTGTTGGTAAATTGACTTTAAATTTCAAAGGGTAGTTATTAATTATATGGGATAGAAACAAGTGTTTATTAATTGCATCATAAAAAAGGGACAAGCATAGCGCTTTCAGCATTCAACAGTTGTTCCATTTTCTTTAAGTATGAATACAAATTTTGTTCCCATCAGTTATGCTAGTTCTTTTCTCATCATTATCTTATCACCATTGTAACCTCGTTGTGGTAATTCTAAGTTTTTGCACCTCAGAGTGTATATATACTAAATAGTTAACTATTGTATAACCACCAACCAAAGCAAAAATGCAAACAACAGCACAAAGAGATAGAAACATGACATTGGTGAAATGCAATGCATAGAAAGACCGTAACAAAAAACAAAAACAATTATAATAGAAACTTAACAAAACCTTGTTTATAACGAACATGAAAAGCACCAACAACAATTAAAGGCCTGCAAGTGCAACAATAGACAATGCAACAACCTACAAGTTACAATGACCCAATTCTTGAATAAGCATACTCACAATATGAGGTTGAAGAATTGCTACTAATATGTAAAGATTGTATTTCAAAATACACTATTCCACATTGAAAATGAAACAAGCTGTGAGTGATATATAAGCAAAAGCTCTTAAAAAATATGGTAAAGTGGAAACTTAATAGACTCTCATGTGCATGAGATCAAACGATTCAAGTCTAATTTTAAAAATTGGTCAATAAATCATTAATGGGATTAGTGCACCCTATTAATAGAGCACGTGATGGTGCAAATTTGCCTAAGTAGGCCTCGTTTTGGGTGTAGGTTTGATCCGGTTACATAATTTTAAACATATTTTTGAATGAATTGACTTTGAATTGAGATTGAATTATCCAACTAATTTAAAGCTGAATTAAATTATTTGATTGGACGTATATACAATTGAATTTCAAACATCAACATAAAGTCAATTCAATTTTTCAACGGTTATTACCCA
Organism: Pistacia vera; assembly: GCF_008641045.1. NCBI lineage: Eukaryota > Viridiplantae > Streptophyta > Magnoliopsida > Sapindales > Anacardiaceae > Pistacia > Pistacia vera. The sequence goes on from NW_022196013.1 coordinate 89,178, forward strand.
AAACTAGTGTTGTGATAACAACATGATAAGGGGATTGGCTATCAATCTCCTAGACTATTAATAGTATTAATAGATCGGGTTAGCAAACGTTTTCTAAATAGACAAAAACTTGCCCACTTATTAGTTTTTCATACTCTGTTATTTTACCATAATTCCGCAATTAAAACCAAACATACACCATTTTCTTTGTTGTTTTATCATTTATGTAGAAATGATTCACTAAACCCTTTCATTTCTAATCCTACACCCACACGGGGCCCATTTGGGTGGGATTTACATCCTCTGTGGGTGACCTCTCATATGCACACATCCGGTTTCTTGGTTTATAGATCAATTACTAAAATTGGCCATATGTGCTTGGTCTCATGCACATGAGAGCCCACTAAGTTTCCCTAAAACCACACACTTGGAGTGCTCTTACTTATAAATCACTCTCTAACTTGAATTTTCCAATTTAAAATTGTATATTTTGAAATATACAGTATTCATTACACATTAAAATTAGAGTGTATCCTTATAGAAGCACCACCATTTCTCCGGGAGGTCAAATCATCATTAAACTTACTATGCACTAACAAACCATCTAAGAAAGTTGAAATGTGGACTTTAAGACCGCATTTGATTTAAACATGTCTTGTATGTTTCTATTTCTTCATTTGTAAGAGCCTACCGGTCAATTTTGTTAGAAAGTCACTATTCCACTAATACTGCCCTCATTGCAATATTACTCCTGCCAAAATTTCTTCTAACAGAAGTTAAAGATCATATACCACTAATAAGAAAGTGATATTTTCATGTGAGCGGGCTTCTTAGGAAGAAAGAACTTTTTTCTCGTACTGCTACAAGGATAAATTTCATTGGCTTCTATAAAGATCAACCTAATTATAGGTAGACCTGCCTAATTTGAAAAAAAGGAAATTCTCATATTACAAACAATAAATAAACCTAAAACTCAAAATATCAACTCATTATTCTCATATCAGTCAAGATCGATGGATAATGCCGCAGGAAAAACAAAAATTCCAAAATTTAATTTTAACGATTACCTAGAATCTGAAATAATTAAAAAAGAAAAAAGAATGGAATTTGACGAACCTTTAGAGAATTTTGAGGGTAATAGATGCCAGCGTGAATGACTTCACTGTTGCGAGAACTGGTGCCGGTGCCGAATGTGGGAGCTGAGTCAAGAACCAAAACTTCTCTTCCCTTTAAGGCTAGCTCTCTTGCAATTGCAATTCCCACCACGCCCGCCCCTATCACCACACAATCCACTTTCTCCTTTGCCGCATTTGCACTTGTCGTCACTGCTCTCTTCACACTTTGAAAGGCCTGCTTAAGCATTCTTTTTTCTAATGAATCTTTTCCAAGTTTAACCCACCATCATCTACCAAAAACGCAGTAGCGTTTCCCCGTCTTAAAACATGGCTAAATGCCCCAACGGGATTAGGTGCCTCCGCTGATGGGGTGTTAACGTGGAGAAAAAGATGGGTGTTGTGTTGGGCTAATTATCGGCAGATTGGTATTCTATGATTTATAGAAATGGGAAGTCATTTTCAAACCCATCTGATGGATCTCTTACTAGCAAAAATTTCTTTAAACACTTTTTAATGTCGAAAATAATTTTTTTAAGCTTAATTAATTTATTATCTCTAATTTAAAGCTTAATTAGGTTTTTGGTTTTACATAATTTTTTTCAATTCAAATTTAATTAGATTTTTTTTTACACGTTTTTTTTTCTTAATTTCCTAACTTCAACTTATTTTCTATTTTTTAGATTGAGATTCATCCCATTAATTTTTCATAGTTTTAATATTATATTTTAATCAAACAAACAAATATTTAAAATAAAACAAAAAGTTTCAATAATTATAAAAATTTGGGATTAAGTTATGAAAATATAGTATCAAGGTTTATGTAAGATTAAATGTTAAAAATAATAATAAATATATATATAATAAAATATAAATGTATTTAAAAATCATAATATTATTTAAAGTAATTTAAATTAAAGCCAAATTGTTAAAAAAAAAAAAAAAAAAAAAAAAAAAAAAAAAAAAAAAAAAAAAAAAAAAAAAATTAAAAAACGAGGTGAAAAATGAAAATGAGGAGGCTAAAAGTAAAATGAGAGTACATAACTTGGCAATAAAGTTAGTCAATTGGATCTAATCAAGTCCATTAGCCAAAGAGAGTGTTACTCAAGACTCACTCAAACTTTTTCGTAAGCCCAAAAATTGATTAGAAAATTTAAATTCAAATGGATTTTAATTTATTTCAAAATTATCCTTTTCCTTATCTTTTTAACTTACAAATCTTCTCTCATAGGTTATATTTACTTTTTGGAATCGTATTGAAAGGGACGGGAAAGGGAATGAAATAGGATAGATATTCGTATAGTGAATAAATGATGGAATGAATTATGATTCTATTGTTTACTTATAAGATTGAATATTGAGGGAATGAAATGATATATGTGATAAGTGACAAAAATGTCCTCAACATGAAAATATTCAATGTAAGGTAAAAAATTGTGATTACATTTAAAAAAAAAAAAAAAACTAATTATGTATACAATATAAAAGATTAATACTATATTTTTAAATCCTTTATTTTTTATTTTAGCAAGAGATATTTTAACTAAGAAATCAAAATTTAAATGGTGGTCAATCTTGTTCAACAACTGGTCAAAGACAACGAATGTTGGTGGTCAGTTGACGATCAATGCTGGTTAACGTCCAATCAACCTCGATCAAAACTAGTCAAAGGTGGTCAATTATTTGTCAACCATCGATCAATGCTGATCAAAAGTTGTCAACTCTTAGTTAACACAGTCAAAGATGATCAACATTGGTTAATTATTCAACAAATGTCAATATTTATAAATATATATTTTAATAATAACTAAATTGTAAAATAGTAAATATAGAAATTAAAATCTTGAAAAGAAAAAAAAAATTAGTTTCCCACTCAAAGAATTAGGATACCTTACAAAATTTGAAGGAATCCTTTATCATGTTCTTATGAAATTGACTATGTATAGAAATTTCATTTTTGACTCAATTTCAATAAGTAAACAAGGGAATAAAGTATCATAATTTCATTCCCTTGTGGTATGAATGAGAAAGAAGCAAATTAAGATGAGGATTTATCTAAAAGAAATCTTTATTGTAGTTTTTAGTTGTTTAGTTTATTGAAAAGTGAATGAATTTTTTATTCAATAAGCAAATGATATCTTCTACCGTGATTTACTTAAACTAAATTGTAAAAGAGAAAGATGAAAACACAAGTATAGAGGTTTGAAAGAGTTTTTTAAAAATTTCATAAAGTCTTAAGAAATACAAAAGCTTGTTCATATAATAAAATAAGCTATAAGAAGAGAGAAGATAATTGAGGGGAAATAGAACCAATGCTTTTCTTATTCTAAAGTTGAGTGTACATCATCTTTCACAATACATCTATTTATAGTCTTAAGATTATGAAATATTATAAATGAAATTAAAAGTTAATAAAATGCTTTGAAGTTGTAGAACTTGAAAGGTTTAAGAGTTAGAGAAGATGAAAGACTAGGAAGTTATAGAATTGCAAGGGACATCCACATTTATTCATAACACTCCCCCTTGGATGTTCATTACACAAAGAATATGCCTCGTTAAAACCTTACTAGGAAAAAACCCAATAAACCTAGTGAAGGAAAAAGAGTACATTATTCTTGTGTATTATATGCATTTAGAAACTGTCTCATTAAAAATCTTACCAGGAAAACCCAATTGGATAAAACCTTGGTCAAGGGAAAAAGAGTATAGTGCATATTTACTCCCCCTCTTGATGATATCACTTAAGATTTTTATACCGATCCATTCCAATATTGTATACCAACTTTTCAAATGTTGCAGTTGGTAAAGTTTTAGTGAATAAGTCTACCAGATTATCACATGACCAAATTTGTTTAACTTCAATATTGCCATTCTTTTGAAAATCATTAGTGAAGAAGAATTTTGGTGATATATGTTTCATCTTATCACCTTTGATATAACCTCTCTTTAATTGAGCTATGCATACAGTATTATCTTCATATAATGTTATAGGAACTTCTTTGTTGTAATCAATGCCACATGATTCTTGAATATGTTGGGTTATTGATTTGAGCCAAACACATTCTCGGCTTGCTTCATGGATATCTATTATCTCAGCATGGTTTGAAGAAGTAGCAACTATAGCTTGTTTTGTAGAATGCCATGAAATAGCCGTACCTCCATATGTGAACAAATAGCTTGTTTGAGATCTAGCTTTATGTGGGTCAGATAAATATCTTGCATCTATATAACCAATTAATTGAGCTGTAGATTCATTTGAATAAAATAAACACATATCTATTGTTCCTTGAAGATATCGGAATATATGCTTAATTTCGTTCTAATACCTTCGTGTCGGAGCACAACTATATCTTGCTAACAAATTTACTAAAAATGTTATATCTGGTCGTGTATTGTTAGTAAGATACATTAATGCACCTATTGCACTTAGGTATAGTACTTCATGACCAAGTACCTCTTCTTTATTTTCTGTTGGCTTAAAAGGATCTTTGTTCACATCAAGTGATTGTAACGTCCATATTGAGGTACGTAACTTAACTTATGCCCTTATACCCTTAGTTGATTTTTATTAAAGTTATTTTGAGAAAATGTGAAGAAAATGCCTTAAAATTTCATTAGGGGTAAAATAGTCTTTTCACTCAAAATTAGTTGAAATTGTGGGGAGTGAAAAGAGTTAGAATTTCATGGAGAATGTAATAAAATGAGGGCATTATGGTAATTGACTAAGGGACATAGATAAAATTTTAAAGAAAGTGCAAGGGCAAAATGGGAAACTATATATAATAGTATGTTATATCAAGGATTGAAGAGTGAAACCCTAGTCACTCTTCATCCATTTTCACGCCACCTTCACCCTCATATTCTCTCAATTTCTTTAATTCTTCTTCAAGGGAAATTCATAGATTTTGGGTACTTTTGAGTGAATTTTCAATCCCAAGTATCCTTAGGTAAGATCCTTGCACTAAGATGTGAGTTTTAATTTTTGAAGTGTTGAATTTTGATGATTTATGTTCATATGATTTAAGAGAAAGAGAATTGGATCAAAGAAGATTTTTAAAGTGTTGGATTGCTCACATATAAGGTAAGTAAATCCTACCCTAAGTATGATTTAAGTAATATTATGTAGAGAATTTTCTTTTATGCATATATATGTTTTATATGAAGAATTGTTAATGGATTTGGTATTGAATGATGATTATAACTTATCCATGAGAAGTTGTGTTGGTGTATTTGATGTTTGATGAATGTTTGGGTGAAGTTTGGAAGAATTAGAGTGGAAATTTTGGAGTGTATATTTTGGACAAGTTTGGCGTTAAATATTGAGGGTTTTATTCCCAATTTTTGGTGGCCTAGAAAAGAGATAGAAGTGTAGCCAAATTAGAGTTACTTTGTGCACATAAGTTGTTTGATGAAATATCAAAGAGAAGTATTTGTATGAGTATGATTATGATTATGTGTTATATTGAGATGAGTTTGTAGATGGTAGAGAATGACATGTTAGCATTCCATATTGCATTATTTCATCTAAACATGTGAATTTAGGAAGAAATATAAGCATGAAACCATCTACATGCATACATACTCATAAGAGCATGAAAAAGAACTAAAGAATGTTAAAGAGTAAATAGAAAGAAATGAGAATATTAAAGAAGTTCAAATCTGAATTTTATTTAAAGAAGAGTAAAAAGATAAAAAGAAGAAAATGTTGTTGCGATGGGGAACCCGTGAGTGACAAGAAGAATTTTCCCCACATGCACGCCGCCTTTAGTGAGCGGCCTAAGAATAAGAAAGAAGAATTGATATAGTTCGTAAGAGTGCATGTGGATGAGGTATGTACCTAAGAAAGAAGAATACACTCACACGGCCAAGGTTCCAAATCCATGCCTCAACCGAGTCCAATCGGCAAAAGAATAAGAAAGAAAAGCAAAGAAAAGAAAAGAAAAGAAAGAGAGAAAGACTAGAAAAGGAAGCAAAAAAAGAAATACAGAAAAAAGAAACAGAAAACAAAATAAGAAATATAGAAAAGAAAATTCATATTTGATACATTTGTGCATTTGCATTATATATAAACATAATACCATGCCCATTATCTGAGTAGTGGGAAATTAGAACAGAGAAAGAACAGAGAGAAAAACAGAGTAAGAGTAGAGAAAGAATAGAGAAGAATGGAGAAATGTGAAGTAAAGAAAGAAATTCAGAATTTAAGCAACGAAGAGAGAATGATAGCATAGCGGGTTTACTTACTGAGCAATTAGTGCTCACCCCATTGTTTTTAATGTTTTTGCAGGTAACAGGTGAGATGCTGTCATTGGAACATCACACATCGGAAGGGTTGGGCTAAACTACGAAGTTAATATTTTGAGACTTTATTATGTTTTGTAAAGATTTATTTATAAAGAAAAATCAAATGTGGGCCCAAAATTTTATACTCGTTTATATGTATATATTTTCTTATATATATTTAGTAAATTTTACTGTTATTTTACGAGTATACTAGCTAGAAAGAGAGTTATTATAGTGATCTTACAGCCATTGGGGTACTCAATGGATGTGCTTTATCCATATAAAATCGTTTTAAGATTTTCTCGGTATAATTTGATTGGTGCACAAAAATTCCACTCGTTAAAGGCTCAATTTGCAAACCAAGACAAAATTTTGTTTTCCAAGGTCTTTCATCTAAAATTCCATTTTTAGATCATCTGCTGCCCTTTGAATATCTTCAGAAGTTCCAATAATATTCAAGTCATCAACATATACGACAATTATAACAAATTCAGATCCAGATCTTTTTATGAAAACACATGGGCAAATAGGGTCATTTTTATAACCGTCTTTCAACAAATATTTACTAAGACAGTTATACCACATACAACCTGATTGCTTTAATTCATATAATTATTTATGCAATTTAATTGAATAAAATTCTCGAGAATTTGAGTTGCAAGCTTCAGGTATTTTAAATCCTTTAAGGATTTTCATATATATGTTGTTACCAAGTGATATATATAAATGGGTTGTAACTACATTCATTAGACACATATCAAGGGTATTATTTGTTGTCAGACTAATAAGAAATCGAAATGTTATTGCATCCATCACTGGAGAATATGTTTCTTCATAATCAATGACAGGTCTTTGCAAAAACCCTTTTTCTCCAAGTCGTGCTTTATATCTTACGACTGCATTTTTCTCATTTTGTTTTCACACAAATACCCATTTGTACCCCACTGGCATTACATCTTTAGGTGTTCAGACTACAGGTCTAAAAACTCCACGTTTTTCTAATGAATTCAGTTCTGCCTTGATTGAGTCTTTCCATTTTGGCCAATCTTCTCTTTGTCTACATTCTTTAACAAATTTAGGTTCAAGATCCTCATTATTATTTACAATATCAAGCACTATATTGTATGCAAAAATGTTGTCGACAATTATTTCTTTTCGATTCCATATTTTTCTTGTAGAGACATAATTTATTGAGATCTCTTCATTCTTGCTAGTTTCAGGTACCTGAACTTCTTCTGTAGTTTCATGATTAAATATGTCTCTATTCTCTTCATGAGAACTTGCCTCCTTGATGTAAACATCTTGGTCATTTACTACTCTTTTTTTCGAGGATTTTTATCTTTGGAACCAACTGGTCTACCACGCTTTAAACGTGCCTTAGATTCATTTGCTACAGGTAATTGTCCTTCAGGGACATCAATCTGAATTGGAGCATTTGTTGCTGGTATGTAAGATCTAGTCACTCTTTTTGAATCAATGAATGCATCTAGCAACTGATTTGCTACATTTTGCCAATGAATTATCTTTTGAACTTCTTGTTCACATTGTTTAGAACAAGGATCAAGATAAGATAATGATGACATTTTCCCAGTAATTTCCTTTTCCAATTGCCTATTCTCTCCCCCTAATGCGGGGAATTTTGTTTCATCAAAATGACAATCAGCAAATCGTGCCGTAAATAAATCTCCTGTTAATGGTCTAAATATTTAATTATAGAAGGAGATTCATATCCAACATATATTCCCAATCTCCTTTGGGGACACATTTTAGTGCGTAGTGGTGGAGCAATTGGAACATATACCGCACATCCGAATATTCTTAAGTGGGAAATATTTGGCTTTTGACCAAAAGCCAATTGTAAAGGGGAGAATTTGTGATAACTTGTTGGCCTAATGCGTACAAGTGCTACTGCATGTAAAATAGCATGTCCCCAAGCAGAACTTGGGAGCTTTGTTCTCATAAGTAATGGTCTAGCAATAAATTGGATGCATTTAATAAATGACTCTGCTAGACCATTATGTGTATGAACATGGGCAACAGGCTTTCCAATTGTTATTCTGATTGACATACAATAATTATTAAAAGCTTAAGACATAAATTCACCAACATTATCAAGACATATTGTCTCAATTGTATAATCTGAAAATTGTGCTCACAATCGAATGATTGGGAAAGTAATCTCGCAAACACTAGGTTGCGAGTAGATAATAAACACACATGGGACCATCTTGTAGATGCATCTACTAAGACCATAAAATATCTAAATGGTCCACATGGTGGATGAATAGGCCCATATATATTACCTTGAATTCGTTCTAAAAATGTAGGTGATTCAATCCCAATTTTAGCTGGTGATGGTCTAATAATTAATTTACCTTGAGAACAAGCAGCACAAGAGAATTCATTAGATTGAAAAATCTTCTAGTTTTTCAATGGATGTCCATGTGAATTCTCAATGACTCTTCGCATCATTATTGAACCAGGATGGCCTAACCGATCATGCCAAACAATAAAAGTATTAAGATCAGTAAACTTCTGGTTTACTATAACATGTGTTTCAAATACACTGATATTTGTGTAGTATAATTCAGAAGAAAAAGCAGGTAATTTTTCCAACACACATTTGTTGCCTGCAATTATTCCTGTAATATAAAGATATTCAATATTTCCTTCATTGGTTGTCTCAATATAATATCCATTACAACGAATATCTTTAAAACTTAATAAGTTTCTTTTAGACTTGGAAGAAAATAATGCATCTTTTATAATAAACNCCAAATTTTGTTTAGGAAACACATGTATATTCTACCCACACCAAATTATTGAAATCAATCTCCCTATTTTAGTTTTGTTTTCATGAATTTATACCAAATCATAGACAAAACAATCCAAAGAGAGTTCTTTAAACCAATTGAATCATAAATTACCAAAAAAGGGAAATATCAAGCTTTACTCACCTCCCATTTGCTCAATCTCCCTTTGCTCTTTCCGATCACCGGAATTTGCTCGTCGGCAACCACTTTTCCAGTCACTTCCGTTGTTCTCTTCTCTCCTCTCTCTTTATTATTGGTTCCATCTCCTCTCCCTTCTTTCTTTTCTTCTTCCTCTCCTTCTCTTCTTCTTCTTCTTCTTTCTCTCTTTTCTCTCTCCTTTTCCTTCTCTCTTTTCCTCTTTTTTTTTTTTTCTCTTATTCCCCGCTTTTCTTTTCATTGAATGGTCACTGTTCATCAAAATATCTAAAAAATTTCAAGTTAGTCCTCACTTATTTCAGCTATTACTTGTACTCCCCAAAACTTTCAAATTATTACACTTTACCCCCAGAATCACAAAATAAAATTTAATAAAACTTCATACAAAAAAGTATAGGGTATTACAGTATTACGTCACTTTGTAAAGGGATATGGTGTGATAGCTCAACCCCTAACCCAATTATTGAAAAAAGATTCTTTTGGGTGGAATGAGGAAGCACAAAGAGCTTTTGACAATCTCAAGGCTGCCATGACCACTGTTCCTATTCTCACGGTGCCCAATTTTGACTTCTCATTTGAGATTCAAACTAATGCTTCCGACCATGGGATGGGGGCAGTGTTAATCCAAAATTCAAAGCCAATTGCCTTTATTAGTAAGGCATTTTCAGCTCAATCCAAAGTGAAGTATGTATACGAACGCAAACTTATGGCCATTGTCTTTGCCATCCACAAATGGGGTCATTATCTTCTTGGCTGCAAGTTTACCATCAAAACAGACCAGCGGAGCTTACAATTTTTGACAGATCTGTGGGTAAAAACACCGGAATAGTACAAGTGGATTTCAAAATTGATGGGGTATTCATTGAGATCCATTACTATCTGGGAAACTCCAACAAGGTGCTAACGCTTTATCAAGAAAAGAGGCAGAAGGGGAACTCTTAGCCCTCACCACTGTCCTGTTTTCAGAGTACGAAGAGTTGGTTGCTGAAGCACAGTGAGATTCGAAGCTCCAGACCATTATTTAGGACTTGCTCCTTGATTCCAACAGCCACCTTTACTACAAGCTCAACAGTGGTTGTCTCCTCTTCAAGAACAGGTTAGTCATGCCCCGCAAATCACACTTTATTCCAAGAATTCTGGCTGAGTTTCATTGCAGCTCCAGTGGGGGACATTCGGGGTTTTTTTGCACTTACGAAAGGGTATCAAGTGTTGTGTATTAAGAAGGCCTTTGCTAGGATGTTCAAGAGTTTATTAAATCTTGTAGCACATGCCAATTAAACAAACATTCCTCCCTCAAACCTGCCGGACTATTACAACTATTGCCAATTCCCATCCAAGTCTTTGAAGACTTGTCCATGGACTTTATAAAGGGGTTACCAAGAGCCAAGGGACATGATACAATTCTAGTAGTTGTTGATAGGCTCACTAAAAACATCCACTTCCTACTCGTAACTCACCCCTATACCTCCAAAGAGGTAGCTACCCTATTCATACAAGAAATTGTCAAACTCCACGGCCTTCCGCAATCCATTGTGTCAGATAAGGATAGGGTGTTTATGAGTCAATTTTGGCAAGAAATGTTTAAAGTTGCGGGAACAACCCTTAAGTTTAGTTCAACCTACCATCCTCAAACAGATGACCAAATGGAGGTAGTAAATTGGTGTGTGAAAGCCTACTTGAGGTGCTTTTGCAGTTCTCAGCCTAAATAGTGGCCTAAATGGTTATCATGGGCTGAATTTTGGTATAACACAACCTACCATAACTGTACAAAAATGACCCCATTTAAGGCCCTCTATGGAGGAGACCCCCCCATCGTACTCAAACTAACTGACAATCCTTCAATGGTAAAAGATGTCAATCAATAACTTTTGGATAGAAATGTCATGTTGGATGCACTCAAGCACCATTTAATAGTAGCACAATGTCAGATGAAAGAGCTAGCTGATCGACATCGACGGGAAGTCATTTTTTANGAGAAGTGTTTGTATGAGTATGATTATGTGTTATATTGAGATGAGTTTGTAGATGGTAGAGAATGACATGTTAGCATCCCATATTGCATTATTGCATCTAAACATGTGAATTTAGGAATAAATATAAGCATGAAACCATCTACATGCATACATACTCATAAGAGCATGAAAAAACACTAAAGAATGTTAAAGAGTAAATAGAAAGAAATGAGAATATTAAAGAAGTTCAAATCTGAATTTTATTTAAAGAAGTGTAAAAAGATAAAAAGAAGAAAATGCTGTTGCGATGGGGAACCTGTGAGTGACAAGAAGAATTTTTCCCACATGCACACCGCCTTTAGTGAGCAGCCTAAGAATAAGAAAGAAGAATTGGTATAGTCCGTAAGAGTGCATGTGGATGATGGATGTACCTAAGAAAGAAGAATACACTCACACGGCCAAGGTTCCAAATCTATGCCTCAACCGAATCCAATCGGCAAAAGAATAAGAAAGAAAAGCAAAGAAAAGAATAAGAAAGAAAAGAAAAGAATGAGAAAGAAAAGAAAAGAATAAGAAAAGAAAGAAAAGAAAAGAAAGAAAGAAAGACTAGAAAAGGAAGCTAAAAAAGAAATACAGAGAAAAGAAACAGAAAACAAAATAAGAAATATAGAAAAGAAAATGCATATTTGATACATTTGTGCATTTGCATTATATATAAACATAATACCATGCCATGCCCATTATCTGAGTAGTGGGAAATTAGAATAGAGAAAGAACAGAGAGAAAAACAGAGTAAGAGTAGAGAAAGAATAGAGAAGAATGGAGAAATGTGAAGTAAGGAAAGAAATTTAGAATTTAAGCAACGAAGAGAGAAGAGTAGTATAGCGGGTTTACTTACTGAGCAATTAGTGCTCACCCCGTTGTTTTTAATGTTTTTGCAGGTAACAAGTGAGATGCGGTCATTGGAACATCGCACAGCGGAAGGGTTGGGCTAAACTGTCAAATTAATATTTTGAGACTTTATTATGTTTTGTAAAGATTTATATATAAAGAAAAATCAAATGTGGGCCCAAAATTTTATACTCGTTTATATGTATATATTTTCTTATATATATTTAGTAAATTTTACTGTTATTTTACGAGTATACTAGCTAGAAAGAGAGTTATTACAGTGATCTTACAACCATTGGAGTACTCAGTGGATGTGTTTTATCCATATAAAATAGTTTTAAGATTTTCTCGGTATAATTTGATTGGTGCACAAAAATCCACTCGTTAAGGGCTCAATTTGCAAACCAAGACAAAATTTTGTTTTTCCAAGGTCTTTCATCTCAAATTCCATTTTTGGATAATCTGCCGCCCTTTGAATATCTTCAGGAGTTCCAATAATATTCAAGTCATCAACATATACATCAATTATAACAAATTCAGATCCAGATTTTTTTATGAAAACACATGGCCAAATAGGATCATTTTTATAACCGTCTTTCAACAAATATTTACTAAGACGGTTATACCACATACAACCTGATTGCTTTAATTCATATAATGATTTATGCAATTTAATTGAATAAAATTCTTGAGAATTTGAGTTGCACGCTTTAGGCATTTTAAATCCTTTAGGGATTTTCATATATATGTTGTTACCAAGTGATATATATAAATGGGTTGTAACTACATTCATTAGACGCATATTAAGGGTATTATTTGTTGTCAGACTAATAAGAAATCGAAATGTTATTGCATCCATCACTGGAGAATATGTTTCTTCATAATCAATGCCAGGTCTTTGCAAAAACCTTTTTGCTACAAGTCGTGCTTTATATCTTACGACTTCATTTTCTCATTTTGTTTTTGCACAAATACCCATTTGTACCCCACTGGCATTACATCTTTAGGTGTTCAGACTACAGGTCCAAAAACTTCACGTTTTTCTAATGAATTCAGTTCTGCCTTGATTGCGTCTTTCCATTTTGGCCAATCTTCTCTCTGTCTACATTCTTCAACAGATTTAGGTTCAAGATCCTCATTATTATTTACAATATCAAGCGTTATATTGTATGCAAAAATGTTATCGAGAATTATTTCTTTTCGATTCCATATTTTTCTTGTAGAGACATAATTTATTGAGATCTCTTCATTCTTGCTAGTTTCAGGTACCTGAACTTCTTCTGTAGTTTCATGATTAAATATGTCTCTATTCTCTTCATGAGAACTTGCCTCCTTGATGTAAACATCTTGGTCATTTACTACTCTTTTCTTTCGAGGATTTTTATCTTTGGAACCAACTGGTCTACCACGCTTTAAATGTGCCTTAGATTCATTTGCTACAGGTAATTGTCCTTCAGGGACATCAATCCGAATTGGAGCATTTGTAGCTGGTATGTGAGATCTAGTCACTCTTTTTGAATCAATGAATGCATCTGGCAACTAATTTGCTACATTTTGCAAATGAATTATCTTTTGAACTTCTTGTTCACATTGTTTAGAACGAGGATCAAGATAAGATAATGATGACATTTTCCCGGTAATTTCCTTTTCCAATTGCCTACTCTCTCCCCCTAATGCGGGGAATTTTGTTTCATCAAAATGACAATCAGCAAATCGTGTCGTAAATAAATCTCCTGTTAATGGTCTAAATATTTAATTATAGAAGGAGATTCATATCCAACATATATTCCCAGTCTTCTTTGGGGAACCATTTTAGTGCGTTGTGGTGGAGCAATTGGAACATATACCGCACATTCGAATATTCTTAAATGGGAAATATTTGGCTTTTGACCAAAAGCCAATTGTAAAGGGGAGAATTTGTGATAACTTGTTGGCCTAATGCATACAAGTGCTACTGCATGTAAAATAGCATGTCCCCAAGCAGAACTTGGGAGCTTTGTTCCATAAGTAATGGTCTAGCAATCAATTGGAGGCATTTAATAAATGACTCTACTAGACCATTATGTGTATGAACATGGGCAATAGGCTTTCCAATTGTTATTCTGATTGACATACAATAATTATTAAAAGTCTGAGACATAAATTCACCAACATTATCAAGACATATTGTCTTAATTGTATAATTTGAAAATTGTGCTCACAATCGAATTATTGGGCAAGTAATCTCGCAAACGCTAGGTTGCGAGTAGATAATAAACACACATGAGACCATCTTGTAGATGCATCTACTAAGACCATAAAATATCTAAATGGTCCACATGGTGAATGAATAGGCCCATATATATTACCTTGAATTCGTTCTAAAAATGTAGGTGATTCAATCCCAATTTTAGCTGGTGATGGTCTAATAATTAATTTACCTTAAGAACAAGCAGCACAAGAGAATTCATTAGATTGAAAAATCTTCTGGTTTTTCAATGGATGTCCATGTGAATTCTCAATGATTCTTCGCATCATTATTGAACCAGGATGGCCTAACCGATCATGCCAAATAATAAAAGTATTAAGATCAGTAAACTTCTGGTTTACTATAACATGTGTTTCAAATACACTGATATTTGTGTAGTATGATTCAAAAGAAAAAGCAGGTAATTTTTCCAACACACATTTGTTGCCTGCAATTATTCTTGTAATATAAAGATATTCAATATTCCTTCATTGGTTGTCTCAATATGATATCCATTACAACGAATATCTTTAAAACTTAATAAGTTTCTTTTAGGCTTGGAAGAAAATAATGCATCTTTTATAATAAACAGTGTTCATCTGGGCAATAATATATTAGCTCTTCCAGAGCCTTCAATTAATCTTGTACAACCAGATATTGTATTTATGTTAGCTTCACACATTATCAAAGAAGAAAAATATTTTCTTTCTTTAAGTATAGTGTGCATTGTAGCACTGTCTGCGAGACAAAGATCTTCATCATCAATCTTGGATCCAATTATAGACTTGGGAATGCCCATTTTTCTTTATTCAAAAACAAATACATAGTAAGACATATTACAAAGCCAACAAAACAAAGTAATTTATCTAAAATTGAAAATTGCACTTAAACATATTTAAAGTAAAACACTCATTAAAAGCAAAACACTCAACTTAAACACATTAAAAGTAAAACACTCAATGTAAATAAATTAAAAGTAAAACACTCACAAAAACATAATTTTAATAATTTTGGACATTCCCATCCCCAATTAAATGATCAATTCTCCCTTCAAGATTTTTGAATAAATCTGCAATATCCAGAAGTGTTATATCAATAGGTCCATGATCAAAATTATCATCTTGATAAGCAAAATTTGCTTCTTTATTTTCATTTTGGTAGGCAAAATTTGCTTTCGTATTTGTCTCTTCTTCTTTCAACGATGATTGATAAAGTTCAACAAGATGTTTAGGCGTACGACAAGTACGTGACCAATGTCCTGTCATGCCACATCGATAGCACAGATTTTCTGTACTCTTCGAATTTTTATGTTGTCCACTTTTGCCCTTTTCCTTTTTCTCTTCATCATTATTCCACTTCTGGTGATTTTTATAATTAGAAGAGTTATAGTTATAACCCCCATGGTTGTGATTATTACGACTTTGATCACGTCCGCGGCCACGACCATGACGTCGCCCATGCCCATGATTATTAGATATTGTCACATTCACTTCAGGGAATGGAGTAGAACCTGTTGGGCGAGCTTTATGATTTTTCATTAATAACTCATTATTTTGTTCAGCCACAAGAAGGCATGAAATTTGTTCAGAATATTTTTGAAAACTCTTTTCTCTATATTACTGCTGCAGGAGCACATTTGATGCATGAAAAGTAGAGATTGTTTTCTCTAACATAAATTTATCAGTAATATTTTCTCTGCACAATTTCAATTGAGAACTAATTCTGAATACTGTAGAGTTATATTCAATTACTGATTTAAAATCTTGTAAACGTAAATGCATCCAATCATAACGAGCTCTAGGAAGAATCATAGTTTTCTAGTGGTCATACCTTTCCTTCAAATTTTCCCAAAGAGTAAGTGGATCTTTTATTGTAAGATGTTCAGATTTCAATCCTTCGTGGAGATGATGTCGAAGGAAAATCATGGCTTTAGCCTTATCTTGATTAGATGATTCATTTCCTTCTTTGATGGTGTCACCAAGACCCATAGCATCTAAGTGAATTTCAGCATCAAGAATCCACGACAAATAATTCTTGCCCGTAATATCAAGAGCCACAAATTCAAGTTTTGTAAGATTTGTCATGATGAAAACTATAAAAGAAATATTTAATAAATTAGACAATCTCTAATAAAATGAAAATATTACTACAAATAAGAGTTTAGAATAACAATAATGCACATACAATTTATTACAATTATAGAGAATTTAATTATTTGAAAACACAAATCATAAAAGCAAATATTTACAAATATATGTATGTATTTTCATATTAATCAAATTATAAATCTATCACTATACAATGTTTTGTTTGTAATGAAATAAAAACGTTCCAAATTAAAACACTTTCATATATTTTATACTATAAAAATGGTTAAACATTCCAACATATTTATAAGGCATATTGAGATACAAGCAAATTGAATTTACTTACTTGACAAATGGAAAACTTCAACTCTAAATTTGATAAGAGACAAAAGCTTGAAACTTGATGAGATTTTTTTTTTTCTTTGACAAGTTGATATATGGTTAGAAACTTGTACTGATAACGTATAATAAAATAAGTTATAAGAAGAGAGAAGATAATTGAGGGGAAATAGAACCAATGCTTTTCTGATTCAAAAATTTAAGTGTACATCATCTTTCACAATACATCTATTTATAGTCTCAAGATTATGAAATATTATAAATGAAATTAAAAGCTAAAAAAATGCTTTGAAGTTGTAGAACTTGATATGTTTAAGAGTTAGAGAAGATGAAAGATTAGGAAGTTATAGAATTGCAAGGGATATCCACATTTATTCATAACAGTTCAGAGTTTTAGATGTAGGTAATCCTTTTTGATAGTTTTGTATTTACAATATATTTTTAAAATAATAATAATAAGACTTAGAAATAGTTTAGGTGGGATTTAAATACACCTTTTATCTTATTAGACCCTTTTTAATTTTTTTTTTCTTCTTAATTCCAGTTTTATCTTCTTATAAAATGACAAATCAAAATATGTAATTTATTACAGACGCCCTAATTTCCATTTTAAATCATAAGGGTCCGCTTGGGAGTTTCATGGTAGTGGTTATGAGGGTAAACCACCGTGGCAGTTATGAGGGTAAACCATCGTAGAGGTTTTGATGAGTTTTTAGTAGCAGTTTTTAAAACACCTAACCTGTGCTTGAGAGTTTATTTTCCAGCGATTCTGATAGTTTTTAAAAATGATAAATTTACATATATACTCATAAAAATACCCAACTTCAATCAGTGCTTGGGAGTTTTGTTTTTTCAATTACAAGGTAAGGATTTTTTATTTGTTTTCTACTTATTAGTATTTTATAACTTCAAATGTGATAAAGTCTTTTTATCCTTCTTCGCCATTCTTTGCAGTATCTGGAATGATTGAAAAATTATAGCTCCACTTCTCCAAGCAAGCATCTAGAAATGAGATTTTAATAATTTTTTTTTTTTATGCTTGCTTAAAATTATTTTATATTTAATATGGTTGGAGACGCGCATAATATGGTTAAATTTTTTTTTGGATATAATTAGGCTAATTTTGTAGTGGATAGGGTATTTGTAGAATACAATTTTAAAATCAACCAAAACACTCTGATTTGAGGTGTTTTATAAACCCCTCAAAAATACACTATACTAGTTCTGGAGGGTTTTTGAGTCAGCCAAAACCAATGCATAAAAAATATGGCAAGTAATGGTTTTAAAACTCCTCAAAATCAGTCTAATTAAAAACCTCTCAAAACCAGTGGAAAAAAAACTCCCAAGTCCCAAGCATACCCTAAAACCTCATTTTAAATCTATATATTTCAATTCTTGTGTTTTTTACTTCAACTTGCATTTAAAATCGTAAAACCAAGAAAACAGATCATGGGCCAAGAACAATTTACAAGTCCAAGTTCAAATGGTAGCCCAAAAGCTCAAAATATGAATTGCCACAACTCTGAAAAACTACAACTATGTGAAGGTATAGAATTTGAAGTCAGTTATGTATGTAAAAAATACTTCTGTGGTGGTATTTCTTTTATCCTTTTAAATTTATCAAACATTTATTGAATTAACCTTTTTTTTATATATATGTATATACAAATTTCCGTGGATTTGTTGGGGAAGGTGAGGTGATTAGGCCAGAATGGAAAGAAAAGGTGGTTGTTAGTGTTGAAATTTTGTTTGCTTAGTCCCATCAACCTAAATAATAATTATGTAACTCCATTCTTCTCATTAATTATTTATCTACCATTCAAACTTCACATTTTAATTATTCTAGGGCCGCTCATTCAAAGCTTCTTTAATTATTCTACTAATTAATTGTTTAATTACAATGCAATAGAATCAACAATGATGATATAGAATCAATGCTAAAAGAATGTGATTCGTTTCCCATTAATCCAAACACGGATATAAAGTTGAAATTGAAAGAATATGTTGCATGGATTATTACGAATAATGTGGCCATCACCATTCATTTTTTAGTATATTAAATATTAATGCAAATGCTAACATAACTTTTCTATTAAGTATTAATACGAGCATTGCTTTTTTATTATTATAATAACGATTTTTTTTTTTTATTCTATACCAAAATTTTAAAATAATATATGATATAATAACATAATGTCATAACTCATAACACAAGACGGTTCTTCACACACATAAACTGACATACACACTCCATTATATAAGAGTTAAACCCTAGTTCTATTCAAACTAGGAATCTTAATACCAATCAATTTAGTTAACATCAATATAAATAGAAAAACAATAACCTTAATAAACTAAACGTGCTTAGTTTAATTCCTAACATATTCCCTTAACAAATATTACATCTTTTCTAAATATATTTAAATATTATTTGAGTCTATCTTTATATTATTTTATCGCAAAAGTTTTTAATTCCAACACTTTTATGTACATAAAAATGTGTTCAATAAACTTGAGAGAAGTCATCCATATTAGTGATTGAATTTTCTTTTCTTTTAGTTGCCATCTCCTTAGAATTAAATAATTGTTATCTAAATTAATACTTGTCAAAACAAATTTGAAGAATTCTTGATGCAAAATATTATAAACGTAAGAAATTGATGCATGCTTTCCTTCAACCATGTAAGAGTATCACTTAATTTCACTTCATACATTTAATTTATGTATTTTATTATATTAATTTCATGTTTATTGATCACAATACTTTGTTTTATAGTTCATAACAACATAATAGACATGCTTGGACTTAGAGGAAATTATATATATTTTGAGGTTAAAGAAAAATAAATATGTTTTTAAGGAATAAAATTAATAAAATTATGTGTAAATTTTGAATTTTTTTTTGTGGAACCAGGGTAACCCAGTTAGTTAGAGGTTGAGAAAAATTTATAAAAGAAGTATCACTACTTCATTTTGTTAATGTAGTGAAATCGCTCCATGACACTGATACATATTATTGTTTATATGCCAAATTTTCTCTTTTATATATCTATTTTTAACCATTATTAAGTAATAATTTCTCTAAATTATTCATCAATAACCACCACTGTAATGGCTATATAAAAGAGAATTTCTTTTTTGTATTATTTCCCGTTGGATATATTCTTTCTTTCAATTTGATCTTTACTTTTATATATAATTTACATTTGGTCCTTATATGTATTATTTGATTTTCAATAAAATTAATATGCGTAGGCTTATTAATGACTTGTGGTACCCATTCAGGTTGAGTTTTTTTGTTTTGTTTATTTTTTGTAAGGTAATTGTTTGGCCACCCATTTGATACAACTAGAATTCAAGACCCCCTTGATCTTTAATGCACCAAAAGAGAATATCGTTTCAGCATGACTTGCATTTAATGGTCATGGTTAACACTTATTGCGCGTAGGGACACATCTGTCAGATAAAGATTATTTTATTGACCGAGCTAGCTATCGAGCGCAACAAATAACATCTGAAGAGGTCGTTTAAAAAAGACATTTGTTCAACATGTTGAACATGAACACCAAACAATATGGTTCAGAATTTTCAGCCATGAAATTTTTTAAGTGTTTTCAGGTCGTGAATGACAGTTAGAGTTTAAAACACCTCCCGATGACTCAAGACAAGATCAAGTTCAGGTCACTAGATCTCAGTGAACGATCACGTCAGGTCGTTTGTGTTACTACAGCACTTCGGAAGTCTGATTAAGCAATCAACTTTAGGTTGTTTGCAACGATGTGATTACGCTCAGCGCTCAGCTCGAGCAAGCATTTTTGAAGACAAGTCAGGTCGCGACATAATCATGAAGTTCTAGATATCCAATTCCTTGAATCTCAAGAATTGGGGAGCTTTTGTTATGCCTAAAAAGTTAGGGCTGACGTAAGCTTTTATCAACGAGCACCAATTATAGTCCAAGAAGGCTTTACGCTGTCTAGAATCTGCCACGTCGCCCTAAGACAGAGAGAATACAGCTGTCACTAACTTAGCAGGCTCAAGTTTTGTCTGTGAATAAATGTGATCCACACACCTGTCCAAGCCCCATATAATTTAAGGATATTTCATAAGTTATTAGCCAATGAGATGCAAGGAAGGACTTGCACAACACCTACCCACTTGCAGACTTGTAATCATTACCTTGAACTCAGCGGTTATAAATAGAGGACTACCCCTCACAAAATTGGGATCTCTGATTTTAATAAAAACAAATAGCACAGACAAGCTAGGGGAAAGAGATTGACTTAATATTCTCTCTGAATATCAAGCTCTTGTAATTCTATTCGTAGTTTGCAACTTCTTGTAACTTGGCTAATAACCAAGAACACTCATATAAAAGAAAACAGTAGATGTAGGAATCACTTTAAGTATCTGAACCACTATAAAATGTTCATTGTCTCATTTACTGTTAAGTCTTTGCATGCTATTGTGACCATAATCAAACACGTATAATTTTTATGATTTGCTTAATAGTTTATACGTGCAAGATCGTTGGTGTCAAAATCACATATCAATAATTAGTACTCTTGATAAAATTAGGATGAAACTTTTCAATAGATTTGATAAATGTTAATAAATGTTGTTTGGTAGTATCTATTCGGTTTTCCGAATGCATAATTGGCCGAAAAATCAATTGGTAAACACCCTGTCAACATCATTTGTTTTTTATTTCCTTTATTTTAGGATATAATATATGATTTCTTTCTATTTGCTCTTTAATTTATGCATTATTTCCGTTTAATTCTCAATTGTATTATATGATTTTGAGTAAACAACTTTTTCTTACTATTTGCCCTAGTGACACTTTTCCACCCAAAAAATTTTAAAATACTATTTTTCTATTCAAAGATTATATTTCATTAATACCTAAGACCGACTAAAGCAAACCTTGGGTGGGAAAAAGTTGTCTACTCGTATAATGACCGACTAAAGCAAACCTTGGGTGGGAAACAGTTGTCTACTCATATAATTTTCAATAAAATTAATATATGTAAACTTATTAATGGCTTGTGGTACCAACCAATTACCAACAACTGGGGTAGGGTAGATTTTCTCTTTACGGAGACAGCGACACAATTATTTGAAGCAGCCCTACTGTTGAGACAGAAGACATAACTTGGTGGCATATTGGCGTACGTATTATTTCATTATTAATTGGAGGCAGCCACCCCAAATGAAATACCAATTAATTCATTTTCCAACTAGTGACAACATTACGAATAGGCCAAGTGTTGATGATTGTACATATTCACATAAAAACCAAAAATCAAATTCAGCTGCATATGCGTTTGTATAAGCATGCATGGTGTATATTGACTGACAGCTATAGGTTGGGGTTTCTAGTTTCAACCAATTATCAAATCTACTTTTTCAAAATGATAGAGAAATAAACCAAATTTGATCTAACACAAGAACACAATACAGAGAGTTGACGAGTGAGAGATCGAGATCATGGAGAAGAAGACGGAAGAAGGATTGCTGAAGAAGAAGTATTATGAGAAGTGTGAAGGTTGCTAAGTTGAGAAACTTAAAGCTACCAATCATGGCGTTCCTGTTAAGTATTTACTCTATGTGGGTATTGTTGTTCTCTCCGCAGGTACGTAGAGCATTGAATCTTTGCTATTCATTTCTTATCACTTTGCTTCTAATTCTTGTTCAATAATCATGGCGTTTTTCGAATATATTTTAGAGAAATAGAACAATATATTTTTGTATTCTTTAATTATATTTTTATTCGTAGCTAGTTGTTTTTATGTTTCAGTTCTCTCAATAATATATGAGTATTTTAGAGTTGTTTGATATGTTTATGGTAAGATCCAAGCCTATTAATTAATCTCCAATATCAATCAATTACACAACCAAAACAATCCACATAATAACACAATCAAGAACAAAAACAAGATTTTTATCGTGATCCACCTATCTAAGATTAGATAGATTACATCTACGTTGAGCTCCAGAATATTTGGGGCTCAATGCACTAATTAATCAAGAACTTACAGTTTACAAAAACAAAGATCAACCAATTTTTCACTTATTCACAACCAAAACTCATTTTATAACTCCTAATCTAAAAAAACTCTTTCTGATATCTCTAATTTTTTAGAGAACAAACAAACCTCGTAAAATGACTAAGAATGAATCACCCACTCACTGACACTGCACTGATTTTGGACTGAAAAATGAAAAATATAGAGAGCACTCATTATTTTTCCCGAAAGAGAGAGGAAGACTGATGTAAAAATCTGCATTTTGGGATTGCTTATATAATGTTGACCAGATGGAGAAGAGTAGCCATTGGATCAGATGAAATCAACGTTTAGGATTCATTCAAGTAGAAAACCCAAAACGGCAACGCATCACTTAGTCACTTTGAGCACCATGCGATAGCGTTTTATCGGCTTCACTTCAACAGTTTATTTATTTATTTACAAGTAATAAACTTTGGTTAATGAGTGGGATAAACATTGGTGGAGCCATAGAATTATTTAGGACTTAAGTGGCTTAAATTGATTAAAATAAATTTCTATAATTTAACATTTCATATTTATTTAGTATAACATGGGAGTAATTCGTGGTTTAGAAAATTATAAATATTAATTTTATTTAAAGAGTGGAATTTTAAATGTTTATAGTAATGTCATGAAAATTATTCTAAATAAATGACAAAAGAAGAAGAATTTAATTAATTTAGAGTCCTCAATTTGAAATACTTTGACCTTTTCTTAGGTGAAATGCTTGATACAATTGTTAATAAAATTCCAAAATATACCGATATGACATCATTTGGCGCCTTAAATGAATAATTCCTTTCGAACTCTTAAATAATAATATTTTGTTCTTTCATTAAAATTGAACGATAGGAATAATTAATTAGGTTAGGCTTCTTAAAATACATCGAGCTTTTCTTTCATAAAATGGGAATTAATTAGAATTTCATAGGCATAATTCTGTTCATATTATTATTAAGATTGAAAGATTTGATTCATTTATAATAACATTATTTTAAAATAGTTTATCTTTTATATAGTTCAAGAAAACTCTTATAATTATAAATTATTAAGAAAAATATATTTATCTAAATTTTATGATAAATAAAATTAGATGATAGATATGTAAATACGTGAGTGCCCATAATCTCGACAACCTATCTATGACCATGGTTTTAAAACCTGGCCCGACCTGACTTGTTGAACTAGGAACTAGTGATCGAGCCAGGTCAGTTTGACTAAAAAACAGGAAATATTAAATAATTCAGTTTGAACCGTGGTTGGATCAGATTTTTTGTTATAAACCGTTGGTCCAATTGGTTTGACCCAGCGGTTGAACCGCATTTTCATTATTTTTTAATATGTCATGCTGACGTTAGAAGGATGTCATCACGCTGACATCAACATGATGACATCATGGTTCAACCGCTTTCGACCGGTCAACCCAGTGACCTGACCGGGTCACTCCTAGGGTCGGGTTTTAAAACCTTGCCCATGACCCAACTCGATCCTTTTTTTGGGGTTGAGATGCAGATGGTCAAAATAGTAATTTCAACTTTGCCACGTAAGGGATGAAAGTTTAGCTTTCAATCCAAACAAAATAAACAAGATTGTTATCCACCTATTCTTCTTTCTTTCTATTTGTTTCCAACATTTCCCACAAACAACCTAATTATAAAAGCCCCACATAATTAACCACCACTAGGTTACTCTTGGATATATTATTCAAGAGGTTTTGAGTTCGATCGATCCATCTGGGTTGCTAACAGGGCTCACCACTGAGGGGATTTATACGACTGTCAACTTTAGGACCTTGGAGGACTAGTTGAGGTACACACAAGCCGGCTCGGACACCTCCGGTCACCAAAAAAAAAAAAAAATAAAATAAAATAAAATTTCCCCACATAATTTCCAAAGATTTTACCTTTTTATTTTTTTTAGGATTTTTCATTTATTGATTTATTCTCATTTCTTTATGTAAGTTTAAACGAAATAATTTATAATATAAGGAATGTTACTAAATAATTAATAAAGTCAAGTTACTTAATTGTTGAATGTTGAACAACTATTAGTCAGTCAATATTGTGAAACACAAGTTTACAGAAAAGTGGGTTTTCTCCTCTCCTGTTTAAGCATGTGAAAAAGGAAAAAAGGGTGAAGATTTGAGAATTAATGCCCTTTGGCTTTGATTGCCCGAAATTAAAGTTGGAATATATTCAAGGAAGTGAAGAACCACACCTTTGATGATTTGATCAAGACTGAATAATTTTTGTTTGGCAATATCTCCATTCTCAAATAAATTCACAATTATTATGTATTTAATTAACTAGTCAAAGCTTATTTTATTTTCTAGATCAATGATGGTCATGAATAATTATAAAATTAATATTTTATAATAAAATATTTTGTTTGTTAGATTTTCATTTTTAAATTTTAATCCGTTAGAAGTCACATTAGGGCCCACTCAAAATCTGAACCGAAAAAGAGCTGTGTGAGAGCCGCAATTTCCAAGTAAAGAAAAGAGATTCGTAAAGCGCGTTTAAGAATGAGATTGGTAGTTTCGACGAAATTGGTTTTGCATTTGGTTAGATAAGAGAGTTGTGAGAAGAAGAAGAATAATTAGAATTGGAAGAAAGAAAATATGGGAGAGAATGATGATCATGATGTAAGAGAACGGTTACTGAAGAAGAAGAAAAAGTATTATGAGAATTGCCCTGGCTGTGAGATTGAACTCTTGAAAGAATCAAACTCTGCTGTTCCTTTCAGGCATTTATTCTTTGTTTGGGTTATAGTTCTCTGCGCAGGTATTCATCTCTATCTTTGTATTTTTTTCAAGTGAAGTAGAGAACAGTGAAATACAGGTTTTATGTAATAGTTCAAGGGCGAGGTTTTACTTACTTATGGTAGATTGTGATGATTATCGTAGGAAATTAAGAGCTGGATTACATTGCAAATTTTTAACTGGCAAAGAATAGAACTTGTTTAATATAAGTAACGGTAACTATAATGCAATGGAATTATGCCAATCTTCACTTGGTATAAACGTGGAATTCTTCATTCTGCTTGGATATTTCCGGGGTGATTGATTGTTAGATTGATAATGATGAAAGAATCAGTTGGAACACAAACTCCAACCAAGAAAAAAATATAAATTTATAGAAGATTTTGTTGGTAGATATATCATTGGCTTTTAGAATTACGGGATGTTTGCTTATATTTGAAATGGTTCTATATAATATATCATTGAATTGTTTTTCAAATTAAATAAACTTGTTGAATGTTTAAACTTTTGAAGAGTTAGCTTTCTTTTTTTCGTTTTATCCGCTTGTGTGCTTTAATTAGATTATTTTTTGTTCAGTTAATTATAAATACAAGGTTTATTATTGTCCTCCTTCTTCTCAGAATTTTGTACGCAGACAAATATTATTAGTGAAATAATCAATTTTAAATAAATGGGACTTGGTGTAATTATTTTTGTTTATGAAGTTTGTATTCTGAATTTTGTTCTTTTTGTTTCTTGAATTGTGGTGTCCTCTTTCACCTTTGAAAATGTAGTGACAATAATATCTGATTAGGATTAAGTCATCCTTTGGTTGTTTGTAATCAAATCACACTTTATATCTTGAGCGAGAAAACCTGGAAACAGTCTTTCATGCATGTCAAATGTATTTTATGCGATAACATATTTGGTGTGATATTTCTATGTCCTCTGTTTTTGGTAGAAACTATTTCCAAAGAGAAGTAAAAGTTTCTGATGAACATGTTAAACTTCATTCTGACATTTCTTTCTTTCTTTTTTTTTTTTTTTTTTTTTTTTGACCAAAATGATTTTATTTACATGTTCGTCTTTGTTGGTAACAACAGTGGTGGTTCTTTTTCTGCCATATATTATTTATCCTGAAGAACTGAATCTCTGACGATATCCTCTTTGGTTTAACTTTTGCAGCTTTGCCTATATCATGCCTTTTCCCTTTCCTATATTTCATGGTAAGCATGTTGGTTCTTTAAGTGATTATTTTTAAGAGATTATATTCTATGGCAAAACAAAATAAATGTCTTGTTTGTTTCTTTTCTAAATTATGTTCATTCATGAGAGTGGCTTTGGGTTATCTGGTATTATGGGGATTGTTTGATAAAGTAAAACGAAAAGAAAAAAAAAAAGAATTGAAATATGATTTCATTATTGCAGCACAGAGCTGTTTATCATGGTTCCGATCATCCTGTGTCGATTTTAAAATCTGCAGCCAATTTTTGAAATGACTTGGAGCTACATGTAAATGTATTGCCAAATTGTTTTTATGTTTATTTATGTGGAGTCCTTGGATTTTCACTTACTGCAGATAAGGGATTTCCATATTGCAAAAAGGGAGGAAGATATTGGCTACTATGCTGGTTATGTGGGTGAGCATAAATTCTGTACTTGTTATTTGTTTTGATGCTGTATGTAAGTGAAGAATTTGTTTAGTGGTTTTCTCATTATTTTTTCATCTCACTTGAAGGATCTGCATTTATGTTTGGAAGAGCATTGACTTCTATCCTATGGGGAATGATAGCTGATCGCTATGGTCGAAAACCTGTCATTATGTTTGGTGCGATGGCTATGTTAGTACTGCTAGTGCTGGACACTTTTTTTTTTTTTTAATATAAATCTTTTGAATATTGTTCATTGATGAGCCTGTAAAATATGAAATAGAACTTTTCATATCCATCATCTGTACTTTATTATACATATATTGATTATTATTGCAGTGTTATTTTCAACACTCTCTTCGGCCTTAGTACAAACTTTTGGATGGCAGTTTCTGCAAGGTTTCTTCTTGGAAGTTTGTGTGGTATGCTTGGTCCAATGAGGGTAAGTCGCTTACTTCAGAATTAGATATTCGAGCTGTTACAGTTTTTTCCAAAATCTATGTCTCTGCTTATTGATTGATTTGTAGAGTTGCTCCCAACTTATGCATATCTGAACGTTCTAACAGTTAAATGCTGTTTGCTTGGTGCCAACACATTTTTAGAGAGGATTAGGTGTGCTGGACAGGAACTGTGCAAGTTTTAGCAGGTCATGTCCTTGTGGGTCATTATTAATAATCGTACTAAGCAATTATATGGTTTTATATGTACATGATATGTTATGGTAGACTTAGGTGCCACTCAAGCAATCTCTGGTCCCATTTATCTTACTGTTCCACTTTGTCTATATGTGGCTGAGCCTTGGGTTCTCAATAAACCTGTTATTTCTTTGTAAACTCTGAGTTTAGCTTGGTCTTAGCCTGCACATGTTTGTCTTTGCTTATGAAATCTCTGGCTGCCTTGTTGATTGTGTGGTTTCTTCTCACTGCCAATCCGTGCACCAGTATTTGGAAGATTCAGTGATGATATATATTTAGGACATATTTGCATTTGTTTGTGCCACTTAGCCACTAACATGGTGTAGAGTTGATGTTTATCTTGTATAGATAACTGATGAACTTTTTTTTTTTTTTTTGCAATCCTTCCCGTAATTTGAGATACTCTAACCATACAGTTATTTTTTTAATTTGAGCAGGCATATGCTTCTGAAGTTTGCCGTAAGGAGTATCAAGCTTTGGGAATGTCCATTGTAAGAAGTAACTAAATTAATGTACACACATATATATTTATTCATTTATCCATCTATATATGTCTTTCATTTATTGATTCTTGAAAGATGATAACAATATTAAATGTAGAATTTTCATTTTAGATTAGCACATCATGGGGCATTGGATTAGTCATTGGTCCAGCTATTGGTGGCTTTCTTGCACAGGTATATTTCTTTGGATTAATGAAAGATGTATTTCTAAATGTTTGAAAATTGTGAATCAACAAATATATCGTGACTATAATCGGGATGCAAACAAGCTAAGCTGAGCAGAAGCTTGGCTATTTTTACTGCAGCTTAAAATGGAAAAAAGTCACAGCTCCAGTTTGTTAAGTTCGTATGGATTTCTGTAAGATTAAGAGAAGTTTGAGCTTGGCTTCAATTGGCTCGGTGAGGTTATTTGAGCCACTTTTGTCAAAAGAATTACCCTGGTCTGTTTATTTGACAGTGTAGATGGCATTTAATATTCAGATCATGTCTTGTGCTGCCTTGCCTCACATCTATCACCTTTATAACTAATCAAATGGTGGTTACCTGCTCCATTTTCAAAAACTGAAGGGCAGTATAAGTGCTCCTATTCACTATAAGTATGAAGGGCATGAGATCCACCATTCGAATAATTTTTAATTTTTTAATTTTTTGTCTCCATTCACTATAAATATGAAGGGCATCATAAATGCAAAGCAACTCAAGTATTAGAGACGCAAAGAGAGGTTGATAGAAAATTGGGTTTATTGGGATTTTTGGTTTCTCAGAGTTATCCTACCAAAGTTTGTCTATTCCACTTTGATAGAAAAATTATTCTTTGTCTTCACAGTAGGCATAGGCTAAAACCGAACACATGTATCGTTGTGCGCTTCCCGTTATTGTAATTGTTTTTCCTTTTAACTTTACCATTATTTCTCCGTGGAATTGAGCCCATGACAATAAGACATTTTAACAGGATCCTTCCTGCTCCTTTCACTGCCTCCAGTTTGGGCTCTTGAAAGCAATTCAAATAAGAATTCTGGAAAATAAGTTTTGAAACTTGATTCCATCCCATAATTTTCATGACTGATTCTGATATTGTTTTGCTTATTTCATTTTATCTTTTATGCATCTAACTTATTAATCTTTTGGCTTTTGCTGGATTGGTACTTTAGCCTGCAGAGAAATATCCAAGTGTATTTTCTAAAGATTCCCTTTTCGGAAGGTGCACAATAGCCTTTCCACTGAATTCTTTTATTTATTGTTTTTTGCCCTGTTTTGACAATTTTAACTAAGTTAACTTTACAAATTATGAAACGATATTGCAGGTTCCCATACTTCTTGCCTTGCCTTATCATATCTGTGTTCTCACTAGGCGTGTTTATTATTTGCTGTTATCTCCCGGTAATTTCTAACATCTATCTTTTTGTTATTCATATAATAATATATGTAGTTTTTAATGTTTCTGTTCAGTTTTGCTCATTCTATCTTGAATGGGGTCTTCTTAATAATTTCTTACATTCTTTTTCATGGTCAAAAAGAATAAGAAAGGGTTTGAAAAGTCGAGTGGATAACGTCAACTCTGTTCAGGTTGTTTGAATGTCCTAGTATTTGTTCCTGCTTCAAAGAAATCTTCTTATGCAATTCCTTTTGGTTTCAGAAATCAGTTGCAAAGAATGTCCCTGTTGTATTTCATTTATCAGTTTTACATGAATAATTGCACTTCAGTTCTCACTTTTTTTTTTTTTGGTTATGGACAGTAGTTTAACTAGTATGAGGGCTCATGTACTAAACTTGTTATTTAGGGAAACCATCTAAACTAAATCTAGCATCAACATGTCTTTCTCATGAAGGTACCTGGTTAACCCTAGATAAGAAGGTTCTTGGATGGGTGTTATTGTAGTGTTAAACCACTGTGGTTAGCTATCCTTGTTATGGACTTAAGCATATGAATATGCAGCAAATTTTGCTGTGAATAACATTATGAGGGATGTTTATATCATCATCTTTACTAAATGGAAGATGCATTAAGTACATATTATTCAAATTGTCAGATAGTACAAGAAACGCAAAACATGTTCATGTAAAAATTATTTCTCCAACACCTTGAAGTGATAAGGCAGTCTTCTTCAGAAATAAAAGGCATGACATAATTCCGAATTTCAACCACCTCCAGTAGCAACTTCCATATGAACTTTTTGACTTGCTGTCAAATATTCTATTACTAAGGAGTATGCAACAAAATATTCTCAGTAGCTTCTGCATTTCTAAAGGTACATTTCATCGAAAACAAGTATTTTTGGAAAATAGAATAGAACAGTATTTTTTTATAAGAAACTTATATATATGTATATTTATGTTAAAAAAATTAGATTGTAGATTAGTTACCTTCTACTACAAAAGTAAACCATCTAAAAAGGGGGCACACTATGGAACACAATCAATCCCAACTTTGTTCTTATTTTTTTTCTTAGACTCTTCTAGCCTTCTCTGAATATTTGTTCTCCATCTTCTTACGTGATGGGCTTAAATATGTTAAATGCTACTCTTGATATTATGGATACATGTCTTTGGATAGGTGCTAAAATAAGTAAAGTGGAGTCTGAATCCTTCTTTTTTTTTTCCTTTTCTTTTTGGGTTCAGAAATAGAAATAGTTTACTAAAGAATCTGAAGTTTTGTACTGTTGCAGGAGACACTCCACAGCCATAAAGAATGTGATGAAGCATTAGATGACTCATATGATGCTCTAGAGGCAACCTTGTCCAAGTCTAATATGGATGAAAAAGTGCAGATTACTGAGCCAAGATGTGCCTCACAAAAAAGCCTTTTGAAAAATTGGCCGTTAATGTCATCTATCATCGTCTATTGTGTTTTCCAACTTCATGATATGGCCTATTCAGAGGTAATTTTCTTTTTTAAACTATTTATTTTTTGAAAATAATTCGTTGCATAAAAAAAATCTTGCAACATCATATGACCCTCATAATCCATAGCGCATTTTACTTTTTTGTGATGAATAACTGGTTAGAAAATTCTTATAGGATTATTTGCAAATCCTTTGGTCATATGGATAAATGAGTTTTAACAGATCCTCAAAATATAAAAACAGAAGTCCAAGATTTTGTATTTCATTTGTCTTTGTTTTCTGGCACAAATGAAACTGGTGCTAAATTATTCCTGTACTAAGTCCTACTAAATTTCAGCTTCTTACTTTAGTGAGTAACCATTATCAATGAATGTGAACAAATGATGTTTCAGTTCCTTGGCACCTTGACCTGGGATGCCAAATTGATTTAGTTGGACCCTAACTTTAGGTAGATGCCAAAGTCACTGCTACTGCAACATGTTTATATTAGGTTCATAACTCTTTGTTACCCAAAATTTAGGTTCTTAGAGGTTTCTCACTTTTTTGGTAAGATGAATTTACTTGGACCCAAATTTTCTGTCACTAAAAAGAGGACTTTTCTTCTTCTTCTTCTTCTTCCTTTTTTACTCTGTAGTCTAGCACTGTTATTCTTTAGTATTCTTTAACTTCTTCTCAGATATCTTGGTCTTATATCTTTATTTTATTTAATTATTTTTTCAGATTTTCTCATTATGGGCTGTCAGCCCCAGGAAGAATGGGGGGTTGAGCTTCTCAAGTGCAGATGTTGGTGAAGTTCTTGCAGTTTCCGGTATACACATATTAGTACTGTGCGTTTGATCAGTTTTCATATAAGAATCCCCTCTTGATTTATATATATTCTATAATTAGAATTTTTTTTTCTAGTGCATGGGTTTCCACAGTCAGGAATTCGAGCTGTTATGTTTTCCTCAGCAATTAAGTTGGTCGAACCTAGCAAATATAAACAAACTTTGATTACTCAGAAATTCTCTCTCAGTGTTGCGCTCTTCTTTACTTTTCTCCCCTTTTTTTTTCTTATTGCCTTTTTTCAGTCACTTAAATTTTTAAGCCTTTAACAAAAAGGTAAACGAGATAAGAAAAATGGCAAGTTGAAATCTTTTGATATATTTGGATGTGTTAATTCTTTTGGAACAAAAAGTGGACAGAATTTTTCCTAATGATTTCTTTTTCATTCCTTTCTTTCCTCATCTATATTTTTCTTTTTATTCTGTTTTTGCTGATTTCCTTGCATTTTTCTTCATGCTGCACTGCCTGTTCAGGACTGATTGATTTTTTTTGCAACTATCCTGATCAATTTTCCGAAAGCAATTGCTAGTACGCCAACTATTATCTGCACAATCTGTGATCCTATATTCTTTTTCTCAAAACCTGTAAATGATGAATATATCTTGATTAGATGTAAAATTTTAGTTTTGACTGCATAAAGTTTTCTCGTAACACACTGCACAAATTTGATAGATGCAGAATTACATAATTATCCAAATCAATGTTTTGAGTAACATTGTGGGTTAAGTTAAAGTAGGTTTGGATCAGACAGCCTAATGATGGGGTTGATCACTGAGCTTATAGAAGAAGAAAAAAGAAGAAAAGAAAATGAGAGTGATTGTTTACTAGTCTAACCGAAAAGTTTTTGTAGATGGAGCTAACTTTTTCCTTCGCATGCTGGTTTAACAAGCAGCTTAACCAAACGATAAGCTATAATGTAATGGGTATAGTAGATATAGTTCTACATGCTAATTTAATTCAGAATACAATTATGCTAGTTTGTATTAAAACTTCTGGTCTTTGGTTGCAAATGCTATATAAAGTTTGTTACATAGGTTCTCAACTGTGTTGTTTTTGAGCTTATCTTCTATCATTTACTGAAACAGAAATGAGTTTCATTATAAAATGGGATACAGGATGTTGGCTTTTTCCATAAGATAGACACTAGGGCACAGCTGTGTATTCTATACCTTTGAATTACAAATATAAGAAATTAATACTCCAATATGATTGACAGATTGTTTGCTAGTAAGAGATACACAGATGATGAAAACATTGAGTAGATAAGATCTTTTTGTATGTGTTGACAACAAATCTCTTATCAGCCCAGTGATTCTAGATATATTGTTTAATCTCTTATTACTTTCTATGCAAGTGTTATGCGTGGGAACATCTGAGATGTGTCCTCAAGTGTCTTAAATGTTGATCTTTCAATGGGAGAACTTTACTACAAATTGTATTCGCTTTTATATGTATATATATATGACTTCTAAAGACACAAAATGTGGATTGTGTCAGAGCTTTAATAATATTATTGTGCTCTTACTGACAGTTTTAAGTTTCAGCCAAACGTTAACTTAACAGACTAGTTTCAGAAAGTCTAAGAATAGATTAGTTATACAGATAGTGACTTAGAAATTTAACACCAATGGTGGAGCATTCATATATACTAATCCAAGAGTATAGAAAGTTGTTGAGATGACATTAAAAGTAACTACCTTTTGAATTTGTTGATTAGGATGAATGACTAGGATTCATGTTGAATTTTTAATTAAAAATTGAAGTTGCCATAATTTATATATAAAAAAGCAAAATGATCACTAACCTTTTTTTTTTTTTGTTATTTTGTTGTCTTGCAAACTACTAGGCCTTGGACTGCTTGTCTTTCAGCTACTTTTTTACCCACTTTTAGAGAGAAATTTGGGAGCCGTCATGGTTTCTCGCATTGGAGCAGTATGTCTTTTATCCCATATCTAATTAATTAATTCTGTTTTCTCTCATTTGGTTGTGAATTCATTTTGACTTTTTGTTTGTTTCATACGAAGGTCTTAACCATTCCATTGCTCTCTAGTTACCCCTATATAGCTATGCTAACAGGCATCACCCTCACACTAGTGGTGAACTCCGCATCTTTTCTGAAGAATCTGATATGTGTAAGTGCATGTTTCGATTGGGATATCTTTTTCCCCTGTTTGCTTTAATATGTAATTTTGAAGTATTTTGATCATTGGGTTGTGATGGTTGACTGTCATATGTAATGCTGTTAGATTCAGGTGTTCTTCACCAATTGTTAAGCTTGCATGATGGCTAAGATGCTGACCAAATGGTTTCTGGTTCAGATCATATAAAATACTTCTTAATCTTATATGGATGAGGATAATCGGATGACTTGTTCTACTTTTATTGAGTGAATGCTTCAAATGAAAATATGTTATATAAATTCCGATATTACTATTGGCAAAAGCTAATGGAGGAGAAGCTTTCTTTGACTCCCCACAACTTCATTGGTTTATGTTTTTGGGGTCCAATTTCTGATGCTAAAGTTTTGATTAGATGATTTTGGATCATTGTAATGAGATTTTTCTCTTTAGATTTCAAGTTAAGTTTCCCAGCTTTGTGGAGTTGAATGAATCCTAACAGCTCATGCTTATTGGAAAAGGGCCCAACTATTTTTTTAAACCCCAAGTGTTATTAGCCAATGACAGTTGAAATTCATTCTTCTTAGTAATCATTTAAGGATCAAATGCGGATTCTAATATGTTCTTCCACATTTTATTTCTATATTCCAAACTATCCATTTATTGCTATCTCTAGCATAACTTTTTTCACTTGGAGGAATTTTAGAACTTCATAATATAACTTGTAAATGTTTCTGCACGTATGCTTATGTGCATAACATTTGATGAAATTTGGTTAAATTCATTATGTAGCACTAAATCCTTCTTGAGAAGGAAAAAGTTTTCAGAACTTTTTTTATTTCAATATTTGTGCAATTCATTTTTCCCTAAAACAAGATACATCAGCATTTAAGCAGCAGCTTGCAAGTTATGGATACATACATGACTGACTTCTTATCAAACACTTGTGCGAGTATGAGTTAAGATGGGAAGTATTTATGGTGATTATTGAGAATGTGTATTCTTCTTATGATATATCTGACCTTATTGTCCTTTTATTAACACTTTCAGGTATCGATAACTACAGGGTTGTTCCTTCTGCAGAACAGAGCAGTGGTAACATTGCTCTCTTCTCTCCTATATGTTCTTTCTTTTATATCTTTAGGCTTCTATTGCTCACTTACAGTTAGTTTCTCATTCTTGTCAACTGTCCTACTTGTCCTCATTGTCAGACACAACAGCAAAGAGGAGCTGCTAATGGCATTTCCATGTCTGCTATGTCCCTATGTAAAGCAGCTGGTCCAGCTGCAGGAGGTGCCCTGTAAGTGTCTCATTGATTGATTTTGCCCTCCAATTAAATATTTGTGATGGTATGAAGAGTGAAAAATTGCGACTGCATTTTAAATTTATTATATTCAACAAACTTATATGATGTGGGACAAGGAGGAGAAAGAAAGGAGAGGGAAAGAAAGAAGGGAAAACAATCAGAGAATGATAGGATATAAATTAGGGAGAGGATATAATGAAGAGGAGAAAAGTAGAAGAAAAGTAACAACTTTGAAAGAGATTGGAGAGAGAAGAGAATAATTCAATCATCATATGAGATAATTGATCAAATCCAATTTTTTTTTTTTTTTTTAAATTGAGTCTTATCTAATCAAGATGTATGGATCCATGGATGTTGAGACTTACTCAATGTACTGCTTGATGTAAAACGGATGGTGGATTGTTTTCTTGTCTTTTGTTGAATAAGTAATTCAAATCCTACTCAAATAAGAAAAATAAATTTGGTAAAACCAAATTAACTCAAACAATTTAAATAATTAATATCCTATAATAAAATTTGGATTCTTAATTTTGCATGAGTACTGTAAACATAATTTATGTAGCCATATCCTTTAGGTCAATGATTAGACATTTGTGTTTTTTTGCCAGCCAAAAATTGTAAATGTATACCTTTGTCAAAGTAAATATATTGCGGGTTTAAGTGGAGCATATTTTTAAATTATCCAGGAAGTTTGTATTGTGGTTGATATATGCATTGTTAGAGCTTTAGATTAAGATTCTTTGTATTTATAATCATATTGAATAGTTTATCATATCTTAGCCAACATGGAATTTTTGGAGTCTCAGCAATAATCTTTGAGTGCAATTAAGAATGCTGGTAAGCTTGAAGTGTACCATCAATGTAATGAGTATTATGCTGAATGCTAAATCTTTAATTGGATCATGCTATTTGTTTTCCCCTTTAAGTTGGAAAAATAGTTTCATAGGGAAAAACAAAATTTATATGAAACCCTAGAAGTACCAAGTATCTTACAAACTATATTTGTTTGGGCACAATTGTTTTGTCTTGGAAACTGGTGGTTTTATTGAAAGAATATTTCGTTTCAACCATTAGTGAGTACCTCTATCATGTTACAATGATAGTGTTTTGGCCATTGATGTATCAAACCTTGTTTTACTTGTCGGGGATCATGAAATGTCTAGTAACATTGTATTCCAGGCAGAATTACATCTGTTTTTCAATTGTCAGTTTGAGAGAAAAATGGATTTTGAAGACATTGAATTCAATGGCTAGAATTCAGTGGCTAAGATAGCATCTTTGTCTTCTTGGTTTTGTCACTAAATGCCATCCACCTTGACATATTTTCTTGTATTAACCACTGTTGTACCTCCCTTTTTGAATCTCCCATTGAC
Organism: Pistacia vera; assembly: GCF_008641045.1. Lineage (NCBI taxonomy): Eukaryota > Viridiplantae > Streptophyta > Magnoliopsida > Sapindales > Anacardiaceae > Pistacia > Pistacia vera. The sequence continues at coordinate 126,115 of NW_022196013.1, forward strand.
ATATAACGCATATAACTAAACACATGCCATTTAGATCTACCAAATTTCGAGTTCACAGCAATCCATAAATTCAAAACATCAAGTCCTTATGTGTACGTCATCTAAGATGAGTGTTCGTTGTTTTGGCACTGATTTAATTTTTTGTAATATGTAATATGCGTGACATAGCTTAATCATGTGTGTTTATTTAATCTCAGAAATACGTGTGTGCATATCATTATTATTTATTATTTTCAATATATTTTTCAAGTTAACTTATTCAACAAGATTTTCTCTTATAGTTTATCGATTATCTCAATATATGCAGCTTTGCTTGGGCACAAAGGCGTCTAAATGCTTTCTTTCTTCCAGGTATAACAGCTACTTGAATGCCATTCAGACATTTTTGTTTATTAGAATCGATTGAATCTCCTTCATTATATTAAAATCTTTTCATTCGCAACCCTTATGATAAATAAGGCACTTATCCAAATCAATTATTAGAATTTCACCTGAAATATATGTTATATATGATTTGGTCCAATATTCTTTTGCTTTTGTCTTCTATTATTGATGATAAATTTATTTGCAGTCTCTATGGTGCAATGGTCCTATAATTTTCTTTTAAAAAAGAGAAATATATATATATATATATATATACCTGTTTCAAATTATCTTTCGAATTGTTATCGAAATTGTCATCTTTTATGTCTTGAGTTTTAATTATTTTTAGCTTCACATTCTATCTAATAAGCTTGAGTAAATGGTGTGCTTGAGATGCAGGTGATCAAATGGTTTTTTTTATCCTGAACATCATTGAGGTAGTTGGACTGTTGCTGACCTTCAAGCCTTTTCTAGCTGTACCAGATGATAATATCTCATAGCTCAAATGCAGAAATTCAATACTTGAAAATTCAAATCTCGATTGCATAGGTAGTCATATATTCATACTTGAAAATTTTGGTGAGGAAAGTTGTAATACAAGTTTATTGCGAACTTTGCCGTGAAAGCTTGTTTAAAATAATGAACTCGTAAGATAAATAGAAAATGGCCTGTTAAACTTCTACTGTGAATATTTTTCACTAATATATAGAGAATGACCATTGTTTATCATTGTAGAATATGTTTGTATAGACAGGACTTTAAATGATCTAATGATGTCTTTATCTAATTTTTTCATTAATATATAGAGAATGATCATTGTAGAATACTTTTCAGTGAATTTCAGCATTTGATAATACTCTTGAGTTATGAAATCCACTATTCCCGCCAAATTTGAAGTAGTGATATGTGTTTGAGCATCAAGCATTTGCTTTGTAAGTCCAAAGTCAGAGATTCTAGCTTCCATATCATCATCCAATAGCACGTTTGTGAGCTTTAAATTTATGTAAATAATAACCGCGCTATGACTTTTTGTAGATATTCACTTCCAGTTGTCACTTCGAGTGTGATCTTATGTTCGGTAAGCCAATCCAATTCTCTATTGCCTCGTGAAACATCATTCAAAATATTTTGCAAACTTTTATTTTTCATGAATTCATACATAAATAAATGATTGTTAGGTCGAGATATATGAGCCAACAAAGGAAGAATGTTTTTGTGCCTAATTTGACCTGCAATAATTAATCTCAGGCTGGATTTGTCTAATTTTCTTGCTCAATAACTTACCATTTGCATCAGTCAACTCCGCGACATCCTTTCGAGGCTGAACTGAACAACTTTTTTAATAGCAATCATCTTGCCATTGCTTCCCGGTAACTCAGCCTTGAAAACTTGCCCACACCCACCTGATCCTATGACTTCCAAAGAACTGAAGGAAGCAAGACCATCACCTTTTTCCAGGAAAGCCAAGTCTTTAGTTTTCTTGATTAATTAACTGGCCAAAATCTCTACTTCCACGTTTATACATTGCCAAAACTAACTTAATCAAGAAGCGCCAAGCTGGCCCGACACCTTGATTATCAAAAAAAAAAAAAAAAAAAAAAAACTAACTTAAATGACATTGCAATGACAAAAATAGAAAATAATACCTGCTAGTGCTAAAGCAAATCTTTAAATCCCTTAAATTAGCATCCTTCTATAACCTTTTGTACTTATGATTTGATGTTGATGGAGTAGAAGTTTCAGCATTACAAGAAGCTATTTCACTTAAACCTGGAGTTGGAGTTGTAGCTGAAGAATTATTGCCCAAGAAGTCAAAGTGTGTGAAGAGAAATAGAGAAAAGAGAGTGAAGTGAAAAATGTGGAGAAAACCATGTTTTTTTGTGGCGAAGTTTTGTAGGTTGTTACTGTGGGATAATTCACAGAGGTTGCAGGTTGCTACTGTGGGTGATGGTAGGGGAGAGATAAGGTTTTGGGATCAAATATCTTCTTTATATTAATTCTCATATAATAAAAAATCTAACCAATGTCATAGAACCTACCAAGCTCTCATCATTGGAATGCCTTTAAGAATCTTGATTGGGTAAAATTTAGCGTGTGTTATTAGTTAATCTAAAACCTATCAAAATGAATTTTATTTCGATTAAAGATGTTTAAATTTATTCCAAACTTTACTTTCTCCAAATCAAATGGCATTAATTCTCAAATCTCATCATTTTGAAGTAACTGTCATCCCTTACGTGGCAATGCTGAAATTACTGTCCTGTCCCCAAACCATAAAAGATCAAGTTGGTCATGGATGGAGAAACATAGGTGATTGGAATAAAGCACGTAAATCATGATATAAGTGCTATAAATTGTCAAACACCTGTCTTTCAAAGAGCACGGGAGTAATGAAGGGATTCACGAAGCTAGTGGATTAGAGAAAAGTTAATTAAAATGCAAGAAATGGAAATTTCTTGGGATAGGTTAGGTTCCAAGCTTGTTACTTCATTCTTTTATGTCAAATCCAAAATTGCATGTGATTATGACTCCGAAAGTTACATTTTTCCTTTCTAAAAGGACCCAACTACATTTTCCCACCCCAGCTATATGAAGCATTGGTAACATAATAAAAACTCAACACAGTTCAAGTCCTTTTTGGACGAATGTTGGGATAGAGTGTTACCGACGTGTGAAGATTCTAGAGCTCATACTGAGCAAGGGACTTTTAATATACATCAACTTTTCTCATACCTCATATTGTGCTAGAGACTTTGAATATACATCAACTTATTTCATAGCTCATAGTGAGCAAGACTTAGAATATACATTAACTTTATCTCATAGCTCCTTGTGAAGAAGAGACTTTGAATATTGTTCCCCTTAAAACGTTTCCAATTAAGCCGCCCCCCACGAACTTCCTTGGCTGATTCTTCCCTTTTTTTTTCTCCTTGCGCTTCTCACTTGTATATAATAAAGTTAAACTTACTCGTTCGGAGCAAGCCCAAAGCAACAGACTCGCTAAAGATCAAGCGAAAAGATATTCAATTACAATTTACAAGCATCAAATTTTCTATTGATTTGAGGCTCTTTTTTCCCATTACTACTAAACCTTTTCATCTTCTTTTTGTTACACAAACCGTAAGGAGAAGACGATGAGAAATGGAACCAAGATGTTGTTACATAAATTCTTTAAGATCAAGTTCTGTTTATATTGTTATTAATTCTTGTACTTCTATTACTATTACTCTTCCTCTTTACGCCCATCGCACTACCTCTGTCTTAGCACTAGCTCTTTCATTATAACAAAGTAGAGATTTCCTTATCCTTTTGTCTCTTTTAATCCTAACCTCAACCATTTTGCAACCTTATCCTTTTTTCAATGACCTACGTGTTTCTAATTACCATATCACCCTAGTTTGCAAAGCTATCTGAGTCTATTTTAGTGCTTTTTGAACCAATTTCCTCACACTCTATGAACCCATACTCCTGTTATACACATCACTAGTGCCAACCAAAATCAAGAAATCTCTTCCTGATGAAGTTGAAGAAATTCAAATGTTAAGGTTCAAGGTAATGAGCCCCATTTGGAGCACATAACCTTGAAGTAGTAATTGCTTTCCCATAACCCAGCCTTTAAAACTTGCCCACACCCACCTGATATCCTATGACTTCCAAAGAAGCAAGACCATCATCTTTCCAAGAAGGCGAAGTCTTCAGCTTTCTTGATTTAATTAATAACCTATATATTGTAGTGCCAAAATCTCTACTTCCACTTTTATACGTTGTCAAGATGATAGGAACTCACTCCCAAATTAATAAGAATTGGGTTGGGTTGTGAGCCTTTGATAAGAATTGGGCTGGGCAATGGTCATTTTGTGGGCTTGGGTAGAACTCTCTTTAGAAAACCGGCTTGTTAAAGGAGGGTGCCCAAGCTCTTTATAACCCATATGCCCACCATTTTCTCTTCCAATGTGGGTTCTTAACACACCACCACCCTTCCACAACTAATTTCCATGTCGGCCTCTTTACCCCTTGGGTGACTACATGATTTGTGTTAGGATCCTACATTGGAAGGGAAAAGGGTGGGCATGTGGGTTATAAAGGGCTTGGACACCTTTCTTTGGCAAGCCGGTTTTCCAAGAAGAGTTTTACCTAAGCTCATAAAAAGACCATTGCCCAACCCAATTCCTATCAAAGGCCCACAGCCCAACCCACTTCTTATTAATTTGGGAGTGAGTTCCTATCAAATGGTATCAGAGCATGATCCTACGACCATGTGGATGTCACCAATGTGGCAGGTTGACCTTGGGCCTGGGCTGCTACCCTGAGAAAGGGCATAGAGACCCAAGGGAAAAGAGATCCGCGTAGTCAGCCAAAGGGTAAAGAGGTTGACATGGACGTCGGTTGTAGAAGCATGATGGTGTTTTAGGATCCCACATTGAAAGGGAAAGGGTGGGCATGTGGGTTATAAAGGGCTTGGGCACCCTTCCTTGGCAAGCTGGTTTGTTCGTAGAGAAGGAATTCATATATGTTATTCAATTAAAAAAAATACAATATACAACCCTAATATATTTACTATATCACAATTACATAATTACCCTTACCTATATTTACAATATTCCTAACACTCTCCCTCAAGCTGGAGCATATATATCTATCATACCCAGCTTGTTACAAATGTAAGTTACCCTTTTTCTATCTAGAGATTTAGTAAAGATATTAGCTAGTTGTTCCCTGTTCTGACATAATTAGTAGCAATCAAATTTTGTTCAAGCTTTTCCCGTACAAAATGACAATCCACCTCTATATGCTTTGTCCGCTCATGAAAAATTGGATTATTTGCTATATGTATTGCTGCTTGATTATCACACCACAAATCCATAGTCCCTGGATCCAACTCCAATTTCTCCAAGAAGATGTCTTATCCATATAAGTTCACACGTCACTTGTGCCATAGCTCAATACTCAGATTCTGTACTTGATCTAGCTACAATAGGTTATTTCTTACTTTTCCACGAAACAAGATTTCCTCCAACAGAGACACAAAATCCAGTCACATAACAACTATCTACAGATGACCCTACCCAATCTGCATATGAAAATATTTCTACTTTATTGTGACCATGATTACTATAACCGATTCCACGTCCAGGAGCTCCTTTGAGATATTTCAAGATATGAGGAATAGCATCCCAATTAGGTGTCATGGGTGATGATATAAATTGACTCACCACACTCACTGAGAACGCAATATCTGGACGGGTTACTATAAGATAATTCAATTTTTCAATAATTTGTCTATATCGCTTTGCATCACAAAACACCTCTCCATCCTTATCATTCAATTTCACATTGGGAACCATAGGAGTATCATAAGGTTTAGCTCTAGTTAAACCTGTTTCAGTCAACAAATCTAACACATACTTTTGTTGAGACAAAACAATTCCTCTTCTACTTCTAGAAAGTATTTTAAAGAGCCCAAATCTTTCATGTTAAATTTAGAAGCCAAAAAATCTTTCAAACTATGAATGCCACCGCTATCACTACCTGTGATCATAATATCATCAACATAAACAACAAGAAGGAGAATGTTGGAACTAGACTACTTATAAAAGATAGAATGATCATAAGCACTTCTATGTAAACCAAACTCAGACACCACACTACTAAACCTCCCAAACCAAGCATGTGGAGATTGTTTCAAGCCATATAAAGATTTTTGAGTTTACATACCTTTCCGGACTCCCTCTGAGCAATAAACCCAAAGGTTGCTCCATGTAAACCTCTTCAAGAAGATCATCATGAAGAAATGCATTCTTAACATTATGTTGGTAAAGAGGCCAACCATGAGAAGCAGCAAGAGAAATCAATAATCGTACAGATGTCATTTTAGCAACAAGAGAAATTGTCTCAGAGTAATCAATACCATATGTCTGAGCATAACCCTTAGCAACCAACCGAGCTTTCAACTGTGTCACAAATCCATCCGAATTAACCTTCACTGCAAACACCCATTTACACCCAATGGCCTTTTTTTTAGTTGGTAAGTCAACTAGGTCCCATGTATTATTATGCTCAAGAGCCAACATTTCTTCTTCCATAGCCCTCTGCCATCCATCATGAGCAACCATTTTAGACATAGAACTAGGAATGGACATTGAATCTAAAGATGCAACAAAAGACTTGGGGGGCAGAGACAAGGATGTATAAGAAACCAAAGATGAAATAGGAAAAGTACAAGAATGCTTACCTTTAGGAAGAGCAATGGGAAAATCAAGGTCAGAACGATCTGGATCCTGGGACGAGACTGACAGTAGGGGCAATGAGTCAGAGGCCAATATGGGTGACATATGTTGTTGCTGATTATCCTGACGAACAAAGACTTGACTAATAGGAGGACGAGGAGGGGGTGAGGAGTGATGTTGAGTACCGATATAAATAAGAAGATCATCGAAGACAATAGGAGTTGAGGAATCTGAAGATTCTACGTAAGGAGTATTTTCAAAAAATGAAACATCCGCTGAGACAATATACTTACCCTATGTAGGAGAAAAGCAACAATAACCCTTATGGTAATGAGTATAACCCATGAGTATACACTTAAGAGACCTAGGATCTAATTAGGAAATGTGGGTCGAACACCCTGAACAAAACAAGTACACCCAAAGACTTTGAGAGGAAGAGGAAATAAAGACTGAGAAGGAAAAAGAATAGAATAAGGAATCTGACCACCAAAAACAGAGGAGGGCATTCGATTAATCAAATAACAAGCAGTGGAAACCGCATCTACCTAGAATTCTTTGGAATCTTTCATATGAAAAAGAAGTGTATGACTGACCTCCAACAAATGAAGATTTTTCCTTTTAGCAACCCCATTTTGTTGAGGTGTATACACGCGAGATGACTGATGAATAATACCCCTGGTGGACAAAAAAGAAGAAAGAGATGCAGAAAAATATTATTTGACATTATTATTCTGCAAAATTTTAATAGAGGAGGCAAATTGATTTTGTATCTCAGCATAAAAGGCACAAAAAATAGAGAATAATTCAGAACGATTTTTCTTAAAATATAGCCAAGTTACACGGAAAAAATCATAAACAAAAGTAACAAAGTATCTATACCCAGACTTAGATAAAACAAGACACGGACCCCAAATATCTGAATGTATAATATCAAAAGGAGCTGCAGCTCGTTTATTTATTCTAGAACTATATGACACACGATGGTGTTTACCAAACTGACATGACTCACATTCAAAATGAGACACTGACTCTAAACCGGGACACATAAATCACTAGCATATGCAACAGGTTGTTGCATTAGAGTAGAAATATCAGCAAGCACGTACAAGCCACCTGAAACATAACCCCTACCAATAATCAGCTTTGTCCCAAGATCCTGAAAGACATAATGAGTAGGGAAAAAATAAACACCACAGTTAAATGTATTAGTGATTTGACTGACATATAATAAATTAAAAGGAAAGTGGGGAAGACACAAAACAGAGAGGAAAGATATAGATTTGGTGGGATTAGCATTACCACACCCTATAATAGACACAATAGACCTATTAGCTAAAGTGATAGAAGATAAAGAAAATGACGAAAGGATACATGTATCACCCGTCATATGGTGAGTAGCACCAGAATCAATTACCGAATTGTGAGTAGAAGTAGACACACAAGCTGTAGGATTACCTAACTATGTCAATGTAGCGACAGTCGATGGAATGGATGACGAATGACTAGCAACCTTTGTGAGGCAAGCATACCCATTGGTAGGAATAGTAACCACAGAAGGAGTAGGTAAGAGGCCATCTTAAGTGGCAACATGGGCATATTTATGAGATTGTTGCCCATTCTGAGGCTTCCTGTGAAGTTTCCAACAATACATTTTGACATGTCCCTCAGCACCACAATGGAAACAAATGCGAGTACCATGACCACGACTACTTCGTATATCCTGACTTACCCCTTTGTTTGCTTTACCATTGTTACTCTTCATGCTAGCTAAAACAGCATGATCTGTAGTAGAATCTTGTGTGGTGCCTTTATTTTCCCTTTTACTAACCCTAAAAAGACAAGCATAAACATCAATAAAAGAAGGAAGTTTGTCACTAGTTAGGAGCTATGTCCGAACTACATCATATTCTGGCATCAACCCAGCTAGAAAACATTGCACAATCACTTGGTCCTCTTGTTCTTTTATCATCACAACATCTACAGTCATAGGAAATATAGCTTGCTTTTTCTTAAACAGCTTGTTTCACTTCTGTATAGTACTCAAGTAACGTCTTTCCTTGCATATTAGCTTGATAAATCCTCAACAACAAATCATAAACATGGGACAACTCTTGTTGACTAGCCTATAAAAACTCAAGATACTCCCACAACTCTTTAACTGTATCACAATGATTAGTAATATCATCTACCATTGGATCCAAAGTGTTCTAAATCTGATTGAACAATTTATCATCCTCCATCAACCACTTCTTCCTAGCTTTCTCATTAGTCTTTGTTTTCGAAGGTGGATCCTTAGTTAAATGATCCCCCATGTCAATGCTAGATACATATCGTCTAACAGTTCATTGCCAATGAACAAAATTCTGCTTTCCCAATAGTTTTCGATCCGTAATTTTGGTGGAAGGAGTGACTGAGATTTCCGTCACTGTATGTTTGCTGGAATCTCCCATATTCGCAATAAATCACAACTCAATAAACCCAACAACCAAATAAATCATCACAGCTTAATAAACCCAACAATCAAATTCAATTACTTAATTCAAACAAACAAACAAACAACATTGCCAAATGACTTTAAAACTCAAATCACCAAACCCACACTTCCAAGTCTAACAATTGATACCAACAACTCAAACAATTGCTAAATAGAATAAAGAAACAATTTGACCAGAAATCAGATCACTAAAAAAACAAGGACAGACCAAATCGAAGAGAGAGAGAAACCAAATCGGAAAACATAGAAAGTAGATAAAAGTAGATAGACTAGTCACCGAAAAACACACATGCACTATTCATGCAATATTGTTCATGCAACACTATTCATGCGATACTGGAAGAAGCCGAAAAAGCCGTAAAAGACGCTGGAAAATGCCATATGTGGTTCCTAGGGTTTTGGCTCTAATACCATGTTCATAGAGAAGGAATTCATATATTTTATTTAATTAAAAAAATACAATATACAACCCTAATATATTTACTGTATCATAATTACATAATTACCCTTACCTATATTTACACTATTCCTAGCACGGTTTTCCAAGGACAATTCTACCTAAGCCCACAAAAGGACTGTTGTCTAGCCCAATTTATATCAAACCCACAACCCAACCCAGTTCTTATTAATTTGGGAGTGGGTTCCTTTCACAAGACTAATTAAACAACATTGCATGATAAACCCAAAAATAGAACTGGTAGTGCTCTAAAATCTTAAAATCCCTTCAATTGGCATTCTTCTATTACTTTTTTGTGCTTATGATTTGATGTTGATAGAGTAAGAGGTTTAGCATTGGAAGAAGCTATTTCACTTAAACCCGAAGCTAGAGTTGGAGCTAGAAAATTATTACCCATGAAGTCAAAGTGTGTGAAGAGGAGTAGATAAAAGAATAACGAAGTGAAGGAGGAGAAGAGAAAGATATGTTTTTTTTTTCCTTTTTTTGTGGCAAAGGTTGTAGGTTGATACCGTGGGGGTGATTCACAAAGGTTGCCAGTTGCAACTGTGGGTGATGGTGAGGAGAGATGAAGTTTTTGGATCGAATCTCTTTTTTATATTAATTCTCATATAATCAAAGACCCAACCAACCTTGAAATAATGACTTTGACTTTGGACCATTTTGATTTGTTTTGTAGACTAGAGTTGGGTAAAATTTAGTCTGTGTTATTAGGCAATAAAACTTATCAAAATTAATTTTATTTTGATTTAAAGGTGTTGTTATTTGAATTTATTTCAACTTTACTTTCCCCAAATTAAATGGCATTAATTGTCAAATACTTTTTTTTTTTTTTTTCCCTTTTGGATGTTTAAAGAAAAGGAAGACCGATTTATTTGTAAATAGGTATTTTTGTTTTTAATAAAATTAACTTGACTTCATTGCTTATTTCACCCTCTAAGGGTTAAAATAAAAAGTAAAAAGTAAAATATTAAATTTTATTAATATCTATTGTTTGGTTAAAATAATTAAAAAGAAACTAAGGAAAGAATGGTGATTGGAATAAAGAACATAAATCATGATGTAAGCGACTATAAATAGTCAAACACTATGTTTCATAAAGCATGGGAATATATTTCATTTATATACAGAATGACAATTGTTAATATCAATGTTTTGAAACCCAGACCGGATTGGCTTGCCTAGTCTGATCGGGTTTCGTTTAAAACTTTGGTTCACAAGAGATAAAAAACCGGAATTCATCATTGGACCGCCTTGGAACGCAATTGGACTGGCGTTACTATGTCAAACTGTCGATCCAATCGAACTAGCACCAAATCTGGTCCAATGAAAAACCCCCAACCTAAACCCAATTTTTTTTTTTTTAAAAACCCATTTGCCATTTTTGCGATTGCTTTGCTCTTCCATTCACCGTGACTCCTTCAATCTCTTCAGCCTTCAATCTTCAATCTGCCGATGGTGTCTTCACCTAAAGCTCTACGTTTATGCTGTTTCGTTTGCCTTGCTGTCTTGCAGCTGCATTCGCGACTTCCATCAATTTTGCATCTGTCATCACCCTCTGTATCTTTCGTTCCTGTTGCCGTCTTCGTCTGTCATCTATGTCTAATGTTTACCTTATTGTCTGCAAACTGCATTCTCGCGACTTCCTTCAACTTCAACCTCGTCAGACTTCACACACATCTGCCATTGTTGTCGACCAAGTATACAGGTAAGAGCTTCGAGTCATCTTATCTTTCTTTCTCATTTGTTTTTGCCATCTGTGATTTGGGTTTGTTTTGTAGCTTTTCCCTTTTGTCAATTTTTGATCTTGCTGTGGAGAGTTACATGTGGAGATTAAAGAGAAATGTTATGTGTTCAGACCTGACTAGTGTCCCATGTTGTGCGTAGATGATGGCATGTACGAGAGTTAGAGAGTATGTGCTAAGGTTTGTTTTCTCAACTATTAAAAGTGTTGCAGTTGTGTCCCAATTTGGTGGGTTTTTGAGATGAACATAACGAGTTGCTTTGGAGCTATTAAAGAATTTATTGACATTATCTTGTCTTTAAAATTACCAACTTACCATTTCTTTTTAATTTGTAGAAGATGAATGGATTGTTGGATCATGACTTATGTGTTATGATTGTATGGATTGTTGGATTTTATGATCTTGTTGTGTTAATGAATGAGTTTGATAAACTTAGTTTGTTTCTGTTGCCTATGATTTTGGGTTTGTTTTGTGGCTTTTCAATTTGTCAATTTTTGATCTTATTGTGTTGATGAATGAAATGTTGACATAGTAGTTGTTGCCAATTGCTAGGGGAGAGAATGTCATCATCTTCGTCTGCACAAAACTCACGGTTGCGTCCATTTCCTCACAATCTTTTCGAGGAAGGACTAATATAGCATGGGTACATGATACTGAGGGTGTTGATAAAGATGGAAAGAAAACATTATCTTGTCTTCATTGTGGCAAGGTTACTAGAGGTGGAGGTATTTCTAGATGAAGCAACACCTAGTAGGAGTAAAAGGGGATATTGCAAAGTGTCAAAAGGTTCCATTTGATGTTAAATTCCAAATGAATGAATCACTAAAAGAAATAGGGGTAAAGAATAAAGAAAAAGAAAATTTTCGAAAGTATGCAAGCACTTATGGTGCTACGGTACATGAATTTGAGGGTGATAAGTTAGATGAAGAATGTGAAGAGGTCCTTCCATCACAAATGACCATGAATGAAGGTGGTAGTAGTGGTGGTAAAAACCAATGTATGAGCAGTAAGAGGAAGAAACCTATGGGGATTAGTAATTATTTTGCTCCACGAACTACTTTTGGGAGTCAACCCTTAATTAGGAGTGTTTTGGCTGGAAAAGAAGCAAAGTGAAGAGTAGACATGTCTGTTGCATGGTTCTTTTATGATGCTTGGATCCTAATGAATGCTTTAAATTCAATTTATTTTTAGCCTATGTTGGATGCTATAGTTGTAATTGGCTCTGGGTATAAACAACATACTTACAATGCTATGCTTGTGGATTCATTGAGAGATGCTAAGAAAGAAGTGCAATTATTTGTTGACAGTTACAAGAATATTTGGGAAGAGGTTGGATGTACATCAATGTCTGATAGTTGGACTGATACTTCCCATAGGTCATTGGTTAATTTTCTTGTATACTATCCTAAAGGTGTTTGCTTTATAAATTGGTGGATGCTTTAGATGTTGTAAATGATGCTTTTACATTGTTCAAGTTGTTTGAGGATATAGCTTTATGGGTTGGACCAACCAATATTGTCCATGTTGTCACGGATAATGGAGCAAATCTTAAAGCTGCTAGAAGAATGTTGTCTAAGAAGTATGAGAATATTACTTGGTCGCCCTGTGCAGCACATTGCATAAATTTAATTTTGAAAGATATAGTTGAGTTGGACCACATAGTGCATCCTGCAAAACATGCATCAAAAGTAACCAAGTTTGTGTATAATCACACAATCTTGATAGGTTGGTTGAGGAAAAGAGAGGTAATAGCTTATAAACCTTTAACTCATGTTCTTGTCAATTCATTACATAATAAATATTTTATAGTAATTTACTAACATCTACTATGTATCTATCACTTGAACAGGGTTGGAAGGAAATTATACAATCGGGTGCAACTCGTTTTGCTACTACTTTCATTGCACTAAAAAGTCTCCATGAGCACAAACATGACTAGCAAGCTATGGTGACAGATAGATTTTTGTTGACTCTCGACATGCCAAAAGTAGTAAAGGCAAAGATGTTATTCCCATAATTCTAGATAATGAATTCTAGGATGACAAGGGTAAAGTTACCAAAATTGTGGCTTATTTGATACATTTGTTGCGGATTGTGGACTCAGATGAGAAGCCTGCAATAGGATATGTGTACGATGGCATGTATAGAGAGAAAAAAGTGATCAAGAAGTTCTTTAAGAATAAAAAGACATTGTACAAGCCTTATATAATATTATTAAGATGCAGTGGGATAGGCTTTTGCGCTGTGACATTTAAGCTGCAACTTATTATTTTAATCCAACTTTTTAGTATGACCGATCAACTTTTTTGCAAGAAACCAGAGGTCATGCGTGGTTTTCTTGATGTTGTTGACAATAAAGTAAGTGCATTCAGGTTGAACAAGTCAAAGTTTGTGGACGAGAGTAGAATATATTGAGACCATGAGGAAAGCTTTTCTCGTGAGTTTGCCATTCAGACCTGCAAAACCACACGACCTGGTATGTGATAGTTATTAAATTTCTCAATTTTAAGTATGATTTCTGAGTTATGAATTTATGGTTATTTCATATGGTTAACTTAACACTTTGACTTTCAATTAGATGAATGGTGGAGGACATATGGGTACAGTACTCCACTTTTACAGAAGTTTGCAATCAAAATTCTAAGCCAAACTTCAACCTCTTCGGGATGTGAGCGAAATTAGAGTATTTTCAAACGTATCCATTCAAAAAGAAGGAATATATTGGAGCATCAGCGGTTGAATGATCTTGTTTTCATCTATTATAACTTGCGTTTGAAAAATAGGTATAAAGCATTGGCAATTTTCATATTTTTGTTATCTCTTATTTTTCTTGATATTTTTATTTGGCGTGTCTTTTAGGATGTGTTACCAAAAAAGTAGTTGTGATCCTATCGATTTTGGAAGCATCGACATAACAGAATTTTGGATTGCTAACGATGAACAGGAGGGTGAAGAATTCAATTTAGATGAATTGGAGCAAGCACTTTATGATGAAGGATCTATTCCTATTCGTGTTGGTGATCAGCCCTACTATGATTCAACAGATGTTTCACAAGGTTGTTTTCCAACTTTTAACCAACTTGGTAGCTATTTTAAATTATAATATTAAAAAGCAATGCATATCATAAATTTTAACTTATGTTTTTAATTTTTGCTAAATTTTTTGTAGATGATGGTGATGATAATGATGATGACTCAAACGATGGTGTGGATAATCAGTTTAGAATGGGTTGAACCATTGAAAATCATTGGAAAAATAAAGTATGTTTTTGAATTTTTGTTTTAAATTTATGTTATGGAAATGATTCAAATGAATATAGGAATCGAGATGGATTATTATATTAATTAATGTAGTAATTTATGTCATGTTTTCATTCTAACTCTTTTGTTGTATTTTAATTCATTTGTAGGAATTGAGATGGATGATGGGACTCTGGGAGTTGATATAACTGAATTTGGGTCGAAATCATTAATAACTTATCATTGATGGATGGTGCATTGATATTTTGTAATTTTGTTTGTGTGCTAGTTGGTGGATTGATATTATATAATTTTGTATGCCTTTGAACTTGAGGATTGATATTTTGTAAATTTGTTTGTGTGGTGGTTGATGTTTTCATTATTGTTGTAGCCTGTAGGGTTTGTTTTAAAAAAATCTAACATTTTGTTTTGTGGATCATCATGTTGACATCATTCAACTGACGTCAGCATGGTGTTATGATGACATCATCATGCTAATGTCAGCATGATGATGTCATTTGTCCGACCGACCGATCGGACTGGTTAAACTGGAAACCGTGCCGTTGGCTAGGTCAGGGCCCGGTTCGGTTTTTAGAACATTGATTAATATTGTTTAGTTATCATTTTCTATTTAATATAGTAAAAATAGATAAGCTTAAGTTATAGCTTATTAATTTGTTATTTAAGCCATGACAGTTAAGTTAATAGAAGACTATGTGGGATTTGAAGCTTATTAATACCTAGGTTGGTATGGATGCTTAAAAAAAACATCATTGAAAGACTATAAACAAATACTCCCTTTGATTCAAAATATCTGTCGTTTTAGCAAATTACACAATTTTTAATGAACTAATGATGACATACTTCTCTGTTATGAGAAAGTAATTTTTTAATGTAGACAAATCGTCATCAATAATTTGTTGGCAGTTGGCACTCTTTTACATTGACAAAAGTTGACTCGGATTTTCTCTCTCCTACTTTGTCGGCTCTTATTTACTTTTCAATGATTGAAAAATTATCAAATTTAAAATTACTCTTCCCTTTGAAAGTTTGGTGGAAAATATTGTTAAACAAGAAAGAGAGGAGACAGAGGCCATAAAACGAGAAAGAGAGAGAGGTTCGCTCAACTTTTTTGTCAAACGGCACTTAATTTAGAAAAAAAGTAATAAGTCTAAGATGACATATATATTGAAACGGAGGGACTATAAATGTATATGCAACGGTAACTTATCGTTGTATATAAGTTATCGTATAAAGTTTTCATATAACTATAGTATATTATATTTAATTTTTCAAAATTTTAAATTAATTACAAAAAATAAATTTATTTTCATTGTTTATATAACAAATTTATTGTTGACTGAATAATACCATTACTATTATTGTATAATTAATAATACTACAAAATAACAAAAATAAATCCAAATTAACAATTATTGAAATAAAATTTTATACATTATCCCAAAAACAATTGTATACGGTACAAATGGATAATCTATTACATTGTTGTAGCATTACAGAAATAAAAAAAAAAANGCCGAGCCGAGCCAAGCGGCTCGAGCTCGACTCAAGAAATATTCGAAATCAGCTCGGTTTTGGACGGGCTGATCACAAGCCGAGTTCGAACACCGAGCTACTCGGCTCATGAAGCTCGCAAGCTTGAGCTAGCTTGATAAGAGCTTGAAAATACGTGATTAGTTGGTGATTTATTTAGAGTATTTGTGTGAAAGTTAATTTAAATTGCAAAATTTGAGTTAATCATTTCATAAATAACTTTTATGGGATCACGGGTGTATTTTGAGTATTTTTAGGTTATAAATGATATTTGAATGAAGAATGATGATTTCAATGGAATTTTTGACGAGTCGGAACAAACGGTGTAAGAATTGGAGTTGAAACGAGGAAGTTGTGATGCTTTGAAGATGAGACTAAAAACTTGGAAATTCTTCAAGATAAGCACACTTCAATGTTTTGATCATAACTTGAGCTGTAGAAATCGGAATTAGATGATTCTTGTGGCTTTGGAAAGTTTATTCAGAGGGCTACAAAGTTCTTGACTTCACCAAATTCTAAAGATATAAGACTCGTGGGACAGAAAGAGTGATCGTCGCAACGACTGTTTCCATTGCTGCAACGATGGAGTGCGGGCTTGGATGGGTTGTTTTATTTCCTAGTCCAAGTTTGACTTGTTTGAGGCATTTAATTCTTTCCTGATTGATTTCCAAATCCTACCACCATAAATAAGGGTTTTTAATTAGTTTTTAGAGATGAAGAAAGAGAGAAGAGCACAACCACCATTTGGAGATCAGAATTCTTGGAGTTTTAGTTGACCAATTAGAGAAGTTTTTCTATTTTCTTTCTTGTAATATGATAGTTGTTTTTAGTATTGAAATTATGAACTAAGTCTCTTTTTTAGGGCTAAAGATGTAGCCCAATTTATGAATATATATTGATTTTATTGCTGTTAGTTTTAATTGAGCATTGTCTAAGTTTTATTATTGAGTGTAATGCTTTCAATTCTTATGGATCCAAGAGTTGAATGATATCATAGGTTGAGTTGAATGATATCATAGGTTGAGTTGAGATCGAGAGATAAAACCTAATTAGTCTAAGATAATAAAACCACAGATTGAGCGAACGCTAGAGATAGGTTACCGTAATCTATGAGACTCTAGTAAATTCCATAAAACTTAATGATCTCTTAACTTTTAAATCCACTTTAGAGATATTTTGGGTTGTTGATTAAGGGTTAATTTGATAATTATTCTAGAGAAAATTATCAGAATATTAGGGAATTTGGCCTTTAGAATAAGCTTAATTATGTTAGCAATAATTGTCAATGCATATGATTGAATTGGTGTGAAATTTGTGCCCTAGGTTTAATCATATTGATTTTCAATCAATGTTTGATAATAATTTTGCTGATATTTACTTTTAATACTTCTTTCTTAAGGATTTTGATTTATCAAATAGTAATAAGATAAATTAGTTTGATACTTGGTAGTAATAGTTCTCTTGGGATTCGACACTTGTTATTCGAGTTTTATTACTTGCGTGATTTCGTACACTTGCGAATAGCCTGTCAAGTTTTTAAGTAATAAAGCTCAAGTAACGATTGTTGAATCCCAAGAAAACTTTTACTTGCGCGATTTCGTACACTTACGAATAACCTGTCAAGTTTTTGGTGTCGTTGTTGGGGAAATACTTTTTTTTTTTATCAATATCATTGCAAACTATTTAGTTGCTAATTTGATTTGTTTTATTTTTGTTTTAAAATTAATTTTTATTTTGTTGTGTTTGCTTTTCTTTTTCTTTTTAGATCCTGGAGAGCTTACGTTCTAAAAGTGGCGGTGATCTTAATTCTTTCAATTCTGAGATTGAGAGAACGGCTAAATAGTTGAGAAAAGAAAAGATGCAAGCCAACTTAGAAAAATCAATGGTTGACAAGGGAATTATAAGTCACAATATGATTAATCAAGAGATTGAGAATGAGGAAATCCCAGGGAGCAATGCAACTGGTGGAGTTGTAGTTGTTCAAAGAGCATTGAAGGACTACTCTAGTCCTAATGTTGAAGGGTGTTATTCTAGCATTAGGATATCACCAATTCAAGCGAATAATTTTGAAATAAAGCCAGTAATTATTCAAATGATACAACATTTGGTCCAATTCGCAGGGTTATCTAATGATGATCCCAACTTGCATATCGCCAATTTTCTAGGGTTATGCGACACATTCAAACATAATGGGGTATCTAATGATGTAATTAGGCTAAGGCTTTTCTCATTTTCCCTTCAGGATAAAGCTAAGGCTTAGTTAATTTCTCTGCCATCTGGGAGCATCACTACATGAAACGAGTTAGCTCAAGCGTTTCTTATGAAATATTTTCCACCTGTCAAGTCTGCCAATATGACAAGTGATATTACTAATTTCTTCCAACAAGACATGGACTCATTGTATGAAGCATGAGAAAAGTATAATGATCTCTTACGAAAGTGTCTTCATCATGGATTGCCAATATGGTCGCAAGTGCAAACATTCTATTAAGGATTACTGCCAAATATTCAAGCTATGATAGATGCTGCAAGTGGGGGAGCTTTGAATAATAAAACACCAGAGGAAGCTTACAATTTAATTGAAATTATGGCAACCAACAATTACTTGAGGTCTTCAGAATAGAATTTACCAAATAGGGTCGCTGGGGTGTCTGATGTAGATGGTTACACTGCATTGGCTGCACAACTTTTAGCTATTCAGAAGCAATTGGGTACTGTTTTAAAGGTAAATGCAATTGATTCATCTCCTTTAACTTGTGAACTTTGTGTAAGTAATCACTCATCCAAGGATTGTCAAGAAGGGAATCCATTTGCTTAGCCTGAACAAGCGAATTACGTCAATAATTTCCAAAGGGGCAAAGGAATCCATACTCCAACTACAATCTTGCATGAAGGAAGCATCCCAACTTCTCATGAAGCAACCAATGAACCTAAACAACCTCCTAGTTTTCAAGCTCAAGAGCCAAAATCTAACTTAGAGAATGCGCTTACCATGTTCATTGATGAGACAAGCAAGAGGTTTGAAAAGAATGAAATCCTTGTCCAAAATCAGTTAACCTCCATTAGAAACCTTGAGACTCAAATACGAAAAATCCATAACATATTAACGGGAAGAGTTCAAGGTGTTTTGTCGAGCGATACAGAGAAGAATCCTAAGGAACAAGTGCATGCAATCACCCTAAGGAGTGGAAGAACTTTGGAAAATTCAGAGGATGAAAAACGAATTCAAGAACAAGAGAAAGACCTAAAGGAAGAAAAGAAAGACGATCGTTGCGGCGACGAAAATGGTAGCCGCAGTGACTATGAAATTTCTGAAGATGCAAGCTTTGTTGATGACGATCGCTGTTGCGAGGAAACTTGTCACCGTGGTGACCGTGACTTTGTTCCCGAATCTTCAGAAGTTGGCACTCATCGCCGCGGCGAAAAAACTGGTAGTCGTGACAACCGTGAATCTAACCATAATGCTTCTTTAAGTCATCAGGCCAAGGAGAAAAAGGAATCCACCATTCCATACCCACACCGTTTGAAAAATCAGAAGCTTGACAAGCAATTTGGTAAGTTTATTGATGTGTTTCGAAGCTTGCATATTAATATTCCTTTTGTTGATATGTTGGAACAGATGCCAAAATATGTCCAGTTTCTGAAGGAGATCCTCACACATAAAAGAAAATTCGAGGAACACGACAAAGTTACGCTAACGGAAGAATGCAATGCACTGGTTCAAAAGAAATCACCACTCAAACTACGAGATCAAATGAGTGTTACTATCCCTTATATTATTGATAGTTGTTATTTTGATAAGGTTTTGTGTGACTTAGGGGCAAGCATTAATTTAATGTCATTTTCTATTTATGGGAAACTTAGATTGGGAGAAGTAAAGCCAACCACCATGTCTCTCCAATTGCCAATAACATATCCTAGGAGGGTGGTAGAAGACGTCTTGATTAAGGTAGACAAATTGATTTTCCCGGTAGATTTCACAGTGTTAGACATGGAGGAAAATAGGAAAATACCTTTAAGTTTAAGAAGACCTTTTCTAGCCATGGCTAGAACATTGATAGATGTCCACCAAGGGAAATTAATCTTAAGGGTATAACATGAGCATGTAGAGTTTGATGTTTTCGACTCCATGAAGTGCACATCTGAAATAGACACATGTTTTAAGATTAGTGTCTTTGATAACATAGTGGATCAAAATTTTGAAGAAAGCTACCATATTTCCCCCTTAGAGAAATTGCTTGATGAACTCTAGAGATCAAGAGGATGAAGTTGATAGTGAAGAGATAAGAGAGTGTTTAAAGTACTTAACTGCTTTACCACCTTTAGCTCGTCCTCAAGCCAACACAATTAAAGAAATTGAAGTTGTGGTAGCTCAGCCCACTTCACCAATCGAGAAGCCACCGACACTTGAGCTCAAGCAACTACCATCTCATTTAAGGTACACATTCTTAGAAAATGATAATTTTCTTCCAGTCATTATTAATGCTTATTTGAATGTTGTAGAGGAAGAAAAGTTACCGCAAATATTGGGGAAATACAAGAAGGCCATTGGATGGACAATTGCGGATATAAACGGTATAAATCCCTCAATTTGCATACACAAGATCCTAATGGAGGAGAGTTATAAGCCTACCATCCAACAACAAAGAAGATTGAACCCATAAATGCAAAAAGTGGTCATGAAGGAGGTTTTGAAGCTCTTAGATGTGGGAATCATATATCCAATCTCGGACAGTGCGTGGGTAAGTCTAGTCTAAGTAGTGCCAAAAAGGGAGGAATGATTGTGGTCCATAATGATAACAACGAGTTGATTCCAACACGAATAGTCACGAGATGAAGAGTATGTATTGACTATCGCAAACTAAATTTCGCGACTCATAAGGACCATTTTCCATTGTCATTCATCGATCAAATGTTAGAGAGGTTAGCAGGCCATGGATTTTATTGTTTCCTAGGCGGATATTCAGGATATAATCATATTGCTATAGCACTAGAAGATTAAGAGAAAACAACTTTCACGTGCCCATATGGAACATTCGCCTACCAAAAAATGTCCTTTGGCTTGTGCAACGCTCCTACCACTTTTCAACATTGCATGATGTCAATTTTCTATGATATGGTTGAGAAGTCCATTGAAGTTTTCATGGATGATTTTTCTATTTTTGGAAATTCCTTTAATGATTGCTTAACTAACCTTTCTAATATTTTGCAAAGATGTGTTAATACTAACTTGGTGTTAAATTGGGAAAAGTGTCATTTTATGGTACAAGATGGAATTGTGTTAGGACATCGCATATCCGTGAATGGAATTGAGGTAGATTGAGCAAAGATTGAAGTCATTGAGAAACTACCACCTCCAAATTCAGTGAAGGCTGTCAAAAATTTCCTTGGACATGCGGGTTTTTATAGGAGATTTATAAAGGACTTTTATAAAATCTCTAAACTTCACTGTGATTTATTAGCTAAGGATGTTCCCTTTAATTTTAATCAATAGTGTTTAGATGCATTTGAATGTTTAAAAGTAAAATTAATCTTTGCTCCTATAATTGTAACGCCCGATTGGGAACTACCTTTTAAACTCATGTGTGATGCAAATGATTATGATATAGGGGCTATTTTAGGACAGCAAAAATGTAAGAATTTGCATGTGATCTATTATGCTAGTAGGACTTTAATAGGGCCTCAATTAAATTATGCTACTACTGAGAAAGAATTCTTAGCAAAAGTATTTTCTATTGATAAATTTTGTTCTTATTTGCTAGGTACCAAGGTTATTGTGTACACTGACCATATTGCATTGAAGTGCCTTCTAGCAAAATGGGATTCCAAGCCAAGGTGTTGTGACAGGTGCTGCTCCTACAAGAATTCGACTTGGAAATCAAAGACAAGAAAGGAACGAAAAATTAAGTGGCTGATCATCTATCCTGATTGGAGTCCAATGAAGAAGTCCAAGAGGAAGATAAGTCAATCAACGAATACTTACCAAATGAGTAATTATTCTCCATTCAAGAAAGGTTGTGGTTCGCAAATTTTGTCAAATATTTAGCACATAAAGTTTTGCCCCTTGGAATGAACTCCCAAAGACAAAAGAAATTTTTTGTTGATTTAAAATATTATTTTTGGGAGGATCCTTTTTTGTACAAACATTGTGTAGATCAAATGATAAGAAGATGTCTGCCAAAGGAAGAGATGACGAATATTCTTCGTCATTATCATTCAATGGAAGTTGGCGGCCATTTTGGTTTGACAAAGACAGTCGCTAAAGTTCTTCAATCAAGATTTTTTTAGCCCATTCTTTTTAAAGATGCTTTTAATTTTGTGATGAGTTGTGATGAATGTCAACAGGTCGATAAAATAGCTAGGAGAAATGTCATGCCTTTAAATAATATCTTAGAAGTAGAATTATTTGATGTGTAGGGTACAGATTTCATGGGACCTCTTCCTTCCTTGTTTTCTAACTGTTTTATTTTGGTTGCTTTAGATTATGTCTCAAAATGGGTGGAAGTTGTAGCATTGCCAAGAAATGATGCTCGCGTGGTTGTCAAGTTTGTAAAGAAGAACATTTTTACAAGATTCGACACACCAAGGGCCATTATAAGTGATGGAGGTTCTCATTTCTGCAATCGTCAATTTGCAACATTGTTAAGCAAGTGTGGTGTTACGCATCGCGTTTCTACCCCATATCACCTTCAAATCAATGGCCAAGTAAAAGTATCCAACAAAGAGCTTAAACGGATCTTGGAAAAGACTGTAAGCACTTCTCGAAATGATTAGACAACCAAGTTTGATGACGCATTATAGGTGTATAGTACAGCATTCAAAACACCCATTGGAATAACACCCATTGGAATGTCACCTTATAAGATGGTTTATGGAAAAGCTTGTCACTTATCAGTGGAGTTGGAACATAAATCGTATTGAGCAATGAAATTTTTAAACTTCAATTTACAAGCGGCAGGAGCAAAACGATTACTGCAAATCAATGAGATGGAGGAATTCAGAAATCATACATATGAGAATGCTCGAATTTACAAAGAAAAGACTAAGCAATGGCATGACAAGCATATCGTGAAGAAGGAATTCGAGGGGGATAAAGTGTTGCTGTTTAACTCAAGACTACGACTTTTCTCAAAAAATTATGCTCAAGATGGTTTGGATCGTTCACAGTACATCGCGTGTTTCCACATGGGGTGATAGAGGTTTGCCACCCAACGGAGGGGACGTTCAAAGTCAATGGACAAAGATTGAAACCTTATATAGAGCATGAAACTAATGATAAGAGGGTTTCAATTTTCCTTTAGAATCCACAATGACTACGGAAGGGAGTCGAGCTTAAGACTTTAAACAAATACTCCTTGGGAGGCAACCCAAGATTTTAATTTCGTTTTATTTTTAGTTCTAATTTTTGTTTAAATTCTCATTTTNGGCAGGAGCAAAACGATTACTGCAAATCAATGAGATGGAGGAATTCAGAAATCATACATATGAGAATGCTCGAATTTACAAAGAAAAGACTAAGCAAGGGCATGACAAGCATATCATGAAGAAGGAATTCGAGGGGGATAAAGTGTTGATGTTTAACTCAAGACTACGACTTTTCTAAAAAAATTATGCTCAAGATGGTTTGGACAGTTCACAGTACATCGCGTGTTTCCACATGGGGCGATAGAGGTTTACCACCCAACGGAGGGGACATTCAAAGTCAATGGACAAAGATTGAAATCTTATATAGAGCATGAAACTAATGATAAGAGGGTTTCAATTTTCCTTTAGAATCCACAATGACGAACGGAAAGGAGTTGAGCTTAAGACTTTAAACAAGCACTCATTGGGAGGCAACCCAAGATTTTAATTTCGTTTTATTTTTAGTTCTTAATTTTTGTTTAAATTCTCATTTTTATTTATTTACATTTTTTTGTATTTTTATTGGTCAATTTTATTTTGAGTCTTATTAGTTTTAGTATCTTCGTGTCTCAATTTAGATATTTGATGTGCTTTTTTTCAAGGCAGTAGCAGACCACATTCATCAGTTGCCCAACCATAACAAAATCACGCTCCTCGCGGCCAACAATTCCACCATTGTAGCCACTGTACGCTAAAAAATGAACGATAAAGAAAAGTACGATCATCGCGGCGACAAGTCACGTCGCTGCAACGAGTATCAAATTTCGATACGCAAACACAAGAACAATGCTCGCTGCAATGAAAAAACACATAGCTGCAGCAAGCATGATTTGGAAAAACAACGAGTCCCTTAATTTAAAAAAAAAAAATGCGAATTCCCAATTTATTTACTTCTCCTTTTCTCTCAAACTCCCATCACCTCCTCTTCTCCATCTAACATCTCTAAACCCTTCACCTCATCTGTCCTTCATTCCAATTTTTTTTCATCATTTTATCACTAAAAAAATCCATCTCAACTCATATATCACATAGATTCAAGAAACAATTCCAAGATTTTCACAAGTTCAAAGGCTAGGGTTCCAATTTTGGGGGATTTCAAATTGGGACAATTTTCACAAATTCAAAACAAGTTTATTACACAATCGATTCAAGTAAGTGTTTTTCCACCCACATTGCATAATATTGTTGATTGTTGCGGATTGGTTGAATTCTTTGCTTAATTGTGGAGAAATTGTATGTGATTGAGGAGTTTGTAGTGATTGAGATTGGGTGTTGTGATAGTATATTAGATTGGGTGAATTGGTTGAATGAAGAGTTATTATGATGGCACGTAAAAGAAAACCAAGAGGAGATAGGAGAGATAAAAGAAAGAGGCAGCCTTCTCACGACATTAGATTTGTAAGTCAGGCTTCCAAGGAGTGGTATGAACAGTTTGTGAAGAAACCTAGAGGGTTTATTGAAGAGAGAGGGCTGGTGTTTACTGAAAATGTTAGTGGGGATTTATGACAAAATCCTAGCTCTAGGTTGGCAAACATTTTGCAAAAAATCGCAGAGACCTGTTGTAGCCTCTGTGGTCAAGGAGTTTTATGTCAACATGTCAAATATCGTTGATGGAAGGACGATGGTGAGAGGCAAGGAAGTAGTTTTTAATGTAACCACCATTAATGCATTTTACGGGCTGTCACATATTGAAGAGAATGAGAATGAGTATGTGGCATACAAGCAAGAAGTGGATTATGATGCAGTGATTAACCTTCTAACGCAGGGGAAAGCAACATGGTTTATTGTTGTTGGGGAGCATATCTGTTTTGAAAGTAAGTCCCAATTGCGTGCATCTAGTAGTATTTTGTATGCTCTACTTTGATGCCTTCAAAGCATATGAGCATAATTAGTAAAGCTAGGGCAATTCTGATGTTTGCTATCCACCGCAAGATGAGGATGAATGTGGGAGGTATCATTTTTCATAAGATTCTCAATTCGGCAAAGCATATCAAGACATGTTTTTACTTCCTTTAGTTGATCACTAAATTATGTAAGCAAGCTCAGGTGCCCTTGAATTCTGAAGAAGTGTTAATCCCACCTGGCGTGTGTCTGATAATGCATTTTTTGCACAATCTCACAATTGGGGGCAACTTGGAAGGATCCAAGACCAGAGCGTCTACATCAAAGAAGGCATCCAAGAAAGATCAATTGACAAAGATGAGTGAAGATTTAGATAAATTAAGCAAGCAATAGGATTGTCAAGAAGCTTGGATGACTGAGCACATGAGGGTGCAATATGAAATGCAACATTTGTAGCTTGCTCATGCTGGGATAGCAGGGCCTGAGTTTGAATGGAATGACTTTGTTTATTTGCCTGATGAGGAGGATGCCGATGCTACTGGTGATGATTCTGAGGATACCATGGAAGAATGGGGAGTGTGTTACTACTAGAGACTTGGAGTTTTTTTGTTTTTTTCTATTTATTTTCAGTGTTAATTGTTTCTTTCATGCACTTGCTCTTTGTTGATATTTGTGTTGTTATGCTTTTGTGAACTGATTAAGTGTTTATCCAAGTATATTTCTAGTTTGTTGATGCTTTTTATATCCATTTATTTTTATGAATAACAATGGTGGTTGATAAGGTCCTCTTTATTTTGTGATTTTGATTGAACAGTTTCGGCACACATGGACACCATCGAACTGGATAGCTTTCACACCATTAGGAATGTGGTATTGTTTTTCTTTCCTTTTTCCTTTTTTTAACATTGAGGATAGTGTTGATTTTAAGGTTGGGGGTAAGAATTCCCACCTTTGTGCAAATTATGGACATATGGACTTAGGGAGCAATTTTTTTTTTTTTTTTAGAGTTATTTCCTTTAATTAATTTGTAGGTCTATCATAGGAATATAATTACAATAACATATAATCGGTAAAGGACATCAAATTTTGCTTTAATTGCAGATGATTGTGAATGTTAATGATAATGACATCTAGTTTAAGACCCTAGCGGTTTGTAGATTGAAAGTGGTTAGTCTATTTACTTAGAGAAGTTTTATGCGTGAATTTTTCATGGATATTTTTGTGATCTCAACAAACTCTAAAACTTATTTGATAACCAGTTGAAGCGAAAT
Organism: Pistacia vera; assembly: GCF_008641045.1. Lineage (NCBI taxonomy): Eukaryota > Viridiplantae > Streptophyta > Magnoliopsida > Sapindales > Anacardiaceae > Pistacia > Pistacia vera. The sequence goes on from NW_022196013.1 coordinate 152,709, forward strand.
CCTAGAATTCACATTACTTAGGAAATAAGTTAGGCTATTTTTGGATTGATTGAATCTTTCAGGCCAACCATTTATTTAATTACCACTAGTCAACCCTTTGAGCCTCCTTTGAGCCTTTGCAAACACATTTAGACCTTGTTTTTCTTTCTTTAAACTTAATTAAACCTACCTTGATTATGAGCCTAAAACACATCCTTACCCATTTATTATAAGAGACTTAATTCGAGTACAAGCTTAGTGAGAGAATGTGGACAAATGAGGGTAAGAAGTGGTGAAAATTTGTCGGAACACAAAATTATTAAAAGAAATAGGTTGGGGGTTGTGGAGAGTTAGAATGATAAGGTGGAGTTGTATGTGTTTTCTTCCTATATGAAAAGAAAAAAAAATGAAAAAAAAGGAAGTGAGCACTGAGAAGCATTGTGAAAATGTGAAAATAAATAGATGGGTTTGTAGTAGTGTTGAAAAAAGAGAGAGCTCGATAAAGTTTGGGAAGCTTCTGAGTGAAAAAGGGAAGTGTATTTGTATGATAATAATGAATATAATGAAGATTAAGTCTCTTAATTTGATTCTGTTTAAATCATTTCCATTCTTTTATGACCATATTCCCTGACCTAACGTTACAACCTATATAAAGACCCAATGATCCAAGGTAGTGTGAATTTTTACATTAATAGAGAGTGGTTTGAAAAGTGAGCCTATGGAGTTTCATTCCATGATTCATATATGAGTCATAACCCGAATTTTTTAGATCAAAACTATGTCTATGAATGTTATACATAAAATCATCTGGGTTTTTAAATTAATGGTTTGAGGTTGTATGGATGTTCTAGGGTCGATAACGAAATTGGAATTGATGTTTGCATTATCTGTGGGTTTAGTATGCGATTTTTGAGAAAACTTTATGAATTGATCCAAGAATTTTTATTCTTTTTATGTTTATTTTTATTTTTGGAGTCTAGGTTAGGTTTAGTATGAATGTTTGTGGGTATTATCACTGGAAACCAGTGTTCTGAAAACTGAATTGGATCAGCCGATTCAACCGGTCTGACCAAGTTTTGCTTGCATTTTCAGTTTACAAAGAGAAAAAAACTGAGATTTAGCTTTAAATCGTGTTAGACCTCATTTGGACCAGTGTTACTGTATTAGACCGCCGGTCCAACCAGATTTGAACTAGATCTAATCCACTAAAAATCCCTAACTAAAATCAAAATTTTTTTTTTCCTTTTTCCTTTTTCCCTTTTCCCTTTTCATTTTGCTTTCTGTGACTGTCTTTACCCCTCACCACCTCCCTCCATTTGCAAACTCCTTTAAGCTTTTTAGTCTTCACTCTGTCGTCGCCTGTCGTTCGCCTTGTCGTTTGCGAACTCCTTCAAGGTCTACGGATTGCTTGCATTTGCAACTTCCTTCTTGAGTCTTCACTCTTCAAATTTGTCGTCGCCATCGCTGTCTGCTGTTAGTGTATGCCCTAGGAACCAATCGTGTCATCGGTTCCGAGGCATTATGTTTTGTATATATATGTGAATGTATATAGTTTGTATATACATTTTATCTTATCAATAGAAGAAAATGTTCTTATTTCAAATGTGGTTTATTGCTTCATTTATATATATGTATTACATGTGAAATGTCCAGATGATACAAATCTTTAGAAGATCAAAATCATCAAAGTATTCCTTACATAGGTAATATTAATTGGGCAATAATATTACATAGAAGGCATGCTGAATGCCTCTGTAGAATATCATGTGATAGTATTGGTGTGGGTGATTATAAAAGTTATATCACTAGGGCATTAGCATGGATACGCAGTTAGTGAACTGTTTATCAAATATGGCCATTTATGATGAATCACATGGACATTTAAAATGTAGTCAATGATTTATCATAAGATCGTACTAGGGTATTATTAATCCTTAGACCTGAGATATCACGGTTGGATTCTGCATAAACGCATATGGTTCATATGGTGTATAAACATGAGGCTAATCATGCCATGTGTTAATAAGCCGATTTGGCCATGTGTTGTTTATGTGTGAGGACAAGTGATAGTCAAGATGGGATCCGTTGACTTGGTATAGATTGATATCAAGTTCCAAGACAAATGTCAAGATACATTGGAAAAGGGAAATCTCCGGCCGGAGGTAATCTAAATGTTACATGAAAGGTTGTTTCATGGTGACACGTTCCATAGTATTGAATTAAATTTAAGATAAGATTTTGACATACCATGAATCCATTCTTAATTGGATTAGACAACAGAAGGATTTGATTATACAACGTGTAATTGTAAAAGGTTCGTTGAGTATCTTCATTGTGACTTAGGGGTTATGGAGCATTGCTAGATCCTACCATAATCAGTGGAAGTTTTGTTCATAAATTTTGACAAAACATATCGAAATAGTCTGTGATATTGGGCCCACGGCTAGGCCACAATGAACCAAGAGGTCACACATAAAACTAGGAGAATGAAAAATAGCCAAAGAGAGTTGATTATCCGGTTGGCTAGCACCTACCAAGGTAATAAGTTATTTATATTAATCGTTTTCTTTATATTAATTGGATTTTACAGGGGTTCTAATTGTAAATTTAAGGGTTAATTGTTATGTAACAATTTAAGAGTAAATTGTTAATTGTGATTAAATGTTAATCCAATGTTAATTTAAAGAAGTTTACACTTCATAACAATTATGGAATTGTTTAAGGAAGTCCAAAACAATTATTGAATTGTTTACAAGCATCTTATATAAAGAAAAAATTATCAATTTTTGTAAAGAGATCAAAAAATCTCTAAGAACCCTAAATATTTCTCTTGGTCAAATTTCTTCTTCCCTTGGTGTGGATACCTTTTGCTTAATTTCTCTTGAAATTAAGAGCTCCATTTGCTAAGGCACTAAGGTAACATGTTCACCTTACTTATTTCAATTTGATTGAAATTTTCTTTTAAACTAGACTATACTTGTTATAGCATGATATGCTTGATTCTCCATGCATCCATCTTTCATCTGCATCTCCCATTTGTCTTCATCCTTCACCTCATTTCTCCTTCAACTTCAACATCTTCGCCTTCACATCTGCTGTCTTCGTCGTCTACATTCTCGCGACTTGCTCCTTCAACTTCCAACCGCTTCAGCCTTTGCATCAACCTTCATACACCTTCACATGCATTCCATCTGCATTCAGATGTTGTTTTAACGCATATACCTCCTAAAACTATTTTGGCTCTATTATAGAAGGAAATTTGATCAAAACAAAGAAGGTAGAAACAGAGAGAGAATGATGGATTGGTACAAGAGTTACAATATATTCAAATTTTCAATTGTATTAGAAATTTAGAATGTTTGAGAAGATGGTATACTGTTACGTGTTAATTGCTAAGAGGCAAATGAAAGCAAAAAGAAAAGCCAACATCATATAAACTTGCTAATATTATATATTATATAAGGTGTAATGTTGCATAGTTAGTAAGCGTGAGTTTTTTTTTTTTTTTTTATTATTATTATTATTTTGGTGATTTGGTTAAGCAAGTATGTGTTGGGTTTACAATTTAGTTTAGTTAATGAAGTGGGCCATGGTCTAATTAAACTATGGACTAAATTTTTCGTCTTTGACATTTTGAAATTTTCAATAATGGGTAGAGGCAAGGGAAAGGCTATAGTAAACTAGCATTTATCAATTAGTAAGGGTTGTAGTAAACAAATATCGAATATTGGAATATGCAAACTTGTAACTTGTTTGTTGAATGTGAAATAGTTTGTGTTGGTGACTTGGTTGTTGGTTGCCACTTGCCAGGGGAGAGAATGTCATCATCTTCGTCTGCACAAAACTCATTAGTCGCATCCATTTCCTCACAATCTTTTCGAGGAAGGACCGATATAGCATGGGAACATGCTATTGAGGGTGTTGATAAAGATGGAAAGAAAACATTATCTTGTCTTTATTGTGGCAAGGTTACTAAAGGTAGAGGTATTTTCCGAATGAAGAAACACCTAGTAGGAGTAAAAAGGGATATTGAACAGTGCCTAAAGGTTCCATTTGATGTTAAATTCCGTATGAATGAATTGCTAAAAGAAATAGGGAAAAAGAATAAAGAAGAATAAGATATTTTAAAGTATGCAAATGCTTATGGTGCTACGGTACATGAATTTGAGGGTGATATGTTAGATAAAGAATGTGAAGGGGTCTCCCCCATCACAAACGACCATGAATAAACGTGATAGTAGTGGCAGTAAAAAGAAATGCACGACCAGTAAGAGGAAGCAACCTACAAGGATTAGTAGTTATTTTACTCCACAAACTACTCTTGGGTAAGTGCTTTGGATGGAAAAGAAGCAAAGTGGAGAGCAGACATGTCTATTGCACGGTTTTTTTATGATGCTTGCATCCCGATGAATGCTTTAAATTCAATTTATTTTCAGCCTATGTTGGATGTTATAACTGCAATTGGCCCTGTGTATAAACAACCTACTTATGATGCTATGCATGTGAATTTATTGAGAGATGCTAAGAAGGAAGTGCAATTACTTGTTGACAGTTACAGGAATATTTGGGAAGATGTTGGATGTACATTAATGGTTGATGGTTGGACTGATACTTCCCATAGGTCATTGATTAATTTTCTTGTATACTATCCTAAAGGTGTTTGTTTTATAAAATCAGTGGATGTTTCAGATGTTGTAAAGGATGCATTTACATTTTCCAAGTTGTTTGAGGATATAGCTTTATGGGTTGAACCAACCAATATTGTCCATGTTGTCACGGATAATGGAACAATTTTAAAGCTGCTGGAAGAATGTTGTCCAAGAAGTATGAGAATATTACTTGGTTGCTCTGTGTAGCACATTGCATAAATTTAATTTTGAAAGATATAGTTGAGTTGGACCACATAGTACATCTTGCAAAACGTGCATCTGAAGTTTGTGTATGATCACACAATCTTGATAGCTTGGTTGAGGAAAAGAGAGGTAATAGCTTATAAACATTTAACTCATGTTCTTGTCAATTCATTACATAATGAATATTTTGTAGTAATTTACTAACATCTACTATATACCTAATATCTATCACTTGAACAGGGTTGGAAGGAAATTATACGTTTTGCTACTTTCATTGCATTAAAAAGTCTCCATGAGCACAAACAAGACTTGCAAGCTATGGTGATGGATAGATTTTTTGTAGACTCTTAATATGCCAAAAATAGTAAAGGCAAGGATGTTATTCTCATAATTCTAGATAATGAATTTTTGGATGACATGGATAAAGTTACCAAAATTGTGGCTCCTTTGATGCGTTTTCGCGAATTGTGGACTCAGATGAAAGGCTTGCAATTGGATATGTGTACGATGGCATGTACAGAGCAAAAAAAGTGATCAAGAAGTTCTTTAAGAATAAAAAGACATTATACAAGCCTTATAACAATATTATTAAGATATGGTGGGATAGGCTTTTGCATCATGACATTCATGCTACAGCTTATTATTTGAATCCAGATTTTCAGTATGAGCATGCAACTTTCAGCCAGAAACCAGAGGCCATGCGTGGTTTCCTTAATGTTGTCGACAATAAAGCAAGTGCATTCAGGTTGAACAAGACAAAGTTAGTGGACGAGAGTAGAATATATCGAGACCGCGAGAAAAGCTTTTCTCTTGAGCTTGCCCTTCAAATCTGCAAAACCACATGACCTAGTATGTGATAGTTATTAAATTTCTCAATTTAAAGTCTAATTTCCGAGTTATGAATTTATGTTTATTTCATATGGTTAACACTTTAACTTTCAATTAGATGAATGGTGGAGGACATATGAGTACAGTACTCCACTTTTATAGAAGTTTGCAATTAAAATTTTAAGCCAAACATCGACCTGTTCGGGATGTGGGCGAAATTAGAGTGTTTTCAAACGCATCCATTGAAAAAGAAGGATTAGATTGGAGCATCAATGGTTGAATGATCTTGTTTTTTATCCATTATAACTTGCATTTGAAAAATAGGTATAAAGCATTGACAATTTTAATTTTTATTATCTCTTTTTTTTATTGATATTTTTATTTGGCTTGTCTTTTAGGATGTGCTACAAGAAAAGCAGTAGTGACCCTATCGATTTTGAAAGCATCGACAAAACAGATTTTTGGATTGCTAAAGATGCAAATGAGGGTGATGAATTCAATTTAGATGAATTGGAGCAAGCACTTTACAACGAAGGATTTATTCCTATTCGTGTTGGTGATGAGTCATACTATGATTCAGCAGATGCTTTATAAGGTTGTTTTCCAACTTTTAACCAACTTAGTAGCTATTTTAAATTATAATATTAAAAAACAATGTACCTCATAAGTTTTAACTTATGTTTTTAATTATTGTTAAATCTTTTGTAGATGATGGTGATGATAATGATGATGACTCGGACGATGGAGTGGATAATCAATTTAGGATGGGTTGAACCATTGAAGATCATTGGAAAAATAAAGTATGTTTTTATTTTAAATTTATGTTATGGAAATGATTCAAATGATTATAGGAATTGAGATGGATTATTATATTAATTAATGTAGTAATTTATGACTTTATGTCATGTTTTCATTCTAATTCTTTTGATTTATTTTAATTCATTTGTAGGATGATGGGACTCGTGGGAGTTGATTCAATTGAATTTGGGTTGAAATCATTTTACTTATGGTTGATGGATGGTAGTTTTGTTGGTGGATTGATATTTTGTAATGTTGTATGTCAGTTGGTGGATTAATATTTTGTAATTTTGTTTGTGTACTAGTTGGTGGATTGATATTATGTAATTTTCTATGTCTTTGAACTTAAGGATTGATATTTTGTAAATTTATTTGTGTTCTGGTTAATGTCTTTATGATTGTTGCAGGGCTTTTTTTTTTTTTAAATATTACATTTTTTGTTTTGGATGTTCAAGTTGATGTCAACATGATGTTATGATGACATCAGCATGCTGACGTCACCGGTCCAACCGACTAGTTGAACCGTCCGAACAAAAAATTAGGCCCTTGCCCGGTTTAGGGCCCGGTCTGATTTTTAGAACATTGTTGGAAACCCTCACGAGACTACAAGTCATCTAACTAGGGCGAACCTAGGGGTTTAAAGGCTTGTTGCATGCATTAAATGCAATCGTGTCAATCCACAAAAATGATTTAGGATAGTTTAGATATAGGTTTTAATTGCGTGTTTTATTTTCAAGATCGAAGACATGTTTTATCGCTTAGTTTGCTAGGAACTAGCCAGAAGCTAGTTGGGGGTTGTGATAAGAGCTTGAAAATACATGATTAATTAGTGATTTATTTAGAGTATTTGTGTGAAAGTTAATTTAAATTGCAAAATTTAAGTTAATTATTTCATAAATACCTTTTATGGGATCACGGATGTATTTTGAGTATTTTCAGGTTATAAATAATATTTGAATGAAGAAGGATGATATTGATGGAATTTGTGACGAGTAGAAATAAACGATACAAGAATCAGATTTGAAACGAGGAAGTTGTGATGCTTTGAAGATGAGATTTAAAACCTAGAAATTCTGCAAGATAAGTATGCTTCAATGTTTTGATCATAACTTGAGCTGTAGAAATTGGAATTGGATGATTCTTATGGCGTTGGAAAGCTTATTCAAAGGGATAAAATTTTTATTCTTATGACTTCACCAAATTCTAAAGATATCATACTCGTGGGACAGATTGAGCGATCACCGCAGCGATCATTTCTATCGCTAGCAGCGATGGAGTGCGGGCTTGGATGGGCTGTTTTATTTCCTAGTCTGAATTTGACTTGTTTGAGGCATTTAATTTTTTCCTGATTAACTTCCAAACCCTACCACTATAAATAAGGGTCTTTAATTAGTTTTTAGAGATGAAGAAAGAGAGAAGAGTAGCCACTATTTGGAGATCAGAATTCTTGGAGTTTTTGTTGACCAATTAGAGAAGTTTTTTCTATTTTCTTTCGTATACTCATGTTATTCAATACAATGGTTGTTTTTAGTACTAAAATTATGAACTAAATCTCTTTTTTAGGGCTAAAGATGTAGCCCAATTTATGAATATGTATTGATTTTATTGTTGTTAGTTTTAATTGAGTATTGTCTAAGTTTTATTATTGCATGTAAGGCTTTCAATTCTTATGGATCTAAGAGCTAAATGATATCATGGGTTGGGTTGAGATCGAGAGATGAAACCTAATTAGTCTAAGGTAATAAAACCACAGATTGAGTGAATACTAGAGATAGGTTACCGTGATTTGTGAGGATCTAATAAGTTCCATAAAACTTAATGATCTCTTAACTTCTAAATCCACTTTAGAGATATTTTGGGTTGTTAATTAAGGGTTATTTGGTAATTGTTTGAGAGAAAATTATCAGAAAATTAGGGAATTTAGCCTTTAAAATAAGCTTAATTAGGTTAGCAATAATTGTCATTGCATATGATTAAATTGGTGTGAACTATCTGCCCTAAGTTTAATCATATTGATTTTCAACCAAAGTTTGATAATAATTATGTTGCTAATTACTTTTTAATTTGTTTTACTTTTAATACTTCTTTCTTAAGGATTTTGATTTATCAAATAGTAATAAGATAGATTAGTTTGGTACTTGGTAATAATAGTTCTCTTGGGATTCGACACTCATTACTTGAGCTTTATTACTTGCGCGATTTCATACACTTGCGAGTAACCTATCACAGCTCGTAGGTTTATTTGCTAATTTTGAAAGTAATAGGAGGCCATATGAAGTTCTGTTATGTTTTAGTTTTAAAAAAATTGCAAATCCACCCCCTTATCAAATAAAATGAAATCAAAATCGATACACCCCTAATTCCTAAATCAAACTATAAACAAACCCCAACCACATAAATCTCTCTCCTTCCCCAATTGACTATGTTCATCGTTGTTTTTGGGTCACCGTTTTCCCTCTAATTCTCCGACAAATGATGCTTTGGCTTCTTCTTGAACTCTCGTCTGACTGTCTCAGACGATCAGCCTCTTAATCTTAGGTAAGGTTTACTTTGCAGCCTCTCAAAGTCTCAATCTCAGTCTCAGCCTCTCAATCTGACTCTCATCAGTCGTGAGTCGTGACTCTTGTCTCCCTCTCACTCTCACTCTCATTCCCGTGTCACTCTCAGTTTTAGACTTTTACTTTATACATGTTTGTTGTTTGTTACTGAATAAGATGTCATTGTGCAGGAAGCCACTACTAAAGGAGAAGATCCTCCAGGACTCCTTATGAAAAGGGCTGGTCAAGATTCATCAGAGGCACAAGCACAACCAAGAGTGAGCATTCGGTAAAACTTAATGATTTTATTGTTTAATGTTTTTAGCTCCAATTGATTATGGAGATTGTGGATTTTGAAGTGAGTTGAGATTATGAATCAGTAAAAGAGTCTTGTATGTTATTTGTATGTTGATCAAATAAAATTAGATTTGGAATTTGTGTGATCAATGTGTGTTGTATGCCTTTGTTTTTTTTTGTTTTTTTTCCTTTTGCTTGGTGTTTAGGTTCTGATCGATCTGTGTACCTTTATGAACTTTTGTCTTGGCTAACTTTGTGATTTGGCATTTGCAATTTCTCTCCACTACTTTCTTTTCAAATGTTTGTGTAATTTACATATGTCCAAACATAATTATTTTTTATGACATTAAACCAATCACTAATATATATGCTTTTGATTGAATGTTATTGAAATGTCTTAGTTTCTTCATTTATACAATAATATCGTTATCACTAATGTTGTTTGATAATCAATTTAGTGTTTATGTGACAAATTTTTGTATTGATATTTCCAATACTAATAGCATTATATTTCTTCCATTATAGGTATGGATTCCTTATCTGGTTTCCGTCTCACGTGGGATGAACACTTGGTTAAGGTTCAGATTAAGACCACAAACCCCACAACTAATAGGAATGAAGCTGAAACTGAAACTTGTGGTAGTAGCCTATCCAATGAAAATGATACTAATCTATTCTGTGAAAGGAAAAGAGCTAAGACATCTACGATCTGGAATGAATTTTCGGAGGTAGTTCTACCCGACGATACAAAAAAGGCAAAAAACAACCATTGTAAAGCAAAACTGCCCATTAATGCTACCCGAAGCACTACTCAGTTTTCTAGACATTTAAATGTGTGTTCGCGATGAATGGTTGCCATGAGACAACAAAAACAAATAAATGTCCTGCCATCAGAGTCTAATATGGGACAAACTGAGATGTCAGCTCTAATAGGTGGTAAGTTTGATATGACAGTTATGAGGGAATTGGTTGCACATTGGGTGCCTATGCATGAGCACCCATTCACAATTATGGAGGAAGAGGGTTTAAACAAATTGCCAAAGTATGTGACGCCTTGCTGGGAAAGAATATCGCATATTACTAGTATAAATGATTGTGTGAAGGTGTATGATATGGAAAAAAAGAAATTGAAGAATCTATTGAAGAATGTCGATAAAATAAGTTTGACAACTGATTTGTGGAATTCAAGCAACCAGAAGATTGAATACATGGTTAGATCCTAGTTGGAGGTTGAATAAGCGTGTGCTCAGTTTTGTTCATTTACCTCCTCCTCGGGGTAGGATTCAGATTGTTGATTGTATATTCAAGTGTTTAAAGGAATGGGGAATTGAAAACAAGGTCTTTACGACTTCAGTTGATAACGCCTCGAGTAATGATGTGGCAATATCGGTTATGAAGGAAAACTTTTCAATAACCAGGAGGCTTGCTTGTGGAGGTAAGTTGTTTCACGTTAGGTGTTGTGTGCACATATTAAATATAATGGTACAAGATAGTCTTATTCATATTAGGCACGTCATTTAGAATGCCCATGATAGTGTGTCTTACATCAATCAATCGGATAGTTGACTTACCATTTTTTCATAGATTGTACAACACTTTTAGCTGCCATACCGTAAGCTAATCCTCGATTTTAAAATAAGGTGTAACTCAACTTATGAGATGTTGTCAGTTGCATTGAAGTTCAAAATGGTGTTTTCAAGCTACTATGAAAGGGATTCGCATTATCATTCTTGTCCCAACTTAGAAGACTTGGACAGAGTTGAGAAAGTTTGTCAGATTTTTAAAGTTTTTAGTGATGCCACAAATATCATTTCTGGGTGTGACTATTCAACATCAAATAAGTTTCTGGCCGAGGTTTGTAGGGTGAAAATATTGTTGGATAAACATGCAAATGATGAGGATGATTTTGTTTGGAACATGGTAAGGTTGATGAAAGCCAAGTTTGATCAGTATTGGGGAGAGTGTAATTTGTTGATGGTTATTACTGCGGTATTGGACCCTAGGTCAAATTGAGAGTGATTGAAGGTGTTTTTCCCAAAAAAATTGGTCCTCAAGAATCCTGGGTGCGTGTTGCAAGAGTTCGGGAGGCCTTATATGAGTTGTATGGGGAAAATGTGGCTGATAGGCAATCTTCTATTGCCAATCGCAGTGCTAATGTAGGGGTTAGTGGTGGGCCTAGCAACAGTGGGGTGTCTACAGGAGATGCTCTTCTAGTTATTTGGTATTACTGAGTTTAGTAGACAAAAGTGATACAGTTGCATCAGAAAAATCAGATTTGGATTGTTATCTAGATGAGGGATGTTACAAATGTCTAAAAGCTCATGATGCTTTTGATTCTTTAGCTTGGTGGAAATGGAATAGTTCAAAGTATCCTATATTATCTAAGATGGCTCGTGATGTACTAGTCATTCCTATCACCATGGTTGCATCAGAGGCTAGTTTTAGTGTCGGAAGTAGAGTCATCGACACTTATCGAGCCTCATTGTCTCCTGAAACAGTCCAAGTGCTACTATGTGCGGGTGATTGGTGCCGCAATCTTAACGGATTGAAGGAGAGCAAAGTAAGTTCATTTATTAAATTAATAAAATTTATATTCCTCCTTTATCTGTAATTAACTTTATTTTACTCTTAACTTAAACTTTTTTATCTTTTTCTATNAGACTAGGACAGAGTTGAGAAAGTTTGTCAGATTTTAAAAGTTTTTAGTGATGCCACAAATATCATTTCTGGGTGTGACTATTCAAAATCAAATAAGTTTCTGGCCGAGGTTTGTAGGGTGAAAATATTGTTGGATAAACATGCAAATGATGAGGATGATTTTGTTTGGAACATGGTAAGGTTGATGAAAGCCAAGTTTGATCAGTATTGGGGAGAGTGTAATTTGTTGATGGTTATTACTGCGGTATTGGACCCTAGGTCAAATTGAGAGTGATTGAAGGTGTTTTTCCCAAAAAAATTGGTCCTCAAGAATCCTGGGTGCGTGTTGCAAGAGTTCGGGAGGCCTTATATGAGTTGTATGGGGAAAATGTGGCTGATAGGCAATCTTCTATTGCCAATCGCAGTGCTAATGTAGGGGTTAGTGGTGGGCCTAGCAACAGTGGGGTGTCTACAGGAGATGCTCTTCTAGTTATTTGGTATTACTGAGTTTAGTAGACAAAAGTGATACAGTTGCATCAGAAAAATCAGATTTGGATTGTTATCTAGATGAGGGATGTTACAAATGTCTAAAAGCTCATGATGCTTTTGATTCTTTAGCTTGGTGGAAATGGAATAGTTCAAAGTATCCTATATTATCTAAGATGGCTCGTGATGTACTAGTCATTCCTATCACCATGGTTGCATCAGAGGCTAGTTTTAGTGTCGGAAGTAGAGTCATCGACACTTATCGAGCCTCATTGTCTCCTGAAACAGTCCAAGTGCTACTATGTGCTGGTGATTGGTGCCGCAATCTTAACGGATTGAAGGAGAGCAAAGTAAGTTCATTTATTAAATTAATAAAATTTATATTCCTCCTTTATCTGTAATTAACTTTATTTTACTCTTAACTTAAACTTTTTTATCTTTTTCTATATGTATTTTAGAGGGATATTCAACCAATGAAGATTACGCTTCCTATCCCTTCAACTGAAGTGATTCAGTAGATGTTTGATCCTCCAACAGTCCAAACAATCCAACTTTTGATAAATTGGCAGGTATATGTATATGTTTTATTGTTTGGAAGAAGAAAAAAAAAATTAGCATTAATCAAAGGTTGGGGTGACTTTGGCGGACAGCCTTACCTTACCTTACCTAATGTTGCTAACGGTTTGTAAGGCTATAAATTGTGGACTGAAATGAAATGATAAAAGCATTAATGAAGAGTTGTGGTGACTTCGGTGGACAGCCTTACTTATAAGAAATTAGTATAAGTAATATCTTTTTTTGGTGGACAACCCCAAAGGTTTTGAATGATTCTTTTTTTTTTTTTTTTTTTTTGTAGAAAATTAGTATGCTGTTTATGGAGAGTGTGATTGAGCTTTGTTGGTTTTTGAGGATGTTAAAGTTTGTAGGTTTTGTTGTGGTTTGGCAGTTTGCATTGTTTAGGCAACTTAGTGTCTTCATCATCATGTACTCTTTTGTTTATTATGTTAGGTTGCAATATTTAGATGCAATTGCTTTATCCTTGTAATATTTATATCATTGGTTAAGTTCTCATTTTCATCGAACAATATTTAGATGCAATTATAATGCATGCTTTATAGAGTAACTATTTCTAAGTTACATTAGGCAGTATCATGAATATTTGTAAGCTACATCAGGCATTATCATGCTTTATCCTTGTAATATTTACACCATTTTTAACTCATGTTATTTTTTCTCAGTTTTTGAAGGTATCCAGATTCCAAACACAACCTTAGAGTGCACGTTTGCTATAACTACTTACAAGATGAACATTTTGCTATTGTATTCCAAGCTTCCAGCAACTCACAATTGTGTTTGCCAATATATGGTGTTATGTTTTTTGTACATGAATTTGTGGGATCTTTTATGTAACACTTTAATTTTTTAGTATTGTTCTTCTTGAATCTTGATATTAAACTTATGATTTTATTATATCAGTGTACTTGAACTTATTATGCCATGCTTTGCAATGTAAATATGTAATTATGTTTCAATTTCATGTAATTGGTGTTTCATTTTTATTTTTTTTTTTATTTTTTTTTTTTTTTTTGTGCTAGTCGAGCTCAAATTTGAGCTACAACTTGATTTTGCACTCGGTTGAAATCAAGCTTTCTCGAATTTGAGCTGGCTCGAGCTCGAGTTCGAATTCAAGCCCGAAACAGTATTACGAGTTCAAGTTCGATTCAGCTTTCCCAAGCTCGATAGGGCTCGAGCTCGTTGCTACAGTAATCAAGCTCGGCTCGATTTGTCAAAAAACTCGGCTCAATTACACCCCTAACTGTTACAAGGGGTTTCAACTCCGGTTAAAATTGTTCCATATTCTAATTGAAATTGTGAGATTGTGTCGTATAATACATTCTTCAAAAGTTTTTTAACTTTGAATTGCATGCACTTGGCAACTGCATGTATCTCCATGCCAACGATTCTCCCTCCACAGAATATGGCGGCTTAATTTGATGCTAATAAAGGGACAAAACATCTTTAATTTCAGATTTCCCTTTCACCAAAATAACGTTATTTTCTTTGAGAATGACACTGGACATCGTTCAAGACGAACATCTGGAAAGATTGTTCATTCACGAGCATGCATCTGGATGCTGAAGAACAGTCATCAGAAACATACTGAAAAACCGACAAATTTGCAGAAAAAGGGGAAAAAAATAAAATTAAAAGCGATACTCACTAGATAAACTAGATACTTCGGCTCATTACAAACCTTTTTCGTTATATACACTTGATAGCTGGTAGTTGTAGGTGCAGTTCCAAGTTCAAACCTATCTTCTTACACTCTTCATAGACACGGCTAACTGATAACACACATCTTTTCGAACTTCTAAGAAAGCAAATGAAAACATCCCAAATCAAGTGTACAATGACAATTACTGCATTCCCTGTCCTCAATGATCACCGTAACATACATAGACAAGCTACACCAAATCATAGTGATGGCATTTGTGGAAGAAAAAACTATCAAATTTGGTTTTAGGACATTACCCAACTCTCAATTAAAATACAATGTGGCATGACTAACACTTATATGCTACACTTGATAATGACACTATATATATATATATATATATATATATATATATGTAGATTCCAGCCTTCTTGTGGAAGCATAGGGAGTTGTATCTAACTCACAAATTGTTTATGGTCCTAAACGGTAAGGACCATCACCCATGTAGTGGCCATCCATATAGAGAGCAGCATTCTGTGGATGAAGGCCATCCATCACCATGAATTGCATATCTTCAGAAGGTTTCCAGTGCCGCTTCCTTTGATTTATGAACCAGTTGTTTATCTGCTTTTGGTCCAAACCAGTTGATTCAGCCAATGCCACCTTCTCTGTTTCCTGTAGGATTGCCAAAACAATATTTCAGTGACTGTGCCGAAATAATTTCTTGAACTAATAATTAGCAATAAGAGTTGAGAGCAGTGGGAATCAAGTTAGCTAAAAGGAAATACACATACCGAAGGATAAGGCCATTTGTAGTGTAGCTCCCACCAGCTAAGTAACTTCTGCCTGGCTTCTTTGGGTAGTTTCCCTTTCTTCTTTTTCTTGGACAACTCTTGCTTAAGGCTGCTCAAATAACCACTATACTTCCTTAGTAAGTGACTCTTCAGTTCTCGGTCTTCAGCACGCGGATCAATTTCAGGAAGTTCTGTTTCGCCGCCACTATTGTCTTGATCATCCTCAGACGAACCAACACCCTCACACTTCTCATCTGTCCATTTGTCATATTGAAAGTGCATAAATTGAAACATAAGCAATTTGACAAGGAAATTATAAATGTATAATATATATCAATTATCTAGTTACTTCCATCTTCACAGTTACCATAAAATTTTAGATTCAACAGAATTCAATACTTCATTATAGATAGAGTAATTGAAAAGTTGATAATAGATAAGAGTAATTACTCTAGCATTTCCAAGCAACCACCCCAAAACCAAAGAAAATAAGTCAAAAAAGTTAGCATAACTTTGAGACAGAGAGTTTTGCTCCCCCTACCAACAATAAGATATTTTCCTCAAATTTGATAGGAAGATGTCAGTAAATATATGCCACTTATTGAGTCCATGTAGAAGTAAAATGCAAAAGCCAACAATTTTAAATTTGATTTTATCTTTACTCATGTCTGATTAAAAGATATGCTCCTATTAAACCTTTCCATCCAATCGACATAAAATTCCAAATTCAAAACCGATAGTATACTGATCCTATATCCCTGATAGCACATGATATGTTAGTCAAAAATCATTTGGCTATATCTCAAATGGTTTCTGTTTATATTTTAGCATATCCTCTTCTTTCACCACATCACATGTATACTAAAATGATCAGCATATCATGAAACTCTACAAAGTATTTAGCACATCCTTAACTTGAAATGCTCAGATAACACATATAATATAAAATTATGAGTTTCCTTATGTATAATAACAAACCCTCTGGTTATCAAAAGGGGCTAAGAGAGAGAGTGTAATTCCAAAATGGCAGAGAAGTGTATGTTATAAAGAGACCTCATCTCTGGCAAAAAAATTTTAAGACCGCCAATGTAGTGTAACATTTAGAACGATCCGCGCCGACTTTACTTCCTCTTTCCAAAGACAGAAATTTGCTTTTTCATCAATAACATCAGTATCCTTATTTTCATCCACATCCATTAAATTTATCAATGTGTTTCATCATTGATGGCCTACTTGTATCACAAACGAATAACAAGTTTTGTATTATTTAAATATAATCTGAACTAGACTTCATTTAAAACAAAGAAATGAATATCAATTTGATATGATGAAATGCACAAGCAATTCTTGATGCACACAGAACTAAAAACAAGAAAGACCACATACAAGAGCACAGTTAAAAGCAAAATTATGAAGCCCCAAAAGGAGAATAACGAAAATGAAACAACCCAGCAACAAATTGCTAAATTCTAAGTAACACTGACATGAGTGCTTTCCCTGTGGTCTAAAAACAATATATTTTCATACTTATTTCAGACCATAAGACAATTATACTTCCACAAATCAACTGGGGAAGAAAAGCTTGTATATGGTTACTTTTTGAATTGCCGCAAAAATGTATATTTTTCTTGCAACAAATCTGAAGATGCACGGAGTGCACACAAGTGAGAAAGCATAGTTGAGATGTCGGTAGTAAGAAAACTTAACGTTAAAAAGCTTAATACTAATGTTCAACTTTACTTGTTAGCTAAGTTTTCATCCATCGATTTAAACTAAACTAAACTCCTTGATTATAAAAGAGTAACTACTTGAGAAGTTTTAAAGATAAGAAAGACCTTAAATAATGTATAACATATTTTACCTCACGGTATTTTATTTTTTTTCATAAAGTTTAACGGTGTAAGAAATTTTTGTTTAAAAAAAAAAAAAATGAAAACAGACATTTCTTCCTTATGACAAGACATGACTCTATCATAATCTCTAGAGTGTGATCCATATTTATGTTCAGCATGCCTTGCACAGTTACCCACTGAGAAAAATCTGATACTACATTCAAGCCGCTTAAAAGACCCCATTCCATGCTTACATGCCAAACTAGAAGTCAACAATCATATCAGTAAATCAAGCATGCAGGAGAAGAAATACACAAAAATACATGTTTTTTATCCAACCTTTGTGCTCTCACATATAGCTTCCAATAGTTCATGAGAAAGCACAAGTGTATCAAATCATGAAAAAAAAATCAGATTGACCCAGTTTGCACGATTAAGCATATGTAATGCTGGACCGAGTTTGCACAAATTTTAGACCGAGTTTGATCAATGTTTTCCAAACTCTTATTCCATTGCAAGAGACGAAATAAATCATCCAGACTATCCCTTCAGGGGCAGAATGGTAAGGCATATATATTTTTTTAAGGATATGGTTTATATCTAACCAAGTATTGATATGATATAAGCTTGCATATACCTTTATAACACAACAACAATAAAAACTAACCCAATTTTAACTCCATTGCCAAGCATGTTATCCCATTAGAACACAGTAGGTAAACTCCTATTTATTCTCATTTAAGGTAAATCTAGACAGAAGTAACTGATCCTTAGTGAACAACAAATAAGCCAGTTCATTAGCTCAAGATGTCGATTAGATTTGGTAACACGACTACAAGTTAGCAACTTATAAACTGCCTCCCTGAACTGCTAAATTCGCATGAGGTATTTCAAACATAATAAATAAAACAACTTAAAACAAACATTAATGAGCAGAGAATAAAGTTAACCACATTACATTATCGATCTACGTGCAGCACCAAGAGATTACATGTCTTTGGCGAACATAAAAAATGGCTTTCCATATTCCGCAAGAATGCATCAAGATTGAGTAATCATCTAAATTTCTAAACTTCAGCTGCAAAATGGAGTACATATCTCTCTCCACTAGCCACTGCATGAATGTGTTTCGTTCTCAAAAACGAGTTGCTTTGAAGCATTTCTCTGGGAACAAAATACTAACCCCATCTCAAGCCACTAAAAGATAGGGACAGGAACCATTCTTATTATATGCATAATTCGCCGGATTAATGTTTTACTATGATTAAGACTTAAAAAATAAAGTTCCCCATCGGTGAATGGACCTAAATATACATAAATAACACAAAAATGGATAAAGAAATAAATATTTCTGACAAAGCCGTACAAGCTACATGAGGTAGCACTGATTTGAATAGCATCCAATGTTCTCAAATTTTCCTCAACTTTATTTAGGAAAAAATAAACGGGCATATTTTTTTGGTACTTAAAAGCTCGTGAAGACTTCTCGACAATAATGATGCTATGCATCTCGGGTTATGTATATATTCCACAAACCCATACAGTTAAATTTAGCTGAAGAAGGAAGTGGCGGTCGAGATTTTGGGAAGGAAACCCTAATAAGATGTTTGTCAGCAGAATCAGACCATGGAAAGGCTAACCATTACTGAAGCCGACGTGTGATTTAATCATTGCTTATCTTGGTACAGTATTTTTAGTTTTGTTTAAGGTCCTTAATTTCAAGTAGAACTTGGATTATATAAAGTAAGAGATCAAACACTCGAATACTAACTCGTGTTAGGGTTTAGAGATTTACTAAGTTTGTGGGTGGATCATTCTAGGGTCTGCCGTCTTCTTTCTTTGTCTCCTACTATATTGGACGGCGTAATCTGAGTCAAAAAGTTCCTTCTCTGGAACAGGAATTAATGCGCTAATCAATGAATGTAAGAGATGCAGGTACACTTATAAGAATTTCCTAAGCACTCCGGAACCTGAAACCGACTAAAAAATCGATTTTTGCTTATTACAAGCAAAGCCAAACAAAACCCATATCGGCTACGACGAAACTTATATGGATTATTCTGTTTCTTTCCATGTTTGGGTAAACCCAAATCTTTCTTCTTCATCAACGTGATATTATACATATGCATATGCATCAGTGTATAAAAGAAAGTACCCGCGTTGAAGATCCGCACCGAGCCATTGCTGAGCACATTAAGCTGCGTTTCGATTCTCCGGATGAATTCCTTGGCTTCTTCTATTGGCCTTGTTAGCTCTTCCCGATATTTCACCAGCATGTCGTAATAAGCTTCCTGTGCATTGATCCCGTCGAGAAATATAAACCCCAGAGTGAGAATAAAAAATAGACGACTTCGACTGAAATATATACAAAAGTCAAAGAAGAAAACCATAAACTGATCGAGTTCCGGGTCTTTGGAAGTGTCTCGAGAAGAAGATGATGATCGCTGCCTTGACTCGAATTCCTGTCTAGCAGCTGATAGTCGAGCCACTACTTCAGGCGGTGCTCCCACCTAACCAGAAGCAAAAGGTAAGAGAGAATAAGAGAGAATAAGAGAGTCAATCTTTAAAATGAACGCCCTTATAACGCTCGTCTTCTTTTTGTCTATCGCAGTACTTTTTTGTGTGTGTGTGTGTGTGTTTCAAGAGTGTGAGGTTAATTAGTACCTTTTGGCAATCCATGTAAGCTTCCAAAAGGTTAGAGTACTGAGGATGGGCTATGATTTTGGCTTTAATAGCTTCAGCTTCATTGGAGCTCTCACTTCCTTCTTGTGATTGATGGCCTCTCATAAGAGGGTAGTGAAATTTTGGACCAAGCTGTGAGGTGCTGGCTTCAGTTTTCACGATCGGGTGTGCTTCAGATTGAAAACAATTACCTGATTGAAGATGAAAGCTGCTGCTAATAGGCATCTGGGTCTGTTGATTACTCACGTTAGAACCAGTATTTGCTCGACCATATGCTGAAGAATTGGGTCCAAGAACTTGAGAACTATACAAGAAGTTTCCTCTTGGAGTTGTGTTCTCGTTTAGCTGATTATAATCCTCCATTTATCAACAAACCCAGATGACAAAAGCTAGTAAATATCTAAAAAAAGAAACAAAATAATGAAACTGAAAACCCTAAAACAAGCACTAGTTAGGAAGAAACAGAAACCCTAGAGACTATAGCTTGACAACTTGTCTTTTACAGCCAAAAACTGTGTTTTCATTGCCATACCCAACCTAATAAGTTGAGAAGTCATAAATTTTGGATAATTTGGGTAAGAAAAATTATGCACGGCTGCCTATCAAGGAGGCCATGAAGTGAAGTTGCACCAGGATTTGGACATGCTATAGAGATGAAGATAATATAAGAACAAACAACAAGAAGAATATAAGAGCGATAGAGTAAGAGGTGCTCTCACTTGTTTGTGGGGACTGGGGAAGAAGATGTAACTTAGCCGGAACCGGCAACGGCTGCGTGTCTTGAGTGGTTGACAAGACTTTTTTTTTTTAATTTTTGAAAGAAAAAGAAATATTTGAAAACTAATAAAGGCAAAGGAGAGATAAGGCAAACTATTTGATTGTAGATTTTTATTTCTTGCTTTCTTTCTCTATCTTTTTCATATTTTATTACACTTGTTTCACGGACGTTTCAATTTTCACCTTATTTTAGTTGCTTTTTGGTTTTCTCGTTTGACGTTCTACTCCTCTTCCTGCTTTATAGCCCCCAGCTACAATGAGAAAGAGATTAGACTCGGCCACTCACCTAATTTAATGTTTTTATATTTTTTTTTGCATATTTGTCAGAGACTGATTAGTTTATTTAATGAGTCTATCATAATAAATTCATCTCATATATCATTACTGAACATTTTACTTCAACAATTTTTTGGCAAATAAATTAGCTTTGTGTTTGTAATATGGGATTTAATAATTCTCTCTTTTTTTTCTCTGAACAAGGAACTCATAAACCTACTATCATTATGTCGGACACATTGCATTAAATTAATCAGCTTACAAATAATGCACATGATCTTGACTTGGCGAAACTTTTATTTTATATATAATGATATAAATAAATTAGCAAAGGAAAAAAAAAAGAAAGGATCATTAGAGCGAGACTATACTTATCGATTTGCAGACCAGCTCTCCATCGTCATAACATAAAGTGTGACAATATCGGCACGAGGACTCTCCCCTCCACGTCAACCGGAATGGAGAATTAGTACGCAAAATCGATAAGTATAATATTTTCTAAAACCATTGCACGTAGAAGTGTGATTGTTAAATCGTGTATCGTATCATATATTAAAATCTTAATTTTTCTAATCGTGTATCGCGTATTGAATCGTATTGTACGATACGTTTTTTTAAAAAAAATTAATAAAATAATTAAAATTTTCTAAAAATTAATATCATCCCTAAGATTAATTAAAAAAATTTATAGTATTATTAGCTTTAAATTATGGTATTACATAATCAAAATTAATCACAAAATTAAGAATATATATCATTTTCTCTCAACTTTTTATATCATTTTCAAGATCAATTTTAATATCTATATCTCCACTTATACTATTATTATCACGAAAAATGGGCAATATATGTTCTTCTTAACTTTCTCCATGCAAAATGGGTAAATTTGGGTAGGTTTTAGCAAATTGGATTGGATAACCCGGTTTCGACCTTAAATTTTTTTGGGGCCTTTGGCTTAAGTTAATAAAGTCATATCGATATTTTTAAGGATATGAACGAATACGTATCGTATCATATGATATATATCAACTTATAGAAATATTTAAGATATACTATTTGATACATATTATTGGTGACATGTATCGAATCGTGTCATACAATAGATATAGAGTATTATAGGATACTAATAACCATGCGTATAAGTGTCAGAGTTTCTTGGCATATAAGGTTTATCAAAACTCATAAATTAGATAACATATTCCCAATGTTTAAAAGAGAAATGAAAATCAATTATGCGCCCCATAAACACCAAAAAAATTAATTATGATATTAATTGTTTCTTGCTTGTGTAAATCTATTAACCCTGAGTTATTGACCGTAGAATGTATATACACAAGGTTTTAAAATTTTCTCATTGCACTGGAGTAAATACAGTGTCAATTCATGTTAGCTAGTTATTCTTAAAGATATTCCTTCCCATGTATTCAAGAAAACGTTTTTCACCATGACAATAATTTAAACTCCAGTTCTTCTCACATTAGGAACAAAACACCTTTTTTTATTTTTTTTTATGATCGAATGTTCAGGCCATTTGTACATATTTTAATTAATCTTTGAAACTTATTAAATGTTTTATAAACCTAATATTATAAAGTAAGTCATAAATGTAATAGATGATTCTACGAACTTTATAAATCAATAAATTAAACAAAATTTATTTATCATCCAACCGAACATTGAAATCTATAAAACACTTCTTATCCGCGAATAACCAGTGTAAAGTAGAAAAATAGCATTTATCTTGGAAATGTGGAATTAAACTATTTTATTTATCGAGATTCCTTCTCCAATTTAAATAAAAGAATCTTAAGATTCCAATGGTGCAAATTAGCATTACACTTCTTTCTTCTTCTTCTTACTGCATTTTTTTTTCTATAGGATCGTGTTTCTATGTATAGCGTACTAGAATATAATTAATATTGAATTGGATGATTTGTCCAATATAGAACTTTTAAAAAGGAAAAAAAAAGTCAAACGAAATTTGCGTACCGTATTGATTTGATCATTTTATTTGTTAAATAAAATTGAAAATCTCATAACTTTTTATTATAGAAATTTATTTTAACTAATTTAATTAAAAAAAAATCTAAAAGTATACACTTTAAATTAGATAAAGAACCACCATCTATTTTCTATAAACTTTTTGCACAAGTTCCGTTTAAAATATGTAATATAGAATATTACAATTTTTTTTTTCGACTTTCATAAAAAGATAAGAGGAAAATAAGAAAATGATCTATCCCATCTTATGCTGTTTCCTTTTAATTGAAATGGAAATGATGATATAATCGCATCTAAATCAAAATTTATTTTATAAAACAAGGAAGTGATTCTTGTTATGCCTAAAAAATTAGGGTTGATGTAGACCCTCGTCAGCAAGAGCCAATAAGGATTCAGGAAGGTTTTGTGTCATTCAGACGTTATCACGTTGTACAGTGACGGAAGAAGTATGGTTCTTATGTCAGTGCAGCAGGTGAACATTAGGCTTGTAAGTGGCCAGGGATCATCCACCTGCTCAAGCCCTATGCAATTTGAGGATATTTCTCGTGCAGATAACCAATGGGATGTAACAAAAGACTTGCACGACACCTACCCACTTACAGGCTCATAATCATAATCTTGAATCCTCCGACTATAAATAGGGGATTCCCCTCTCATTTGCGGGATTGACTTATCCTAGTCTAAAATAACATACTCTCTCTCTCTCTTTCTCCCCCTATATTCCCTCCAAATTGTAACTCAGCTCGTTATACGCGACCTGACTGTAGCCATCTATTAATATAACAATAGTGGACGTATGATTCACTTTTGAGCATCCGAACCACTTTAAAAATTGTTTCTCGTTTCATGTTTTTAGCACATGTAATTTCTAAGTCTGTTTAACATTTTGCACATGTGAGTCATTGGTGTCAAAATCAAGCACCAACAATTTTCAAGTGTTCAATTCAGTACAATTGGTATCAAAAATTTAATCTTTCCTTTGTCTCTTTTTACAATATAATGTATAAGACTTAATTTTATTTTTTTTCCAAACTAATCCTTGAAAGAATTCTGGGTGGAATTTGTGTAAGCCAGTATTTATTTGAAGTTATAAACAAACATCGTACTGGTGAAATTGGAAAACTAAGTATATGGTTCAGATGTGGCTCATTATCTTATTAATATCGAAGTATGGGACCTCCTGACCCTGCATCAATTAAGACGCGATTAAATATACATTATTTTTGTTGTTATTATATGGGCAATACATAGTATAGCTAATAGTCATGGAGAAGAGAATTGGTTCGGAAGCAAACACATATTAAATGACAAAAAAAAGAACATCATCGAATCGTTTCCAACCACCAATGCTTTTACAATTCATAAAGGTCGTTGTGACCTCACGTTTGTACTGCTGTGCAAAGAGATGTGGTAAGAGCAGAGAAGATCCGTATGTGTATAGTACAATATTCAACGGTAAACAGTGAAAGGCTTTGATTGAACTGAGCAGATGTACTGTTTATGATGACCATTTGCAGGAAAAACCACGTGTGCCTGCCAAAGAAAAATTAAAGACTGGGAAGAGGAAGACAAAGTAAGAAATGAATATATAGTGAATAATATTAGAGGTAGAAACAAATTTACTTTAACATCAAATGAACAATTGAAAGAATGAATATAAAAAATCAAAGTCAATATATTTATTTTTTTATTTATTTTATATCATATAAATTTATATATAAATTTTTATAAAACTTATTTATAACGTAGTATTACTTATATATAATTATTGTGGCCTTATTGGCTCCGTCACGACTATTAGCTGGCGGCGACGACCACCATCCCCCACCATTTTATCATTTTTTATAATCATATAATTGCAATTTAAGATAGAGCTAGAGAGACATATATAAAAAGTGATCAGTGAGACCCAGTTGCAGTATGCAGAAGGAGACTACACCCCCGAAAGATGCGCGCTACAACTACAAATTGTGGGGGCCGAAACACGGGTCCTCCTGCTTTTATTTCAAAAATTATAAAAATACTTTTTTTGCTTTTATATTTTTTCTGAAAAAAAGCATTCGAATTTCCAACTCAGAGTCAGAAAAAACCAGCCAGCAAGGGTACTATTACCGAAGTAACCAGTCAGGTATCCATCTTCATTGGTCATTCAACGCATTCAGTCACAGTTCATTTCGCCACTTCCCTATGCAATATAGTAGTTTTATTGTAGTAATACTATACACTTTCAAATCATGAATATAATATTTCTATACATAGAGCTAGCTTAGGTTTTGCGTTTCACAAATCACAACGCATTCTTGGTATTGGAATATGACCATATATATTAAGGTGTTTACAAGCTACACTGACAGCCATTAGTAGTAAAGATAAAGATAATGTTAAGCATCTATCTATCCATCTATATGCTTTATTTATTTATTTTTCTCTTTTATGTTAATGGTAGACAATGTAGCTTACTTATTTAGATTAATCTTGTCTGATAAGAGAATTCGTGGCAAGTTCTCATCCGAGCATTATGGACTTGAGACTTTGTATCAGTTGCTCTACAGTTCACTTGTCTATTATTTGGTTGGTGCTCACCTTTTGTCAGTCAAATCATCATCTTCAATCATCATATGAATGAGCTGTTCCTGTCATGTCACCCAAAAACAAGCGAGTTATAAGGGTTGTAAATTGTGGTAACGTTTGAAAAATAATAATGTTGTAATGTTTGATATTTACATAACATTGAATGAATACAAGTCTTCCCCGCTCGTAGCAAATCAAGTTATAGAAGAGCTCAGAGCTTAGACAATGCTCACTAATATTTTAGCATCCTTCCCTATATATAATTTTTCCCCTCTCAAAATCAGGATAAATAATAATCCCTTCTATAGTTCTATTTTCTTTAGCTTTAATTTCTTGGATTACAATTAAAAGCTGAGGTAATTTTTGTCATATAACATGTTATACGTTTTGTAAAGACCTAAAACATTATGATTCCTCAGGGTTAAAGATTAAGATACACATAAGTGGAATTCTATTTTTTATAAATTTTTATTTTGGTTTTATTTTAATGTTTTCTCATGTATGCATTTATCTTTTATTTTTTCTTTGTTTATCTGATTTTATCTTTTAATTAAGTGTATTCTTTTGTCATCTTTATTAATTGATAAAATTTTCTTCAAACCACTAAGGTTTATTAAAAAAAAAAAAAGGTAGGTTCGATGTGTTGATAATCTAGTCTCGAAGTAAAAAAGTTTATGCCTTTCAAAGACTATTGATAGTTAATAGCAAATCCCTTTGGACAAAATCTGTTGGTATCTCTTAATAACATGAGTTTTGGTTAATATTAGTCTAATGGCCCTGTTTTCTGCTAGGAAAATGCTACACTCATAACTTATAAACTTCCTCTCACAATCCCGACGTGACAGTTCATAATTGATCAGCTAGTAATAGGTTTTACCTGGGTCCCACATGATAAATTGCAAACTACCACATGAGAGTTGTAAGAGAAAGTTTGTGAGAAGAAATTGTGAGTATAATATTACTCTTTCTGCAATTAGTGTCGAATCCTCTAAAATCCTTAAAATCATTGTTTATGTACATATATTTGATTTGAATCATTTGATTGTCTGTAATGTATCCACATCACGTATTATAATTTATAAATTTCATCCATTTATATCTACCATTTAGCATCTTGACTGTGGAAGGTGCATATCATTAAGTATAGATTAATGATTACTTCCAATATAATATTACTGCTTTAAAGCCCTAAAAGTTTATATTAAAATAGCCCTCTCATTTGGCTGATTTATTTAGAAACCTTTTTCTCTAAAACGTTAATTAATCATAATATAAACATCCATATCAAAACTATTGCATGTTTGGACTAGGTTGTAATAGATCTCAGGTAATTAGTATCCTAATTATATCTTTAATCTTGTTTAAGCCACAAGTACTTTCACATAATAACAAAATCCAAGAGAGGATAATGTTTGGCTCGTGATTTACACAATTATAATAGGTGGGCGAGATTAATGGGATAATCAAGCAATCCTCCTTCCAGCTGCTTAGCATTTAAAATTTTCAAAAGCGAAACTAAAACAACTGTCATTTGCATGCTTTATTAGGTAACATAATCCTTGTTTTTTGTATCTAGTTATGCAGAGGTTTAGGGCCATTAGCAACTTTGTCAACAAAGTGTTCTTTCCATGAAGGAAAGATGATGGATGGCTTAATCACTTAAAGGTGGAAGAACAGTGCTACGCACTAAGTATTGACTAAAGATTAGAAGAGGATTTCAGCTCTAATTGAAGCTTTTAAGAGTTTGATTTGATAGAAACAGGAAAAGAAACTGATTTATGTTAACACATACGATGAAAGAACAAGTTAACAGAAACAATTAATCACACAAGGTTTTGCATTAGCCTTTGTGTCAGGATATATAGATTGTCCTCAATGACTTGGGGAATGTCAAACCTTCTATTAGTCTAAGGACATATAGAAAGAAAGAAGACTTTAAGTCCATGGTGTAATTTATATATTCAATTAATTAAATATTAGTTGGAATTTTTAATTTACATAGATCTTAATAATAATTCTTTTTTGCAAATCACAGTCCCTTAAAATTAATGTAATTTTACATCAAGCCAAATTTTATTTGTATATGTAAGAATTTTTCGAACATCAAGCCAAATTATAATTTATAAATTGATCAGTAAAATCTTAGAGAGATAAAAAAATAAAAAATAAAATAAAAAAAAGACAATGTTAAATCTCAAAAAAATCAAGGAGTAAGACTTTAAGGAATCACATGAATGCTTTAATTGCCGGCTAAATTTTTCACAGTTGCAAAAATATATAAAATTCAAAAGATTAAAATGTTTCCATCAACTTTATAATTATATCTAATGCTATTATAACTCCTTTCGTAGTATTAATTTAGTTAAATTGAGTGAAGTTATATTTTACATTGGACTGACTCATATATAGGTTTGTTTATTATTTTACCAGGGAGACCAACATTTTCCTACCCAAGGTTTGGCGAAATGATACTTTCCCACCTTATGTTAATTTGTTTTAGTTAATATTTAACTGAAAAAACGAAAAATATCTTCAAATAGTTTATTATAAATTAAAATTTAGTTAAGTTAAAGACTTTACTCTCGATTATTTAATAGTTCAAGTGTAAATATATCTTTTTTCCTTTGTTTATTTAATTAATGAAGAATATTGATTTTTTGTGTTAATTAGTAAAAATGAAAAACATTATGTATTATAAAAAAAATTATAAATTTAGTAGATTATTGAATAATAGTAATGAGATATTGATGACATTATAAATAAATAAATAAATATTAAGGTCTTTTAACTTTAAACAATCCCATAACATTACTTCTATCTTTCTAGATGAGGTTAATTATTATTTTTTTTTTTACTTTTTAATATTTGACTTTTTGGCTAATTAAAAAATAATAAAAAATCTATGAAGTAAAATATTTAAGTGTATTTTCGTTTTTTCAGTAAAATAATAACGGAAAACATAACAGAACCTAACAAATGGTGGGAAAATGTCATTTTGAAACTTGAAAAGTGGAAAAGTGTCGTTTCGCCATACCTTGGGTGGGAAAATGTCGTTCTCCCATTTTACTAATATTAATTGAGGATTTAAATATAAGATTATCAAATAAATTATAGGTTAGCGATATGCATTATATGAAACCTTAAAATTTATGTGATGTTTAGGATGTTAATTAATAATAACAATTTAGTCTTAGAGACTAATATAAATTAAGATTTATCAGGACAAAAGACCCATCAATCTTGTATCTCAATATATTTTAAATTAAAAAATATTATTTGATATATTTTTTTCAAAGCATATTTTTCTTGAGTTGAGTTGAGTTTTATTAATTTTCTTCTGCGGTGAGTTTTATTCATCTTTATTTTATTGTTTGGTAGTTTTATAATTTCTTGTTTGTGTACGTGATGTTTTTATTTGTATGAATAAAAAAACACTTTAAAATGATTTAAATAATTTAAAGATGTCCATTCTCACTTCTCAGTCAAATAGGTGTCATTTCAAATGGAGAAAGCTGGTTCGGCAGTCAATCCAAGCTGCCAAACCCCAGAAACCGACTCAGATTCAATATTCACACAATTTCCCTAGACTGAACCTGACATATGCTGCCATTGTTTATCTTCATTTTCTCCCCGTAATAAGAGCTACCCTACATTCCAATTCTTTTGACTGATTTGGTTGTTTAGGGCTACCAGTTTGTTTACGAGTTAGTTTGCAACAGTTAGCAGTTAGCTGCCATTTTTAATGCATAGGTTAATGAAACCAATGAACAGTATTATCCCACAAGCTAAAAAGGAAAACAAAATTTACGGGAATGACGAGTGAAAATTATTACAATTTGTTTTTTAATCTTAAAGGTACTGGTATTGCTCACTGTTTATCATTCTTTTCATTTGCATGTAACTGATAACAATGGCGTAGTCAGACGCATCCATGTGCCTTTTTGGCTCTTTTTGTTAACTTTATATATTCATTTTATATTGCAAAGAGTTCTTTTTAAATTTTATATAATAAGCTTTTTCTTAAGAAAAATAATAATAACTGCACGGACCGTATAAAATCTTTTAAAATATAGTACATTTTAAGCTCCTCCATGCACAATCACTAACGAAGGATTATATTGGATTAACAAATTAAGATCATTTTTACAGAAAGTTAACAGGAGAGAATCTCCTTTCTTTGGCACTTTAAACATCAATCGTAATCATGTTGGCTACTATCTGATGACAGAAATCGCAAACCAGAAGAATCTTAATCAAATCTTTCTTTTTTCCTGTTTATTAATTATGCTTAAGTATACCTCATCCTTAATTTTTCAACTTTAGCTAATTCCTTTACTGGATCGCCTCCACATATACCAATGTGATATTGCTTTTCCTTCCTTTTTTACGCCACAAAGCAATCAACTGGGTTTGTGGATTCTCTTTCTCATTTAGATAGTCAAACATGAGTACTGTCGATTATATATACATCGGATTTACTTATTAAAGAAATTTGTTGCTTAATTACAAACAATACTACAAAAGTCATGAACTGAACATTGATAATAAGTTGATAACTTGACTTATTGTTAGTGATTTGAAGTTAAACAGTACAAGGCTTGT
This sequence comes from Pistacia vera, assembly GCF_008641045.1. Taxonomy (NCBI): domain Eukaryota; kingdom Viridiplantae; phylum Streptophyta; class Magnoliopsida; order Sapindales; family Anacardiaceae; genus Pistacia; species Pistacia vera. Next base: position 182,874 of record NW_022196013.1, read on the forward strand.
CTTGAAAGAAGTGGACATGATGGGAAGAGTAAGGAGAAAAAGTTGTTTAACCTAATATGGGAATTTGGAAATGAAAAATATTGAAGGTAGAATATAAACAGGGTTTTAATTAATGGAATGGTGGGACCAAAAAGGAGTCCAATCGAATTAATAATAAAAGAAAGAGTAGGCAGATAGAGAAGACAGAAATGGCAGTAAGAGTGAACTGAATTTACGACACGGAAACATGAGTGCGTGAAGGGATGATCAGTGTGGAGGACGGTGTGAGTGTTTATTAAGATAAGGAAGACGAGAGTGAGTGAAGGACCCACATGGAGTGTGGTTTGGGGGAGAGGCGCGCGAGAACAGCGCGGGAGCTGTTTCCCGATGCAAAAAACATCACATAACTCTTAACAAGACGGACCCACCCTTTCCATACTCACGATTCTCCATTAATTATATATGTATATTGATTTTTGGGGTTAAGGAGGGACCCATTTACCATCGCATCAAAAGTAAACTTGATTGAGAACAGTGAAATGGATTACTGTAAAGGCATGTGACTTGGGGTCCATGAGAAGGCACTGTTGGAGACATAGATGAGACTGTTTTTGGGTCCTATCCGTCCATCCGTCCATTCATCAATATAATTAGAAGTTAGTAGGAGTAGCTGGTGGGTGTCTTTCAATTTGATGTGATGCCTGCCTTGTGGGGGCATTTATTCCCTTCCCTTCATTTTATTTCTTCTTTTCCTTTTAAACATTACTTCTTTCCTATTCCCTTCCCTTCCCTTCCCTTCTTCCTAATTACTCTTTTCATTACAATAAATCATAAGAATTAAACACAGTTTTATATTTAATGTGATGAGTTATTGTGTTTAAAAACATTGTTTTAGTGAAGAGGGTGATTCAAATATTTGTTTATTTTCGTAGATTAAACTAATAGTCCCTAATATTACGGACCTTACAAGGAATGTTTGTGTTTTTTTAAATCAGATGTCACACGTCACGAATTTCAAACACATGATTCCCATAGGAAATTATTTGGAGTTGGAACAATTGTGGTCTCCTATAATTGTTGATTACATAGTTCTAAAACATAAGAATACTTATATAATATGCAATTTATCATCAATTTTAAAATAATTGTTAAAGGATACTTCAAACATGTATCCTAAAGTTAATAAATTAATTTAATTCCTTATAAAGAATGTCCTTTGTTATTTTAAAAACTTAAAATGGTTATATATACTCCACCTAATGTCAATTCAAAAGATTAGATGATGATAAAAGTCATTATATCACTATAATGAACAACTATGTATAATGTAAATGGGTTTTAGACTTTTAGAAATGGCATACATGATTTGATAGTATTGAAAACGAAGAAAAAGTTCATTTAAACCAAATAATTTATATGATATTTGAGGGGTCCGCTTTGCTATTGATGTTGATTTAAGAAATAATTAAGAAATATATATATATATATAGTATTGAAAAAGGACGGAGGAAGATAGATGGAAATGGGTGGTTTTTGACTGAAGGGGACTAGCCTATATGTGGACTATAATTTAAATGATAGTAGGATCTTAAAATATATCATTATCATAATGGACCCATTAGGCGGAGAACTTCCATTTCACCCACCTAACTTTACTCTGTTATTCAACATAATCGGGTGTCCGTCTATTATTTCATCTTATAATATCTTTTTTGTTTTTAATCTTTTCAGTTTTTACTGTTTTGTTTTTAAAATTCATTCTTATTCTATTGTGTATTGCTACAAGTTCAGCCCAATGATCCCTTGGACTTTGTCTTCCATAAGCCGAAGTTAACATCCTCATGGCCACTATAGTTGAATTCCATGTAGTCAATTGGACGTCAAGAAAAATAAGAAAACAAAACGAGTTTCAACAAGGTAATATTTTATTGCTCTGCACGGATTTTTACAGTGAAACATAAGAAATAAACAATCTTTGTAAACAACGAACAGACACTTTGTATAGTAATTACAAATGACTTTTTTTCTTTTACCTTATGCTTTGATAGATGTTATGATAACACACAAACCTTGAAGTAGCATTAACCCGAGTGAAGTCACAGCAGCTGAAACTTACAGATCTATGGACACCACCACTGGCGAGTCACTCTTGTCAACCACAAATGTCTTTTTAATCTTCTTATGGATGGTACCTAATTCCAATGTGTATGTCCCAGGAAAGCCCCGGAAACTGAATTCTCCTTGCTCATCAATATGTCCATGAGCCTGAGACAGCCACTCTTGTTTAAGAGCAAGAAATCTTTTGCCAGCTTCATTGATGTCACCCTCAGCATTAATCAAATGTGCACTGTTTCTACTCATAAACAACTCCCAGAATCCCCATAGCATTATTCCTTCAACAGCTGGATGGGCAAATGCTTCGCGAAGCATGACTTCTAGATCATCCCCTCTAACACATTCATTGGTGGAAGATACATCAAGCTCAGTAAACCATATTGGAAGGCCCAGAATACCTAGTTTATCCAAAGCAGAACAAACAATAGGTCCCACTGGACTATCAATATGCCCTTGAATTCCAATTCCTCCCACAGGTGCACCTTGCTCTTGCAAATCAAGAATGTGTTCAATGTACTTTTCTGGAGATGATCTGGGGTCACACCCATCTTCTACATGATAATCATTCACAAACAGGGTGGCAGATGGATCTAGTTGGTTGGCGGTCTTAAACATATTTGCTCGGATATCTTTGCCTAATCTATCTTGGTAGAATGATCCATGCAACATCTCATTGTTCACATCATAGTGCCTGAACTTCCCCTTGTAACGTGTGAGAAGGCCTGTTAAGCGATTTTGAACAGCCGTCATCAAGTCATTTTTGTTTAGTGATTGGATCCATGACTGGACAGTGGCCTGTACTTCCCAGAAGATACAATGACCTCTGGCTTCTATGTTGTGAGTCTTGCACAAATCTAACATATCATCAGCATCCTTGTAGTTGAAGTTACCTTGTTGTGGCTCAGTCCAATACCACTTCAATTCATTTCCAAACACTGCCCAGTTGAAATTTTTAGTAAAAAAATCAACAAAATCTTCATTGTCTATCTGCGATCGGTTTATGCATGATCCAATGGGGAAACTGTTTTGTGTTTGTGCAACTTTCAAAAAGCTGCCATACCCACTGCTTGAATCCCCTCCAGAGAATTTCAGTATGACATCACACTTACGAATCTGCATTAAAGAATGATGAGAATTAACTCAAAACAAAAGTATTGCATCATCAATAGCAGAGAGATATCACTTCACTACTCTAGATAAAGATAAATAAAGGGACAATAAACGATTAGCTTTAGGACAAAATAATTTGAACTATAGTTAAGCAACTGTTACATCAATAAATTCAGCAAGACAGTTATTTTGATCTTGAATATAGTTGTCCTAATGATGTTTGAATCGTGCATTTCAAAAGGATGTATCAAATGCTAGAGATGGAGAAGTGCTGTTTGTTATAAGATTACCAGCCGATTTAGACATGAAGCAAACCCAGTGTGACCATGCTGATGTTTGTCATATTAAAGTTTTACTTACATCTAATTAATCCTACACCAGAGAACCGCAGAAAGCAATTACCTTATCAGCCTGCCTCCTCAATTGTCTAAACCTTGCCTCTCTGTCAACAGGGAAAATCTGAAGCCCAGCGACCATTAGGTCAACACCTGGAGCAGGACCTTGGATGTAAACCATAACCTTTGATGGTTGCTTCTCAATTCTAAAGGACCCACCAATTTCATGCCACCTATCATCATTAATCTCAGCTTGTCCCCCATTAACCCATTGGTTGTCAACACTTAGAGCAATGTTCACATTTTGAGGACCACTGGCTCCAGAACCAATTCGAACCCAAGCAGATACTTGGTATGTCAGAAAGAGTTTCACTTTATCAGTTATCATCTGAGCAGGACCCATCCAAGTCTGTGTGCGCTTGGTCACAAGTATGTAGCGACCACTTAAAGGTTCATGAGGTCCAAGGGACTCTCTTGCCATTGGAGGAAGTATATGTGGTGAACCAGTTCCAACACTTAAAGTACAATTGCCAAGGGGAAACCATCCATTTGTGCCGCCACTAAGTTCGCTGTTTGTAATTATGTTAACTCCAAAGGCTGGGTTCTGTAAAACAAAATGTTTTGAATGTATTCAACACTGAGGGTTGAACTTTAAGAAGCCGATACATAAAAAATTTAAACCAAAAAAGTATATGAAATAACCTTTGCACTTTAATTCACTTACCTCAATAACTGGTGGAGGTGAAGGAGGGATTTTCTCAGCGTGATTTACAACTAAACTATTGACAAGAATATCTGTGCCTGCAGGTGGACCTTCTATATATATAACAACTCTTGCTGGTGATCCATTAAGTAGGAACTTTCCCTGCAACTGTACCCAATCCTTGTCGGTTGCCTGCACACTGGCAAACAAACCAGCTTGTTTCAGAAGAGTAAGAAATTATACAGTTAAACTGCACAACTTACAACTCCAAATTAAAAATTCAAATAAACAAAACAAGACATTTTCTTAAATGAAGGAAAAGATGAAATAAAGAACGATTTACTAACACCACAAGAGCATCTATATGAAATCTTAAGAGAATTAATATATCCTAAAATACTTGTTCCTCATGATAATTTCATAATGAAGATAAAAAGACTTAAGTAGCAAAGTAAAAAAACAAAAAAGAGACTTACTTGGCAATGCCTATATACTGATCACGTTGATTTGGTGTTTGGACCCATAAAGTTGCCTGTACAGTTGCATTTGCGACATTGTTACCAAAAATGCGAACTACAGCAGTAACATCATAAGCAAGCTTTCTTTGCACTCTTCCGGTTATCTCTTGCTGAATTCCATTCCAGTTTTGTGTGCGTTCTGTTGCAGAAGCAAAAACCTTTCCAGATGATGGAACTATTTTCCCATCTGCCATAGAATCATGTAAAACAATCTTGCAGCCTCTTCCAGACCAATTATTTAGGCCATCCTCAAATTTGGGGTTGACAATAATGTTCTCATCCACAGCAGTGACACACTCTGTGCTTTTGTTCTATCAAAATAAAAAGGAAATTTCTCACACTTATCAGCGTTAGAGGGGAGAAAGTTTAATGCAGATTTCAAAATCAAAATCAAATATAGATGACTCATTTACATAAATGCACTAAGTTTAAAACTTTTTAAATTCCTATACATGGGGTTTCTACCAGAGTCCTAAATTTGATGTTAGTTTTGAGGAGCATATACCTCACACTCTTTAGGGCTGGAAGAGGTAATCACCACTGATTTTATGAGAAGGTCTACTCCAGGTGCAGGCCCTTCCAAGTAGAAAACAACACGGTCAGGCATAGCTGAAAGTGAGAATGTGCCTTCCACCCTTTCCCAATTCTCCTTTGATGCAGAAGTTCTGCATTGATAGTTTCCATTAGCAAATTTTTTTTTTTTTTTTTTTCCAATTAAACAAGGCTAACTAATATCAAAATCCATTACTTTCCAATAAACAAATAGCTTGTCTGTGAATTTTGGAATTCAAGTTTCAAAGTTGCCATGACATCAGCAGATCCTTGAAGANTGGAAGAGGTAATCACCACTGATTTTATGAGAAGGTCTACTCCAGGTGCAGGCCCTTCCAAGTAGAAAACAACATGGTCAGGCATAGCTGAAAGTGAGAATGTGCCTTCCACCCTTTCCCAATTCTCCTTTGATGCAGAAGTTCTGCATTGATAGTTTCCATTAGCAAATTTTTTTTTTTTTTTTTTTCCAATTAAACAAGGCTAACTAATATCAAAATCCATTACTTTCCAATAAACAAATAGCTTGTCTGTGAATTTTGGTATTCAAGTTTCAAAGTTGCCATGACATCAGCAGATCCTTGAAGACGCCCCGACACTCCAACACAAGCAGAAACCAAATAAGTAAAACCAGGAGAAAGTCTGCTTGTTATATCCTGTTCCAAGCCCTGCCAGCATTCATTACGATTTGTAACAACAGCATAATTACCAACTGACTTTGCTGATGTTCCTTCTGCGAAATTTGACTCAGCTGAAACAACAAAACCATGACAGCAATTGGGATGCCAAGAATGCAGCCCCTTAGAGAAGTCACTGTTCATTATGATATTTGAGCTGCTGCTGGTGATTGATTTGATCGTATTAATCTGTTAAAAAGGAAGAAGTTAGTGAACTAAAATAGCAAATGATTGGAGCCATGAGTCATATAAAAAGTGAATAGTTCTTGTGCTAATTGATACAGCTTGTCACTGATATTATTTGCTATAAAACATGAAAAATTATGGAAAAATCACAAAGACAGATAAGATGATATAATGCTTGGGAGTTGGGAGGGCTCGGGACTTTGATGCCATATACTGGTTAATTTGTAATTATTTGTTCAAGGGCTTCCAACACCTTAAATCAGTGTCGTTTTTCACCCAAAATTAATTAAGAAATAACACCTCTGACACGATGCCGCCATGAGCCATTAAATTTGAATTCTTTAAACTTTAAAGATGAAATTTTCTGTCCATCACTAACCAAAAAAAAAAAAAAAAAAAAAACAGTGGATAAACTTCCTGAAATGCTGAAGATGAATAACAGCAAGCACAATTGCGATGGCAAAATATGCAAAGAAGAGTTGAAAACACATTAATCAGCCATGAAGCCAAAACTAAAGAGAACAAGAAATAGAAACCCAATGTCGATTGAAAAGTGAGCATACCCGCATTGCAGAATCGTCATTGGCGTTATTCATCTGGTGGCTTTCCATGGTTTCTCCGGATCTCTAGACCAACCGATCAACATAAATTAATAAACAAAGACGGTTTCTATTCCAAAATGGGTATGATTGTCAACTTAAGGATAAATGAGTACCTGGGGACGATTTTGCTCTGAACGGATCTTTGAAGGTCGATTTGTGAAGCAGCAAGCCAAAACCCTCCTCATTTATACGCACCGTTTAAGATTTTCAAGTGAAGTCAAAGAAAAGAGCGGGACCAACCAACCAATCAAATTGCAGTTAACTTTTGCCTCAGGTTTTCCCAACATAATAAAAAAGTTAAAAAATAACGATATTGTGGATCATTGATTAAGCAGTCGCTAATCTCCAAACCCCATTGTTATGTTTTATTTTTATTTGTCTCTTCTCTGCAAGGCTAAGGCTGTTGAGGCTTCCCTCGTTTTGCTTTGTCTTGCAGAAAGGTTTAACCTCCACTGGGATGCTATACTTGAATTGGAATTAACGATTTAAAGTTGATGAAAGCAATTTGCCCACCATTAGCATATATTATTTGCGGTAGCTTGCTTCATATACTTTGATTATAAGCAACAAAAATTTCTAATCCACTTAAATTAGGTGAAGATGGATTTTCAGTTGGTACGATAATGTTTGGGGAGAAACTAGAGATCTGATCATTAATTATTAAAGTTGCTCAACTTCTATTGGTGAACCAGTGTGACTTTTTATTTGTGATTAATATGATATCATTTAAGAATCAGAAACATGACTGCAGTTTACTGGAGGTGCTTACACTTCAGTGCTCACTACCTGCTAAAGTGATTAAACATTAAAAAAAAAAAAAAAAAAAATCACTCTTGATGCTCAGCTAAACCTGCCACCCTTTTTCTATCTTGAAAGAATGGCAAGGTTGATTTGGTAATCAATAATACTATATATACAAAAACTGTAATATGGTAAAAATAGTAAATATAATTAATACAACTTAAACTAATTGTCCAAGACGAATAAGAGGATGAGGCTCCATGGATGACAACTGTTCATTTCCAACTGCAGCCAAACATTACTAATCCGAGGTGGACATTTAAACTAATTGTCAATTGAATAAAACATTCCCTCAGCTTGACAGGACCAGACGTTAATAAGCACGCGTAAAGAAGGACGAGTTGGAGAGATGGTCAACCTGGGCGTAATTGTTATGGAAATAAGAAATGGACGTTTTAAAACTTAGATGTGTTGAAACTTTTGTGGGCTCAGCCCATTCAATAGCAGTCTAAGTGCTCTATATCGAGGCCCTGTTTGAGGAGGGTAAGGTTTCTAAGCCCATCTTAACAATAAATCATATAAAACACACAATTTCTAATAAAAAACAACAGCAAAGGAAATCCAAATATGGATGCCATGGCGTTGGCGGTAGAAGAGAAATTAAATAAGAATGTTATGTAACTTCAACAAGGCGTTGTCTTCCGATTCAGACACACTTTTCTTATTGTCTTTCAATTTCCACTACTTTAATTGGCATGTGTTTTGTGTTATTGTACCTTTTCCAGAAGAATTGTGTTATTCGTGCTTATATGAATTGCAAACTGAAAATATGTTTTAGTAATGGTAATTTCCAAAGAATTGCGTGTCATTCCTGTCTAATATGAAATAAGAAAATTCCACGGTTACCCTTAATCAAAACCCGAATTACACAACTAACTCAGCTATCAACCTCCTAACTTACTTAAAAAAAAAGGTAACGGCATCCGACCCCTTTGAACAGCAACGTACTATGTAACGCATTGTAGTGGCAAGCCCAGTTCAGCCCTCCACTCTAAAGTTTGAAAACAAACACATATGACATCACGCATAACTAACACAACTGCTGTGTTAGAAACTTCGGGTAATACTAATACATGAACCTTCCGTCTTCTCTTCAATCAAAACGACATCCAACTATCCAAGTCTCTTATGCGATGGCTTCTATTGAAGGAGGTTCTGCTTCTTTACATGTGAGAGGATCCAAGAAGGAGCAAGTTGCTCAGATCAAGAAGAGCTATGAGAATGAGAAGGAGAAGAAGAAGAGTGCGAGATATTCGCATATCCCGAGATTTTCTTGTTTGAAAACCAAAACAGACGAGATGGGGAATTTCGACTTGGAGATGGAGGTCAAAACTGATCAAGGAGACCGGCCGAGTCCTACTCACCTCGTTGTAATGGTTAATGGTATTATCGGGAGGTAAGTGAGTTAGTCACAGTGCTTAAAGCTCATTAAATGGAGGTTATGAAGGTTGAATTAAAATGTGGATTAGTATTCTACTAATAATTATTGTTTTTTTTTTTTTTTTTTTTTTTTTTTTTTTTTTTCAAATATGCGTAGTGCTCCAAATTGGAAAATATGCTGCAAGACAGTTTTTGATGAAGTATCCTGAGGATCTAATTGTTCACTGTAAGTTTAATAATCCTTCTCTCTCTCTCTTAACTTTGTTTCGGTTGAATCTTTGCATGTACTCACTTGCCATTTCTATTTTGAGTTTTATGGATATAATGGGTATATATATACAAGATGTATCTTCACGCTAATTTTGCCTTCATACTTCAATATTCAACAATGTTGGTTTATGTTGTGAAATGAATGGTAAATGATTAACTTGCAATGCAGGTAGTAAGCGTAATTCTTCAATGTTGACATTTGATGGTGTTGATGTAATGGGAGACAGATTAGCACAAGAGGTGTGTTATGGCTTACTGATTAAACCATTAATGTTCTTGTTCTGGATTGTTCTGAGAACCAGAATTCTGATATTGAATATTGTTTCTCTTTTATTTCTCGTTCAGATTATTTTCATAGGACACATGAGTTATCTATGATTTAAAGTACCTCAATATGAATTTGGGAAGGGTATTATTTCTTTCAGGTAATATCAGTCATTAAACGTCGTCCAAGTGTCCAGAAGATCTCATTTATTAGTCACTCCTTGGGTGGCCTGATATCAAGGTATGCCATTGCTAGGCTTTATGGACGAGATGTCACCAGTGAACTTCCCCAAGGAAATGGAGAATATAGGGATAATGGATCTGGAGATACATTCCAGAATGGAAAAATTGCTGGGCTGGAGCCCATAAATTTTATAACCTCAGCGACTCCTCACCTTGGTTCAAGGGGTCATAAGCAGGTGATACATCTTTGCTTACTATGTTCGGACATATAATCAACTCTTCCTTTTAGATAATAGTTTTCTCTGATGCTGTATCATGATAACGGGGAAGTCTAGACTTCTTATTTTTCTCTTTTGGTCATACTATATTGGGACTTCTGAAAAGTTATAATGATGCAAAATGAATAAACAACATAGCTTAAGAATGAATTAACTGATACCATTATTTTTCCCTTTAATTTGTTATGACATATGACCTAACTTTTCTTTCATGTCCCTTATTATTCCTAATAGTGTCAAGTGAGCAATAATGAAATCTTGGAATGTGTCTGCTTAATTTCCCTCCATTTGTTTTTTGGCTTCACTTTTACATAGTTTTCTTATGTTGTGGCACTTAGTTTTCAGGTCCCAGTATTTTGTGGCTTTTACACCCTGGAAAAAGCAGCTGCCCGTACATCCTGGTTTCTTGGTAGAACTGGGAAACATCTATTTTTGACTGACAGTGATGAAGGAAAACCTCCTCTTCTTCTTCAGATGGTCACTGACTGTGAAGATCTTAAATTTATGTGAGTTGTCCTTGTAAACTTATTAGGTGTTTACTGTGAAGATTTTAATTTTTGAGACTCATCCTTATAAAATTATTACTGTGAGTGTAATTGATTCCCACTTTTCATCACCTTATCTTGTCTCTACAGATCTGCCTTGCAGTCCTTCAGGCGTCGCGTAGCCTATGCAAATGCACGCTTTGATCGTATCCTCTAGTTTATACTTTCATCTCTTTGAATTGTGCCTCTCTCTATTGACTTCTAATCATTTGGATAAGAAGCTGAATGAATGTGTTAAACTGCTTTTACAGTAAAGGAAATAGGGTGACCAAGTGGATTTGACCACTTTGGCACTCCTCAAATAGTCTATTCTTGATATACTTTCTGTTTGTAGTAAGAACTTAACAATCTTCTTAGACCTTGTAGGGTGGAGTACATCATCACTGCGGCTTCCGGATGAGCTCCCAAAGGTAATTTTGAAGTCTAGCATAGATTGTGAATACTAGCATTAGTTATTTATTATTATTATTGCTAGGAATTTAGCATTAGTTAATCTCACTCTTTCTTCTATCAGAAGCAACATCTTAGGAGAGCTGACAAGTACCCACATGTTGTAAATGTGGAGACAGCAAAAACAGCAAGTCCTCGAGAAGAAATCAATTTGGAGAGCATAAAACCTGGAAGTGAAACTGCTGACATTCAAGGTTTGCTAGTTGTCTCTTCATATTTTAAGGTGTTATTGATATTCAATTTTTCATCTTGAGTCCAGTAGTGATTTGATCATTGATATAACTTTTCTGGGTTTCTTATTCCCTCAAAGAACATCTGAGAGTCCAATACTAAATGTGATGATAATACATTTTACTACGTGAGAAATTTTAAATAAGACATGCATAGATTACTAGCACAATTATTTCCTGCAATTATGTCCAGTTGCCAATATCTGCTTTCTGTATATTGTCAAACCATGGGTACAAGCAGGGACAAACTTTCTTATGGTTATATAGTCATTTCATATATTGCTTGTAAAGATTTTTGAACGAGGAACAAGCTCTGGTTAGTAAAAGATTTACAATTTGAACACAAAAATTTCAAAGCATTTTTTATTCTGAAGTTGAGATGTGATATCTGGGTCAAATCAATTCTCTTTGGGTGATTCTGGGGCTGCAATTGGATTTTGTAATGCTGTTTACAGAGAAATTTTAAACTTTTGGTTGAAACTAGGTCTCAGGTTGGTCTTATATGGCAGAGGCCTAGGTTGCTAGTGGTTTTAGGGGTTCTCACATGGACTTAGGATAGGCTGAAGATTGCACTAAAGGCTAGTCCCCATTGAGCTGAACCATGAGGAGTTCAGACGGCCCATTTGAATATTGCTGAAAATGATTTTGAAGAGTTTGATTGGATTTTAACACTTCAGGAAAGGTCAAGATATGTTATTTTAAGAATGAATCAGATAATACAAAGTTGTAAAATCATCTATTTGCATTAGAAAACTATGTTGTAAAATCATCTATTTGCATTAGAAAACTATGTATGATTTTCTTCCCATGGCATTCTAGTAATTCTAAGTTCAATTCAAAGATGATGGTTGAAGATCAATTCTAGCCTTGTAGACATAATTTTCACTCTGCTTATTACTTGCAACAATTGTAGAGAAAATGCTCAGAGGTTTGACGGCTGTGAGCTGGGAACGGGTTGACGTTAACTTCAGTGGAAGCAAGCAAAGATTTCTGGCTCACAGTACCATTCAGGCAAGTTTTGTGCATTTTTTAGATTCATCTAGGAAACAGAGTTCATTATACACTGTTAGTCTTAGGAATATCAATTACTGCCTTGAGTCTTACGCTGCCCACTGGTGCTGCATTTGCAATACTTCATTTCTGGAAGTTACCTCTAAAGAGACACTGTTGTAACATTTGTTAATCTTATCCTCTATTTTCAGGTGAAAACCTATTGTATCAATTCTGATGGAGCTGATGTGATCCAACATATGATTGACAATTTTATCCCTTGAAAGGTTCCAAGTTGTTATAGTTGCATTTTAAATGCAATTTTCAGTGGCTTCTTGAGCTATTGAAATCTATGAGGGAATCCTAGTTTTAGTGACTTAAATCTGAACCTGGGTTCAAGGCAGCTATTATGGCAGATCTCCGCAATTTAGACAAAAATGGAATTGTGATGCTTGATCTTGGGTAGAGATGGGCGATAGTTTAGCACAGACCATAGTAAAGAAAGAGAAATGAGGGAGAGAGAGACACATTGATGTAATTCTTATTTAGTATTATTCCTAATAACCAGAAGTTCTAAATATAGAATAAAAGGTTATATTACATTTTACTTCGGGAAGGTGTGGGAATAGATGGATATTAATTTGTATTCAGGTTAGACAGCCTAGCTATAAGCTCAAACAATGTGAATTGAAATACCCTCATTCTTATTGATTTTGGTCCTTTGTGATTGACGATATTGTCTAAGGCATTTGTTCCATCCTAATCCAAGTAGAACCTTCGGTGACATTATAAATCTAAGGTATATTGCTCCCATTAGTCTGGCATTGTGTTCTGTACTAAAGTTTATTAATCCTCTTTAGAGTTAGATTCAACTATTATTAATTTAGGGTGAGAGGAAAGAAGCAGATAGGAATTGTGTGTAAGCATGCAACTTAAGTGAAAAGTCTATCTCAGGAAGGATGGGAACATGGTGTGGAACTTCGCAAAAATAATAATATATATGTTGTCTTATTATTTGTAACTTTGTTAGTGTCTTATTTCCTCTCAAAATTTTACAGACTTGGGTCCATTCCATATAAACAACTTCTGGGTCTTTTAAAGACAACTTGATGATTCCTGGAGGTGAAGTGAAGTATTTGTTTGTACATCTTAAATACACAAAAAATGGAATAAAATGAATTGCCATCTTAAAATTGAATAAGCATGATCTAGTCCCTTGACTTTAATCAACAAGTGCTGTATATTAATGAAGCATTTAAAGTGTTTGTAAAATGTGGTATATATACGAGTGTTTGCAATGTGAAAAAGTGGTATTATCTTAATTGGAGGTGGAGGGATGTTTTATGGTACTTTTGGCAACATAAATAAGGTGGGGAAGTATGCATTCTCTCTTCCCTAAGTGTGGGTGAATTTGATGGGAAAATCACACCAGCCATACTTGGTTGCAGTTCCCATGTAATTGTATGGCTTGTTATGCAATTTCATTGTCATGGTATTGGAAGTATGTCTACCCTCTATTAGTAATAGCAATAGCGAAATATATATACTCTTCCCAAGGTAAAGAGAAAGGATATTGGCGTGTTGAAGTGAAAATTGCTCAAAGCCCAAAACACAAACGTGGGAGACAAATCGAAAGTTTAGATAAAGGAAAGCGAGAATCCAATTCCATACAATACATGGCCCTATTGCAGAAACCTCTCTATCATTTAAGCACTTGTGCCATATCTTTTGTTTCTGTTTTTGTTTTTTTCACTCACTCATACACACTGTTCTTGCTGTGCTGTCCATTCTTCCTTTTTCTTGCGCTGCTGCCATAACAATTGATATATATATATATATATATATATATATACACTCTTTTCCATACGGTGTTGCTGTTGCCTTGGTTTTTTGGTGGCTCATATAACGAGGTCAAGGCCATTCCCTTTTCCGTTGAGGTCCTCCCCCCTCTTTTTTTAGCCTCGTTCAACTCATATTTTAGCCTTCCACGTTCCGCCCTTTCTTAGAGAGAGAGATATAGATATATATACGAAGGTTAGAATATGCGTGAGCCATCTTTTTTGCATTAAGGAGGTGGCATTCAATCACTGAACCTCTCTTTGACACTTTTCAGCAACTCAGATTCACTTCTTTTCTACACTGCCAACTATTCAATTTTTTCAGCCTCTTTCTTTCTGTTAAGTCACTGCTCTCTCTCTCGCTCTCTCTTTCTCTATAGTCTATACTTTACAATTACCCCTTCTAAAGGCTTTGCTCGCTCACTTTCTCTCGGATAAAATGGGCGTCTCTCAAAATTCTGTATGTTTCCGCAGAAACAGACACCTGGTTATTTACTTGCTCTTCCTCTTGGTTTTAAGCTTGACCCAAGTCAGGTTCATGGCTGAAGGTAAGTATGTCCTTGTTTAAGTTCAAAAAAATTTACTAGACATGAAAATTCCGTTTTATTTTGCTCACTTCCAGTTCTTTCATGAATTTTAGGTAGAGCAATATCCAAGCTAACGGAGGCTGCTGCCCAGGTATTGGCAGATATTTCTGCATCAAACTTTTTATTTTTATTTACAAGTAGCTATCATCAATTTTTAGTTAATAAATTTTCAAATCGTGCACACAGAAACAAATGGCAGAGGATAAGGTGGTAGTTAGCAGGAGCATGATAGGGTCAAGCCCGCCAAAATGTGAGAGAAGGTGCAGCTCTTGTAAGCACTGTGAGGCAATTCAGGTCCCGGTGAGAACCCGAGCACAAGCCCATGGAAGTCGCTTCTCTGCAGTTTCATACTATAGAGGTGATGACATCTCTAACTACAAGCCCATGAGTTGGAAGTGCAAGTGCGACAACTTGATTTTCAATCCTTGATACAAGGAACTGTTTTACTTAAAGAGGTTCCAGATATGGAGCTTTTGTGTATCTCTGACTTCAATTGT
This sequence comes from Pistacia vera, assembly GCF_008641045.1. Taxonomy (NCBI): domain Eukaryota; kingdom Viridiplantae; phylum Streptophyta; class Magnoliopsida; order Sapindales; family Anacardiaceae; genus Pistacia; species Pistacia vera. The sequence goes on from NW_022196013.1 coordinate 197,961, forward strand.
ATACTTTCTTGTATGTATGAGTTAACTTTGATTTCCCCTGTATAAGAGTCTTGTACTTGGCAGAATTCTTTTCTTCTATTTCTTGGTAACCTTTTTTCTTTTCTTTTCTTTAGTGACATCATTCATCTATGTAATGACTAGTCCAATTGCGGTTTCTTTTAACAACTTTCATATAAGATGGAAAACAAAACAGCGTAATAAATGATCATCTTTCAAAATTCAAAAAATAAAATTGTAAATGACGACATGGGGTGTTCAAAGGAGATGAAAAAGATGGGGAGATGGGTTCGTATCAAGCATGTCAGACAGTTCTGGTTTCGTATCTTACAAGATTTGTGCATCAGAGAGAAAGCCTGTTCATTTTGACAGCCTACCTCGAAGGGATAAACCATCAAACGTACCATATGATCTCATTATATTCACTTTTTCTTAACTTACTAATAATCCATACATTCTCTGTTTTGATGATTAAACTGGTAATTTCATTTCGCGTTCCAGTAACTTTTTACCCTTACCCCCCATCAAACAGAAAGTAAAACAAATAAGTGGTACTTCTAGTTTAGGGATATTATTATTAATTAAATATCATATCTATGGTTTTTCATTTCCTTTTTTCGTAACATCCCGGGAAGAGTTGAATAGCTTGTACAGTAATTATCCTATTACGTGTATCCCTGTCCCAGAGGACAGAGGGCTAGTTAGTATAGACATTAAATGCCACATTTATTGTGGCTCTGACCATGGATGTATACAGAGTAAACTAAAGGCTCATCACCGTCATTCATGAGCTTTTCTCTCTTTTGCGCCAACCCCTTTGGTTACTTTACTTACATAAAATCATTCTGTTTACTGTCTAGAAATTACTGCTGACGTTCAAGTGCGGTCAAACTTTGTTTAGTTGTGAAGATATGTCAAACTAATACTACAAAACATCTAAGCATCAATAAATAAAAAACAAAAATGGATGATTTCTCACAAAATAATCCACTTGCTGAAACTTATTGGCTTTTTCTGTAAACTCTTGAGACTAATTTTCTCCCACAAACTTATAATTGGTTAGATGAGATTCATCGTTGATATACTAAATCTATTATGAGTTAATTAATTATAAACTACCATACTGTATTCATAAAAAAAAGTTACTGAAATTTTTTTTGACCGTAAGCAATAGAATTTAAAGATGTAATTATCCACTAATATAGTGTTGTTATACCCAAGTGAGTGAGAGCAAAGTTGAATACTTTGTCTTTGTTGACGCTTACTGTTGTTATACCCAAGTGAGTGAGAGCGAAAGTTGAATACTTTGTCTTTGTTCACGTTTGATTTTGGACACTAACGATTTATACATAAGAAGTATTAAATGGGCTTAAGAATCACACGTAATGGATTTATGAGATTTAAATATGAAGCTGAGATTATATATGTTGTAAAAAACATAAATAAAAGATTAGCAATAAGGGTTTTCATAATGATTCAGATGCTCAACAAACGATTCCTATATCCACTGTTATTTTATTGATTTCTGACTATTTTTATGATTTTGTCCGTAAGACATATAAAGATGAAGAAATATAGTATTTACAGATAGAGAATAAAATAAAGTTCAAATCTCAACCTAATCTCCTTCTTCGAGAAGAAGAATATCCACTTATACACCTAAATACTAAGAATATCCACTTATACACTTAAATACTTAATATAATAAGATAAAATTTGCATAAATATCTTTAAAAAAATATAGGTGAAGCAGAATATCCACTTATACACCTAAATACTTAATATAATAAAATAAAATTTGCGTAAATATCTTTAAAAAAATATAGGTTTAACAACAGACTTATTAGGCTGATATTAACGTAACTTTTTTTAGACATAACAATATTAAATGTTTCTCTCTTATGTCTCTGTTCTGCCAGTGTTGGCGGGTTCAAGACACCAAAATTTTCAGTTGGTAATTTCAGAGGCAAAAAGAGCCAAGTCTGTGGTGCCGTGCGTGACTGCGTGTCCTTTTAGCTTGGAAGAATGAGCCCAGAAACCAGACGAGAAACCAATTAACAGCTAGATTAGATAAATCCACACCGACATAAAAATTAAAGAATGTGTTACAAACCTGATCGTCATGCTGAAGATCAGATACTCAAAATTTATTAAACTCAACTATATCTATCAGAATTTTACTTTCTTCCAAGCATTTTTCTACTGCATGCTATAAACTCTGTTGCTTAAAATTAATTGTGATTGTTAGTGTATCTATTCCATTTGAAAATGACTTGCAAATGAATTCGCCATAATGTCGGCCCAGTTTGGAGTAGTTCTAAGAAACTGTCGAGTTTCTAAACAACCACAAAATGCACTCTCTACTTATCCATTATTTTTCAAACGTCCAAAGTTTGGCTACTGGCAGTTCGACACGAGGAGGGAGAGAAGTTAAAATGGGGTTTATCCCAACATAAATAATTGGCTGGTTTATGCAATTTGAAGAAATTTGTGGTTATTCAGTAGCAGTTGGCCCGTTAGTGCAAAACCAGAAATGTTTAAAAATTTGTGGACAACAAGGCCTCCAACCATGGATTTAACCGAACAAGTAATACTAAATACATCACAGCCATTTCTTTGAACACCCTTCATTTAAGTCACTATTCAACACTCACCAAAAGTGAAAAGTTGGGTTCCAACTTTCGAGCCTCCCGGCCCAAAACAGATGTTTCTGTAATTCACAGGTAATGTATGTACGATCAGTTTATAGTTAACGCGAGAGAGGTATTGCTTTTTCCTTTTTTTTGTTTCTATTAACAATCATTACATGTGTGAATATCAACAAGAACAAACTTGTACTAATTTACAAAAGTTAATGTTACTCAATTAGGTCCTACATTGCATTGAAAATATTGCTCACACACTATCTCTCTCTGTTCCAAGAAAGACACATGCTTCCGACTCCTTAACAACTCACTTTCACCTTTTCTCTTCTGTATCTGTATACACCACTTCTTTGGAGCATTAAATTTCCTTTTTCCACGTATAAACTAAGACTTACTAGTTACCCAGTTCACTATAGCCTCAAAAAAGCATTTTTTTTTTCTTGATTAATTACCGTATCAGGATCTGCAAGTAATCTAGCTGCACCTGAGGTAACCTTTTTCTTTTTGGTTTTTTCTTGCGATATTATCTTGTTTTTAAGGGTTGTAGATAAGATTTGTAGCAGTCTCATGACTTCTGTTGCTAACCTTTAGTTAAAATTTTGGAGTTTCAATTGATTTTTGGCTTCTTTAATTTGGGTACAGCAAATGCTGAAATGAGTTTTGTGGTTTTCGTTGTCATGTTAAATAAATTTCCCAGTTTAAAGTTTGTTATTGTTCTTTCTCTTGATTGTAGCTGGAATGCTTAAATGGGTACAGCTGGTCTTTTCTTCTTTCTTAATTGCTTAATTGCAGCCCGTATTATATTTCTGATACTATAAATCTATGATAAATCATGTATTTATGAAAGTAATTTTTTTATTGGGTATTTGGTTCTGTTTTCAACTGGAGAACTTTGAACCCATTCAATTCTGATAAAACTTTACTCCTTTGCCTAAACAACTATAGTTCGACATTTATTTAAATTATGGGAAGTGGACTGTGGACACTTCTAGATTGTTGAATTCATAAGACTAATTTCCCCCAATAGTTCATGTTGCTACAAGTTGGTGTGTGTGAAGACTCTTAAGCTTTCCTGCAAAATGTCATATATAGGAACTAAGAGGGGTGTTACCATTTCTTTCCCCTCTTTGAAATCATGAAATGGTGTTCATTTGTCCTTTCTATCTTATTTGGTTGCGTAGATGTGGAATTTCAGGTGTTTTTATCATGATTATTTGGTAAAGTTCTGGTGAATTTAGTTGCTTGGATAGCAAAACTCCAGTAGGTTTTGAATTTCAAAATTGTGTGCTTCTTCAGTGGTGATGTCACTAGTGAAACTTGCATGTAATTATTGGCCAGAGTCGCTGTTATTGCGTATTGTTGTCGAGTAGCAGGTGAGGAGGAAGGGTTCAATATATATTTTATAATGTAGAAAGATGAGGATAACAGGGCTTCTTATGATGTTTATTTTCCTTTTATAGTTAGTTATTATTGGTGTCCTGTATTAGTAAAGCTTGTAAGAGCTGTAATCACCCTATGGTTGGTATCTCGTTTTCTGTTTGATTTCCTATGTTTGCAATACCCCTTATTATGGGATTTTAAACTTTTTGTTCGAATATAATTATGTTACTAAAATTTGATTACTTTTTACCTTGTTTGAATGGTGTGTATATGGTTGTCTTAGGTCAATGTTTTAGTTTCTATGTGAAGGCTTGTGTTGACTTAGATTTTTGTTTAAAGAGTTAAGAAACAACAATAGAAGAGTTACTTGGAGTTTCCCTTTCTATTTCTTGTAGCCTTAATTGTGTGTTGCCTGCATTTTCTTTTTTCTGTGTGTTTACACTTATGCTGATGGGATTTGCCGCTTTCTGCGTATAATTGAAGGAAATTTATATATTATAAAGTATGTCCTTGTTGAAGCAATCTCCTAGTAAAAACCTGAGGACTAAAGGATTCAAGGTGAAGAATGTTGTTCAGATATGTTTGTTGCTTGCCATTTGCATATGGTTGCTTCACCAAGTCAAGCACTGCTACGATGAAAAGAGAGTATATAAGAAGGACACTGCAACAGTATCAGAAGTGCAGAGTGGACATGAAAGTATCAAATTTGGCAGGAAGGATATCCGCTCTCAAACACTGCAAACAGCTTTGGACGTAGATAGGCAAGAAGATCGGCAAGGAGTATTTAATATGGAGTTTGAAGAGGTGGGGGAGAATAAAAATGAAGAAAGCGAGGAAGAAGGAAGAGGAGGTGGAGACGATGAGATAGATGGACATGATCAAGAGAAATTGGAAGAAGAAGAATCTGAAGAATTTGAGGATCCCATTGATGAAGAAGATAGGGTGGAAGAAGAAAGTGAAGAGCAAGAGAATGAAGGAGCGGGCAGTCACTTTGAGGATGGAATTTCATCAGTAAATCAAGCCCAACATGGAGGTGAAAGAAATTCCCAAACAAAAGAGGAGCAACTAGAAGTAGAGAAGAAGATCAACCTGGGTTGAAGACTTTGCTTGGAGAACCAAAATTGTAGCAAATAAATGTGAAGATGCAGCTACTTTCTAATGAACTTGTAGGAGGATTTACTCAGAAGTCCTAGCTATTTTCAGAAGATACATATTTCCATAGGCAATTGTACAAATGTTTTTGCTTAATGTCCAGCCATGCCTAGATGAAATAATCAAATTTGGCATGTAAATACTCCCATCAAATGTGTATAACTTTTACCAGGGAGTATATTAAGAGTATGCAGATGACACTAGGGATGAAGGAAAAATTGTAACTTATGTTCATCCACCTATATGCCATGCTCTACGCATACCAGATTAATTTTAAGTTTTCTTCGTATGTGTAAATATTTTTAATCAAAAGTAAAACAGGTGTGTGTTAGGGTAGTTGGTTGATAACGGTGGCGTTTAGTTATTGCCTGGGAAAGGCCTCGACTGACTTAACTCGGGTTGAGGTTAACAGTCAACTGTCAGCTGATGATGGGTTAGAGGGTTTCATAGCCATTCACCTATTGTCTATTGTAATTTACAACTAAGCTAACACATTGTAGTTTGAATAAAGTAAAATTTTGAAATCAGGTTAATGAAATTACGAAATATATTTTACAGTGTTATATAATTAACTTAATTAAAAGAGTTTTTTTTTTTTTTTTTAATTTGCAAAAATATGTTCATTAAGTGTGTTAACCGGGTCAAGAAGAACGTAATATAAACAAATGAGACCAGATTAAAATTAAATAATCTGTATTGAGATTAACCGACGTTCAAAGCAATATTAAAAATTGGCAAACTTAAATATGAAAATTGAAATTGACACGGTATCTGACCTGAGATACAAAATGTTGTGGCGCAGGCCTTTTAGATCAATAAAATTCGAAGCACGTACAAGAAATCATTTTCTTGTGAGCAGCAAAACTGTTGGTCTAAAAATCTGGGTTTTTAATTCCCTACGACTTAAAGAAAATGTTGATAGATAGACTGGGGAATAGAAGTCCAACTTTGGGCCAGGAGTAAGGTAAGGACCACAAGCACAATGTACGCTTATAGCATAAATTTCTAATCGGGAAATTCGGAAACTGAAAAATGTTGATTTGCACATGAAATCCTGCAACACTCAATTAGAGGAAAACATCATAAATACAGGGGCAGCGAAGGTCAGAGCAGCACCGTTTCTAATCTACAGTCAAAGGTTTTTGATACGAAAATACATTTACGTAATTCTGTGCATGTTTACATAGAAAAACTTGATGACTAAATTGTAAAAAGAAGTCCCGATGGAATGAATGATGATAGTTTGATATTAAAACACATGAATTTAGTGAAAAATGAATCCCCTGTATTTGCAATAAGGAGTCATTGGGTTATCCATTTTCAAGAATCCTTGTGATGGACCGGTTGATGTGCATTCCACTGCAACAGCATCCAAATTATTGACGTGCCTGGTCAAAACAAACAGTTCAATTAAAAATGATATCAAGCAACAAGATCTAATGAGAACTTACAACATCAAATATAGAACTTAACAAGTTCTAGTTGTAAATTTTGCCCAATAGCAGAAACTGAAGTAGAAAAATCAGTATTTAAGCGATCATTGTTAAGATGCTATCCAAGATCAGATATCAAACTGATCAGCTTTTTGCATTGATATGAAATTAACACTGAAGATAATTAAAGGAAAACAAACCGGGCAATTTCAATCCAATTTCAAAGTGTATAGGAAAAACAAGCATAATATGATGGTCGGTTTTAATTAAGAAAACTAATACCTGCAAAGATGCCGACAGTTGTAAGATTTGCGATCGCCATTGTCTGATATATTAAGTATTCAGTCAAAAAATGGCCAAGAGCATACACAAATGATAAGAAGGTTGCCAAATATAGTGGCTTGTTGTCAAGGTTAAATGCACAAAGAACACAAAGAGTGCAAGTCAAAAGCGTCCAGACCCCAAATGTCCTTCCATGAACTTCAGTCACTACATGGCATTCACAGAGAGACAGAGATCATCAAGAATTTGTTAGCAGAAAACACCACATACAAAAATTAGAAAATGGATACTGAAACACGTAAGTTCTTTTGATGAACATGTGTCATTTTGTCTTTCTCGTGATGAGATTAATTAGATATCCATTCAACAGTGAAGGAAACCCAAGAAGCTTCATATTATATTTGAGCAAGAAAAATGTTTATACTGTAGTTAGAAAATACAGCCCAGTAGACACTTTACAGTAATGCTTTGTCATATGGAAAAATTAATTTGTAGTTATATTGTTGGAAGGATATCATCCCTCTTCTCCACTTGTTTAACTTACATGAACTTAATCAGTCCTCCATAAGGCTACAAGAAAAATTTGTTCGCAACTAACATCTTAAAAAGATATAGGACTAACAATAATTAGCCATAATATATGAAAAGAAAAACTTGAGTAACCATTGTATCTATCCAAGGTTTAATGCAACAAGTGCAAATCAGTATGTCAAGTTCAAATGAATAGAAGTTTTGTTCTGTTGGCTTCCAGGCAACAAGTAATCTGAAATTTCAAATTGTTTACTTTCTCTAAGTTTCTTCAACTTTCTCAACCAAATAGTTCACCACAGCAATGAGTGGCTTCTAGTCATACACTTTCACCGTGAATGAAGGGATTGTGCTCTCCTTATTTTATTGGGAAGGAATCTTTTAGGTCAACACCGTAAATCAACTTGACTATGCTAAAACTTCACGTGAAGCTAGGATACAGCAAAGTCTAAAAGTGAGAACACATTTTGAAAGTACTTAGTGTTTGGAAAGAATATGAATGCAGAAATCATGCTGAAGACACATCTGAGAACTGATCAATGGCTAAAGACACAGAACACAAATTGCATACATGCACCAAAAATAACATGCAGCAAAGATGAACAAATCCACATTGTGCTTGGCAAAACCTCTATTTTTTTTAGGGGTATTGTGATGGAAACCCAACATTCTATTTCTATCTTCGCCATCAGACTCAAGTTCAGTCTCAGCTAAGCAAATTCAACCCCCCCTTATTAGTGCTCTGAAGATCCACCATTCCCTAGGTCATCACTTATGCGTTCAATATAAATCAAATCCCATATTTTTCTCAAATATGTCTTTTCTATAAAGAATCCGCAATGTCTTCCTTTATCATAACATAATCTTTCATTTCATGCACAAAATTAAACATGCATGCACTTTGAAGATCGCTGTTTCAGCACCTGGAAACAAATCCACATTGTGCTCAGCAAAATCTTTTCCTTTCTTTCGATTTTCTCCTTTCATTTAGTCTAAGACACCAACGTACATCATTCTCAAAAATCAGACTCCAAATCCAGAGTCTTCATAGCAAATTCATCCCCTTGTTATTGTTCTCTCTATCACTATCCAATAATTTTTCTTGATCTTGGCCTTTGAACTTGAAATGACTTATTCAATTATTTATTTATTTATTTTTATTTTTTACTTTAATTAACACTATGTATCTTTCTTGGTTTTGTCGATTTAATCAACCAAATCAACATCAAAAGAAAAATGTCCAACCCCAGTTATACGCAAAGCAGTTAATAGAGATCTGAATCCACTAACATCATCTAAAATTCAACAGAAAGTTATTGCCCTTTTAACACCGACTACAACATGTCTAAATACATATATTATCTAACATAATCACTCCAGAAACATACCACGAACTGAAGCTGGACTTAGTTTTTCAAATACTTCATGCTGTGATCAAAGATACAATCTTAACATATTAACATAATATTTCAAATTTATTATGTTGTCAGAATCATTCTTTATATTGCCAATTAAACATAAATTCAAAGCTACCAGGTCTGGCCCCATTATCTGGTTATCGTTTTCAAAGTACTTTCCTCTCTTTTTTACAAAACGTGAATAATGGTTATTTTAATTGAGTAAATCCCAAGAATCTTAAAATCTCCAGACTTTGGGATCTCAAATAAGAACTTTGTGACGTAAATCGGTGTCTGGGTTCAGATGCACTGACCCACATGTACGCCCACAAATACAGTAGTTTGTCTCCAAATTCAGTAATGACCAATGAAAGGAGAAGTTTCCTATCATGTGATTTTAATTGAAGAGAAACTACATTGCTAATAAAAAAGACAAAGAAACTGTAGATTTGTGAAAAGAGAGAGCGAAACATACTGGTAGTGTTGGAGAAGACAGCAAGTCTGAGAGCCCAAATATCGAAGAAGCCGAACCATACGGAGGCCAACCGAAGAAAACCCACCAGCATCAGCCACCATCCCAATGCCTTCATCTTTCACCTTTCTTCTTCAGTCACTGTATTCTTTGTATGTGGCTCACTGTGTTTCGAACTTGTTTTTTCTTTTTAGCTTAACAAGGAGAGATAGTAAACCGCAGCGTTTTAAATGGTTGACCACTTGACTTTGGTTTTGTAGTGAATCTTTTTGCCTCTGGAATATTTTATGCTCACTGTGAGTGGTACTAGCAAAATAAACACACCCACCCCGACCCACTGTGAGTGGTACTAGCAAAATAGCCACCCCCACCCCCACCCCAAATTGACTCTAGTAAACTCCATTTGTAATTTAATTCCAAATTTACCCTCATTTAAAAAAAGAAAAAAAATTAAAACTCAAGTAGTTTTGTTGACATATTTTCTCCCCGAACAAGTTTAAATTTTAGTTTTCGAATAATAAACCCTAAGTCCTAATGTATATATTCTTGTAAAGTTGTATTCTCTCCACAATTATGAGATAAAACAATAACTATAGCTACAATATTCTTTGTGAGTAACTAATATTTCCCTATGTTGTTGCCATTTCTCACACCAACGAGAGTAAGTGAACCTTTGGGGAAGTTCGTGCAAGGATCTATTAGTGATCGAGAATACGATGTTGAATCAATGAGAAAAATAATAATAATAATACGAGTAAATAAATAAAGATAACACAAAAGCAATTTTTAAAGTAATTCAGATGTAAATTGTAAATACTACATCTATTGTTATCTTAATGTTTTTCTTGTGTGTTTACAAAGGCATGTTTGCTCTCAAGTGAGACAATTGCTTTTAGTTATTGAGGAAAATGAAATTTCGAATCCCTTCTTTGAGGTGAAAACCCCTTATTTATATTGTTACATAGGCGAACTTGCTCATGAAATAAACCTCTCATCACACAACAAGTGACAAACCACTCTTATTGGAGACTAGTGAAATAGCCCTTTTATGAGATGAGTGACCTGGATAATAGCTCAGTCCTAAACTTTACTGTTGAAGCAACCTGTAGTAGTTTTACAAATGAAGTAATTCCTTCACAGCGTGACACATGACCTAGACAGATGTAAAATCATAGAACATATGACGATAGCTCATGCTCCATTTGCATAGTCACAAGACATGTAGTGTGGGCATGAATTTACCTCATAACACCTTACAAAGAATTTCTTGAAAGAGAGAGGAGTTTCAAAAATGGATTCAAATTAGATAATAAGCCGGGCTTAAATAACATCTCTCAGTTCTTTTTTTTATTATAAATAATTTTAAATTTTACAAAAATAAAAAATCTTATTTATTTATTTGTGCATTTGTTGAAAAAGAAGTTGTCAATTTTACCCCAAAATAAAAAGAAAATCACTCAATATCTATTGTATTATTTCTAAGAAACCCCACTAACTATAGTTATCTTGTTCAATACTCCTCCAAATCTTGTCCATAATTTATAACTTGATGTGATTAAAAGTGCAGATGCAATGTGCTTTGGTGCAGAAAAGTTGAAAACTAAAAGCCGGGTTACAGTTGGATCCTCATTTGTTTAAGACTTGGTTTATAGTACAAAGTTGTTTGGAGTGATGGTGTAAAATTTGAATACACACTTACACAGCTGGAAGTGATCTGGAGTCTGCATGGAGATTCAACACCCGCCACTTTGGCTTCATTTTACAACAACTATATATCTATTTATTTTTTAATCATCCTAACTTTAGCCTGCAAATTTCTTTTTAATTTTTGTCTTCTTGGATAACATTTGTTGTTGGATAACCATAAGCAGCTCATAGCCAATAATGGGTTAGCTTAATGGTAAAGGCTTAGGGCCAAGAGGTTTATTTTCTCTGTAGTATTAGGTTCGAATCACAAAAACGGTTGCTAATATTATTGGTCACGGATCGCAGGGTTTGTCCTATTTTGAAAACCTTGTTCAGGGTCGAAGGATTTGTCGAGATATACATAAACTGATCCAAACACTCCTTGTATAATTTTTTTTTAAGGAAAAAAAAATAAGTAGAAAATTGCAATTTGCACCAAATGGGTACTATTACTGACATGGTTTATTGAAGAGTTCTATAAATTGAGATTTGGATACAGCTTGGCTTAGAGGACTTGATTAAGTTTGAGAATAAGTCTGTGACTACGTAATTTTATGCGTCATCGACATCGACTAATATATATATTTTTTTTTATAAACAATCATAAATTAACCTTGAAGAGACACAGTTATTTGAAATAATTAGTTAAAATGATGCGAGCATGTTGGATTGTGAAGAGAAATAATAATTAGAAGGTGAATAAAAATGATTAAATCCAAAATAAGTCAAAAGCTATTGAAATTCATATATGTTGCCGAACTTAACAATAGATTACCACCCACCAAAACCACCACTCTCTCTACCTGCCACTTAAAATAAAACCCTAGATTCCCCTTACTAAGCGCGCTAATCAACTATTCTCTCACTGCTTCTTCTACTTCACCCGTGAACCTGTACGTTATTCACCACTTATTATTTTATTTTTTTTGGAAAATTAACGAGAACAGTAGCTAAGTAGCTAACTGGGTTTGGATTGGTTGCTTGCTGGGTGGTACTGTTAGGCACAAGGCCCGATTGGTTTTAGTTTTGGTGCTCAATTACAAGGGCATACCACATCATGTGACCCACTTCCACCATCTACTACCTTCCCCACAACACATTCTAAACGCTTCTCTTTCCAATAAAAGCTGTGAATATAAGAAAGACGTGAATATGACTATTCATTTTCGATTCGCGACGGCAGTCCCCAACCATCCAAATTATATTATAAACTAATGAAATGGCCCCTAACGTAAGCCTTACGAATCTCTCACGCAACTGTTTTCAACTGTAGTTTTACCCATTTCTACACAAACCTCCTTCACTCTTGGTTTTTTTTTTTTTTTTTTTCTTCTTCTTCTTCTTTTGAATCAAATGGGTTATGGTTATGGTCCCCTTAGAATCAAATGAACCCATTAATAAATCCAACTCTTGTCTTAGCCATATCTTATTCTTGTTCATAATGTAAATGTTGTAGAGTAGACGTGATATTTGCCACAATCAATTTTTATTACATATTAAAAGAATGAGTTGCAATAATTAATACCACTAGCTCCATAAGTCCTAACATACCATGATTCTACCTCTATGCAAAGTACTATTAAGTTATAGGTAAGTTGTGTCTTTAAAGCGCATTACAGCTATCATCCTCAATTCTCGTTGATCACTATTTAATTGACATATCCCTTGAGAAGGCGCCACCAACTCCTCAATCTCTTCCATATAATAACTAAAGCTATTTTAGATAGAAAGGCACCAACAAAAGGTAAGGTAATGAGAGATTAAATTAATTGCCTACTAACAATTGACCAATTCATACATTCCACCTCATCAATCCTTACATCTAACTAAACAATTTAAATGTCTCAGTCAGTCAGTGACCACAATATTTGGAGAAAAAAAAAAAACACCTTTTTTTCAAAAAGGAAAATTAATACAAGCCACACGGGTTAAAACAAAGCGTGCCTGTCTAATACCTCTCTCTTCCTTCACTGTACAGTCTGTTGATTGTTTGTTAGTAGCAATAGTAAGTCTCTCACAGAGTCACACCCCAAAAAAAAAAAAAAAAAAAAATAAAAGAAAAAAGCAATACGACAACGTAGAAAAAAAAGTGAATTATCCGAGTAAATCCTGCTGTTGGCATAGCTCTTTCCTCAGCCGTTGAGAGAAAAGCCTGCAAGCATCCATGCTGAGATCAATGGCTGCGGCTAAAGCCACGAAAGCAGCTGCGTCCTCCGTGCAGTTCACGTGCTGTACACTTACCTCCACATTAGGTTTACTACACTTTCCCTCTCCTTCCACTCTAGCCGACATCACAAATCCTCTATACATGCAATACGGCCATAAACCGTATCCAAAATCACCGCTATTCCGCGGACTGCACGCCGGCGAAGCCGAGTTAGCCGGCGTGGCGCGACCGTTTGTAGAATTACCTCCTAAATCAATGCAAAATTTCCCGCCTTTGTTGGAACTGAGAGTTGACTCCGATAATACAATGCCAGCTGCAGCTGAGTCGGGAATCAGCTCGAAACGGTAACCAAGGCCGTCAGAGGCGCCACGCTCGCGCCAGGCTTCGAGGCGTCCCCAGGGTTTCCAGGTTCCGTCACCGGGACGGAGGATAAGCCAGGAACCAGGGTTGGAGCGGCTCACCCGGTCAGAGCCGGGAGAGGCTACGAAAGGGGTTACCATGGAAGCAGCGGCTACCGGAGAGCCGGATAGGTCGTGGACCGTGATTGACCATCCCTTTCGTTCCTTTCCAGGTCGTTCTCTTTCACTGCCAAATGAGCTTAGCCAGCTTCTTGCACTGCTTGCCTCGGACTGTAATGATCTGAAGAACAGGCAAAAATTAAATAAAAATAGTGAATAGATAGTTTTAGCCTAATAAGGATAACAATGGGACATATAATCTGTTGCTTTATGAGCTTTATGTTACTTTAGAAAGAGTAAAGGTAAATACTTGGATTAAAACACTGACTTTATCGTACACTTTAATTGAGGCATTCAAATTATAGTAAGAATCTCTACTTAAAACAGAAATTTATCTTTAGCAAAATTGCCAATAAAAGACTTTGAATCAAATATATTATTGCAATAACAAGACAATAAAAAACAACTAAGAAAATCCAAAACCCTAAAAATAAACTTGCAAATTAAAAAATTAATAACTAACCTGGATCTCTGATTGCGATCACCAGTGTTTCTAAAACTGAACTTGCAAGTAAAAACGGGTTGCTTGATATTGCCTTGAATCTGAAACACTTGTGGACTACATTCAGGTTCCCCATCGAACTGAAACACAAATCTAGGATCAGGTTCGGCCTTCACGTTCAAGTGAAACTGCGAAGACGAGCCCTTTGCTTCTTTTCCAACAGAAATCCACCCATTGTGGAACACACATGCTTTTGATTCAGTTCCCGCCAGATCCAACGGCACAGACACCTTCCCCAATAGCTTCCCAGAGTTTACGCCGCAGGTCGTGCCTCTCCGCCCCGTATATATAGAAATTTTCAAAAATATTTTAGCCGAGAAGATTGATTTTACTGCGAGCTTGTCCAGATCGGTTTTGCTGAGATGGAAACTTGCGACCATGGTTTGCAATTGGTTATCGGGGAAATAATTTTCAGATGGAACAAACGGAACCACCGCAGTTTGAACTGGAAAACCTTTCAATTTAATCTTGCAGAAACATGGAGAGGAGGAAGGGTGCACCACTGAGCGAGCCGGTTTCGCAGCGACAGGGATTCTGAGACCGAGATTGCCTACACTGAGGCGCACGAAAGGGCAAGGATCCATTGTTAGGTGAAAATTCAGTGGAAGAAAGAAAACAAAGACAAGTAGCTGAGTGAGGAGTTATGGTTAAATGTAAAGAGAGTGTGATTGGAAGAGTGGAAAGCATGGGGATGCGCAATGGGTACCAAACACAACTGGCTTCATCTTCAAAGGCTTCGCTGTTATTGCAGGTAACCTAAATAAAACCAAATGAAAACGGAGAGAGAGAGTGTGAAGGGCAAAGGATTCAGTGGGCAAAAACAAAAACAGTAGAGTCAGAGAATGGAGTACAGCTGGTTACAGCCTGGAGTTTAATGCCAGACGGACCGAACTTGAAGCTATCTTAGGTCCCTCGCTTACTTAATCCGTTATTTTTAAATTTTTTATATAGCTTCACTTGACCTGCTCTTTTTGTAAGTCTATTCTTTTTCTAAATGACGCAATTGCCCTTGTTTTAGTATAAGGCGCCTACTACAAATCAGACGCATGTGTATCTTGCCGCACGTGGTTTGGTCTTTGTTGTGAATATCGACTGCAAATATGTTAGTGGGTCCTATTTTTTGGATGAGGGGAAGACAGATATGATTGGATGATCTGGGACCGTTGATCTGTTTTTTTTTCCCTCTTAAAGATTACATTGTGCATTTATGCGTGCGTGATAAATAATACATGAAGCTCTCTACTCTATTCTATAGTCTATATTTATATGCATAAATAAATCAGTAACTGAATTTTTTTTTTTTTTATATATTCATCTTCATAAACTATAAAATTAGTTAACCCTTTTATTTGAAGTTAAAAATAATTTGTAAATAATTAGATCTTTTTTATTTTTATTTGTTTAAATTAGTAATATATTATTTTAAACATAGTATATATAAGAAGATTAACTCACAATTTAATCCTATAAATTTTTTCTCATAACTTTGATATATAACTTGTAATTAATAGGATCATAATTGAATAAATGGAACTCATTATAAACGGATGAATAGTAAACTGTTAGGTTGCGGTTGAGGCTATGAAAAAAAGTTTAGGAGTAGAAAATAGGCATATTATTAATGTATTACCCAGTTAAGAGTTGGAGTTTGTATGAGATAAGATGTGATTGGTGGAGAGTAAGGGGGCACGTGAGATGAGTAATATAAAGCGGATGACGACGAATGATGGGGTCCTGAGACAGTTTGGCGTAGGAATGTCATTATTTATTGGCCAAGCAACTTTCGCATATCCAAGATTTATCGAAACAACAAGTGAGTACCTAAAAGATTTTGAAACAATAAACAGATACATTCTATCATATGCTATTAGTGATTTCTGTTTGTTAACAGTGAAAATACTAAAATACCCTTGAAGTTTGATATTTTAGTTTTTTAAAAATTTCTAAAAAACCCTCTAGGTTTGCTAATTTAACTAAACACCTCCATATATAAAAAGTTTGTTAAATAACAAAAATACCCCCACCACCTGCTGCCAGATTCCGACCACCACCGTCGGAATCTAGCCAAAAATTGCATTACGACACAGACCCCGTCGGATCTGTGTCGTAACGCGCCGATCTGGCTGAAAAGGGCCAGATCTGGCCGTCGACGCCGCAGATGGAGTTTTGCGGCCACGACGGCTAGATCCGTGGCTGAAATAGCCGGAAAAGGCCAGATCTGGCCGTCGAGGCCGCAAAACTTCATCTGCTGCATCGACGGCCAGATCTGGCCTTTTCCGACCATTTCAGCCACGGATCTGGCCGGAAAAGGCCAGATCGGCGCGTTACGACACAGATCCGACGGGTCTGTATCGTAACACAATTTTTCGGCCAGATCTCGGCGGTGGTGGCCGGAATCTGGGTGACGGGGGTGTTTTTGTTATTTTATAAATTTTTTATATATAGGGGTATTTAGTCAAATTAGCAAACTTAGGGGGTTTTAGAAATTTTTAAATTTATAAAAAAACTAAAATATTAAACTTTCAAGGGTATTTTAGTCTTTTCACTATTATCAAACGAAAATCACTAACAGAACATGACGGAAGGTACCTATTTATCGTTTTAAAACCTTTTAGATATTAACCTGTTGTTTCGGTAAACCTTGGGTATGTCTAATCATTCTCCCTTTTTTATTAATCCATTTATGGATTTGGGCTGTTTTCTAACTTGAAAATTAGCATATGAAATTCTAGAACAATCTGGGCTAACTTTCTTACTGATATTAAATAAGACTTTGTGAGAGACTTAATCACATCCACACAAAAAGAATACATTAAACTTGTACTCTGCTCCCCATATTATCTTTTTAATTCTTAACAGCCGATCCAGCGTAACTGTGTGTACATTTGAGCCTATAACAATATGGCAATTAAACCCAAACGATACCAGTGAACTTAAATACATGTACTATATTATATATATGATACAGAAATCTACACCGCAAGAGAATTCCTACGTGATTACAGATAATTAGCGATAAACAAGTATTGAATGCAATAAAGTAAACAACAATGAAAAATTTTAAAGTGATTTGGTGACGGGAAAACTCTTAAGCTTACGTTCACTGTTTTTTGTATTTACTGTGAGAGTTTACAATGAGAATTTTGTGTAAATATCGTAACCTCTTTTTTGTCATTTGAAAGGGTTTATATACAAGTTTGTATAAAGGAAATAGCGAAAATAAAGGGATTATAATTGATCTGAATTATAATTCTGATATTCTCGTGATTCAACACTGTGATTGCATAGAAATTGCTGTTAATCTAGTCATATATAGGATTTGAAGTTACCTAGGAATTGATTTAATGATCATTCAGGTTATTCGCGACTAGCTTGTGCTAGGTCAGACAACCGGTGGAGTCGGACTAATCCTGGGTTGAACTACATCCTCGCGATAGCCCGGGCTTGGTGAAAAAATCAAACATAACATATATATATAATGGCCAATCGATTGATGAATAATTTTTTTTTTTTTTTTTTTTTTTGGTAGCAGCATTGTTTAAGATTTATTAAATTATTTTATGTAAAATCAAATAAACCAAATGAAGACTATCGCGTTTACATAAAATCTTAATTAATTAAGATATAAACTTATGAAGAAACCGCAAAGACTCATAGCATTGAACTCCACAGCCCAGCCCAGCCCAGCCCATTCCAGCATAGCCCAATTCGGATGGCGAAAGGCCCAATAAAAGTTTGGAAATGATAGTAGGAAAGCCTAGATAATGTTCGTAATCCCAATTGAAAGGTCCACAAGAAAACCATCGTCTTCGTCTTCAGCACAAAGTGTATCTCCACTACTGTGAAACCTGTGTTGCAAAGACCTCAACAGCGGTTACCATGTCAAGCTCTTCTTCTTTATTTGGTTCCGGAATTATCCTGGTACCCAACTTTTCTACGAAGACGATACCAGTTGGTGGAAACTGTAATGTTGGGTTGGTGATTGAGAACTCGTCAAGGCCAAAGAAGAAGGCGACGGCACATCACATGAAGACCAGGCCACGCAAGACTCAGGCATGGGATATCAAGCGCAAACCAACTGTTTATGCTCCGTTGCCTCCGCTTCCTCCCGATTGGACTCTTGTTTCTGATTCTGGGGCTGAGGCTGCTGTGCCATCTCTTTCTGATTTGCAGGCACCACTTGGAAGTGAGTAGTTTCTTGGTTGTTATTATTTCTTATTTGTGCTTATCTTTGAGACTTTGTGGTTCATCTTCTCGCTTTATGTCATGATATTCTGTTCCTCTTTTCTTGATTGAAAATGAAATGCGATTAGACTAAGTTTTTCTATTGTATTGTGTTGTATTACCCCTTACCCTGGATGCTAATGCAGGAGAAACCAAATGTTATTATCCTACAACATTGAGGTCAGCAAATTAAAACAAATGAGTGAGCGAATGTTTTATAAAATAAGTTGAAGAAGATGAACTAATAGTATTGTCCATTTTAACGAGTATAGTTTTGTTACTTCACTGATAAAATTGGAGGATTCTTTCTAATATTGTGAAAAGTCAAAAAGTTCAAACTGACCATCCTGGAAAATCTACTTAGAAGTAACGTAGTAGGATAGATCCTAATCCTACTGAGACGGTGTTTGGTAAAGCAGAGATGGAAGAGTCGTCAAGGTAGTAATTTATGTTTTTAACACAAGGTCACATTACAACTATGTCGTAAGTAAAAATAATGGATACCCCATTCAATTTTCAGTCTTCTTCGCCTTGTGCTATGGAGTATGGACATTTGTCAACCGTATAAATTTCAATGCAGTAAATCATAGTATCAAAGAAAATATTATATAACCAGGGCTGTTGGAACTTGGAATGTGCATCTCAGGAAGCTAATCTTGAAATTTACAAGATCAACGGGGTTCAGTTGCTGTGCGTTTATAGTCCAAGCAATCATCAACAATGGGAGACAATGAATCTAGCACCTCAGATTAGGTCTAACAAACCTATAATATCAGTGTTCTAATTTACACTATTATTTACAATTCAAATTTATATAATCAATAAAAAGATATGCCTTTACATAACATAATAATTTTGGATGAATTCACCAACTACCAACAGCAGAATGTAATGGAAAGAGAGAACAAAAGAATTGAGCAAGAATTAAGCCAAGCTGTATTATAACGAGCGGTGTACATGATGGTTTCAGAAGCAGGAGTCATCCTACCAGTTAGTCAGTAATTACAGAAGTTCGGAGGTTGGCATATTCTGCATTTTGCATAATTCATTCCTCCAGATGCTAGTAGGGTGAAGATGTACAAGGAACCAAAACAACCACAGGACCTGGTCCTGCTAATACTTAATTCGGACCATGATAATTCTCCGAAATAGGCACATAGTGCTCCACTTCTTCCATATTCAGTCACCGGCCACTTTTTAAGCATCAAACAGCCCTTCAAAACATTCACTAGCCTGATTTTTTCTTGTACTGGCTCTGTACCAGGCCCAAGAGGAAGTCTGTAAATATATGCTCATACTCTGGCATTTTCCCATACCCTGCAACATTTCAACACCGATTAAACTGCTGTCTAGCATTGTTAAAGGTATTACAAACAAGAACATATTATTCGCTCTAAAGTGAAGCTGAGAATAAGAGATAAGTTTTCACTTGCCAGGGAAGTAGTTGATGTCAATGACATAAAAATGATCTCTTCTCCCGTGTTCTCGGATAATATCCAGATTGAACAAGCGGAGACCCTGCATATAACAGACAATCAAGAAGGCATCAGAATAATCCATACAGGAATAACTTGTAAGCTGCTGCAAAAGAAAACAGGGAAATTCAATTAGCTACCAGTTGACGACGTAGTTCCTTAGCAAGTCTCTCAAGTAAAGGTCGTGGAGGAAGCTCTGGAGAGATTAAAAATTTATGTTAGAAAGGTCTGCCAAAATCTTTTGCTCAACTTTCAAGGCCTCAACATTATTCAGAGCCACTTTGAAGCCACAAGTAGCCCCAAGCCACCACTAACTTCAGTTCAGAACTACAAATTTATGGCCATAACTGAACACATATTTCACTCACCAGCCACACTAGGGTCCAAATCTGCATCGTCTGCAGAAGCTGCAGCACAAGAAACCCTTGGAAAACGAAATACACCAGCAGTTCTAGATAGCTCTTGTTTGGAGACATCAGGTAAAGAAAATCGTCTGACCACTTTAATGGCTTCACCAACAATATAAACCTTAAACAGAACACCTCCTACAACCGTGATGGATAAGGCAGAGCTTGAGTTTTGAAAGAATTGTGGTAAAGAGAATGTACAAGCATGTGAGGATGAGAAGAGAATTTAATTTGCATACCATGATTAACAAATTCTTGCAGAACAAGTGGAGGTTCAAGTTTCTGGAGGGAATACTGATCATAAGCAAGCGAAAGTTCATGCGACTTTGCACTCCCATCAGCAACCAATGGCTTTGCAACTGAAACAATAGGAGTATACAAATTACAAACTTCCTTCAGACAAAGCACAAAGCACAAACCCGAAGAAAAGAAAAAGGAAAAAAGATAAAATAACTGATTTGTGACTCTGAAACAAGTCAGTGGTTTTAAACACGAAATCAGCAAATTTAATAGCATTTCAAAGGTCAGTATTCACAACCAAGTTGGTGTAAAGCCCAAATACATACCCAGGGGTAGAGTCAGTCCAGCTTTGGTAACAACCTCAGGGATCAATGATGCATCTCTGTCAATCACTAATTGTCTAGGTACGCCAACTTTTCCTGCATTGTAAATCATCATAATCACTTTGATAAGCATAAGAGAGAAACAAATTTGCTTAACAGGCTGGTCATTCATAAACTTACATCAAGGGTGAAAATTTAAAAAACTTCCTTTGGAATATAATGCCTACAAATATAATTAATGTTAATTACCATAGCAGATGGACAAGTTCATATCAGCAACACACTGGAGCATGGATTGGCGATTGTGTAAATGTTGAATAGCATCTGGAGGATCAAGAACTGTGACTTCAGGATGAGTTTGCCTGTAATCCTGAAAGGATAGGCAAATAAGGTTAAGAAAGAAGGATCACTAGTATGCCTAATATACTTGTAAAACAAATATAAAGAAATGTGTGGTAACCTTAGAGATGGTAAAGCATACCAGTGCCTTGCAGCTATTATTACACGATAAGCTCAATTGACATGAAACAACATGATCAAATAATTGAAACCATAATTCTCACAAATAAATGATGCAAACCCGAAATTTTTTGAGTATCTTGTTACCTACAAGTGACTGTTCTTGTCCAGAACCAAAAGCTTTGAATAAATAGGGGTTCCATAAACCTTTCCTACCACATTACATAACCCACTTAGGAAAATCTTCATTCCAATACAGAAACAAAAGTTATAACAAAAAACCGCATTAATTATTTTATCAATAGAAAAGAATGCTTGGTATGGTTTCAAGATATTAGTCATTTTTTAAAGAGCCATTCCATAGTGGACTTATCACTAACGGTAAGATAAAAATGTATAAGTCAACAATGTCGAGAAATTTTTATGCTTCACACTAGTTAATGGATTTTATTACTGTCATAGTAATTGCAGAAGATATTTTAAATAGATAGTAACTCCAAAATCTAAATTACGCAAAAAATTGTAGAAGTGTTTGTAGGAATTAGTAATATGTGCGAACATAAAATCATCACCCTAGGCAAGATTAGAAAGTTCAATGCTGTGATCCTAGAACAAACAAAATGGAGGGTCTGCAACCTAGAACAGAGAACCTCTGACTAGTAATTGTCTCCAGCCTAAAATTGAATATTTAGATTGAGGAGAGTGGTTTTCATAAATGTAATCCCAGAACATGATAGGGTTCCAACTAACAAACACTGGAAAAGAGGTATATAATATCTTAAACTACGAAGGTTTAGGAGAGCCATCTCACATTCAGTCTGCTGATAAAAGAGGGTAACAGTATACGAGGAAAAGTGAACTTTTCCAAAAGAATCAAATTGCTCATGGAAACCTGAAACAATCAGCTAGATGGGCAGGAAGTGGAAACATCTACATCCTCTCTTGCTTGAAGCTTAAGACCTTGAACTCAACTATCAAGTCAAGACTCATGACCAAGGCAAGAGCAAGCACTTTGCAAATTACGTTCACACAATTAAGTTTAGAAACTGAAAAATTCTATTTATCACCAGTAAGTGATTATTTGATCCCATTTTGTAAACATCATAAGTGACACAACCATGCAATATCTCAAGCGGGAACAAGGCATGATAATAGTCCAGCTCTCAAACGTTAACAATTACTTGAGGTAAAGTAGAAATGAGCATTTTAAGTGAACCAACCTCGAGAATCTGGCGCCATTCCTTTCCCGTTAACTGTATTAAAAGGGAAAAATATATATAAGAAAAAAGGTATATGTCAATTTTGAAGATATAACCATAGAATATGAACGTAGAAGGAAAATTTAAAAAATATTTTGGCTAACCTTATGCAACACAATATCAAAAGGGCCTTGATCCGAAAGGGGCCTGTTTTGATCAATAGCAACAAACAATATCCCCTTGTTCCTGCACCACTCCATCATTTCAACCAAAAAAATACTACATTAATTAACCACCTCATACCAGGGTATACATGACATTTAGCTCACGCAAATTGTAGAAAGAGTTCAAAGCGGTCATTACCAAGTGTTATTATAAATAAACAAACTTAATCCAGAAAACAACAGATAGTCAAATTCTAAATGGAAATGTCAAGACTATATTCCAAACAAATACGGAACACACAAATAATAGGTGTTACACGATGGACAGAGAACTAAATATCTTGAACCCTATTAGAGTTGGAATGTTTGTTGTGAGATTCCTCCAGAAACTCCTTTAAAATCCACTTCACTTTCTTGACAACCAAACAGACAACGACATTTTACCAAAAAGAAAATATCAAAAGTAAAAACGAGTAAAACATTTCCGACAAATATGTGGCCATGATTCCAAAACGACACACTCTAAACAATTTAAAAACCACCAAAAAATTTCTTGATTAATAATAATGATTTTTTGCAACATTATGAGTTATAAAGTAAAATTAATTAAATCAAAAATAGATTAATCTGCTAAATTTAAAGAAATAATAGTGTTTAATAAGTTTAATAAAATTTAATAATACCTAGCTAGACGTTCAAGCTTAGGCTTCAAGAAGCTCTTAGTCTTCTTAGAGGTAAGAGCGTAACCAACCACAACTAATTTCTTTTGCGGTTGAGGAAAAGCTATTATTTCCTCTTCTCTCCTCTCCTCGTCACTCATACACGCTAATTCCTCCTTCATCCTCATTTTCTGTTTTTCTTTTCACTTAAAAATCGTTTTTATAAAACAAAAAAAAAAAAAACAAAAATACAGAAACGAGATAGAATGCGAAGATTTCGGTGTAGGTGCCGTGGAAACAGTCTTCGTTAGGTTTAGAAGATCCGATAAGAAAGACGAGAAAGAAGAGTCGAGTGAGGCTGAGAGAAAAACTGAAGATGATGAAGAATAAGATGACAGCTAAAATATGAGATCACGAAATGTGTGTGTGAGATAGAGGGAGGCTGAGGAGCTGTTATGAATATATATATAGAGGTGGAGAAGGAGTGGGAGATTACTCAGATTAGCTGATATTTTTATGTGCGTTTGGTTATTATTATGGTACATTTTTAAAAGGGAAAAATTTGGTAGTTATTACGGGTAGAATTTAAAAATTACCAAAAATACCCTTTTAAGTTAGTTGATTTACTAAACACCCATATAATAAAGAGTAATAATAGTCTTACAAAGAGGCATACAAAGACCCATACAAAGTTAAATCCAACCTTTGAAATAAGGGAAAAAGAGAGAGAGAAATAGATAATCATGAATTTCAAGGGTTGGATTTGACTATTTGTATGCCTCTTTGTAAGGCTAATATTACTCTATAATAAAACATTAAAAATTAATAAAAATACCCTATCCAGATCTGGTCGCGTTTGGTCGTTAACGACGGCCATATCTTGGCCGTCGTTGACAATTGGCTATGGCCAAAGATTTAGTCGTAGCTTTGGCATTTTTTTGCCAGATCCACAATAGATCTGGTCGAAAAATGTTATATCAGCGCACTATTGGTCAAATCCAGTTAATAGTGCTCTATTATACCAGATTTTGGCTACCTTCTTGTGGTAGTGGCTAGAATCTGGCAAATATGGGTTGGTAGGATGTTTTTGTTAATTTCTAAAAAAAAAAATTAAAGGGATATGGCCAAAAAATGTTATATCGGCGCACTATCGGTCAGATCCAGTTAATAGTGCTCTATTATATCAGGTTTTGGCTACCTTCTTGTGGTAGTGGCTAGAATCTAGCAAATATGGGTTGGTGGGATATTTTTGTTAATTTCAAAAAAAAAAAATTAATGGGTGTTTAGTTAAATTAACAAATTTAAAGGGTTTAAAAATGATTAAATAAAATAGAATAATATTTTTAGAATAAGAAAATAAATATTTATTCTGGATAAGATGGTGAATGGATCAATAGAATATGGGAAAAATTATCAATAGAATGTATTTGCTTTCGTTTGAGGTACATGAGCTTACGACGTGGCCATTCCCTGGGAAGGTATCATAATTGGAAAATGATAGAATTATTGAAAAGTTTACACCGAATTTGTGTATCGAATGACGTAGCAAAATCTTGACCGTTGATTAATATTAACTGATAATAAATAAACGATCAGGATTTAATCACATCGTTCCATACACAAATTTGGTATACATCCCGATAACTTTATCATTACTTATCATAATTTTACTAAAAGAATAAAATAATATTAAATTTTCTGCAAAATAGGCAGAATCAGATTTTAAAAATACAAATCTGCCTTCACTTCAAATTCAATACATTATAATTTTTTTAGGAAAAATAAAATAAGGATTAGGTAGATGAGGAAAGCACATGGTGTAGCCAAGTGGCAACATGACAAGCGACGAGGTCATTGGATGGCGAATTACTGGAGGATTTTAACATTTTGACGCTGCCAGATGTCGATTTCTGAAGAAGTGTAGTAGATGAAATGATAAAATAAGAGGTAAGGACTAAGGAGTGTATCCAAGTATATAAGAATTGGATAATCATAAGCATTCATGTCGAAATTTGGTTATTATACTTGTGATTGAACATGGAATTAGTCATGGTGTATGTGATTATCATATATCATGATGTGTAACAATTAAATTTCGTGATCATTTTTGTCAGGTCCACATCCCATTCCCAGGCCATGTGTCCAACAGTTGGTAGTTTAATAAATGAGTAAGCAACTTTTTTCCATCCACAAACTTTTAAAATATCATTTTACTATTCAAATTTATATTTTATTTTCGATTCCGACATCATTGTGACCCTACATTACCACTATTCTCTTCCTTGATCATCACTTACCAAAACCCTTCAAACTCTACTCTTGCCGAATCTACCAATCATTGAAAATAGAGCAATTTGGGTTTACACAACCACCCCTCTCAAGTCAAATTTCGATCAATTATAATCTCAATCACCAAAATCCAACTTCCACTACCAAAAGACTCATCGGTCTCCCTTCTTTAAAAGCTCCAACAGCTTGGACTGATTTTACTTTCTATTTGCCGCTAGAATATAAATTTTGGTAGTAAAATAGTATTTTAAAAATCTGTGAGTGAGAAAGTGTCATTAAGCCATTATTTGGATGGAAAAAGTCGTTACCTCTTAATAAATTAAACATTTATCCTTATATTTGTGTCACTAATTAAATTACCCAACCCAACTCATCAACATCATTAATTCATGTGACATGTTTTGTATGTTCGAATATAGGTTAAAATTTTATGGGATTGAATAGATAAATGGCATGTTGTGCTTAATTTGATAATCAAGATTTGTGGCTATTTTGCTTGTATGTGTGATCGGAAGGTTTGTTGGGCAAAAGGTGTTATGTAAATTTATATATATTAAACATTTCCACAATCATATAGAACGGATATGAGTTGATAAATACATGTCCATATTTTAAG
The DNA here is from genome assembly GCF_008641045.1 of Pistacia vera. Taxonomy (NCBI): domain Eukaryota; kingdom Viridiplantae; phylum Streptophyta; class Magnoliopsida; order Sapindales; family Anacardiaceae; genus Pistacia; species Pistacia vera. The sequence goes on from NW_022196013.1 coordinate 224,175, forward strand.
TGTTTTTTTAATTAAGTAAATGACTTTTTCCCACTCAAGGTTTGCCTTAACAACACTTTCCCACCCAAAAAGTTTCAGAATACCACTTTTCCACTCAACGATTATATTCTATTAATATCTATAATATACTTCACTTTTTCAGCCGGCGTTCAGCAAGTTACCAGGAGTCAAGGTAAGGGAGTTTTTGTAAAGTGGAGGCCGGTGGATCAAATAGTGGTGACTGATTGAATATTCGCTACTGAAATCATATGAAAATCAACTAAGAACATGCAACTTTAGCTTTTCGATGGTCGACAATTAATGAGAAATCAGGTGTCGGAATGAGAGGAGTTTTGTAAAAAGAAGACTGGAGGTTCAAATGATGATGACAGAGATAATTTTTTTCACTGAAATTAGTTGGAATCAGCTTTAGATAATAACAAAATATTAGCTTTGCGTAAAAAAAAATTGTATTTTGAAACTTGTTAGGTGGAAAATTGTCGTTGGGGGCGGGGAGAAAGTCGTTTACTCTTTTTAATTAGGTAAATCAAGTTCCAAATCACATAAAGAGGACTTATGAAAAGAAAACACTGTCACGCTTTGGCTTATCTATGCCTTGCGCTTAATTATTAGCAACAGGACGTCTCTGGAAATCAATCTGAAAACCTATTAATAAATATTATTATGTAATTGTTGTTTTGTTCCTTTAGTGCATATCTAATTCACACTTTAATGATGTAGATATATATTATTAAACTTATCTAAATTAACATAAGAGAAAATTGTTAGGTGTAAGTATAACATATGTAGGAGTGGATTAGGTTGGAAAATGATATGAATGGATGAACAAATCTTCCCACGTCATCCTTGTTTTTCTAAATGATGCTATAAACATCCATTTTCTTAAGCGATTGTTAGGTATAAGTTCGGGTCATAAGAAACAGCCGATTGTCTCTTTTTTTAAATTAACTGCATGATGCAAATACAGGATTTAGGTTTTTGGCATACAGCTTGAAGCAATAATGAGCTGGGACTGGGACATGCGAGGAAAGGTTTAAGACAAAATTCCAACTTCTGGGGGCAATTGTAATTGATTTGATCTTTAGTGCACATCACTGCTCTCTGGTCAGGTCATAAGCTTTTATCTGTCCAGCACTCACGTGATTATTGTTCTATGCTTAAACTTCACTAAAACACAAGTTAATGATACTTACGAGTTAATTAATAGTAACAAATATCATACCAACATTTCACTAATAGAAACAGACAAATTGAAAAGATTTTGAGAAGGCACTCATAGTCAAAAAGTCAATTCGGTGGACGATCGAATGTTTGCTGGTTGTTTCCGCTATTGATCACCAATTTTTTCAGTTCCAATTTCTTGTCCATCCAAATAAGTGGACGGCAATGCTAGATTTCCATTAAAATGGGATCAATGTTATTTCAACAACATATACAGTAGCACGCCATTCGCTTTTCAAGTAGAACGGATTAGCCTGAAAAGTGCGAATAGTTCGGCACTTTTGTCAGAAGCAACATAAATTTATTCTGCCTTTCTTCTTCTTTATTGGTAGCTCGGATCGGAGTTGATATTGCTTGAGGGGAAAACACTTATTGCGTCCTCTAATCGTGGTCCTACAAACTCACCTCTTTCAATTTGGACCATCCACGCAATGGTCTTACAACATATTTTCATCACACCATATTCTTCTCAACTTTGTCACTTTAGCACAAACAATACTCAAAAGACACAATTGACTAAAACCTCACCCATTATCTACTTGATGACATGAATTCGTTCATAAATGTGTTGCATGTGCGCCATTCTACATTCCTTTATGAATATCTGGTACCGCCGGAAGATATTGAAATTGAACCTGTAAATTTACAGTTCCCTTTTCTTTATGGATTGAATTGACCCAAGCAAAGATTTTACACGTACATGGAAATGAATGATAGAAATCGACTGCTTCCATGTTAATCAGTTCTTCCAACCAATACAACAATTTAAAATAAGTACACACGTCTTTCGGTGCTGTGTATCTCTAAATCCATGGTATATGCTAACCCATCCTGCAGTGTCTTCCATTTAAATGAGGTTGGGGTTCTGCGATGATACGACCACATTCTAATGTAGCCAACACTGGTGGAACTTCTTTTAGCCATATCACAAGAATTAATGAACGTGTATATCAAGCAAAACGAAGTTACACAAGTCAGAAAAATCTCCACAACTAAATGATAGTATCACAACTGCTTCCGGACACTCCACTTAAAAAAAGAGGATCTTCCTCTTACACAAATTAACTAAAAACAAATGATGAAGGATTGATGGTTATCAACTAGTCTCGCTCAATTTGAACGAGACCGATCATAAAATACTCCTTAGCCAAAGGAAGGACAAGCCATCCATCAAAGGTTATCAGCGGCCAATGTAATACATCTAGGCTGAATCCCAATTTCTATTACTGAGAGCTCTGCGGACAGTAAATGCAAAAATTATTACATTGAATCGGTACAATTAACAACCACTGTTTGGACTTGGTAACAGTCAAGACAAAAAATACAATACAATGCATATTTTTTCCACCTGAAAATAACATCAGGAAATTAGTAGCTGTGAACAAGTTATATTGATGCACCATTTAGTATATGCAGATTTTTCCTGCATGAAAATAGCAGAGGGAAATTAGTAGCTAGGAATATATTATATTGATGCACCACTTCTCAAACTTATCCAGACCTGCTTCAACATAAATAGCATTACCTGACAACACTTGCCACAGGTTTAGTATTTGCCTCCAACTGCCTGTTACTCATACACAAGAGAACCCATACTTGCAGATAAACATTCTAGTAAGCAATGCCAAACTAGTATAAGATGTATCATCAGTAGCTCCTGTAATCCCATTCATATACAGAGAACTCATTTCTTAGACCTTTTAAATAAGATTCTTAGACCCATCTTAACCTGTAAATTTACAACCAAAATCAACCCAGTGGTAAATATTGTGCAGCAACAGAGGAGACATTCAAATAGCTCATTGGAGGCAGAAGGTGTGTTTAATCAGCGACAATGCTTATCATTAGTAATTAGGCATACAGGTATCAGGTAAAACAAAATCCTAGTGCAGGGTGCAGCACACATGAGTTCAGATGCTGGCTGATTGGCTAGCTACAAATCAGCACTTGAATTCATAATGGGTACCAGACCACCACTTTTTTCTTTCACCAAACCCAAGAGAAAAAAGGTCTTTTCTTTGCTTTTTTTTTTTTTTTCTTTTTGTCCTTTGCAGTGTGCACGTGCATATGCTAGGAGGTAATGTTTTAGTGATCTGCAGTAACATTTCTCCTCAGCTCAATCTTTACATCATCCCCGAAGTTCTAGATTCTTCAACTAATTTCGTAGTTGTAAAAGTACTCACAGATCATATGAAAACATAAATTCAGATAAGATTTCTTTAATTCGTGGGTCATATATTATAAACTAAACAAAGAAGATGTAGATCTTTGAAAAAGATTAAGTTGACCAACTTTACCCCGTGCATGCCATAATGCTCGTGGACACTGAATGAAGGCTACCTGAAATGTTAGTGCCATAACCAGAAGAAAGGGAGGGATGCAAAGTAATGTTACTGTGGAGTAATGCACATCAGTTGAGGCGATGAGAGGGCTAACCCAGGCACCCATCTAGCACGTTGGAAAGCCCTATACCAAGCAAGAAAGAAGGCATCTCTTCCCACTTCATAGTCAGCACCAACTATCTGTTCAGTTTCCTCTTCTGCCATAGGGGAAAAAAATTAGACAAATTTTTTTTTCAAAGAAATAAAATTTTAAAACATCCATAAAATAACCGATGATGAGACAGAGTCGATTCCTATACAGGTTCCTTCCTTCTCCAGTTCAAATAAAGATGGCTTCTTTTTGTCTAGTCCTGCCTCTAGTCTAATGTACAGTCCCAAAATGACACCTATATCCATCTAATTCTTTCCTAGTTCTCTCCCCCACCCCTCTCCTGTGATAGTAGGAAGAATGTAAAGGAGAGGTTTTAATACTTAAATTAAGGAATAATTAAATAAGTCTCTTTAATTGAATCATCAGGCAGGGGACAGAAAATATCAAGTAGAAAAGTAACTTCACCACAAAAATTAGTAGATATGACCATCTCAAGGTTGTAGTAGAAGTAAAATTTTTGGACAATAATACTGGCCCAAATCAAAAGCTGTTAGCCTAACAAATCAAGAGAAAGTAAAGAAAAAAATAATATATTAAAGAAAGCAGACATTTTTCTGAGTCAAATAGAATCCATCAGTAGTTTAGCAGATCCAACACATTATATAGATGTGCTGTACAATGTCTAACAAATTCTCAACAACATCAATGCTACGCCAATATGCAAACTTTAAAAAAGGTACTTATTAGTACCTTGCTTTAGCAAATGCAACATTACACAAAGCAGCTTAGCAACAGTATATCACCATTATATTATTACCTCCCTCCAACAGGCTAGGGCTCAATAATCACAGAATCAATAGTATCAACCAAACATTTAACTAACAATCAACCAAATCCAAATGAAATAAGTTCTTTAGAAGTAAGTATGTTTTAAACCAGTATTAAATACCTGCATAAACATCCAAACATTGGCTAGATATCCCAAACCAGTATTATCTAACATCTTGAATCTCGAGTATCTTCAGCCAGCTGTCAATTTTGGCAATAACTAACTGAACCATAATAAAAGGCATCAACCATGTTAGTGCTTCTCGACTTCAAAATTTTTAGTCTTCCATTGTGTAAAATGAAACTTCTCAATTCCCATATCTAGAAAGGAAATTCTATGCTTAAAAGGCAACTTTAAAATATGATTAACAAGGAACAAATTCACTAAGTTAAAATATCAATCCTGTCCACTTGCTTGTATGTCACAACAACGAAACTTCTTAAGCAAAGTAACTCAAAAGAAAAGGCCAAAAATATATTCAAAGCACAGTTGTGCTAGGCATCACCAGCATCGTTGGACGTCATCAAATAACCATAGCTCACATGCAGAAGATCAAGAAAGTTGATGTTGACTAGTCAACTAACATTAATCAATATATTACAGCATAAGAATATCCAAAACTATAACCACAATTACTATAAAAGAATGGAAATTTCCCAATAAACGTGCATGCATAGCTGTTACATTACATATATTGTGAGGGTAGGGAAAAAAAAAACTACAAGATAATTTGTATTTCTTCAATATCTGACTTCTTTTTTTTTTTAATCCTTCTATTCCTAACTGTAACTATCATTACATGTGATTCTATCAATTGGATAGACTGTGACTAAAACTTCAAAACCAAATGCTTCCAAATGAAACAGGATGCTGAGAAACCTCATTCTGACGCATGAATCTCTCGAATGGTGGATAGCAACATCTGATCCCCAGCAACCAATCGCAACTGTTTAAAGAAGCTATCTTTTGCCAGCTTCCCTGCCTGTAATTAGGCATAAAGACAACAAAGGAAACTTCTCAATGTCAGCTTCTCTTTTGCAATTCTAAACCTTCCAAACAATTTAACAGAAACAGTAAAAATGGTCTTCAAAGAATATAACAGAACATGCCACTCGATCACTTACCTTGTAAGTATGGTACAAATTCATCACTTCCTGCAGTTTGGTGGGAGAAAGTGAACTCTTCATCTTTGAGAATAACTTCTCCAAAGGATACTTTGTACAACTAGGTCCTTTTAATTGGCCTAATATCAAAAAAACAAACAGCTTATTTTAATTCCCAAAAACAAATCACGCATAATGTCAAATAAAGTCATGTAAAACAGAATTAAATTTACCTTGCAAGTGGCCAGTCGACCTATAGCTCACAACACACTCGGGAATAACGTGTCTGTTCATGTTACTCGGCCAGACTACATACCACTTTGGATTTTTCGGATCATCTGAACCAGAATCGAGATCTACCCTAGATGGATAACATTGTTGAGCCCCCGCCTCAACTTTCTCCACATTACCCAATATAACACGACACAGTATCACGTGCTTCTCACCATTCTGGTCCGCCTCGGCTAGTTGGGCACTAACATAAACAAAATTCAAGAATAAGACACTAAATACTAAAAACTAATAACAATCAGCAAATAAGAGAATATAAAATATAAAATATAAAATACCTTAAACCAGGCAATCCGACGGGTGACAGATAAACGCCGATCCCATAAGTCGAAATCTTGCTAGGCACACCGAAACCATGGGCTAGAATGCTCTCAACGCCTCTTGCTGACGTGCCGTGCCATGAGTACACAGTATTCGACGCACCACGAGCTGCTTTTGTCATCTCAATCTGTTTTTGAAAAACATCCAAACGCGCTCTCTCCAAATGACCTATACGTGTACACTGGTGAATGGCAGTGACAGTCACGGCGGCATCGGTTTTTTTCATTCCGGCAAGAAAATAGTTTCTTACGAGTGTATACGCTCTGTCTGTTTCTTTCAAGAACTTTGTATTTAGCCATCCAGAAGAATCTGCACGTTGTGTGATTAAACGCGGTCGTTTTGACACGTCTTCTGAACTGACTTCATCGTCTTTATCAACGGCCTCTCGTTGTCTCTTCCCCAAGCCATCTTTAATATTGATCTCGATCTCGATTTTACTTGTATTACTTTCTGATCTCTCTACACAATCTTCATCTTGTTCACTGAGAAAAACTGTAGGGAAAAAACATTTGCCGTTCACATCGATCCACGCAATCGAACGTTGTTTCCCAGTCTCAAAATCAATCCGTACCATTCTCAGAAAGTCAAACACGTATTTTGACCCTTCAATTGTAACAATAACCATTGGCTTGCGCTCTAAGAAACTGGATTTGACAGAATCAATCACCTCGTTTGAGAGATCAATCCACGAGCCATTTTGATAATTCATGAGCCGAAGTGGCGAAGCGCTGCGCTTGAAGTTGCTCTCGTTTTGGTTTATAAAATGCGCAGAACATGAATCTGACGTCCGGACGCAGCATTTTGTTGCGGGAATGGGTGGTGAAGATGACGACGACGACTGCGACTGTGATGGTGACGGTGAGGGCTTCGGTGGTGGAGCCCTGACTCTGGTGGATTCCACCAAGTTCTTAGTTGGAAGAGCCATGGCTTTTCTACACTTGATTGACGGCTCTAGTCTCTGCGACGATTGTGCAATTGACAAGAACTGGTAGAACCGGAGACAATTAAGCGTGTGTGTTTGTATTTAAACGCATTTTGGGGAAAACTTTGCGGTTACTAGAATGACCCTTTTGCTCGGTGCAGTTAAGACAGTCATGAGAGATATTTAAGGGTTCTTTCGTAATTGGCTGTGGGCTAAGGGAGGGTACAAAGATTTCTGAAGTCAGCGGAGTTCTTGCCGCTTATGGGAAAGGCTACAACGACTTGCGGGTGAAGTTAGCGATGCCAGGAACGTCAAATTGGGTTTCTTGTTACAGCTTTGTCTTTCTTCGGCCCAAAGAAATAGAGAAAAAAAGATGAATTTGAATATATGCTTTGAACCTTATTCTTTTGAACTTTCTTCTTTGATTTTTTTTTTTAAAATATATTTCTCCACAATAAATTAATTATTTAATTTGGTATTGGGGAATAAAGAGTTAAAAAAAAGGTATGGGCGTGGACCATTATTGGGTTATGATTTTCTTCTCTATTAAGTTGAGTAGTTGACACAAACACGAACCAGTTGCTTGATTCTTCACTTCCTATCTCAAAAGCTAAAGTGATTTAAAATTTATTCTTTGATACTGATACGAACTTATATATTAAGAAAAATAAAAGATGACCGTTCGTTTGTTTTCCTTTAATTGTCAATTTTGATGTTAATGAAATTTATTGTTGTCAGTTAACGTATCGGTCTTTTTATTTTTAAAAGTCAGCAGAAAACTTATTGCTAAACAAGACTTAGAAAGATTGACATTTGGAAAATTGTGTTACTAGGTTTCGATATAAACAACTCTAAAATCAACATGACACATGCGTTACGTATTTATGTTGTGTATTAGATGACCATTTAATAAAAACAAAGATTATCTCGTTTAAATTTATTCATAACCTCTGCAGGCAAAGAAAATATATAATAATTTATCATTTTTTTTTTGACAATTCATGTAGTTCTTTCTCGTCAATAAACAACTGACGTTAAGATAATAGTTTAGGTAGATTGCTTGGATAACAAGTTGTGCCCACCTTAGACTTATGCTATTATAAATACACGATTTGAATCTTTTAGGTAGACGTCAATTTTTTTAATTTGCGACTTTTAAAACTGAATTTTGTCATAAAAAGTTTTTCCATGGTAACTTAAAAAGTTTTCCAAACTAGTAGGTTTTTTTAGGTGTATGTATTCATTATGATTTGAAGAAATATTGCCCACACTATACTGGATTAATATTTTGTTATCCTATTTAAATTAAAAAAATATGATATGTGTTTGTTTATTTCTTAGGATTATTATTCTGAAAATTAATATAAATCAAATAAGATTTTTTTGTCTAAAAATAAAAAGAGGGCAGACTTGTTTTCCGATTAGTCAACTCTATTCAACTCAAAATATTTTTCTATCCAACTCTATTCAACTCAAAACATTTTTCTTTATTTCCTTCTCAATTTTCTCTCCTTCCAATCTGAAAATTAATCCAACCAACACCACCACCATCGGCCGACTTGGTCAGAACGATGCGCAACCAGCTAGATCTGACTTGTCATGTGCCGATCTGGTCGTTGACAATCAGATTCGGACCGAGATATAGCTGTTAATGGCTAGATCTATCTAGCTTCGGCCAGATCCATGGTGGATCTGGCAAAAAATAACCACATCAACACATGACTAGCCAAATCCATCGGTTGTGCATCGTTCCGTGCGACTGTTGGTTGGCTACTGTCTGGCGGTGGTGGCCGGCGGTCAACTGTCCTCTTGGATGGCTAGGGTGCTTTAATTAATTTTAAAATTTTTATTGTGAGAATATTTAACTAAATTAACAAATGTATGAGGTTAAAAAATAATAATAAATATTTTCAAAAAATGTGCCAACTATTATGTCTTAAAAACTTTTCCCAAAAAATGTACGAAACAACTATTTCGACATTTTATCTAACATTTGATATAATTTTCAGATATTTTATCAAACACATTTTTAAAATTTGATCCTATGATTTAATACATTTTTTTAGAATAATATTTTTTAAATAATCTACCAAAGAAGCCCATTAATATGCATGACTTAACAACTTAAGCTTTTAGTGTTATTGACAGCTTAATATATCATTATAATAAAAAATTTCAAGTGGATAAAAAAATAAAATCTAAGTTTTATGTGAGTAGACTTATTAAAATAAATATTGATATTGAATTCCTACATATTAACTTAAACTTCTAACATCTATTTAATTTATTATTTTGTAGTTTAAATTAATTATTTATTTTTATAACTTGTATTTCATATATCTATTATTGGTATGCTAAGTTAGTATGTAGGCATATTTTTGTTTCTATTAAATAATTATAATAAAAGCATTTTCAACAAATATTTGACATAATTCATCATTGTTCAAAGCAAAAGGCATAAACAAAGAGCCGTACGATCCGGACCGGAACCCGACTCAAATAAGTGTAAAGTCCCCACTTTCCAGACCACCCGAATCGGTCTATAAAAACCTAGTTTAGGAACCAAAAATAGATTTGGGTGGAGCTATTTCTTCCTCATTTCGCAGGAAACCATCACGATATTTTTAGTTGACAATCACTGAAGACGACCAGAAATTCCACTGAAAAGTACGAGGAATCAGATTGACTTGCTTCTTCAATATCCGAAGAGTCTGTGAGTATCTGTATACGCATATTCTCATTCTTATTCAACTTCATATTTCGTTCCATTGGAAGGTTATTTCACCGAGGACAACCCTTTAGTCACGCTACTTAAATGTCGACTTTTCTTTTTATATTCTGTTGATTCAGATTAAATGTACGAGAAGCTGACCTGAAGTCAAGTAATTGCAATTCCGGAAATTTTGTAGCAATTTATCAAGTTATGGGGTTTTTATTTTTTCGAATGAACGATGATTTTTGCTTTTTTTTTTTTTTTTTTTTTTTGTGGGTGTGTTTTCTAACAATGAGACTAAAAAGTACAATGTACTCATGGAAAATGGAATTTTTCCTATGTGTCCAATTTTGATTTCTTTGATCTGAAATTTTGAACTCTAGTGTTCATTTGGGAAGTTGTTTATAGGTTGTTTTGACAGGGTGTTATTCTTTTTTTCCTCTTAATTTTAGTTTATTTCATTGATTTTGATATTTTAATTCTTATTTTGACTTAACATACCTCTAAAGGCGGTTGCAATTATGTTGTTGCGAAGGAGTTAGGTTACTTTTAAAGAAAGAAGAGAAAAGAGAAAGAGAGAGAAGAGAGAAGATCTGTATGATATCAAAATGTCGTCAGTGAGAAAAACTAATGGCTCATTGAGAGAAAAAATTAACATTGTTTATTTATTGAATGGCTGATTTACTTCTGGTTTCTGGTAGATTCTGACCCTTTAAATTTTGTCTACTTCAGATTATTGCTAATGACCTCTTTATTCTGAATTCTTTTTTGGTTCATTTTTTCCAGGAGTGTGCATATTAGAGTGAAACAGGGCTGCATAATTTTGTAAATATGTCTGTTCCCTTGACTCCTGCTAAAAGGTCATCTGATCACAACCATACAGAGTCAAATGGGAAAGGGAAATGGCAAAAGTTTGCCGGCAATTATTCACAGGATAAGTCTTCAAAATCCTTCGATAGCGATGTTACATTCCGCGTTCTTTGTCCAGTTTCCAAAATTGATGGTATTGTTGGAAAAGATGCAATCATATCACAAATTAGTCAAGAAACTGGTGCGATGATCACAGTTAAGGAGATTGTTCCTGGTTGTGACGAGAGAGTAGTTGTCATTGCTCGCTCTGATAAAGAGTCAGAAGCCAGTATTGAGCAGAGCAAGGAGGGTGGTGTTGAGGAGACCAATGCGACAGAAGAGGATGACAGTAAAATTAAAGATAGTGAGAATGATGGAGACAAGGAATCAGATCCTTTGGCTGATTCTAAATCTGAAAACGAAACTTCACATTTGCAGAAGGCTTTGTTACTTGTTTTTGAAAAACTTGCAGCAGAACCTGATACAGATGGAGGTGATGAGGAAAATAATAATTCTTCAACATTTATTTTGAGATTACTTGTGCTTTCTAATCAAGTTGGCTGCCTTTTGGGGAAAGGAGGCAGTGTAATCAAGCTAATGTCTGCTGATAGTGGGGCACAGATTCGGGTTCTTCCGAGAGACAAACTTCCTACTTGTGCATCAGCTTCTGATGAAGTAGTTCAGGTGACTCATAATATTCTGTTTGCTGTATCATCATTAATTGGTTGAATTTTTGCTTAGCTTAATATTTAATGCATGGTTAACCACAGTGTTCTGTAATATAGCGCCTTGTCTCACCAATGCTTCATTGCCTAATTCTTGAATAATCATAATGTTCTTGTGAACCCTAGTTTGCTACTGTATTAACAGTCCAGAATCTTTTTTGTAGAACTAGTAAGTTCATATCATTAATAAATGTATATTTGACCATTTTGTTCTATAATTATGTTGCAGATCTCAGGAGAGATTGATGCAGTTAGGAAAGCTCTTCATTCTGTTTCTCAACAACTTTTGGAGAAACCTCGGGATCATGATTCTTTCCCGGCCAATCCAACTGAGCCACCACATCCCCCTAACCATTCTTTTGGTTCTCAAGGAGCACCTTATTCTTCTGGGCGTCGGGATGTTGCTGCTCATTCATCTATCCCCCCGTTGATCCCTAAGTTTCATGAGAGTGGTGTCCCAGGCCGACTGAAGCCTTTACAGGAACTTCTAACATTCCGCATATTGTGCCATGATGAGAGAGTAGGAGGTGTCATTGGAAAGGGAGGAGCAATAATAAAGACACTTCAGCAAGAGACTGGATGTGAGATTAAAGTTCTAGAAGCTGTTTCTGATACAGATGACCGCATCATTGTTGTATCTGGTCCAGCAGTAAGTTTTGACTCTTTGCACTTTCCTTAATGTTATTACTTGAGGCAATTTTTCACCATTCTGACAACATATAAATAATTGCAGCACCCAGATGATCGGATTTCACCTCCACAAGATGCAGTTCTTCGTGTGCAGACTAGGATAACTAGGGCTATTCCTGATAGCAGGGAGCAGGTCATGGCAAGGCTTCTTGTATCGTCTAATCAAATTGGCTGTCTTCTCGGTAAGGGTGGTGCTATCATAGCTGAGATGAGAAAGTTAACTGGGGCTTATATTCGCATATTGGGGAAGGATCAGATTCCTAAGTGTGCTTCTGAAAGCGAAGAAGTTGTTCAGGTGTGTTTTCTCTTTGATATGGTCAAGTTTGGAAATATCCCTTGTTTACTCGATATGGAGTATCATTTTCTTGAAATATATGTAGATCAGTAGATGTTGCCTTCTTATTGATTGTGGACATGTCAGTTTACATGAAACTTTTACTTTTTAGATCTTTGACGTGCTTACTTTGTTTGCTCCTTATGTGGTTTCTATGCTGATAGATTAATGGAGAATTTGAAGCAGTTCAAGAGGCTCTTTTGCAGATAACAACTAGGTTGCGTAATCATTTTTTCCGTGATGCATTTCCTTCAATGAACCATCCTCTAAATCCTGCCTTTCTGGATCATGTACCTCCATTTCCTTCATATGTGGGAAGGAGGGAACACTCACCTCCAGGAATGTATTCTAATTTTGGTCCATCATTTCACAAGTTTGATGTTGTTGGTGGCCCACCTCCACATGGTGGTTTTCATCCCCATGATGATCGTTCTCTTTTTATGCATCATGTTCGTAGACCAGGCATGGCCCCTCATGTACCTGAAAGGAAACCATGGGGAGCTCAGGTACTGAACTATTATGGTACTTCTTGTTCTAGTTTTTGCTTAAAACTTTAAGGTGCATTAATCTTTGACATAGAAGTAAATACGGTTTTGTAAGACTAGTATAGATACTAAAGAAGCAAATTTGTGTGTTTCCTGTACTTGTTTGCAGGGATTTATCGAAGGTGGTGGCTCAATTGGTTTGCCAGATTTTGCTGGACCTCCTCATAGAAGAATTTTGGGTTTTGGAGGGTATTTTAATTTAAGCTTTTGTATTTAGTTCTATCATATTTTTCAATAATCATGACGCTACCATGAATATTTTATCATTATTCTTCTTTTTTGTACATGTAGAGGAAGTCAGCCAGCTATTATAACAAGTACTACTGTTGAAGTTGTTGTTCCTCGTTCTCTTGTTCCTATAATTGAAGGAGAAGATGGTGCATGTTTGAAACAAATTCGTCAGGTATGATCCTTGCCATCTGCACAATTTTTCAGGGAAAACTCAGTCGTTTTAGCTTTTTCTTGGTCAAGTAAATAATTAATAAATAAATAAATAAATAAAAAGAAAAAAAAATAGCAAATAGAATAGAGCAGAACCCTGGTTAGAATCCTATCCTCAACTGGTCAGTAGCAGAGATCTTAAGTGGCATTATTTTCTCTCTTTTCATCCTTAGGGAGTTTTGCGAAGCTATTAACTAAGTCTGGTTTTTTGGTATGAGTATGCCTCTTTGCCCATCTTCACCCTGATAAATGTTTTTGTTCCTACTCTTTAAAACTTATTCACTTTCAGTTCCTCGTGATATTATTCTGAACAGTTCCCATCCACAAATTTTAATTGAAGTCATTGCCTTGTAAGACAATAATACCCTTGATCAATACCTGTTAGCAAATTCAAATGGCTGGTGCTATTTCAGATCTCGGATGCAAAAATTACAATTACTGAGCCCAAGCCTGGAGCAACTGAAACTGTGATCATTATATCTGGGACACCAGAACAAACTCATGCTGCACAAAGTCTTATTCAGGCATTTGTGGTGAGTGAGACAGAATCTACTTGAGCTATCAGGTATTATTCTTTTATTCAACCATCATTCTTGAACATATTTATACAGTTGATTGGTAGAATAATTTTCGTCCATTTCATAACTGTTTATTATGTAATTTTTATTAGAGAAAATTGTTAAAAGACACCCCTCCTGCTTTTGACAAGTTACAATAGGACTTTTTTGTAATTGGTTTAGTAGATAAGACCTTATATCTATTTTTGTTCCTTTAAATTAATTAATTATATTTTATTAACAAAAGGAAATAGTACATGTATATAAGAGTTATTTTAATTTTCTAAAAGAAAGAAATTAAATTTTTTTTATTTTTACTCTAGCGCTAGAGCCAACTGTACTCTAGCGACTTCAGCACTAGAGTGGCTTTCCTTAACTGCTGGAGTGAAGAGAGAAAAAGTGGAAAGAGATTGGATGAAGAGTCTTATCTACTAAGCCAATTAAAAAGAGGTCAGATTTCAATTTGACCCTTAAAAAAGTGGTTTTTTAACTAATTATTTCTTTTTATTATCATATAATAGCTTGATGGAATTAATTTAATATGGTGCTTAGTACGTGTTGCTGAAACTTAAGACCTCAACTGAAGATCTTGAAGAACGGAGATTGCCAGAAATTTGTGTTTGCAAGTCCACTTAGTATGAGGACATTTACTTAACATGGATAGGGACAGATTTTTGCTTTATTAACTTATTAGTCCCATTATAGAAAGCATTCCTCTCCCATCTCACTTGAATGTCGATCAGATTGTATCTCAGGTCTTAGACACGCTGGAAAGAAACAATCTTTGGACTAACATAAACATTGTATCGATTGAACTTCTAAGTAACATCAAGGAAAATATTATAGCTCATGCTGAGTTGTCACATTGGTGTACTTATTTGTGATCCTGTTATTTCTTTTAGTACATTGGAATTACTATGTTAAGTTATTTGAAAGATGATCGGGAGACACAGCTACGCAGCTATTTTTTCTTCTACTGAAATATTTTGCTTGAATGTTAGCCGAAACTTTTCGCAAACTTATGGTTGCATGTTAAATTTGCTTACTCCCCTACGAGTGTTCTAGAGAACAGAGGTTCTGAGTCAGAAACAGAATTTTCACTTTTTCAGTACTAGGCTTTTCCATTTACTACAGTTGACGATATGACAAAAAGTAATACAACACTTATTATCCAATCTTACAAACTCTCTTATAATTTTCAGTACTAGGTATTTCCATTTACTACAATTGACGATATTGCAGAGGGTAATATTACACACTTACTATTCAATCTTACAAATTTTCTTTTACAATCTTGATGTTGTAGTTTGCAATGGTCTTGTTTATCAAATTACGAGTTGACATATCGAAGTTGTAAGAGAAAATTTATAAGATTGAGTTGTGAGTCAATCTTTATTATATGACAAACGAGTATTTGTTCATATATTATGGAGCTGTGGATGGCAACCTTTTACTTCCTCTAGGAGTTCAAGAAAATCAGTTACAACTTGCAAACCCGTGAAATTATTTGTATGCTATAAATAGTACATATGGATCACAGGAAGGTTACTTTAGAGGATTATTGCTCAGTTTGGAAGGGCTTGTATGTCTTGAGACTTTGGATGAGACCTTGAACGGATCCAGCAAGAGCAAGAAGTGACACTATTAAGCAGGTCCAAATTAGTATTTTCATCCATACCCAGGTGAAGGAAAATTTCTGCATTTTGGTCCGGGCAATGTACATCTCTATGGGGAAATAAACCGTCAATGGCCAAAATGAAGCCGCTCCAATAAGACCGACGAAGTCATTGAAGAATGGGAATATCATGGCTAGCACCGATGTCACAATAACATATATTGTTCTCCACACCAACCTGAACATGTTTACATAATATAAACCCAAAAAGGGAATGTTAACACCATGCTCAGTATTTATGAAGTTGCTTTCTGGCCAGCGTTTGTGACTCCATTTCTCCACGAATCCGAATAGGGGTTGGCAGAAGACCTGTGGATATTAAGATCATGTCACAACTGCAAATTGTATACATTTTAATTTCTAATGTAATTTTTCATGAATTTACCTGGTAAGCACCAATTAGATGTATAGCAATGCACACATTTGCCAAATCAATCAACCAAAAAGGCTCATAGAATCCGAAACCAGTGAGGAAATTTCCAGGTGCGTTATTTCCAAATGCTAAATAACCAATGCAACCACACATTACATAGAACACCGTCGTGGTTAAGACACCAGCAGCACTTGCCCTTTTCATGGATTTGTTCTCTGGTGGACTCGACTTCAATGTGTCCTGTAAAATCATATGAGTTTTAACGATCAATTTATATTTGGGCCAAGAAACAAAGGATTAAAGTATTTTGACATTAAAAAGATTTAATATCAATTAAAGAAACAAATAATGATTTTTTTATTTTATTTTTTATAACCGTAGTATCCGTGTTAATTTGTATATACCTTAATTAATTCCTCTAATTTATTAAATATTCTACAAATTTAAAGAACCAATTACTCAAAGAAAAGGAGAAAATATTTTTCACCGCGAACCCAATCTTTTGGGTTACAAATCGCGGTTCTGCTATGGTCCGTGTACCTTCAAAAAGATAAAAAATAAAGAGAGAAGGCCCCTGTAAGGTTGGAACTAGTCCATTCAGTTCTGTTCAATAAAGTGATTCTTGGAGACAAGACGATTTGCGAATGACTAGATAGGAATTAGGATGGGACAAAACAATCCTCTGCTAACAGTTGTATGATTGCAGATACACAGATAAAAGCATGGTGGATTAAGGAAGACTCCAAAGTAGGCTTCTGAAAAGGCTACCACAATCAGTGGACCAAAATCTATTGATGCTGGTCCACCGATTTCGTGGTCCATAGGAATCTTTGTAGTTTATAATTATCCCTTCCATCATCACAACAGTAAGACTAAATAAACTTTTTGTGACCGTTGCTTCTTCACAAAGTCCGCGTACTTTTCAAGTTGAACCTTATCTAAACTTCGTTACTGTTCTTCACGACACTTGGGCTTCATTCACACATCTCTCCGCTGATTCATTAAAAAGTTTAATTTTGATTTTGCAACTTTCCCCCGACTATTAGGGGCCGTATAGTTTGAAACGCCACCAAAAAGACAGACACTCATTTTTGTAAATTAATCATAATCTATTCAATAGTTTAATGCAGTATATTTTCTACGCTAATAAGCTTTAGACATTTCATCAAAGAAAGATTTCATTTTGTCCTCTTCAATTAAGATTTGCCTAACATGATGTTAGGTAGAACCTGTCAGACATCAAATTTTTAAAGATCATGCCATGTTGGCATTTACTGAGGCACGCATTTCAAGTTGATAATGTTTTAAGATCTTTTATTCAAACAAAACCAACCCTTCATGGATGCATGCATGTGCTCATGTACTACTAAATATGAATAGTATGTAAATGTTGAAAGGAACTTACCTGAATTTCAACGAGCACAGTAGAGAAAGCGTAAGCAAAGGCCATATCTCCCATTGCCTGGAATGCTCTCCAAACCTTCTCCGATGCCGTCACGTCTACCCCAACTGTGGTTCCCGTTAGAGTTGTTCTTGCGTGCGACCCATCTTCACATTCATGCATGAATCCTCTCATTAGATTTAATTAAATTAAAAACAATTCACATAGTTTATTCATGAATAATTCTTATTTTTACCTGCAGCTTTGGCTATGGAGAGGCCAAGACCTATGGAGGAATAAGCAAAAGACATAATGGCGGCCATAATTGAGAGCCATGATAGCTTGTGGAAGTTTGGTATTTGGCTAAGAACAATCTGAATGCAGGCAAAGATAATCATGAAGGGATTGTTTGATGTGGAGCACTTCACATCGTGTCCATGTTTGTGGAAACAATTTGACCTTTTGACAGCCCTGATAACGAGGCATGGAAACAAACAATTTCGTAATTAATTAACAAGAACAATATACTATTGTGCCATTCAATGGCTTGAAACTTCTAAGTTTCTTGTTGACTACTTACACCATACTGATAGACGCAGTGATGGTATAACCAACTGTAACTCCAATGAGATTTCCATACTGAGCCAATCCACAGAGCTGAACTTTCCGACCTCCTAGAAAAGAAAAAGAAAAAAATAAAGTTGAGAATTTGAGGTAATATATTGAAACACTTACATGTTGTAATTATGAAAATGATGTTGGAACTAGTAGTCTTAATCAAACAGCAGGTTAGTCAAAAAGAGAAGTTTGAAAGTTTGAAGAAGACTAAGCAACCGACCTAAATTGGCTCTCACGACATCCATGTAGGTGTAATTTCTCTTTCCTGTAATAGGATCAGGAGACCTGTAGCAATCGGCGAGCAAAGTGGACGTAAAATATGTGATGAATGAGAAAGCCATCAGAATGGCTGGTCCAGCTACCCAACCGAGCTGAGCTATGGCCCATGCCAAAGATAGAACTCCAGAACCAATCACAGCCGTTATGATATGGGCACTAGCAGTTACCCAAGTTCCTTCAATGTTCAAAACATAAGATTATAAACTATTGAAACCAATTAACATATATGTTCTCGTTTAAATAAGAAAATGAAATATATATATATATATATACAGTTCTTTTTTCTCGACCATCATCGTCAAGAAAGTTCTTGCGAATATCACCGTTCTGATGATAGTTTCAGGGTTGTTGTTCATAACATAGTGTTCTCTGCGTATCGCTAGCCATATCTCTCTTTGAGTTGTTGAAATGAAATGGTAACGAAGTAAGATGTGATACTGAATACAAGTGAAACGAAAGAAGTAAATTATATATTGAAGAAGGCAAATAGTCGAGAAATATGAGTTGGAAAATGGGTAGTGAGGACTAACAAAGTCAATGGTAGTATCGTATGTGTAAAAATAAGCATTAGCCGGGGTGGTTTCAAGGAGCCGTTTCTCAGGTATATATATTTGACAAGGCAATCAATTCATTTATATATAAAAAAGAACACTCTAGCTATGCCTAAGAACAAGGGCTAGATTGGACTTATATAGGAACAGTGGCAGCAGCCCCTAGTGGTGGCTGTGTTTTAGTTTCTTTCTAATCTCATTTGGTCCCCACACAATTCTTTCTGGCTTTCTTTTGTCCATCCAGATTATTTGGCTTTATACAAAGCCATTGTTCACTGGGGAAAGAAATGAAACTAATGTTGATCATAATTTGATAAAGTCGGTTACTTTTTCCGTTCAACTTTTAAAACACACGAAATTTAAATTCTGTGGATCACTTCTAAGAGATTGTGATGTAAGTGAATTATGGTGTCATCACTTCAATTCAAGGTGAAGATCATATAAGTCACCCTAGACTTTGCAGAAATTGTACCGAAAGTTCCTGATCTCCTCTTAATAATATCCAAAACTTCAATTAAGCATCCGTAATTCTATTTGCTTCCGCCATGTGAATGACTAATGTTGATTTTCCTACAGAAACATGACTATTATTCCAGTCGTGCAAAAACATCTCAATGCTTTAACTGCTAATCAGAAGAAAGATTCAATTACATAAATTTGTTCTAATTCCCTTAATTTTTAAGTTGAATTGAGTTTGTAAACTAATAGGCATGACCAAATGGTCCATTGTTCAAGAAGCAACAGGGCCATTCAGTCATTCTGTATAATTTGCGTAGAAATTCAGTACAACCACTACATATTATCGTCAACTTGTAACTTTTTTTTTTTTTTTCCGTTTTTTAAAAATAAAAGGAAACAACTCTTGGGAGTCTGAAAGTACAATAAATGACTTTTCCTGCTGTGGACCCTTGATGAGTCAATAGTATGTGCCACCAAAATATCATCCAATAATGAAAACAACCACACTTCATTTCTTTCTAGTCAAAATTTGAAAACAAATTTAAGTTTAGTAATAATTACTATTAACTACTTCGAGTGTAGAGTATTTGATAAAACTCTTAATGATTATATTATGTTTTGAGTTTGAGTCTTTATTCGAATATTAATAGAGGTAGTTTAAAACTTTTATTCGATCATAGTTTTTAAATCTTTAAAAAATTAGTTGAAGTGCGTGTGAATGACTCGAACTCCTCAAAAAAAAATTATTATATTAGTTAGTCCATATTAATATGATTTGCTCTTAAGGTGGAAGGTCAAATTAACAGAATTTGATAAAGCTAAATCCATAAAACAGGATGGATACTCCCTGTCCTATAGTAAAATGAGAAGTGTCTTTAGGAGATATAAAAGTCAATTATTTTTGCCTTCCTCACTTCACCAGGACCGATGTAAAGCATGGTATGCCTATAGTAATTGTAGTTTGCACTCTATCTATCTGATTAAAACAAACTTGGGAAATAATAAATTGAAATGTCTCCATCAATAATCGAGATAGGATATTAGAGGGCATTAATGTTTAAACCAGCATCTTTTCTGCAATGGGTGATGGTGCGGTTTACCAAACTCACAATATTCTGCATAATCCAAACCGCAGGAATGACAGTCTGCAATTGCTTTCATATGATTTATGCAAGTCATTAATCTATCCTGTGAAGGTCTTGACTATTAATTTGATATGTAACTCCTGATGGTTGGTTTGTCAAATACCGCGTCCTCCGGTACCGTATCGACATGATTTATGAGTCAATCTTCAGGAGCTGGGTTCGGGATAGGTATTTATTTCATAATACAGACTGACAGAGTGAGCCAACAAGAAGAATAAATCGGATATTCTCCATTTTGTTTGGAGACCTTTCTAAACAGTCAAATTATTTTCACGTTATAATGCTTTATATATTTTATATTATTCAATCTGACCATATCACGTCTTGATATTTAAATCTGACCAAAGACTTCTGGTTGTGCGTGGAATATGTTAATTAAAAAAAAAAAAAAAATTGTAAATCCTATTGTCTCGAGAGTTTGTAAAATTTATTTCCTAGTACTCGCTCAAGCATTGATTCGGATTTAAAAACTTTGGATTTTAGTAAAGGAAGTAAGGAAAGACTCATCTCTTGCAAAGTGATTGAGCAATTAATAAACCTCTGAAGTTTTTATTAACTTTTACTTTTGAAATTATTTAACCATCACTAAGAGTTTATGATAAAATGCAAAATCAAAATTTTCATAAGTTTTTTAGGTAATATATTTAGTAATAAGGGTACAAATGAGTTCTTACGGATAACAGTTCAAAATTGTTAAAGATTAGTTAAAGATAGACAAATTAATTCTAATTTTTATAATCTCAAAAAAAAAAAAAAAAAAAAAAAAAACTATATTTTCTTATATTACATACATGTCAGCACCCCCAAATCCCAATGACCATTATGTAAGAGATGCCAATTCTTTCTTGAAATGTGAGCCATCTTGCGTTATGTTGGAGTGGAAGTCCACTAAAGGATCAAGTATACGTTGCTGTTCTTATAGATATGAATTGATTAGTGCGATTATCTGCTATAATTTGGGGTCTATCAAATGAAAGGGCATTTCGCATCCATTCTCAGTCTGACACCCAACCTAATTGTACTGTCTCTGGATTAAACTCATGCACCAATGTCTTGTACTCCAAGTAAAATATTAGGGGCACACAAAAGATAAATATTCCACAGTTCAATATTCTCGTGCCCACGGTGTAGTGATTACATAAACCCTGATGCAGATATTCTTTTGAGAGATGTGAGGCATTTATTTTGACAACAGCATCTACTTATATAAAATGCCTCTTTAAATATTATGTAAATTGATTTTGTAGCATCTCCCAGGTGACTAGGATGATGGAGGTGGACACGTCGCATTTTAGAATACTTGTGTGATAAATTTTTTACTTTATACTGAACTACGATTACTAGACCCTAGAGTATTGTTAGGAAATTATAGCTTCGTTTGTGTTCAAAATTGGGATACTACTCTTTGTATCCCAAAAAAAGTTAAACAGTAAATACCACAAAAACTCATTTTTGGAATACTATTCAAATTATTCATTTTTTAACACTTAAATTTTAAATTATTAAATACTAATTTTTAAAATTACAAAAACACCCCAATAATCCACATTATCTACCTTTCAGCCACTCCACCGAACCATAGGGCGCAAATGGCCGGAATTGGCTAGGTGGGCACTACGCTGATTGGTGCGGTAGCTGCGCATTAGCTTTTCCAACCAGATCCACGGTGGATCTAGCGGAAAAGGCCAGATCAAGGCCAAAGATCTGGCGTTGACGGCCAAATCTTTGCCTTACAGTTGGCCATCATTGAGAGCAAATACGGCAGATACCCGTGGATTGGCCGGAAAGACCATAGCGGCGCATGACCGGCAAGATCCAGCGGTCATGCGCCGATAAGACGATCCTGCCACCTCCGGTGGTGGGTGGCGGTGGGGGTATTTGAGGGTGGGTTAGGGGTGTTTTGTTAACTTTTAATGTTTAGTATAGGGGGTTATTTGTAAAAAGATAAACATAGGGGGTATTTTATTAATTTATAAATCCACCTCATAATACCCGCCCAATTCAACTTTTTTCAAAAAACTTTTCCCAAAACCCCAAATTTTGACCAAACGAAGCCATAGAGTTTATGCATGTGAAAACTATGATAGCGACCTAAGCAGAACAATCAACACAACGATCAGTCGAAATAATGATCAAGCCCTCCTTTTATCCTACCACACAGTACCCACCAGCTCTAACATCATCTAAAAGTAGTGAATATTAAACACCACATAAATAGAGAACATGAATATAAATAAAGACAATGCACAGAAATAAAGAACAAGAACATAGATATTAAACATGTTAAAAACATAAATTAAAAGCATATATGAGATCTTTTATTATCTTATACATTATCAGAGTATACAACATCCTTGAGAGTGAGGAAATAGAATAGAAAGAAACATGGAAGAATTAGTAAAGATGTGTAGAAAAAGTATGGAAGTGTAGAGAAAATAGGGAAGAAAGATGAGGAGAGATAAACCAAAGTTTACAAAGTCTCCTCCCCCTCGAGAAGGTAAAAGGCTTTATTTTTAGAAAAAGAGATACAACCCTATAAAGGAATATTAAATACAAGACTAACCTTTTTGACTTTTTACAAAGGATACGGAGATATTACATTGAAATGAAAAATTACCATTTAGTCCACTCCTATTACATAAAAGACACAACTATTTATTTAGGGCACGAGGTCTTAATCATCTGACAAGTGTTAAGTGCCACGAGTCTTCATCCTGGAAGTCGAGACAACCCATGATTGAATCCAGTGCAGGGATGTGTCGAGATGTATCTGGATGAGTATTCGAAGAGATGTCTGGATGAGATGTTTGCTTTGCAGATTACTTTGTGCACGCATGTATGTTGTCACCTAGTATTATGGAGATAGTAATTACGAGACTTGAAGTTTTTCTTCTTGCACGATCGGCTGGAGTCTGGATACCACCATTCTGGATAATCTGAATGTATCGAATGAGCATTGATGGAACGTATGCATGTCGTTTGGCTTGGAGTAATTTCTCAGTGAGTATAGAGGAAAGATTCCACGGATCATCACGTGAAAGGATGGCCATATTGCATCTTGAATGATCTGATTTTTTTCAAAAAGGATTTTTTGAATTGATCTAGTCTCAACAGGATGATTAAACATTTATGGAGAGGTCATATGGATAAGACCGATGAAATGTGACTTGATGTTGTGAAAAATATAGATCATAGACTGATGGAGTGATGTCTGTGAAAAAACATTATAGACCGCCATTTGGTAGACATAGACCTTTGTATCGGGCAAGTTGGTGAGCAAACACAGATTTCATTTGTCTAGGGTTGAACCATCGGGAGAAAGTCATCAAAGAGCGTAATTCAGGGGTTGAGGTTGACTGGTTTTGGGAAATTATTTTCAACATATGATGGATCGGAATTGAATAGCTGTGGTATTGGTGTAACATATACCAAAGAACCATAATCTCTCTGGAAATATGATCAAGACCTGGAGGTAAACAAAAGTTTTGAAAAGGTAATCTGGATGGACCCCTAACATATCATACATGGATTGACCACATTTTTCAATGCATTGAAGTTGGTAAGAAAACAAAGGGTGGTAGCATTTTCATCAATGGTACGCGTTTGAACAAGGTCATCGAAATAGGAGGTACGTCGGAGTATGGGTTGGTGAAGAGGATGATGAAGGAACTGCGGATGGGTAATGGTTAGGACATAAACATGGAGAGGTTTGGATCTAGGGTTCATGAAACCAACTTGTTAGTTTTAGGTCTGGTAATAATCTGCAATGGTGTGGTGTGACCTTTGATATGCTGGACGTGAAGGAATATTTACTGAAACATTCTGCCCAGCGAAGTAACTGCTGATGTGGAACTTTTTCTTGTGGAAACGTAGCATTTGATCAAAAGAATTCATATCCGTTTCAACAAAGAAATGATGTCCACCAAGGTGGAATTCAAACCGTTCAATGGCATTTTTGACTGCTAATACTTCCGAAAGTAGAATGATAATGGTGCTGGTGGTTTGAATTGTCCACTCTGGTATCAACCTAGATGTTGTACCTTGTCCATCTTGTTCAAAAGCACTACACCCAATGAGTGTCTAGCATCGTCTGAAGAAGGGTTCCCCAAGAAGGAATCTTCAACGGCTGTGTATGGAAGATGCGGTTGAGACTCTTGACTGCATTGTCTGCTTTTCAGACCACTCTGGAGGATCTTCTTAAGCATCTAGGAAAGTGGAGTAGTGAAACGAGAAATGTTGGGATGAAAACAGGACTGAATTGGCAATTCCAAGAATTGTTGATTCTTTCTTGGTTGTGAGAACATCTGGAATTTTTGCAATCATTAGCAATATGAGGCTGAAGATCATACTTGCCATCAGCAATCACCTACCAAGAAAATCAATCTTGTTTGTCCTAAGCATTTTTCAGAGAGCATGTACCATAGTGTGGATGATATCAACAAAGTCACGAAGAAGACGTATATGAGATTCTCATCTTTTGAAAAGAGAAGGATATCATCGATATAAATGAGACATGTATGCAGAAGGGAGCAAAAATCTTCGTCATGGCTTTCTGAAACAGGGAAGAGCGACTTTAGTCCAAAAGGCATGACTGTCCACTGGTAGTGTTGATTGGGAATGCAAAAGCAGTCTTATGACGATCATCAGGATGAATTCCAAGTTGCCAAAATCCAGCTTTGAGATCAAATTTTGAAAACATCTTTGCATTTAGAGTTTGCAAAAAGAACTTGTCTGAAGGCAGAGAAATTTATCATCAAGGAGAAAGAAATTTAAGGGCTGATAATTGATAACAAGTCTGAGTTTCCTTGGCCCTTTCTCGTTTTGACAAAAAAGCTTCACAAGCCCATTGAGAGTCTGGGTCAATCAATCTTGAGATAAGCTGAGTACATTCTTGGTGGCGAGACTGAGATGTTCTGGTGACATGCCGGAATGACTAGTTTAGTGGGATTGATATCTTCACTCTTGATGAATGGAGAGGAATAAGAATTCGAATTCTTCCATAATGGATGAGCACATTTAGTGAGAAAAATCAGCATGAGAATCTGGCAAGAAGGGAAATAAGCGGGTCTTGATCTGCTCAATAGGATTGCTTCAATCTGGAATAAATTAGGCTGTGTGGTCCAGGATTGGAAAAAAATCTTGTACGCAACACCATCAGGGAGGATTCTAAGTTTATTGAGTTAGAAAAACATCAAAACCAGAACCATGTCTTTGCCGGTAAATCGGAGCCAAGAACTTTATGAAAAGTGAAACATCCTGGAAAAATTTAGATTTTAATGGGTTTCTGATCAGATGAGTAGTGAAAGTCTCATCTATTAGCGATGTATGCAAAAGACCTCCTGATGAAGTGTTCCAATGAGAGGCTGGAGGATTTAGGGTGATAATGGTTACCGTAGACCTGTATCAAAAAATGCTATGACTGAAATAGGCTTGGAGTATTTGGTGGGGAAGATCTGAACTTTTGCTGTAGGTATGTGACATGAGAAGGCTAATGATGGAAAGGATTGTGGTGGTTGTTGGATATGGTAGAAATAGTGACAATCATCTGAATCAGAGAACTTAGTATCAGTAGCTGCAAACTAGAAAATAGTGTCTGAAGAGGGTTCTTCATCCATGGAAAACCAACTTTCAAGATCATCATCAGAAAAATCGATATCTGTGAGGTGAGAAAGCTGTTGCATCATTTTGGCTGACTGCTTGGGCTTGTTGGGACAATTTTTGGCAAAATGACCCGGACGGTTGCATAAATAACACTGATTAGACTGTTTGCCTTTGCGTTTCCTTTTCCGAAGGAATTTGCGTGCTTGAAACGTCAAAATTTGCCTCTAGTCGGAGCATTAGGTGGAGAAAACTTGATGCGTCTAGAATGAAACTTCTTCTTGGTAGGACAAGAACATGAGCGATCTTATTTGCATTTGATCTGCAAGTCTGGTCGTTGACAAACCTTTGTCAGCTGTTTAGAATGCTTCATATAATCGTCAAAAAATTGTTTTTGGGAACAGAGCTTTTCCAGAGCAAGAATAACAAACTGATAAATTTCGCCAAGAGAAGTGGATGCAAGTTGTTTGTTCTGGGACTGCTTAAGCTTGGTTGCTTCATGACTTAAGGATTCAGGAATTGATGCCAAAAAGGCTTGCTTCATGTTAGGATCCTCCATACCCCTAAGTATATGATATCATTTTACCATCTCTTAATGCCTATCAAGATATTTCTTTTTTAGAGAACAGAATCGCATCTTAAAATATTCTTCTCTGACCTGGTTCCCATGAAGGTGAGGTAATCCACAGAATTCATCATACAGGAGATATAGGGCTTGGTTAATATCTGGCATTTGGATGAACAAATTTATTCTATACTCTTGAAGACTTATCCACCAATCACAGAGAATACCACCAAATCTAGTTGTAAACTGCATAAGTACAGTAGATACTTGGGTATTAGGTTTCAGCATCTCAGCTTGTAACCAGGCCTGAAATTCATACATTCGATTTCTCCATTTCTGCGGAGGAAGATCATCGATGGTAAAAGTGTGGAGCTTTGCTGAAGCTGTATAAGAGTCACGTTCAGCCATAGTATGACGAGATTGTCAATACATAGGCGGAGAGTCTGGAATGGAATCATCACCTTCAGGCATCTCATCATCGACCTCAGAAACAACAGGTGGTCTGGACGATTCAAGTTGATGGGTCATACGTTGGGGATAGACATTAGGATGTTGATAAGAAGTATTACTGTCAGAGTCAAAGTCACTTTCAAATGATTCATCAGTCGAAGGTATATCGACTTTTGATTATGTTTGGAAGGTAGATAGAGAATCCTGAGAAATACCCGAAGCGGCAAGACGTTGCCTTTCTGCCATGTCTCTCAAAAAAGAGCTCATAAAATTGGAAGAGACGGGATTTTCTGAAGAGTCAGGATCAGCATAAGGTTGGCGGTCTTTCATCATCATTATGTGCACTAGCGCCTTATCCTTAGATAAATGATGATGAGGCTTAGGAGATGAAGGATCTGAGTGACTGGAAGAGAAAGAGCCAGAAATATCAGCAGATGGGATCTACGGTCTAGAGAAATACTTTTCTCGCTTCTTTTGTTCTCGTTCCAGCTTGATCTTTTCATCACATTCTTTACGGAGCTTGGCATGTAACTGTTCATTGTTGCCAAAAGCTTGAACAACACCAGAAGGTATATGAGGTGAGACCAAAGGTTGGCTAATTTTTGGGAAAGGGGAAAAAGAGGGTTGTGGCCATGTTGTTGTGGAGTCAAAAGGGTTTGGTACCAATGACATTTCAGGGAAATTCTGTGGTTGTCTAAGTTTTTGCTTAATATATTCCCGCTGAAGCGATGCCATTTGGGTTTTTAATGACTTCATTTCTGCTTCCTTTTGGAGAAACTAAGCTGAATAGCCACGAGAGGTGTTGACAATATGCATTAATTCCTGATGGAGCTGATCAATCCGGTTTTAGAGATGATCAATTTGTTTTTGTAGCTGAGAAATCAACATAGTTTGGTTCTGAGACTGAGAGTCCACCTGATGAGCTACTAAATCCAGTTTTTGTTCAAGTCTGGTAATGGTTTTGTTTTAGGCTAAAGCATTTTCAGCCTGCCAATTGAGAACTGCTTCAGCTTGGGAGAGTTTGGGTGTGGATCCATCAGGCTGTATAGCTTTGGAAGGAACAACACTTGGTTGTTAAGTGGCAGTTTCCTGAAGAGAAGGAAAATCTGTTGTCCTGTCTTTGAGGGCTCAGGGGATCGAATCATCATAACGAACTAAACAGGGGGAGTATGAGCAAGGGGCGAATGGGTTGGTTTATGTTCTTTTGCAATCCACCACAGAGACTACTGATAACATGGTAAAGGCTGTTTGAATTAAGGGGATTTGGCAGGTTTGGATAGTTTTAAAGGTGATTTGGGTTGAGGTTTCGGAGGGATGTCCCATGAGGGATTAATGGATGGTGAATCTTTCCTGGCTGGGGGAGAATATTTGAAATAATAGTCAAATTTACTAGACGGTTGACCAAGAAGACCAACTTCAGGATCATGGTTTTCAAATCGAGAATGAAGATCTGTTTGACTACAGCGAGCTTTCTGTTTTTTCTGGTTGAAATAGTTTCGTCTTGGAAGATAATGCTCATTGATTTCCCAAATAGGATCATCACGGCATTCCGAGCATTGGTAGTCAAAATCAAATGGAGTGTGACTAGTGACTGGATCATATTGATGATAGACAGGAGCACCAAATTGTTGAAATGAATGAATGGAAAGTCCAGGTTCCCGTATTGCTGTATTGGTATGACTGGAGTAATCATGAATTGAGTTTGTTGAAAACTCAAAGGTAGAGCACTGGGAGTTGCTAGAGACTTAAATCTGATAGTTGTTGTTTCGTCCTTGTTATCATGCATGGTAGATTCTGTAGAAACCACTGGAGTTTCTTTTTTGTTAAGAGACTCGTAACTCGTCACCCAAGAGTTAGGTAACAATTTAATCAAACCATCTCTAGAAATTTGCCTGGGAATATTGATGTAGTGAGGAGTATTCTGAGAGTCGACAGTAAGGAGCAGTGCATCAGTAGTCGTAGGGATAGCGAGATCAAGAGCATGGTCTTGGATTCGCCAAACCATTTGATAATGCAAAGTAGCTGCAATACGCCTTGGATTTAAATCTGCACCAATGATCTGTAATTGAACTTTAAGAGCCTTGGAGTAATGAACATCAGAGAGAGACATGTTGAAATTAGGAAACAGTGTCATAATGACTGTCCCAGCATTCAAAGTTGTCTATGTTGTCCCTATACAAGCATGTTGACATTGGACAAATCTGATGTCTAATAAATCAATTCGAACAGAGACTGGGAGTCCTTTTCTGCCATGATAAGATAGAGCGAGCCGGATAACGCCAAAGTGTACATGAGAGTATCCGTCACAGATCCATTGAGTAATGGATTCTTGAGGGATTTCCAAAGTAACATATTGTTCTTGGGTTGTGGCTGGAATTTGACACTTGTCAAAAGTACTAGTCTGGACATACTCTTTGACTAGCTTTCTGGAAGGTCGGACAAGAGTTTTAAAGGTTTTAGACAAAGAAGACGAAGACTTGGATAAGGCTGTATAAGGATTTACAATGGGAGGGATAATGTCTTGGATTTTTTGATTTTCTGGGATATAAGATATTTCATACAAACTGTCTACCTTAGAAGAAGATCTAGATAAGCTAGTATTTATGGGAGCAGTAAACATAGATAAAGCTGAAGAGGATTCCATGTGCGTAAGTTCAACCTCTTGGATGTGTAATATCACCTCAAATGATAAGGATAGCGCAAGACCCAAATATTAAACATAAAATAAAACATAACTTATTAAACAGAGAAATAAAACATAACCAAAACTTAAAGGAGCCAATATCCGAGGGGAGGTAATCCTCCGCACACGCAAAGATTGGAACCAATAAGAAACTTAAAGAAGCCAATATCCGAGGGGAGGTAATCCTCCGCACACGTAGAAATTGGAATCTATAAGCGGTTTGGCTCTGATACCACATGGATTACTAGACCTTAGAGATGCTGTCAGAAACTCATGGAGTTTATGCATGTGGGAAACTATGATAGCTGACCTAAACGGAACCAATCAACACAATGATCGGTCGAAATGATGGTCAAAGCCCTCCTCTTATCCCACACACATGTACACCCACACAACTTCTAACATCATCTAAAAGGGCTAGGAATATTAAACAACAACATAAATGGAGAACATGAAAGTGAATGAAGAACATGTACAGAAATGAAGAACAAGAACATAAATGAAAACAAGAATATTAAACATGTTAAAAAACATAAATTAAAAGCATATAAGGGATCATTTGCTATCTATAACATTATCAGAGTATTACATAACCCTTGAGGTTGTGGGAAACTTAGAAATATGAAAGAAACATGGAAGAAGTATAGTAAGGATGTGTAGAGAAAGTATGGAAGTGTAGAGAAAATATGGAAAAAGAAGAGTGAGAGAAATAAACAAAAGTGTTTACAAAGTTTACAACAAAGTTCCTCCTCCTCCCCAAGAAGGTAAAAGGCTTTATTTATAGATAAAAGGGGTACAACCACTCATAAAGGAAATATTTAAATACAAGACTAACCCTTTGACTTGTGGTTTTTTTTTTTTTTTTTTTTAACATTAAGTAGACTACAATTCTTGACAAAACATAAGCTTACAATACTTGGCTTTTTACAGAGGATACAGTGAGATATTACATTGAAATGGCAAATTCCCATTTAGTCCACTCCTATTTTACATAAAAGACATATTTATTTTAGGGCACGCAGGTCTTTAATCATCTGACAAGTTGGTAACATGCCACGAGTCTTCATCCTGGAAGTCGAGACAACCCATTGATTTAATCCAGTCAGCAGGGATGTGTCGGGGAGATGTATCTGGATGAGTATCCGAAGAGATGTCTGGAATTTGAGATGTTTGCTTTGTAGATGTACTTGGTGCACGCATGTATTGTTGTCACCTGGATTTATGGAGATAGTAATTACGAGACTACTGAAGTTCTTCTTCTTGCACAGTATCTGGCTGGGAGTCTGGATATCACCATTCTGGATAATCTGAATTGGTATCGAATTGGGCATTGATGGAACGTATGCATGTCTGTTTGGCTTGGAGTAATTTCTCAGTGTTGTATGGAGGAAAGAGTTCCCACGGAGCATCATCGTGAAAGGATGGCCATATTGCATCTAGAATGATCTGATTTTTTTCAAAAAGGATTTGTTGAATTGATCTAGTCTCAACAGAATGATTAAACATATTATGGACGAGGTCATATGGATAAGACCGATGAAATGTGACTTGATGTTGTGAAAAATATAGGCCATCAGACTTGATGGAGTGATGTCTGTGAAAAAACATTATAGACCATGCCATTTTGGTAGACACATGACCTTTGTATCGGGCAAGTTGGTGAGCAAACATAGATTTTCATTTGTCTAGGGTTTTGAACCATCGGAGAAAAGTCATCAAAGAGCGTAATTTAGGGGTTGAGGTTGACTGGTATTGGGAAATTATTTTCAACATATGATGGATCGGGAATTGAATAGCAATGTGGTATTGGTGTAACATATACCAAAAGAACCATAATAATTCTTCTGGAAATATGATATCAAGACTTGGAGGTAAATAAAAGATTTTTGAAAAGGGGTAATCTGGATGGACCCCTAACATATCATACATGGATTGACCACATTTTTCAATGCATTGAAGTTGGTAAGAAAACATGAGGGTGGTAGCATTTTCATCAATGGTACGCGTTTGAACAAGGTGATCGAATTCAGGAGGTACGTCTGGAGTATGGGTTGGTGAAGAGGATGATGAACAGGAACTGGACTAGGTTAATGGTTGGAACATAAAACATGAAAGAGGTTTGGATCTAGGGTTCATGAAACCAACTTGTTTAGTTTTAGGTCTAGATAAATAATCTGCAATGGTGTTGGTGTGACCTTTGATATGCTGGGCAGTGAAGGAATATTTACTGAACCATTCTGCCCAGCGAAGTAACTGCTAATGTGGAACCTTTTTCTTGTGGAAACGTAGCATTTGATCAAAAGATTTGATATCCGTTTCAATAAAGAAATGATGTCCAACAAGGTGGAATTCAAACCGTTCAATGACATTTTTGACTGCTAATACTTCCTTGAAAGTAGAATGATAATGCTGCTGGTGTGGTTTGAATTGTCCATTCTGGTATCCGCATAGATGTTGTACCTTGTCCTCATTTTGTTCAAAAAGCACTGCACCCCAATGAGTGTCACTAGCATCCGTTTGAAAAATGTGTTTCCCCGAAGAAGGAATCTTCAACGGCTGTGTGTGGAAGGATGCGCGCTTGAGACTCTTGACTGCATTTGTCTGCTTTTCAGACCACTCTGGAGGATTCTTCTTAAGCATCTAGGAAAGTGGAGTAGTGAAACGAGAAATTTTGGGAATGAAACAACGCATGTAATTGGCAATCCTTGTTTGTCCTAACTGCATTTTCTTCTCAGAGAGCATGATACCATAAGTGTGGATGATATCAACAAAATCACGAAGAAGACGTATATGAGATTCCTCATCTTTTGAAAAGAGAAGGATATCATCGATATAAATGAGACATGTATGCAGAAGGGGATCAAAAATCTTCGTCATGGCTTTCTGAAACAGGGAAAGAGCGACTTTAAGTCCAAAAGGCATGATTGTCCACTGGTAGTGTTGATTGGGAATGCAAAAAGCAGTCTTATGATGATTATCAGGCTGAATTCCAAGTTGCCAAATCGCTCATTATTTGCTCAAAATGTGCATTTTTGCCTGAAACACAAAATATAATGAATTAAGTAACAATTCAGGTCAAAATGAACTAAGAAGTATCTAAAATCCGACTAAAAAGCCTAGTAAAAACAGTATAATCCTCGGATTATCAAATACCCCCAAACTAAAGACATGCTCATCCCCAAGCATCAGGTACAAACTCACAGAAAGAAAAACAACACAAAACGACAAACACAAAACACAAACACCAACTAAAAAATGAACAAACACTAATTAGTCTCAAACTCAACATACGAATTGCCTAGAAATTACACAAGTCTCAAAGGTCGTTGAAAATTTATTATCAGAAAATATTCAACACTCCAAGAAGTTATAAGCTACATTGACTGTCTTCCTCTACCGGTCCACCGAGTAGGTGATCCCCTCTTCAATCCACATTCCAACTTCTCGGATTATTTTATGCAGAAATACAAAGTTTATCAAATGGTGGCAGACTCCATAAGCCTAAATATTGAACTACTCTCCACTAATGTAGACTAGACATCGATAAGAATCAAAAGGTCTTCATAAGCTTGTAACGTTAGGCTCAGGTAGTGGGTTCCAAGAAAAAGGATAGGAATAACAAAGTAAGAGAACTCGGTTTTCCTCATGCAAACACTCACATCAAACTCCACTTCTTCTCAACCACCAATCAAAGTATCACCCATTTTACACCCCTTAAACTTATGCATTCCTTATTTTTAATTTGAATTGAACTAAAGAACATAAATTTATTATTATTATTATTTTTTATGAAATTTATAATCAAATTGAGGTTAATTACCTCTCTTATTCGTATCGCCCTTCTCACAACCCCCAAACTGTTCTTTTAATGACTCGCACTACTCTTCACTTTCTTGGTGTTTGCATTAGAGCCAAAATTCTCCTAAGGGTACGATTATGTGTTTAGGGTATAAGGATCGGAAAATTTTTGGTTTGCAAAGAAAAATAAAGCAATGATAATTCATAAGGCTCAAATGGGTGACTAGGGACAATTTCATTCACGGGTCGGCTTCAAAAGGCTCAAACGTTCCGAAAAATGTCTAAATCATTTCCTCAACAACGTCTAATCCTAGAATTTCACCTCAAGCACTTCTCTACTAGGATCTAGAATCCTCCAACATTTTCAAACTTTACCTAACCACATAAAATGAATCTAAGCATGTCAAAATAATTGGAAATGGTGGCTGAACCACTCAACAAACCTCAATCAAAATCCAGTCAATAAACAAAAACTTGAAGCATTGCTTAACATTTTTCAACAATACTATCCCAATAATCCTAGTCTCATCATGGACTTATGCAATTCATCATGGACTTATGCAATTCATCATTGGCAATCACAATAAAAACACAAACTTAACTAAAACAAAATCAAACAAAAATTTCAAAATTTTCCCCTACCCCCAAACTAAAAATGACATTGTCCCCAATGTCACATTATGCATAAATTAGGAATAGAAAACAAAATTGAAAAAGGTGCGAGATAGTTCCCTGATTAATCTGTGATATTGAAGTGCCACTCAACATTGTGCACAACCGGTCCTTAGCTTTTTCATCATTCAACTTCCGTAAAAACAATGAAAACTGTGGTGTCCACTATGTTAGAAAAATCCACTGACTAATATGAAAGTATTACAACCCTAATCTCATCTTTACATCAACCATAATTTAAAACAGAAATTGAAACAACTAAAACAACTAACACAATCCCAAACAAAATTAGCAACTGAGTTCAATGTTCGAAATAAAAGAAAAACAGAAACAACTAAAACAAATAAACATAACGAAACTAAAACAGGTGCTTAGGATTCTTCAGCTTCCACTTCTTCCTTAGCGTCGTCTTCTTCTGTTTCTGAGCCCATCCACTCATCTGAGTCCCATTCAGCCCACTGATGTTCTAAAGTATTAATCCCGACGTTGTCGCAGCAGCGAAGTTGTAGCTCATGTGTCTTCCTGGCCTGCTCTGCCAGCCAATCCTGACGTCGATCCATTCTTTTCATCAGACCCATCATTTTCTGCATCATTTCTCTCATTGGGACTATTGAACTGGATGCTGTGGCCGCTTCTGTGGTTCTCCTTCTCTTGGTGCCTGATCTGGGCCCTGCTTCTGGTTGATGTGCAAGATGTTTGCGGAAGTAGGCTGTGTCGAGGACAAGGGCAGCATGGATCAGTGGCTCATCAACCTGTACCTTGAATTTTCTTTAGTGTACAACTCTATAATGAGTTATGGGAACGGAAAACTGCCTCGCCTTGGTTTGGCTGCACGTTGGATACTCGTCAGGATGATGTTCCCCATGTCCATTCTCTTTCCTGTGGCAATAGAATACAATAAAAGTGCCTTCTCATATGTCATTGTATTGTAGTGCGTCTTCGGCATCATCCTAGCTGAAACAAAATACTGCCACAACCAAGCCACTAGTGTTAAACTAGTACCCTTAATGGTTTTCTTGCACTTCTTTGAAATATCCCAAGAGGCATCTAGTTTCGCTATGGTCCTAAGAATCACCTCATAATTTTTTTGTGTCCTCCTAAACTCCTTATAGTCATCTTGGGCAATCTGAGGTATGCCATATAAATCATTGATGACCTTTACCGTGAAAATCACATCAATACTCCTCACAAAGACAACCCCCTTATCACATTCAGGGAGGTTTGCATAAAACTCTCTCACCAGTGGTTCCACAGTCGCATGTTCGGGTTCATCCATAAAATCCTCCCACTTTCTCCCTTGACTCCACTCATCAGCTGCGGTTGCAGTCAGTCCATGCTCAGGGATAAAGCCCTTGTCTTTCCTTTTTGCTACTGCCTCATAGTTTTGTCGAGCTTTGTCACTTACAAACCGATCGTCTACTTTCTTTCCTTTCCCTTTGCCCTTGGATGGTACCTTGACTTTGAGCGGCATTTTTTCTAAAACTATATTTCAACTCAACAATGCACTCAAAAATTCAAACCTAAGTGTCCTACACCAACCAATTCAAACTTGAAAAAGAAAATTGACAACACTTCCAAAAAGTTGCACGTCAACCCCCAAACTACAATTTTTCCACAATCACCCAAACACTTCAAAATTGAAAGCCCACACTCCTCAATATCACACAACACACACAATCCTTCCTTAAACAAAATCAAAGGCACAATCACCAAAAATTCTCACATCCACCAACAATCAATAAATTTCAGATCCACAAATTAAAACTCGAAATTTTTGAGAAACAATCTTAGAGAATGTGAAATCTTACCCAAAGTAAGGAGTACTTGCCACCAATTGAGACAAAATCAACCTAGAATGCAAAACTCCCAAATCGTTGAACTTAAAAAATTTCGTGACTTTTCGCAAAAATTTGTGCTGAAACGTGTTGGTTTGGTGTTAAGGAAGGTTAAGGAGCTAGAAATCTTGTCTGGAAATCACCGGAATAGCTTTGGAACGAATGTTGGAAAATTTTTCTCTGAATTGGAATTGAAGAGTTGCGTGAAAAGTGAAAAACGAAAATGGGTATTTATATAAAACATTCGTCGCGAGGCGAAGAACAAGCTTCACCGCGGTGAAGTTCTTCGTTCAAAAACCCTAATTTGAAAACCCAGGTCTCGCCATGGCGAAGAAAAATACTTCACCGCGGCGAAAAATTATCGAGGCCACAACGCTGCGGTGACAAACTATCTTCGCCGCGGCGAAGTTCCCTTAATCAAATTTCACCAAATTCGTTCGCCGCGGCGAAGACAAATTTGTCACCGCAGCGAAGTTCCCTTAATCAAATTTCAGGTTTTTTTCCTTGATTCCCGATTTCACCTAAAACACAACCAAAAAGACATCAATTAAAATTCAAACAAAACTAAACAACTACAAACCAATCAATAAAGAGAAATAAATAAAAACACTTGGGTTGCCTCCCAAGGAGCGCTTGTTTATAGTCGGAAGCTTGACTTTCTCAATTCTTCAAGTCTGAATGTCAAGCCGAATCAGGATGGACTTGCAACTCATCACCCCATCCATGTATGGCTTTAATCTTTGACCATTGACTGTAAAAGTGCCATTTTCTTCATGTGAGACTTCCACCGCTCCGTATGTGTGAATTCTTCTAACTGTGAATGGTCCGGACCATCTAGACTTAAGTTTTCTGGGGAAAAGCCGAAGTCTAGAATTGAACAACAACATCTTCTAACCTACTTCAAAGTTCTTCTTTCGGATATGCTTGTGATGCCACCTTTTTGTCTTCTCCTTGTAGATCCGGGCATTCTCATATGCTTCGAGACAGAACTCATCGAGTTCATTCAAGGTCAGTATCCTTTCCTCCCCAGCAGCTTTCAAGTCCATGTTTAGCTGCTTGACTGCCCAGTATGCCTTATGCTTGAGTTCTACTGATAAGTGACACGCTTTCCCATAAACCATCTTAAATAGAGACATACTAATAGGAGTTTTAAATGCAGTTCTATAGGCCCATAACGCATCATCCAATTTCCGTGACCAATCCTTCCTAGATGCATTAACTGTCTTTTCTAAAATCCCCTTAAGTTCTCTATTAGATAGTTCCACTTGCCCGCTCGTTTATGGATGGTGGTAAGAATCAGCATGCATGAAGAGTGGTGGAGATGGAGAATGAAAGCATGAAAGCATGGATTCTAAAACCGGTTTTCAAACAAAGCATGGAAATGAAATTATACCTACTCCTTTGCTTTGGATTGATGAAGATTAGCTTCAAAAGGATGAAACCTCCACACTTTAACACCACCTTGAGAGATTAGAGAGTGGCCGTGGGTTTGAGAGAGAGTTTCTTGTTTGTGTTTTGTGAACAAGTCAAGANGTCTGTACAGAAATGGCTCTTCCCAAAAGTTGTACTTCAAATCTGAGAAGAATTTTCTCTTTTGTTGGAAAGTCATACCAATAGAGAGCACCCTCGATGACAAATAATTCGCAAGATCTGCATACCATGGTGCTTCATCCACTTTCATCAACTTCTCATCTGAAAATGTTTCTGTAATTGGACTTTCCTCTTCATTTTCCTGGACTGGTCTCTCAATCCTTGACAAGTGATCTGCCACCACATTTTCCAACCCCTTCTTATCTCGAATTTCTAACTCAAATTCTTGAAGCAATAGGATCCATCTTATTAGCCGAGGTTTCGCTTTTTGCTTTGCCAATAAGTGCCTAAGTGTTGAATGGTCCGTGTAGACGATCACCTTTGCACCTAATAAATATGAACGAAACTTGTCAAAAGCAAAAACTACAGCCAACAATTCTTTTTCAGTGGTGGTGTAATTCAATTGTGCATCAGTGAGTGTTTTGCTAGCATATTGAATTACATGCAACACTTTGTTTTCCCGCTGTCCTAACACTACCCCTAAAGCAAAATCACTAGCATCACACATCAATTCAAATGGCATTCCCCAATCGGGAACTGCAATAATGGGTGCAGAAACTAATAATTTTTTTAGAGTTAGAAAGGCATGCATGCATTCATCATTAAAATCAAACACAACATCTTTATTCAACAAATTGCAAAAGGGTTTAGAAATCTTAGAAAAATCCTTGATGAATCATCTGTAAAACCCCGCATGCCCCAAGAAACTTCGGACTGCTTAAACATTTGATGGTGGTTGCAGCTTTTCTATCACTTTTGTCTTTGCTCGATCAACTTCTATTCTGTCCTTTGAAATCCTATGGCCGAGCACTATTCCCTCATAGATCATGAAGTGACATTTCTCCCAATTGAGCACCAAGTTCGTCTGCTTACATCGCTGCAAAACAAGAGAAAGATTAGTTAGACAACTAGCAAAAGACGAACCAAAAACTGAGAAGTCATCCATGAAGACTTCTATAAATTGTTCCACCATGTCTCCAAAGATCGACATCATGCATCTTTGTATTGTTGCTGGTGCATTGCATAACCTAAAGGGCATCCTTCGGTAAGCAAAGGTGCCATAGGGACAAGTGAAAGTCGTCTTCTCTTGATCCTCAAGAGCGATGGCAATCTGGTTGTATCCTGAATACCCATCCAGGAAATAGTAATAGGCATGTCCTGCCAACCTTTCCAACATGTGATCAATGAAAGTTAGTGGAAAATGATCCTTCCTTGTTGCCTCATTCAATTTCCAATAATCAATGCACACTTTCCAGCTCGTCACCGTCCTAGTTGGTATCAATTCATTACTCTCATTCCTTACTACCGTGATACCTCCCTTCTTTGGAACCACTTGTACCAGGCTCACCCATGGACTATCGAAAATAGGATAAATAATCCTTGCATCTAAGAGTTTCACCACCTCCTTTCTCACCACTTCCTTCATCAAAGGATTCAATCTTCTTTTTGGTTTTACCTTAGGCTTTATATCATCCTCCATGAGTACCTTATGCATGCAAAATGATGGTGAAATGCCTCTAATGTCCGAAATAGTCCATCCAATTGCTAGTCTATGTTCCCTCAACACCCTAGTCAACCGCACTTCCTCCAATTTACTCAAACCTGAACTAATGATCACCGGGAAGGTTTTTGAGTCCCCAAGATATACATATTTGAGGTGGGAAGGTAAAGGTTTCAACTCAAGCTTTGGAGGTTCTTCATTTTTTTCCTTTTCCTTCTCTTTTTCAAAATCAAACTCCTCAAATTCTAGATCTTGACTCTCATCAATCGGTTGAATGCTTCTAACAACCTAGCACATTCATTACTCGCCTACTCATCTACCTCTACTGTTTTTGATTTGGCTAACACGCTTCGACACTAAAGCACGAATTCTACAATAGAAGTAATTGTGGGGTGTTTTCTTCAATAGATTCTACAACCAATTTATCCACCATATTGACACTAAAGCACGAATTCGATTCGGATGGAAACTTCATCGCCTCAAAGACATTGAAAGTTACTATTTCATCTTGAACTCTCAATAGTAACTTTCCTTCTTGCACATCTATAAGTGCTCTCCCCGTGGCCAAGAATGGGCAGCCCAAAATAAGAGGAATTTCCTTATCCTCTTCCATATCCAAAACAACAAAATCTGCCGGAAAAATTATCTTATCCACCTTCACCAACACATCTTCCACTATCCCCCTCGGATGTTTTATGGACCTATCCGCGAGTTGCAACGACATGGTCATTGGCTTTACTTCACCAATTTCTAATCTCCTGAAAATAGAGAAGGGCATTAAATTAATGCTAGCACCTAAATCACATAAAACACGATCAAAAGTAATATCTCCTATAATGCAAGNACTCCATTTCCAACTCGTAGGTCCACTTCTCCCTTGGTGAGCACTCTACCCTGCCTTAGTCCCTGCACATCAGTATAAATATGAGTACCACATCCTGTGTCAATGACCCAAGATGTTGAGGGAGAGAAGTTAATCTCAATCATAAAGATACCTGAAGTCGTAGCCTCTAAGTTCTTCTTGCTTGCGAGGAAAGCCTTGCAATGTTTCCTCCAGTGGCCAGGCTTGCCACAAAAGAAGCAGGCTACCTTGCCCTTCCCTATGCCACTCTCAGGACCAAGAGCAACATGTCCTTTGGGCTTGGGTTTGGGTTTGGGTTTGGGTTTAGCCTTGGCCTTACCCTTACCCTTACACTTACCCTTACCATTACTTTTACTGGTATCAACCAGTAAAATAGGATTGGACTTCTTCATGTCCTGCTCTGCAGTCCTCAACATGTTTAAAAGTTCTGACAGGGTTTTCTCCATTGTGTTCATATTGAAATTCATTATGAACGGAGCATAAGAGTCAGGCAAGGATTGCAGAATTAAATCCACTTGTAATTCTGTATCCAAGCCACATCCCAAAGTCTCAAGCCTCTCTATATGCTCGATCATCTTGAGCACATGAAGACCAACTTGGGCTCCCTTAGTCAGACGACTCCCAAACAGTGCTTTCGACACCTTGTACCTCTCATGTCGAGTATGTGTCTCGAAAAGCTCCTTGAGGTGTAGAATAATGGAAGCAGCGTCCATATTCTCATGCTGATTCTATAGCATAGGTGTCATCGATGCTAAGATCAAGCACTGAACGCTATCAGCATCATCAAGGAACTTTTGATAAGTATACTTTACTTCCTGAGTGGCATCAGGATTAGGCTCAGCCATGTATGGTTTTTCAAGGATATACAATTTCTTTTCTGACTTGAGTATAATCTGAAGATTACGATGCCAGTCAGAGAAATTGGATCCATCCAACCTGTTTTCTTTTTCGATTATCGGTCGCAGGTTCATAATGCTCATTTTGGTGAATCTGCAATTGCAAAAAAGATAAAGTTATTATAAAGTTCATTATTGTTTAATATAGTCGTTTATTAAACGATGCTCCCACTATTTTACTCAAGTCAATAGCCCTCATTATTAACTTGGGAAAGCTCGTTGGCTTTCCTAGTGGACTGAGATCCCATCCTACCCATTTCAAACCTTCGCTTTGGCGAACAAGCCAAAATGAGTTGATTAGGTAGGCCAACAAACTTAATCCACACTAG
Organism: Pistacia vera; assembly: GCF_008641045.1. Lineage (NCBI taxonomy): Eukaryota > Viridiplantae > Streptophyta > Magnoliopsida > Sapindales > Anacardiaceae > Pistacia > Pistacia vera. The sequence continues at coordinate 265,409 of NW_022196013.1, forward strand.
NTGGACATTTCCTCATCAATTCCTTGTACCTCTCCCAAGCCTCATACAATGACTCGGATTCATCTTGTAGAAATGATGTGATATCATTTCTCAGTTTTGCTGATTTTGCTAGAGGAAAGAATTTGGTCAAGAATTTATGTGTTAGATCATTCCATGTTGTGATAGTTCCCGATGGTAGTGCCATTAACCACCCCTTAGCTTTATCCCCCAATGAGAATGGGAATAACCTCAACCTAATGGCGTCATCAGACACTCCGTTTAACTTGAAGGTGTCACAATTTTCCAAGAAGTTTGCAATATGCTAATTCGGATCTTCCTTCAAATTACCATTGAACCTTACCGACTGCTGAATCATTTGGATGATTGCCGGCTTAATTTCAAAGGTATTGGCTTGGACTGCTGGTCTCGTAATGCTCGAACCACTGCCGTTAACCGTGGGAACTGAGAATTCCCTTAGTGTTCTATTTTCTTGTTCTGCAATCTCTACAACTATCTCTTCTGGTTCAATTGTAGCTTCTCTTTTGCTTCTTTCTTTGTTTAGTCTTTGAGTAGTTCTTTCAATCTTAGGATCAACAGGAACCATTGGTTGATGTCTTGCTCTTCACATAAACTGCACAGACACTAGCAAGAGTAAAATCACACCAACAAAGAAAAAATAAAACAAATAAAAATTAAGTAAAAATAACTCTCCAATCTAGCTAACACAAGAAAATTTTAATGTTAACACAAAACTCAATCCCCGGCAATGGCGCCAAAAACTTGATGCGTGTTTACTACAACATGCAATATGTAGCAAGTATACTAATCGCATAAGTAATAGAGTGATGAGTGAGTATCGTTCCCACAAGGATTGGTTGCTAAGCACTAAGTTTTTCTACTGTTTTCAAGTTGGAGCAATCGAATGGTTTGGATTTATGGGAGAATGTTAAACTAAACTAAACCAAAATTTATAACTATTCAAACTAATTATGAAGCAAGAATTAAAACACTGATAAAATCAATTCAAACAAACGGGTAGGGTTTTGACTTCATTCAGACTCTCTGGGTTAAACCTAGGGATTATACTAATTTCATATTCACATGCATTGATTGTAAATCGAACTCATTAAGGTATAAAATATACCTTCTCAGGCTATATTTCCTTACTCTTTACTATTAAACTTCCGCACCCAACAAAATGAAGACTAATAGTTCAAAGTTCATTAAACACAAGAATCCTAGATTGATTTCATTGATTCTTAAATCTATCTCTAGCATTTAATACTACAATGGTGATTACCCAAGAAGCTTAACATGAATTATCTCTCAATCTCATCATGTTCATCACATAAAAATAATAACTACAAAATAATCACACAATCAAAGCAAAATCATATGAAATTAATAATCATAAACTCTCTAACCCATTAGAATCCGAACNCCTCTAACATATCATACATGGATTGACCACATTTTTCAATGCATTGAAGTTTGTAAGAAAACATGAGCATGTTAGCATTTTCATCAATGGTACGCGTTTGAATAAGGTCATCGAATTCAGGAGGTACGTTTGGAGTATGGGTCGGTGAAGAGGACGATGAACAGGAACTGGACTGGGTTAATGGTTAGAACATAAAACATGGAAGAGGTTTGGATCTAGGGTTCATGAAACCAACTTGTTTAGTTTTAGGTCTAGATAAATAATCTGCAATGGTGTTAGTGTGACCTTTGATATGCTGGGCAGTGAAGGAATATTTACTGAACCATTCTGCCCAGTGAAGTAACTGCTAATGTGGAACCTTTTTCTTGTGGAAACGTAGCATTTGATCAAAAGATTTGATATCCGTTTCAACAAAGAAATGATGTCCAACAAGGTGGAATTCAAACCGTTCAACGACATTTCCATGCGAATGTCCATGGAAAAGGTTCAACTGGGAGCCGCGAAAGGAGGTGTTGCTCTAAAGGAAGAGAACGCAGCACTCAAGCAAAGCCTAAAAGCTGTCGAAACAGAGAGAAACCTGTCTTCTGAGTCGGCAAATAGGTACCTGAACGAAAGAGACGCGGCTCTTCGTACGGTGGACTTCCAGAAAGCGTAGCTCAAGAAGCATGGATAGGAAGTAAAGGAGCTACAAAGGACCATAGCCAAACTCTCCAAGGAGGCCGGGGAGAAGGACCATTAGCTCAAAGCGATCTCTCTGCAGGTCTTACGAACAGAGCAAGAGAGGGACGCCTTCGAGAAGGAAAGGCAAGCTCTCGAAGTTGAACTTTAGGAAAGTCAAGAAAAAATTGCTTCCTTAACGCAAGAAATGCAGGATCAGGCAGCGGAGGTCAAGGAGAAGGCTGCCGAATGGGCAACCGACTTTATTTATGCCTTGCAACCGAAGAATCCACGACTTGACTTGTCCGACCTCCCAGAAGACTGGCAAGATATACTTATGTCCATGGCGCGAGAGGATGATGAAGTGGTGGCCTCCCGAGTAGGAGGTTCGGGACACGCCTCGGATAAACCCTCAGTCGACCAGCCCTAGGACGATGAGGTCGGCCCTCTAGGAGTTGTGTTAGGGCTTGTAGTTATGTCATTTTGCCTGTTGTACTCCACATTAATGAAATACATTTCTGCTTTTACAATTTCTGTTCGCTTTGTTATACATGAGTACTTCCTGATTGCTTACATTTACTGAAACAAGTGTGATGACATAACACATTCACATGAACAAGATTACATGTGAACAAAATGACACTTTTCAAGGAAATTATTTACACAAATTGTAAGTTAATTTACAAGGAAACTGAGTTCGGAATTACTGATAGTATGGTCGATGGTGCTCAGCATTCCAAGCTCGGGGTACCTTGGAACCGTTTAGCCTTTTGAGATGATAAGTCCCCAGTCTTATCACTTTGTCGATGCGGTATAGACCTTCCCAGTTTGGTCCTAACACTCCCATACTTGGTTCCCTGGTACTGAGAAGAACTTCTTTTAGCACAACGTCGCCGACTTGGAAGTCTCTTCGCCTGACCTTTGAATCGAAAAACCTCTTCGTGCATTGCTGATAGGCTGCCATCCTTAGCGGTGCCTTGCTGTGATGTTTTTCAACAAGGTCTATGCTTGCTCTCATAAGTGCTTCGTTGTCGACCTCATTGTATAGGTCCCTCCGAAGTGAACCAGTTCCCACCTCTACAGGGATCATCGCTTCGCATCCGTATGCTAGCGAAAAAGGTGTTTCTGAGGTAGAGGTTCTCGGAGTAGTTCTGTATGCCTATAAGACTTCAGGGAGGTCGTCAGCCCAATTCCCTTTGGCTGCGCCAAGTTTGGCCTTCAGAGTGTGCTTAATGGTTTTGTTGATAGCTTCAACTTGGCCATCTGCTTGTGGCCTTGCTACTGAGGCGAATTTTTTATGGATGCCCAGCTCGTCACAAAACTATTTGAATTCCTCGTTGTGTAACTATTTCTCGTTATCCGAGATGAGGGTATGAAGAATTCCGTAGTGGCACACAATATTCTTGAAAACGAAGTCCTTGAGCTTTCTGGCTGTGATCGCGACTAGTGGTTCGACTTCCACCTATTTGGTGAAGTAATCTACCACGACCACAGTGTATTTGACTCCCCCTTTACCGACTAGCATGGGACTGATTAGATCGACCCCCACATGGAGAAAGGCCAGGGTCTAGTCATGGTTACCAGTTCGTGGGAGGGAGCTCGCGGTATATTCGAGAACCGCTGGCACTTATCACACCTTTTGACAAAGTTGTAGGCATCATCTTGGATTCGGGGCCAATAGTACCCCTGACGAACAACCTTGTTCGCAAGAGATCGCGCGGCAGTGTGATTACCGCAAATCCCTTCATGTATCTACCGCATGATATAATCTGCTTCTTTTCTGGTCACACATTGGAGGAGAGGGGCACTAAACCCTCCTTTGTAAAGCTGGTCTTTGATGAGGGTGTAGCGAGCAGATTTTGTTTGCAGAACCCTTGCCTCGACCTTATCGTCAGGCAAGACCCCATCCTTCAGATACTGAGTAATGGGGGTCATCCATGAGCTCGAACTTGTTACATTCACGGCCTGTTTGATTGGGCTGATACTGGGGATTTCGATGAATCGAACATGAATGCTGTCTGGTGCATCCAAGTCTAATGATGAGGCTATCCTCACCAAGGCATCCGCCACAGAATTGTTTTCTCTAGGGATTTGAGTGATTGCGAAGTGCTTGAACGGCTCGATTGCAGCCTTAGCTTTCTTCAGATAATTGATCATGTTATCTTCCTTGGCTTGGTACTCTCCCAAAATCTGGTTAACGACTAGCATGGAGTCACTGTGGACGCTGATCGCGATTGCGCCCATTTCCTTTGCCAACCTGAGTCCAGCGAGCAAAGCTTCATACTCGGCCTCATTATTAGTTGCTTTGAAACCGAACCGGAGAATGCCATGAATACGGGCCCCTTCGGGACTCAACAAGAGAAGGCCCGCTCCAGTCCTCTTTCTGTTAGATGATCCATCGATGTAGAGGGTCCAGGTCGAGAGATTTTGAACAGTTTCCTAGATGACTTCATTGGGCTGTTCCGACTCGTTCGCTGGATGATGCGAGAACTCTGAGATGAAGTCGACAACAGCCTGCCCTTTAATAGTTGCTCTTGGTTTGTAATGGAGATCGAACTGGCCGAGTTCAATGGCCTATTTGAGCAATTTTTCTAACGCCTCTGGTTTTTGGAGGACCTGCCTAAGCAGGTAATTAGTCAATACGTGAACTATATGGGCATGGAAGTAAGGTCGCATCTTTCGGGAAGCTATCAGCAGGGCAAAGGCTAATTGATCCATTTCTGGATACTGCATCTCGGCATCCAGTAGACGCTTTCTCGCGTAATATACTGACCATTGGGTTCCATTCTCTTCCTGAACCAGAGCTGCACTGATCGCGAATTGCGGATGGACAGGTACAAAAAGAGGATCTCCTGTGGGAGAGGTTTAGAGAGGAGAGGTGGCTTCCCAAGATGTTCTTTTATACTCTGGAATGCCTGCTCGCATTCGGGAGTCCACTCAAATTTCTTATTGGCCTTTAGGACGTTGAAGAATGGTAAACAGCTAAACAGCGGTCTGTTAGCCTTGATATGAAGCGACTTAGCGTCGCTATACACCCGTTCAGGCTCAGAACCTATTTTTTGTTGGTCAGGCTCTTCATATCGAGGAGAGCTTGGATTTTTTCGGGGTTGATCTTAATTCCCCGCTGGTTAACCATGTACCCTAAGAATTTCCCCGAGGATACTCCGAATGAACATTTGAGGGGGTTCAACTTCATTCGGTACTGCCGGAGGATGCTGAACATCTCAGCAAGATGGGCTACATGATCTGAAGCGACATGGGACTTCACCAACATGTTGTCTACGTAGACCTCCATCGATCTGCCTATCTGTTCGGAGAACATCTGGTTAACTAGTTGCTGGTAAGTTGCACCAGCGTTCTTGAGGCCGAAGGGCATAACTTTGTAGCAGTATAGTCCCCGATCTGTAATAAACAATGTATGCTCTTCGTCTGACCCGTACATTAGAATTTGATTATATCCCGAGTACGCATCCGTAGAACTTAGCAGCTCATGCCCCGAGGTGGCATCCATGAGCTGGTCAATTCTTGGCAGTGGGAAACTATCTTTTGGACACGCCTTGTTGAGGTCGGTGAAGCCGACGCAGGTCTGCCATTTGTTTTTAGGCTTTTTTACTAGAATTGGGTTGGCAACCCAGGTCAGATAGAGTGCTTCTCGGATGGACCCATTTCGGAGGAGGTTATCCACCTCAACCTTCAAGGCAGCATATCGCTCCGGGTCCATCGCTCTCCTCTTTTGGCGAACTGGCCTAGCTTCACTGTCGATGTTTAAGGCATGGCAAATAACATTCGGGCTGATCCTGACCATATCTGCGTGCAACCATGCAAACACATCGATGTTTTCCTTCAGGAAGCTGGTTAGGTCGGCAGCAAGCTGGGGATTGAGATTTTTATCGATCCTTAGCACCCTGCTTGGTTCGGTTTGGTCGACCTGTACTTCAGTCAGATCCTCAACTGGCCCACTGGAAGGGCAGCCCTGAATGCGAGGATTTATATTATCCTCGGCTAGGCCAGGCTGTGGCTCTATCCAGCTGATCGCCATTGTCTGGTTGTGATAGCCGCGCGAGGTGCCTTTGCCTTTGCACGCCATCTGAACTGCTTTCACATAGCAGTCCCGAGCTGCGCGTTGAGACCCGCTAACTTCCCCAATTCCCGTCGGGGTGGGGAACTTCATTTTCAAATGGTATACTGAAGTGACCGCCTTGAAGTGTCTTAGCAGAGGTCGCCCTAGAATTCCATTAAAGGCGGATGGACAATCCACTACCAAGAACTTAATTACTCTGGTTACTTCGTCGAAGTCACCCAACGTGACTGGGAGTGAGATCGTGCCCTTGGGGAGCAGGTGGTCCCCTGTGAAGCCATATTGAGGGAACGAGGCAGGTTTCAGGTTTGCCTCGTCCAAATTCATTCTTTCAAAAGTTGAAGCGAACAAGATATTCACAGCACTTCCGTTATCCATTAACATCCTCTAGAAATTATGGCGCCCTATGAGGGGCATTATCACAAGGGCATCTTCGTGAGGATGATGCAACCAGGCTGTATCTTTTTCGAAGAAAGAAATTTTCTCCTCCCGGTGAACCTTTTGTGGTCGCTGCACTACGTGCATCGCTCAGATGGGCTCGTGGTGTGCCTCCCAAGCATATCTTTCTTGGGCACCTCGCGAGTTTCCTGCGAAGTGCGGTCCCCCGAAAATTAAATTGAGGGTGTACACTCCTTTCTGATCGCGGCGCTTCTTACTTGAGTCCCCCTGATTTTTCTCTTGTGAGGGAGCAAAGTCATCAATATACTCCTTGAAATGTCCCTACTTGATAAGGTTTTCAATCGCCTGCTTGAGAGCTCGGCATTCATCTGTATGGTGCCCATTGTCCCGATGATAGCGATAATATTTTTTATTGTTTCTGGCTATCGTTGGAGTTTTCATGGGCTCGGGCTCTCCGACCAGGCTGGCCTCCTCGGATTTATCAAGAATAGCCGATACAGATGCGTTTAGTGGAGTATATTGGTTTCTGTCGTGATCGCGATGAGGGACGGGAGCATAGGACTTTTTAGGCTCGTAACGAGGTTTCTTCCCTCTTCGCTGATCGTCTATGTCTCCCCTGCAATAAGCTCTTCTACTATCTCACCGACCAGGTGCACAGCCCAAAGCATCGTGGTCGTGACGGCAGAGTGCCGCCATTGAATTTTCTATTCAGAGGTATTTCTCTACGAGATTATAGAATCCAGTAAGGGAAACATCGTCCTCAGCCTGTAATTCTTTCCATAGGTCTGTCTGTGGACGGACTCCAGCTATGATGAGAGTCCGAACAGACTCTTCAGCAGTATGTGCCACCTTGTTGAGTTCTCTGTGGAAACAGTCAATGTAGGATTGGAGGGATTCATCCCTTTCTTGCCTTATATTGCTAAGGTAGCTCAAAGGCATCGAGAACTTCCGATTTGCTTGAAAATACCTTAGGAACATCGTGCTCATCTGAGGCCATGAACTGATCGATCCCGCTGGGAGCAACCTGAACCACCGTTTGGCATGGGAGGTCAAAGTCACTGCCAAACAATGGCATTTTGCTAGATCCGAGACCTGGTGAAGCTCTATCAGGTCGTTAAATTCATACAAATGATCCTGCAGATCGGAGTTCCCATCAAACGCCCGCATGTCGGGCATCCTGAATCCTGGTAGGAGAGGAGCGGCTAACACTTCTGTAGAGAAGGGGGACGCAGATACGACTAGCCCCTGCTCGTTTTGCTGAGTTCGTAGTCTGTCTAAAGCTCACTATAGCTCCTCAATTTACAGCAATGGAGCCGCTTGGGGATTGCTTTCACCCATGCGAGTTCGACCCTCGCGATTACGGATGAGGAAAGTCCAAAGGTCGGGTTCCTTTTCACCTCGGCCGGCGGTTTCGGCCACTCTCGGCACATGCCGGCTAGAGGCGTGTGATGGCGATGAAAGGTGCGGGGTATTTTTACGACTTTTGCGGTGGTAAGAACCGCCCCGTGAAGTGTGGGACCCTCTAGCACGATGACGATTAGGATCGTTTTGTTGGTGGTGATAGGAATCGCCCCAACCAGCACTTTTATGGGTGTGCTCTTGCGATGTGGCATGGGACAGCTCGGGTTGCATCCTTTCACCGAATCTCAACGAGACTGGTATTCTACTCGGGATGCGGTCGAAATTTGTTAGCCCTTTGGAGCCCGTGGGCTTGCTTTTTGCCACTTGTTTACCTTTTTGTCTATGCGCTGCAGTGCTGGCGGCACGGGCTATTTCCCTTTGCCGCGCTTTCGCGCGACCTGCAGGCGCTTTTGGCGGTTGCACCGCCGTTGCTAACTTGGATGGCACGCCTTGGTCCAAATGGTCCAGCCTTCGGTTGACCGTCTGGACAGTATTGTCAAACCTCTCTAGGTAGCTTCTATTAACAGGGTCAAGTTATGAACTTGACGGGATATCTCCTGCAGCATTTTGCGGGGCTAAAGGTTTTCTGGAAGAGGTGTCCCCTTAAACTTGGGGGAGCCCCTCAGCACCCTGGTTGGTTTGCTCAGGTTCTGGTTGGCGGGCCATTTGTTGCTGTAGGACCAGAAGGTTGGAGATTCTCCTGATGAAGGATGAACACTAAACCAGCCCTCCTTCTAGTGCCAAACTGTTGATGCATGATTTTGACACCAACAAAACTTACGTGTGAAATGTTGGGTTGGCCCAAAAGACACACGTGAATGAAAAGGAAAAATGACACTAAATGCAGTGAGAAAGGAGTTTTAAAGTGGTTCGGATGCTAAGGAAGCAAATCCTACGTCCACTGATGTTTTTATTAATGATAATGGTCAGGTCGCTTTGGACGACTGACTTTACACTGAGGATACAAGGTATTAAAGACTGTCTTTTCTAGAGAGAGAGAGAGTTTTGTTAAGAGTAAAATGTGCGAATCCCCTTAATGAGAGAGAAGCTCCCATTTTATAATGGGATGCCTTAAGGTAATGATCACTGAATCTGTAAGTTGGTGGGATGATCCGTACAAATCCTTCATTTAGAGTAATTCACGTGATTTGCTGCAGGGATTGGACACGCGGGATCATCACAACTCCTTGCTGACCTGACGTGCACCCATTATTCTAACGGAAGCAAGCTGTGGGGTGCAACCAGGATCACACGACGCAGCTGTGCTAGAATGGCAGTAAACTCTTCCCGAGATCTGACCTTTCGCACTTAACCGAGCCCCACGTCAGCCCTATGTTCCCAAGCATAACACAAATCAACATAGCTAGTTGTGAAAATGTTATGCTATGAATTATGAGAGTAGTTCTCTACAATTTAATTTGATATGGTATTAGTAGGGTAGGAATAGTGGCGGATCTAGTATTTTTGTCAAGGGGGGCCTCCGCGGCTTCGTCATTGTTTGCTAAACAACTAGTAAAAACTTTAAAAAAATCACCAAACCTTAAGCAAATAAAATAATACAATATCAAGAATTTAAGAGAAAAGAATGCAATAACGCAATACTTTCCTACTTGAATAAATTCATGAGAAGCAAAATTTTGAGTAAATGTGTTAAGTAAACCTTAAGCAAAACCTTCTTTTAAGTTCAATTTTTTTTTTTTTTTTTTTTTGTTTCCAAAGATTATAATATAAATTTTATGACTTTGACCAGACCTACATAAGCTAAAGTCAACCAAACTTAAATCAAATCAACATTGCGTTGACTTTTATATGAATTAATAAAAAAAAAATTCTTGATATATACATAGATAGTAACTCAAATTTCTTTATTTATTTGATTAGCAGAACGGTGACGTTTGAAATGTAGGAAAATGGTGGGTGAAGGGTAAAGAATAACGTGTTTTAAAATATAGTTAAAGTTTTAATTTGGGAAAGCAAGTTCTTCTCAGGCACAAAACACAAATAAACTCACATGATCCATGTCTTTCCCCTCAAATTATAATTAAAACCTAAAAAAAAAAAAAAAAAAAAAAAAAGAATGATTCAACCCTAAAATAAACTAAATTGAAATGAGTAATACATATATCTAAAACTGATAAAACCAAAAACAAAGCTAATTGTGACACCTTGAGTAGTGAAAGCTTCAACAATTTCGGTTTTCAAAAGTTTTAAGATCGAATAACATGAGGAAGAGAAAGAGAGAATGAAATAGTAAACAATTTTTGGGATTAAATCATAAAAAACATGTGGAGTCGGAAGAAGAGTGGAAATAGTTTTAAACTTTTAATATGATGTGGGTTTGGAATATATATATTAATAACAAGTTTTTTGTGGGCCTAGATATATGTATAATAATTCTCATTTTTTTAAAATCCAAGGGTGGACCTAGGTATATATATTAATAACAATTTTGTGGGACTATATATTAATAATTTTTTTTTTAAAACTTAAGGGTAGGCCCGGGCCTTCCCTCAAAGGGGCTGGATTCGCCCCTGGGTAGGAATGCTGGATACAAATAAGAATAATATAGTGTGTATGTCATACTATATGAAAAAACAAAAAACTAATTAAGATTGATTTCAAATTAAGCATGAAGAAACTAAATTAATGGAAAATTATGTATAATTGTGTACCTTGAGTAAGACTGCATCAGCCGAAGGTATTGCCTTAAACATGTCTCCTCCAAGAAAATTCAAGTTCTTAGTCCCCTGCAAATTATCAACAACATGTGGGAGATCAAAAACAGTGCATTGAATCTCTGGAAAAGCATTGGCTATGATTTCGGCCACAGTTCCATTGCCACCACCCTCATCAACCAAAGACTTCAGCCCCTTAAACACCTCTCTATGGTCTTCAATCAAAACTCTCGCTACCAGTTGAGAGTCACTGACCATGGCATCATAAAAAGTGTTTTTAAATTTAGGTTCATCAGCCACACAACCCCAAAAGTTTTTCCCATTAGTTGTTTCAAATGGTGTGGAATCATCATTCTTGAACCAAGCGCTCAAGGAATGGAAGGGACTAACCATGAGTGGATCAAGTATAAGAAACACAAATGGTGCAGCCCTGAAGGGTGCATCCTTAAGGAGTAGTCGAGAAGAGGGTGTGAGAAAATACTTGTCTTCTTGGTGATCAATTTTGCTGACTTTTCGTTGAGAAAAGAAGTCGGCATGAACTAAGACACCCATAAGACGGTGAATGCCGTGACCTTTATTTGGGTTCACGCCGAGTGCAGAAACTATTTGGGAAAGAGTCATGGGTTGGCCATGTTTGTGGATGATATCTGGAATGCCCAGTTGAATGACGCATTTCATAGACATGCAATTTACATAGTTCAATGAATAATTCCACACTTGAGCTTGAGCTTCAAGAAGCTCACTAGCACTTTCAACATGAATCGAAACCATAATTAATATTGAAGGTGATCGATATGGAAAAATCTTAGACCCTGATAATTCTGCCAGGAAAGAACTCTTCATATATAGTAGTTGATGGTAGTGTAAATGGGGAGCTTTAACGGTTGTTGAAGATGTGACATATTTTACTGAATCTCACTTTTTGTTTAACGAGCATTAGTAGAATTGTTCCTTGTCTTTCACGTGGTTGTTAATCAAAATTAAGATCAATAATTAATATTTCTTGATCATTTTCAGATCTCTGCACCAGATTTGAAATTTTAGTGATTTCTAGTCGGGTGTTCAAAAAAATGTAAAAATCGAACTGAATCGATAATTGAATCAAAAAATCAGTTAGCCAAAAAATAGTTTGATTACGATTCAAAAAATTCAAAAAATTAAAGTTTTGGTTCGGTTATCGGTTCAAAAAAATATAAAAAGTGATTAGTCGAAACCGGTTTTTTGAACCAGTTTTACAAATATATATATTAAATAAAAATTATATATTAAATAAAAAATAATAATATAATATATTATATATTAAATAATAATATTTTTAATGTATTGTTAGTACTGAACAATGGATATGCATGAATGTTTAATTTTTATTTGAATATGTATTATTTATATTTATAATTTAATTTAGGAAAAAAAAGTTTTATAAAAGAAAAAAGGCAAAATCGGTTTTCTTGTGAAACCAATTCGATTTTGGTTTGAAAAAATTTTCAAACTAAAAAATCGATTTGGTGCAAAAAATGGGTTAACCTTTTTTTAAAACCCCTAACTTTTACCACAGAGACATGTGTAGACATATGAGAAGACGAAGAGGATACCAGAATTGTCCAAGTAAAACGGACCTCAGCATGATTTATGCTTCCATTATTGCTTTTAGATACTAATACAAATGCCTGCAGTTGTGCAAATAAGAGAGAAATTATGTAATAATTATTATATATAAATTTCCATCTAGAACGATGGTCTGGACCCGGAAACATAATGAAGCTCATTAATTGAACATTGTATGTGTCAGTTCATGCATGACAAATGATAGTATTAGGATAAAGACGTCGTTTCTCTCTTTAATTTTCTTCCAGATATTTTGAAGGTTATTTAAGCCAATAGAGACTAGAGAGGGCATTCAAAAGTACCTGGAGATTATTTTATTTTATTTTTTTCTGTTAAGTTCTGGAGATTTCTTCTTTCGTGTCATATCAATTGGGAATGGGGGCCCATGTGCATCTCTTTTCACAGTCTTATCCTCCTTCCCCTAATATTTCATCGTATCTCCTCAATCATATTACCATTATAAAGTAAAAACAAATAATTTACATAGACTAATGTTGCAGTTATGAAAAGGATGACACTGAAATAATACATCGAATGATATAACACAATTCTGACCAATGATTGATATTAATTCATAATTAATTAATGGTCAGGATTTTGTCATATCATTTGGTGCATAAATTCGATATGTTGCTTTTGATAATTGTATTGGCTGTGTTTGTTTTAGTTTTGAGAATACTACTTTTAGTATTCCCAAAAAAGTTAAACAGTAAAATACCCAAAAACTCAGATTTTTGGGAATACTACTCCCAATATTATTCAACTTTTTTTAAACCCCTTAAATTTGATAATTTAATTAAATACCCCTAAATATTTTTTTTTAAATTACAAAAATACCCTAATAATCCACATTTACCAGATTCCGGCCACCACCACCGGAAAATGGCCGGAATCTGGTAGGATGGCGCACTACCGGCTGAATCTGGCCGGTAGTGCGCCGATCTAGCCTTCTCCGACCAGATCCACGGTGGATCTGGCCGAAAAAGGCCAGATCTAAGGCCAAAGATCTGGCCGTTGACGGCCAGATCTTTGGCCGTAACAGTCGGTCACGACGGCCAACAAACGTTCGTCATTGACCATCAACGACGACCGTTTATTGGCCATCGTTGAGAGCAAATACGGCCAGATCTGGCGGTTGACGGCCAGATCTGGCCCGTGGATCTGGCCGGAAAAGGCCATAGCGGCGTATGACCGGTAAGATCCAGCCGGTCATGTGCCCATAAGGTGACTTCGGCCACCTCCGGTGGTGGTGGCCAACTGGGGGTGTTTGAGGGTGGGTTAGGGGTATTTTTATTAACTTTTAATGATTTATTATAGGGGGTATTTTGTAAAAAAATAAATATATACGGTATTTTATTAATTTATAAATCTTACATCGCAATACCCGTCCAATTCAACTTTTTTTTAACTTTTTTCAAAAAACTTTTCCCAAAACCCCCAAATTTTGAACCAAACGGAGCCATTATTTTTCTTTTACATGATAACTTTATTGGTCGATTCATCCACGTGGCAATCAAGATGAGGGTCGAATAGGGATTGAAAGAGGGGCATTTATGGGCGCGTTTGGTAGGATATTTTTATCCATATTTTGAAACAGATTTTGGAGATAGCGTTTGGTTCATTATTTAGACAACAGAATCTTGAAAAATTTATTCAGACACTTTTCTGACAGCTTTATGACCATTTGAATTTTTTTTGTAGCCTTCCTTTTTCACGCGTTCTCTTTTCTTCTTTCACGATTCTTCACCATTTTTTTTTTTTTTTTTTTTTACAGTCCTCCTTTTTCACGGGTTCGTCATTTCTTCTTTCACACTTCTTCACTTCACCTGTTCACCTTTTCAGTTTACATTACGCACGGTTTCACTTTTCTTCTTCACTGCTTCTTCACTTCACCATTTCAATTTACATTAGCAACTTCTTCACTTCAGCATTTCAGTTTGCATTAGCAGCCTCTTCATTGCTTCCTCACTTCACCATTTCAGTATATTGTGATCGTCTAAACGGGGCAAAATATGACCGAAATGGAGAAGGACCGAGTCAACCGCAACAAGTTATTATAGACAACATGACGACTGTACGAGATAACATAACGAATGCACTGTGGGCAGCACAATGGACCATGTCGTAGTTGTTAATGGAGTATACGTGTAATAATGATTGTAAGGGTTGATAATTAGTACTTTTGTCATATATGTATTAATGTGATGTTTTTAAACAGTTGGATTAGTACTTGAAATTAATATGAGTTTTTGTTTTTTAATATCTACGGGTGACAAAATTACCAATAAAATGTTTAATATTATTAAAATGTAACTTGATAAGTTATATATATAATGATACATTATTTTAAGAAAATGCAACAAAATATTATATTAACAAATCATTTATAAAAAAATATATTAATCAAATATTTAACACAACTATTAATGTCAAAATACTCTACCAAACACATATTCTGTAAATCCTATTCTTGTAATCATAACCCTATTCAACTATCCAATATTATTCCAAAAATCCTATCCAAAATAATGAACCAAACGCACCTTATAATATCTTCCTTCATAACATTTTTCAGCTGGGCCGTGAATCTTAACAAATCTCTTGTGTCTGTTCCTTGGCCATCGGATATTGGCTCCAATCTCTTATAGATTCCAATTTCTGCGTGTGCGGAGGATTACCTGCCCTCGGATATTGGCTTCTTTAAGTTGCTTATTGGTTCCAATCTCTGCGTGTGCGGAGGATTACCTCCCCTCGGATATTGGCTCCTTTAAGTTTTGGTTATGTTTTGTTTCTCTGCTTAATAAGTTATGTTTTATTTTATGTTTAATATTTGGGTCTTGCGCTATCCTTATCATTTGAGGTGATATTACACATCCAAGAGGTTGAACTTACGCACATGGAATCCTCTTCAGCTTTATCTACGTTTATTGCTCTCATAAATACTAGCTTATCTAGATCTTCTTCTAAGGTAGACAGTTTGTATGAAATATCTTATATCCCAGAAAATAAAAAAATCCAAGACACTATCCCTCCCATTGTAAATCCTTATACAGCGTTTTCCAAGTCTTCGTCTTCTTTGTCTAAAACCTTTAAAACTCTTGTCCGACCTTCCAAAAAGCCAGTCAAAGAGTATGTCCAGACTAGTACTTTTGACAAGTGTCAAATTCTAGCCACAACCCAAGAACGATATGTTACTTTGGAAATCCCTCAAGAATCCATTACTCAATGGATCCGTGACAGATACTCTCATGTACGCTTTGGCGCTATCCGGCTCGCTCTATGTTATAATGGTAGAAAAGGACTCCCAGTCTCTGTTCGAATTGCTTTATTGGACACCAGATTTGTCCAATATCAACATGCTTGTATAGGGACAGCACAGACAGCTTTGAATGCTGGGACAGTCATTATGACACTGTTTCCTAATTTCAACATGTCTCTCTCTGATGTTCATTGCTCCAAGGCTCTTAAAGTTCAATTATAGATCGTTGGTGTAGATTTAAATCTAGGGAGTATTGCAGCTACTTTGCATTATCAAATGGTTTGGCGAATCCAAGACCATGCTCTTGATCTCGCTATCCCTACGACTACTGATGCACTGCTCCTTACTGTTGACTCAGAATACTCCTTACTGCATCAATATTCCCAGGCAAATTTCCAGAGATGATTTAATTAAATTGTTACCCGACTCTTGGGTGACGAGTTATGAGTCTCTTAACAAAATAGAAACTCTGGTGGTTTCTACAGAATCTACCATGCATGATAACAAGGACGAAACAACAACTATCAGATTTAAGTCTCTAGCAACTCCCAGTGCTCCACCTTTGAGTTTTCGACAAACTCAATTCATGATTACTCCGGTCATACCCACTACACCAGTACGGGAACCTGGACTTTCCATTCATTCATTTCAACAATCTGGTGCTCCTATCTATTATCAATATGATCTAGTCACTGGTCACACTCCATTTGATCTTGACTGCCAATGCTCGGAATGCCGTGATGATCCTATTTGGGAAATCGATGAGCATTATGTTCCAAGACGAAACTATTTCAACCAGAAAAAACAGAAAGCTCGCTGCAGTCAAACAGATCTTTATTCCTGATTTGAAGACTATGATCTTGAAGTTAGTCTTCTTGGTCAACCTTCTGGTAAATTTGACTATTATGTCAAATATTCTCCACCAGCCAGGAAAGATTTACCATCCATTAATCCCTCATGGGACATCCCTCCGAAACCTCAACCCAAATCACCTTTAAAACTATCCAAAC
The DNA here is from genome assembly GCF_008641045.1 of Pistacia vera. Taxonomy (NCBI): domain Eukaryota; kingdom Viridiplantae; phylum Streptophyta; class Magnoliopsida; order Sapindales; family Anacardiaceae; genus Pistacia; species Pistacia vera. The sequence goes on from NW_022196013.1 coordinate 281,913, forward strand.
CTGCCAAATCCCCTTACTTCAAACAACCTTTACCATGTTATCAGCAGTCTCTGTGGTGGATTGCAAAGGAACATAAACCAACCCATTCACCCCTTGCTCATACTCCCCTTGTTCAGTCCGTTATGATGATCCGATCCCCTAAGCCTTCAAAGACAAGACAACATTTCAATTATGACACAGATTTTCCTTCTCTTCAGGAAACTGCCACTCAACAACCAAGAGTTGTTCCTTCCAAAGCTATACAGCCTAATGGATCCACACCCAAACTCTCCCAAGCTGAAGCAGTTCTCAATTGGTAGACTGAAAATGCTTTAGCCCAAAACAAAACCATTACCAGATTTGAACAAAAACTGGATTTAGTAGCTCATCAGGTGGAGTCTCAGTCTCAGAACCAAACTTTGCTGATTTCTTAGCTACAAAAACAAATTGATCATCTCCAAAACCGGATTAATCAGCTCCATCAGGAATTAATGTATATTGTCAGCACCTCTCATGGCTATTCAGCTTAGTTTCTCCAGAGAGAAGTAGAAATGAAGTCATTAAAAACCCAAATGGCATCGCTTTAGTAGGAATATCTTAAGTAAAAACTCAGACAACCACAGACTTTCCCTGAAATGTCAGTGGTACCAAACCCTTTTGACTCCACAACAGCATAGCCACAACCCTCTTTTTCCCCTTTCCCAAAAATTAGCCAACCTTTGGTCTCACCTCATATACCTTCTGGTGCTGTTCAAGCTTTTGGCAACACTGAACAGTTATATGCCAAGCTCCNTTCACATGCCCATTGAGAGTCTGTGGGTTCAATCAATCCTTGAGATAAAAGCTGAGTACATTCTTGTTGGGCAAGACTGAGATGTTCTGGTGACATGTTGGAATGACTAGCTTTAGTAGGATTCATATCTTCGCTCTTGATGAATGGAAGACGGATAAAGAATTCTGAATTCTTCCACAATGGATGAGCACATTTAGTGCAAAAATCAGCATGAGAATCTGTGCAAGAACGGGAAATAAGCTGGGTCTTGATCTGCTCAATAGGATTGCCTTCAATCTGGAATAAATTAAGCTATGTGGTCCAGGATTGGAGAAACATCTTGTACCGAACACCATCATGGAGGATTCTAAGTTTATTAAGTTTAGAATAAACATCAAAACCTAGAACCATGTCTTTGCTAGGTAGATCGGAACCAAGAACTTTATGAAAAGTGAAACAGCCTGGGAAAATTTAGATTTTAATGGGTTTGCTGATCAGATGAGTAGTGAAAGTCTCACTATTAGCCATGTAGAAGACCTCCTGATGAGGTTTCCAGTAAGAGGCTGGGAGGATCTTAGGGTTGATAATGGTACGAGTAGCACCTATATAAAAAAATGCTATGACTGAAATGGGCTTGGAGTATTTGGTGGGAAAGATCTGAACTTTTGCTGTAGGTATGTGACATGAAAAGGCTAATGATGGAAGGGACTGTGGTGCTTGTTGGATATGGTAGAAATAGTGACAATCATCTGAATCAGAGTACTCAGTATCAATGGCTGCAAACTGGAAAATAGTGTCTAAAGTGGGTTCGTCATCCATGGAAAATCAACTTTCAACATCATCATCAGAAAAATCGATATATGTGAGCTAAGAAAGTTGTTGCATCATTTTGACTGACTGTTTGGGCTTGTTTAGACAATTTTTGGCAAAATGACCCGGACGGTTGCACAAATAACATCGATTAGACCGTTTGCCTTTGTATTTCCTTTTTCGAAGAAACTTGCGGTTCTTGAAACGTCGAAATTTGCGTCGAGCCGGAACATTAGGTGGAGAAAACTTGATGCGTCTAGAATGAANTCACCTCGGGTCTTTCTCAGGATTCTCTATCTACCTTCCAAACAGAATCAGAAGCCAATATACCTTCGACTGATGAATCATTTGAAAGTGACTTTGACTCTGACAGTAATACTTCTGATTAACATCCTCATGTTTATCCCCAACTGATGACCCATCAACCTGAATCGTCCAGACCACCTGTTGTTTCTGAGGTCGATGATGAGATGCCTGAAGGTGATGATTCCATTCCAGACTCTCTGTCTATGTATCGACAATCTCGTCATACACCGACTGAACGTGACTCTTATACAGCTTCAGCAAAGCTCTACACTTTTACCGTCGATGATCTTCCTCCACACAAATAGAGAACTCGAATGTATGAATTTCAGGCCTGGTTACAAGCTGAGATGCTGAAACCTAATGCCCAAGTCTCTACTGTACTTACACAGTTTACAGCTAGATTTGGTGGTATTCTCCGTGATTGGTGATAAGTCTTCGGGAGTATAGACAAAATTTGTTCATCCAAATGCCAGATATTAACCAAGCTCTGTATCTTCTGTATGATGAATTCTGTGGATTACCTCACCTTTCTGAGAACCAGGTTAGAGAAGAATATTTCAAGATGCGATGCTGTTCTCTAAAAAAGAAAGATCTTGACAGGCATTACAAAGAGATGGTAAAACGATATCATATTTTTATGGGTATGGATGATCCTAATATGAAGCAAGCCTTTTTGGCATCAATTCCTGAATCCCTAAGTCATGAAGCAACCAAGCTTATGTAGTCCCAGAACAAACAACTTGGATCCACCTTTCTTGGTGAAATTTACCAGTTTGTTATTCTTGCTCTAGAAAAACTCTGTTCTCAAAAACAATTTTTTGATGATAATATGAAGCGTTCTAAACAGCTGACAAAGGTTTGTCAACGACTGGACTTGCAAATCAAATGCAAATCAGATCGCTCATGTTCTTGTCCTACCAAGAAGAAGTTTCATTCTAGACGCATCAAGTTTTCTCCACCTAATGTTCCGGCTTGACGCAAATTTCGACGTTTCAAGAACCGCAAGTTTCTTCGAAAAAGGAAACGCAAAGGCAAACGGTCTAATCGGTGTTATTTGTGCAACCGCCCAGGTCATTTGCCAAAAATTGTCTAAACAAGCCCAAGCAGTTATTCAAAATGATGCAACAACTTTCTCAGCTCCCATATATCGATTTTTCTGATGATGATATTGAAAGTTGGTTTTCCATGGATGACGAACCCACTTCAAACACTATTTTCCAGTTTGCAGCCACTGATACTGGGTACTCTGATTCAGATGATTGCCACTATTTCTACCATATCCAACAAGCACCACAATACCTTCCATCATTAGCCTTCTCATGTCACATACCTACAGCAAAAGTTCAGATCTTTCCCATCAAATACTCCAAGCCCTTTTCAGTCATAGCATTTTTTTATACAGGTACTACTCGTACCATTATCAACCCTAAGATCCTCCCAGCCTCTCAGTGGAAACCTCATCAGGAGGTCTTCTACACGGCTAATAGTGAGACTTTCACTTCTCATCTTATCAGCAAACCCATTAAAATCTAAATTTTCCCAGGCTGTTTCACTTTTCATAAAGTTCTTGGTTCCGATCTACCTGGCAAAGACATGGTTCTAGGTTTTGATGTTTATTCTAAACTTAATAAACTTAGAATCCTCCCTGATGGTGTTCGGTACAAGATGTTTTTCCAATTCTGGACCACACAGCCTAATTTTTTCCAGATTGAAAGCAATCCTATTGAGCAGATCAAGACCCATCTTATTTCCCGTTCTTGCGCAGATTCTCATGCTGATTTTCTCACTAAATGTGCTCATCCATTATGGAAGAATTCGGATTTTTTTATCCGTCTTCCATTCATCAAGAGCGAAGATATCAATCCCACTAAAGCTAGTCATTCCGGCATGTCACCAGAACATCTCAGTCTTGCCCAACAAAAATGTACTTAGCTTTTATCTCAAGGATTGATTGAACCCACAGACTCTCAATGGGCATGTGAAGCTTTTTATGTCAATAAACGGGCAAAACAAACCAGAGGAAAACTCAGACTTGTTATCAATTATCAGCCCTTGAATTTCTTTTTTCGTGATGATAAATTTCCTCTGCCTTCCAAACAAGTTCTTTTTGCAAATCTCCATAATGCAATGATGTTTTCCAAATTTGATCTCAAAGCTGGATTTTGGCAACTTGGAATTCATCCTGATGATCATCATAAGACTGCTTTCTGCATTCCCAATCAACACTACCAGTGGACAATCATGCCTTTTGGACTTAAAGTCGCTCCTTCCCTGTTTCAGAAAGCCATGACGAAGATTTTTGCTCCCCTTCTGCATACATGTCTCATTTATATCGATGATATCCTTCTCTTTTCAAAGGATGAGGAATCCCATATCCGTCTTCTTCGTGACTTTGCTGATATCATCCACACTTATGGTATCATGCTCTCTGAGAAGAAAATGCAGTTAGGACAAACAAAGACTGATTTTCTTGGTATGGTGATTGCTGATGGCAAGTATGATCTTCAGCCTCATATTGCTAATGAATTGCAAAAATTCCCCGATGTTCTCACAACCAAGAAAGAGATACAACAATTCTTGGGAATTGCCAATTATGTGCGTAGTTTCATTCCCAATATTTCTCATTTCACTACTCCATTTTCCTAGATGCTTAAGAAGAATCCTCCAGAGTGGTCTGAAAAGCAAACTAATGCAATTAAAAGTCTCAAGCGCGCATCCATACACAGCCGTTGAAGATTCCTTCTTTGGGGAAACGCATTATTCAGACGGATGCTAGTGACACTCATTGGGGTGCAGTGCTTTTTGAACAAGATAAGAACAAGGTACGACATTTGTGCGGATACCAGAGTGGACAATTCAAACCACACCAGCAGCATTATCATTCTACTTTCAAGGAAGTATTAGCAGTAAAAAATGCCATTGAAAGGTTTGAATTCCACCTTGTTGGACATCATTTTTTTGTTGAAACGGATATGAAGTCTTTTGATCAAATGCTACGTTTCCACAAGAAAAAGGTTTCGCACCAGCAGTTACTTCGCTATCAGAAAATCATGGAGTTTATGCATGTGGGAAACTATGATAGCCGACCTAAGTGAAACCAATCAATGCAACGATAGGTCGAAATGATGGTCAAGACCCTCCTTTTATCCCACACACACGTACACCCACACAGATTCTAACATCATCTAAAAGGACTAGTGAATATTAAACAACCACATAAATAGAGAACATGAATATAAATGAAGAACATGTACATAAATGAAGAACAAGAACATAAATGAAAACATAAATATTAAACATGTTAAATAACATAAATTAAAACATATATGAGATCTTTTGCTATCTATAATATTTTTAGAGTATTACAACACCCTTGAGGTTGAGGGAAACTTAGAAATATGAAAGAAAAGGAGGAAGATAGTAAAGATGTGTAGAGAAAGTATGGAAGTGTAGAGAAAATAGGAAATGAGAGTGGAGAGAAATAAACAAAAGTGTGTTACAAGTTTACAACCAAGTTCTCCTCCCTCTCGAGAAGGTAAAAGCCTTATTTATAGATAAAAGGGATACAACCACTCATCAAGGAGACATTAAATACAAGACTAACCTTTTTGACTTTTGGGGAATTCTTTTTTTTTTTTTTACATTAAGTAGCCTATAATTTTTGACAAAACATAATCTACAATACTTGACTTTTTACAAAGGATACGGGAAATATTACATTGAGATGTAATATTGCCATTTAGTCCACTCCTATTTTACATAAAAGACACAACTATATTTTAAGACACATAGTCTTTAATCGTTGACAAGTTGGTAACGTGCACGAGTCTTATCCTGGAAGTCGAGACACACCATTGATTGAATCCAGTCAATAGGGATTGTTGGGGAGATGTATCTGGATAAGTATCCAGAAGAAATGTCTGGAATCTGAGTGTTTGCTTTGCAGATGTACTGGGTGCATGCATGTATTGTTGTCGCCTGGATTTATGGAGATAGCAATTACGAGACGCTGAAGCTCTTCTTCCTGCACAGTATCTGGTTGCAAGTCGAGTACCACCATTCTGGATAGGCTGAATCGGTATCAAATTGAGCATTGATGGAACGTAGCATGTCATTTGCTTGGAGTAATTTCTCAATGTAGTCTGGAGGAAAGAGTTCACGGAGCATCATCGTGAAAGGATGGCCAAATGCATTGGAATGATTCGATTTTTTTTCAAAAAGGAGTTTTGAATTGATCTAGTCTAACAGGATGATCAAAAAATATTAGGACAAGGTCATATGGATAAGCCAATGAAATGTGACTTGATGCTGAGAAAAATATAGGCCGTTAGATCTGATAGAGTGATGTCTGTGAAAAAAACCTTATAGACCATGCCATTAGTGACATAGGACTTGTATCAGGCAAGTTGGTGAGCAAACACAAATTTCCATTGTCGAGGGTTTTGAACCATCGGAGAAAAGTCATCAAAGAGCGTAATTCAGGGGTTGAGGTTGACTGGTATTGAGAAATTATTTTCAACATATGATGGATCGAGAATTGAATAGCAATGTGGTATTGATGTAACATATACCAAAAGAACCATAATAATTCTCTGGAAATATGATATCAAGTCCTAGAGGTAAACAAAAGATTTTTAAAAAAAGGTAATCTGGATGGACCCCTAACATATCATACATGGATTGACCACATTTTTCAATGCATTGAAGTTGGTAAGAAAACATGAGGTGGTGGTAGTATTTTCATCAATGGTACGTGTTTGAACAAGGTCATCGAATTCAGGAGGTACGTCTGGAGTGATGGTTTGGTGAAGAGGATGATGAACAGGAAAGGACTGGGTTAATGGTTGGAACATGAAACATGGAAGAGGTTTGGATCTAGGGTTCATGAAACCAACTTGTTTAGTTTTAGTTCTGGATAATAATCTGTAATGGTGTTGGTGGACCTTTGACATGTGGACGGTGAAGGAATATTTATTGGACCATTCTGCCCAGCGAAAAACGTGGTGCGGGACCTTTTTCTTGTGGGAAAGTAGCATTTGATCAAAAGACTCACTATCCGTTTCAACAAAAAAAGATGTCCAACAAGGTGGAATTCAAAACTTTCAATGGCATTTTTTACTGCTAATACTTCCTTGAAAGTAGAATGATAATGTTGTAGTGTGGTTTGAATTGTCCACTCTAGTATCCGCACAAAATGTCGTACCTTGTTTTATCTTGTTCAAAAAGCACTGCACCCCATGAGTGTCACTAGCATCCGTCTGAAGAATGCATTTCCCGAAGAAGGAATCTTCACGGCTATGTATGGAAGGATGCGCGCTTGAGACTTTTGACTGCATTAGTTTGCTTTTCAGACCACTCTGGAGGATTCTTCTTAAGCATCTGGGAAAGTGGAGTAGTGAAACGAGAAATGTTAGGAATGAAACTGCGCACGTAATTGGAAATTCCCAAGAATTGTTGTATCTCTTTCTGGTTGTGGGAACATCGGGGAATTTTGCAATTCATTAGCAATGAGGCTGAAGATCATACTTGCCATCAGCAATCACCATACCAGAAAATCAATCTTTGTTTGTCCTAACTGCATTTTCTTCTCAGAGAGCATGAACCATAAGTGTGGATGATATCACAAAGTCACAGAAGACGAATATGAGATTCCTCATCCTTGAAAAGAGAAGGATATCATCGATATAATGAGACATGTATGCAGAAGGGGAGCAAAAATCTTCGTCATAGCTTTCTGAAACAGGGAAGGAGCGACTTTAAGTCGAAAAGCATGGCTATCCACTGGTAGTGATTGGAATGCGAGAAAGCAGTCTTATGATGATCATCAGGATGAATTCCAAGTTGCCAAAATCCAGCTTTGAGATCAAATTTGGAAAACATCGTTGCATTATGGAGATTTGCAAAAAAGAAATTGTCTGGAAGGCAGAGGAAATTTATCATCACGAAGAAAGAAATTCAAGGGCTGATAATGATGACAAGTCTGAGTTTTCCTCTGGCCTGTTCTGCCGTTTATTGACATAAAAAGCTTCACATGCCATTGAGAGTCTGTGGGTTCAATCAATCCTTGAGATAAAAGCTGAGTACATCTTTGTTGGGCAAACTGAGATGTTCTGGTGACATGTTGGAATGACTAGCTTTAGTAGGATTACTATCTTGCTCTTGATGAATGGAAGACGGATAAAGAATCTGAATTCTTCACAATGGATGAGCACATTTAGTGCAAAAATCAGCATGAGAATCTGTGCAAGAACGGGAAATAAGCTGGGTCTGATCTGCTCAATAGGATTGCCTTCAATCTGGAAAAATTAAGCTATGTGGTCCAGGATTGGAGAAACATCTTGTACCGAACACCCTCATGGAGGATTCTAAGTTTATAAGTTTAGAATAAACATCAAAACCTAGAACCATGTCTTTGCTAGGTAGATCGGAAACAAGAACTTTATGAAAAGTGAAAAAGCCTGGGAAATTTAGATTTTAATGGGTTTGCTGATCAGATGAGTAGTGAAAGTCCTATTTAGCCATGTAGAGACCTCGATGAGGTTTCAGTAAGAGCTGGGAGGATCTTAGGGTTGATAATGGTAAGAGTAGCACCTATATAAAAAAATGCTATGACTGAAATGGGCTTGGAGATTTGGTGGGAAAGATCTGAACTTTTGCTAGGTATGGGACATGAAAAGGGAATGATGGAAGGGACTGTGGTGTTGTTGGATATGGTAGAAATAGTGACAATCATCTGAATCAGAGTACAGTATCAATGGCTGCAAACTGGAAAATAGTGTTAAAGTGGGTTCGTATCCATGGAAAATCAACTTTCAACATCATCATCAGAAAAATCGATATATGTGAGCTAAGAAAGTTTGTGCATCATTTGACTGACTGTTGGGCTTGTTTAGACAATTTTGGCAAAATGACCCGGACGGTTGCACAAATAACATCGATTAGACCGTTTGCCTTTGTATTTCCTTTTCGAAGAAGAAAACTTGCGGTTCTTGAAAAGTCGAAATTTGCGTCGAGCCGGAACATTAGGTGGAGAAAACTTGATGCGTCTAGAATGAACTTCTTCTGGTAGGACAAGAACATGAGCGATCTGATTTGCATTTGATTATTGCAGGTCTAGTTGACAAACTTTTGAGCTGTTTAGAACACTTCATATAATCATCAAAAAATTGTTTTTAAGAACAGAGCTTTCCAGAACAGAATAACAAACTGGTAAATTTCACCAAGAGAAGTGGATTCAAGTTGTTGTTCTGGGACTGCATAAGCTTTGTTGCTTCATGACTTAGGGATTCAGGAATTGATGCCAAAAAGGCTTGCTCATATAGGATCATCATACCCTTAGTATAGATATCGTTTTACCATCTTTTGTAAGCCTGTCAAGACTTTCTTTTTAGAGAACAGCATCGCATCTTGAAATATTCTTCTCTGACCTGGTTCTCAGAAAGGTGAGGTAATCCACAGAATTCATCATACAGAAGATACAGAGTTGGTTAATATCTGGCATTTGGATGAAAAATTTTGTCTATACTCCCAAAGACTTATCACCAGTCCCGGAGAATACCACCAAATCTAGCTGTAAACTGTGTCAGTACAGTAGAGACTTGGGCATTAGGTTTCAGCATCTCAGCTTGTAACCAGGCCTGAAATTCATACATCGAGTTCTCCATTGTGTGGGAGAAGGTCATCACGGTTAAAAGTGTAGAGCTTGCTGAAGCTGTATAAGAGTCACGTTCAGCCGGAGTATGACGAGATTGTCGATACATAGGCGGAGAGTCTGGAATGGAATCATCACCTTGAGGCATCTCATCATCGACCTCAGAAACAACAGGTGGTCGGATGATTCAGGTTGATGGGTCATCAGTTGGGGATAAACATGAGAATGTTGATTAGAAGTATCATTGTCAGAGTCAAAGTCACTTTAAATGATCATCAGTCGAAGGTATATCGGCTTCTGATTCTGTTGGAAGGTAGATAGAGAATCCTGAGAAAGACCCGAGGCGGCAAGACGTTGCCTTTACCATGTCTTTAAAAAAGAGCTAATAAAAGGAAGAGACGGGATTTTATGAAGAGTCAGGATTAGCAGAAGGTTGGCGGTTTCCATCATCATAGTGGCATTGGGGCTTTCTTTAGATAAAGCACGATGAGGCTTAGGAGATGGAGGATCTAAGTGGCTGGAGGAAAAGAGTCAGGAATACAGCGGATGGGGTCTACGGTCTAGCAGAATACTTTTCTCGCTTCTTTTGGTCTCGCTCCAGCTTGATTTTTCATCACGTTCTTTACGGAGCTTGGCATATAACTGTTCAGTGTTGCCAAAAGCTTGAACAGCACAGAAGGTATATAAGGTGAGACCAACGGTTGGCTAATTTTTGGGAAAGGGGAAAAAGAGGGTTGTGGCCATGCTCTTGTGGAATCAAAAGGGTTTGGTACCATGACATTTCAGGGAAAGTTGTGGTTGTCTGTGAGTTTTTGCTTAAGATATTCTTGTTGAAGCGATGCCATTTGGGTTTTTAATGACTTCATTTCTGCTTCCTTCTGAAGAAACTGAGCTAAATAGCTAGGAGAGCTGCTGACAATGTGCATTAATTCATGATGGAGCTACAATCAATCGGTTTTTGGAGATGACCAATTGTTTTTGTAGCCGAGAAAGCAGCATTAGTTTGGTTCTGAGACTGAAAGTCCACCTGATGAGCTACTAAATCCAGTTTTTGTTCAAGTCTGGTCATGGTTTTGTTTTGGGCTAAAGCATTTTCAGTCTGCCAATTGAGAACTGCTTCAGCTTGGGAGAGTTTAGGTGTGGATCCATCAGGCTGTATAGCTTTGGAAGGAACAACTCTTGGTTGTTGAGTGGCAGTTTCCTGAAGAGAAGGAAAATCTGTAGCATAATTGAAATGTTGTCCTGTCTTTGAGGGCTTAGGGGATTGGATCATCATAACGGACTGAACAGTGGGAGTATGAGCAAGGGGTGAATGGGTTGGTTTATGTTCTTTTGCAATCCACTGCAGAGATTGTTGATAACATGGTAAAGGCTGTTTGAAGTAAGGTGATTTGACAAGTTTGGATAGTTTTAAAGGTGGTTTGGGTTGAGGTTTCGGAGGGATGTCCCATGAGGGATTACAGGATGGTGAATCTTTTCTGGCTGGTGGAGAATATTTGACATAATAGTCAAATTTACCAGACAGTTGACCAAAAAGACCAACTTCAGGATCATGTTCTTCAAATCGGGAATGAAGATTTGTCTGACTGTAGTGAGCTTTCTTCTTTTTTTGGTTGGAATAGTTTCGTCTTGGAAGATAATACTCATCGATTTCCCAAATAGGATTATCACGGCATTTCGAGCATTGGCAGTCAAGATCAAATGGAGTGTGACCAGTGACTGGACCATATTGATGATAGACAAGAGCACCAGATTGGTGAAAAGAATGAATGGAAAGTCCAGGTTCCCATACTGCAGTAGTGGGTATGACCGGAGTAATCATGAATTGAGTTTGTCGAAAACTCAAAGGTGGAGCACTGGGAGTTGCTAGAGACTTAAATCTGATAGTTGTTGTTCCATCACTGTTATCATGCATGGTAGATTCTGTAGAAACCATCGGAGTTTCTTTTTTGTTAAGAGACTCGTAACTCGTCACCCAAGAGTCGGGTAACAATTAAATCAAATCATCTCTGGAAATTTGCCTGGGAATATTGATGCAGTGAAAAGTATTCTAAGAGTCAACAGTAAGGAGCAGTGCATCAGTAGTAGTAGGGATTGCGAGATCAAGAGCATGGTCTTGGATTCGCCACACCATTTGATAATGCAAAGTAGCTGTAATACTTCCTGGATTTAAATCTGCACCAACGATCTATAATTGAACTTTAAGAGCCTTAGAGCAATGAACATCAGATAGGGACATGTTGAAATTAGGAAACAGTGTCATAATGACTGTCCCAGCATTCAAAGTTGTCTATGCTGTCTCTATACAAGCATGTTGATATTGGACAAATCTGGTGTCCAATAAAGCAATTCGAACAGAGACTGGGAGTCCTTTTCTGCCATGATAAGATAGAGCGAGCTGGATAGCGCCAAAGTGTACATGAGAGTATCCTTCATGGATCCATTGAGTAATGGATTCTTGAGGGATTTTCAAAGTAACGTATTGTTCTTGAGATGTGGCTGGAATTTGACACTTGTCAAAAATACTAGTCTGGACATACTCTTTGACTGGCTTTCTGGAAGAACAGACAAGAGTTTTACAGGTTTTAGACAAAGAAGACGAGGACTTGGAAAAGGCTGTATAAGGATTTACAATGGGAGGGATAGTGTCTTGGATTTTTTTATTTTCTGGGATATAAGATATTTCATACAAACTGTCTACCTTAGAAGAAGATCTAGATAAGCTAGTATTTATGGGAGCAGTAAACGTAGATAAAACTGAAGAGTATTCCATGTGTGTAAGTTCAACCTCTTGGATGTGTAATATCACCTCAAATGATAAGGATAGTGCAAGACCCAAATATTACATATAAACAGAACTTAATAAACAGTGAAATAAAACATAACCAAAACTTAAAGGAGCCAATATCGAAGGGGAGGTAATCCTCCGCACACGCAGAGATTGGAATCGATAAGTAGCTTAAAGAAGCCAATATCCGAGGGGAGGTAATCCTCCGCTCACGCAGAAATTGGAATCTAGAAGCGGTTTTATATTCACCCCAAATATAAACTTTAATATTCATCATTAATTTTAAATTAATCCATAAACCCCTCTTTTTTTTTTTTTTTTTTTATCCTATCTCTTTATTTCATTTTTCTCTTCTCTCTGTTATCCTTCTTCTTCATCTTTCCTTTCTTCTCCGCCTTTTCCCTCCTCCCCTCCTATTTTTTCCTTTTCTTCTCCCTCTTTTCCCAAATTCATCCAGATTCGCCGGAAAAAATCACCTCCCATAAATATAAACACAATTGAAATTCATATAACAGGTCAAAAAGTCTAATTTTGTTTGCTATGGAAATCATTCAAGCAAGTAGAGGATACGTTTTCTAGCCTGCTCTATGTATAAGCTGACAAATTATCAATTTGATAACCCAAAGTCAACCACACTACAATCAATTGAAGAAAGATCAAAGCTAATTGAAAGAAAAATGATAAACTGGAACTTTCTCTCCTTCTCGTATTATTCTCTTCAAAAGTGAAAATCACATCCGAATGCTTTCAATTGTTTATATACTTACAATCTAAAGCTGGTTTGGCAATCCAAGTGACTAACTTCAATATTACATCTGTACCATTCAATTAACCATAAAGAAACACATATTACAAAGCTCCTAGCCGTACTATCAATCTTAGGCTACTCAAAGCCATCTGCTAATAGATACTAAAACGGTGTGTTTTAGTCATTCCAACTAACATTACTTAAAAGGCTTTGATACTAACGTTGCCTTCTTTAATCATATGAGTTGTAGCTTGCATATTGCATTTGCAGTCTTAACATAAGCAAGAATCCTTGATGAATGTTGGAATAATTTATGATTTTTATAATTTTTTTTTTTTTTCCATTGACCGTGCAATAACCCAGAGTCAAGAGGGGAGGCGACTGATAATTTTGCAAACTGAGAGGTCAAGGTCAAGATGCTTGTGTAATTGTGTTTTCAAAATACGATGGGGTGTGCTTTTGACTTCCTAGAAACCTTAGGGGAGGTGGTGGTAATTGTCCTCACAAAATTAATACTATTCAAAGGGGATGTTATCCAATGTTTTAAAAGCCAACCCAGGGTGAAACCTGGCAAAGTTTCTGGGTCCCGGGTGGACCAGTTTAACCGGTTGACAAAAACTTTTAAAATTCAGCAAATACACCCCTAAAAACTACCTATAAGTCCCTACAGGTTTGAACTTTATCAAACACACCCCAAATGCAAATCGACTGGCAGCTGATTGGCAGCGGCAACACCTCAGATGCAACCCCAAGCATCCCTTAAGCCTATTTCCATTAAAATCTACTCAAGATCTAGCCGAAATAGGTTCGATTTTGGCCAGATCTCATCGACGCCAGCGTCGGCATTCTAAGCCAGATCTCATCAACGCCCGCGTCGAAAACCCTCCCCATCACCTAGGAATCACTCCCCTCTTCCTCCCAACCAAAACCCACCTCACCCCACCGCTGTTAGCCTCACCAATCGCTAGAAAAATCCCATTGTTGTCGCTGCTAGATTTGTTTGATTTCAGGTCGATTTACTCACCGAAAATCAACGCCATCACCACCATTCCATTCACCGGCACTTACTCTTCAAAAACCCCAACTTTTGGCCATCGATTGTTCGTCGATCATCCTCCCAAATCTTAGGGTTTTGGGGTGAATCGGAAAAGTTAAACTCGGCCCGTTGAAGCTTCTGGGTCTCAGTTAAACTGGTTCAGCCAGCCAGGTCGAGCAAGGTTTTAAAACACCGATGTTATCACCGAGGGTGCATAAATTGCAATTCACCATTTCAAATTATTATTATATTATATATAACCAAATGAGTCCCTCGTGAGTGTTCAAAAAAATACAAAAACCAAACGGAATTGATAATCGAACCAAATTTTTAGTTATCAGAAAAACCAATTCGGTTTCGCTTCAAAGAAAGTAAAAAAACCAAATTTTTAGTTCAGTTATCGGTTTGGGAGAATATGGAAACTGGTTAACCGAAACCGGTTTTACTAACCGGTTTATTGTAAAACTATTAAACTTTTCTTATTTTTTTTTATTTCTTATCTCCTAATAACAAGAAGTAATGAATTTTGATCTGCGAGGATTGACATAAAAGACTTTGTTTGAGAACACAATTCATTGTAGAAAGAAAGAAACTAGCATTTGAAAGGGAAAGATTATGCTATGCTAGAAAAAACAATATACATAGACCTTTATTTTTTATCTTCTTCTAATTGGGATTGTCTCCCGATCTTAATTTACACTTAAACATCTTAATTTATACTTAAACATATATTAAGTTTATAGAGACTAAAGTAATCATAATTATGTGCTTCAAAACTAAAATCAGTTCGGTTAAGCGGACACAATATGATAAATCTCTCATTAACATATATCATCTGAACACGGCTCAACTTCTACTACTTTTCAACCAACCAATTTATGGGTCCCCATACAATGAATTTGGAGAAGTGTTCTGCATGTCGGTTGCAAGTAATTTATTTTATTGGTCCTAGTTTGGTTGACCTCTTACTATCAGAGAAGACTCAAGGCAACAAAAGAAGAAAATTCAAGTGGTTTGTTTGTTTTACTAAAAACATAACGAAGGAAAATTGTACTAAGTGCAACATCACCAGCTAGCTGTCCATGGAACGCTTTAATCTTTCTATCAATTGAAAAATGTAATTTAGTTAAATGTTTAATCAATCAATGTTTTTAGTATGATGTTAGTCATCTTTGACTTCAAACGTATCATTTACTGAGGAAAAAAAAATTATGCTCCTGAAAACTTCAAAGATGTTATGTAAGTCAAATGAATTAATTCAGTAGAATTTTTTAATAATATGAATCATCTGTTCAAAGAATAAAATTTGTTTAGTTATTTATAATTTTTTAACAATAGTTAAATGACTTAAATCACCTGGAGAAAATATCATATGAATGTTTTCTTAATTTCTTCTTTGATTGACTTAGAAAGTTAAGAGTCTCCTCTGATAGAACAAGGCCAAACAATTTTTTTATTTGACAAAATATATCTTAATCTTAATTAGAGGTGGAACAAATGGGTCAGGTTAGGCAGGTCAATCCTAACCCGACCTGCATCAAGTCGGGTTCAACCTAGACCACCTAAAAGGTGGGTCGGGTTCAACCCGACCTGCATATACCCCGTCGGGCTGGCCAGACTTTTATATGTCAACCCGATGACCCGACGGGTTATATTTAAAAAAAAAAAAAAAAACCCTCCAACTCGTCGGGTTGGGAGTTTTCAACCCGACGGGTTAAGTGTTGCAAACCCAACAGCCAACCCGTTGGGTTGGACGAAAAAAATATATTTTTTTTATTTTTTTTTAAAATACCCTTTTTACCCTTAAAAATACGTCTACTTAATTTAACCAAAATCAAAACTTCTCCTTACCCTAAAAAGGGATGTGACAATAATATAGGATAATCCCGTGTGATGAAACCACAAAAAGAGGTTAAGTATTGGTGGAAATTAAATATTTTACTGTATTTTGTTTATATTCTTTACTTGGAGACAACTCACTACTGCCAAATCTTGAAAACTGAAACCTTATAATTAAGTGGCTGATTATATTTATTTATGTAAAAGGCATTTTGTCCCAATTAACTCCTGTTTTATTGTCGGCATATTCATCATATTTAAACTAATTTTTTTTAATTAATTATCAAGTAGAATATTTTTGAACCTTTGGCATATACTTTAACAACCTCTATAGATTTTTATTTTTCTTCGTCGGAATTTATAATGGTTTTTGTTTGATAGCGTTCTGAGTATATGTCATTTTTTTAAAATTGGATTAAAGGCAATAATTATGAGGTTTCGATAAGCTTAAAAATTTATTATTGATAAATTTTAAGTGTTAAATTAAACAATATGACGGTAGTTAGATAAATATTTTTTTACTGATAATAATGCATGTTTCAAAAACTCACTAATAATTCATTACTAGCAAATGACTGTTTGTTATTTCATAAACACAGAAAAAATATTTTTATTTAATTAAACATCAAAGGACTCTTTATTTTTCAGTAAGGCATGTATTTCTTGAAAGTTAAATTTAGGTTATTATAACATTTTACCCCTCAATTCATCGCCAAAACTATTAACAACAACAACAACAACAAAAAAATCATTATTAACTAGTTTATGGCTTAATTTACAATACTTTTTTTCACTTTGTTTTGTCAACTTGAGTTCAAAATTGGAGTTTCTGTTCTAATAGCTTTTTTTTTCCCCTCATAACGGAACTCTTTATTTATTATTATTATTTTTTTTGGTTAAACTGTAACTTGTAAATTAATTATCAATTATTGCACTCTTTTTTTCTTACCAAGTTTTTGTCCCAATTGGTTTTTTTTTTTTTTGTAAGGTTTTTAACGAGACAATAATTGTTGTAATTTCTTATTTCTTATTTTATTTTTTGATAAATGAATAAATCTAGTTTTTCTTATATTATAATTTCATTGTATTAAAATTGAATTAATATTTGAAATTTTAACACAAAAAAAATTAATTTAATTGAATTATTGATATTTGAAAAGTTAACTAAAAACAATTACATAAAAGAAAAAAATAAAAAAAATTATGGGCTAGCTCGGCTTGGCCCGCATCAAAACCCGCCACGTTAAGGTTGGCAGGCCAGACTGGGCCAGCCTTTTTGGCCGAGAGGCAAGCCTGGGCCAGCCTTTTTGGCCGAGAGGCAAGCCTGGTTAGGCCCGACTCACAAATTTCCAAAACTCGTCGTGGGCCAGGTTATTTTTCCACCTTTAATCTTAATCTTCTAAGATATCATTTGTTTTGTCGGAGACAACAAAGAAAAAAAATAATTGTTGAGTGTTTAAGTTATAATTGTCTCACATCGCTAAGTTGCTGTGTAGTTAAAATGTATATATATGTAATATGACTCCCTTCTCTATTGAGTTAGTTTTTTGGAGTGAGTTCTATCCAAACCAATTTTTATCAAGTTAATTGTATTATTATATTTGAGGGTTGTCTTATTATTTTGGGCTTAAGCTCGTTTAGTCTTATGCTCGGTTTAAGTCATGTTAATTGTATTAAGCTCGGTTTAAGTCATGTTAATTGTATTATTACATTTGAGTTTAAGCCCACCCAATACTCGGTTTATGCTCAAAACTTTTTTATGTTATATACTTATTCACATCGTATTTGATAATTTAAACCACACCTTTTAATATGTGAAGTTTTAAAGATTTAGTAACAAAAACGACGTCGTTTATTCTTTGAAAAGATATTATAACAGTAACATATATCAAAATGTTGTTGTGCCATATGTTATGATATCAAAAGATTCAAAACTACGCCGTCTTCGCTGCATATATATACAAAATATTTAAAAATAAAGTTCTTTCTGCGTATATCAATAGCTTTGAAATTCATAATCTAGCGCGCTTTACAAAAATATCCACAACTGAAATGCAAATGAACAGAAATTCAAAATCTTCAGCTTCCAACGACAAATCAGTTAAGCTCGCCGTCGCCATTTCTCTTCTCCAATCAAAGCTCTGCCTTAGTCAGAATCAAAGCACTCAGCCTTCTTCCGAATCCGATGCACTTCGCTAGAAGCGAAAGGTCTCTCTAAATCTCCATCAACTTTTACGAATTCGGTTATCACCATAACCAAAAAGATCCTAATTTTATTGAAATTTCAGATGAAGGAACGGAAGCAAGAGCTCATCAGGCTGAGACAGGATCTAAGAGAAGCTGAAGGTTAGGTTCTGAATTTTTTTTCCGTTTTAATAATTCATTGATTTTTTTTCTATTTAATTGTTTTATTTTGGATCTAGATTCTTCACATTGCGATTTGTTTCCGCAATTAGCTTTTTGCAAGTGCTATTTCTTTGATAGGTTGGGGAAATTAAGCCCTAAGATCGACGGAGATTCCTATTATCGTTGGTTCAGTGACCTAAAATGGGATTCTATATCTCTCATTAATGAACTTTTCTTTTTTTATTGGGATTCTATACCTAATAAAATCTTTTTAAGAATATACTTTAATTGGGAAAAATGCTCTTGCCCAGTGCCAGTAGTAATCCCAGTCAACCATGTCAAAAAAGTATCATCAGAATACTTTTTGAAATTAATTCATATTCAAATTCCTATTCTTAGAGAAATAAAAAGTTTAAGTATCTGAAAACATTTACATTTATTTTGTCAAATTTAGAAACCATTATTCTCTTAGTTAATTGTTCAAATTTTTCATTAAGATGAATTTAATTATGGTTCTTTAAATCCGTTCTCTTCACCAATTTTCAAAATAAATAAAAAATATTGTTCAATTATTAAACAAGAGAACTTTAAAAATAGTTATAGTACATAACATGAATGGTGGCCAAGAAGTGTTCTGTTTTTCGCCAATCAGTCCAGCAGGAAATGTACATTATTACATAATGAAGGAAATTGTGAGTGTTGACTTCAATTGGTATCATTTACTTTGGAAAACTCATCTTCTTAAAAACTCCACAGATGTTATCAATCAGACGTAAAATTTTGATGCCAACTTATACGCTTGTGAAGGAGTAGACAGCTCCAAAAGAGAATGAATTTATTCTATGGAGTTTTCATCTCACATGCTTATTTCCCTAAATTGTAATTCAAATAAATCTATTAATATTTTATTTATTTATAGCTTATTAAAAATCCCATAAATATTTTTGAGATATAATCTAATTAAATTTAAAAAGTAATTATGATTTTAAATAAATTCTTTCGGCAGTAGATAAGTCTAACCCAAACAGACTTTCACATAACATTGCTGCATATCGGTAAGCTGTCAGACTTGATTTATGAGTCAATGCACTAAGCAGTAGAAGTCTTCGGCAAACCCCAAAATGAATCCGAGAAAGAATAATAACCTGCCATGGCAACATGATGAATTCAACTAATGACAATTAAATTTTAATAATTAAAGAAAGATTTTTATCGGTAAAAATGTTTTAAGTGTTATTTATCATCAACTATCACGAATATTTTTCTTTAGACTTTTTATTCTCATCAAAAAGCAATTAATTACTTGACTCTATTTTTATGTATTTAAATTGTAATTGTTAAATTTAATTTTTTTAAATTCTGAATGATAAATCATAGTCATATATAATTTCTTTCATCATCTTCTCACTAAAACAAAGTAGAATAGAACGATTATAATTCTCCTGCCCACGATAAGTTAATAGAGGATTAAATATACAACAAAATTTCGTTGGTTAGTTAAGTATCTTTGCAAGAAGTGAACTATAAGCCAAGAAAAAGGGGTAATTAGAATTTTACACATTATTTGTAACATTCACATGAAATTATGTTTAAAAATATATATAACAAAAGGAAAAGCTCTATACAAAATATATAATGTAAATACTGTTCTCCAAAATTGTAAAGCTTCTAAAAGATTATGAATTAACTTCAACATAAAATGGGATTCTATATCTCTCATTAATGAACTTTTCCATTTTAATTGGAAAAAATACTCTTACCCAATAATAATCCCAATCTACCATGTCAAAAGGTATTATCAGAATACTTTTAGAAATTAATTAATTAATTAATTCTTATTCTTATTCAAATTCCTAATCTTAGAGAAATAAAAGTTTAATTGAATATCTGAAAACATTTACATTTTGACACTAGAAACCATTATTCTCTTAGTTATTTTATCAAATTTTTCGTTAACATGAATTTTAATAGCTTGATTCATTAAAAAAATCATGGTCCTTTAAATCCATTCTCTTCGCCATTTTTCAAAATACTGTAAATAAAAAGTATGGTTCAATTATTAATTAAATCCAATTTACAACAAAATAAATAAAGTGAAACCATCGTGATCATAGAAGAAAATTCAACTAGTCCCCTGGTTTTATTGAAAACATAATGAAGGAAAATTGTAAGTGAGACATTGCCAGCTAGCTTTTATGCCCACCTTATAGTCTAGGGTTTCTTAGTTGTTTTTATGTCCCACATCACTATGTTAGTGGGATCATCATTCTTATAAGAAATTTTTGTGCATGAAAGTTGTGGGAAATTTTCTTCATTACAACTTTTGATCAAAATTTGTAAGAGTGGGTTGGCGGGTTGCTATCACAGTAGACTCTTAAGTGAACTAAAAGAAGTAATTATTTATCCAGTATATGGTCTTTCAACCTTTTTCATTAGTATTTATGATGAACTTAATCCTTAGCTAATTTGTATTATAATAGGAGAGCTATATCTAAGGATTCCAATAATATGAAATGGATTAATTTATTTATAATATTCACATTAAATTAGGTTAAATTTTAGTAATTTTATAAGCCCTGTTTCAGATATTTTGCTTTTGCAACTGTGCCACTATCTACATGGAGTTGCATATGAGTTGGTGTAAAAATTTGATGTCTAATTGATAATTCGTTTGAAATTTCAGGAATATTATTTTTTCCACAGAAGATGATACATGCATCTCAACTCTAAATTGTTTTTTCCATAGAAATTAGTGATTGTCTCATTGGTTTTTCTTTCTTGCAATTACTATTCGAATCACATAAATTTCTTCATTTACTTTGTGCTATTTCCTCTTCACTATGTTTCAAGATCAAGTCCCTTATGTTTTCAAAGAAGTTTACGACTTATCATCAGGGGACTTTTAAGGTTTCTTGTTATACATTAATCTTGAACCAACCAATTAATATTGGGTCTGGATACAATGAATTTAGAGAATTTTTCTGCATTTCAGTTTTAATAATTTAATTTATTGGTCCCAGTTTGGTCGACCTCTTGTTATCAGAGAAGAGTCAAAGGCAACAAAAGAAGACAATTCAACACAGGTCGCAACTCTTGTAAACCTATGTAGTTATTAGAAAAGAATACTTCTATATGCGATCACAATGGATGTATATATCGCTTATAAGCATCCGAACCACTAAAAAATGTTCTCGTCAACTTTATTTTACGTACTTACATGCAACTGTCATTACAGTACTTCACTCATTTTCCATAATCTACTCACGTAGGATTTCTAAACATTTTATACATATGAAGTCATTAGTGTTAAAATCAAGCATCAACAAAACTATTAATCTGTTAATTCTATACGAATTATAACAAATCATAGTTAGTTAGCTTTTTTTTTTTTTTTTTTTTTTTTTTTTTTTTTTTTTTTTTTAGCGGTTAATCCGTAGGAGAAAATCTCATATACGCTTAAATAATTTCCTTTTTGGTTGACTTAGAAGTTAGAAAGTTAGGGTCTTCTATGATAAAACAATGCGAGATACAGTTGATCCAATATGTGCTGGAAGTCTTTGAAAAATTCAAACCAAATATTGATTTCAAATTTTCAACTTTGTCATAAAAGTCCAAAGACTTTTAATAGTTACTGCTCTGAAGGCGAGTTAGAACTTTCCAAGTCAACGAAGTAATAAATAGGTCATTGAGATGTCAAATCCAACTATTAATATTCAAAGTAAAGCTAGGGAACCATTCTCAATAAGCAAGCACTTGTTAGACTTATAACATAAATTGCTTGAAATATTAATTGTTGAAACGAAATTTGGATGTAAATTATTCAGCTCCCTAGTGATGAATTAATCATGATCACATATATATTTCCTTCATTCTTTTCTCACTAACAAAAATTAGAACACAACGGTTTAGTTCTCTTGCTCACCAATCAAGTTATTTACATTAATTGTTCGACTTGCCTAGATATTGAATTTATCTGATATATTATCTTAGGGTCCACTTGAAAGTTTTATGATAGCGATTATAATGGTAAATCACTATAGCGGTTTTGAAGGTAAACCATCGTAGCAGTTTTGAAGGGTTTTTAATAGCGGTTTTTAAAACACCCAACCTGTGCTTGAGAGTTTACTTTCTAGCGGTTCTAACAGTTTTTTAAATTTATAAATTTAAATATATACTCATAAAAATACCCAAACTCTAAGTAGTACTTTGGAGTTTTTTTTTTCCAATTGTAAAGTAAGAGTTCTTTATTTGTTTTCTACTTATTAGTATTTTATAACTTCAAATGTGATAAAATCTTCTCATCATTCTTCGCCATTCTTTGCAACATCTGGAATGATTGAAAAATTGTAACTCTGCTTCTCTAAGAAAGCATCTAGAAATGAGATTTTAATTATTTTTTTTTTTTTTTTTATGATTGCTTAAAATTGTTTTATATTTAATAATATGGTTGAAGATGTGTATAATATGATTAATTTTTTTTTTTTTTTTTTTTTGGGATGTAATTGGGATAGTTTTACAATGGATATGGTATTTGTGGAATAAAATTTTAAAACCAATCAAAACACTCCAATTTGTGGTGTTTTATAAACCCCTAAAAAATACACTACACTGGTTCTGGGGGGTTTTTGAGCTAGTCAAAACCAGTGCATAAAAAATCTGGCAAGTAATGGTTTAAAAACACCTCAAAACCAGTCTAATTAAAAACCCCTCAAAATTAGTGAAAAAAAAAAACTCCCAACCAGACCCTTAGGGAATAGTTGACCTCCCTCTCATAAAAAAACATAACCCTTTAATTGATCAAGATTAAAGTAAATTATTATCTTCTTATAATTGATCTTAATTTATACTTAACATAATTTGAGTTTATAGAGACTAAAGTAATCATAATTATGTGCTTCAAAACTAAAGATCAGTTCGGTTAAGCGGATACAATATGATAAATCTCTCATTAACTTGTTTCATCTTAACACTGCTTAACTTCTACTACTTTTCAACTAACCAATTTATGGGCCCCCATATAAATGAATTTAGAGAAGTTTTCTCATGCTGCTTAACACTACTTACCTTCTACTACTTTTCAACCAACCAATGTATGGGCCCCCATATAAATGAATTTAGAGAAGTTTTCTGCATGCTGGTTGCAAGTAATTTATTTTATTGGTCACAGTTTGGTCGACCTATTGCTATTAAAGAAGACTCAAAGGCAACAAAAGAGGAAAATTCAAGTGGTTCGTTTGTTTTACTGAAAACATAATGAAGGAAAATTATATTGAGTGCAACATCGTCAGCTCGCTGTCCATGTAACGCTTTAATCTTTTTGTCAATTGAAAAATCTAATTTCGTTAAATGTTTAATCAATCTTTGTTTTCATTATGATGTTAGCCGTCCTTGATTTCAAACGTGTTATTTACTCAATAAAACAAATTATTTTCCTGAAAACTTCAAAGAGATTATCTAAGTCAAACGAATTAATTCAATAGAGTTTTTTAATAATAAAAATCATCTGTTCAAAGGAGGAAATATGTTTAGTTATTTATAATTTTTTAACAACAGCTAAATCACTAAGTGAAAATCTCATATGAATACTTTCATAATTTCCTCTTTGATTGACTTAGAAAGTTAAAGAGTCTCTTTTGATAGAACAAGACTAAGCAATCTTTTTATTTGACATGGCATATCTTAATCTTCTTAGATATTACTTATTAGGAGGCAACAAAGAAAAAAAAATTGCTAAGTGTTTGAAGTTATAATTGTATTACACCACAAAATTGATGGGTTGTTTAAGTGTATATATATATAATTCAACTCTTTTATTCATTGAGTTAACTTTTAAGGTGAATTTTACCCAAATCCATTTTTATATTTGGAACCTGTATTATTATATTTGGTTTCCAGCTTGTTTGGGCTTAAGCTTTATTATTATATATGGGCTGTATTATTATTTTGGGCTTAAGCTTGTTTGGGCTGTATTATTATCAAAGCAAGTGAACTGAGTTGGAAAGGAGGAACCATTATAACCCATACTTAAGGTCAAGATATCTGAGATAAGAGACTTCCTAATTGGTAAGGAACCATTCTGGTAAATCCAACTCCAGAAAGATCAAGGCACCTTAACTTTCTCATTAGATCAAGTACTGGACATGCCCTGCGAAGTTGTCACAGACAATAACGGCCCACGAACAACATTCTCCAACCACCAGTACTCAACAAGTTCTTCACTTTTGTTACAAGCACAAAACATGCACTTTACATACCTAGAAAAATAAAACATGTAACATTATCACAAAAGTACATACAGTCTCTCAAAAACATAATTTCTATATATTAATTATTAATGCTGTTGATATTAGATATTATGTCGTTGTTCGTCACCATTTGAACCATTAGTATCCCTCTGTGCTTTTGTTATTACCTTTTTATGAGACGAATGGTGTGACTCAGAAGAAGAATCCCAATCACCCCCATCCATACAAATAATACCATCTCTATAGCATATATATTTCCGATTAACAGTTGCTTCGGGCCTACAATAGAACATAGAAAGAATAGATAAGCAAGTGTTAATGTCGAAATCACAACCCACAGGATCACCATCAAAATCCACGAAAACAACCTGCGTTCACAAAATGGCAAACCACTCACGAGCAGTAAAAATTATGCAAAGAGACACAACAAACCCTATGGTATTGAAAGTGAAAAACAAATTAAACAACTCAGAAGAGTAAAATAATGCTATATCAGCCATTATTGACACCCTTGCAATGTGATCTGGTTCAGATGTGGGGGTGCCATCTTGGACTTGTTTAGTGTCTTGCCATACGCCACCAGGAGGGTTCAGACCAGCTTGAAATGCTACAGTAGCTATCAGTGATGCTACCACCATCAAGGCATTATTCATTTCTTTCAACCAGTCATCTTTCTTCTCAACGAACTTTTCTATACGGTTACCTTGAGGGCGCAACACACTAATTTTGATTATTGCCATGAGATGTTAAGGTTCTAGTTTGTTTGGAGCCAAGTTCATGCGTTGATACGACAATGTCTTCTACAGAAATAGCTCCCCCACGTCTAAGCAACTCCACAATTTCATAATCTTTCAAATCTCTTCTGCTTTGTTTTAAAATATCCAAAGCTGTAAAGCCACCTTTATTCAGAGCATTTACTTCTATTGCATTATTAGTAGTAAAAAACTGTATTGCCTGCAGATTAAATCGTTGCTTAGTATATATATTATGAGATACAAAACAAATTTATTTGCATTAACAAATGAGCCTTTCACATTGATGTTCTATGTAAGAGAGTTTTCATGATTGTATGAAGTACTCGTCAATAAGGGTGAGCAAAAATTTTGGGTTGACCGGAACCACAGGGTAACAGGAACTGGAACCTACTGGTAAGGTTTCAATTACAGTACTAGTTCTGGTTCCTAAACTCAGGGATCGGTAATTGTGCAGCTCCGGTTCTGATTCCTGAAATATGAACCGGGCGGGACCTGCTCACCCCGATGTGCACATGCTTGTTGGGGCTGTTGTCTTTCCTGGCTAAATTTAAAGTCTCTTATGTGTGCTTAGCTTTGCATGGAATCAATTGAGAGTAAATTTGGCGCACCTAAGGAGAAAATCTAATTCTAACACTGGCCAATTTACACAGATAAACATAAGCGAAAATACATTAATTAATTATTAATTTAGTCCTACTCTTCATAAATACCTCCGCTTGTTTATCTGCCACCGCCAGATGCAATATAGTGTTGCCATCATCATCCTTAGAATTCACCAAAACTCATGATCACTCATTTGCTCCCAAGAATTCATTGCCTCCAACTGGTCAATCTCACACAGGCGTAAAATCGTTTCACCTCGTTCCATCAACATTCGAGCGCAATAGGTCTCACTAACCAACTCTTTTAAGACACTAACACGACCTGATGACTGCAATATGTACTGGGTTTTTTCCGTCACGAAACGAGCAAGGCACATTTCAGGATTAACCGATACCAATTTTTAACTATATCCAAGTACCCTTTTGAAGTTTCTAAGTGAAGTGGTGATGATTTCTGGAATCAAGCTCTCCGGCAAGCTCAGCTTACGACAAAGAATTCCTGCACAAATTATGCATAACCAAGCATGGAAGCTATGTGCAAAGGTGTCTCTCCGCAACAGCCACAGTAATTTATCAAGAATTAGAGCATCCTCTTGAAGAAGTAGCAAGGAAATTAATTCCCCTCTACCGCTGCTTCATAGTTCTCTTTCCATTTTTGTGAGATGTGAAAGTCCTAGGATCAGATGTCGCGAACCTTTCTGGGGAAACAGAAAATGCAGAAAATTTCTAAGGAAACAAACAAGGACTTTGAGAGAAAATTGGATACTTCCAGAACTGATTTCTTTTTCAACTTTCAGCTTAGCTTACAAATGATTCTTGAAATGTTTTTATACAAAAATGAGTCCACGCTGGCAATCCGTGTGACTTACAAAAATGTTTTTATAAATTTCAGTTCCACTTCAAGTAATACTGTAGCGTTAAAGTACTGTAGCTTAAGTGAAGTACGCCTGAGCAAGGCGGAAGAGCAATGCGCGAAAAGATTTAAAAATCTTTGAAATGTCAGTATTTGTGTGGTTTAAATCTTTGAATCTATCTATGGCTGTGCAGTTTTGACATGTGTAAAATCTTTGAAAAAATATTCATACAGAGAGTGAGGATAACTGTGACGTATGCATGCTTACGTAACAAGTAAACCTGTCACTGAGGAAACGAGTTGAAAAGACAGTGGGTTTATAAATATGCAACAAAATTCGCAAGATTTTGTACATATTAAAAAGGGGATAAACTCTGTCCATCAACTTTTTTATAAACATGCGTTTTAAAATAATTATAGATTTAAATAAAAAATAAATTAAATAATTAAAAGAGATTAGATGCTTAACGGACACTACACTAGTTTGTAGACAATAATTTGTACACCACATTTCTGTTAGAATATACAAATTAGTCCTGTACTGTAGTATCATCCCCAAAGTGTTGAGAAGGAAAGGTCAATGACATTCATTGACAAATATATTATATTAATTATATATTTATTTAATTGCCTTTCATACTTGACTACCTAGAATAGATTAGCATGATTGTAGGACATATTTGCTTTGTTGTTTTTATATTTAGACTACCTAGAATAGATTAGCTAATTGTAGGAAAACTTTGTATAAGTTACGCCTCCTATTCAATAAAATACAATTCAAAAGGCATATATTTTTCTCATCTTTTCATGGTATCAGAGCAGGGCACGATACCCTAGCTCTGCGCATTTGTCTTCTTTCTTTTGCCTTCTTTTTATCACTGTTTCTCTGCATCTGCTCCCTTTCTTTTGGTTCTTTTTCACTGTTTCTCTTTATCATGACTGAACAGCAACTTCGAATGGAGGCAAGCTTGATGCTGCAATCCATATTTTCTTCACCATTCGGATCATCAGGATGGTGCTTGTTTCC
This sequence comes from Pistacia vera, assembly GCF_008641045.1. Classification (NCBI taxonomy): domain Eukaryota; kingdom Viridiplantae; phylum Streptophyta; class Magnoliopsida; order Sapindales; family Anacardiaceae; genus Pistacia; species Pistacia vera. The sequence continues at coordinate 309,670 of NW_022196013.1, forward strand.
AAGCCTCTCAATGAGGATAATTATTCGACATGGTGTGAGCCATGACAATTTCTTTGAACGCAAATTAAGTTGGGTTTCATAGACGGGACCACCACAATGCCATCTGCCACAGCCAAACCAGACGACTATGCTTCGTGGAAAAAATGTAATGATATGATCCTTCTTGGATTCTCAACTCACTCACACGGACCTTGCAGGTAGTGTCATTTTTTACAACTGCCCAGGAGGTATGGGAAGACCTTCGGGATCGTTTTTCTCAAAGCAATGCCCCTCGTATTTTTCAGATTGAGAGGGACATTGCTGTCTTGCTCAAGATCGATGACTGTTGCGCTTATTACACAGACTAAAAAAATTATGGGATGAACTGGGATCCTATAATGACAATGTTTGCTCTTGTGGGGCAGACCATAAGAGAGCAGATTGATGCAATTTCTCATGGGACTCAATGAGTCCTAAGTGCAATTCGAGGGAAAATTTTGTTGATGAATCACTACCTGATGGGCCAAGTTATTCTTCATTGACAGGAGGGAGAAGCAGCGAAGCTTGGGGCTGCACGTGAGACAGCAGAGAACTCAGCCATGGTTATTCGAAGGGCTGAACCAGTGGCTTGGCTGTTCGACATGGACAAGGTTCTTCTTCTCGTCCAACTCATCTAATCGAAAATCTCTGCATTGCTCTTATTGTGATCGTGACATCATGGATGAGAAACATGTTGGAAGCTGAATGGGTACCCACCAGAACACCCTAACAGCATCAAACAGGTCTAATCAAGGACACACTCATTTCAAGCGCAACATAGCCCTCAATCCTCAGTCAACAATGTCAAAGAAAGTCCAATAATGCAAGAAGTGCCATCAGTGACAAATGGGCTTTCTGATTTGCAAATCCAGCAAATCTATCTACATGTGGGTAAAGGAACAACACAATCTGCCAATCCTAAAGCTAATGCTGCTCCTAGGTTTGTTACAAAAATTGCTACGCCTCCATCAATTAATTATCGACAGTGGTGCACAGATCACATTACTTCATCTCCAACTTTGCTTGTCAACGGTAGTAAGAATACCTTTTTGCCACCAGTTACTATGCCAAGTGGAGAACAAGCTCCGATTACATCCATTGGGAATTTACCTTTGAATTCTGCTGACTTTAAAAAAGTGCTTGGTGTGCCATCTTTAAGGTGGATTTAATGTCTATGAGTCGAGTTACCAGAGATCTAAATTGTTAGTAACTTTTTTCCCTTATTGGTGTATTTTGCAGGACTTGACGACGAGGACACATGATTGGTTTGGGTGAACAACGAGACGGACTTTATTACTTGGTTGCGTTAGCATCAGAGAAGTCAAAACCTCAAACTCCATTGCAGCAGCCACTTCTTTCCGTTCACCCAGTTCTCAGGTCACCTCACCTCTTTATGGATCGCGATTGGGGCATTTATCTTCCTCTAGATTAGATTTTATGGCAAAACATTTGTTAAATTCCCTTTTCAGTCTAATAATGCTTGTGATGTTTGTGCACTTGCAAAACAAAGTCGACTTCCGTCTCTGTTAGTTCAATTTCGTTGTTAGACATTTGAATTAATTCATTGTGACATTTGGGGTCCCTATAAATTGCCTCTCTTTCTGGTGCAAGATATTTTTTGACTATTGTGGATGATTCTAGATTACATGGGTATTTTTTATGCACACAAAAGTGAAACACAACATTACTTATCAATTTTTTCTCATTTGTCCAACACAATTCCATGGTTCTATAGTCAACATTCGGGTTGTAATGGTGGAGAATTCTACTCTATGAGGGAATTTTTTAACAAAAAGGGACCACTTACCAACATTCTTGTGTCTATACTCCTCAACAAAATGGGGTTGTAGAGCGCAAGCATCGCCATATACTTGAGTCTGCTAGAGCTTTTCGTTTCAAGCCCACTTCCTTTACATTTTGGGCAGAATGTGTTTACTGCTGTTCATATAATCAATCGTTTGCCTACACCACTTCTTTCTTGCCAAACACCTTTGAACAAACTTATGGTAGACTTCCTTCATTCACATATTCGAGTTTTTGGGTGCCTTGCCCATGCTACTAATGTGCACGTTCCCCATAAATTCGCTCCTCGAGCCAACGATGTATTTTCTGGCTATCCAGTCGGTCAGAAAGCTTACAAGCTTTATGACCTTGCCACCCACAAAATATTCACTAGCCGTGATGTTGTTTTTCATGAAATATTTTTCCTTATGAGTCCATTCCATCCACTTCCTCAAATTCAGCCCCAGTGATTCCTCTTTCTGTACCTGATTCTTCCCACCAGTCCAACAACCCTCACCATGGAACCAATTTCTCTGCCCAACAACCCCACCGCCAAATGCACCTAATCCTCCTCCGAACCTATTTTACGCCCTCTCAAAGACCACATCACCCTCCCATGACTTTACGTGATTATGTCTGCAACCAAGTAACGTCTCCCAACCATTTGCCGTCTTTGCATCAAGTCCACAAAAAGGTACGCATATCCCATTTGCAATTTGTCTTTATCATCGTTACTCACCACAACATTGCTCTTTTACTGCTGCTGTCAGTCAAGATATGAGCCTACATCTTATACAGAAGCAGCTTCTCATTCACATTGGCAAGAAGCATGCAATCTGAATTGGCTGCTTTAGAAGCTAATCACAATTGGTCTCTCACTTCTCTTCTCCTGGTAAGAAGCCTATTGGTTGTCGTTGGGTTTAAAAATCAAACGACACTCGGATGATACTATTGAGCGTTTCAAAGCTCGTTTGGTTGCAAAAGGTTACACACAGTTGGAAGGTATAGATTACCATGACACTTTTTCTCCCACAGCTAAAATGATTACTGTTCGTTGTCTATTGGCTTTAGCAGCTGCCCAGAATTGGTCTCTTCACCAACTGATGTCAAACGCTTTCTTCATGGCGATCTCCATGAGAAATTTATATGTCTCCACCTCCTGGTCTTCGGCGACAGGGGAGAGAATCTAGTGTGTCGCCTTCACAAGTCGTTATATGGCTTAAAGCAAGCTTCCCGACAAGGTTTGCCAAGTTCTCTACACCTATCAAGCATGGCTTTGTTCAATCCAAAGAGATTACTCATTATTCACATGTCAGAAAGGCAAAAGTTTTACAGCTTGTGGATATATGTTGACGACATTCTTATTACGGGTAATGATGTCAATGCCATACTAGCTCTCAAGCAATTTCTACATAGTCATTTTCGGATTAAGGATTTGGGTGATTTGAAATATTTTCTAGGCATCAAAGTTTCTCGGTCGAAGAAAGGTATTTCCATCTCGCAACGAAAATATACTTTGGAAATTTTAAAAGATGGAGGATTTTTGGGTGCTAAACCTGTGAACTTTCCCATGGAACAAAACATAAAGCTTCGGATTCAGGTGAATTGCTTAAAGATCGTCTCAGTATAGGCGACTTGTGGACGCCTAATTTATTTGACTATTACCCGACCGGATATCACCTATTCGGTCCATGTGTTAAGTAGATTCATGCATGCACCACGAAGACCACACATGGAAGCTGCCTTGAGTGTATTGCGTTATTTGAAAAGCAGTCCAGGGCAAGGCTTGTTTTTCCCTTCTCAAAATGATTTATCTTTGCGAGCTTTTTTAATTGGATTGGGCTGGTTGCCAAATCTCATAGATCCACTACGGGTTACTGTGGTTTTCTGGGATCTTCTCTATTTCCTGGCGGACAAAGAGGCAGAAAACCGTATCTCTTTCCTCAGTAGAAGCCGAATATAGAGCCATGACAGGTACGGTGTGAATTGTCCTGGCTACGTTCATTATTGAAAGATTGAGAATATTGCATCCGAAGCCAGCATTGTTAATTGTGATAAACACGCGCCTACATTAGCTGCTAACCCATTTTCCATGAAGGAACCGACATATAGAGATGGATTGCCATTTTATTCGTGACAAAATACAAGATGGTTCAGTTGTAACCAAACATATTGTCTCAACAAATCAACTTGCAGATGTGTTCACCAAGCCATTGGGAAAGGAAGCTTTCTCAACTAGATCGCAAGTTGGGAGTTCTTGACATTCACTCTCCAACTTGAGGGGAGTGTTGAGAAGGAAAGGTCAAGACATTCATTGACAAATATATTATATTAATTGTATATTTATTAATTGTCTTATCTACTTAGACTACCTAGAATAGATTAGCATGATTGTAGGACATTTGTTTGTTGTTTTTTATATTTAGACTACCTAGAATAGACTAGATGATTGTAGAAAAATTTTTGTATAAAGTTACGCCTCCTTTTCAATAAAATATAATTCAAAAGCATATATTTTCTCATCTTTTCACAAAGAACAAGAAGTAATGAATTCTGATATGGGAGGATATTGACAAAATTTCTTGTGAAAACTCTTAGTTGCCTTTGACAACTTCTATCAATTTTTCTCTTTAGGTTGTGCACTGTTAAGGATTAGAGTTTTTACAATAATAGAAGTTCAGCATCAAGTCCTCTCAACATCAACATTCAATAGCTTAGTACGAAATTCAATAGCTTTGACAGCTCAGGGTCCATATACAGGTTGACCAGGACCAGTGTTTATTTGTTTTTGTAATTAGCAGTCAAGATTATAAGCTAAGTAAGCTGTAAGTTTAGTTATAGTTAAGTATTAGTTAGCTACTATTTTGATTTTATCTGGCCGTCCATCTAGAGTCATTCACATGGATTGATGTCTTGGCAGCCAGTATATGAACTAGAAAGCACACTTGTTTGTATGTTTTCAGCCGATTTTTCTGGAGATAAAATTTCCTTTAAAAAATTACATGCACTGAGAATGTGAGAGCACCGCAAGAATTGTTCAACTGCAGGGTGGTGGAATTAGTAGTTAATTTCGAAATTCCTTCTGTCTGTAATTTAACATTTCACTTATATATATATCATTTTAATGCAGGAATATGTTGAAAATCGGAGGAATACAAAGACATAAAATTAAAGAACAGCACATAATCCATATACATACAAAGTGTGAAGAGAAAACTGAATGTTAGCTTAAGCGGAAATGTTAAGCAGAAGTACTGTGAAGAGAAAACTGGATGTTTAGCTTAAGGGGAAATGTTAAGTAGAAGTGCTGTGAGAATCAGTGAAAAACAGAGGAGTTTAAAGAAGCTGGGGTCTGTTTGTATGATTGTATAAGCTGCATGACTAAGTGTAATTTCTGATTCTAAAAGCTGCCGTTTCATGGCTATATAAGTGCAAATGTACTGTAACAGAAATCAGTTAATAAAATTTCTAATCAGTCTTTATTCGTTTCCAGTAGCTTCCTCTGCACTTTTCTTCTGCATTTTCTGTTTCTTAGTTTTCTCTTTACCTCTTCAAATCTTTCATGGTATCAGAGCCCTAGACTAACGTCCAAGGGAAAAAATTCATCCTCGATCTTGAATATTCTGCGTTTTAAACATGGAGGCTCATAGCTCCAGTTCAAATCTCACTTCTTCAGGAGTTCCACCCAACCTACCTGTCGTCTCTGAAAACTGCTAGAGAAGAACTATTCGTTCTGGAGATCACAGATCCTGCCGGCCCTGACATCTCAGGTCTCGAAGGCGTTGTTACTGGTGAAAAAGAGTTCCACTGATGATCTTGTTAGAGAATCTACTGATATAGGATAGACAGAGAAGAAACAAAACCCTAGCTACCTCACTTGGAAGAAGATTGATCAATTCTTGGTAAGCTGGCTTTACTCCTCAATCTCTGAATCCATGTTTAGGCATGTAGCAAAATGCACTACCTCATATGAAATATGAATGTTTTAGAGCTGCATTTCCAATCGGTATCCAAAGCTAGGACTTTACATCTGAGAAACCTACTACAGATTACTAAGAAAGAAGGTTGAATGTGAGTGAATATGTTTGAAAATGAAAGAATTAGGAGATGAATTGATAGCAAGTTGAGTAAATATCACAGATGAGAACTTTTGCTAATATATTAGACGGCTTAGGGCCAGAGTATGATGCTGTGTGGCAAATCTGACAGCTTGTAGTAGTCAAACGACATTACAAGAAGCCCATTCTTACTTCATAAACATGAGAGGTTGGAGAGACAGCAAAGTTTTTGTCAAATTTCATGAACACATGGCTTCAGCCTTTTGGCTTCTAACAGTCTCAGATAGAGTCCTCTTTAGTTCTCAGAATGTTTCTAGTGCTAGTAATGGGAATTTTCGTGCTCATAATTTCACTACTCCTCAGTTCAATCAATGCCCAATTTTCAACCTTCAGATCAGAATTTCATTCACCAACAGATGCCTAGTAACAACCATTTTAGAGGAAACAGTTTAAACAATACAGTTCACTCGGATTTTAATCCCTCACATTCCTCCCAATACTCACAGACTGGATATGGTTTTAACCTAGGAACCAGTCTCACATGTTTCATGCTGGAAGATGAGAAGTAGAGGCCGAGGAAGAGGATATTTAGGCCTAAACTAATCTGTCAGTAGTGGGTAAGGGAGGACACACAGCATGCAGTGCTATATAGATTTGATCATGAATATCTAGGTTTCTCAGTCCCGGATCAGCATCGGATCTACTAATTTCAATGGTTTCTCAGTACCTGGATCTTCTGGTTTTAATGGAACTACTGGTTTAATGGGTCACAAAGTTCTACTCAGATCACTCTACTGAGTCAGCACAAGCTCTTCTTACTACAGTCATGCCAGGGCAATTCATTCCCAGGACTGCTGTTGGAAATCCTAATCCTGGAAATTCTTTTTCATCCATAACCAATGCTCTTACGACAGATTAATACACCACAGAACTACCTTGGTTATCCTTTACAACATTCTGTCCCTAGCTATCTCAGAATTCTGTTTCATCAGTAGCCTCAGCATATACCGTTGCTTCTCCTCACACTGTGCAAGACCAAACGTGGTATGTGGACTCTGGTGCCACAAACCAATGACAGCTGATGTAACAATCTGATCATTAAAGAAAACTATCAAGGTGGCTCAAATGTGCAGGTTGGAAATAGCCAGACAGTACCTGTCTCCACACAGGTGAGTCTTTCTAACTTCTGGTTCTGCTTCTAGATTGTTGCATCTTAGAAATATGTTGTGTGTACCTCATAGAAAGAATTTACTAAGTATTCACAGATTACAAAGGATAATGGTGTAATAGTTGAATTTCATGTTGATCGTTGTCTTATTAAGGATAAGAACACCAGAGATGTTCTCCTTCAAGGTGTCTTAAAGGATGGCTTATATCAACTGGAAGCCTCTCTTCCTGCTGTGTTTTCATCTTCTGGTGTATCTGCTTCAACTGCTTCCTGAATGTGGCTGCCTCTACTACTCTCAAAATAGGTGTAGTCATAATAATAATACTGATGATGTATTACATAGAGTGCAATCTGATGTAATTGCTAATTATGATGGAGCTGATAAGCAATAATGTGTGGCATGCTAGATTAGGACATCCCAAGAAAGAACTCTAGCATGTATTAAATAAATTGCATGTACCGGATGTGTACCTATAATAAAAGTTTTTGTGAAGCCTGCCAATTTGGCAAATTGGCTCAGACTTCTTTTCCTTTGTCAATTCTAAGACTTCCAGGCCACTGAATTGGTTTATTCAGATTTATGGGCCCTGCACCAGTATGCTCTACAGAAGGTTTCAAATATTAATGTTGTTTGTTGATGATTACAGTAGATACATGTGGTATACCCTTTGAAACTAAGTTGAAGCCTTTAAGGTGTTTACTAGTTTCATGGTTTGCTGAAAAACAATTAGATGCTACACTGAAGAATCTTCAAACTGATTGGGAGGGGAGTTCAGGTCTTTACTTCTTATCTGGAAACTCATGGCATAGGTTTTAGACACCCCTGCCCCTATTTACATCACAGAATGGGAAGGTGGAAAGAAGGCACAGAACAATTACAGAATTTGGTTTAACTTTGTTAGCACATGCAGGAATGCTTTATGTTTTTGGTGGCAATCTTTTAGCATAGCAGTGTTCATTGTTAAACAACTGCCCTCTGTTGCTTTTGAAGTCTTTCACATATCAGAAACTGTTTGGTAAAGAACCCACATATACGATCTTAGGGTCTTCGGCTGTTGTTGCTACCCATACATAGACCCTATCAAAAACATAAGTTTTCGTATCACACAGAGCAATGTGTGTTTATTGGGTATAGTCCAGCTCATAGGGGTTTAAATGTTGTCTTCCACAGGAAAGATATATATGTTAAGCAAGCCAAGTTCATGAAACAATGTTTCCTTTTAACATGATTTCAAGTGTAGCAATGACAAATCTGGATTTACAGGGGTATCTACAAACACCAGTTCTGAAGGGTTTTGTTCATCCTGGAACCTTGCTCATTGTTTAGATTCAAATTATGTTTGTCACTAATAACAATGTGTCTTCTACTGCAGAAGTAAATCAACTTCACTGGTGCTGATGCTACTAATTCACAATTGTCTACTGAAAAACCAGGTGGAGATCATTATGTGGAAAGGGTCTCTTGGACATGACTTAACAGAAGTGATAAACTTACCTGCTACAACAAGCATCAGAGGTTCAATGAGACATGTTACTGATATGTCCCAGTTTCAGAACCTGATGTTTCTAATTTATTTGGTGATTCTTCTTTAAATACAGACGCACTACACTGCTTCTGATCAACCTAGCTTCAGGAATCACTTGGAGGTTGTCTTACCCATCTCTCAGAATAATGCAGCAATGTCAATACCTCCAGCACACACCAATGCTACTACAAACTTCATCCAATGCTCACCAGATCAAAAACCAGGAGTAACCAGATTATAAGTCAAGCTTTTCTGGCCAAACTCTATTCTCTCTGAACCAAAGAGTGTGTCTGAAGCCTTAAGCATTTCAGAATGGAAACAAGCTATGAATGAAGAATTTGAAGCAATTAAAAGGAAAACACATGGGAGTAGTTCCTCTCACCTCGATATGAATATGTAGGTTGCAAGTGGGTTTTTAAGACCAAATTAAAGCAGATGGACACTTCAGAAATACAAGTTCGGTTGGTGGCGAAAGGATTTCAAAAACACCAGGAGTTGATTACTTGACACATTTTCTCTGTGATCAAACCAGCTACCATTAGGATTATGTTCTCCTTGACAGTCCACCACAGTTGGCAGATACAGCAAATGACATTAATAATGCGTTCTTGAATGGAGACCTGTCGAGAATGTTTTCATGCTGCAACCTGAGGGTTTTGGTGATGAGACTCATCCCAAACACGTGTGCAAGCTCAACAAAGCTCTGTATGGATTAAAACAGGCACCTCGGGCTTGGTTTGATAAGCTAAAATCTGCCCTTTTAACCTGGGGTTTTCAGTGTTCCACTTCAGATACAAGTCTATTCTTTTTAAGAAAGATACTCAGGTAATATACTACTTGTGTATGTTGGATATTTTAATTACTGGAAAGATTCAGAGTTGATTGGTCAGATGTTTACTGATTTGAATGGCTGTTTTGCACTAAAAAACTTTAGGAGAGATAAGCTATTTTCTTGGTTTGAAGTGTGTAGAAATGAGACAGGTTTTACTCCTTACCAAACCAAATGCACAAGAATTACTGAGCAAAGCTGGTTTAGCTGAGTGTAAGCCATGTAATACCCCAATGGCTAAGGTACAAAATTGGGAAAAGGGACAGTCCCCTCTTTGATCAACCTACACTGTATAGAAGTTTAGTGGGGGCCTTCAGTACTTAACACTCTCACGACTGACATTGGCTTTTGCAGTCAACAGGTTAAGTCAGTTCTTCAGTACCCCACATCAATCAATGGACTGCAAAGAGAGTGCTCCGGTATATTAAAGGACTGTTCAGCATGGACTATTTTTCCAGAAAAATGAAAAATTTCTGCTAGAAGGGTATGCTGATGCAGATTGGCCAGCGATGTAAGTGACAGAAGATCACCTCTGGCTACAGTATTTTTCTTGGAGGGAATCTAGTTCAATGGGGTTCTAGGAAGCAAAAAGTGGTTTCTCTTTCTTCAACGAGGCTGAATATAGAGCCTTAAGTCAAGCTTCCACAGAATTAGTTGGATTCAACATCTGTTTCAAGAGCTTGGAATCCAGATAAATACGTCCCTGTACTGTGGTGTGATAATATGAGTGCGGGTGCATTGTCATCAAATCCAGTTTTTCACGCCAGGAAAACACATCGAAATTGATGTTACTTAGTAAGAGAGTTGGCCATGGATAAGAAGTTAGCGTACAATATGTTGCATCAGAATATCAACTTGCTGAATCTTACTAAAGCTCTCCCTGCACAAAGATTCTCCATGCTAAAAGATAAACTGAATGTTGTGCTTTACTGCCAAATCCGGAACATCAATATACAGCAACGAATAATAATTTTTCTGTAATACAGATCCTTTTTTTTTTTTTTTTGTATGCTTAACTGACTGATAATTCAGCTTGAAGATTTGTTGCTTTTGTCTGCTAAACTGATTGATAATTTCAGTTTGAAGTGATCTTGATTTGATGATAAAAGAAGTGATATGCCTAGACTGGTGTTATGATGTAGTTTGATTGACAATTTTTTTTTTTTTTTTGGTTTGATATGGGGTTATGACTGGTGTTTTGATATGGTTGAGCTTTTGAGTTTTTTTGATGATGGCTTGAAGCAGCAGTTGATTTGATGATATAAGAAGTGTCATGATATGGTTTGATAGTGTTAAGCAGAAGTGCTGTGAGAAATCAGTGAAGTGCTGTGAGAAGAAACTGGATGTTTAGCTTAAGGGGAAATGTTAAGCAGAAGCGCTGTGAAGAGAAAACTGAATGTTTAGCTTAAGCAGAAATGTTAAGCAGAAGTACTGTGAAGAGAAAACTGGATGTTTAGCTTAAGGGGAAATGTTAAGCAGAAGTGCTGTGAGAAATCAGTGAAAAACAGAGGAGTTTAAAGAAGCTCGGGTCTTGTTTGTAATGATTGTATAAGCTGCATGTACTAAGTGTAATTTCTGATTCTAAAAGCACTGCCGTTTCAATTGGCTATATAAGTGCAAATGTACTGTAACAGAAATCAGTTAATAAAATTTCTAATCAGTCTTTACTTCGTTCTCCAGTAGCTTCCTCTGCACTTTTCTTCTGCATTTTCTGTTTCTTAGTTTTCTCTTTTACCTCTTCAAATCTTTCGACATACGATATTTTATATGATTTGGCATAACTAGTTTACATCTACGGATAAAAAGATTTTCACTATAATAATATAAATGTAGTACAAGTGTTTCATCACACCATCAATCTGTGTTATAATCAATCATTGGATCTTCTAATTCTTCAGCCAAATATCTTGTTCTTATAGTGTTTAATACTCCTTGGTATTTATCCAATACCTAGAGCCTTCTATCCTATGGTGACCTTACATTAGAACCTCTTGTATTCTCACATTCTCTCATTCTTTACTTCTTTCTCTCATAACCTTGAATTGGTTCTAACAAATATGATATTCTTATTCTGTTATGATTCATATTTCTATTCTTAATAGAACTCTTCTAATTTAAATTATTCTCCTATTTTAACTTAAAATAAAGTCATAAACAAATTCTTCTTTTTTCTAATACATCTCGTAATAGAAAAGAAAAACAATTATTCTCAATTACAAATTCTTAAACTAAAAATTTAATACCTTTAGCTCTCAATCTAATTTTGTTTGTGATGGAAATCATTCAAGCAAGTAGAGGATACATGTAAGCTGACAAATTATCAATTTCATAACCTAGAGTCAACCACACTGCAATCAATTGAAGAAGGATCAAAGCTTATTGAAAGAAAAATGATAAACTTGGAACTTTCTCTTCTTCAATTGATTGTAGTGTGGTTGACTCTATTACAAAGCTCCTAGCCGTACGATCAATCGTAGGCTACTCAAGACCATCTGTTAATAGATACTAAAACGGTGTGTTTTAGTCATTCCAAGTAACTAACATTACTTAAAAGGCTTTGATACTAACGTTGCCTTCTTTAATCATCTGAGTTGTATCTTGCATATTGCATTTGCAGTCTTAACATAAGCAAGAATCCTTGATGAATGTTGGAATAATTTATGATTTTTATAATTTTTTTTCCATTGACCGTGCAATAACCCAGAGTCAAGAGGGGAGGCGACTGATAATTTTGCAACCTGAGAGGTCAAGATCAAGATGCTTGTGTAATTGTGTTTTCAAAATACGATGGGGTGTGCTTTTGATTTTCTAGAAACCTTAGGGGAGGTGAATTGTCCTCACAAAATTATCCTATTCAGAGGGGATGTTATCAGTGAGGGTGCATAAGTTGTAATTCACCATTTCAAATTATTATTATATAATATATAATCAAATGGCTCTTTTGTGGGTATTCAAAAAAATGCAAAAACCGAACAAAACTAATAACATAACTAAATTTTTAGTTATCCGAAAAACCAATTCAATTTCGCTTCAAAGAAAATAAAAAATTGAATTTTTGGTTTAGTTACCGGAAGAATATGGAAACTGGTTAATCGAAATCGGTTTTATTAACCGGTTTATTGTAAAAATGTTAAATTAAAAATATAAAATTTATCTTATTGTTTTATCTTTCTTATCTCCCAATAACAAGAAGCAATGAATTCTGATCTATGAGGATCGGCATAAATGACTTTGTACTTAAACATATATTGAGTTTATAGAGACTAAAGTAATCATAATTATGTGCTTCAAAACTAAGATAAATTCGGTTAAGCAGACACAATATGATCAATCTTTCATTAACATATATCATCTAAACATAGCTCAACTTCTACTACTTTTCAACCAACCAATTTATGGGTCTCCCTACAATGAATTTGGAGAAGTGTTCTGCATGTCAATTGCAAGTAATTTTATTTTATTGGTCCCAGTTTGGTCGACCTCTTGCTATTTGAGAAAACTCAAAAGCAACAAAAGAAGAAATTCAAGTGGTTCGTTTGTTTTACTGAAAACATAACGAAGGAAAATTATACTGAGTGCAACATTGCCAGCTAGATGTCCATGTAATGCTTTAATCTTGTTGTCAATTGAAAAATCTAATTTAGTTAAATACTTAAATGTTTAACCAATCTATGTTTTCAGTATGATGTTAGTCGTCTTTGACTTCAAATGTATCATTTACTCCGGAAAAAAATTATGTTCTTGAAAACTCCAAAGATGTTATTTAAGTCAAATGAATTAATTCAATAGAGTTTTTTAATAATATGAATCATCTATTCAAAGGAGAAAATCTGTTTAGTTATTTATAATTTTTTTAACAATAGTTAAATCACCTGGAGAAAATCTCATATGAAAGCTTTCTTAATTTCCTCTTTGATTGACTTAGAAGTTAAGAGTCTCCTCTGAAAGAACAAGGTCAAGCAATCTTTTTAGTTGACACAACATATCTTAATCTTAATCTTCTAAGATATCATTTCGTTTTGTAGGAGACAACAAAGAGAAAAAATAATTGCTAAGTGTTTGAAGCTATAATTGTCTCACATTGCTAAGTTGTTGAGTAGTTAAGATGTATATATATGTGATTGGGCTCCCTTCTTTATTGAGTTAGTTTTTTAGACTGAGTTCTATCCAAACTCAGTTTTATCAAGTTAATTGTTTTATTATATTTGAGGGTTGTAATATTATATTTGGGCTGTATTATTATTTTGGGCTTAAGCTTGTTTGGTCTTAAGCCTGGTTTAAGTCATGTTAATTGTATTATTACATTTGAGCTTAAGCCCACCCAATACTCTAAGGTTTATGCTCAAAACTGTTACTAGATAGTGAAAGAAAGATTAAATCTTTAAGACCAAAAATCCAACTAGGAATCGAGGGGCCTAATTGATTGTTAGTAAGATCAAGGATAGTCAGAGATGAAAAGTTTGCAATGGATATTGGAGGAAAGTGATGAAGTTGGCAGCCATACAGTATTAACACATCTAAAAGTGGAAGATCATTTATCACTTGAAGCCAGTCAGTGGTTTTGTTGAGGCTTACATAACTCAAATCAATGTGCTCTAGTGAACGGAGACCAAATAGCCAAAAGAAACTGTCAACATACAACCCATTCCAAGAACTTCAAGGATAGAGGTCAAAATATCTCAAATCACAAAGATTTCCCAGTTCGTGAGGAATCATTCCCATAAATCCAGCTCTAGAAAGATCAAGACACTTCAAATTTCTCATAGAACCAAGAAATTTAGGAATCTGAATTCCTTCAAAAGCATTGTTGCTTAAGTTCAAGTAAATCAAATCTTTCAAATCAAGCAAAGATGGATTTATCTTACCCTCCATGTGTTCAAGGTGGAGCTCGATGACATGGCCTGTCAGGTTGTCATAGATTACATCAGTCCATGCATAGCATTCTCAGTCACCACTCCAGGAGACAAGCCGATTTGAAGCTAATATTGATGGTTGCTAAGGTGAGTAACTCAAGAAAAAGAACAACGATGTTCGTGGTCATTCACCTCTGATATATTAACTAGAATGTTTGTAAAACTAGTTAATTTCAGCATGTTTAAATATTTACATAATCTCAACTATCAACATGACAAAATCGTCAAATTTCAAACCAAATATTAATTTCAACTTTGTCTAAAAGTATCAAAGACTTTTAATAGTTATAGGTTCAACTTTGTCTCAAAGGAGGCTTATAACTTTCCAAGTCACGAAGGAGAAAACAGTAGGTATTTTTTTTTTTTTTTTTTTGTTTTGGGTTATCGGGGGTGTCCGAGGTAGCTTACGTGCACCTCGATCAGTTCCCTAACCCCGAACAAAGCTTTCAAAACAGGGTAAACCATGCGGTCCGTGGCCAACAATATTAAAAACCGTTTTTGTGATTAGAATCTAAAATCACAGGGGAAGCAAATCCCTTAACTCCAAGCCTTTACCACTTGATCAACCTATTGTTAAGACATTAGGTAGTTGAAATTTAATTTATATAGGTATATAATAAATGCTGGAAACGATCAAATACTCAAAGTTGATATGCCAGTGATCCTTTATGAAACAGGGCAGCTAATTTGCGTACAAGTTTATTAACAATTGAGGTTTATTTGCTTAATAAGATCAAAGCATATTGTCTAAAAAAGAGGTTTTATTTAAACTATAATTTAAAAAAAAAAAAAAAAAAAAAAACTGGTTTAGAAAAAAGTGGATCAAATTGTTTTGTTTAACCAGAACATTTTTAGTTGAAGAGCAAGTCAGCAAACTTTTAAGCTTTGATAATTAACTATTTTTAAATTTTTTTCCATATGGGGAAACAATTTAGTTCTAAGTAAATTTCTCTCTTTCAAACAACATTTTTTTTATGTTCTGCGATCAAGATTTTCGTTTGATCATGATTAATACCACAACTGTATGACATTTATACATAGTGTTTATAAATAAGACATTGTTAAAGAATTAACAAATCTTACTTACATACTTAAAAACTTAATTTCTCCTTTGAATAATTTGGTAACTACAGTTTTTTTCAGAGTAATTGATACTTTTGAAGTCAATGGAAGTACGACATCATAGCTTTTGGCCGGCAGCACTGCCCTTTTTACGTCGGGATTGTAACACTTTATCTTCACCAAAGCTGGAGAGCATCGCTGCATCGTTTGAATATAGTAGGTAACTTGACACTTGCTTGGAACTTGGATTGCGCTGCTCTATATACAAGAACCAAAAATAATTAACTAGTAAATAATTTTTGCTGTCTGGGGTGTTGTGAATGAAGAGTGTTGGATCTAAAATTAAAGGCCCAAGCCTAAGGTTAAAAATGTAGTCAAGCCCAAGAAGGTAATTCAAAGACAGCCCACAAGTAGAAGTAGACCAAGGGAAGAGTCAAACGGCCCAAGTCCACAAGGGTTTAAGTTACAACCCACTTCCCTAAGAGTGATGAAGTGCGGAGAGAAAATGGGACACCTTTTATCTAGAGGTGGAACAAATAGGCCAGATTAGGCGGGTCAACCCTAACTCGGCCCATAATGAAGAGAGTTCAATTTAAGGCGGGCCGGGTTGCAAAATGGCAACCCGACGGCCTGCGGGTTGCTATTTTGTCCTCTCTGCAGGAGGACCGCCAACCCGACGGGTTGCATGTGGGTTGGCACCCGCCGGGTTGGCCAAAAAAGAAATTAGAAAAATGTAAAATTAATTTATTTTTTAAAATTACCATTTTACCCTTGAAATATAGCCGTTGGAGGGGTCTTTTTCGTCATTTTTTTTCTATAAATTGGCCCTAAACTCTCATATTTTTCTCATAACTCAAATTCTCTCATTCTCTCATATTCTCTAATCTCTATTCTCTCAATTATTCATTTATTCTCTTAATCTTTTTGTTATCAACATTTTAATTTTTATTAGTTTTTGCAATTTTCAATTCATATTTCCAATTTTCCAAATTCCAATTCTCTTTCTTTAATTTTTATTTCTTCTACATCAATTTTTTTTTCAACTACAATGGATAGATATTTCTCTCCCATCAATTTCAATGATGAAGAAAACTACTATCCTAGTCCTAGTCCCGCTGATTTTACTATGAATGCAGGAGATTCAAATAGTCTCGCTGTCCCAATTCCAGTCTCAGAATCCGATACACCTCAAAATATGTCGTTGATTCCAATAGCTCCTGGTGGTTCTAGAAGTCGTCCTCGTAATCGTCGTCCTCGTCTAACTCCATCTCAAGTTGAGACGGGTTCATCAACTACCGTTGAAACCGAAGACAGGCACACATCAAACGTTTGGGCGCATTTCGACAAGTTTTACGAGACAGAAAATGGCGTTCAAGTCAAGAAAGCAAGATGCAAATATTGTGGAAATGTTTATAAAGCTGATTCAGGTCATGGTACTAGTACTTTAAAAAGGTATGCTAATAAACATATTAATCAACATGGAAATAGAGAAAGCAATCAAACTCAAATAACTAATATGGGTACTACTTGACGTTATAATTCTGATGTATATAGGGAACAGTTAGCTTTATATATTGCTGCAGCTGATCATCCTATTAATATGGCAGAAGATAAATATTTTGAAAGATTTGTTCAAAATTCATTTTTTCCAGGAATTAAAAGTTATTCTAAAACTGCAACTAGAAATCATTTAATAAAATTGTTTAGAAAAATGAAATTAGAATTAAAAAATAAATTTCATACTTGTCATATTAGTGTGGCTCTAACTGCCGATATTTGGAGTGGTAGAGCTAAACAAGATTATATTTGTGTGACTAGTCATTATTTTGATAATGAATTTAAATTAAATAAATCTTTATTAGGATTTAGATTAATGGATGTGGATCATAGTGGTTTAGAAATCTATAATAAAATTGTTGCAGTTTTAGAAGATTATGATATTATTGATAAAGTGATAAGTTTAACTTTAGATAATGCAAGTTCTAATAGTAAAGTTATAGATTTTTTTTCAAATTAATTATCCTTCACATAACAATTTGAAGTTTTCACTAACGTTGTGCATGTCATGTTATTAATTTAATTGTGAAAATAGTATGAAAACAATAACAAAATATTGATAGAATTAGGGAATCTTTAGCTTGAATTACTGGTAGTAATAAAAGAAATACTGAATTCAAGAAGCTTGTATAAAATCAAATATGTCTCCTAGAACTTTTGCATTAGATATGCCTGTTAGATGGAATAGTACTTTTTAATGCTTGATTCATGTTTACCTTATGCTAATATAATTAGTTATTTTGTAGCAAATAATAGGTTTCATTATTTGGTAGAAAATGATTGGAAGATAGCTAAAGTATTTCATTCTTTTCTCAAACGTTTTTACCAATCCACTTTACAACTTTCTGGTGTGTATTATCCTACTAGTCCATTGGTATACATACAATTATAAAAATTTCCGAGTATTTACAAAAAAAAAGACAATGAAATTTTACATGCACTAATAAAGGCAATGAAAATTTTTTTTTTGAAATATTGGGAACCCATTCCTTTTCTTTTATGTTTGGTGCTATATTTGATCCAAAATTAAATTAGCACGTTTAGAAAATGGTTTTGACAATTTAAGTGAAAATTTACAAACCGAATCATATGCTCAAATAGGAGAGGTAAAAAATAGTCTTTTCGAAATATATTTCCAATATGAAAACAGGTATGAGAACCCGCAGTCGCAAAGAGGCAAAATATCCAGAGAAGTTGTATAAGAAGAACAACAAATGAAGACTTACACTCTTGGAATGCACTGAATAGGCCGAGAGGACCCAAATCCGAAGCACAACCTCCTCTTCAGAAGCACCACCACCAACACCAACAACACTAATATACTGTCCTCCATGGAGTCGCAGAGAATGAACTTCAACAATTTGGCAACCCCCGAAATGTTTTCAGCAGGCACTTTGATATCTTAGAGTATTGGAGACCAGCAATATATTTTCCGGTATTTCAAGACTTGCCTTGGATGTTTTCGCTGTTCCTGCTCAACCGTCTCATCCGAAAAAACATTTAGTGCAAGTGAAGGACTTTAAATGAAAGGAGACTAAACTTCCAAAAATGATTGAAGTCCCACATGTCTTCGAGATTGGAATGATCGCGCTATCAATCAATACGAGGTTATCGATAATACTTTAGTATATCATTTCAATTTTGTAATATAAATGATACAGATAAGGGAGGTCCTAGTGAACCACCCCAAAATTAGTTGTTTTGTAAAATGTAATTTGTAAATTAATTGTCAATTATTGCACTCTTTTTTCTTTACCAAGTTTTTCTCCCATTGGATTTTTCTTGGTGAGGTTTTTAATAGGCAATAATTGTTGTAATTTCTTATTTTATTTTTTGATAAATGAATAAGTCTTTTTTTCTTATATTACAATTTTATTGTATTAAAATTGAATTAATATTGAAATGTTACAAAAAAAAAAAAATTGAATTGAATTGAATTATTGATATTTGAAAAGTTAACTAAAAACAATTATATTTAATTATTTATTTGAAAAGTTAATTAAAAAAACAAAAAAAAAATAGGAAAATCGGGCTAACCCAGCCTGGACCGCCGCCTAACCCGACGGGTGGGGCGGTTAGACCCGGCCCCCAAACTTCGTAACCTGCCCAGGTTACTTTCCACCTTTACTTTTACAACCTACAGCAGGCAGCCAGTTAGGCCCGGCCCGCCAAACTTCGTAACCTGCCGGGTTACTTTTCCACCTTTACTTTTATCAACCTCCAATTATCCAAGAATCTCTCCACAATACGTAAACTTAAGGGTCAAGTAACTATCCATTTACACAAAAGCCCTATATAAGAAGGACAAATTTTTTCCCTATCTATAAGTCTTTTTGTTCACTTACAACTTTATGCTACTACTTTGTTTTATTATTTTCTTTATACTCTTTTAATCTCCATAAATTCCCTTATCATTTACTTATTGTGATATGTGACAATAAAGAATTATTACGTTTTGAGTGTTACAAAATTGACTTCTACAAAGATAAAAGGTTAATTTTACTCCATCATTAATTTCAAGATCTTGATCTGTAAGTCTAATTCTCTGTAACATAATGATTTATCATAGGGAGCACAAAAAGGATAGGTCCTAAGTCCTACAATTTGAGGTGGTAAGAACAAAATCCAATAATATCTTAATAGTAGGTCCAATGTTACAAGTTAGATTTTAGCTTCAAAGTTATAAAAATATGAAATTTTGTTGAAATATATTTATTTTTAACATCTAATGCAAGGAAAATTAGTATGAATTTTGAAAAAAAAAATTACAATGTTACAATTAAGTTAAAAGTTAAAAAAAAAAAAAATAGATAAGATAACTATAGATGTGAGTATATCTTGTCTTGTTGCATATATTTGATCACTATACAAGTCATATAAAATATACATGGTATAAGTCATATAATTTTGATGTATAAGGAGATTATTAATTTATATATCAAGTGGTATCTATTGGTGTGTTGGTGTGCGTTTTTTTTTTTTTAAATGTGTTATCTTATAAATTAGTGAATTATTAATTTATCACATTGGTCTCAAGCCGGGACGGGCTAAAATATTATTAATCGAGGTTTTAATAATTGTGTCTGTTTTATCGAGGTTTAACTGTATATTGAAGATAAGTTAGATAGTGGCTAATAACAAAAATTCCTCTATTGTTATAGAAATTACGAAATTCCCTTATTATGAATTTTCAGTGTTAAAACACGTAGAGGGGTAATTAGTAAATATTTATTGACCATCATGTTATAATTTCAAAACGGTATATTAACAAATTACTAACGGCTTATGAATTTTCTTATATCTAGATTTAGGGGAAATTTGTTATATATTAAACCTTAAGGGTCGAGAAAAACCTTTTATTTTTTTTTTGTTTTTACTTGAATTATATATTTATGAGAGGGAATAAAATTAAAACTAAGGTGGTGTGTCATGTGAACAGTGATATATGAAGCGGGGATGGATTTTGCCAACGAGCTTGAGACTTCTATTTATGGATATTATTCGTTTAATGATATTCTTCACATTAATCAACTAAATTAAATAGACAAAAAAATAGAAAAAAAGAAAACTCATTATTGAGCAATAGTGTATTTAAATTTATAATGAATAATTCTTATTTATTATCTTTTAGTGTAATTACAATAAACTTTCTCAGAAAATAATTTAATTTTATCGGATTTGGCCATAATACAATCTGCAAAACTATTATATATAATATATATTATAATATATATATATATATATATATATATATATAATATGTCGTTACGTTTTTTATTTACAATTCACATTACCAAATTATAAGTTTCATGTTAATGTATAATGTAATTACAGTATGTATCGTAAACAACCCATATTTTTACACCTTTGAAGCCGTTTTTTAATACTATATGAAATTGTTAAGTGTTGATAAAATTAACTATATATGAATTTTTCAAGGTCAAATTCAAATCTCACATCAAAAATTAAGCTTGGATAATTCTTAGTTTGGGTCTCCACACAACTAGGTAGATGTTTTGGTAAAGACTGTTACAATAAAAACTCAAAAAAAAAAAAAAAAAACAATTTTCCTTGAAACTCAGACGATATTTATTTGATTGAACAGAACTCTAGATGTTGCCTTACTTGCCATTAACAAAACTTAATCATGAGAGTATATTGAATATTAACGAAGATCATATTATTTCCAAAAGAAATTAGCATAACAAGTATAATATTGGTTACTATCATATATAAATTTTTTATAATTATATTTCTTATAAATATATAAATTTTATGATTTTTTTTTTTTAATTTTTAAAGGGAGATCTATGAATATTTATATTTTGATGAGGATAATAATAAGATATAATTGAATATTGATGAAGAAATTGATTTTAACCTTTTTCCATTAAATAAGTTCAAGAGATATCTTCAAACTTGTTTTTTTATTTAAAATTAAAAAAAAAAATCATGAAACATATGCTTAAATAGAAAATTAATGATAACTATTAGTAGGTCGTTAAGAAACATTGGCCCATACTTTAATGATATATAATTTTTCATTAACTAATTATCCGTGATAGATTTTATTTCATTTTCCACTTTGTTTAGAAAGTATTAAAACCATCAATTTTTTTCAAAAAAATCCCTTTACCTTTTTCAAAAGATATTTAGCATTCTAAAAATGCAGATGACTTAAATACTAAGCGATCTCAATGAGAGAAAAAAAACTCATCGACATATTATTATATAATATAAATCTTCATAACATTAATATATTTAAAAAAATAAAGTCTCTATGTATCATATTATCTAATAATTAATTTTTTAATTATATATTTATTCAGGTTGTATTTGATAATTTAAAGTATATCTTTTACCATGTGAAGTTTTAAATTTAGTAATCATTTATTCTTTTAAAATATGTAACACATATCAAACGATGTTGTGACATATGTTTGATTTTAAAATTACTTCAGTTTGTTCTGCATATGTGAACAAAATATTTAAAATTATAATAATTTAAAATAATTTCGTTTTTAAGATAAATTTCCCTGTTATAACAGCTTTGAAATTCATAATCTCGCGCGCTTCACAAAAATATCCACAACTGAAATGCCAAAGAACAGAAACTCAAAATCTTCAGCTGCAAACACCAATCGGTTAAGCTCGCCGTCGCCATTTCTCTTCTCCGATCAAAGCTGCGCCCATAATCAAAATCAAAACACTCAACATTTTTCTGAATCTGATGCTCTTCGCTGGAAGCGGAAGGAATTCACTTATCTCCGTAACCAAACAGATCCTAATTTTGTTGAATTTGAGGGGAAAGAGCCGAAGCAAAGCGCATCAGGCTGAGAGAGGATCTAAGAGAACTAAGTTAGTTCTGAAATTTATCAATTTCTTTTTTTTTCTGTTTTGAAAATTCATTGATTTTTTTACTTAATTGTTTGATTTTGGATCTAGATTCTTCGCATACGATTTGTTTCCGCAATCAGCTTCTTGTAAGTGCTATTTCTGATAATTTTAGGAAATTAAGCCCTAAGGTCGACGGAGATGCCTCTCATTGTCAGTTCAACGACGTGCTTCCGCCGCAGATTTCTCAGACAATGTCATTTTTATTGATTCTCTTATTGTTGCTTTGGTGATAATCATCAACTACCATTGCTGTTGTTAAAATGTTTGTTAATTTTGCAGTGATACTGAAGGAAAGGAGCAGAAGAACAGGCGATTCCACTCAGCGACGACGTTTTACCGGTAGATTATGGAAAAATGCAGTTCTATTTTGAAGTTCATTACTTAATATATAGTTAATATTTTGCTAATTTTAATTTACATTGGAGCGATAAATTAAAATGTAAGTTTATAACATATTACAAGTTTGATAGTTAAATATTATAGTTCTACATTCAATTTTATGATGTTATATTTTAATGTCAAAATGAGGAACTTATGACATTCTAGAGTAACTAAGTTAGATTTTGCTTTGTTGATTGCTGCTGGGGAATTTCTTTGACATTATGTTTCTGAATTCATGAATATTTAAGAGCAACAATGGTGTTTAGTATAAACCTGTTTGACATAAATTTTTGTTACAAATACAGAGTTGAGCTATGAAGATCAGGTGGAGCAGCTTAGGGCCTCTGTTGATTTTCTTGTGGAACTTTGCGACACTGTTTCTCCGGTAAGAGGGACGTACTGAAATTTTCCAATGTGCTCTACATCATCACTGCTGTGTTGTATTCACATATGTTGGGTGCCTTATAATTTTTGCTGGCAAAAGAGGGCAATTTTTCAAATTGGTCTCACCAAGCTGTGGACTTCATTTTAGATGAGGTGCTGACATGAGATACCTGTAAATTGTGTAAGAACTTGTATCAGTATAATGCAGTTAAATTGAAGTCAACTTTTAATATCTTAAAATTATATTTGACACCCTTGGCTTGGATAGATCATTTTGGCTATTAGAAAAGAGTAGACAGAAGAGATTTTAATGAACCCATTAGTTTTGCTTTGTTCTTTAATGAGTGAACAAAAACCATCTTTTCAAATCACATATCTTGTGGTGTTGGTTGTTAGACCCAGAGTAGTTAGGATATGCAGTTTTGTTGAGTGTTAAAGGTGTCTTTGTTTAAATTCCTATTGTTAATTGATAGCATTTTGCTGAGTCTAGCTCTAGTTTCTTGCTTTTCACATTGACAGGGTCGCAATTGTACATAGTATTAAGGGTTCATATTGCATATCTGCATGCGTGAGAGCCGAACAGCACATTGCAGCCGGCTGGGTTGGGTTTGGAGGTGTCACAGACAGGCTTGCACCCCATCAAACCAGCAGCTGGCATATTGCATATGGTTTGAGCATCGGTAGATATGGCTGCCATCAGTACAGCCAAGGCGAAGAGCTTGTTGTTGGAGCTCACCCACATCTCTCTTTTGGTGAAAATATTCATTCTGGGTTATGGATCTTGGGAGATTAGTCAGTTTCGTGTTTATTTAGGGGAAGAATGTCGGGTAGTCCGTAAATGAGCATTTATTGATTGGTGACCAATAAATGTTCTGTTGTCTAATAAAGAAATGTTTTAAAGTTTGTCACCTTGACCGGAATCGCTCCGAAGAAATTGTTTTTGGAAAGGTCTGTACTTTCTTACAAAATTAAGAATAGTGCTATATTCATTCATTTCCCCTTTCATCACACAAGGCTTGCATCCTCAACAAATTACTTACCCATATAACTGCTACCAAATTCGAAAACATTGCTCGTAGCATTCTCCATGACCATGGCACTGAAATTATTGAAACATCTTAGATCCAAAGAAATTTGTTCGAAAGATTGCGATCATTAAAACATGAAGGTATAATTGGTAGCAGACCTGATAGCCTATTTGATTGCAAGTAAGCCTTCGAAAACTAACACTTTTATTACATCTCTATTACTCAACAAGTTCTTCACTTTTGTTACATGCACAAAACATAAATACTCTACATACCTAGAAAAAAAAAATGTATAACATTATCATAAAAGTACATACGGTCTCTCAAAAACATAATATCTACACATTAATAATTAATATTGTAGATATTAGACACTATGACATTGTTCATCACCATTTGAACCATTAGTATCTCTCCGTGCTATTGTTAATTTTATGAAATAGACTGTTATCTTTTTTACAAGACGAATGGTGTGACTCAGAAGAAGAATCCCCATCACGCCCATCCATACAAATAATACCATCACTGTAGCAGATACGTCCCCAATGACTGGTTCATTCGGGCCTGTAATAAAACTTAGCGAGAAGAGATAAGCAATTGTTAATGCCGAAATTGCAACCCACAGGATCACCATCAAAATCCATGTAAACAACCTGCGTTTACAAAATGGCAAACCACTCACGAGCAGTAAAATGATGCAAAGAGACGCAACAAACCCTATGGTACTGGAAGTGAAACAAATTAAACAAAGTAGAAGAGTAAAATAATGATGTATCTGCCATTATTGACTCCCCTGCCTCGTGATTTGGTTCAGATGTGGGGGCACCATCTTGGACTTGTTTAGTGTCTTGCCATACACCACCAGGAGGGTTCAGACCAGTTTGAAATGTTACAGTAGCTATTAGTGATGCTACCACCATCAAGGCATTATTCATTTCTTTCAACCAATCATCTTTCTTCTCAACGGACTTTTCTATACGGTTACCTTGAGGGCGCAACATATTAATTTGATTATTGTCATGAGATGTTAAGGTTCTAGTTTGTTTGGAGCCAAGTTCATGCGTCGATGCGGCAATGTCTTTTGCAGAAATAGGTCCCCCACGTCTAAGCAACTCCGCAATTTCATAATCTTTTAGATCTCTTGTGCTTTGTTTTAAAATATCCAAAGCTGTAAAACCACTTTTATTAAGAGCATTCACTTCTATTACATTATTAGTAGTCAAAAACTGTATTGCCTGCACATTAAATTGTTGCTTAGTATATATATTATGAGACACAAAACGAATTTATTTGCATTAACAAATCCAAAAGGATTATATACTATAATATATATATATATATATATATATAAATATCATATAATATATATAGAGAGAGAGAGAGAGAGAGAGAGAGAGAGAGAGAGAGAGAGAGAGAGAGAGATTGGCATCATGATTGAATACATTTAGGGGTTAGAATTAGTGGTTGAGTAATACTATACTGACAAACACTTTTTACTAACTACTAACTTTCTTTCACAAACACAACGTGTTAGTTCGCAATTTGTCAACTTGTAATAGTCTTGTTTGCCCAACAATGGGTCCTGTCTAACCAAATGCGAGCTGTCACATTGCGTTTGTAAAAGAAGTTAATGAGAAGTGTTTGTCAGCCTATCTTTATTTTTAGTGGTTTTCTTATGATATTTTTATATAAAAAAAAAAGAAAAAAAAAATAAGCCTTTCTCATTGATGTTCTATGTAAGAGAGTTTTCATAATTGTATGAAGTACTCGTTAATAAGGGTGAGCATAAAATTTGGGTTGATCAGAACCATAGGGTACCTAGAATTGGAATCTACCGGAAATGTTCCAATTACAGTACTAGTTCAGTTCCTAAATCTCAGGAATCGGTATCGTGCAGTTTCGGTTCCGATTCTTGAGATTTGAGCTGGGCTGGACCTACTCACCCTTACTCGTGCATATGCTTGTTGAGGCTGTTGTCTTTCTTGGCTCAATTTTAGAGTTTCTTATGTGTGCTTAGCTTTACATGGAATCAATTGAGAGTAAGTTTGGCGCTTCTAAGGAGAAAATCTAATTCTAACACTGGCCAATTTACACAGATATATATAAGCAAAAATACATTAATTAATTATTAATTTAGTCCTACTCTTCATACGTACCTCCACTTGTTTACATGCCACCGCCAGATGCAATATAGTGTTGCCATCGTCATGCTTAGAATTCACAAACTCATGATCACTCATTTGCTCCATCAAGAATTTCATTGCCTCCAACTGGTCAAATCTCACGCAGGCATGTAAAACCGTTTCACCTCGTTCCATCAACATTCAAGCCGCATTAGGTCTCACTTTAACCAACTCTTTTAAGACACTAACATGACCCTTGATGACAGCAATATGTACTGGGTTTTTTCCGTCACGATCACGAGCAAAGCACATTTCAGGGTTAACCGATACCAATTTTTTAACTATATCTAAGTACCCTTTTGAAGTTGCTAAGTGAAGCGGTGATGATTTACGGGAATCAAGCTCTCCGGCAAGCTCAGGCTTTCGACCAAGAAGTTCCTGCACAAATTCTGCATGGCCAAGCATGGAAGCTATGTGCAAAGGTGTCTCTCCGTAACAGCTCACAGTAATTCTATCAAGAATTAGAGCATCCTCTTGAAGCAAATTAAGCAAGGAAATTATATTCCCCTCTACTGCTGCTTCATTGATTCTTCTTTCCATTTTTTTTTTTGCGAGAATGATTCACAAAATTAATTTGCCTTTAGTGATTTATAATACCCCTGAACAATGCAAATGAACAATGCGCGAAAAAAATATCTTTGGCTGTGTATTTGTGTGGTTTAAAATCCTTGAAGAATATTTATATAGTGAAGACAACTAATGACGTATCTAGTATGTGTATGCATGTATGCGTAGCAATTCTAAATAAACTCACTCATATTAATGATAATAAATAATATTTTTCTTCTTTATGTTTATTAATATATCTAATGAATATTTTTAAAGAATATTATATCATAAAATCTTAGAATAATAGTGACATTAACATATATCTATATATATATAATACTAGACCATCTTGTATATTATCTTATTATGATGATTGATAATTATAGATACGAGAATTACAAAATACTGAGTTTATTATTTAAGAATCGAGTTTTTTCTTTCAAATCACTTTATCTATGTTAAAAATACAAATGTATAAAATAAAAAAAATAAAAACAAACAAAAAATATATGTTCTATTTATATTGATATTTACTAATAATATTTGCTTGATTTAAAGTTATATATTATATAAAAAAATAATAAATAAATGCTTTCACATAGTGATTGTTGGAAAGCTTGCAAAAAAGAAAGCAACCGATTAAACTTTTACAAAGAATTCTCTTTAATAAAGTTAGCACTTTATTTTATTCACAAGATAATTAAGAATACTGTCTGCGACTTTTGTTAGAATATTTGGCTCCACCAATGCAATAATTATACCCCAAATGAAAGTTAAAGAACCAAATTCTATTCCCCTCACCATTTTAATTCACTTTTTTAGAATACTGCCTGCAACTTTTGTTGGAATATTTGGCTCCACCAATGCAATAATTCTACCCCGAATGAAATTTAAAGAACCATTTTTTAATTTATTTTTGGGAAAATTCTTTGGATGACTTTTTGGAATATATCGGCAGCCATGATTTTGGAACAATTTTATAATTCGATAGCCATTTGTGGAATTTTTTTTTTTTTTCTTATTTGATTTTTGAAGGTTTCGGCAGCCATGATTTTGACTATTGCTTGATAGGTATGATGTGGGTATTTTTTTTTCTTCTGCTTCTTTGTGTCAAATCTTGAACTCGTGCCCTCAAGGTATGGCTTTATTTGACATTGTTTGGTGGGGGATCTGAATGTCGGGAGGTATCAAAGGCTTGTAAGGTGGTTTGGTATTCTTTGTTTTGTTTGTTGGAAGTTTCAAAGGTTTTTTTTTTTTTTGGCTGTCTTTACACAGCCTTCGAGCCATGTACAAGTGTGCAAAATATCTTATTTTGTAAAATAATAATAATAATAAAAACTTATTTTGGCAAGAAAATAAAATAGAAAAAAAGAAAGTGATTTTGTTTGGTAAATGATGGAATTCTGAATCAGCATCAGGATTTAGTGTGATCAAGATCAGAATATTAGTAACAAAATATTGTTTCCATTTATGTGTTGATTGTGTAATTATTTGTATCCTTACAGATCGCATTCTTCATGTATAAATTATAACATTGATACAATGAAAATACAACAGAAGCACTTTTACAGAAATTGTTCTCCATTTACATTGCTTTATTTCTCTTAGGCATTTTCTACAACTTGTTGCTACTCTTGCCTCTGTTATTTCTTCCTGGCAGTCTTAGATAGTCTCACTACTACTTTTGCCACTTCTTCTTCAGATTGTAACATGGCATCAGAGTAGGTATTCTAGCAAATCTTTCCTCATTGCTCAACTCTCCTTAGTCCAATCTCGTCCACTTTTGTTGCTTCACCTGCAAAACAGAAATCCGGCTTTGTTCCTCTTCTTTGCCAAACCAAAAATGGAACCCAGCACACCAACTACAGGCCTAGACTCAACCAACCCACTCAACACTCAGCTCAACCCAAAAGCCCAAATAAGCCCTAATACACAAATGGACCCAAATAAACCAAATATCCCAATAGGTCCACAAACCCAAACCTGTGACGGATCTAGGATTTTTGTGTGGGGGGGGGGTTGGGCGAGGGTGTCTTCACGGCTCCATCATTTGTCAAACAACTAGTGAAATCTTTAAAAAAATACCAAACTTTAAGCAAAATAATAATAATAATAATAAATAATACAATATCAAGAACATGAGAGAAAAGAATACAATAACATAATACTTTTCTGCTTGAATAAATTTATGAGAAGCAAAATTTTGAGTAAATGTGTTGAGTAAACCTTAAGCAAAACTATTTTTTTTTTTTAGCTTTTAAAGATTATAATATAAATTTTCATGAGTTTGATCACACATAGCTAAGCTAAAGTCAACCAAAACTTAAGTCAAGATAATTAATTAGTAATATAATTAATTTCAGCTACCTTATAAATAATTTCCATTAAATCAAGATAATTAACATTTGATTAAGCCATAAAATAAAAAAATAATTAATCAAAAAATACAAAACAAAGGAACAAAAGATACAATAAAGCTACGGACACTGGCATTTTTGCACCGAAAATGTGTACCGGCCTACGTGTCCCCTGACTCACACCAGCAATTCAGACGCGTTATTAAATATTTTTCTAGTGAACGGTCGTCCATCAAATATAGATGATCGTTCACTTACATGGACTCCCGTCCATATTATACGAACGGGGGTCCATTTACTATGGACGGGTATCCCCATTTAAAGGACCCTCTTCCATAAGTAAAATAGAATAAAATGTTTTTATAAAAATTAGGGACGGCCGTTCATAGGTTATGGATTGGTGTCCCTAAATATTGACGGGCGTTTATATTTTAATGGATGCCTGTCCATTAACAATTTTTTTTTAAAAAATTAAAAAACATTTAGAGACAGCCGTCCATTAATTTTGGACGGACGCCCGCAAATAAGGGACGTCCATTCTTAACCAAAATATGAAAATAAAAAAAAAATAAAAAAACTCCGCAAATGGATATAGCTTTCTTGGTTTACTATAGAGCTTCTTTTCTCTGCCAGGAAGCCAAAACTAACTAGCGCCGGATCCGCATTCTGTTTATGATTTGTGGTGAATATTATTATCTTCTCTTCTCCACAGCATGACCATAGACCATCAGTGAAATTTAACAACCCTGAAAGTGAACCCTTCCATTCTCTTCTCCATCGTCATATAGCGACTCCATGTGCTTTTTTGACGGGTGTGAATTTGATCTTTTCTTTGACATTCTGTCCGCTCTTAGATCAACCAACCAGTCTATATCCTCGATTACAATGATTGAACGGTTTGTAGTTTGTATAAGCAATGCTCTCAGCTCTGAATTGTCTGTAACTTTGGTGAGCTCAAGATCATATACGTCATAGCAAAGGTAGTTTAATTTTCTAGATCCTGGCACCTTATAAAGCAAATAACCACGTTTCCAAGGGCGTCCAACTCTGTGGTAAAACTCTTTGCCATTAGAAAGCGATCGTCCATTATCTGCTTCTTGAGTTCAGGTTCAAGTGCTAAGGTTTGCAAAGTATAAGGGTGACGAAATGGAACAGAAACCCACCCTGACTCGTACGGGGCATGGCCATTGTTAGTAATGAGTCTTCTCTCACGAGAGACACGCTCAAAGTCTTCAGCACGTGAAGTAACGTGATGAAGATAGGGAGATAAAAGGGTTTGGCGAATACTATTTTATCAGCTATGGCGCTTGATTATCCACCCGAGAAACTGCATGTTTATCTTTCAGACGATGGAGGTGCTTCAATAACTTTGACTGGCATGAAGGAAGCTTTTAAGGTTGCAAGGTCTTGGCTTCCATTTTGTAAGAAGTATGGAATCAAAACTATATGCCCAAAAGTATGGAATATCAGTATGCTGATTCTGGAAGGGCTGAGTTCATGGAAGAAAAGNCATTGATAATGTTATTGTATGATACTTTTGTCCACATAACCATTTTTTTTTTTTTTAATTAACATAGACATAATATTTTAGACAGTGGCTATTTACATTCAAAAATATGCTCTACAACTTATTTTGCTAAATATACATCATACTAAAATCTAGGGAATATTTTTTTAAATCACATTTTAACAAATTTATTGGTTTTTATTAGGGGTAATCATAGGTAAAGGGTAGACTCGAAACTGGCAGGTGCTCGGATTGCTAATTCTGGGTAGGAATTGAAACTGACCCTCATAGGGTAGGTTTCAATTCTAGAAATTTGGAATCTAGAACTCCCCATTTTGGTTACAATTCCTACAGTGTAAGAACCGGGAACCAGAATCAGAACCTACATTCGGGTACCCTACTGAGAACTGGTTTAGGAAACGAGGGTGAATGTGTGAACTTTATGAACTATTAGGGGTGTATATAATTTTTTTAATTAATAGGGGGTAATTAATTTTACAAGGTACCTCGGAAAGGAATCGAAACTTGCATTTTAGGTTCCAGTTCCGGTTCCTAACAATTCCGACGGATACCCGAAACTATTCACCCTTATACTTTTTATTGTGTTTTTTGTTCAGTTAATTATTAATTTATCGATTTTATTACTAATATTTTTTTTTGAATATACACTTTTAAAAAAAAAATGGCTTATGGGTGTAAATAATCACACCATTTTCTAGATTTCCTTAAAAAATTAAGAAAAGAAAATACGATGATACGAATATGATTATATAGGATAAATAAAAAATTTAAAATCACTCCAATTAGCCCAGTAAGATTACCGTCCCGGTACTGTAGCCACTCCCTTGTTGTAGTCGTTAAGTTCGTTACTCCATTAAATCTCAAAAAATTTCGTGAACTCTACAG
This sequence comes from Pistacia vera, assembly GCF_008641045.1. Lineage (NCBI taxonomy): Eukaryota > Viridiplantae > Streptophyta > Magnoliopsida > Sapindales > Anacardiaceae > Pistacia > Pistacia vera. The sequence continues at coordinate 341,275 of NW_022196013.1, forward strand.
TGTAGAGAGGAGTAGCTCTCCACAGAGATGTTGAGCTCACAGCTCTCAGTCTTCTCACCACCACGGCCCACAAACTCGCCGCCACCAATTCCCCACACTCTTTCCCAAAGAACCCACATTCCCTCTCACGTCTACACTCACCCGGCCGCTCTCCTCCTCGAGCTCTGCACTTCCCCAATAGAGCTCCGCCAAATCCTCCCTCTCATCCTCAAAAACGGCCTCTACAAAGAGCACTTGTTCCAGACCAAGCTCGTTAGCTTGTTCTGCAACTACAATAGCCTCACCGAAGCCGCCCGCGCTTTTGAACCCATTCCGTGTAAATTGGATGCCCTTTATCACACTTTGCTTAAAGGGTATGCAAAGTTTTCATCTTTGGATGAGGCTGTAGCGTTTTTTGTGAGGATGAGGGAAGATAATGTTGAGCCTGTTGTGTATAACTTTACTTATTTGTTGAAGGTGTGTGGCGATAAGGGAGAGATTCGGAGGGGGAAGGAGATTCATGGGCAGTTGATTGTTAATGGGTTTTCGGAGAATTTGTTTGCTATGACTGGGGTTGTTAATATGTATGCGAAATGTGGGCGGATTTATGAAGCGTATAAGATGTTTGATAGAATGCCTGAGAGAGATTTGGTGTCTTGGAATACGATTATTTCTGGGTATGCGCAAAATGGGTTGGCGGGGAAGGCGTTGGAGTTGGTCGTTCGGATGAATGAGGAAGGTCGAAGAGGTGATTTGGTAACGATTGTGTCAATTTTGCCCGCTGTTGCGAATATGGGGGCTTTGAGAATTGGGAAGGCTGTTCATGGGTATGCTGTGAGGGCTGGGTTTGAGTCGCTTGTGAATGTTGCTACTGCATTGGTTGATATGTATTCAAAATGTGGGTGTGTTGGGACTGCGCGATTGATTTTTGATGGGATGAAGAGTAGGAATGTTGTTTCGTGGAATTCGATGATTTCTGGGTATATAGAAGGTGGAAATGCGGAAGAAGCGATGGTAATTTTTCTGAAGATGTTGGATGAAGGAGTCGAACCAACTAATGTTACTATAATGGAAGCCCTACATGCTTGTGCCGATTTGGGTGATTTGGAGCGAGGAATGTTTGTTCATAAGTTGTTAGATCAGTTCAAACTTGGAACAGATGTTTCTGTGATGAATTCCTTGATTTCAATGTACTCCAAGTCTAAGAGAGTTGATATAGCTGCTGATATATTTAGAAAATTGAAGGGTAAAACACTGGTCTCTTGGAATGCTATTATATTAGGTTATGCGCAAAATGGTCGTGTAAATGAGGCTTTAAATTACTTCTGTGAGATGCAATCACACAATGTAAAACCAGATTCATTTACGATGGTGAGTGTAATCCCAGCTCTGGCAGAGCTATCAATTACACGCCATGCAAAATGGATTCACGGACTTGTTATAAGAAGTTGTTTTGACAAGAATGTTTTTGTGACAACTGCTCTTGTTGACATGTATGCAAAATGTGGAGCAATTGGCACTGCAAGAAAGCTTTTTGACATGATGAGTCAAAGGCATGTAACGACATGGAACGCCATGATAGATGGATATGGCACTAATGGACTTGGAAAAGAGGCTGCAGAACTTTTCAATGAAATGCGAAAGGGTGTCATCAAACCCAATGATGTTACATTTCTATGTGTCATCTCGGCTTGCAGCCACTCTGGTTTGGTTGAGGAGGGACTTAGCTACTTTACCAGCATGAAGGAAGATTATGGCATAGAGCCTGCAATGGATCACTATGGTGCCATGGTTGATCTTCTTGGTCGAGCTGGCAGACTTAACGAGGCTTGGGATTTCATTCAAAAGATGCCATTTGAGCCAGGTATTACTGTGTATGGTGCAATGTTGGGTGCTTGCAAGATTCATAAAAATGTTGAGTTAGGTGAACAGGCAGCAGACAGACTGTTTGAATTGAACCCCGACGAGGGTGGGTACCATGTATTGCTGGCTAACATATACGCTGCAGCTTCAATGTGGGACAAAGTGGCCAAAGTGAGAACTGTCATGGAGAAGCAAGGGCTTCAGAAAACTCCAGGCTGCAGTTTAGTTGAATTGAGAAATGAGGTTCACAGTTTCTATTCTGGTAGCACAAGTCATCCCGAATCAAAAAGAATATACGCTTTCCTTGAGACACTCGTAGATGAAATCAAAGCAGCCGGTTATGTGCCTGATACCAACTCAATTCATGATGTGGAAAACGATGTTCAGGAGCAGTTGCTCAGTAGCCACAGTGAGAAGCTGGCTATTGCATTCGGACTTCTAAATACCAAACCAGGTTCAACGATACACATTAGGAAAAATTTGCGAGTTTGTGGGGACTGTCACAATGCAACCAAGTACATTTCACTTGTAACTGGACGATATATAATAGTGCGCGATATGCACCGGTTCCACCATTTTAAGAACGGGGTCTGCTCTTGTGGGGATTACTGGTGATTTTGCCCTGAGATAATTCTTGATTGTAGGCTTCTCTATAGTGGTCTTGAGTGTAGATACACCACGTTCTTGATAAATTTATGTCCATATTCTCAATCCTATTCTCCAAATAATATTTAGCACATTATTCCAGAAATATTACCTTATTTTTTTAATTACTTTTAGTCCCCACAAGATTATTAATTTCATTAAATACCCCCTGAAAAAAAGTTTAAAAATTAACAAAAACATCCCTGTGACCCATACTTGTCAGATTCCGACAACCACCGTCGGTGGTAGTCGGAATCTACCACAACAGTGAATTACCGATCGGAAATGGTTGGTAATTCACCGATCTAGCTTCTGGTCGTCGCAAAGAAATGGCCGTCGTTATCGGTCAATAATGGCCAAGATGACGACCTCGTTTTGGCCTTTTCTGACCGTCGCAACCATAGCAGGCCGTAGATCTGGCCTTTTTCGACCAGATCCGTGGTGGATCTGGCCGGAAAAAGCCATAACGACGCGTTACGACACAAATCCAACCGGTCTGTGTCGTAACGCGATTTTTCGGCCAGATTCCGACGATGGTGGCCGGAATCTGGCACTGCAGGTGGTAGGGGTATTTTTGTCATTTTATATATTAGGGTGTTTAATTAAATTTGTAAACCTAAGGGCTTTTTTTTATAAATTTTTAAATTTTACCTCGTAATACTTCCCTATTTAACTACCCAATATTATTCCTAAAATCTTATCCAAAATAATAAATCAAACGCACCATTTGTTATTATTATTCGAATACATATAATACGCATGACGTCAGGACGTCATGAAAAACCCCAATCTTGACGAAGTTGGAAACCTCACTATAGATGTCAATTGTGGTGAGGTTAGATTAAACCCCACAATGACAAGATTAGTCAAAATGCCACTTTGGTTGGCTAAGCCAAAGATAACTATAATTTCAAAGAGAAAGAGAAATCAAATGTTTAACTCAAGATATATTTAATAATATTCAAAGATGTTTACAAAAGATAAAATAAGACTTTATTTATAACTTCAAGTGAAAAGTTGAAGTCTATCTCTTTCATGTGAGATAAAACAAAAGTTAATATAATAATATATATATATATATATTTTTCTATTGTTGTGTGTGTGTGTGTGTGTGTGTGTGTGTGTGTGTGTGTTAATGAGACATTATAATATATATGGTATAGTTTATTTATAATTTATTATAATACATTATATATTATACATTATACATTATACATAATATGCAACTATCCCTAATCATAATATTATATGTTAATACTTATTACTTAATACAATAATACATAATATTGTATTGTTAATATATAATATATTTATATATATATGCATAATGTATCATAATTATCATTTTGATAATTTGATTCATTATAATCATTAATCAGGGGCAGGCCCATTACTTGTTGAGGGTGGACATTTTAACAAAAAAAATACTAATGTGTACAATTTTTAGATTTTGGCCTACCCTAGCAGAAATATTAATGGACAAAAATATTAATGTATAATTAGTTTTTATTTTGGCCCACCCTAACAGAAATTTATGGATCCGCCATTGATTATAATAAATCCATAAATCATTATAAATAAAGTCCTTGTGGACCTTGTCCTTCATTTAAATTAAATGATTAAATCATTATTTCAAATTTTCAATTCCATACTTCCATTATGTAATTACCATTTGCCCTTGTTATATTTTTATAATAACAGTTTTGCCCTTCATTTATAAAACAAATTATGCCCAACTCGATCCACAACTCAAATCAACTCACGATGGAATAATGGATTCAAAGTTTGAAAGTTGAAACCCTAAATCCCTTATCTAGTTAAAACACTGCCGCCTGGTCCACCTCTTCATCGGAATAGCATTGCCTCTTCGCCGATTCCGACCTTCACAATTCATCGGTGGCTCTTCGCCTCTTCGCCTCTTCTTTCTTTGTGCCCTTTGCGTCAAGATTCAAGAAAAAGAGGTTTGTTNAAAAAAAAAAAGATAATAATAAAGAATACTAATTAGAAATAAATATCTCTAAAAAATTCACTGATCTAAATTGTTGTCTTCATCAGTTGATCTTCATTTCAAGTTCATCAAACATAATTTGAGTCTGAAGCCACATTTGTGTATGTTGTTTATAATATAAAATTAGAGTTAATGAATATTTATCAAATTATCCTTGCACCGTTTATTTTGACACCTAAAATTTCATACTGTTTATTTCAGAATCCTTAGAGAAATCTTGTTATTAAATCATAAAGTGAAGTCATTAACTCTATAAACAATTACACTTCTAAGAATATCTCATATTTAAAAAGTATTTTCGTATAAATAAAAAATATTTTCATTAATTTCTAAATATAAAAAATAAAATTTTATTCAAATCCAATAAACTCTCTAGATGTAGAGAATCAATGCATAGAAAGAGACTTAGTAGGAGAGAGAATTAATAAATAAAATGTATAAAAACTTATAATTTATTAATTAAAATTAAGATAGAGAGTGAAATTTGACTCTCTAGACGTGAACAGTCAAACTCACTTTTTAATTTATATTTAAAGAATAAAAAGTTTGTTAGATTCTTATTTTTATGGATAAACTCTTTATAATAAAGAGTTTGAATCATATAAAAAGTTATTTAAAAATATTATAATAAGAGATATAATACTTACTTATTAAATTCGACATCAATGTGTAACGAAGTACAATTGAATATGTAATCGGTCGATGTTGAAAATGTCTTCAGGACATACGGTATAATAACTAATAAGTTTCCTAAGAAAGCACAACTTTAATTCTTTCCTGGTAAATTAATATAATTGGCTTTTTTTTTTCTTCCTATTTTGAATATAATTCATCCTATGTTTTCACTCATAAATCATAATATCTTTTTTTTTTTTTTTTAAAAAAAATGAGTTACAGTATTCTATTCACATTCTACAATTTTTAATACCATGAATACAAAATTATTAGGCTTTGAAATGCATGATCAAACACTCTTGAAATCTTAAATTTATATCTTAATCATAATACATATAAAATTTGTCGAGAGTATTTTGATTGATGTTAGGGTCAAAAATTGTCTTGGGCTTGACGAGGCCCAATAATGAAATAAACATGTCACCGTCCAAGGCCTCAACCCAATCTCTATTGGGCCTACGCTTAAAATCACCTTGTGAACTACTTACTTTATGAGTTGGGCTATCCTATAAGTTAAGTTAAACTGAGTTTCAACCCATTAGTTTGCAACAGTCCATAAATAGGAAATCATAATCATATTATATTTCTTCTTCTGCTGAGATTCCTAATCTTACTCAAACTATTAAACTTAATCTGATAAAGTCAAGAAATCATTTCTTTCTTGATAGGGATTATCTACCAAAAGAGGACTCAGTGTCCTACTAGGATTCCAACCCCATAGGTTCACTATAAAAACAGAGGTTTGCTCTCTTATTAGGCATGCAATCTCCTATAGTCAATCTACACTACTCAAAATCATTTATTTGCTCCTAAGTTCTTGCTCCCAAGAACCTGACACCTCCACCGTAGTCCTAGCCTCTGACAAAACTCCTAGTAATTGTTCATCTCCTTAATTCTTATCAAACAATCTCTTTCAACTTTGCTAACTTGAGCATCGGAGTGCCTATGGCAAACACCACCCCGGTGTTTTCTGAAAGCTTCACGCTTGTCCTTTCATGTGTACAGGTCTAGCGGATTGTCAATGACCTCAACCTCACAGGATCAGACCTTATTTTCATGACGGTGGATTTTTTGCATTTGTAGTTTGGCGCCCACCGTGGGGCCTCTGACAATTGTTATTCCAATGATGACTTGCAACATGAGAGGAGACACGGAACTCCCTTCAACTAACATCGTTAATCTGAAAAGTTCCATCATGATAAGAAAATTTTTTCTTTACTTTTCTTCATTGGTTTATCTGTTCATGTCATATTACATCCATTCGGCATATCATAATCTGTTTTATGCGTATTATATTTATTCAGAGTGTAATATGATACCTTGAAGCATCAAAACACAACTCACGTTTCTCATTCTCTATCTGCATATTCTTCGCATCTTTTCTTCTTCTCCTCTCTCTTTTACTTACTTCAACATCCTCATCTTATAATCTCACACACCTTAGTCAATCTCCACATCTTCACCCAACCGAATTACCAGTAAAGTTTGGCAGAATATCATGTGACGGAAATCACCCCTCTAAAGCATAAATTGCAATCCATCTTTCCAAGCATCAACCCTGCTCCCAACACCAGCAAGAGAAAAACCCATTGACTCCCCTTCAGAAAAACCGAATCGGATTCCCCTCCCAAAACCTTGTTAACCTTCTCAAAGTCCGCCAAAAGTCAAACATAAAAACCAACTGCCCCTCTCGCTAGTAAGCCTCTCTAAAAACCAAAAAGACTTTCTCACCATCCAAACACTACTCAAAGGAAAGAAATGCAGAACCTGCATTTTTGGTTCCCACTACCAAAAACTCCTTCAAATCCAACCCAAATTATTTGCTGCAGATCCAAAACAAAAAATCATTAAGAAACGCCACGAAACTGCCACTCTCCACCCTTCTTCTTCTCCATCTATAAATTCTCCCTTTCCCCTTCTCTCTTCTCACACACTATCCTTCTTTCTTTATACCAACGCCTATGGTAATCGCTCGGTCGAGTTAGCTCTCATTTAGCTCTGCATGCCTCACCTTGAATCTTCCGTGTACGCAAGAAAAGTCAGCCAGTCTTATATGCCTCGGTCAAGCCCAGCAACAACTCTCCCCTCAGCTCGATTCCTAAGACCCACTCGGTGTAGCTAGAGAACCCATTTTGACTTTCGTTCGGCTCAACAAATTATCACCAAAATGCAGCCAAGTGTGCTAAACCTATCGCGAGTCAAAACCCTCATTTTAACTTCTTTTTCTCCTCTTTATCGTCTACCTCATATCCTACGCATCCACTATCAAAGCACCGACACTTACCGACTCACTCATTGTTGATATCGTCTCCGGAGCTCCCATATCGCGCCGTCATGCCCTTTCTAGCATCACCCTCCCCCCCGATCTCTTTCTTCTTGCATGGAAATGTTAAAGTTCCCCATAAAGCTTCACCCGAAACAACCAACACCAACCTTGCTGTTTTCCTTAACAAGAACTTTACCAATCACAGTACGCTTTGTCCCAGTGAAGTTGACTCATTTAGAGACTACTTTGCAGATAGTAGAGACACGTCCTTATTTCATATAGAGGCACATGGATGTTAGTCTTTTCCCCTTTTTGGACTGCTGGAACAATTTCTTAACCTCTGCTTGTTTTCTTTGCCTTTTGTTTTCTAGTTTCAAGGGCAAAGGTTCTGCCACTCTAAAAACAAAGCCCTTTTTCTAGACTTAAAACACTATTGAAGACTGATGAACATAACACTCTTAAAAACAGTGCCTCTCTTGGTGTTGCTCTGAAAGTCACTTGTAGCTTAATCTGTTCTTATCCTTCTCGGGTTATCACCATTCCATCTACTTGTGACTGTTTTTTTATTGTTTTTAATATAGAGAGAGATGTACCCTCATGCAGCTACCTTTTCTCCTTACTACGCTTCTCAGCTTCCTCAAGTGCGCTTGAGCTTCTTCAAGTTCACACTCATCTGTTTTCCTTAGATTTCTGTTTTTTCATTTTCTTTGCTCATACTCAGTAGCAAGCCTCTTCGGCTAAGCCTCCTCTGTTATTTTCTGTTATGATTAGTCCCCTTGACTCCTCCTCACGTTCCATTTCACTAAGTTGACGTTATTGTTCTCCTTTCCTTTTCTCAATGATTGAATTCCTAGCAAGGAGTATCTTATGCTCCTTATTAACATTCTACCTAATACAAGTAACAATTCACCGAGTTTTGATGCCAAACATGCAGGAGGATATGTCATGGCCCTCGCTTTACGATTTCTCACTCTACTCCAATAAGCACCTTCACTCGCCAACGTTCAGCACTACTTAGCACCACTAAACAACACGAGTAGTCCACTCAATGATATTTGGGTCTGCACATACAATATCAACGTGCCCATTCGGTTCAGTCCAAAAGTGAATCACGTGCCCACTCAACTTCAACTGTTTTAGCTCCGATGTAGAAAATAACACCCCTCTCTCCACTCGGTCCAGCAAGCATGGTTGGCAGCACTTGAAAGGGAAAGGTATGTGTCATTATCTCCTTTTAACTAAGAGCATCTCCAATGGTGCTCTTTATTTTGAAGAGCATCTTTCATATAAATAAAGAGCATCTTCATTAATATTTAAATATAAAGAACATAATTTTTATTCAAATCCAATAGACTATTTAAATTTAATGAATATGCTTTTTATTTTTAAGAAAGAGACTTAATGGGAGAGAGAATTAATAAATAAAATGCATAGGAACTTGTAGTTTATTAATTAAAATTAGGATAGAGAGTGAAATTTGACTCTCTAAATGTGGAGAGTCAAACTCACTCTCTAATTTATATTTTAAAGATAAAGAGTCTGTTGGACTCTTAGTTTTATAGATAGACTATTTATAATAAATAGTTTGGGTCATATAACGAGTTCTTTGGAGATGCTCTAACACTCTATTTGGTTAAATCTTTCTGTATTCGGCCTATTACTTAAATACATGCAACCCATTTTTCCATTTAGCTCACTCTTCATTCAGTCCATAACACATGCACATCATGCATATTGACTCTCCATTCGGCACTGTGCTTAAAACATGCATGCCATGCATGTCACTGCTTCAACTTCAATCAAATGTTTTAAACTACAAAGTCAGTCATGCCGACAGGGTCTCAGTACTTAGTATCTATAATTTTTTCAACTACAACTGGTTTACATCGACTCGGCCACAAGGCCCAATACGTTGATTTTCAACTACAAGTCGGTCACGCCGACTCGACCACAAGCTCCATGCAAGCTCTACTTGCCATACACCAGACCGATTCATAAGTTACACCTTCGATCGGCCCAGATCGATTCATAAGTTTACACCTTTGATCAGCCTAGACCGATTCATAAGTTTACATCTTCGATCGGCCGAGACCGATTCATAAGTTACACCTTCGATCGGCCTAAAACGATTCATAAGTTTACCCCTTCGATCAGCCCAGACCGATTCATAAGTTACACCTTCGATCGACCTAGACCGATTCATAAGTTACACCTTTGATCGGCCTAGACCGATTCATAAGTTTACACCTTCGATCGGCTAGACCGATTCGTAAGTTTACACCTTCGATCTACCCAGACCGATTCATAAGTTACACATTTGATTGGCCTAAACTGATTCATAAGTTTACACCTTCGATCGGCCTAGACCGATTCATAAGTTTACACCTTCGATCGGCCCAGACCGATTCATAAGTTTACACCTTCGATCGGCCCAGACTGATTCATAAGTTACACATTTGATCGGCCCAGACTGATTCATAAGTTTACACATTCGATCGGCCCAGACCGATTCATAAGTTTACACATTTGATTGGCCCAGACCGATTCATAAGTTTACACATTCGATCGGCCCAGACCGATTCATAAGTTATACCTTCGATCGGCCCAAATCGATTCATAAGTTTACACCTTCGATCGGCCTAGACTGATTCATAAGTTTACACCTTTGATCAGCTTAGACCAGTTCATAAGTATACACCTTCGATCGGCCCAAACCGGTTTATAGATTTATACATTCAATCGGCCCAAATCGATTGAAGGACTTGCACCTCAAATCGACAAGTCATCAACCCAATCCACACAACGATCCATCCGACCTAACGAGTTGTTATCACTAATCTGCTCAGTCTGCACTGATTCGATTAAATCTACTCTCTAAGCTAAATACTCTTTAACTTAGATAGTGGGGGGCTAACTGTTAGGGCCAAAAATCGTCTTGGGCTTGACGAGGCTCAATAATGAAATAAACATGTCACCGCCCAAGGCCTCAACCCAATCCCGATTAGGCCTACGCTTAAAATCGCCTTGTAAACTACCTACTTTATGAGTTGGGCTATCCTACAAGTTAAGCTAAACTGTGTTTCAGCTTATTAGCCTGCAACAGTCCATAAATAGGAAATCATAATCATATTCTATTTCTTCTTCTGCTGAGATTCCTAATCTTACTCAAACTATTAAACTTAATCTGATAAAGTCAAGAAATCATATCTCTTTCTTGATAGGGATTATCTCCCAAAAAAGGACTCAGTGTCCTACTAGGATTCCAACCCCTTAGGTTCACTATAAAAATAGAGGTTTGCCCTCTCATTAGACATGCAATCTCCCATAGTCAATCTACACTACTCAAAACCATCTATTTGCTCCTAAGTTCTTGCTCCCAAGAACCCGACGCCTCTGCCGTAGTCCTAGCCTCCGACAAGACTCCTGGTAATTCTTCATCTCCTTAATTCTTATCAAATAATCTATTTCAACCTCACTGACTTGAGCGTCGGAGTGCCTACGACAAACACCACCCTAGTGTTTTCCGGAAGCTTCACACTTGTCCTTTCATGTGTACAGGTCTAGCAGATTGTCAGTAACCTCAACCTCACTGGATCAAACCCTATTTTCATGACGGTTGATTTTTTGCATCTACAATTGACAATTACACATAAATATCAAAATAAAATATTATAGACTCTTATAAATCACCCATAATTTAAACTAATTATCAATCAATGCATCACGTTGGTAAAAGTAAAATCAATTGTAACTAATTCGAAAAGTTCTTGTTGTCGTTATTCAAAAGAGACACTCGACCTTTCTTCTCCGTGAAGCTATTTTCACAAGTAGTTGATACATCAATTAATTACAGAGCTGACTGATAAACGTTATTGACTTGTAATTATCTCTAGCTTCTCTATTTCAACCATTGAGTTGTATAGAATCAATAGAAAAAGATTTTTGATGAAAATTAGTGTTTTGGCCTTCCGGGTGGTGAACAAGAACAATAAGACAATGATATATTTATCGCTAAATCTTTCAAAATTGTGTCATATATTTTATCTTCCTTTCAAGGTCATTAAGCTTGATGTGATAACATCCACCTATCTTTTAGTATTTGAAGAAACTCATCCCCCTTGATTCAACAACACTATTTGGGACATTGAAAGAGTTTATTGCAAGATTTTATTAATTAATCAAACCCTTCAAGTTTCTGAAATTCGATAATAATTTCAATAATAAGTTTAATAAACCCTAATTGCATATTCTCTATTTTTTTGAGATGACGACTAAGACTTCAAGCAAGGTCGTGACTGTGGCCTTGTAAGGTTGCCCTTACCTTCTCTCATTATGTTCTCTTATCTTTATTCTTCATCTTACAGCGAAAATTCAGTCTCCTCCTTTTCATTAATTAGAACTTTTTTCACCACCATCATTTATTTTATTCTTCGGCTATTATGCCACAATTCCAAAATTTCTTCTTTCCCTCTAACACAAAATACCCAAATTTTAATAATCAAATTAGCAATATGAAAAAAACCCAAAACAAAATTTTATATATATATAAAAGCCTAGTAAAAGACATTTTATAGGAAAATGAATGTTAAAATTCATATAATAATTTTTTATTTTTTATTTTTGCGTATGAAAATAATTTGGAGATTATGTTATATTTAAGATAAAGAAAAAGAAGTTTGGATAAATACATAATTATGAGTTATAAAAAAAAAATATATATATATCAAATTATCCTCTATTTTAACATGTAAAACTAAATGAAAGACGATATCTTTAAGAGGAAATTTTATTATTCTAGAAACCTAATAGGAATTTTATAATTAAATCATAATTGAGGGGAGTCAAGTCATTGCTCTAAAAATTATTACACTTTTAATAAGAGATATAATACTAATATGAATAGAGCAATATTAAAATGTCTTAAGGAAATAGTAGTTTTCTCAATAAAACATAAATTTGATTCTTTCCCAAAGATAAATTTTATGCTTTTTTTTTTTCTTGGGTAAAATTTAAAATATATACATCTCTTGTTTTCACTCATAACTGTTACAAAAAATTAAGTTACAATAGTCCCTTTTCTTCTACAATTTGAGTACTATGAATACAAAATTAATAGCTTCGAAATGCATGAAAATAAATTGGATATGAAATGATAAAACACTCTTGCAACTTAACTATAGAAAAAACTTTAATACATATAGATGTTGATTGCAATTTAATCAAAACAAACTCTTATAAATCACACTTGCTAGGATCCCCTTAAGGGTAATTCTACCTCGGGGTTTGATCAAAACTAAGCGCAACATTTTTTTGTTTCCTATAGTACCTATCGGTCTCATTGTAACTTGACTTTCTAAGTTAGCTGACTGATAATCTTGTTCATTGCAAGCATCTATAGCTTCTGTTACTGTTTTTTGCATCCAAGTACAGTTCATTGCATTGTTCCAGCTTTTTTTTATTGCCTCCTATAAAGTGAAAATCTTTTCTATGGCAGATGTCTTTCGTAAATCGCTATTTTCGGTAAGTTAATTTCAAAGTAAGTGTCTGGTACCAAGTAATAATGGATATCAGGTGCGTTTCTTTAGTTATTTTGAAATATTATGTGGTAGATAGTAGTTGGTGATTTCTACAGGCAGAATTTAAAAATTAACAAAAATTGTGGTAAAAGTTGTGCTTTATGTATTTCAAAATACCAAATTTTAATGCTTAATTGTGGACTGTTATGTGATTTTAATTGCTTTGGATGTTCTGTGTTAAAAGCAATTGAAACTTTAATGTTCTTTTGGACTGTTGTGCAATTGATATTGAATATGCTTTTTTGTTGGACTGTTACGTATTAAAGGCAATTGAATTGTTCCAGTTATTGCAATTCAAATGGGCAGTTATGGCTTAAAAACAATTGATTGACTTCGTTACAACAAGGAAACAGGCAGAATTTCAAGTATAAAAAGGGGGTGGTTTTCTCATTGAGACACACCAACGTTTCACTTGAAAATCTTTATTTCTCTGTGTGTTTTAACTTCCAACTCTCCTCACCACGGTTACTTTTCTTATATTGTTCTAAATCTCTTTTAGAGTGTGTACCCTAAAAGAAGATTCGCATTATATCTGAAGGTCAATCTGCTGTGAGGCTTGTTGCACCACGAAGATTCTTCTAGTAGGGGCAGAATTCTGATCTTGAGGACAGTGCTTTTGCACCCTTGACGCTGCTGTTCTACTGCTGTCTTGCTGCTATTTTTTCTGTTGTTTCACTGCTGTTCTTGCTGTATTGTCGTCTGTCTCGGACTGTTTTTCTTGCATTCTCTTGCAATTTTCTGTTGTTTCACTGCTGTACTTTTTTTGTATTGCTGCTACTCTCTGCTATTTTTCCTGCGGTTCTCTTGCAATTTCCTACCTTGTTTCAGTGCTATTCTTCTGCTGTTTCGTTACTGTTCTTTCATGTTTTGCTGCTGCTGTTTTGCGTCGGTTTTATTAATAAATTCCAACAATCATTCCAACATCTAAGATCAATTTTTCCCACTGATGGACGCTGCATTCTCATTGCCACACTTCCTGACATCTCAAAATGAGTCTTTGCGGAGCTCATTTCAAGAGGTGGCAAGAAAAAGTATTCGACTCTTGGATGTGCCGGTTTTGTAGAGTATCTCTCAAACAGAAAGAACCAAAACCTGAAGTGGACAATTTGACAAAAAACTTGATACCTGGAAGAAAGGAAATAAGGTACGTCGCCATACTATTCTCAGTACATTATCAAATGAGCTTTATGATGTTTATGCGCTTATAAGACTGCACATGGATATGGGCAATCCTGAAAAAGAAATATGTTGTTGAGATGCGGATCACAAAAACTATGCTGGATCACAAAAATATGCTATAGGAAACTCCTAGATTTTAAATGATATAAGAAAAAGAGGTGTCCAGGCAAGGCCATGATATCATTTATTGATAAATGATTTGAAAAATGAAGAATAATTCTTCCTGAAACCTTTGTGGTTGTTTTGTATTGGAAACTTCAGATTCATTAGAGATTATAAGAATAGTATGAAAACATAAGTGAAAGCATGAGCTTAGAAGTGTGATAGTACCTATTAGGATTGAGGAGACGAAGGCTTAGAGATAAAGTCGATAAGGCCAAGGAATGACATCCAAAGCTAATGTTTGTTAAACCAAGTGGCTCCTCCTCAACCTAAGAACAAGAAACCGCAGAGTTTTAAGAACAATATAAGATATTGTTTAACACAAAAACCCAACCATTTCAAAAAAGGACACTGTTTTTGTGGTGGGAAACTGGACATTTGCCAGCCAATGCAGATACGAAAAACTGGAGACAACAAAAAATCACTCTTCAGTTTTCTCCTCCCACTAAAGCACATCTGCTGAGGAGATGATGTATTGTTGCTGGTGTGTCCCAAGTGGAACCATGAGTTGTGAAAAGAAAGAATGTATAATTATTCTGGGGCCACAAAGCATATTTGTGGAGATAGAATTCTGCTATTGTGGATGAAGAATTCTTTCTAGAATATATATCAAGGAGGGATGGGAGAGAAGTGTGTTACCTTGGTGATTCCCGACTTACTCCTGCTTATGGAAGAGGGAAAATTTCTCCAAACGTACTTCTGGGAAAACTCTCTCACTAAGTATGTTTACATTTCAAACATTCGCTTAATCTTGTATCTGTTTATGTATGGGAAGGCTGAGTGAACGTTCCTTTGAGGGGTGACAAAAGTTGTAATGTCCAAAAATGTGGCTTTTGTTGGGAACGGGGTATTGTTAGGAGAGTTATTAAACTCAGGTACGTAATATTTATGAATACAAATGCTTTCTCTGCTAGTGTATTGATAACATATATTTAGGCATGGTAGATCGGTCATGGAATTATGGTTATCTGAATAAAGAGGAAAGAAAACTTGGTTTATTATCAATCAATATTTTCAAAATGATAATTGTTGTGTGGTGGAACTAAATCCACTAAAAAGACTTGTAAACCATTCTAGAACGAGGAAAATGACTTCTTGGTTTAATTCACAGTGATCCTGGCAGATTTGACACAAACCAAGTGTGACCAGAGTGAGGAAAAAAGTTTTATATAACTTTATATGTCTCGAGATGATGGACTCTATTGAGAACGTAAATTTATTGATGAAGAAACTATGAACAAAATGTTCGTAACTTATAAAAATGAGTTGAAATCAATCAATTAAGAAAAATAATAAGGTTCAGAAGAAAATAGACATAGAGTGAATAGTGAGTCAAATGACTTTGAGTCTTTTTGTAGAGTCATGGTATTAGAACATGAACAAAACCTCCTTATTCAACCAGTGCGTAAGGATTGCTGGAGGAAAAACGATAACTGTGAAAGAATGGTGAATGTATGTTTGATTAGTTCTGGAGCACCTTTAATTTGTGGGTGGGAGCAGATGCTTCAGCTGTTTGTTACCGCAACAACAAATTCCTTTTAAGAAAAAGCACAACACAGATGAACTCTGGCAGGTCTATGTAACTAACTGAATATTTTAATGAGTGTGGGGGTGTTTGCTAAGTCCTAATTCTGAACCTAAAGGAAAAGGTTAGGACAGGACTGTTGTTGTTATTGTGTAGTTATGCTCAGAACAGTGCTGCTTAAGATTCATGGTAATAAAGCAAGAGGTTGTTTGATGAGCTAACACACATCATTGAATCTAAAAACGCAATTTTTTGAGAATGTTTTTGCCTAGAAAATCAATTGTGAAAAGACTTACCTCAAAATAAAACTTGTTAGAGTTCTCCCGCAGAACATGACAACTCTTCGAATTTCTTCTGAAAATTCAGAGAGAATGAGAAGAGTAAAAGAGAAGTAAGAGAGTTAGAAGGCCAAAAGTTTTTTGGGATGATTACTATGTCTTTCTTCAGGGCTGATCCTCAAACTTATGAGGCATAAAAAAACATGATTCTCGAGATGCATCCCTTTGGAAGAAGAGGCCGTAAATAATGAATCGAGTCATATATGAGTATCTCTGGTAAGAGTTTAATTTGCCTCAGAACTAAACCATATGGTGCAAATGGCTATTTACAAAGAATTAAAGACCGATGGTATCAATTGATAAATAAAAGGCAAGCTTGTTTGCACAGGTTATACACAAGAAAGATTCTAGATTAGTTTGACCTTATGCTCCTATAACAAAATAGCTCAATTAGAGTGTTAAGTCTTTACTGCAATTTACCAAATTCCATATACACCAATGGATATAACGACAACTTTTCTTATGGAGACCTGTATTGAAAGAAATTTTATATGAAACAACCAGAGGGTTGTGTTTATTCAGGTAATGACATACAGTGTGCAACTGGTAAAGTCTCTTTATGGACTTAAACAACCCCAAAACATGGCATGAGAGTGTTGACCAGTGTTAGTATCAAATGTTATACATTAATGATTCATAGTACTGTTATATATTCTAAATCATTTGAAGACAACACTTATGTGATATATGTCCTATGTTGATGATGTATATTTAGTGCAATATGGATGGATAATTTAGAACTAGCCATGTTTCTTGCCTCCAATTTTGATATGAAGATAATGGGAGATACAAATGTCCAATCTTTGGATTAAATCATTAAGATAAATGATGGTTTCAGTTATCACAACACACTAATTGAAAATTCTTAAGGAAATTTGGGTTTTAGATATTAAACCCTTCTCACTCCTTATGATGGAAATCCTCAACTAAGAAAAATACAAACACAGTGTATTCAAAATAGATTGCCAATCATTGGTACCTTATGTAACTTAATGAATATTAAGCAAGGCCTGATATTGCGTATGCTGTCACTAGATTGGTTATGTAACTCATAATCCTGATAAAGTCATTGGACCATTAGACCAAGTTGCTGATATAAGGCCCATGATTATGGGGCTAATATTTTGAAGTACACCACCTGTATTAGAGAGATATTCCGACCAATTGGATATCAATTTAGATGAATAAAATCCACAAGTGGTTATATCTTTACACTTGGTGGAGGTGCGTGTGTGGAAGTCTCCAACAAACTTGCTAGCTCCGGTCTACCATGGAGTCCTGAAGCTTTTCGCCTTAGAAAGGCATTTTTTGAGGCTGAATTGGTGGATGGAATTTCTTAGTAGATCTTCCCTTGACACTCACCCTCCTGTTTCAATTAAATCCATTGTGATTGTCAGGCCGCAATATGAAATAGCAAAGAACAAAATTTATAATTGGAAAGCAGACATATCCGGATAAGACATCATTATAAAGCAGCTGCTACAATCTGGGGTAGTAGCCTATATTTTGTGAATCTAGTTAAATTTGGCCATCTCTGACTAAAACCACTAATGAGGTTAGTGGAATAGACAGTCTGAGGGGATGGGACGTATGCCTAAAGCATTAAGGCTAAGAGTGATGGTAAACCTGCTCATGGTGATTGGATCCAGGAGTAGTTATAAGGTAATAAAAAGTCACTTGTTGTCTTGATAAGTATTCATCGATATTTAATAAGAAAAGTCTTCCCTATGTGCGAAGATAATTTGATTGCGAGTGAATAAGGTGAGTAGACTTAATCTTAATGAATCCATAGCCCATAAATAGTTGGTGTGAAAAACTGCAATTTACTACCTTGTTGGAGGTTCACCTATTTGAGTGTGGAATTTGGTCGATTCCTATGAGAGCCTATGTCGGGCATCTCTGGGATCACTCATGAAATCAGTGCTAGCACAAGGCACATAAAGTGCTAAACTGGCAGAATATATACAATATTGAAGTTAGTGGTGAGTAACTAAGCCTCTCGATCAATTAATAAGAAAATTTTTGGTTCATAGATATACTTAGTTCACCAATTTCTGTAACTCACGCTTTTAGTTTACTTAAATGATGGTCTAGTCCTACAAGGCCACTCATAAACATTAAATGCTATAATCAATGGTGATTTGCTTATTTTGAAATATGGGGGGATTGTGATAAAAGCTGCTGTTATGTGTATTACAATACCAAATTTTATTGCTTATTTGGACTGTTATGTGATTTTATTGCTTTTGACTGTTATGTGTTAAAAGCAATTGAAACTTTTATTGCTTTTTGGATTTTTATGTGGCCCTTGATATTGAATATTGCTTTTTTGTTGGACTGTTACGTATTAAAGGCAATTGAATTGTTCCAAGTTATTGCAATTCAAATGGGCAGTTATGGCTTTAAAAACAATTGATTGACTTCGGTTACAGCAAGGGAAACGGGCAGAATTTCAAGTATAAAAAGGGGGTGGTTTTCTCATTTGAGACACACAACTTTTCACTTGAAAAATCTTTGTTTCTCTGTGTGTTTTAACTTTCCAGCTCTCCTTCACCACTGTTACTTTTCTTATATTGTTCTAAATCTCTTTTAGAGTGTGCACTCTAAAAGAAGATTCGTCATTGTATCCTGAAGGTCAATCCGCTGTTGAGCCTTGTTGCACCACGAAGATTCTTCCAGTAGGGGCGGAATTCTAATCTTAAGGACAGTGCTTTTGCACGCCTTGACGCTGCTGTCTCCCTGCTGTTCTTGCTGCTGTTTTTCCTGCTGTTTCACTGCTGTTCTTTTGCTGTATTGCTGCTGTCTCTCTGCTGTTTTTCCTGCGGTTCTCTTGCAATTTTCCTGCTGTTCTTCTGCTGTTTTGTTACTGTTCTTTCACTGGTTTGCTGCTGCTATTTTGCTGCCGATTTTATTAATAAATTCCAACAAAAATCTCTTAGGTTTACTAATTTAACTAAACACCCTAATATATAAATTTTTTATAAAATTACAAAAACACTCCCACCCACCCACAGTTGCCAGATTCCAACCACCACCACCAAAATCTGTGAGAATTTGTGAATGTAAAGAGAGTTTGCACGACTGGTTTGATAATACATCTCATGTTTTCACTCATAATCTGTGTGAAAAATTTAAGTTACAGTAGTCCATTCCCATTCTACAATTTTGAGTACTATGAACATGAAATTAATAGGCATGACATGAAAATAAATTTGATATTAAGATCTCTAAATCTTAAATTTATATGTTATTCATTCTCGGAAAATTTACTAATTTTGTCGAGATTGACAAGCAGATCACATAAATATCAAAATAATTATTATGGACTCTCATAATAAAAACTAATTATCCATGGTGTTAGTAAAAGCAAGATCAATTGCAGCTAATTCGAAGAAATTCTTGTTTTCGTCAGTCAAAGGAGACACCCCACCTTTCTTCTCCGTGAAGCCATTTTCACAAGTAGTCCATTACTGATAATTTTTTTGATTAAAAGCATTTATAGCTTCTTGTAATGTGGATTTTGCAGTATCGAAATTATTTTTCTCCTTCAAAAGTGTTGTAACATGTGAACTAATCTTTGTTGCGGCGGACACCATTGCAATGTTGACTTTTTGCAGCTCTTGCACAACATAAAAGGTAACTCAAAAGAAAAGTGTAGATTGATAACGACTGCATCATTTGATTGTGAGGTGAAGATAATGTCAAAATTACTGTTTCATATGAAATGGATAGAATGGGGTCAATTTATAAGTTGTTATATTGTTCAAAGGAAACCAATCTTTCTCTTTGTTTTGATATTGGTTTTTTTTTTTAGAAGAACATGATTCTCTTCCCATGTGTTGTTGCAAGCATACACTTTCGGGTGAAGTTATTTGTAACGCAAATTTTTATTCATTGATTCAAGACAATCCAATGGCTTAGAAGTTGTAATTATCTCTAACTTTTCTATTTCAACCATTGGTATGGTGATAGATAGTTGTTGGTTTTTGGGATTATTTTAAGTTTTGAATTTTTTAAATATCTTAATAAAATAGTTATTAATTATAACATGCTTAATTTTATTTTGGGGAAAAATTAGAATTTACATAGAGGTGAATTGGACATTTTAACATTTCATTACTCGTAGTGATGGAAGGCTACTCCACCCTTTTTAAGGAATCAGAATCCCATTCCTCATGAACCAAACAAGGGATTATCGCTAGTCTGACCTTTGTATTTTGGTGAGTTGAATTGAACAAGATAATGATATATCTTTCCACAAAGTTCCTAAAACCACTTTCCCACCCCTTGAATGCGAAAATTACAAAATGCCACGCAAAATGAGAAATCGTTAATTAAATGTAAAGAGCAGAATGGTCATTATGTACACCACGTGAACTTTTACCTAAACAAAATTGAGAAATATAAACTAAAAAGTAACCAAAAAGAATTAATGGTCATAATAACCCAAAGTCGTCAACGAGGCACTTAGGCAGCACTTGTCTTATCAGTGTTGGCGCTACCCTGGGTCAGTCGGCATGGCCTGATCTCGCCACGATCGTGCCTTTGAATCTGGCTATGGTAGACCATATTCAAGCTAGTGACCCAATTTTTTCTTTACTTTTTTTTTTATTTTTTTATTTTTTATTTATGTTAGGTTTTAGTTTTTTTCAATTTTCTTAAATTCAAGTTTGATTCTAATTTATTTTAATTTTTTAAAGTTTACTGAATTAAAGTAGGTGTGTTAGAAAATTGTATATGTTTGGAGATGATTAATGGACTTAGAAGATGTTATAGTACATATTTAATTGATGAACGAATAGGCTTAGAATAAATGTCGATAAGGCCAAGGAATTGACATCAACAGTAATGTTTATGAAACACAAGTGCTCCTCCTCAACCCTAAGAAAAGAAACGGCAGAGTTTTTAAAAGAACAATAGTAAGATATTGTTAACACACAAAGCAAAACCCACCCATTTTAAAAAGAAGGACACTGTTTTGGTGAAAATGATTGCCGCCATGATAAGAAAACTGGACATTTTTAGCCATCCAATGCAGATACAGAAAAACTGATACAACACAAATCCTCCTAAAGCCAATCTGACTGAGGCCGATGTTTATTGTTGCTGGGTTGTCCTCACAAGTGAACAATGAATTGCTGAAAAGAAAGACTGATAAGTGATTCTTGGCCACAAAGCATATTTGTGGAGATAGAATTCTGCATATTTGTGGAGATAGATGCTTTCTATGAATATATTCATGAGGGATGGAGAAGAATGTGTTTTACCTTGTTGATTCCCCGCTAACTCCTGTTATATGTAAAGGGGAAATTTTCTCAAACTATTCTGGGAAAACTCTCTCACAGTATGTTTTACATGTGCGGCAAACATTCGATATAATCTGTATCTGTTATATGTATTGGAAGGCGGAGTGAAGTCTCCTTTGAGGTTGCCAAAATTGTATGTCAAAAATGGGTCTTTTGTTTGGGAAGGGGTATTGTTTCTGGAGAGTTTTCTTTTACATCAGTGTACTTAATTATTAGAATGAAAATGCATCTTCTCTGCGATGTTTATTGATTCATGAGATTTAGGCATGGTAGCTTAGGTCATGTGACTTATTGTTACTGAAAAGATTACAGAACGTGGTTATTATCAAAATCTCAATATTTCAGAATATGGATAAATGTGATGTGTGTGTGGAACTAACTCCACAAAAAGACTTGTAAACACAGTTCTAGAACGAAAACCTGGCTATCGTGGTTTATTCACATGATCCTTCGGAATTTGACACAAACATGACCGAGGAGGAAAAAAAGTTTTTATATAACTTTTATTGATGGTTTCTCTAATTTTCAGAGTATCCTTATTGGAAGTAAAGATGAAACAAATTAAACTGTTTCGGGGGGGGGGGAGGGACGTTATCACAAAATGAAGTTGAAAATCAACTCATAAGAATAAAAGGTTTAAGAACAAATAGAATCGGTGAATATTAGTCAAGGACTTTTTTTTCTTTGTAGAGATCATGGTATTATACATGATACAACACCTCCTATATCCTCCACAGTGGTAATGGAGTTGCTGAGAAGGAAAAACCGAACTTAAAATAAATGGTGAATGTTATGTTGATTAGTTCTGGAGCACCTTTTAATTTTTGGGGGCGCAGCGATGGCTTTCCAGCTTGTTACATACAAAACATAATTCCTGTTAAGAAAACAGGCCAAAACACCATCTGACGCTGGCAATGTCCATTACCTAAACCTGAACTCTTTAATTGTGGGGTTGTGGTTGCTAAATCCTAAGAAAGTAAATCCTGAACCAAAGGAAAGGTTAGACCACGGACTGTTGATTGTGTATATGTGTAGGTTATGCTCATAACAGTGCTTGCTTATAGATTGCATGGTATAAGCAGAGTTTTGGTTTGTATGATGCAAACCAATCATTGAATCTAAAACGCAAATTTTTGAGAATGTTTTTCCTAAGAACACATCATTGTGAAAGACTTACCTCAAATAAACTTTTGAGAGTTCTCCTCGAAAGGACAAACTCTTCTTCGGATTCGTCTGAAATTCAGAGTTAGAAATAAGAAGAAGTAAGGAGAGTTAGAAAGGCCAAAAGTTTAGAGTGATGATACATGTCGTTCTTACCGAGGATGATCCTCAAACTTCTGATGAAGCATGACGTCTCGCGTGCATCCCTTTGTAAGAGCAGGAAATATGACATCGAGTCCATTATGGTAATCATACATGGAAGTAGTTCATTGCCTCCGGAACAAACCTAGGGTTCAAATGGTATTTAAAAAGAAATTAAAGAACCGATGGATCAATTGATAAATAAAAGCACGATTGGTTTGCCAAAGGTCTACACTAAAGAAAGATATAGATTTTGACACTTAGGCTCCGATACAGAATAGCATCAATTAGAGTGTTTAGTGCTTAGCTGCAATTTACAATTACATATACATCAAATGTATATTAAAGACAACTTTCTTAATGAGACCTGAATGAAGAAATTTATATGAACCAACCAGAGGGTTGTGTTATTCTAGGTAATGACATAAAGTGTGCAGAATTGGTAAAGTCCTCTTTATGGATTAAAACAAGGCACCAAAAACAATTGCAATGAGAAGTTTTACCAAGTGTTAAGTAATCAATGGTTAGACATTATGATTCAGATAATTTATATTCTAAAATCATGAATACACACTTAATGTGAATAATATGTCCTCTGTATGTGGATGACATGTATATTAGTGCTATAGGGATGTATTATAGACTAAAAGGGTTTCTTTTGCCAAATTTTATATGAAAGATTATGGTAGGACACATGTTATCTTGGGATAAAATCCTTAAGATCCATGATGGTTTTTAAGTATCAACAACAACACTCTATGAAATTTTCTTAGAAATTTGTATTAGATAGTAGACCCGCCGCAACTCCTTAGATTTCAAACCTCAACTTAATAAAACTACACAACCAGTGAGTCAAAATAGATATGCCCAAATCTTGGTAGCCTTATGTACTTAATGAATAGTACAAGGGCCTGCTACTTGCTTATGCTGTCACTAGAGAGTAGGTTACCATAATCCTGATAAGATCCATTGGACAGCATAAACAAAGTTTGACTAGATATTGGAAGGGCAACCATTGATTATGGTCTATATTTGGACGTACACCCACTGTATTAGAAAGGATATTCCGATGCCAATTGGATATCAATTTAATGACATAAATCCACAGTGGGTTATAAATTT
Organism: Pistacia vera; assembly: GCF_008641045.1. Taxonomy (NCBI): domain Eukaryota; kingdom Viridiplantae; phylum Streptophyta; class Magnoliopsida; order Sapindales; family Anacardiaceae; genus Pistacia; species Pistacia vera. The sequence continues at coordinate 365,221 of NW_022196013.1, forward strand.
TACACTTAGGTGGAGGTGCTGTGTCTTTTTTAAGTCGTCCAAACCAACTTGCATAGCTCGGTCTAACCATGGAGGTCTGGCTTATCGCCTTAGAAAAGGCATGTTTTGAGGCTGAATTGTTTGAGGAATTTCTTAGTAGAATCTTCCGCATTGAACTCACCCTTCCTGTTCAATAGTCAATCCCTTGGTGATTGTCATGCCGCAAATAATGATAGCAAGAACAAAATTTATAATCGGGGAACACCGACTATCCGGATAAGAAACAACCATTTAAAGCAGCTTCTAGAATCTGGGGTAGTAAGTAGATTTTGTGAAGTGCATAGTTTACATTTGGCCGATCTTCTGACTAAACCCAATGTAGAATTTTATTGATACACTCTATGGGGATGGGACGTTTGCCTAAAGCATAAGGCACGAGTGATGGTACACCTACCATATGTGATTGGAGATCCCAGGAAGTAGGTTCATAAAGGGTACTAAAAACGTCACTTGTTGTCTTGAAAGATTATCCGCATTTTATATATAAGTCTTCCTATGGCGAGAAAATTATTGCATGAATAAGGTTGAGTAAATTATCCTTAAGAATCCATACCAATCAAATGGGTGTGAAAAACTGCAATTACCTTTTGGAGGTTCACCTAATTTAGGGTGGAATTTGGTTCGATTCCTATGAGAGCTTAGTCGGCATCTCGAAGACTCATGAATCCAGGCTAGTCACAAGGCCATAAAGGCTAAACTGCAGAACTATATACAATATTGAGAATTTAGTGTGAGGAACTAATCCTCTGTAATTACATAAGAATTTTGTTCATAGAACTTATTCATCACCAAATGTCTGTAACTCCCGTTTAGTACTTAATTATTGTTTCATAGTCCGGAAAGGCCCAAAACCCCTCATAACATTAACTTCGATATCAATGGTGATTGGTATTTTGAAATAGTGGGGGTTGTGATAAAAGCTGCTGTTATGGATTTAAAATACCAATTTAATTGCTTAATTTGGACTGTTATGTGATTTTAAAAATTGCTTTTGGACTGTTATGTGTACAAGCATTGAACTTAATGCTTTTGGTGTTATGTGCAATTGATATTGAATATTGCTTGTTTGTTGGACATAACTGTTACAAAAAATTTAAGTTACAATAGTCCCTTTTCATTCTACAATTTAGAGTACTATGAATACAAAATTAATAGGCTTCGAAATGCATGAAAATAAATTGGATATGAAGATGATAAAACACTCTTGCAAACTTAAATCTATATGTAAAAAACTTTTAATACATATAGATTTTGATTGACAATTTAATCAAAACAAACTCTTATAAATCACACGTTGCTAGGATCCCCTTAAGGGTAAGTTCTACCTCGTGGGTTTGATCAAAACTAAGCGCAACATTTTTTTGTTCTCCTATAGTCAAAGTACCTATTCGGTGCGTCCATTGTAGACTTGACTTTTAAGTTAGCTGACTGATAATCTTGTTCATTGCAAGCATCTATAGCTTCTGTTAATCTGTTTTTTGCATCCAAGTACAGTTCATTGCATTGTTCCAAGGCTTTTTTTATTGCCTCCTTATAAAGTGAAAAATCTTTTCTATGGCAGATGTGCTTTGGTAAATCGCTATTTTCGGTAAGTTAATTTCAAAGTAAGTGTCTGGTACCAAGTAATAATGGATATCAAGGTGCGTTTCTTTAGTTATTTTGAATAATATTATTGGTAGGTAGAGTAGTTGGGTGATTTCTACGAGGCAGAATTTAAAAATTAACAAAAAATTGTGGTAAAAGTTGCTGTTATGGTATTTCAAAATACCAAATTTTAATTGCTTAATTTGGACTGTTATGTGATTTTAATTGCTTTTGGACTGTTATGTGTTAAAAGCAATTGAAACTTTAATTGCTTTTGGACTGTTATGTGCAATTGATATTGAATATTGCTTTTTTGTTGGACTGTTACGTATTAAAGGCAATTGAATTGTTCCAAGTTATTGCAATTCAAATGGGCAGTTATGGCTTTAAAAACAATTGATTGACTTCGGTTACAACAAGGGAAACAGGCAGAATTTCAAGTATAAAAAGGGGGTGGTTTTCTCATTTGAGACACACAACTTTTCACTTGAAAAATCTTTATTTCTCTGTGTGTTTTAACTTTCCAACTCTCCTTCACCACGGTTACTTTTCTTATATTGTTCTAAATCTCTTTTAGAGTGTGTACTCTAAAAGAAGATTCGTCATTATATCCTGAAGGTCAATCTGCTGTTGAGCCTTGTTGCACCACGAAGATTCTTCTAGTAGGGGCAGAATTCTGATCTTGAGGACAGTGCTTTTGCACGCCTTGACGCTGCTGTCTCACTGCTGTTCTTGCTGCTATTTTTTCTGTTGTTTCACTGCTGTTCTTTTGCTGTATTGTCGCTGTCTCTCTGCTGTTTTTCTTGCGATTCTCTTGCAATTTTCTTGTTGTTTCACTGCTGTACTTTTTTTGTATTGCTGCTATCTCTCTGCTATTTTTCCTGCGGTTCTCTTGCAATTTTCCTACTGTTTCATTGCTATTCTTCTGCTGTTTCGTTACTGTTCTTTCACTGTTTTGCTGCTGCTGTTTTGCTGTCGGTTTTATTAATAAATTCCAACAATCATTCCAACAATCTTAAGATCAGAATTTTTCCACTGATGGACGCTGCAATTCTCATTGCCAAATCACTTCCTGACATCTCCAAAATTGAGTCTTTTGCTGGAGCTCATTTCAAGAGGTGGCAAGAAAAAGTATTCGACTCCTTGGATGTGCTCGGTTTTGTAGAGTATCTCTCAACAGAAGAACCAAAACCTGAAGTGGACAATTTTGACAAAAAACTTGATACATGGAAGAAAGGAAATAAGGTACGTCGCCATACTATTCTCAGTACATTATCAAATGAGCTTTATGATGTTTATTGCGCTTATAAGACTGCACATGAGATATGGGCAATCCTGAAAAAGAAATATGTTGTTGAGGATGCTGGATCACAAAAATATGCTGGATCACAAAAATATGCTATAGGAAACTTCCTAGATTTTAAAATGATATAAGAAAAAGAGGTGTCCAGGCAAGTCCATGACTATCATTTATTGATAAATGATTTGAAAAATGAAGAAATAATTCTTCCTGAAACCTTTGTGGTTGGTTGTTTAATTGAGAAACTTCCAGATTCATTGAGAGATTATAAGAATAGTATGAAACATAAGTGAAAGCAAATGAGCTTAGNGATTTGTTTATTCACTCTATTGAGAGAGTTGTTATTGTTTTATTAAACCATATTCAAATTGTAAAAGATGTGATAAAAGCTACTGTTATGGTATTTCAAAATACCAAAATTTAATTGCTTTGGACTGTTATGTGTTAAAAGCAATTGATATTGAATATTGCTTTTTTGTTGGACTGTTACAAAGGCAATTGAATTGTTCCAAGTTATTGCAATTCAAATGGGCAATTATGGTTTTAAAAGCAATTGATTGACTTCGGTTACAGCAAAGGAAACGGGCAGAATTTCAAGTATAAAAAAGGGGTGGTTTTCTCATTTGAAATACACAACTTTTCACTTGAAAAATCTTTGTTTCTCTGTTTTTTTAACTTTCCAGCTCTCCTTCACCACTGTTACTTTTCTTATATTGTTCTAAATCTCTATTAGAGTGTGCACTCTAAAAGAAGATTTGTCATTGTATCCTAGAGGGCAATCCGCTGTTGAGCCTTGTTACACCACGAAGATTCTTCCAGTAGGGGCGGAATTCTAATCTTAAGGACAGTGCTTTTGCACGCCTTGATGCTGCTGTCTTGCTGTTATTTTGCTACTGTGTTCATTGTTGTTTCACTGCTGTATTATTGCTATCTCCCTGCTGTTTTTCCTGCTATTTCATTGTTGTTCTTTTGCTGTATTGTTGTTGTCTCTCTATTGTTTTTCTTGCGATTCTCTTGCAATTTTCTTGTTGTTCCACTATTGTTCTTCTACTGTTTCGTTACTGCTCTTTCACTGGTTTGTTGCTGCTGTTTTGCTGCCAATTTTTGTATTAAAATCCAACAGTCTTAAGATCAGAATTTTCCAAGATGGACGCTGCAATTCTCACTGCCAAATCACTTCTTGACATCTCCAAAATTGAGCCTTTTGCCGGAGCTCATTTCAAGAGGTGGCAAGAAAAAGTATTCGACTCTTTGGATATGCTCGGTTTTGCAAAGTCTCTCAACAGAAGAACCAAAACTTGGAGTAGACAATTTTGACAAAAAACTTGATACATGGAAGAAAGGAAATAAGGTATGTCGCCATACTATTCTCAGTACATTATCAAATGAGCTTTATGATGTTTATTGCGCTTATAAAACTACACATGAGATATGGGCAATCCTGAAAAAGAAATATGTTGTTGAGGATGCTAGATCACAAAAATATGCTATAGGAAACTTTCTAGATTTTAAAATGATAGAAGAAAAAGAGATATATATGCAAGTCCATGACTATCATTTATTGATAAATGATTTGAAAAATGAAGAAATAATTCTTCCTGAAACTTTTGTGACTAGTTGTTTAATTGAGAAACTTCCAGATTCATAGAGAGATTATAAGAATAGTATGAAACATAAGCGAAAGCAAATGAGCTTAGAAGATGTGATAGTACATATTAGGATTGAGGAGACGAATAGGCTTAACGATAAAGTTGATAAGGCCAAGGAATTGACATCCAAGGCTAATGTTGTTGAAAACCAAGTGGCTCCTCCTCAACCTAAGAACAAGAAACCGCAGAGTTTTAAGTACAATAGTAAGAAATTGTTTAACAACAAAAACCCCAACGCTTTCAAAAAGAAAGGATACTGTTTTGTGTGTGGGAAAACTGGACATTTTGCTAGCCAATGTAGATATAGAAAAACTGGAGACAACAAAAATCCTCCTAAAGCCAATCTGGCTGAGGGAGATGATGTTATTGCTGTTGTGGTTGTCTCACAAGTGAACATGATTGCTGAAAAGAAAGAATGGATAATTGATTCTGAGGCCACAAAGCATATTTGTGGAGATAGAAATTCTTTCTATGAATATATACCAATGAGAGATGGAGAAGAATATGTGTACCTTGGTGATTCCCGCTATACTCCTGTTATGGGAAAGGGGAAAATTCTTCTCAAACTTACTTCTGGGAAAACCCTCTCACTGAGTAATGTTTTACATGTTCCAAACATTCGATATAATCTTGTATCTGTTTATGTATTGGGAAAGGCTGGAGTGAAAGTCTCCTTTGAGGGTGACAAAATTGTAATGTCCAAGAATTGGGCTTTTGTTGGGAAGGGTTATTGTTTTGGAGAGTTATTTAAACTCAGTGTACTTAATCTTATTATGAATGAAAATGCATCTTCTTCTGCTTATGTTATTGATTCAATAGATTTATGGCATGGTAGATTAGGTCATGTGAATTATTGTTATCTGAAAAAGATGAAAGAACTTGCTTTACTATCAAATATCAATATTTCAAATATCGATAAATGTGATGTGTGTGTGGAATCTAAATCCACTAAAAAGCCTTGTAAACCCATTCTAGAACGAGAAAATGAGCTTCTTGGTTTAATTCACAGTGATCTTGGAGATTTGAAACAAACCATGACCAGAGGAGGAAAAAAGTTTTATATAACTTTTATTGATGATTACTCTAGATTTACTATAGTATACTTATTGAGCAGTAAAGATGAAGCAATTAAAATGTTCTTAACATATAAAAATGAAGTTCAAAATCAACTCAATAAGAAAATTAAAAGATTAAAAACAGATAGAGGAGGTGAATATGAGTCAAATGACTTTGATTCTTTTTGTAGAGATCATGGTATTATACATGAGACTACACCTCCTTATTCTCCATAGTCTAATGGAGTTGCTGAGAGGAAAAACAGAACTTTAAAAGAAATGGTGAATGCTATGTTGATTAGTTTTGGAGCACCTTTTAATTTGTGAGGGGAAGCGATGCTTTTAGCTTGTTACATACAAAACAGAATTCCTTTTAAGAAAACAGGCAAAACACCATATGAACTCTGGAAAGGTCATGTACCTAACCTGAAATATTTTAAAGTGTGGGGGTGTTTTACTAAAGTCCAAATTCCTGAACCTAAAAGGAAAAGGTTAGGACACAGGACTATTGATTGTATGTTTGTAGGTTATTCTCAGAACAGTGCTGCTTATAGATTCATGGTAATAAAGCAAGAGGTTGGTTTGTATAATGCAAACACAATCATTGAATCTAAAAACGCAGATTTTTTTGAGAATGTTTTTCCTAAGAAAATCAATTGTGAAAAGACTTTACCTAAAAATGAAACTTTTGAGAGTTCTCCTCAAAATGAAACTCTTTGGAATTCTTTTGAAAGTTCAGAGTTATAAATAAGAAGAAGTAAGAGAGTTAGAATGGCCAAAAGTTTTGGTGATGATTACTATGTCTTTCTTACAGAGGATGATCCTCAGACTTATAAGGCAGCAATGACTTCTCGAGATGCATCCCTTTGGAAAGAGGCAGTAAATAATGAAATCGAGTCCATTATGAGTAATCATACATGGGAAGTAGTTAATTTGCCTCCAGGAACTAAACCAATAGGGTGCAAATGGATATTTAAAAAGAAATTAAAGACCGATGGATCAATTGATAAATACAAGGTAAGATTGGTTTCCAAATGTTATACACAAAAGAAAGATATAGATTATTTTGACACTTATGCTCCTGTAACAAGAATAGCATCAATTAGAGTGTTAATTGCTTTAGCTGCAATTTACAAATTACATATACAGCAAATGGATGTAAAGACAACTTTTCTTAATGGAGACCTAGATGAAGAAATTTATATGAAACAACCAGAGGGTTATGTTATCCCAGGTAATGAGCATAAAGTGTACAAACTGGTAAAGTCTCTTTATGGACTTAAACAAGCACCAAAACAATGGCATGAGAAGTTTGACCAAGTGTTAGTCTCAAATGGTTATACAATTAATGATTCAGATAAATGTGTATATTCTAAATCATTTGAAGACAACATTTATGTAATAATATGTCTCTATGTTGATGACATGTTAATATTTAGTGCTAATATGGATGTGATAATTAAGACTAAAAAGTTTCTTGCCTCAAATTTTGATATGAAAGATATGGGAGAGGCAAATGTCATTCTTGGGATTAAAATCATTAAGATAAATGATGGTCTTAAGTTATCACAACAACACTATGTTGAAAATTTCTTAAGAAAATTTGGGTATTTAGACAGTAAACCCGTCTCAACTCCTTATGATGGAAATACTCAACTCAAGAAAAATACACAACACAATGTGAGTCAAAATAGATATGCCCAAATCATTGGTAGCCTTATGTACTTAATAAATAGTACAAGGTCTGATATTGATTATGCTGTCACTAGATTGAGTAGGTATACTCATTATCCTGATAAGAGTCATTGGATAGCATTAGACAGAGTTGCTAGATATTTGAAGGGCACCATTGATTATAGGCTAATGTTTGGAAGTACACCACCTGTATTAGAAGGATATTCCGATACCAATTGGATATCAGATTCAGATGAAATAAAATCCACAAGTGGTTATATCTTTACACTTGGTGGAGGTGCTGTGTCTTGGAAGTCTTCCAAACAAACTTGCATAGCTCGGTATACCATGGAGTCTGAGCTTATTGCCTTAGAAAGGCATGTTCTGAGGCTGATTGGTTAAGGAATTTCTTAGCAGATCTTCCCATTAAAACTCACTCTCCTGTTTCAGTATCAATCCATTGTGATTGTCAGGCCGCAATAGTGAGAGCAAAGAGCAAAATTTATAATGGGAAAAGCAGACATATCCGGATAAGACATACCATTATAAAGCAGCTGCTAGAATTTGGGGTAGTGAGCCTAGATTTTTTGAAGTCAGAGTTAAATTTGGTCGATCCTCTGACTAAACCACTAAGTAGGAGGTTAATGGAATACACGTCGAGGGGGATGGGACTTATGCCTAAAGCATAAGGCAAGAGTGATGGTAACCCTACCTATGTGATTGGAGATCCCAGGAAGTAGGTTTATAAGGGTAATGACAAGTCACTTGTTGTCTTGATAAGTATTATCGAATTTTATATAGAAAGTCCTCCCTATGGCGAGATAATATTGATTGCAGTGAATAAGGCTGAGTAGAATTAATCTTAATGAAATCCATAGCCAATATAAATGGTGGTGTGAAAAACTACAATTCACACCTTATGGAGGTTCACCTATGTGAGTGTGGAATTGGGTCGATTCCTATGAGAGCTTAGGCAGGCATCTCTAGAGCACTCATGAAATCCAGGCTAGCACAGGGCCATAAATAAAGTGCTAAACCGCAGAACAATATACAATATTGAGAATCTAGTGTGAGGAACTAATCCTCTGAATTACATAAATAAATTTTTGGTTCATAGAAACTTAGTTTCACCAAATTTCTGTAACTCACATTTAGTTACTCAATGATTGGTTCATAGTCTGAAAGGCACCAACTCATAAACATTAAATTATATAATTAGTGGTGATTGGTTATTTTGAAATATGTGGGGGATTATGATAAAAGCTGTTGTTATGGTATTTCAAAATACCAAAATTTAATTGCTTTGGACTGTTATGTGATTTTAATTGCTTTTGGACTATTATGTGTTAAAAGCAATTGAAACTTTAATTGCTTTTGGACTGTTATGTATTAAAAGCAATTGATATTGAATATTGCTTTTTTGTTGGACTATTAGGTATTAAAGGCAATTGAATTGTTCCAAGTTATTGCAATTCAAATGGGTAGTTATGGTTTTAAAAGCAATTGATTGACTTCGGTTACAGCAAGGGAAACGGGCAGAATTTCAAGTATAAAAAGGGGGTGGTTTTCTCATTTGAAATACACAACCTTTCACTTGACAAATCTTTGTTTCTCTGTGTTTTTTAACTTTCCAGCTCTCCTTCACCACTGTTATTTTCTTATATTGTTCTAAATCTCTATTAGAGTGTGCACTCTAAAAGAAGATTCGTCATTGTATCCTGGAGGTCAATCCGTTGTTGAGCCTTGTTGCACCACGAAGATTCTTCCAGTAGGGGCAGAATTCTGATCTTAAGGATAGTGCTTTTACACGCCTTGATGCTACTATCTTGCTGCTATTTCGCTGCTGTTTCACTATTGTATTATTGCTGCATTACTGTTGTCTCCCTGCTATTTTTCTTATTATTTCACTGTTGTTCTTTTGTTGTATTGCTGCTATCTCTCTGCTATTTTTCCTGCGGTTCTATTGCAATTTTCCTACTGTTCCACTGTTGTTCTTCTGCTGTTTCATTACTGCTCTTTGCTGCCAATTTTTGTATTAAAATCCAACAAAAGAGTGGTTCACTCTTAGGGTCTTAGCATTTCTAATAAAAGTGTGAAGGTTTAATAGCAGTTGAGCAAGCTCTTTCTATTAAAAGACTTCTTGGTACATAATGGAAATACTCAAAGACAGAAAGCTTGGAGGAGTGAAGCTAAGTTTTGTTGAGTCAAACCATTATACATTGATTGTGTTTGATTCTTTCTTCCCTGATGTCTTTACTTTGTACAATTTATTTCATATTCATTCATACCTAATAGGGTAATTCATAGGTCTACCGTAAGAGTTCGTTTATGGTTATTAATGGTTACAATCCTCATCAGCCAATTGATCTTATATCTTTACCCTCTCACTATCATTCTTTAGACTTTGCCTTTGATTCTGCCAATCACATTCGTAACATTTATGTTGAAGTTGATGGACGTTAGATTGCTCTTAGTAATGATAATTATAAATTGGCTATTGATATGCATAGTAGACCTAAAGAATATCACGGGGGTGATAGTGTTATAATTTGTATTTGTCCTAAAAGGTTCCCTAAAGCTTCTAAAATAAATCCTGTGATCATGCCACGAGACCTATTCATGTTCTTGAAAAGCTTAAACCTATTACATATTTAATGGACTTACCTAATGATTTGTCTATTAGTCCAATAGTTAATATGGCAGTTTTGTTTCCTTATTGAGACATTTTTGAACCTCATGTGGTTTCCTCTAGTGTTTCTCTGAAGTGTTTCCGTTGCTCTTCAGCCTTGTGCTCCTAACATTCTTTCTTTGGTTGTTGACAAGGTTTCTCATATTTGGAAAGATAAAGTTGTCACATCACCCTATGGTAGGGTTCAATGTCTTTTCATTCATTGGAAAGAATTATCATCCTAACGGAGTAAACGACTTTACACCCATGGACTTTTAAAGTATCACTTTACTACCCAAACTTATATTCAGTTTTCGATACCAACATCGTTACGACTCCACACCACTACTACTATTCGCTTCCCCGATTATCACTCACCAAAACCTCTCAAACTTTGCTCTCACCGACCTCGCCAATGGCCGACAATTGAACGATTAGGGTTTACGTAACCGTCCCTTCCAAGTCAAATTCTTATAAATCCCAACCACTAAAATCCAACATTCCACTACCAAAAGACTCATCGACCTCCCCTTTTCCAAGCCCTAACAGCCTGGACCAAATTTGCTCTCTATTCGTCATCAGAATATAAGTTTGAATAATAAAATGATATTTTGAAAGTCTGTGGATAGGAAAGTGTCATTAAGCAATTATTTAGGTGGGAAAAAGTCGTTAACTCCATCCTAACGTTGATACTTTGTTTTCTAAAAAGGAGCTTCATGACCATCACCCTGTTGCATTAGAAAAGTATTTGACAGACCATTCATCGAAGTCAAGTTTTTCTCAACCAAGGGAAATTGAAACGGGAATTAATAGAGATCCTCCTGCTATCTGAAAAGATTATAAGAGTGAATTTGTTAAGACATTCCTATAGGCTCCATTGTTTTAAAAGCTGGACCGGAGGGCAACCCGCTCTGCTGCCCTGGTCACGGTTCAACCGATCCAACCGATTGGACCGATGACATCTCACACGTCATGATGATGTAAGCACATTTAAAAAGTTTTTTTTTTTAGATTTCTATTTTTTAATAAGATAATAACAACTTAATTACTGTCTAACATGATTCAAAGTTCAAATTCAATAACAATCCCAACATAATTTAACAACAATCCAAAGTCCAAATCCAAACATGATGTTGTATTTACATATTAAATGACAAAATACATAATAAGTAATAATATAATTCCCAGACCAGAAGCCACTAAACATAAAGGTAATCAAATTATAATTTGATGATGAAATTTCTTAATCAAGGTCAGAGAATATAACCAAAATATGGCAGGGACAACATTCCAAAATCAAATATACTCGTAAGGTGAGATTTACAATAGAAAGAATAATGATTTCATTCAATAAAATGTATGAACAATTAAAATATAACACTTCAGCATACACACGGGATTGGGAAAATCATGTTGACAAAAATTGTTGGTTTACAGTTTACACACTAAATTTTATATGCGCCTTTGCCGTGAAAAACTAGGGGATCCTGTTGGTTGAACACCTCTGTAATTTCTACTGGGAGAATTCATTGCTCCGTAGGGTCTGCTTGAAGCATCCATTGAACCTAGGAAGGACACGTATGCGACTTTAGCTGATTCTGGCAAAGAGTCCATCGGAATCGACACCACGAAGCATGCTGTATTGATACGAGTCCACAAAATTTATTGTTTGCAACTCACCTTGAACCAAATTGGATTGTCAAGACATGCATGCCAATCAGCCTTCATGCGTCGATTTCCAATAAGGGAGGAATGCGTCGTCGCGATTTCAGAGACTGGAGTTGCGATCAATTTCAACAACGAATGGTTACGATTTCAGCAAGATTGAGTTTTGATTTGTGTGGGATTTTAGATTTTCACGATTTCATTCAAATTTTTTCGGAGTATTTTGCACGTAGAGGAACTGAGGAAGAAGAAACTGCGCAATGGGAGAAAGTGAGAAATTAGGGATTTTTTTCCCTTTTTAGTGTTAGGCCGGTTTTTCTTGCAGTCCGGTTGGATCGGCGGTCCATTGACAGGTTAAAACGGGTTATTGCGCAATACCGGTTTTTATATTGACTCGAACCGGACATGTGGTCGGTTCACGGTCCAACCGGTTGGACCAGCTGGTCCAGTCCGGCTTTTAAAACAATGATAGGCTCTAGGATTTTATTTTATTTTTGTGTTTCATTTCATTTTCTTTTGGCGTTAGGTTTCTTAGTTTGTAAGGAGCGTAACTTCTTATTCTTTTAGAATTATAGTTTCAATTCTATAAATAGGACCTTAAATCTAGTTTGATATGCAGTCTTTTATAATCTCCCCTAAATTCCTTCTATCCTCTTCTCCAAATTTCTTTCTCTCTCCTAGCTCTCTCATCCTCCTACATCACCAAAATTAATAGAGCAGTTTATAGTAGAAAGGGAAAATAAATAAAATGGTTTTGGAATTTTAAGAATGAAACTCTGCTCCTAAAAAACAAAATGTTTGAAATATCATGTCAATCAACTCTGCTCCTAAATAACAGTTTTCACAAGTATTAATATTTGTTCATATCCCCACACAAAGATAGGATTGGCTTGACAAATTTGAGAAGAAAAAAATATCAAATAAATTGCTAAGTAGATTAAAGGACAAGTAGTCAATAGTCATATACTCAGAAGAAATCCAACACAAATGCAGTTTCAACCCCGGAATTTCAGAATTTTATGTCACTCAATTCTAAGAATCTAGTACTTGATTTTCCAGAACAAAGAGGAATGTGACCCATCAATTGCATACTTCTGTTCATCTGAAGGACTCTCTGTGATTCTGTGAGCAAGTAACTTAGACCTCAACATCAGCAGCAACTCCTTATGCCGTGATTGTTTTCTCTTTAATACTTTAACATAGGCATTCAATCCCAGCCATTCGACTTCCCCATCTTCCAATCGCAGAACCGGTTGGAATTTAGAACCAACATTCACAGATTGCATCCGTCTCTTAATCAGCATATGCATATACCTAACAATTAAAAGAGAAAACAAGGATGTAAGTCGTAGAAAAAAAATTAATAACAGTTTAAGGCTAATAGAATTAAGGTATTTTACATAGAATATTCTTATGTAAAACCAACTTTGGGCTAACCCATTCTAAGGCCTGCCCAAAAAAACTACATATCATTAACAATTTAACTGAGTTTAATAAGGCCTCTTTTTGCAAGAAAACAGCTATAAAAATGGCTTACCTCAAGGATCTTTCAATGATTTTCAGATAGAAGCTTGCGTGTAGTTTGCAAATGTACGATAAGTTGGATACATAACAATGAAATTTCATAGCACACAATAGGAAAGCTTGGTAGATATTTAATCTGACAACAGCAGCTGAGTTTATATTTGAATCAAAGAATATAGGATGGCATTTTGGTCTCATGAAGGCACGTAACCTTGACTTTAAATGATGACCTGGTTTGCCTTGCCAGCAGACAGTAAGCGTGGAGCTCAAATGGTTATTCCAATACCTGATTTATACATTACACAAGTTACTGTGAGAAGAAACTATTGGATGAACATCAATTTGCAAACATATTGTCTTAAAATAACTTATGGTATTACTACCAAAAATCGATTTCAAACCATTAACGTATATGCAGTTAATGCAATAACAACACTTACAGATTTCAGATCACATTGAATAGGATCTGAGATACAATATAATATCTAATTCAGAAAACCGGAACAACATTTAACCAGAATTTTCATTATTTTTAAATTTAATTGGCCATATCCCATCATATATATTCAATTACAAAACTAGCCTAATTTAGATCTACCATCAATGTCGTACCCCATCCAGATAGCTTAATTTGGCAATGCAAAATAATATAATGTTTTACAGTGATCATGGCATCAATGTACACACAAATGCACACCCGCAACCAATTACTTCTGTATTAGTTTCATCTATAAGCTACCATAAATTATCAAGCTGATGCTTAAATTATCATGCTACAACATTAGGCATAAAATATAGAACAAAATATTTATTAAAAATAAAAAAATAAAAATTTTTTTTTTTTGACATTTTCAAGAATAAATGTTTACAAGTATTGAAATATATGAAGAATACGAATATTTTTGCTAAAGTTACAACAAGAATGTCATAATCCTTAGGATCGAGAGCTATGAACCTTGAGATAACACAAATATTGATTTGAGGTCCCTCAAACATCACCATAAATGGAGCCAAATACAAGCTATAAAGGATGCATCTCCCACTAGAAACTATAAAGCAGAAACAAACCTTGTATAGTCTCCCTGAACCTCTGCAGTGCTACAGTTGATGAGCAAACCACTCCATCGAAGAAATGAAATACCATCCTCACCTACATAAACTCTATTAGACAATAGCCCTGATTTATGTCCAATATCAAAATTTACACAGAACTTTTCCTCATTCATGTAGCAGTTGTAACTCGGAAATCCATTCCGCAATCTGTAGAAGAAATTAGTTGCCTGCTTCTTCGAGGTTGATATGAAAATTAAATCGTCAATAAATCGAAGGAGAATTGATGGATATCCTCCCAAAGGATTTTCTAGATCAATGATATACCCCGGTGATGAGATAATTGTATCACCCCGACTACTCTCTCCAAAATGATGACTTCCAGACACAACTTGAAAAACAGATTCTTGAGTTTTCTGGATAAATGGATAGATCACATTCCTTTCCAAATCTCCATAGTATAATGAGCAAAGCAAAGAAGATATAACACTTCCTTGAGGTATACCTATGCCTTGAAGGTAAAACTTTTTATCTAGCTGCAGCACATTGCGCTTAACATGCTCATTTAGATTAAATAAGAGTTCTTCTTTCCTCACATATCGCTTCCAGCCCTGTAACATTATTCCCAGAAAAAAAGGGGGGGAAACAGACAGAAGGTAACCTTGCTCAAACTAGAGGATAATTAAGCATTCAGCACAGGTCAGTCACAATTCTTAACAAGACATCAGTAGCCAAAACTATAAACCATGAATGAAATGTAAGGATATGACCTATCATCAAGAGAGGCAGACGGAGAAAGACGGAGAATTAGTACAACATATATTGTGAAGGTTGCCCTCTGAATAGCAAATAAATTAAGGAAATGAAGGTTACAAAAAGCATTTTCTTTTAAGAAAAGAAAAAAATATATATATATAGTTGGATGAAGGTCCAACCATAAAATGTAGAGGCACATACAGAAATGCAAAAGACCATTTACTTATTGCAAACAGCATCAAACATGAAAAAAGCAATGTGTAAGCAGGTGATACAGATGGTTTTTTAAAATCTCTGTTTGAAGGGGGGTTTTTTATTTTGTAACTGATAGTAACTCTCAAGTTGATGTAGAATAGAAGCTATAACCAACCTTATAAATAAAAAAATAGAAGATCCAAAATGATAAATATTATTATTTACTTCTGTTGAAAAGCTACTAGGTAAATACCTGATTAACAAGAATTCTATGCAATGAAGGAAATGTGAGAGAAGACGTGAATCTTGTACAAGTGCTGACATTATGATCGATCAATACAGGAGGATTATCATGTATCCACATCGATTTCTTTGTAGAGACAACTTGATAGCGATGTTCAAGAAGATATTTATCCTCCAGTATGACATCATTCATTACACTAAGAAGCTTATCTTGATCAATAGAATCAAATGCTTTTGATACATCAGAAACCACAACAAAAATGCCTGGAATGGTTGTTGATCCATTCCTCAGACCAATTAGAAACGGGCATAACTTTCTGTAAACATCATTGTAATCAAACACTGATGATCCTAATTTGTCCGGTTCTTTCAACACTAAACCTTTTAGAACAGCATGTATATCTCGAAGAACACCATTGACAGGTTTATAGTGGTCACATTTCACTCTTTTACGACGCATTTGAGCATCCTTCGGCATTCGAGTGCAAGTATCTTTGAATTCCTTTTTTGCTAGCCTTGATGGTGCTTTAAGATTTGCCAGCATCCTTACTCCATTTTCTTTTGGAAGAAGTCTGAGCTTTGAGAAACCAAATGATCTATGGCTTATAACACTTCTAACAGCTGCATCATCTAACTGACAATAGCTCTTATCTTTCAAGCGAGTGATAGCTTTGTTCATCAAATTTTCCCAAACTGACTTCCGATAATAATATATATCTTGTTTACCATGCTCACTTTCAGTGACATAGAAGTTGGCTTGCACTAATGGCACCACTAGATTTGAAAAGAACCAAAAAATCCAGTTCACTAAGAGTTTATGTTTCATTTTGACCATGGGGTTATTCAGTTTATTGAATTCTTCATACATTTTGACATTCTGCTCCATGCTATCCTTTGGCACCTGAGTTTTCAAGTAGCATGAAGAGTGTTTATCTGATAAGAATGGGAACTTTGAAATTTTCAATTTATGCATACATTGTTTAATAGAGAATTTCTCAAATCTTCTCAGCTGGATAAACTTGGAAATATTTCTCCTTAGTACTCTCCAGTTATAAGGAGTTCCTAACAAATCCGCAGGAATTATACTCCTACAAACAGCCCATATAAATGATTCAACCTGACTTTTCAAGCAATAAGGCTTGATTGCCTCAAAATGAGAATCACTGGCTTCCAGACTTTTCTTGCAATCTTTGCTACAGGAACCATTAGATTTCCCACGTGCTTTTTTACCCAACTCATTCCCCTGAAATTGAAAATCTAAAATAAGGCACAGTTGTATTTACTAGAAGCAGATGTAAATGAAACTAGGAATAGACAGCTGAAAGAAAGCGTTAGGCTAGGATAGATTTTCATATTTGTATTAGTGAAGCACATGCTTGTGAATGCGTAATCATCAATAATCTTCCATTTATTAGCTAACGAAAACACAAAAGATAAAAATAAATAAAGAAAAGAATGGCAAGACTGCTAGATTAGATTTTTAATAATTATTATTCATGACGCATAAAAAAAAAAAAAGAAAAAAAAAAAGGAACGCATGCAAGCAGAAATAGGAAACTGGTGAGGCATACATCAGAACATGTCATTTTTAAACTTCTGACACCTTCATACACCTGCAAAAGTTGAGCTTCGAATACCACAAAGATTACTAACCTCAAACAATGAGCTTGAATTTCCCATAACCTTTTGATCCGATAATGGAACGCAATGCTTATCCAACAACCTCAAATGCTGGCAACTTTGAAATCTGCGTATGAGTATCTTAAGCAACCTAACAAGTTTGTGATACCTGCGGAAACAAAAGCAACGGGAAATTGATGAATTGACTTAATCAAGATGTCAATAGTACTAATATCAATGTACTACCTATGTTTTAAGTTCAACATAAATTTTCGAATATTGCCCAACAGATCACAAAATAGCTTCCTTTTAAGAATCTCAAGGACATTATCTTCATCTTTTTCCAAACAAGCTGACTGGCCACAGAGATTCTATGTTAAAAAGTTTTAAATCTTCTCTCACAACCCCAACTCTTGTTTCTTTTCACTCTAACCATACTAAAGCCTTCATCATTGTTACTTAAATTGAAAATATCACAATATGACTCTCCTTTTCCTCATACCAACAGGTGCTATCACTTATAACACCACAAAACCCCTTAAACAACATCATAAAATTTAAGAATATATTGTTAAATAAAACAGCATAAATATGTGATGTTCAACTTACAGGCATGCAGATCCCATGAGACAAAACTCAGTGCTGTGGGAGCATGCCATGGACTGAGGACTCTTGTTTACATCAGATAAGAAAAATATTTTCGTGATAAGCAACTTTGAATCAGGAAAATTGGGCTTTAAAGAATTCAATATATCTGAAGATTATTAAGGTTCATACATTTTTATTGATACCCTAATAACACAGTGAGTTTGGAGTTAAAGTTTGTTTGATGTGCCAAAGATTGAAAAAGTGAACAATAATGCACTTTACCAAAATAATATGGGGAATTGAAACTATTGAATCACTTATAACTATGCTGATGAATAAAGAATCCATATAGGTAGGGTGATGACAATAGCACTGACAGCCAATCAAAATTCAAGAAGCGAAAGAACTCATAAGCTATGTGCACACTTTAAGATCCTTCAAAGGATACGCCAGCGAGGGAGAACAGTTGAAGAGCATTCCAAACTGTAGAACATGTAACGCCTATTAATAAGATCCCTATCAGTGACTAACTGGGGAGCTTGCAACATCAAACACCAAGAGCATGTTTCTTGCATCTGCAGATGAATCACAATTACAAAAGAAGAAATTGACAAACAATAAAATTAAAGAAATGGTGATGGCAGAAAGAAGGTGCCAATCAAGCCATTAAAATCCACTAACCACAAGTTGTTGAAAGAAGGTTTTCCTATGGCGTATACAGGACGTAAATCAAAAAAGGTTGTAGACCATGCAACAAAATAAAAGACCATCTGACCATTATTGATAAACAAAAATCAAGTTGCTGCTTCTCAGGTCTTCTAAGGAAACCATCTTGTTATATAAATGGCTTACCCTGCTGTTGTCATATTGATGCTTCCCACATGAGCTATCTATATCATTACAACGAATAGTGCAAGGTATCTTATCACTAAATTCTTGTAGATTTATATGCCTACGATTCCTGCGGCGCTGCCAGCTAAAAGGTCTTGAACGCTTTCTAGGTTTAGCAGTAACCTGATCGCAGCTTGTTTGAGGTTCTGGATATGCATTTCCGTCATTTTTAGCAGCAACAGCATCACTTGTTGCAGTACCTACTCCAAGAAAAGTCATCTGACCATTATTGTACCCAGGATGGCTCCTGAATTGCCTTACATAACTTTTGTCTTTACAACCAACACAGCCAATGGAAATTCGGCACCCAACAGAAGAACTTTCTTGCTGTGTCTTTGACACTGAACTAGCAATATCAACTCTTTTCCTCTTCTTTTGGTACCCTAAGCAGAAGTTAAATAAAATCATATGATGTAAATTATGATTCATTACTATTTAACAATTAATTACCAAATTGGATAAATGAAGGATGTCGACCTTGAGAATCTGCTTTACCCTTGAAAAATTCATGGTTAGTGATAGAAGGACCTGTTACTTGATGGTGTTTCTTAGGAGGAAGGGGCAAAAATATTGATGTATGCTGTAGGAGATAACACATGACATTTTCCCCAACCTGCACCACCCAGTTCAAATATGTGGAATGACCATACCAAGAGCATGCCCATATTTTCATAGTTGAAATCTGTGACAAGCAAATGCTTAAGATGACATACCCTTTCTAAAAGAAGCGACCATGATGGACCACTTAGAAGCTCTAAAATGGGGCTCGAACAATTATACTGTTAAATGAACACAAATTCAGTAAGCTCCCCTACGAATTAGCTTAATTATAAGTGAAAACTCTGACTTCGACAATATGCATGGAACCGTTGTGCAAAGAGGTCTCACAGCTATTTTCCGAGTACACCCACTACAACAATTTTAGAAGTTAGAGAGTTTTACCACATATTTTCAGAATGACAAAATAAAATCAATAAATTAATTCTTAACCGAACGTAATTATTGGAACATTAAATTGAAGGAAAAAGTAAGCAGAAGATGATACAATCAGATGATAAACTCGCAGAGGATAAACAGATTTCCGAAGGACGAATCCTACAAGGATGCAGACTAGGTTACTAGAAGAGAAGTGACGTGGCAGACAGCTGGAGCTTGAGGAAAAAGAAATAGGAATGTGATATGTAAAAAAGGAGGGAGTGATAAATTTTTTCCCTCCAAAAGTGTGCCTATATAAAGAGCAAACACTATGTAATAGAAATTTATTTTTCTGAAATCATTAATAATATAAATTATAAAGTAGACTTTTTGTATCAATAATTTTCTCTAACTTTTCTCTCTTTCTCTCAGTTTCTCTTCAACCAAACACTCTCATCTTCTTCTTTCCTCTGAAAATCTTTATTGAAGCCTCCAAACCCTTCAGTAATCACCATGAAACCAAATATTTTGTGGAAAACTTATCAAATATAAATATGAATCATTTCTAAAATTTTACGAATATTTGTTTTTAGCAAAATGTATGTGTTGAAAAAATAAACCATTAACAAAGCATAAAAACTTTACAGTAACTAAAGAAAGAAACTTGCCTTGTCAAAACCACCGTATATAACATTAGACGATTCCATTATCTCACTCATCTCCATAATCCTTTCAACAATCTGAACAAACCAAACGTATTCAAAACCCAAAACCAATCATTTCCAATTGCATTTAACATATACAAATCCAAAGGAACGGAACTGAACCTCGTGTTGGGACCAGTGCGTGACCGGAGAGAAACCGGAGAGAGGCGGCGCTTTTTCGTTGACAACAACGAAGCATTGATGGAGGAGCTTGCGGTAATCGGAAGGATCGCCTGGTTTGATGAGAAAAAACTCATTTTTTGCTTCACCGCGTGACTGCGAGACCAGAGAGATGATTGTTTGGGCAAGAGTTCGAGCTTTTTTACGGAAGAGTCTCCACAGAACCTCTGGAACTCTCCGTTTCTTCGCCATTCTCGGTAGGGAGAAGT
The DNA here is from genome assembly GCF_008641045.1 of Pistacia vera. NCBI lineage: Eukaryota > Viridiplantae > Streptophyta > Magnoliopsida > Sapindales > Anacardiaceae > Pistacia > Pistacia vera. The sequence goes on from NW_022196013.1 coordinate 385,730, forward strand.
TAAAGTGAAGAGCAGTAGAGCGGTCACTCAGGTTTAAATAAAAGCTCGTTTTTCAAAACATGAAACTTTTTAAGTTTGTCGTTTTCTATTTCCGAAAATAATCGAACCACAAAGATTACTAACCTCAAACAATGAGCTTGAATTTCCCATAACCTTTTGATCCGATAATGGAACGCAATGCTTATCCAACAACCTCAAATGCTGGCAACTTTGAAATCTGGTATGAGTATCTTAAGCAACCTAACAAGTTTGTGATACCTGCGGAAACAAAGCAACGGGAAATTGATGAATTGACTAATAAGATGTCAATAGTACTAATATAATGTACTATCTATGTTTTAAGTTCAACATAAATTTTGAATATTGCCCAACAGATCACAAAATAGCTTCCTTTTAAGAATCTCAAGGACATTATCTTCATCTTTTCCAAACAAGCTGACTGGCCACAGAGATTCTAGTTTAAAAGTTTTAAATCTTCTCTCACAACCCCGAACTCTTGTTCTTTTCACTCTAACCATACTAAAGCTTCATCATTGTTTAAATTGAAAATATCAAAATGACTCTCCTTTTCCTCATACCAAAAGGTGGATCACTTATAAAACCAAAAACCCCTTAAAAAACATCATAAAATTTAAGAATATATTGTAAATAAAACAGCATAAATATGTGATGTTCAACTTACAGGCATGCAGATCCCATGAGACAAAACCATGCTGTGGGAGCATGCAGGACTGAGGACGTATACTCATCGATAAGAAAAATTTTGTGATAAGCAACTTTGAATCAGGAAAATTGGGCTTTAAGAATTCAATATATCTGAAGATTATTAAGGTTCATACATTTTTATTGATACCCTATAACACAGTGAGTTTGGAGTTAAAGTTGTTTGAGTGCCAAAGATTGAAAAAGTGAACAAATATGCACTTACCAAAATAATATGGGGAATTGAAACTATTGAATCACTTAAACTATGCTGATGATAAAGAATCCATATAGGTAGGGTGATGAAATAGCACTGACAGCCAATCAAAATTCAAGAAGCGAAAGAAACTCATAAGCTATGTGCACACTTTAAGATCCTTCAAAGGATACGCCAGCGAGGGAGAACAGTTGAAGAGCATTCCAAAACTGTAGAACATGTTAACGCCCGGTGATGAGATAATTGTATCACCCCGACTACTCTCTCCAAAATGATGACTTCCAGACACAACTTGAAAAACAGATTCTTGAGTTTTCTGGATAAATGGATAGATCACATTCCTTTCCAAATCTCCATAGTATAATGAGCAAAGCAAAGAAGATATAACACTTCCTTGAGGTATACCTATGCCTTGAAGGTAAAACTTTTTATCTAGCTGCAGCACATTGCGCTTAACATGCTCATTTAGATTAAATAAGAGTTCTTCTTTCCTCACATATCGCTTCCAACCCTGTAACATTATTCCCAGAAAAAAAGGGGGGGAAACAGACAGAAGGTAACCTTGCTCAAACTAGAGGATAATTAAGCATTCAGCACAGGTCAGTCACAATTCTTAACAAGACATCAGTAGCCAAAACTATAGACCATGAATGAAACGTAAGGATATGACCTATCATCAAGAGAGGCAGACGGAGAAAGACGGAGAATTAGTACAACATATATTGTGAAGGTTGCCCTCTGAATAGCAAATAAATTAAGGAAATGAAGGTTACAAAAAGCATTTTCTTTTAAGAAAAGAAAAAAATATATATATATAGTTGGATGAAGGTCCAACCATAAAATGTAGAGGCACATACAGAAACGCAAAAGACCATTTACTTATTGCAAACAGCATCAAACATGAAAAAAGCAATGTGTAAGCAGGTGATACAGATGGTTTTTTAAAATCTCTGTTTGAAGGGGGGTTTTTTATTTTGTAACTGATAGTAACTCTCAAGTTGATGTAGAATAGAAGCTATAACCAACCTTATAAATAAAAAAATAGAAGATCCAAAATGATAAATATTATTATTTACTTCTGTTGAAAAGCTACTAGGTAAATACCTGATTAACAAGAATTCTATGCAATGAAGGAAATGTGAGAGAAGACGTGAATCTTGTACAAGTGCTGACATTATGATCGATCAATACAGGAGGATTATCATGTATCCACATCGATTTCTTTGTAGAGACAACTTGATAGCGATGTTCAAGAAGATATTTATCCTCCAGTATGACATCATTCATTACACTAAGAAGCTTATCTTGATCAATAGAATCAAATGCTTTTGATACATCAGAAACCACAACAAAAATGCCTGGAATGGTTGTTGATCCATTCCTCAGACCAATTAGAAACGGGCATAACTTTCTGTAAACATCATTGTAATCAAACACTGATGATCCTAATTTGTCCGGTTCTTTCAACACTAAACCTTTTAGAACAGCATGTATATCTCGAAGAACACCATTGACAGGTTTATAGTGGTCACATTTCACTCTTTTACGACGCATTTGAGCATCCTTCGGCATTCGAGTGCAAGTATCTTTGAATTCCTTTTTTGCTAGCCTTGATGGTGCTTTAAGATTTGCCAGCATCCTTACTCCATTTTCTTTTGGAAGAAGTCTGAGCTTTGAGAAACCAAATGATCTATGGCTTATAACACTTCTAACAGCTGCATCATCTAACTGACAATAGCTCTTATCTTTCAAGCGAGTGATAGCTTTGTTCATCAAATTTTCCCAAACTGACTTCCGATAATAATATATATCTTGTTTACCATGCTCACTTTCAGTGACATAGAAGTTGGCTTGCACTAATGGCACCACTAGATTTGAAAAGAACCAAAAAATCCAGTTCACTAAGAGTTTATGTTTCATTTTGACCATGGGGTTATTCAGTTTATTGAATTCTTCATACATTTTGACATTCTGCTCCATGCTATCCTTTGGCACCTGAGTTTTCAAGTAGCATGAAGAGTGTTTATCTGATAAGAATGGGAACTTTGAAATTTTCAATTTATGCATACATTGTTTAATAGAGAATTTCTCAAATCTTCTCAGCTGGATAAACTTGGAAATATTTCTCCTTAGTACTCTCCAGTTATAAGGAGTTCCTAACAAATCCGCAGGAATTATACTCCTACAAACAGCCCATATAAATGATTCAACCTGACTTTTCAAGCAATAAGGCTTGATTGCCTCAAAATGAGAATCACTGGCTTCCAGACTTTTCTTGCAATCTTTGCTACAGGAACCATTAGATTTCCCACGTGCTTTTTTACCCAACTCATTCCCCTGAAATTGAAAATCTAAAATAAGGCACAGTTGTATTTACTAGAAGCAGATGTAAATGAAACTAGGAATAGACAGCTGAAAGAAAGCGTTAGGCTAGGATAGATTTTCATATTTGTATTAGTGAAGCACATGCTTGTGAATGCGTAATCATCAATAATCTTCCATTTATTAGCTAACGAAAACACAAAAGATAAAAATAAATAAAGAAAAGAATGGCAAGACTGCTAGATTAGATTTTTAATAATTATTATTCATGACGCATAAAAAAAAAAAAAGAAAAAAAAAAAGGAACGCATGCAAGCAGAAATAGGAAACTGGTGAGGCATACATCAGAACATGTCATTTTTAAACTTCTGACACCTTCATACACCTGCAAAAGTTGAGCTTCGAATACCACAAAGATTACTAACCTCAAACAATGAGCTTGAATTTCCCATAACCTTTTGATCCGATAATGGAACGCAATGCTTATCCAACAACCTCAAATGCTGGCAACTTTGAAATCTGCGTATGAGTATCTTAAGCAACCTAACAAGTTTGTGATACCTGCGGAAACAAAAGCAACGGGAAATTGATGAATTGACTTAATCAAGATGTCAATAGTACTAATATCAATGTACTACCTATGTTTTAAGTTCAACATAAATTTTCGAATATTGCCCAACAGATCACAAAATAGCTTCCTTTTAAGAATCTCAAGGACATTATCTTCATCTTTTTCCAAACAAGCTGACTGGCCACAGAGATTCTATGTTAAAAAGTTTTAAATCTTCTCTCACAACCCCAACTCTTGTTTCTTTTCACTCTAACCATACTAAAGCCTTCATCATTGTTACTTAAATTGAAAATATCACAATATGACTCTCCTTTTCCTCATACCAACAGGTGCTATCACTTATAACACCACAAAACCCCTTAAACAACATCATAAAATTTAAGAATATATTGTTAAATAAAACAGCATAAATATGTGATGTTCAACTTACAGGCATGCAGATCCCATGAGACAAAACTCAGTGCTGTGGGAGCATGTCATGGACTGAGGACTCTTGTTTACATCAGATAAGAAAAATATTTTCTTGATAAGCAACTTTGAATCAGGAAAATTGGGCTTTAAAGAATTCAATATATCTGAAGATTATTAAGGGTCATACATTTTTATTGATACCCTAATAACACAGTGAGTTTGGAGTTAAAGCTTGTTTGATGTGCCAAAGATCGAAAAAGTGAACAATAATGCACTTTACCAAAATAATATGGGGAATTGAAACTATTGAATCACTTATAACTATGCTGATGAATAAAGAATCCATATAGGTAGGGTGATGACAATAGCACTGACAGCCAATCAAAATTCAAGAAGCGAAAGAACTCATAAGCTATGTGCACACTTTAAGATCCTTCAAAGGATACGCCAGCGAGGGAGAACAGTTGAAGAGCATTCCAAACTGTAGAACATGTAACGCCTATTAATAAGATCCCTATCAGTGACTAACTGGGGAGCTTGCAACATCAAACACCAAGAGCATGTTTCTTGCATCTGCAGATGAATCACAATTACAAAAGAAGAAATTGACAAACAATAAAATTAAAGAAATGGTGATGGCAGAAAGAAGGTGCCAATCAAGCCATTAAAATCCACTAACCACAAGTTGTTGAAAGAAGGTTTTCCTATGGCGTATACAGGACGTAAATCAAAAAAGGTTGTAGACCATGCAACAAAATAAAAGACCATCTGACCATTATTGATAAACAAAAATCAAGTTGCTGCTTCTCAGGTCTTCTAAGGAAACCATCTTGTTATATAAATGGCTTACCCTGCTGTTGTCATATTGATGCTTCCCACATGAGCTATCTATATCATTACAACGAATAGTGCAAGGTATCTTATCACTAAATTCTTGTAGATTTATATGCCTACGATTCCTGCGGCGCTGCCAGCTAAAAGGTCTTGAACGCTTTCTAGGTTTAGCAGTAACCTGATCGCAGCTTGTTTGAGGTTCTGGATATGCATTTCCGTCATTTTTAGCAGCAACAGCATCACTTGTTGCAGTACCTACTCCAAGAAAAGTCATCTGACCATTATTGTACCCAGGATGGCTCCTGAATTGCCTTACATAACTTTTGTCTTTACAACCAACACAGCCAATGGAAATTCGGCACCCAACAGAAGAACTTTCTTGCTGTGTCTTTGACACTGAACTAGCAATATCAACTCTTTTCCTCTTCTTTTGGTACCCTAAGCAGAAGTTAAATAAAATCATATGATGTAAATTATGATTCATTACTATTTAACAATTAATTACCAAATTGGATAAATGAAGGATGTCGACCTTGAGAATCTGCTTTACCCTTGAAAAATTCATGGTTAGTGATAGAAGGACCTGTTACTTGATGGTGTTTCTTAGGAGGAAGGGGCAAAAATATTGATGTATGCTGTAGGAGATAACACATGACATTTTCCCCAACCTGCACCACCCAGTTCAAATATGTGGAATGACCATACCAAGAGCATGCCCATATTTTCATAGTTGAAATCTGTGACAAGCAAATGCTTAAGATGACATACCCTTTCTAAAAGAAGCGACCATGATGGACCACTTAGAAGCTCTAAAATGGGGCTCGAACAATTATACTGTTAAATGAACACAAATTCAGTAAGCTCCCCTACGAATTAGCTTAATTATAAGTGAAAACTCTGACTTCGACAATATGCATGGAACCGTTGTGCAAAGAGGTCTCACAGCTATTTTCCGAGTACACCCACTACAACAATTTTAGAAGTTAGAGAGTTTTACCACATATTTTCAGAATGACAAAATAAAATCAATAAATTAATTCTTAACCGAACGTAATTATTGGAACATTAAATTGAAGGAAAAAGTAAGCAGAAGATGATACAATCAGATGATAAACTCGCAGAGGATAAACAGATTTCCGAAGGACGAATCCTACAAGGATGCAGACTAGGTTACTAGAAGAGAAGTGACGTGGCAGACAGCTGGAGCTTGAGGAAAAAGAAATAGGAATGTGATATGTAAAAAAGGAGGGAGTGATAAATTTTTTCCCTCCAAAAGTGTGCCTATATAAAGAGCAAACACTATGTAATAGAAATTTATTTTTCTGAAATCATTAATAATATAAATTATAAAGTAGACTTTTTGTATCAATAATTTTCTCTAACTTTTCTCTCTTTCTCTCAGTTTCTCTTCAACCAAACACTCTCATCTTCTTCTTTCCTCTGAAAATCTTTATTGAAGCCTCCAAACCCTTCAGTAATCACCATGAAACCAAATATTTTGTGGAAAACTTATCAAATATAAATATGAATCATTTCTAAAATTTTACGAATATTTGTTTTTAGCAAAATGTATGTGTTGAAAAAATAAACCATTAACAAAGCATAAAAACTTTACAGTAACTAAAGAAAGAAACTTGCCTTGTCAAAACCACCGTATATAACATTAGACGATTCCATTATCTCACTCATCTCCATAATCCTTTCAACAATCTGAACAAACCAAACGTATTCAAAACCCAAAACCAATCATTTCCAATTGCATTTAACATATACAAATCCAAAGGAACGGAACTGAACCTCGTGTTGGGACCAGTGCGTGACCGGAGAGAAACCGGAGAGAGGCGGCGCTTTTTCGTTGACAACAACGAAGCATTGATGGAGGAGCTTGCGGTAATCGGAAGGATCGCCTGGTTTGATGAGAAAAAACTCATTTTTTGCTTCACCGCGTGACTGCGAGACCAGAGAGATGATTGTTTGGGCAAGAGTTCGAGCTTTTTTACGGAAGAGTCTCCACAGAACCTCTGGAACTCTCCGTTTCTTCGCCATTCTCGGTAGGGAGAAGTTAAAGTGAAGAGCAGTAGAGCGGTCACTCAGGTTTAAATAAAAGCTCGTTTTTCAAAACATGAAACTTTTTAAGTTTGTCGTTTTCTATTTCCGAAAATAAGAAAGAAAAAAAATGTTTTAAGTTTGTCGTTTTCTTAATAGAATTTAAAAAGGAAAGAAAAAAATGTTTTAAGTTTGTCGTTTTCTTAATAGAATTTAAAAAGGAAAGAAAAAAATGTTTTGCATTGGTTTTCCCCTCCATGACCAAAAAGTCAATTACGTCGTGATTTTTTGCCAAAGTATTAATAAGATCCCAACTGTGAACTGTTCATATTTTAATTATAGGGATTTTTCAATCCTCAAGGTTTTTCAAAATTAATTAACCCCTCCAAAAACTAGTAATTGTTCTCAACACCCTGTTATCTATCTAGGGGTGTGTAAGAATTTAGGGTAAAACTAGAATCGACGAGTACTTGGAGTTCCAGTTCTAGTTCCTATCCGAAACCGACCCTCACAGAGTTGGTTCCGATTATCAAAAATTAGAACCGGCATTATACGATTCCAATTTCGATTCCACCATATTGGAAAATATCAAAGACAGAAGATTTGTTATCTATAATTAGATTAGAGTAGTTGTTGACAATTTGCTTTTGCTAGTTGTAGGATTTTAGTTATTATTCTAGGATTAGCTATAGGATTTTTAGCAAATAGATTAGCTAATTGATTGTTTCTTTCCTTTCTTATTTTTTCTATAAATCCTATAAATACCTACTATGTATATCAATTTGAGATAAGAATCATATGACTTTGATTCCAATCCTATAGTCTTTATGGTATTAGAGCATCAGGCTATTTTTTGGGAATAAAATTGTCAGAAAAGTTTTATCACTATGTCTGAAATTTCATTTGCATATCCCTCTGTTGTCACCACAAAAAACAATGAAACCAAGATTAGCCATACCGAGTCTTATTCTGTCTAGATTATGACTATTCGACTCAAGGAAGGAAACTTTATTCGCTGGTCCCAATCTGTACGTATGTACATCCAGGCAAGATCGGGTACTTGATTGGTGAAATCAAAGCACCTGAGAAGACAGACCCATCATACGCTAAATGGGGTGTAGAAAATTCCATGATTATGTCATGGCTGGTGAACTCCACGAATGAGGAAATCAGTTCCAACTATATGTGCTACTCTATTACAAAAGAACTTTGAGATAGTGTTGTTGAGCAATGTTCTGAAAATCGGACCAGGTCTTGACTCGTTCAATGGCTTGGTTCCCGGGTTGACCGGTTGGATCGGTCGATCGAATCGATGATGTCAGAAATTACCATTAATCCCTAAAAGTTTAAAATATAGTAAAAATACCCCTACAAAATTTTATGTGTCCCTACAGATTTGAAAATCAGCAAAAACACCCCTACAATATGGGCATTATTTCCATCTCCAAGATAAAATATATCATCAAAATTCACTCTACTGATCTGCATATCAAACCATTAAATAAATTTTGTCTTTTCACTTATTTTCCAATTAAAAACCAAATAAATAAATAAAAATGAGAAGAAAAATATTAAACCCCCAACCTTGCCCTTCCCCAACAATACAAGCAAACCACCAGGTCCACCATTACAGCCCTTATTCAAAAACCAGGGCAAAAACTCAACACCCAAAAAGTCAATGTTACAAGGCCTACCTCATCGGCATCACAACCCCACACCAAAGCCACCTCAACACGATTCCCCACCCAAACCATTCCGACCATGTAAAATCATCACCCTCACGCACCACCACCACCGCTTCACCATAAACACACACTTAACAAGAATAATAAAACCTATCCAGCACTTTCAAAAACGTAAGCATTCCACCAACTAAAATAAATAAAAATAAGAAACCCATACAACAAATATAATGTCAAAGATTAAAAAATAAAAAAAAAAAAAAAAAAAAAAAAAAGCAGCCAAAACAAATACATAGATATTAAGTAAAGAAGAAATATAGAGCAACGAGGAAGTGCGACGGCTTCAAAAGCTACTCAAGATGGAGCGAAGGAGTTAGTGGGTTGGGAAAAAGTGTGGCGGCTAGGGAAGGAAAAGTAGATGTGGCGATGGGGAAAGGAATAGTGGGTGTGGTGGCACAAAAAGGAAGAGTGCATGCTATCGAAGGTTTTCTGGCACGATAGTGATAAATCAAAGGTCACTGGTCGGTGGCAGGAGGCAGAGAAGACTATGGATTTAAGATGAAGCTTGAGTTAGTAGGATGAAATGTCACAACCGGGGGCTATCCTTTATCTTGCCATCTTCGGCTCAAGGCGCCAGACACGTCCAAGGTATTGTCTACTTTGGGTCCTTCTAGCCATGCCTCTTTCGGACCCTCACGGATTTGTTTCGCTTCGTGGTCTTTTTTCCACCTTGCGAACGCCTTCCTCATGATTTGAACCTTGAACTTATACCTTGGTCAAGTAATATGAGTACCATTGGGCCAATAAAATGTAATACCCATGATGTCAAAGGTATGTTCTCAACTCAAAATAGTCCTTTAGATGTTAATTTTATTTTAAAAAGCATAAAATCTAACAAAGGGCAAAATAGTCAATTCATTTGGAACGGTATAAATCAATTATTCATAAAAGGGTATTAGGGAAAAAAATGGTCATTTTGCCTATGGATAAGCATTGCAAAAGTCAAGGATGAGTAGGCTTAATTGAATTTAATGGCATTAATTAAGTAATAATTATGTTTAGTGCCAAATGACCAAAATGCCCTTATATGAAGAATTAAGGACTTATGAGTTATACAATTAAAATAATTGGGCCAATAGCATAATTTTGGAAAATTAATGAAATATTTTCCTATAAATGAGAGGAAATTCGTTCAAGCCAAGGGAGATATCATTTCTTCAACCTTTCTTCAATTTTCTCTCAAATCTTCCATGAAACAAGCTTTCTCTCTCTAAGTTTTAAAGAAGTATTGCATAATTTTTCAAGGAGAACAAGATAGGAGCCTTGGATCTTCAAATTGAAAGGTTCAAGGTAAGGATTAAAAACCCTAGTTTTGATGTGATTTGAAGATTTGAGGTAGATGTTGGGGTATAATTTTATATATGTAGGAATAAGGAGTAAAAGAAGATAAAGGCAAAGGATTTGGTGGGGGAATTCTTTAAAAATGTAAGGAAGAACCTCCCATGAATTTAGGAATCATGCTAGGGTTTTTAGATTTTAGTGAAACCTTAAATTAAGGCTTTAAGGCATAGAATTAGTTGATGGCACGTGTAGTTGAACTCATTAATGTTATTTATTGCCTTGAATTCATTATACATGAAGTTATTGCCATTTATGTTTTATGAGTTGTTATGTTTAATTGAAAAAAATGAAGTATTGATGTTGATTGTGGCAAAACTTGTAGAATTGGAGGTCACATAGTGTTGAATGGTTGCTATTAGAAGTGTTGATGTGTTGTTTGCATCAACTTACAATGTTATAGCAATGATGGACGATCATGGGAGTGAGGTTTTACCCTTCCTTTAAGATGTTAAAGACTATTAAGGGGAGGTTTAATTGATCCATAAGTCGACATATTTGTTAATTGTCAATAAAAGTTGATATGGCATGGTTTAATATGAAAATTTCAGATTTAGCAATTTTAGGGGTTATGTTAAACATGCTTCAGTATTTTGACCATAACTTGACTTATAAAAATCTAAATGAGATGATTCTTGAAGCATTAGAAAATTAAGATATAGCCCTATAACTTTTATGTTTATGCCAAGAGCCAATTCATTTGAGAAATAGATGGAAAATGGCTTGAAGAATAAACTTCTGGTTATTAAAGTTTAAGATTTAACATGATCAATTCATCATAAGAATTGATTATTAATGTATTGTTGTAATTAATCTATGTACTAATGTTTACCCATTAGTTAGATGATCTTTGAAAGATATTCATGGTCATGGATGCGAATGCATGATTAATGGCATGAAATGGCATGAAGATGCAATGTAATATATGTTTCAAGATGATGAATGTGAGCAAGAGGTAATGGAAATGGATTGATAATCCATAGATGAATCAAAAGTATTAAGCTCACTAAAACATGTATTTATATACCATAAAATGTTAGAGATGCATATAGACAGGATGGAAAACACGTAAGCATATCCTCGTATTCTGGTTGAGGAAAGATGAATATATGCTTTGAATGCTAAATAACGCATAAGCACGCCTCCCAATGATATGAGCTCTAGATAAATTTGAGGCTAGATGAAAAGAAAGATGAATATATGCTTTAGATTCTAAATAACGCATAAGCATGCCTCCCGATGAATTTGAGGCTAGATGATATAAAGTGCTTAAGACGCTAAGAAAAGTCTGATCGGCTAGACGTTAAATGATTCATATGCATTTAGTGCATTACATGACTTATGATGTTATTTACATCATGAGATGATTTGTACTCATGTTAGATGATATATGATGTTATTTACATCATGAGATGATGTGTACTCATGTTAGATGATATTTAGATGTTATGTTACGACATGTGATGTATGTGCACTACGTTTACATACTTATTTGTATGTGTACACTTGATGTTTTATATGAACATGGGGAAGATGATGAAAAATATATGAGTTAGTAAAGAAAAGGAACCATACTTAGATGCAAAAGAGATGTGGTATGTGAATGAATGTGTTTGAATGAATGTCAAATAACATACTTGGTATTAAATGGATCATTCCTTACTAAGTGGTTGAGTGTTTTACAAGTAATCCAGAAGCGAAGGATGCTGAAGACAACAAGACTATGCGTGAGGGGAGATAATTTATTGTCATCCTGACGTTTTATCTTATGTAAATAACAAATTTTTTCGAAACACTTTTTTAAAGCTTCCACCATATGAATGAAAATGGCATTAATATGTTTTGATTGATTGATGCCCAAATGAATTCAAGTTTTTTATTTTTGAAGGTACAAATTTTGATCCTGTGGTACATCTTATAATAATGTTTTGGACATTATTATTATTCTTGCACAGGTTTTCTAAATACAACTCGTTCTCCAAACATAAATTCTCTGGATTCTCATTAAGGGTTATTTAGAGGGTACCTGACTGGGGAGGGGTTTTACATGAAAGAAGAACAACCGAAGATGACACGAAGAACCAAACAAAAGAATTAGAAAAAGATTGAAGGTTAACAAAGAAGAAGATTCATGGCTAATGAAGAGTAAAGCAACGAAAGACAGCAAAGCAAGTAGAAGACGAAATGAAATGAAGAAGAAATTGAGAAATGGCTGAATGGGTTTAATTAGGGTTAAATTGATTGGACCAGATTTAAGTCTAGTCTGGTTGGACCAACAGTTTGGTATTGTACCTCCGGTCTAATAATGGTCTGACATGGGTTAACTGATATAAACAGTTTTTATTGCCTTTTGAACTATTTATTTCACCGAAACCTTGTCGGACCGGTCCAACTGGCCAGTCTGGTCCTGGTTTCAGAACATCGTTGTTGAGATGTATTCAAATCTTGGGAACCAATCTCAAATCTATGAGTTACAACAAAAAGTTGAGAAATCCAACAAGAAGAAGGCAGCGTGTCTAAGTACTTTAATGCCCTCAAGGGCCTTTGGCAAGATCTAGATTTGTTCAACAATTATGAGTGGAACAATTCTTATGATTGGAATTACCACAAGAAAACTGTGGAGAGTGCAAGAATTTTTAAATTCTTGGTGGACTTAACGTTGAGTTTGATGAGGTTAGAGGAAGAATTCTTGGCAGACAACCTCTTCCTTCCATTGGAGAAGTTTGCTCAGAAGTAAAAAGGGAGAAGAGTCGTCGAAGCGTTATGCTAGGTAAGAAGGGAACTGCAGGATCAAGATCTACTGAGAACTCTGTTCTGGTCCTATCAATAATACTAAAAATTTTGCATTTGATGCAAACCAATCACAATACAACAACCAGAACTAGCAAGGCTTTATGAGAAACCATGAGAATGGTGTGACTACTGCAACAAAGCACGTCACACTAGAGATAATTATTGGAAGCTCCATGGGAAATCAACAAACAAGAAGGGCAATAGACCTAGAGATAAAAGCAATCACATAACTTCCACATCTGATGTAGCCGAAACCAATCATTTGAGCAAGGTGTAGTTTGATCAACTTTTTCAACTACTAAAATCTAATCCATCGTCGCGTATGCCTCTTGGATTTGTTGCCCAATCAGGTAGAATACCTAATGATAACTCTAGTGTTTTAGCCTTTGCACCATGGATCATGGATTCAGGTGCAGCTGATCGCATGACTAGTATTCTTCATTTGTTTAAATCATATTCACCTTGTCTTAGTAATAATAAAGTTAGGATTGTAGATGGAAGCTTTCTTCCAGTGCTGGAAAAGGCTCAATAAAATTTTTAGAAATAATTGAACTGAAATATGTTCTTTATGTTCCTAAACTCTCTTGTAATCTTTTGTCTGTGAGTAGATTATCACAAGATTCTAATTGTCGTGTCGCGTTCTTTGTTCCCATTGTGAATGTCAGGACTAGAGGTTGGGGACGATGATTGGTAATCCTAGGATGATTGATACCTATACTATTTCGATGATAACAACTTCAACAATAAACAAGCTCAAGGTTTGAGTGGTAGTGTTAGTTCAATCCCAATGCATGAACAAATAATGCTTTGGCACCTTAGACTAGGACATCCTGGTTTTGCTTATTTAAAACATTTGTTTCTTGATTTGTTTAAGAGTTTGGATTGTACTTCATTTAATTGTGAAACTTGTCAGCTATCTAAAAGTCATCGAATTTCTTACAAGTCAAAACTATATCATGCATCAAAACCTTTTTATTTAATTCATAGTGATGTTTGGGGTCTAATGAACAATTTTATAACCTCGCAAGTGCACGAATCGATCTCGTAGTCTAGTGTGCAAAAACAAGGGTCGATCCCATAGAGATTTGTAAGTAATTCACTAAGCCTAATAACTATGCTTCAATTAAAACTAATGCAAAGACTTAATAATTAAGAATTAAGAAAAACCACTTGAAAAGCAACAACTGATTAAAACTAAAATTAAACAACTATTAAAATTATCTAAAACCCAATTGACCAAAACCTAGGGCTCCAATTTCACCATAACTATCTAGCTCTACGTCAAACATCTCTCTATTATTTATCAATTCAGTCTCTAGGGTTCGCATTCACTAAATCAAGGTATTACCGTAAGGTTTTCGGGATTAACCTAGTATTTTTAACACAAGACTAGTTAGAGCGTATGGTCTAACCTATGAATTAAAAACCCATTAAACACAGGAATACTCAAAATCAAGAACAACGACACATCTGTCAGGCTGTATGCACAGACACTAATTATTCAAGAAATCATAAACCTACTAATACTTTGTCAAGGCGTATGCATAGAGTACTAATCATTCATTCACATCAGTTCTTCAAGACTAAAACATAACATATACCTAATCTCAACACATTCAACCTAATAATTCACACTAAGTGTCGTCACACAATAATGAAAATTAAAGATTCGAATAATAACATGAATGAATCAAGATTTCTATTAAATTGATAACAATAACATATGTTTAACAAAGAGCCTTCCAATTAGGCTACATTGGATCTCTAAAGAAGAATTTAGTTACACATTGACATCAAGAAAACAAACCTCAATTCCCCCAAAAGCATGAAAAATCCAAAACCCTAGGAAGAATCTCCTTCTCTTTCTTGCCACAAAGTGTCTCTCAATTTAGGTTAAAAAAGTCCTTAAAATAAATTACAAAGTCTTATTTATACTTTTTCTTTGCTAAGGGTGTTTTTGGGAAAATAGGAGTTCAAGTCGGAGTTGGAAAAGGTGAGGTTTTTCTTTTTCTCGTGATCCACGCCGCGACATGATTTCCTGGCGCCGCAGCACCATATTCTTCTGTGGACTTGAATTTCTTTTGCACCGCATCACCAACTTCTCCATGCCGCGACGTGATCTTACTACCCAAACTTCCTCTTTTGCGCCATGGTGCAGAAAATCTCTGTTGCGACGCTAGCCTGTTGTTTCACATTTTTCTTCCTCTTAATGATCTGATTTCTCTTCCTTAGCACGTCCAAAGCCTCTAACCATCGTGAGAGCATACAATCATCCCTTTTTGCATAAAAACTTGAAACTCATACACATACTCGTGATTCTTGAAAATAAAAATATATAAAGAAACTTGCATAAAAATAATCTATTAAAGTCATGAATTCCCTACAATCTACCCATAAAATCACAGAATATATATATCATTTCACCACTCATCAGGGTCCCTAAAAAATCACTACTTTATCTAAAAAAATGGTTTGTGACTTTTATAGATGATCATACTCATCTATGTTGGGTTTATTTGATGAGTGAAAAATCTGAAGTTGGCAAATTGTTCAAAGACTTTTATACTATGATTGAAAATCAGTTCTAAACAAAAATTTGTATATTTTGAACTGATAATGGTACAGAATATTTTAACACATATTTGGGAATTTTTTTGAAAGAAAAGGGTATTCAACATCAATCGACTTGTCTTGATACACCACAACAAAATGGCATAGCTAAAAACAAATAATCGACACTTATTAGAGGTTTGAAGAGCTTTAATGTTTTCTATGCATGTTCCAAAATTTTTATAAGGGGATGTTGTTTTAACTGCATGTTACTTGATTAATTGAATGCCTACATGTGTTTTGCAGTATAACACTTCTTTTTTATGTTTGAAAAATTTGTTTCCTGAAAAAAGATTAATTTCAAATTTACCCCAAGGTTTTTGGGTGCA
This sequence comes from Pistacia vera, assembly GCF_008641045.1. NCBI lineage: Eukaryota > Viridiplantae > Streptophyta > Magnoliopsida > Sapindales > Anacardiaceae > Pistacia > Pistacia vera. The sequence continues at coordinate 401,645 of NW_022196013.1, forward strand.
TTGTTTTCATTCACATTTCTAATTCCTTTATAAGTAAACTTGATCCAAGAGCTAAAAAATGCATTTTTCTTGGGTACGCTCCAAATAAAAAAGGGTATAAGTGGTTTAATCATAGAACGAAGAAACTTCATATAAGCATGAATGTGGTGTTTATTGAAAATCAACCTTTTTACCAAAATAATCTTCAGGGGGATAAGAGCAACAAAGATCAGTTTTGGCAAACTGCCACAATTATGTCTAACACACCTATGCCTATCTTTGAAGTTTTTGGAAGAAAAAAAAAACTCTTATGGGAAAGAAAAAGAGGTTTTAAATAATGAAAAAGAAGGAAATCATAATTCTCTAGATCCGGGCACAGATGTACCACAAGCAGGGGGAGAAATACTATTTGATGAACTTTCTTATGAGCTTTTTGTTTATTCCAAATGCAAGTTACATCAAAATAGTAAGGATCAGTTCACAATTCCAGAGCATGATCAATCATCGCCTCCAAAAACTGATCATCCTAAAAATCCAGGTAATTCTTCCTCTCTTACAGTTCATGTTGATGAATCTTATCTCAATGTCATATAGATCTTAGGAAAGGAGTCAAAACATGTACGAAACACCCTATTGCTAAATATCTTTGTCATCATAGACTTTCATAAAGTTATAATGTTTTTACCTCCAATATCTCTCACCTATTTTGTAAGTAATTGATTAACGAAACGCAGCGGAAAAACAATAATAAAAACAAAATTGATCAATTACCTTATGCCAACATCCAGGTATAGATTATATTGTTTATATGCTTATAATCAAAATATCAAAGTAAAATAAATTCATACAAGGATTCAGATTTCTTACTAACATAGGAGGCTCCTTCAATGTCTCTGAAATTGATTTCGCAATCTGATTCAATATAGAACTACACTCACGTCGCCCACACAAAGATAGAACAACAACTACTAGGGCACAATTTTGCTAGAATTGATTTCTGGCCTCAAGGACTGCCGATTTTGGAAGAGAGAATTTGAGAGAAAAATAAATATTTTCTCAAAGTGGTGGGAACGACTAGGTTTAGGTTATATTAAATAAAACCTAATTTTGCTTTTATTTATATAATAAAAGTAAATATCCTTTCTACCCCTTAAGTTTAGCATCAACCCAAACTTTAGCTAGAAATGCATATTAACCCAGTTTAATTATTAGTCTAAATATTAATTCTAATAAGTAAATTCATAACTTTGCTAAATTATTCCAATAATGAAATTGGAAATAGGCTACAACCTTAGCAAATTTAATTACATAACAAAATTACCAATATGCCCATTCATTTAAAAAGACAAATATACCCTTCGTAGATATTACCAACCTTAAACTACCTTTTAAGTGTGTGACCCGTAGGCTCTTTATCATGTTGGCAGTGAGTAGTATCGTGATTAATACCAATTAATCGTCTCACTTCACATAAACCAAGATTGGCCTTTAGTAAGACATCATGGCCACCTAACAGATAAAGATTCAGCGAAACTGCAACCTATAAATAGTATGGTTATCATGTAATCAAATCCCTTTATCATACATTATCTCATCAAGGCTGAGGTACAGAAATAGTGTCAATCTTAGATGTCCTTGATCTCTTTGTATTTGGTTACTGGACCAACAACCATAATAGATTGGATTGAGCAACAACTCAATCCTACTGTGGCAACAAATTTAGTGTCGTTGCCATTTTACCGAATTGTTCAGTGAGATAATTTCTCCCGTACCTAAAAGTGATGAATCTTTTGTCAATCTACCATAGTCTTAATACACTTCTCGATGTAACCAATCACTATCATTCTGATAGCTCTAAAAAGAACTACATTGGGCTAGTGTCAAACTACACCAATTGATGCACAAGGCACTCTAGTGATCTCAAGTCTAAGGATCACATGCACCACCATCAGTTAGAAGATTTATTCCATAAACACTAGGGTTACCATATATGTGGAATCCTCTAGTGGGTTTGTTCGGTGAACTCGCCTATGGCAAGCACCCATGTGTTACACCAGGTTGTCAGCAAACAACCTTGACAAGTGAGATTAGTCACTACCTTTCGACATGATCATTCAACACTATGATAGTCTTATCGTATTATTAGTGTCTTTAGTTATAATAATATTGGGGCTACAAACATTTCTAGAATAGCCACCATATGTGATCATAGGGTTCTCACTATCGAGATTTGAAACACTCGATACTCTCGTCACGACTCTACCATTCTAAGGACATACATCACAACATATAATAAATATGAGTTACATAATGTAGAAATAACCTTTCATTGATTATAAACATTATTACAAGAGTTAGCATTACAAAATGGATTGGCTTTAGAGCACCTATTATAACATGTTTGTTCCAAGAAGTGTTTAGGAAGCCCTTGATCATCTGGACTGGAAATTAGCAGTTCTAGAGAAGATAAACACTCTTTGTAACAATGATACTTGGGAGATTGTTGACTTACCAAAAGGAAAAAAGAATGTGGTGTACAAATGGGTGTTTACCATTAAATGTGAAACTGATGGCAGTATAGAATGATACAAGGCAAGGCTTGTAGCTAAGGGTTTTACACAGACACATGGAACATACTACTAGGAGACTTTCGCTCCATTAGCCAAGATAAATTCAATACGAGTCTTACCATCCTTGGTTGTACACTATGATTAGTCATTACACTAGTTGGACGTGAAGAATGCCTTCCTAAATGCGGACTTAGAAGAAGAAGTGTTTATGGAGCTGCCACCTAGGGTCGAAGATAAACTTGGCAAGGACAAAGTATGTAGATTAAAAAATCCCTATATGGCCTCAAATAGTCACCTAGAGCATGGTTTGAACACTTTGGAAATGTCATGAAGAGTCATGGTTATTGTCAAGGCCAAGCAAATCACACTATGTTTTATAAACACTCAAAAGAAGTGTTAATGTTGATGATATAATCTTGACAGTGGATGATAGCATTGAACTGGAGAGATTAAAGAAGGCATTTGCTAATAAATTTGAAATCAAAGACATGGGCATCTAGAAGTATTTTCTCGGTATGGAGTTTGCTAGGTCAAAGAAAGGGATCTTTGTTTCACAACGAAAATTTGTGCTTGACTTACTTGGAGAAACATGTCTATTAAGGTGTAAAGCTGCTGAGACACCTTAGATATATAATGGAAGCCACAACCTGCCAAAGCTGAAGAAGTTATCAATATAGACCATATCAAAGACTGGGTGGAAAAATGATCTATCTCTCACAACACGCTTGATATAGCTTTCGCGGTCAGTCTAGTAAGTCAATCATGTGTTCTCTTGATTAGAGCACTTTAACGTTGTACGAATATGAGATATTTAAAGAGAACTATTGGTAAAGGTCTTGTTGAGAACCATGGACATCTTCAAAGGAAGATATACTGATGCAGACTAGGCTGGTGGGAGTATAACAGATAGAAAATCAACCTCTGGATATTGCAACTTCATTGGAGGAAACTTGGTTACTTGGCACAGCAAGAAGCAAAATGTGGTAGCTAGAAGCAGTGTGGAGGCTGAAATTAGGGCTGTTGTCAAAGAATTTGTGAATATTGGGATTAAGAGAATACTGGAAGAATTTAAGATCTCTAATCCATTACCTATGGGTGTACTATGACAACAAGGTTGCTACTTCTAGCCACAACCTGTGCTTCATGATGAATGAAAATTGAGGTCGATATACACTTTATGAAAGAAAAGGTGGGGACTGGATAGATTTACATGACTAAATTCTACTGGTGAACAAGTTGCGGACATACTCACAAGGACTATCAAAGAAGCAATTTGAAATTTTAATTAGCAAACTGGCTTTAGGAGATATCTTCAAACCAGTTTAAGAAGGGGTGTTGGAAAATATCAAAGTCAGACGATTTGTTGTCTATAATAGATTAGAGTAGCTTGATATTATTTTGCTAGCTATAGGATTTTTTGTATTATATAGGAATAGTTGTAGAATTATGAGAGATTAGTTATTGATTATTTCTTTCCTTTCATATTTTCTTGTAAATCCTATAATAAACTATACGTATATCAATTTGAGATAAGAATCATATGATTTTGATTCTAATCCATAGTCTTTACACCACTTCAAGAACCGGAACAGAGGAAACTATAATTTTGCAAAAATTGGGGGTTATTTTGCAATTTTAAATTTCATATAAATTAGGAATTCGATTCAAAATTTTCATTTGCTTGCTTCCATTCTTCGTCTTCCTTTGATCCTTTTGGCCCTCAATCTCTCACGGTCCACTCTACATCTCTTCTCTCAGAATCTCCCCCCACCTCTTCTTATCTTATTTACCATATTTCCTCCCTTAATTCGATCTTTTTTCTTTTCTACTCTTCGAATCAATTGCCGATTTGATTTTTCCTCTTTATAGCTATCGATTGATCTCTTTTTTTGTTGGTCTTTGCGGTTGGGGTTTGGAGAGGGGATGCTGGGGTTCAGTGATGGTGTCAATGGGGATTCAGTGTCGGGATCAACTGGAATTAGGCTGGGAAGGCATGGCAATCGTGTGAAACTAAGGGGGTGGCAGTGGCGATGGTAGGCCACTATGGTGGGCGAGGTTAGGGGTTTTGGTAGGGGACGTCGATGAGTCGATTAGTGGGGTTGGAGGCAATTTTGATGCTACGGTCAATTGAAAACGTAAATGCGTGGACCAAAATAGTGGACAATGGTTGGTGATTAGTGGTGCAATCAGATAGGGGTGATAAGGGGTTTTGTTGTGTGGGCTGAGTGGAGTGTGTTGTGTGACAAAAAATGTCAGAATAGCAGATTGGCTTGAGTCGACAGTCACTTTATGGTGTATTGTAATTCTATAAATAATTGGGGTTGATTAGTATTTTACAGGGTATATTTATAATTTTGTGAATATTAAGGGGTATTCATAATTTTCTTGGTATTAGATCCAGAACTTGTACAGGTTCCGGTAGACATTTAGGAATCGAAAACGGCTGGTATCAATTTCGATTCCAAATCCCAAGAACCAGTTGGTTCCAATCCAGTTCTATGGGATTTGAGTGGGTACTCGAACCCGCCCCACCCCTATTGTTATCAAGATTTTTTAGTTGGTTTAACAGGACAAAAAGGTAAAATAGTAAATGTCTCTAAAATTTTATAAACTCGCTGAAACTACTTTGACACTAAAAACTCCAGAAGCTACCACATAGGCCCCCTAGCGTTAGTTTTTCTTGTTAAATATGGGAGTTCACTAATTTTTACCCTAATTATATTTTGAACATAACTATTTACCTAAAATTTATTAACAACTCATTTTAAATTAAAGAAAATTAAAATAACTAATACAAATTTAAATACTCTTAAATAAAAAGGAATTGAAAATACCTTTGAAATTTAGAAAAATATAGAGTACTTTAAAAAAATTAAAAAAAAAAAACCTTAAAAAAAAGTTAAAATCTAAGAAATATGCCAAGCCACCAGCCTAGCAGGGGTTTGTTTTATATTTTATTTATATTTTTTAACTTTTTAAAAGTTTAGATTTTTATTTTTTTGTTATTCTAGATTTTTTTCATTTTTTCTTTTAGTTTCCTTTTTTTAAAATTTTTTAGTTCTTAAAAATTTAAATTTTTTTATTATTTAAGTTTAACATGTAAGTAGAAGGGGCATGGGTTTGTCTTGATTGGTGTTAGGGGTGCTGAATATAGAGTTAAAGTGGGTTGGTGTGGGGGTGGAATTCTGGGGATGAAGTCAAAGTAGGGGTTGGAGTAGGGTTGTCAGTGAGCCGAGCCGCTCCGCGAGTCGGCTTGGCTCGGCTCGTTAAATACTCAAACTCAATCGAGCCGAGTCGGCTGAATTCGACTCGAGCAAGTTACCGAGCCGAGGTCGAGTCTACCCCGACAGCTCGATTGGCTTGCGAGCCATAGTGGCTCGTTGGGTTTTTCGCGTATAATACAAGTTTTGGGTTTTTTTGTAATTTGACATGTAAAAGACTAAAAAGTTTAAAAAATCACAAATTAACCTTAACCAAATAACTCCAATTAACCCAAAATCAAATCGCGTAAATTCATTCTCCCCCAAATCAAGAACCCTAAAACAAGAACCCCAAAAACAATTTCCTGATTATCACACCAAGCCACCCACTGGAGATCAACTCCAGAAGTTTGAGTCTATGCCGTTTTGATGATAATTTTGATGGACATTTGTTTTTTTTTTTTTTTTTTTTTTTTTTGGTGGTCTTGGATTGTATAATTTGTTGTGTAATATGTGTTATGTGTTGTGGATGTGCTTTATGTATTTAGATGCAAATTATTCAAAAATTGGAGTTTGTTGTGTAAAACAAGATCTGTAGGTTACATTAAAAAAGGGCAAACGAGTCGTAATCGAGCCAATTCGAGCTCCCGACGGTTTAAACGAGTCGAGTCACGAGTTGGCTCGTTTATAAACGAGTAGAGTCACGAGCCAGCTCGTTTATAAACGAGTCGAGTCATGAGCCGAATTTTCCTAACTCGGTCAATTCGTGACTCGACTCGAACTCGTCTAATGCTTAACTGAGCTAGGCTCGTTTAGGGTGATACTCGGCTCGACTCGGCTCGTTTACACCCCTAGTTGGATGGAATTGAAGGCATGGCAGCTGAGGGCAATAAAGTCATTTACCTTCCTTTGGTTTTAATTATATTACTTCAAAATTTTATATAAATTATCATTAATTACATATCTTAAGCCTCAACTCCTAGACATATGTTACATTGATCCAAATAAAACCATATTTTACCCATTCAAAACCCTAAAATATTTGTTTTTATCATTATTATTATTATTATTATTTTTGCAAAATTAAGCAACAAAAAGAAAAACATGGAGACAAAATGATAGAATCTTTACAATATTGAATAAGATTAGGTTAGGAGATCATTGTGACCATGATACAGATGATGATGGTATCCCCAAGATTAAGGAGAAATAAAAGAAGTTAATGTTATGACACAAAGTGTGTTTTTGTGGAAGAAGTTAATTGTGATAGAGCATTATTTGTGCCTAATGTCCTGGTGGTTAACATCACTATGAATGTAACCCCGGAACCCTTGAATGAAGTTCCTCCAGTAGATGCACATGATATTGAGGCAGCTCAAGATGCACTTTATTGGTTGTCACTTTTTCTTAAACAGCCAAACGCTATCATTGGTAGTGGCTCATCCAGTGGTTGTATTCACATACTACTATGGAGGTTTACAAGAACATGAAAAGTTTGCATGATGCTATGAACATACATGCTTTTCAAAATATGTATGAATATTATATATGGAAATTGACAAAATCACAATGAGAAATCAAATGCGGTCATGATTCTTGTAAATGGCGTGTTTATGCAATTACATCGGAAATTCAAAATGTTTTCAAGTTCGCAACATCAATAATAGTCATGCGTTCCCTAATGATTAGATCAATGCCATATTATAGGCAAGTTGGTGCCTAGTTGTTGAGTTCAATTGTAAGGAACAAGTTTCTGGCAATCAACAAAATTTATATACCGAAGGAAATTATGACTAATATTTTAGATGAACTTAAGAATGATATTTTTTTTTTTTTTTTTGATAACTAGAATGTCTGGGTCAGTTTGTACGTACCTCAACTAATCCCAAGGGTTTATTAAACAACCTATAAGTTCAATAGACCAAGTAAGTCATAAATATGGTAAGTAATCATTTTATGAGATATGAACACAAGACCTATGAGTAATCAACTCAAAAGTCTTCCCATCCGGCCACACACCAAGTGGTTAACTTAAGAATGATATTTCCTATGCACAGGCATTGAAAGCAATAAATTTGGAACTAAAATTTAATTTTTACTTTCATTAAAGGACAAATTTAATTTCTTCCATTTAACTTCAATATATACAAAACACTTTTGTAAAAGCACTTTTGCTTAAAAGCGCTTTCTATTATAAAAGTTTATCTACAAAGCAAAATCTTAAATTCAATCTTTTAAATTATTATCAATATAACGTAACATTTATTTATTTAATTAGTTTATAATTTGACTATAGAAATATTATTACAACCCATATATTCTCCAACTTCTTGGTGATCAACTAGAACAACTAGGTAAAGGCACACATTTTTTAAAAACCATTATTGATGCGAAGTGTTGATACAAAGTTTGTACCAACTAGAGCGATCTGATTGACCTCGACAGAATCGAAACTGATGTGTGCATGATTACGGGTAACCAACAATGTTATGAACGAAAAAAAATAAAAGAGTGACACAAAGAGTTTTTAAAGAGGTTCGGCGAGTTATACTCTTGAGTCTACATCCACTATTTTTGTATTTATTGTGAGAGCTTACAATGATAATCCTAGAACAATTTGCTAACCCCTTTCTTATCGTTGGAGGGAGTTTATATACAGATTTTGTAAAAAGAAAGAGAGAAAATAAAAGGATTACAATTAAGATTGAAATGCAACTCCGATATTCTCGTGATTGAGAACTGAGATTGCGCCAAGATTACTGTCAATCTGAACCCTTCCAAGATATCTAGGATCTAAAGTTATCTGTGAGTTGGCTGAGCAAAAATTGGGATTGGTCATGACTAGCTTGTGCTAGGTCGAGTTACAACTTGATGAGCTTATGCTAGGTCGGACAATCGATTGAGTTGAACTGATTCTAGATCGAGCTATAACCTTGCAATTCCCCCAGCTTGATAGAAAAATCACACACAACATTTGTCCCCTAGTGTTCGGTGCTCGTTTTGAGCTTTGAAGACTATTGCTCGACCTGATATCAAGCTTGGACTTCATCAGTTGTGTGCTGAATGCAGATCCAGTTGAGCTTCATGAGTTGGACTCATCTTCGGTCGACATATTCAACACTTGGCTCATCCTCTGCTGTGATATTCTTGACAAACTCAGAATTTGAAATGAAGGGTATACCCTCGCGGATGATCGACACGTGGCCACATCCAAGAGATAGGATTGTCTACAAATTGAGGGTCGAGATTCACTATAGATCGATGGCCACGATCGAATCCCGCCCTTTTGTCTCCTGTGCAAACCACTATAAAAGCGAGCAACCTCATCAGAACGTCTACACACTTTGCTAAAGTTTTCAGATTTTCTTGCTTATTCCGTAGCTACTCCTTTGTTTACACGGTGCTGTTCCGGTGAGTTTCTTCCATCTTTTCACTTCGATGAGGTTTCTTACCCCTCCTTTACTTGTTTTCATAACTTTTTGCAGTTAAGGGTGGCCATTGTCATGGCCACATTAAGCTTTGTTAGGGTTTTTTTAGTGTATTTCTAGCAGTTCTGGGTTTAATAAGGGTTTATGGTGGTGACCACCGGAATCCTGGTAGGTTACTTGTGTCCGTTGTCAGACACGAGCTATCTTGGATGCCTAAACTGAAAGCAAAGTGTGGATAGGTCACCAAATTTTCAAGCTCTGACACATGTTCGCTTCTATTTCAGGTACCTAGAGATGAGTTATCATCATGTCTTCATCAGCAGCCATAGCATTGATCACATGTTCGTTTCCCCAGTGGGCTCGGCAGTTCTTAGGGGCGTAATCCCTAAGGCTTCCGAGGATGTCATTACCCGGAGCTTGGACCCCGATACGGCGAGCTCTTTGGACCACGATATGGCGGGCTTTTCGAACCACGTTTCTGCAGAGATTGTTTAGCCAAAGAAATCTCTAGTCCATAAGCCACGAAAGGAACCACATTCTTTGATTTAGGCTGAAGATCTTAGGCACATAACTAAAATTTATTCGCTTTAACTTTCCTTAAGGGTTTTGGGAGGTTTCTCCTGGAAAAATTCCCCCGTCGGTTGTTTAGCGGTCTCTGATACCCTTTTGAGGTGTGGGATGTCTGTTCCCCCTCATAATTTCATCAACAATGTTTTGAGACGATTCATCGTCGTCCCTCTTCAGTTATCAGCAAACTCATATATCATTATTGTAGGATTGTACATAGCATACCAAATAGCTGAGTTGGGTGAGCCATCCGTAGAGGAGCTCGTCTACTTGTATAGGTTAAAAAAGAGTCGAGACCAAAAGTATGATCTTTCCAAGGAGAGAAAGGTACACTTTAATGGTTTGGTCGACATCTCAAAGAAGATTCTTGATACATTTACAAGTCCTAAAACACTTGTAAACATGAGTGGACAAGGAATTGCAAGTCCTAAAACAGTTGCTAATTCGATTGAATTGAAGAAATTCACTCCAAGTCCTAAAACACTTGGTTTGTGGAATGTGGAAAGTAATGGAGGCTATTCAGCCTTAGTAAGTTCCAAGGAGGGAGAGAGTCCAAACATTTCGACCTAAGCCACTCCAAGTCCAAGCACAACAAGGGAAACTCAAGTCCACCAAGAAAGAAGTCAAAGTATTGAAAAAGCTCAATTCGGCCCAAGTTGCATTCCAAAGGGGAAGATCCACATGATCCCTTATTGGATCCATTTACATAATTCTCAAGGCCCAAATTCTTACACCCTTATTAGTAGACTTAATTAGGATCATTGATTAGTTTTGATCTAATGGAAGTAAGCTTAGACAACTAATGGGGTGGTTAAAGACATAGATCCTAGAATTAGGGATTGTGTTTCTCTTGCATTAAATAGGCATGACCTTGCTTTTTGAATGAATGGCTTGTAATATTTAGCTAATTTTATTTCATTTTCTTGTATTTGTAATTTACTTGTTTATCCCTGTACTTGCCTATATAAGGGAAACTATTCCATTGTAACATTTAGGTTTTGAAATATATGAAATTGGTTTATCCATTTGAGAGAACTTTTGTGTTCTTTGATTGTGCATTCTTTATCCAAGTCTTGGCAAGGGGATTTGGTGGTGAATCAATTCAAGTTGGTGGAGCAATCCTTTAGGTTTGAAGTGTTTCTACTTGTCTTGGTCCGAATTTGCAAGTAAGTGTGAGTTTATTCAAGTTTTATGTTTGGCTGAATTTGTACTTGGTTTTAAGGTATGTTTTGTTGTTGAATTAGTTGGATATGGATCAATTCCGCATTGGGATTCTCAATTTTTGTTTTATGAGGCTAGGGAGACTAGCGTCTCTGCTTTGGAAGCTAGTATGACTTTGATCCTTGTGTTTGCAAAAAGTGTTTCCAAGCTCGACTGTCGGACTAACCAAATTCCTTTACTTTGCAGTAAACATCAAGCAAAACTTTCTTCCTACAACGAGCTTAGAGCGGTTTCAGCACTTCAGTAATCTTTCCAACAAGGAACACAATGTTAACAAGCTTATCTCGTTCCCTCAGTTGATAGCGTACGGCTTTTACGTCGACAACGCCAAATTCAACTCCATTCTTAAGAAAGGAAAAGTGCTTACTAGCTCTTTTTTTTTAGGTCGTTGATTGTTTGCTTCTCCTTTCATAGATATGTGGGCTGGGAAACCAAAAGGCCTGAAGAAGAAGACGGCAGCGTCTGGGCTTGCCAAGAAATCGCTAGTCGCTCCGATGAAGAAGTAACCCGCTGATCTTGTCGGGACACTTAGGCAAGGTGCCTCATGCCCGGTCCTCAAATGTAGCGGTGGCGAGCTTCGGGAAGGCTCAAGCGCCAAGAAGCCTGCAATTGCCTCCAAGGTAGCTATGGAGAAGGGTGCCTCCGAGCCCTAAAAGGGATCGACGAAGAAAACCCTTGAACCAACTAGAGGCTCGGGAAAGTAGGAAGTGTCCAAGCAGCATAATAGCTCGGGCAAAAAGAAGGTGCCAGAGCAACAAAAAGGCTCGAGAAAGAAGAAATCAACCAACCCGTATGGGGGCTTGGAAAAGCAAAAGGTCGCCAAGCAGCAAAGTGGCTTGGGCAAGGAAGTTATAGGCCAAGCTGGCGGCCCTAAGAAATTTTCGTCTAAGGACTTGGCCAAGAAAAAGTCAGTTCCCAGGAACGAGGCTGTCATTCTCGTGGGAAGTAAATCAAGCTTGTCTTTGTAGGGAGGCAAAATGGCTGACGAGGTAGCTCAGGCTACGCTCGATGCAATGATTTACAAGTTCCCTAAGCATATCGGCGTTGGGGCCTTGGCGTCTAGGGATGTTGTTATCCTACGAACTTTTACGGGCATTAGGGATTCATCTCGTCCCTAGTTGTTGTCTTGGGCATGCAGCTACATGACAAAGGTATTGGTAATTCGCCCCCTTTCCTTTTTTGTTTATTAATATGCTTTTCTTTCTTCTTCATTGACTTTTATTTCTTTTCAAGCTTGCGTGGCAACCAAGCTTCTCTTTGATGAGAGGTACCCCACATTGTTGGGTACTTATCAAGGGTGGCAAGAAGTGGAGGGGCTTAAGGAGAATGCCTTGGCTAGGGCCGAGGCGGTAGAGAAAGAGAATGACTCGAAGCAGCTAAGCTTGAATAACTTTAGAAAGAGATCAAGGCTTTTGGGTTCAAGGAAAATGAGTTCCTTGACAAAATCAAGACGAGTGAGACTACTCGAGCAAAGGCTGAGGCGAATGCGGTCGAGGCTGAGAAGAGTTTGGCACAATAGCAGGGTGCCAACAATAAGTTGAATTCCAAGCGCACCTCGGCTCAGAAGGTTGCCTTAGACTAGGAGGCCAAGTTTAAAAAGGTCTTGCTTGAGCTCACTAAGGAGGTGAAAGGTCACCAAAGGGTCAAGGCTGAAACTGAACAGCTTAGGCTCAACATCAGGGAGCTGCACTCAACCATCATGAGCTGTGCTTGGGAAATGTCGGTCTTTCTAGTGTCGAAACTGTGGGAAGCTAATCTTTCACTTGACTTTTCCTTCCTTCCGAGGGCTTACCAAAAGGAGGTCAACAAGATGAAGACCAAAGCCCAAGGCATGGCATACGTTTACTCAAATGACTGTAAGCCCGACAGTGAAGGCGAGGAGGAAGTCCAGGAGAGAGATGAGGATGCCAGTGTTAAGTAGGAGGTTAAGGATCTGGCTCCTCTAGCCACACTCCCACCTATTATTGTCGACCTTCGTCTGTTCAGGACTCTGAAGGACGTCCCGACTCTAACCCCTGAAGAGGCTGCCAAGGCTTTTGCTGTCGACAATCCCTCTATCCCTATAGGCGACGAACTCCCCGATCCTACTAGCGATGATGTCCCCACTTCTCCAACTGCTTAGAGAATTTTTTTTATCTCTTTTTTTTTTTTTTTTTTTTTTAAGTTTAGTTTGTAACTAAACTTACATAATCAATGAAAACTTTGTTTTGCACATTTCTGTCGAGCAATTTTTATTTCTGTAGAGTCGTTTCGATCGTCCTAATTAGACTTATTATACAAAATTTGAATTTGCCCCAAGTTATGCGTAGCTCGCTTCTTGAGGAACTTTTCAAAGAAAATCTTGTGCAATAACTCCGAGTTTAGACTAATTGTCCGTCTTGAGTTTTAGTCATCGATTTATTACCAATTTTCCTTTGATGTGTTTACTTGAGTTTTTTCAAGTTTAACTTTGTCGATTTAGGAAGTTCTGCCTTTTTTCAAACTCTTGACTCTAAGTTTTGGATGTGATCGCATACGTCGCAATTTTAAAACCATAGATGATAAATGATGAACAAAATGTTAATAAACAAAAAGTGATGAACAAAATAGAGTTCATAAATAATGCCTTTCTTTTATTGATAGAATTTTGGCCATAAACAACCTTACAATGAATATAAGAGAAAAGATAAGACATGGTTGGAACCCGAGCTGCTTATTTGTAATACCTTTGCAAATGCTAGACATTCGATGCTCGCAGTACAACATTACCATTGAGGTGTTCTAGGGGGAAAGTTCCTGGTGCGAGCTTTTCAGTGATCCTGAAAGGACCTTCCCATTTGGGCCCAAGTGCCCCCAACTTCGAATTTTGTGTACCCTGGATGACATTTCTGAGGACTAGGTCGCCCACTCTGAAATCCTTGTTCTTGACCTTAGAGTTGAAATATCATCTGGCATGTTGCTGGTAGGAGGCGAGCCTTAGCTGAGACTTGGCTCGATATTCCTTGATTAGATCTAGCCTCAAGCGAAGAAGATCATTGTTTGTTTCTTCATAAAAGACTTCATTTCGGAACGAACTAATCCTTACTTCAACTAAGGTCATTGCTTCACACCCGTATGAAAGTGAGGACAAGGTTTCTCCTATCAAGCTTCTGGTTGTCGTTTTGTAAGACCATAAGGCCTTGGGCAATTCCTCAACTCATCTTCCCTTAAGGGCATCGAGTTTCTTTTTGATGGTATGCTTGATCACCTTGTTCATAGCCTCCACTTGGCCGTTGGCTTGAGGCCAATAAACAGCAGTGAAGCTTTTCTTGATACCAAGCCTTTCGTAGAAAGATTTGAAGTCCTCACAATTAAATTGTTTCCCGTTGTCGGTTATTATGGTATGGGGAATTCCGAATCCCAAATGATGTTTTTGTAGACGAAATCCTTTAGCTTGTTCGATGTGATGGTAGCTAAAGGCTCGGCTTCTGCCTACTTGGTGAAATAGTCCACTACGACCACCACGAACTTAACACCCCATTTTGCTTGAGGCAAAGGGCCTATCAGGTCGATGCCCCAAATAAATGGCCAAGGGCTTGTTAGTAGTTAATTCTTAGGTTGGAGCTCGCGAAACATTTGCAAATCTTTGACATTTGTCACACCTGCGCACATACTCTGCTGTGTCATAAAAAATTATTGGCCAGTAATAACCCTAGCGAAGCACCTTGTATACCAGTGGTCTGTCACCCTGCATGGTTCCCACAGATGCCTTCATGGATTTCTCTGAAGACATAATCCATGTCCTCGTGATCAACACACCGCAAGAGCGGCGAATTGTATCCACGCTTATATAGTTTGTCATTGATGAGCGTGTATCGAGCTAACTTTGCTTGAAGTGTCTTGGCTTCACTTTTTCCTTCAGGCACAATTCCATCTCTTAGGTAAGTGATCATTGCATCCATCTACTGTATCTTTGCCCTATTACTAAGACTAATTCCTGTGAGGCGAGGATGTTAGGACTTGGGAGAAATCTAACAGGTATCGAATTAGTCTTTTCTTGACTCATTATCAAAGCTAGGCAAGCTAGAGCGTCAGCCACTGAATTATTCTCTCTTGGGATCTAAAGAATAGTGAAAGACTTGAACTACTCGAGCTCAGATTTTACCTGTCGGAGATAGGATGCCATTCTGTCCTCTTTTACCTGATATTCCCTCGAAATCTAGTGAACCACATGTTGAGAGTCACTGTAGATCTTTAAGGACTCTACATTTCTTTGGCGAGGCGGATCCCCGCAAGCATCGCTTCGTACTCTGCCTTGTTGTTCAAGGTAATGAACCTAAATCTGACTATAGCTCAGATCGGGTTCCCCTCGACACTTTAGAATAAGAGCCCAGCTTCTGCCCCCTTCTCATTTGAGGACCCATCCACATATAAAGTCCACTACCATAAACTGTCAAACTTTGGTTTTTCTTGCTTGCTTGCCTCAAAGGTGCTCATCCCTGGCAGACTTATTTCTCCCTCAAGCTAATAGGAAAATTCTAAGATAAAGTCTACCAAAGCTTGACCATTTATTATTATTCTCTAGATGTACTTGATATCGTGTTTACTCATCTCCATTGTCCACTGAATTAATCTACCTGGTACCTTGAGCTTCTGCATTATCTTTCTCAACAAAAAGTTCGTTAGCACATGTATGGAGTGCACTTGGAAATAGGACCATAGCTTTTAAGCGGTGATGACAAGTGCATAGGCGAGCTTCTCTATCTCAAGGTATCTTGTCTCAACATCGAGCAACCTCTTGCTTACGTGGTACATCAGCCATTACACTCCTCATTCTTCGCGTACCAAAGTAGCGTTGATCGCAGACTTAGATACCGATAGAACGAGTCACCTTGGATAGGCTTTGATAGCAAAAAAGGCTTCCCCAAAGGCTTTTTCAATTCCTAGAATGTTTTCTCGCATTCCTCTATCAATTTGAAACCCTTGTTTCCTTTCAGGGTTTTGAAAAATGGTAGGCACCTGTCTGTGGCTCAAGAAACAAACTTGCTAAGTGCGGCCACACGCCTCATCAAGCTTTGAACCTATCTTATGCTGGTGGGGCTTTTCATGTCCAAGAGAGCTTGAATCTTTTTTTAGTTGGCTTCGATACCTTGTTGACTAATAAGGGAACTATAAACTTTCTAGAGTTTACTGCAAAAGCGCACTTCAAAAGGTTGAGCCTCATTCTATATTTTTTGAGAATATCGAACATTTCCCCCTAGGTGCTCAATGTGGCTTTTGGTGACCTTTAATTTGACAAGCATGTCGTCGATATACACTTCCACATTTTGTCGATTTACTTGGCGAACATGTTATTCACCAAACACTGGTAGGTCGCCCCAGCATTCTTCAAGCCAAATGGCATAACCCTCTAATAGTAAATACCCCGGTTAGTAATAAATGAGGTGTGTTCTTCATCAGGCTGATACATCGAGATTTGGTTGTATCTCGAGTATGCATCCA
Source organism: Pistacia vera (assembly GCF_008641045.1). NCBI lineage: Eukaryota > Viridiplantae > Streptophyta > Magnoliopsida > Sapindales > Anacardiaceae > Pistacia > Pistacia vera. The sequence continues at coordinate 418,070 of NW_022196013.1, forward strand.
TGAAGCTGAGCAGTGCGTTTTCATCTGCTGCATCTATTAATTGGTCGATCCGGGGTAGCAACAAGTTGTCTTTGGGACAAGCTTTGTTCTAATTTGTGAAGTCGATGCTAGTTCACCACTTGCCATTCGACTTTTTCACCAAAATTGGGTTGGCAAACCAGTCTAGGTATTTCACTTCCCCGATGAAGTTGATGTTTAGGAGCATGTCAACTTCATCTTTGAGTGCTTTGGATTCTTATGCATCCATAGATCTTTTTTTTTGTCTGATTGGTCGAGCTGTTGGGTTGAAATTTAATCTATGATACATCACCTCTAGGCTGATCCCACCATATCCGCGTGTTCCCATGCAAACACGTTGAGGTTTTTCTTTAGGAACCCCACCAAATTGTTGGCCAGTTTGTTGCTCAAACTATTGTCAATCTTTAAAATGCGAGTTGGGTCTCCTTCACTGATAGACATTTCTCACAGCTCTTCTGTTCCCCTTGTTGCGAGCTCTTCTTTATGGATGTGAGGATTTATTGTGTCCTCTAGTGGTCTAAGGCTTGGGTCGAACTCTACTATGACCATGGTTCTCGGGAGTGACTATTTTAGTATAACATGAATGGCCCGATTGTAGCATTCCAAAATTCTTTACTATAACTCCTGATCGTTGCAACCTCGCTTGGAGTCGGGAACCTCATTACTTGGCAGTGCACCGAGGTGACTGCACTCAAATCATCCACGATCGACCTTCCAATAATGACATTGTAAGTGGTCAGGTAGTCCATCACTAAGAATTCTACCATCGTAGTCCTAATCTTTGGTTCTGCCCCTAGGGTCATGGGTAGGTCAAATGTTCCCTTGGGGACTAGGCCGTCCCCGTGAATCCATAAAGCAACGATAGGCATGCCCTCAAGTTATGTAGGAGAGATGGCCGAGTTGTTCAAGGTGTAGCATTGGAACTGCTATGTAGGCTTTTGTTTGCGATACATTTATACAAAACTTCTACCCCGAGCACACGCAAAAGAGCCTCGACAATCAAGTGAAATCCAATCCACGAAATAATTTGATCTATGGATAGCATGTTATGGTAAAGGTCATAATGCCAGAGGAATCATTACCGCAGGGCATAGGAGGGAGGTCATAAGTGTCTATACCATGAAATAAACTTTTGACATAATGAAAAAGACTATGAGTGTAACCCCCGCACTGCTTTGTGTTCACGTATGTTTTATATAATTATGCATTGGTATGACTCTTGCATGCGTTCTCATTTTTTTTTTTTTTTTTTTTGGATGAATAAAAAGATTTTTGTTGATTGGTTGTGATTTCCTGATTTGAGTTGAAAAAGAGAAATCCAGTTAATTTGTGAGACTAGTTTGTTTGAGTGATAAATAGAAGCATTTTGGTTAATTGGAGTGTAAAATGGTTTGTGTAGAATGTTTACTCTTGATTTGTCAATTCAATCACTTGAGTTATAAAATTTATGTTTGATGTATCTTGTGATAATTGGTGGTTGGTTTGAAAAGGGATAACTTTTTCATGTTGGTAATTTGAGTTGATTGAAATGTTATTGGGAATGTGTGAAAAAGGGGGTGAACTACAAGTTTTAGAACTTTTTTGGGTTCAAGTGATAGGATTTAATACATTGGGACTATATTGAAATTCTGCATATTTTGGTGCTGCGGCATGGTGCCAAGGCATGGTACATTCTGGAATTTGGACTAAATTGTCAGTTTTGAAAGTTTCTTTGTTATTTTGGGGGTGTAATTAAAAACATTTAATCTTTTGGGACCTTATTGGAATATATCGATAATATAGGGGTCCTTTTGTAATACAAATACTGTTGTGTTAGGGGGCTTTCTAGAAATAACACAAAATTTTAGGGGGCAAATTGATATTTGCCACTCAATCGACTTATATCTAGTTCAGTCGACTGGAAGGAAGAAAAAAAGAAAAGAAGAAAAAGAAAAAGGAGAAAGGAGAAGAAGAAAAGGGGGAGAAGGGTGGTCTTGACCCCATTTTCATTTGGAAATCGATTTTTGGGCGTGCTTGATCCGTGGGTAAGCTTTTATTTGGGTAAAATTTTATCCTTTTTCCTTCATTTTCTCTAAGTTTGTAGTTAAGCTAATTTCTTCAAAGAATTGGTTCAAATAGGAGGAGGAGAACCAAGTTCTTTGAGGGTTTTCATTATTTGGGACAAGCTTCACGAGGGTGAGTGGAAAAATCAAAACCCTTAACTTTCATTTTAACAAAGTTATCTCTAAATGCTTATTTATACTTGTTTATTGTTTTAAATTGCCTAATATGTTTGATTTCTTTATATAAATGAGTTTTATTGTAATGTTATTGTTGGAAATTATTGATAGACATGAGAAGATGGAATTTTGATGCTTTTGGGCAACAGTTTGAAAAGAAATGAAAATGGGTTGAAATTGTTGGATTTGAAAACATTTGAGAACTTGCATTTATATTTTGTTTACATTACATGAGATGCTATGAAATTTATTATATGCTGACGAGAAAAAATGTTTTGAGAATAAGTATGAAATGATAGTGGGTTTTCAAACCACCCTGCGTAATACCTATTCCCCATATGATGTGGATTTGATTCTACACATGCGTATGATTTGATATTGCCGGCCCCAGGTGGGTCGAAGGCTTAAGCGAGGCAGATATCGCTACACATGATTTGATATTGCCGGCCCAAGTGGGTCGAAGGCCTAAATGAGGCAGATATCGCTACATATGATTTGGTTTTGCCGGCCCAAGTGGGTCGAAGGCCTGAGCGAGGCAGATATTGCTAAACATGATATGATTGTGCTAGCCCGAGTGATGCTTAGACTCACTTGGTCGAAGGCTTGAGCGGTGACCGATTCCGTCTAGCAGGATGGATTTATTGGTTCAGCCCGTGCAATGTTAGATCTTGCCAGGTTAGACGGATTTACCCCTGGGTACTAGTTGGGTGAGAGTTTTCACATGTGATTGAGAGATGGTTTGGATATATATGCATGTATATCATTTATTTGAAATGGAAATTTATAAATGAAAATGTAATTGTATATAAAATGTTTTTCATTTTCCGCTGCAAAGTTTATGTTTCTTCATCATGTATTTATTTCATGTTTTGGATTGTAAAAGATATGGAAAAGTCTGATACCATATGTTCATTTTGTAAAAGAAAATTCAGTTGCATTTGTTTATTTGCAAATGATGTTATATTTATTTGTGAGAAACAAAAAGGAATGGTTACAAAGTTTTAGCTGGAAGAGTTTTATGATGTTTTATTTATAAACAGGTTTTATAGTTTTCCCACATGGCACGTCTCGATCACCCAAGTCTCATGGGTGCGTCGGGAGTCTATGGGATAAGGAGGGTCGAGATGGGTCATGTCAGTGATCCTCATTTCTTAGAAAGCTTCCAAGAAGATGATGTTCGCTACACTACCATTATCGACCATCACCCTTAGTACTCGAGCGTTGTCAATCCATGTTGCGATTACAATCGCATCATAATTATGGTGAGGAGATTCTTCACCCTCTTCCATTGTGAACCTTATCTCCTCGCTCTCATGTCTAGGCCGCTTTGGCAACTTCTGTTCACAGCTCATTACTCGGGGGATTGAGTCTGTTCTTGCCTCTCGAGCATATTGCTCGCGAGAGTGCCTTGAGCTCCCTGCAATGTCAAGACCTCCATAGATCATGCCTACCAGGACCTCATTGTTGGCTGGGGCTTGTTGGGCCTGATTATTCTGCTAGCTTATATTTTCGCGAGTTGGCGCCTCCTTAACAAATTCTTTTAGGTGGCCCATTCGTATTAGATCTTTGATGGCGTCCTTTAAAGCCTGACACTCATTGATGTTGTGCCCGATGTCCCAGTGGTATCGACAATATTTTTGTTGATCTCTTCTGCTCGGAGCCCTTCTCATCCTTTCTAGAAAGGGCAATCTTTTAGCCTCACAGTAGACTTCATATATATGAGCTATGTCTTGATTGAGGGGGGTGTATTCTATATATTGCGGGAAAGGTTGCCTTTCCCCACGATATTTTATTTTCTACCTCTTTTGGAACTTGTTCTGGTCCCTGTCATTGCAGTCTTGGCCCCTTCGTTTATCTGTTGGGTGATCTTGTCGCCTATCCGGGACTCTTCGTGGTGAGCTTCTAGCTAGGACGGCTAGCGAGCTTTCTACTCGCTGATGTTTGGCAGCCATCTGATAAAATTTTGCCAGACTCACATGGTTATCGCTTTGGAGCTCTTTCCATAGCTCCGTTTGCGGCCTAATGCCTGCAATTAGCAAAGTCCGGATTGATTCTTTGGGTGTATCCGCGACCTTGGCTTGCTGATTCTCAAACCTCCTTAGATACGAGGTCAATGTTTCATCTCTCTCCTGATCAATATTGCTCAGGTAGCTGAGCGACATTTCGAATTGTCTCCTCGCTTGGAATTGTTTTAGGTACAGGGAGGAGAACTGTTGCCAAGAGCTGATTAAGTTTGCCTTGAGCCTTTTGTAGCACCTCTTGTCATCCCCTACCAATGTGACAGCGAAGCAGTGGCATTTTGCCAAGTCATAGACCTAATGTAGCTCCATCAGGTTGTTGAAAGAGTCTAGGTTATCTCTAGGATCTCATTTCCCAATGAACTTGCTTTTTGACACCCTGAATCATTGGAGAAGCGGGGCTTGGCGAACTTCCTCTGTGAATGGAGAACTCACTATCTCTTCTGCCACACTGTTTTGGCAGGCTCTTAGATCATCGAGCATTTCTTTCACTTGATCTAAGTCTTCGTTATGGGGTTACTCTGGCTGGCTCTACTCAGCCTTACCTCAAGCAGGTGAGTTCGCAAATCTGTTGCTTGTGAGCCCCCTCCATTGTGCGCATTGATGAATGAAGTCGAGTTGATGGTTGGGCGGGTAAGTGCTATCATGCTCATTAGTGCGTTGCTCGCGACGTTGGTTATAACCGGAACATCGGTCATTGCCAAATTGGCGTGCATGACTCATCTCGTGAGCTTGTGAGGTCTAAGCCTGCCTTTGGCATGGGTTAAAATTGGCACGCTGATGTTGGGAATATCGTCGAGTATCCCTCTGGCGACCAATTCCTTCATCTTTTCTCATGGGCTCTCTGCCAAGTCACCTTCGAGGTTAGTTTACCCTCGTAGGGATGGGCATAATACCCGTCCCTGTAAGGACCCATCCCGACCTACCCTGAACGGGGGGGAGTTTTCCTAAATTATTCAGGGTTTGGGTCGGCCTTGGGCCGAAAATCGATCCCTGAATTTGAGGACAAGATTAGTCTTTCCCTGCCCCGCCATGCCTTGAATCCATATACAAATAAGTAATCAGTAAAACTAGATTAAATATAATAAATCATTATAAATATTTGTAATACTTAATAAATATGTTATATATGTATAATATATCATTTGATATTTTGATTGATTATAATAAATCATTATAAAAAAAAAAATGTGTCCCTTATTGAATCATTATTTCAATTCCATTACCTAATTGCCCTTGTTATATTATGGTAGCTATTTATTTAGAATTTATTATAATATATATGGTAGTTATTCATTTAGAATTTATTATAATATATATGTATAATGTATCATATGTAATACATTATGTATAATGCTAAGTATTATTTAGAATATTAATGAGACATTATAATATATATGGTATAATTTATTAAGAATTTATTATAATATATTATATTTTATACATTATACATAATATGCTATAAAACAAAAATTATACAATATACAATATACATTATACATAATATGCTATTATCGTAACCATAATATCATATATTCATATGTTAATACTTGTTACTTAATACAATAATACATAATATTATACCATTAATATGTAATATATTTACATATATGTATAATGTATCATAATTATAATTTTGACATTTTGATTCCTTATAATAAATCATTATAATTTTTTTAATCATTAAAAATTAAAAAAAATTATAATGCAAAACGCCCAATGGGTATTTCGGGGAATGGGAAATTCGAGGAATCCCCAAATTCCCCGTTTAGGCTATGGGCTGGGACTGGGGAATTCCCTTGGCTTTTCGGGCTGCGGCCAAAGAGAGAGGTCCTCGGCCTGCCCCGGCCAATGCCCATCCCTATGCCTGTGGGATTCTCGTTCATAAGCAGAATGTGCTTGGCGGTGCTGGGATAGACGATCGTTCCTCGGTGCCGACGAACCAAATTGGTCATTGACTAAATTCCTACCTGTTGGAGTAACATCGGTGAAGTGCCGTCGATCAAGGTCTTAGGGGCCTGGCTAATGGTTTCTCAATTCAACCACGTTTTGTTGCACCGCTTATGCAACCATTGTTTTGATCATCTCCACCAGTTGGCCGTTTTTGAGATTCAATGTCCCTACTTCGCTACTGGTTTGCGGCCTGCTGACTTGGCGGTACTGGTGGTCAACGCCCGACGACGTCTTGGTGCACCTTCTGGTGGGTGGTTTCCACATTGTCATGGTTTTCGGTGGTGGTTTTCGATCTTGTGTGAACCATTGTGGCCCTTGAGTGATTGAGTCACTAGGATTGTTTGTCGAAAATTCTGAGATTTTGATGGAGGCCCTCCTTCTAGCGCCAAAATGCTGATACAAAGTTTGCACCAACTAAAGCGATTTGATTGACCTTGACGAAATCGGAACTAATATGTGCATGATTACGGGTAACCAACATTCAGTAAAAGGGTGACAGAAAGAGTTTTTAAAGTGGTTCGACGAGTTATACTCTAGAGCCTATGTCCACTATTTTTGTATTTTTGTGAGAGCTTACAATGATAATCTTAGAACAATTTGCTAACCCCTTTCTCATTGTTGAAGGGGGTTCATATATTGATTTTGTAAAAAGGAAAGAGCGAAAATAAAGGGATTACAATTAAGATTGAAATGCAACTTCGATATTCTAATGATTGAACATTAAGATTGTGCCAAGATTGCTGTCGATCTGATCCCTTCCGAGATATCCAGGATCTAAAGTTATATGTGAGTTGGTTGAACAACTGTTGGGATTGGTCGCAACTTTCTTGTGCTAGGTCGAGCTACAACTCGACGAGCTTATGCTGGGTCAGATAATCGATTGAGTTGAATTGATTCTGGATCGAGCTATAACCACGTAATTCCCTGAGCTTGATGGAAAAATCACACATAACACGAAGAATATAATTTTGGAATTCTTTTAAGGAAAGGGAATATTATTATTTCGTTATATATAGCTTCTCTTGTTTAGATTTTCTTATTTTTTTAGTAGTTCTAATTAAATTGAATTTCTTATTTTAGGTGTTTTAATTAAATTAGATTTCCTTTTTTTTTTTTTTTTTCATAGGAATCCTAGGGTTACATTTGTTAGACCCTTGTATGTTTTGATGCGTCCAAACTAGCAAAATAATTGTATAAGTAGAATGAAAACAAGAGTTTAATTTATTTTATAGTGTGGTTAGAATTGGTGGTCGAAGGATTAGACTTAATATTTGTTATCTAACTGTTGCTTTCATTTGTTAGACTTAATATTTGTATAGGAATCCCAGGGTTACATTTGTTAGACCCTTGTATGTTTTGATGTGTCAAAACTAGCAAAATAATTATATAAGTAGAATGAAAAACAAGAGTTTAATTTATTTTATGGTGTGGTTAGAATTGGTGGTCGAAGGATTAGACTTAATATTTATTATCTAACTTTTATCTTTCCATGTATAAAATGACACAAGCTTTGCTTTAGCTTATACATCCGAAAAATGTTGAGATGCAAGTTGTGCGTCGGTTTTAATCACTTTGAAATTCACCAGTGCCTCGTATGCATCTCTTTTGTGTGCATAAACAGAAACAAGATTCTAGCGCAATGGTGGCATGGGCGTTAATAGTCTGGTTCGACGATTTGTCTATGCCAGAGAACATGAAGAACATAAAACTTCACGGAGGATGCAAAAGACAATAAAGTAGAGTCATCTTGACTACATCTTCATCATCATCCCTTCTCTGATCAGTAGTGAGATAAACCACCTTCAAATCGTCATACATTATTGATAGTTGACCATTAAAGAATCATTGCCTAATTTTGTTTGGAGTGCCATCAGGTATTTAATTACAAATATGCCTATTTGCCTCAAATTTAAAACCATGTGATCAATCCAAACCACGGTTTTGAAACTCAAACCAAATCGACTGGTTCGACCAGGTTTCGGGGCCAACTTTGGTCCAAAAGCAATATAAACCCAACTTTACGCAATGAACTGCTTCGAATTGCTATTAGACCAATGTAATATTTAGGGAAAGGTGGATAAATTGGTTCACATTAAAAAAAAATCCCTAAAATCTCAATTCCATTTTCGTTTCTAATTCTTCAAATAAAATCCCAATTCGATCGACGTACTCATTGCTCAAACTGTCTTGCTCTTTAGAGGTGCTCTTATTTTTAGTTTTCAGGTAAATAATGAATCTTTTGCTTCAAATGTTAAGGAGAAGTTGTAGAAATTGAATAAATAGAATGGTATTTTCTAGAAATCGGTGAAAATGGAGTAGGGGAAGTGCTTATGCGATGTCTAGAGGGTTGGGAAAAGCAAGTGGATGTTGGAAACAACCGAAAAAACGATTGGAAAAATGCTGGGGTGGATTGCAGTTGCGACAACAATAGGGATGAGCACGAGCTGAGTCGGGGTCGGGGACCCCTGTCTCCAATCTTGGCTTGAGGGCCCAAGGGGATTCCTTGAACCCAGCCCGTCCCCAAGATGGGCATATAACGGAATCCCCCAACCCGGCCCTTGGGGAATTCAGGGATTGTATGATTATGGTTTTACTTTTACTCTATTTATTTTTTGGACCCAAATTTTTTATTTGCAAGAATATATATAACATATACAGTAACATTTACATATTTATTAGGTTATTATATTATGTATCAATAAATATAACATATGTATTAACATTTACATATATCTTAGGTAATTATATATATGTATAACATGTATATTAATGTAACACCCCACTTGAAATACGTAGCCATTGTTTATGGTATGGCCTAAAAGATTACTGAATTGCCCCTAAATGAGTTTGTATATTGCTCATGTTGTTTGGTTGGCTTTTGGTTGAGTTGATGTTTTGGGTTTGATTGAGTGTGTATCATGGAATTGATCAAGACTTGGCGGATTTTGGAGTTACAGCCTTCGCCGGGGCGAGGAAGAAGCTTCGCCGCGGCGATGTTGGTTCTGTGTTGGCGGTGTTGGTTCTGGAATGTTTTGCCGGGGCGACAGGAAGTTCTTCGCTGCGGTGACAGGACAGCAGAAAAGTTCCTTGAGTTTTCTAGAGAATTCTTCATAGGGGTAAAATGACCATTCTACCCCTAATTAGCAGGAAAAGTGGGGAGTAAAATGTAAGGAAATTTCATGGAGAATAGTGTTAAATGGGGGTGAGTTTGTAAAGAGTTAAAGGATAAAGGTGGAATTTTCAAGAAAGAGTAAGGGCAAAATGGGAAAGAGTGTATATTATATGAGCTAATAAGGGTTGAGTTCTCTAAACCCATTCATTGCACCCATTTCCACCGCCTCTTCATCTCCCATTTTCTCTCAATTCCTCACTCAATCTTCTAAGGGATTTTTGAGAGTTTTGAGTTGGAATTTGACAAAGAAGTGATCCTAAGCAAGAAGAGGTAAGAATCCCTACTTTAGAGATGAGTTTTATTCTTGTAAGGGTTAAGTTCTTACTAAGTTTATGCTTAGGAAATAAGGGAAAGCTATGGTCCAACAAGAGTAGAGAGCTTTAGTGGAGACTACTCAAGTATAAAGTAAGTAAATCCAACTCAAGCTAAAGTTTAAGAAATTCTTAAGTAGAGATTTATTTATGCATGTATATATGATGCTTGTTGAGAAAATTGAGTAGAGATATATGTCTACTTGTTGAGAAATTGAGTTGAGAAGAGTATTTATGTTATGTTTGTTGGATATTTCCTTTATGAGAAGTGTTTTTGATGTGTGATGAGAGAATGAAATTGAGTTGAAGTTGGAGGAGTTTTGTATGAATATTTTTTTGGGAGTGTTTTCCTGGGCAGGAATTATGACTATATAAGGGAGTTTTCCTCCCATTTTGGATGGTTAAAGAGAAAAGTAGAGTTATAGATAAGTAGAGCTTTGGTATGCACATGAGTTGTTTGATGAAATGCCTAAGTGAAATCTGCCCTGTCATTGCCGTGACTTTCTAAGTGATAGTTGGGCATCTTACGGATTGAACTGGGTTGAGACCAAACATCAAAGTTATAGCCCTGTCTCTAAGACTTAAAACGAGATAAAACCGTAGAAATCCGAGGTGTATAACTCAAGTTATGCCTTCTTGAGTGTGACCTGCGCAGAATGACTGTTTTGATGCAATATTGCATTTGGCATTTCATAAGTGCATTAATGAGTATGAACCATCCATATGCATTAATTGTGCATTGAGAAGTAGTTTGAGAAAGAATAGAGAATGTTGAGTATGAGCTACCTTATGAGTACTAGCTTAAGAGTAGAGAATTTTGAGTATAAGCTATATTATGAGTAATAGTTTGAGTGAGAAAGAGTAGAGAATGTTGAGAATAGCAACTCTTAAGAGTAAAGAGAATGAGAACACTTTGATAGTAAAGAGAAAGAGATCGAGCACTAGAAGAGAGAAAAGTGCTACAGAAGATAATAGAGTAAGTTGTGCGATGGGGAACCTGTGAGTGATGAGTAGAGTCACGAGAGTGGGTGCTTTGTGATCCCCAGTCGTGCCTCCGGTCAGATGAGGCTGTGACCGTCACGCAGAGTGGAACATAAGGTTCTAGCCGTGCCTCCGGTAAGATGGGGCCGTGACATTCAGAGAGAGAGAGAATACACTCACATGGCCAAAGGTTCCGAATCCATGCATGACTAAATCCGATCGGTAGTGAAATGAGCGGAAGTCACATAGAGTGGTAGCGCCCAGCCGTGCCTCCGATCAGATGAGGTCGTGACATTCCAATGAGTAAGAATGAGAAAGAACAGAAATAGAAAGAACAGAGATGAGAAAAGCTAAGAGTTAAGTTATATTATGAGTACTAGCTTGAGTATGAGTACTAGCGTGAGAAAGAGATGAGCAAACATGAGAAAGAATAAGAGAGAGATAAGAGCATAGAGTAGGTTATGCGATGGGGAACCCGTGAGTAATGGGTAGAGTATTCCCGCATGTACGCCGCATTGAGAGAGAGCGGCATGAGCATGAGAAAGAGAAGTGGTGTAGCCCGTGAGAGTGCATGTGGATGAGGGCTATACCTGAGTACCCGAGAGAGAGATTATACACTCACATGGCAAAAGGTTTCGAATCCATGCATAACCAAGTCCGATCGGCTAGAATGAGGAGAAGTCACATAGAGCGGGAGCGAATCCTGGTTGTGCCTCCGGTAAGATGAGGCCGTGACTACTAAAGAGAGTTAACAGAAAAGAATTATGAGAAACAGAAACAGAAATGAGAATGAGATAATTGAAAGAATTAAAGAATGAGAAAGCTTGAGAAAGCTTGAGAAAGAATGAGATAGAAAGAGAGAGAGAGTATGAGAAAGAATGCGGAAGTTTGAGCTAATAAGAATAGAGAATAGAAGAAAGAAACATGCAATTCTTTTGTATTAATTGCATGTAGAGCTTATACAGGCGAGAACCATGATTTTTCCTTCATGGTGAGTATGATGAGAATAAGAGAGAACCACGATTTTCCTTCATGGTGAGTAAGAATAAGAGAAAAAGAACAGAAAGAAAGAAAGAAAAAAGAGCAGAGCAGAGTTAAAGGAGAATAACAGTATTAGAAAGAAAGAAGAAGACAGTGAGAAATAGAAATAGAAGAACAGTAAAGTAAGAAAAGAACCAAAGAGTGAGTTACGGGGACAGGTAGTAGAGGATTTACTTACTGAGCATTGTTGTGCTCACCCCGTTGTTCTTCTCTGTTTTGCAGGAAATAGGAGCAGCGGTCGGATGGATGTCGAGGAGCGAAGAGTATTGGCACCACTGTCCACTAGCTATGATATTTTGTATTAATTAGAAAGTTTTTAAATACATAGTCTTTTGTATTTGTAAAGAATTATATTTTATGAGTAAAGAAAAATTTGAGCGTACTATTTTCTATACGCTATGTATATCTATAATTTACATAGTATGTATTATAAGAATAGTAGTAAAGAGGAGGTGTTACATACCGGCTCTAGTGTACCTATCCTAACAATCTCCCACTTGAACTATAGCCAATCATTCATTTATTTTATACCAAATGATGCTAAGTGCTTATCATGCTTCTGCTATGACAGAGCTTTCATCAGTGGGTCTAATACATTGTCATCGGTAGGTACTTTGCAAATTTGCACATCACCCTTTTGAACAATTTCTCTAATCTATTGGTATCATCTGAGTATATGTTTGGATTGCTCGTCAGATTGTGGTTCCTTAGCCTAAGCTATGACACCATTGTTGTCACAATAAAGCTTTACCGGATCAATAGTGCTTGGAACCACTTCAAGTTCTAAAATGAACTTCTTGATCCAAACCACCTTTTTAGCCACATCAGATAATGCTATGTACTCAGCTTCCACTATAGAATCCACCATAGTGCTTTGTTTTAAACTTTTCTAACTCACTGCAACCTCATTTAGACAAAACACATACCCTGACTATGATCGAAAATCATCCTTGTTAGTTTGGAAACTAGCTTCACTGTATCCTCTTATAGTGAGCTCATCTTCCTCTCCATAAACCAAGAATGCATCCTTAGTCCTTTTCGGGTACTTAAGGATATTCTTGATAGCTGTCTAGTGTTGTTCATCTAGATCGGATTGATATCTGTTTCAAATGCTCAAGGTCATGACACATCTATCTGAGTACATAACATAGCGTACATGATAACCAAGTCTCTTTAGGCCAAGCAACTTACGAGATCTATCACGATAGATCTTAACACCGAGGATGTGGACTACTTCTCTTAAGTCCTTCATAGACAAGCACTTGGATAACCAAGTCTTTACCGATTGCAATGCATTATTCTCAATGATTAGTATGTCATTGACATATAATACTAGGAATGTAACTACGCTCCCATTGAATTTCTTGTACACACAAGGCTTGTCTTTGTTTTTTATGATTATGAATTCCTTAGTGACTTCATCGAAATGAATGTTCTAGCTCCTAGATGCTTGCTTGAGTTCACAAATGGATCTCTACAAATTGCATACCTTTCTTCCTTGTCCATCAAGAACGAAACCATTGGGTTGCATTATATAAATGTCCTCTATAAGGTTTCCATTTATGAAAGCAATTTTGACATCCATCTGCCAAATCTCATAGTCATGGTATGCAATAATCGCAAGCATAATCCAGCTGGACTTTAACATCGCAATTGGAGAAAATGTTTCATCATAGTCAATGCCATGTTTTTATCTAAAACCTTTAGCAACCAGTCATGCTATATAGGTTTGTACGTTACCATCCATGTTAATCTTCTTCTTGAAGACCCATTTACACCCTATGGATTTTACCTTTCGGGTGGATCCACCAAAGCCCATACTTGGTTTTGGTACATGAAGTCCATCTCAGATTTCATGGCTTCTAACTATTATGTGGAATTTGGATCCGATAAAGCGTCATCGAAGGTTCTGGGTTCATTGTCTTGATAGACTAGTACGTTACTGAGCTAAGTCACTAGAAAACCATATCTCTCAGGCTTGCGACGTACTCTCCCAGATCTACACAACTCTTGTGTTATCTAAAGTGGTTCACTTTGTTTCATATTATGTGGAGTGACCTTCTCACAATGTTCAACCACTTTAGGAGGCACATCGTCCTGTCCATCATCTATTGCATCTTGTGAATTTGGAACTTCATACAGTTCTATTTTCCTCCCATTATCTCTTCTTAGAAGGAATTCCTTCTTTAAGAAGACCCTAGTACGAGCAACAAAAATTGTGTGCTCAATTAGATGGTGGAAGTAGTATCATCTACTCTCTTTAGGATACCCCACAAAATTGCATTTTTCAGATTTTGAGGTAAGTTTGTTCGAAGTCAATTTCTTGACATAAGCGTCACAACCCAAAACTTTCAGATAAGAAAAAATGGGTTTTTGTCCATTCCATAATTCATATGGCGTCTTATCTACAAACTTTGACGGTACACAATTCAGTGTATAAGTAGCGGCCTCTAGGGCATAGCCCCAAAACGATGTGGTTAAATCTATAAAACTCATCATAGATTGAACCATATCTAACAAGGTTCGATTCCTCCTTTTAGAAACTCCATTGTGCTGAGATGTGCAAAGAGGAGTGAGTTGAGATACTATCCCACAATCCTTCAAGTATGCATCAAACTTTGAGCTCAAGTATTCTCCTCCCTTATTAGATTGGAGAAGCTTCATATTCTTGCCTAGTTGATTTTGTACTTCATTCCTAAATTCTTTGAACTTGTCAAAGAACTCATATTTATATCCATTAAGTAGACGTAACCAAATTACTAAAGTCATCAGCAAAAAGTGATGAAGTAAGAATATCTACCTCTAGCTTGTACTGTTAGTGGTCCACATACATCACTATAGATGATGCCTAATAGTTTTGTAGCCCTTTCACTATGTCCAGTGAAAGGCGACTTGGTTATTTTTCCTAATAGGCATGACTTGCATTTCTCATAAGACTACAAGTCAAATGGGTCCAAAACTTCATCTTTGTGGAGCGTTACGATGCAAATCTGGTTAACATGGCTCAGCTTACAGTGCCAAAGATATGCCTGATTAAAGTCATCATTCTTGGCCTTCTTATTCTCCAGATTGAATATTTCATTATTAATTAAGTCCTAAATATACAGACCATTATGTAATCTAACACTTCCATAATGAATACCATTTATGTTGGAATAGGTTCCCTAGAGCCAATAAATTATTGTGAAATTGACTCTTTGTAATAATGTTTATTAATAAATAAAAGGCATTATCTACTATATCATGCAAATCATAATTGTATGGATTGTTATATGTCCTTAGGATGGTAAAACTGTGGTGAGGGTATCAAGTGTTTCAAATTTTGAAAATCTTGATAGTGAGAACGTTATGATCACATATGGTGGCCATGCTAGAAATTTCCGTAGTCCAAGTATTATTTTGACCAAGGGCACAGATAATATGGTAAGGCTATCATAGTGTTGAACGACCTTGTCAAAAGGCAGTGACTGATCTCACTTGTCAAGGTTGTTTGCCAACAACCTGGTGTAACACATGGGTGCTTGCTGTAGGCAAGTTCACTAGACTGGCCCACCAGAGGATTTCATATAAGTGGTAACCCCAGTGTCTATGAAACAAATCCTCTAACGAATAGTGGTGCATGTGATCCTTAGACTTGAGATCATTGGAGCTCATTGTGCATTGATTGGTGTAGTTTGACACTAGCCTAACATAGTTCTATTTAGAGCTATCAATACAGTAGTGATTAACTGCATCGAGGAGTATATCAAGACTATGGTGGATCGACAGAGGATTCATCACTCTCGGGTACAAGAGAAGTTATCTCACGGCGCAATTTAATAAATGGCAATGACACTAAAGCTGTGGCCACAGTGGGATTGAGTTGTTGCTCAATCTAATTTATTATTTCAGTCATTGGTCCAACAACTGAATACAAAGACATCGAGGATAACTGGGGTTGACACTATTTCTATACCTCAGTCTCGATGAGATAACAAATGATGAAAGGATTTGATTGCATAGTAACCATATCGTTGATAGGTAGCTAGTTTGCTGAATTCGAATCTATCGGGTGGCCATGATGCCTTGCTAGGGGCCAATCTTGGTCTGTGTGTAGTGAAACGATTGATTGGCGTCAATCGTGATACTACTCACTGCCGGTATGATGAGGAGCCTATGGGCCACACACTTAGGAGACAGTTTAAGGATGGTTAACTACGTAAGGATATATTCATCTTTTAGATGAAAAGGCATATTGGTTATTTTGCTGTGTAATTAAATTTACTGAGGTTCTAGCCTGTGTCCAATTTTATTATTGGAACAATTTAGCAAAATTACAAATTTAATTATTGAAGTTAATATTAATATTTATATTAATATTTAAATAAATAATTAAACATGGACCTATGTAAAATTCCACCTAAGTTTGGGTTGTTGCAAAACATTGGGGGTGGAATGGATATTTTGCTTTTCTATATAAAGAATGCAAGAATAGGTTTTAATGGCATTCTCATTTTCAGCTGTGGGTGAGTGAACTTTTGAGAGAAATATTTTCTCTCTTCCTCTCTTCACTCTTTCTTCCAAACCTTGATTCCTTAAAGCCAAGGATTGATTCTAGCAAAATCAATCTTTGGTCTCTGTCGTACTGTCTTCATATGGACGATGTGAGTTCGATTCTATTCTTGGATCGATAGCAAAATCGCGTTCAGAGATATTGATGGAGTCACCAAACGCTGGTATAATCTAGTCCTTGCTTGGATCTGTGTTATTTCAATTTAAGCATGTAATATATATATATATATATATATATATATATATATATATATCAAACCCTGATCTTGGCAAAATTAGAGTAATCGATTGGCAATAATTTTTGTTTTTTACTGCCTCTGCAAAGAAAATGATCCATTAGTAATCAAAAATTGATATCCATTACTGTCCAAATTGGCAGACACACAAATTATGTTCTTTGAAATTGAAGGCACATAATAACAATCCAAAATTTCTAATACAAGGCCTGAAGGCAAAGATAAATAATAACTTCCTATAGCCAATGCAGCAACTCGCGCTTCATTTCCAACTCATAGGTCCACCGCTCCTCGACTGAGCGATCAACTCTGTCGCAGTCTCTGCACAGAAGTGCAAATATGAGAACCACATCCAGTGTCAATGACCCAAGATGTAATAGGAGAAAGGTTTATTTCAATCATATGCATACCTTTAGAAGAAGATGTAGAATTCTTCTTGTTGTTTGCTAGGAAAGCCTTGCAATATTTTCTCCAATGGTCATACTTGCCACAATAGAAGCAAACCACCTTCCCATCCTTGTCCACACCTTCAATAGGCCTCAGAACATCTTGGGTTTTAGATTTAAACCTAGGAATGGCCTTAGTCTTTCTTTTGCCTTATTTACCCCTTCATTTCCCAAGTGTAACAGCAACTGACAACAATGGTTTGGATTTTTGCATATCCTTCTCTATTGTTTTTAGCATACTCAGAAGCTTTAAGAGAGACTTCCCCATTGCATTCATATTGAAGTTCAATATGAATTGGGAAAAGGAGTCAGGCAAAGATTGCAGAACAAGGTCCATAGAAAGTTTTGCATCCATGACAAAACCCAAAGTCTCAAGCCTCTGAATGTAACCAATCATCTTGATTACATGCGGGCCAACTTGGGCTCCTTAGCCATTTGACATCTAAACAATGCCTTCAAGGCCTCATACTGTTCATGTCTAGCACGATTCTAAAAGAGTTCTTTGAGATTTGTGATGATAGAACTAACATCCAAATGCTTATGTTGCTCTTGCAGATCAGATGTCATTGATGCCAGCAACAAACACTGTACAATGTTAACATCATCGAGATACTTTTGATAAGTATCTCTTGCTTCCTAAGTAGCCTTAGGTTCACATGCTTCCATAATAGGCTCATCAATGATGTACAATTTCTTCTTTGACTTAAGTATAATCCTAAGATTTCGATACTAGTTAGTGAAGTTTGTGCTATCAAACCTATTATCCTTTTTGATGATAGATTGCAGTGATAGGGTATACATCATTATGAAGTGTGAATCTACAATATTGCAAAATAAATAGAGTTAATATTATATTATATTAGTTAATAAGGCCTTTGATTAATTAATAACTACTGCTATTTTACTCAAGCTTTAATAGCTGTCACTATTAAACTTTGGAAGGCCCTGTTGGTCTCCCTAGTGGACCGAAATCCCATCATTTCTATTTCAAACTTTCGCAGGGATGAACAAGCTAAAATAGAATGATTAGGTGGGTCAACAAACTTTAATTTACATCATTTAATAGCATCAACTATTAAACTCAAATGCAAACAAACCAATTACACAATCTAATGGCACCAACCATTGTCCTCAAGTGTAATTTTTGGATTAGTGAGTTGGACACTACATGTCGCCATGTGCCTCAATCAAATGTGCTACTCTACTATGCCTCTAGTGTATTTATCAACCTTTGCAGAGGCGAACATGCAAAATACACCTAGTTAAGTCTAACCCATCATTATTAAGGAAAACTCCAATGAATGATTAACCTCCCACTGATAGAAGTGTACCCTTTGCGGGGGCAAACATGGTCATGATGAATAGTGGTTTGATTAATCCCATAGTGATGGAAGGCACGTGGTTGTTTATGACTTAATATCTTAACGAAGGGTTTTGATTTATTGTCTCACAAATTTTATTATCTTATTAGCATGTTATAGTCCGACATGTTAAATCATTCAACCTTAGCATGCTTTCTATGACAATAAAGTAAACGTGTTGATACATGACCAATCTAAAACTAAATTCCTCGAGCTTTGAGGAATTGGTAGGACAACATATGTTCAAGCAAATAATTACAAAACTATATAAAAGTCTTTGGGACATGCTTCACGCCATCGATTTATCTTCTTTACAACAATGATTTTTCAATTAATAAAACCTATTCTAATTTACATCAAATAAAGTAGAAACCTCTAGTTACATTTGAGGGGATTTAGGTGAGAAGAGAATTACATTGAGAGTAAAGAGGTAGGTAGGACACGCAAGTCATATTTAATAAAATTTTATTACAAGCATTCAATCTCATAAACAAATTAAATACAATAAACCTAAGGTCGATGGTCGAGTATCAAACACCATGCATAATGAGACATCAATCAGTTATAGCCTATCATTCAAAAATCAGATTTGAATTTACGAGGTAAAATTCTGATTACTCCTTTTAATTTTACATAATTTTCGTTGGTCCCTAAACTTGTAAAACTTGCATTTTAGTCCCTATCTAGTGAAAACACGAACTAGATAGTCCAGAGTGGCAACAACTGCTCTATTTTATAATGGCTCAGCAAAAAAAGTTCAAAATGCCAATTTGACAATCCCCGAAACGCCCTTCTCCCACAACAATGTGAGAATGCCTTTGCCCTTTTATTTCTACCACGAAAGCATGTAGGGAAACTCCCATAATTGGGTTGTTGTTCTTAGCAACATGCATTATCCCTGTAGCCCGAAAACGGGTTGCTCCCACTAGGTTGTGCACAGTAATGTGTAGCCATAACTCCATGGGCTGCTGCACACATGAGTGCTCATCCTTGGCTTTTCATCGGTATGGCCGTATGCATCCATGCATAGGCCACTTGCACACTTAAGCATTTAGCCAATGGCCTTACTATGGCATGCCTTGTGATGCAATGCACGACCAGTTCAATGCAGGTTTTGCGTGGCAATGTGTAATCTTCCGCGCGCTACCCCAGGGATAGTGGTACGCGCAACCAAGGATAGTGGGCTGCACACTACAACACTTAGCTATGGATAGTCACGTGCGGCTAAGGCAGGCACTGTGCGAGGCAATGTACTGCAGCAAGTAAACCACCAATATTCGATTTTAAAACTTAAACCAACAATTATTCACTAGTAAAATAAAATCCAGATTATAATCAATTAAAATATTTTTCATACAATTAATTATAACAACCCTAAATCATGCAATCTATCAAATCATAGTTTAAAATAAATACAATAAATTGTATATATCGAATCTAAGCTCTGATACCATTGTAGGGTTTTTTATTGAATAAACGCGGAATAAAATAAATTTTTTCTTCTATTTAATCGAATTCCCATGATTAGGATTATATAACAAAACCCATTAATAAAACCTAATTAATCATACAAGGTTTAATTCAATACCTGAGTTGGTGGCTCCTTCAAACGGATTCGGATTTGGACTTCACAAATCGATTCAAGCGTAGAATCGAGCAAGATAGTATCCACACAAAAAGCAGGATGGGAATCACAAGCGAATTAACTGCTATATTAATTGGTTTGCCTTAAGAGAGAACACGAAATTGAGAGAAAAAGTATTCTCTTTGCAAGGGGGCAGCGGCTAGGGTTTTGTTGAATAATGAATTATTGTTGTTAAAATCTTCTATTCCTTTCTTTATATAGTGAGGGATAAAATATCCCTTATTTAGAATAGGAATATTACTATTCCTATTTGGAATAGCTTTCCAATTAAAATATAATCTAAATAAATATATAAATATATATTTATTCATATATTTCATTATGGTATTTAAATATATTTAAATTAATTAAATATATTCCATATTAATATTAATGTTTTACATCAATATTAATATACTTATAATTTTGCTAAATTAACTTCGATATAAATATTGAATATTGGCAACGACCCCAATGAATTTAATCGCACAACAAAAGTACCAAAATGCCCATTTCATCCAAAAGACAAAATTACCCTTCATTTCATTATTCTCCTTAAACTACTTTTAACGTGTGTGACCCATAGGCTCTTTGTTATGTTGGTAGTGACCGGATTCATAATCAAGCATCAACTAATTAGTGATCCGTACACCAATCAAGATTGACCTCTAGCAAGGCATCGTGATTACTCAACAAAAAAAGATTCAACGAAGTTGCTACCTTTCAATAATATAATTATCGTGCAATTCAAATCCCTTCATCATCATTTATTTCATGAAGGTTTGAAGTACAGACGTAGTGTCAACTTCAATCATTTTACCTTGATACGTTTGCATTCGGTTATCGAATCGATGACCAAATAAAATTGGATTTGAGCACCGGCTCAATTCCGTTGTGGCCACATATTTGCAATCATAGTTACTAACCAAATAGCTTAGCGAAATAATTTCTCCTATACCCAGGAGTGATGAATCTTTTATTGATTCACCATAGCCACATTGCACTTTTCGATGTAACCAACCACTACCGTATTGATAACCCTAAATAGGCTATGTTATGCTAGTGTCAAATTACACCAATATTTACACAGGGTGCTTTGGTGATCTCAAGTCCAAAGATCACATGCACCACCATCCGTTAAAGGATATATTCCATAGACACTAGGGTTACCATTTTTATGGAATCCTCTGATGGATCAGTCCAATGAAGTTGTCAATAACAAGCACTCATGCGCCACACTAGGTTGTCACCAAACAACCTTAACATGTGAGAACTGTCATTATCCTTCAGTAGGATCGTTCAACGCTATGATGGCCTTACCTTATAATCTGTGTCCTTGGTCAGATTTATACTGAGGCTACAGACGACTTTAGAATGACCACCATATGTGATCATAGGGTCTTCACAGTTAAGATTTGAAACACTTAATTCCCTTGTCATGGTTCAACCCTTCTAAGGAGATATATATATATACATATATATATATATATATATATATATGCACATACACACAAATATATAAACAAGTGCTATGATATAGAATTTATGTCTTTATTAGTATTCAATATAATATTACAAGAGTCTAATATTATTGGCTCTAGTGCACTTACCCTAACAAACCTTGTCCCCAAGCCCAACCCAAAGCCCAGGGGGATTCCCTGAATTTGGCCTGATCCTTGAACGGGGATTTTGGGGAATCCTTGAACTCCCTGTGAAAAGTATAAAAAAAAGATCCTCTTTTTTTTTTTTTTTTTTTTTTTAAATTATTATAAAGTCTCTTAAGTCTTATCAAGTTATCATAAAATATGTCTCTTATGAAATGATACATTATGTCTGATAATCCTAGGATTATACTATTTTCTTTATGCTTTTTGTAGAATTTTGGATACTTCTTATTAAGTTTTGTGCCGGAATTACTACTTAAATTTGTATATTTTATGTTTCAGGTCAAAACGTGTAGTTGGAGCGAAACCAAGCTAAAATGAGGTTTTGGACTCAGAATCAAGCAAAATTCAGGAATCGGGGGAATTCTGATGCTGATTGGAAGCACTGAGAAGTTTGTTCCTATTGGGGATCACAAAGATCGAAGACTCAAGCGAAGAAGCAAGCGGAGGGCAGTTTCATAATTTTAGCAAAATTTAGCAAGAGTTCGCCGTGGCAAGGTTCTTTCTTCGTCGTGGCAAGCTAGCCTCTGGTTGGATGGTTCAGCAAAATTCAAATCGAAAGCTGCAAAAATCTATTTTTGTAAAACGTTGCGTTTTACTTGTATTGAATTAGTTCCTAGGGTTTTTGGCTGACTATTTAAGAGAGACTTAGTTCATTTTTTGGGGGGGTCGACATGTTTAGATAAGAGGAAGAGGGGAAGGAGATTTGAAGAATTTGGGTCTCCAAAATATGGAAGAATTCATTCCTCTTTCTATTTCTAATATGTTGAACTCCACATTTATAGTTTATGTGATGTTTTTCTTTATTTTGAGCATGAACTAACTCACTTTTGGGTTAGAGTTTTGATGTAACTTGGATTACAATTGTTTAGTCTATAAATTTGTGTTGTTTTTGAGTTCTATTGCTTGGATTATGTGTTTATTCTTGTTCTTAATGCAATTGGATGTTGGTTTCTTTTGATTCAATTGAATGCTGAGCATGATGAGATTGAGAAGTGATTCATTTGTTAGCTTCTTAGAGTAAACACCGTAGATTAAGCAAATGCTAGATATAGGTTTAGCGATCAATGAAACCTTTATAGGATTCCATTTAGCTTGATAGGCCTTGAACTATTAACCTTCATTTTGTTGGGGGCGAAAGCTTAATAGGTATAGGTAGGAGAATATAGCCTGAGAAGTTATATTCTACAACTTAAGGAATTTGATTTACAATCCTTGCATGTAAATTTGGAACCAATAGCAATTGTAGGTTAAACTAGAGTATCCTAGTGAAGTCGAACCCTAACCTTTTTTGCCTTGATTTGAATTTGTGTTGATTAGTTTAGTGTTAATCTTAGTTGTTTGATTTTGTGTTTTAATTCTAGCTTTACTTTCCCCCACAATTCCAACATTTTTATATTCTTCAATTAGTAATAGGATTAGGAAACTCGGTAATTAGCACGCAATCCTCATGGGAATGATACTCTACTTCATCATTTTATTACTTTTTGCGACTAGTGTACTTGCTACATATGCATGTTTGTCAAACCACGCATCAATGTCTATTAGATAAATGATAGATTATGTCTATTTAAGATATAATTTTTCTTAAATATGTTGAGAGAAAGAGAGAGAGAGAGAGAGAGAGAGAGAGTGAGAGAGAAATAGTTAGAAATTTATAGTGGTTCGGAGCTATATCCATAAGCCTTCTACATCCACTTCTTCAAGACAACCCAACTCCATGGCGTCCTTTGTCTCATATACTTTTTATGATTATGATTCTGGTGAAGAGAAGGGAGTTCTCTCATCTACTTAATAAGACTCCATGGTGCCATACTATGCTATCATATCGTCCGATGAAGTGGCAATAGACTTCAATTGAGCAAGGAAAAGCAGTTCCGCGCTCAGACTATCTTCTACTCCTAGAATCGGTTACTGATCGGAGAGAAAATCTCACTTCACAACAAAATAAAAGAAGAGTTTATTTATGCCAAGTCAGCTTCAAAGCAAGAAGGCAATTTCGTTGAATACAAAGGGAAACCTCAAAAGAGGGCAGTTGAATCTGCAACTAATTGTTGACCCCATTCATATACTTTCTTTTTATTGTTGGCCTAGCTTTGCCAAAGAGGCTCATTTTCAAAGAATTGATTCCACTTCTAGATCTTGAATGTGGGGAAAGTATAAAGTGAAAGTCTCAAACTATTCCTTAGGCGGTTGACTACTCTTTACATTGCAGAAGGGAAGACAAGAAAGACAAGGGCATACGAGCCGACTAACTATTTAAGCTGACTCTGATATGCCTTCCTTTTCTTGAGGCTGACTTCCAGTTCCAAGATGCCTCTTATAGGTCCCATCTTCGGCGAAAGAAGTTTGATCGTCTACGGAAGATGATTCCTTGGTATCAGACTTTATTATCACATCATCCGATGAAGTAAGCTACATCTGTTACTAAAGCAGCTTTTGACTGAGCAGTAGAAAATGATTCAAAAATAGAACCCGATTCCATGGCAACATCCAATGGGGAAAAAAGTGCTTTGCCGTGGCCGACTTTCATTCAAATGGTGAGTCCATACATTCTTCTAGCTGAAGCACACCTTATAGAAAGGAAAAAAGTCCTAAAAGGAAAGACCCACCCTAGACTAGAAAAGGCATTCTTTCATCGGTAAAAGGATCCTTGCTCCGGGCAACTTAGGGCCTATTTAGATATGTAGCCCTACCTCTTAAAGCGAAAGGAATGTATTCATCCAGAATATGCACTTTTTTAAGCGGGAGGAGAAAGAAGTCAGGTTCAGAAAAAAGAAAGAATCAGAAGCCATTGGAAGTGATCGAACCTTAGTCCCTCAAGGGTCTTTCTTTACGTTGTCAGGGACCCAAACTAAAAGGTGAGGGAGAAGCAAACCGAACGAATAAATTCAAGAACCTAATGGATCAATCGAACTCATGCATAGCTTTAGCCGCATATCAGTTGCGCTCAATATACGACTGTTGGATCAGATCTTTCCAGTTTCAGTATTCTAGAAGCTAGAGGTAGAGCTATGAGCTAGTATTATGGAGGCCGGGCATTTGTGAGTTAGTTAGCTAGTCCTAGTAATAGGCTAAAGGGATATCACTAGTTCCTAACTAGGCGAGAGTCAAGTCAAGATAAGATTGAAAATTGACTAGTAGTCCCTCCAAATCTGCAAGTTGCTAGTACGCGTGTAAATCCCTTAATTGTGTTGGCAGTGGTTATGCATTAGATGATCACACTGATTACGTGATCACCTTAGGGTCTAAAACTAGTAAGTCTATCTAAAGGGAGGTAATCACGCAAAAAAGTCTCCCTTTTGCTCCAAGTACAGTAACGTCTAGCATGCAGTTGGGCTCTCAGGATGTGGACCGGGCCATTAGAACTTCTGAAAGGGAAGATGGGCGAATTGATTGACCACGACATGAGCGCTGTGGAAGCATCTCCAACGATTAATAGGGTACCTACCTGAAAGCCCCCTCTCGCCAATAGAGGAAGACGCAAACCGAGGCTATAATCAGGGAGATCTACGTATCTAAGGGAACCCAACCTCCTTGAAGTTCCACTAGAATCAGATTGTGCCAATACAATAGTTTTCACAAGGATTTCGCCTCACACACTTAGATTTACAAGATTGCATTTAGTTTTATAAGATTGCACCACTAAGGTTATAATCAAAGTGTTTGTGAATAATTGCCCCTTGTCTATAGGCTTATACACAATAAGAACAAATATTCGCTCAAAGATTAACAAGATGAGTACAAGTGAGAGTAAGTGATTTGGATTTTGATCTCAAGGGATTATATGAGAATGGTCTCTGATTTGATATGTCTCTTCTCTTCTCTTTTGCATAAAAACCTTGAGTTTTTATATCCCTTAAAAGAATTAGTTGTTGCTTCATTTAATGTAGCTCTAATAAAGCCCACAGACATAGAGGAACATTTGTTCCATAATCGCGAACGGTTATTCTTGACACAACAGATATGTTTCTCAGATCTAGGGTTTTTAGAATGGATGTTCCCCCACGCCATATGATCGTGCGAAGACACTACACAGTCATCCCACCATGCAGAATAGCCTTACCCAAATTGCTCTTCCAAATCCATAAGATTTTCCAGAAGCAACCACAACTTCTTGGAAATTTGATTTGCAGAACTCTTCAGATAGGAATGGTCGTTCCACCATGTAGAGTGGTTGTGTCTCTTTTGATACATGAGTTTTGACTTTGAAAAATAGTCAAGAGCATGAAGGATTCTGAACTTGAAAATCTTGACTTTTGATTTGAATGGAATGGTTATGTAGGTGCCAAAAATTTTGGCAAGGTGATGAGTGACCATGAGGAATGAGATTATGCAACAAGGCACGTTCATTTGGGCAGTTTTCTTCTAATGAACGGACGTGCCTTTATTGCTTACAGTTGTACCTTTTTAAAATTTTGCTTTAGCATGGTCATACCACCTAACAAGTTTGGTTTGGTTTGGTTTGGTTTGACTTGTGTCATACCTTTGTTAGAGTAGGTGCCCTAGAGCCAATCAATTATTGTAAAATTGACTCTGTAAGAAATGTTTATTTATCAATAAAAGGCATATTCTTCTATATCGTGTATGTAATGATATATGTCCTTAGGATGGTAGAACAATGACGAGGGTATCAAGTGTTTCAAATCTTGATAGTGAGAACCCTATGATCACATATGGTGGCCATTCTAGAAACATCCGTAGCCCCAGTATTATTCTAACAAAGGACACAGATAATACGATAAGGCTATCATAGTGTTGAACGACCCTGTCGAAAGGCAGTGACTGATCTCACTTGTCAAGGTTGTTTGCTGACAACCTGGTGCAACGCATGGGTGCTTGCTAGAGGCAAGTTTACTGGACAGACCCACCAGAGGATTCCATATGGATGGTAACCCCAATTTCTGTGGAATAAATCCTCTAATGGATGGTGGTGCATGTGATCCTTAGACTTGAGATCACCGGAGCGCCCTGTGCACCAATTGGTGTAGGTTGACACTAGCCCAACATAGTTCTATTCAGAGCTATCAATACGGTAGTGATTGGCTACATTGAGAAGTGTATCGAGACTATGATGGATTGACAAATGATTCATCACTCCTTGGTACGGGAGAAGTTATCTCACTGGGTAATTCAGTAAATGACAATAACACTAAATCTGTGGCCACAGTTGGATTGAGTTGATGCTCAATCCAATTTAATATTCTTGTCATTGGTCTAGTAACTTAATACAAACATGTCGAGGATATCTGAGGTTGACACTATTTCTGTACCTCAGTTTCGATGAGATAACAGTTGATAAAAAGATTTGATTGCACGGTAACCATATCGTTGACAGGCTGCGATTTCGCTAAATCTGAATCTATCGGGTGGCCATGATGCCTTACTAGGGGCCAATCTTGGTCTGTGTGTAATGAGACGATTAATTAGTGTTAATCATGATACTACACACTACCGATATGATGAGGAGCCTACAAGTCACACACTTAGAAGATAATTTAAGAATCAATTTGTGAGAAGGGTATTTTCGTCTTTTTGGACGAAAGGGTATTTTGGTAATTTCACAGTGTAATTAAATTTGCTGAGGTTATTGCCTATATTTAATTTTAATATTAAAATTAATTTAGTGAGATTATATTTAAATATATCTATGTATATATTTAAATGAATTATTATTATTAATTGAATGTTAATATATTATTATATATTAATTGATTTTAATTATAATAATAATTAATTAATTAAAATACCATAAAGGGTGTGTTTGGTTGCAAGGGTGAACTAGGGTTGGAGCCCATGGCTATTCCTAGGTGGAATAGGGTTTTAATTGTTGCATTATATAAGTGCAACTTAAAATTAAAACATAAGAGAATTATTCATTCAATTAAAACACTAGCCACCCTATCTCTATCTCTCTTTAGAAGAAAAATTTTCTTGTTCTTCTTTCTTGATTCTTGAAGCCCTTAATTGTTCTAGCAAAATAATCAAGGGTTCTTCAGATTATCTTCGTGTGGACTTCTGTGAGTACGATCCTACTTTGGATCGATTGGCAAAAAATCACGTGAACAGTAGGTGGTAAACAGTAATCGTGAATAGTAAGTGTGAACAATCGTGAACAGTAGATGGTGAACAGTAACCGTAAACAGTATTCGTGTTCGAAATTAGAGATATTCGAAGGAGCCTCCAAATGTGCGTAAGTGTTCTAATCTTTAAATGGATTTACTTTATACAGATTTTATTTATAAACATGTAAACGGTATAATATATACTCGGATCTAGGCAAAGAAAGGTAATTGATTTACCGATTGAATTTTTGTTTTCCGTTGCGTATGGTAGATCAATTACTGACAACCTTAGTATGTTTTGGTTAGTGATCAATCAAGTTTTTGGATAATTTTGGCACATCAAAACACAAGACAAGTCAACAAAATTATTAAAGAGAATTTAAGATAAATTCTAAATAAATAACTACCATAATTTATTATTAATTAATTTAAATGTCTTGATACATATATATTAGAGTAAATGACTTTTCCTCACCCAAATAATGGCTTAATGACACTTTTCCGGCCACAGACTTTTAAAATACCACTTTACTATCCAAATTTATATTTGTTTCTGATTTCGACATCGTTGCGATCCCATCCCACCACCATTCTCTTATCTGATCATCACTCACCAAAATCCCTTAAACCCTACACCCGTGGACCCCATCAATCACCAGCAATCAAGCGATTAGGGTTTACAAAGCCGCCCCACTCAAGTCAAATTCCAATTAATCCCAACCACCAAAATCCAACATTCCACCACCTGAAGACTCATTGGCCTCCCCTCTTCAAAAACCCCAATAGCCTGGACCAAGTTTGCTCTTTGTTCGCCGCCAGAATATGAATTTGTGTAGTAAAGTGGTATTTTAAAAGTTTGGGGGTAGGAAAGTGTCATTAAGACATTATTTGTGTGGGAAAAAGTCTTTAACTCTATATATTATGTATTTATGTTATTAACATTTACAAGTTATTTGAATCAAAAATATGTTATTATCTATCTATAATATAACATATATATTAACATTTATTCATTTACATATGTATATCAAGTAATTTATATATGCATATTTAGCTTATTATATTTAATATAGACAATTTATCTATTATCATTTATTACCCAATTGTATATGGTTTCACTCAATGTTTCCACAATTATATTATTATAATCACATTTGAATTTAATCAATTAATAATATGAAACAATTAATTATTAAAGTAGTAATTTCTTGACAAATGTGTTTTTCTTTTACATTAGTAAATTACAAAGTTGTGTCTTGTTACATAATACAATTTATTGTGTCTCTTCATCTGTATGATACAATGTATGAATGTTTTGAATATCGCATAAAGTTCCTCTTCCATCTTCTAACTAATTGGTAAATTTAATTTAGAAGATTTTAAATGTCGATTTAAGTAATTAATTTGTTCTTGTATAATTTATGGTTTCATTGATTGATTTTTAACTATTCAAATTAATATAGGATTAAACGGTTAAACCTGACTAAAATTTTTAAGTAGGGCTATTAATGACAATTAGATTCTAATTAAAATCAGAATATGTAAATTGCATCAAAATAACATAATATCATGTCATTAAAAAAAATAAAATATAATTTTTTTTGTATCAAAGATTAACAATATTCAAAAGCATCCACAAATTTATTATTATTATTATTATTATTATTATTATTATTATTATTATATAATAGATATATATATATATATATATACTATATATATATATATATATATATATATATATTATATATAATATATACATGGGCATGTAAGGACGAATTCGAGGCCGAGGATGAGACTATCTCCGTCCCCAACCCGACCCTGAATCCGGGGATTGCTTTTAGGCCCAGGCCATCCCAATCCCCAATCAATTCAGGGAATCTCCATCTCGTTCGGGCCAGGTAGGGGTGGGTCCCCTGATGGGGCTAGGAACATGCCCATCCCTACCCCTAACCTCCCCCACAATAATAGCCCATCAATCATCGTCGCCAGCCTCTACGGTTTCACACGATTGCTGCATCATTTTTAACCTATTTTTGGTTGATCCCGACACCAGAAATCACCCCCGACTCCATCAATTGTGCCACCGGCATCCCCTCTACAAAACCCCTAACACCCTCAACCTTGGTTGCTTGCCATTTGCCGTTCACTACTCTCCCCACCACCAATCACCTTTTAGCCATTAATTTGGATATACTCTTTAATTTTCTTCATTAAAAATTGAATCTTTACATTCTGAATTCGATCTTATTGTATAAAGTTTGAATCTTTGGACTTTGAATTTGGTCTTCCTTGAGAAAGTTTGTACGTTTGATTGGGGTTTTAGGTATTTGTTGGAGATCTTGAGTTTTAGGTTCAGTTTCATACACAATTTTGCTCAAATGTTTATTGAATTTTGATATGCGTTTTAACAAGTAGTTTAAAAAATTGTGTTTCTATAATTATATCTTAGTGGTCTATATTAAAAAAAAAAAAAAAATTATGGAGGTGGTATTGGTGGTGGTTGTGGAGCAAGAAAAGGAGGAGCTGGTGGAGTTGGTGGTAGATCTAGCCATGATGGAGGCTAAGAAAAGAAGAAAAGAAATAGAGAGAAGGGTATTTTCGTCTTCACAATTAATATCACTGTATTTAACACAAATTATTAACGGAATATAACGTTTGGGTAATAAAGTTGTATTTTGAAACTTTTTTGGTGGGAAAGGTGTCATTACGCCAAACCTTGGGTGGAAAAAAGTCGTTTACTTTGAATTAATTGACAAATAAACTGAATGAATTATAGCATCCAAAGTGGCTAAGTTATTTTGGCATAAATTCTCTTACTCTAAATAAAATCTCCTTTGTTTTGCCATATTGGGTAAACCCAGCCTATTATGTAAATTACAATACATTGACTTCTATACCCATAACCTCCATGTTATTCAAAACTTCTAAATCTAATATCTGTTTCATCAATCTTCTTTTATTAGATGATATTTTATTTGAGAAAATCTACAATATAATCAGAGCACCAACTTAGCAGTTGGCATTACATAATCGGGACTATAAAATTGCCATTGTTTCTATTTTTCAAAAATTACATAATCGGGACTATAAAATTGCCATTGGTTTCACAAATAGTCAGAAAATTTGGTGACATCACTCACAGAACCATGTTCAAAATATTGTATTCATCAAAACAAATCACATATATGAATCTTACAATAATCTGATGAATCTAAATGACATGATTAAAATTTCTTCGATACAATTTTCATATCCCCCACTCTTTCCACCACTGCAAAATTCAGCGAATAGATTGACAACTCTTACATTTTTTAACCCTCATCCAATCGATTTACTATTTCTTCACCATCAAACTACTACCAAGCCAATATGCATTCCCCTTAGGGGACATTTGGTTGGGGTTATATAGGATTATTGGGGTTATGTCATCTTATATTACTTGATTACCACGTTTGGTTGTCAAGTAATATAAGATTCCGGTAATCTTCCAATACCAATAATAGTTACTGTTGGTAATATTGGAGGTAATCTGATAGCCTCCATTTTCTTAGGTATTATAAGATTACTAAGGTAATCTTATTTTTGTTACAATTCTATCCCTTATTAATAAAATTTTAAGACAATAACACCCTTATTTTTATATTAATTTACATGAACTTGGCTTTTACTATTTCACCCAAATTAATTAATTTTTTGGACAAAATTACTCTTGAATTCAAAACAAATTGTAGCCCACCCAAGCCACCACCCCCACCCACTTGCCATTGCCTACTGCTAGCCAAACCACCGTTGGCCGCCACCGTTTTTCATTGAGAGAAGTTGGAAATCACCGTAAGTAGCCCACCGTCACCGAGAAGCTTCGATATGGCTGTTTTTGGCCATATTGATGGCTGAAAACGACCATATCGAAATGGATCTGGTCGAAAATGGCCAAATCTATTTTGGCCATTTTTGGCTAGATCTAAGGCCTTTATCGATCATATTTGGATGAGATAAGGTCGTTAATGGCCATAGATTTGGCCGTTAACGGCCATATTTCACCCATATATGGCTGTTAAAGGCCATGGATCTGGCTGTTAATGGCCATATCCATCGATTTGGCCGGAAATGGCTAGAATAGATCTAGCCATTTCCAACTAGATCTACTTCGATATGGCATTTTCAACCATCAATATGGCTAGAAATAAGCATATCGGAGCCTCTTAGTGTCTCTCGGCCACTCACGGCGACTCTAGGCGACTTCTGGCGGCGGATGGCGGTGGCGGGCAATGGCTTGTGGTGGTGGGGGTGATTTTGTTATAAAGTAAACTTTTATATAAGCGGGGGTATTTTAGCTAAATCTGAAATGCTGGGGGTTAAGAGAAATTATTTAAAAATTAATAATAAAAATAATATTATATTAATATTTAAAAAGAGGGCAATTTAGTAATTTAAATAACATACCCACCAATTTATTCCTCCCAACCAAACATATTAATATAACATACCCACCAATTTATTCTAACTAATTAAACACATTTTCCTAAAGATTTCCAATACTCTTCAAGGTAATCTAACTTTCCAATAATCCAATATTCTCTGAACCAGACGCACCTTTATTGGGTTTACTTCATAATGGTAAATAAGCGCAATTCATTTGGTTTATTATATTTTAGTCTTATTACTTAGTTTATGGGCCGATCTATTTCATATTTCATTTCAATTTAACCCTCAATTACATTTGTTAATTTAAAGTTACCCTTGATTGCATTTATTAATTTAAAGTTAAATAAATAGATGTCAAGCTGTGGATGATTTGTTTTATAGATTTTCTCTATTTTTTTATTAGTACAACCGATCCAATAATATGATATTGCAAGACTATAACCGTTATTTTGAAACAATAGAACACATTTCAAGTAAGTATTTATGGCTTGAATAATAATACACACAGTTATAGTTAGAGGTGGAACAAATGGGTCGGGTTAGGCGGGTCAACCCTAACCCAACTCACCTCAACCAAGGTTAACTCAGCCCGAGTATACCCTGTCGGGCGGGCTGGGCCTTCATAGGCCAACCCGCTGACCCGACGGATTATATATATTTAAAAAAAAAACCCGTCCAACCCGATGAGTTGACCTGCGGGTTGGACAAATTTAAAAAAAAAAAATTAAATTAAATTTTTTTTTGCAAAAACCCATTTTATCCTTGAAATTTAGCTGTTTTATAGCAGTTGGAGGGGTCTTTTTGGTCATTTTCTTGTCCCCTTTTTTTCTATAAATAGGGCCTAAACTCTCATATTTCCTCACATCCCAAATTCCCTCATTTTCTCTATTGCAATATCTTAATCTATTTGTTGTCAATTTGCTCTCATTTTAATTTTTATTAGTTTTTTCAATTTTCAATTCTCCATCTTTAATTCTTTATTTCTTCTATATCCATTTTTTTTTTTTAACTATAGATATTTCCATCCCATCAATTTTGATGATGAAGAAAATTATCCTAGTCCCCTTGAATTTACTAATGTAAATGCAGTAGATTCAAATAGTCTCGCTTTCCCATTCTCAGAATTTGATACACCTCATAATATTCCCCCCTTCCTCCCCATGTTGCTACAGCTCCCAATGGTTCTAGAAGTCGTCCTTGTAATCTCAAGCAGAAGCGGGTTCATCAACTACAGTCGGAACCGACGACAGGCACACATAAGACATTTGGGTGCATTTCGAAAAGTTTTATGAGACAGAAAATAGAGTTCAAGTGAAGAAAGCAAGATGCAAGTATTGTGGAAATATTTATAAAGTTGATGCAGGTAATGGTACTAGTACTTTAAAAAGACATGCTAGTAAACATATGAATCAACATGGAAATAGAGAACCAATCAAACTCAAATAACTAACATGGGTACTACTTGGCGCTATAATTCTGATATATATAGGGAACAATTAGCTTTATATACTATTGCAATTGATCAACCTATTAATATGGTTGAAGATAAATATTTTGAAAGATTATTAAAAATTCATTTTTTCCAGGATTTAAAAGTTATTTTAAAACTGCAACTAGAAATGATTTAATAAAATTGTTTGGGAAAATGAAATTAGAATTAAGAAATAAAATATATAGTTGTCATGTTAGTGTGGCTCTAACCACCGATATTTGGTGTGGTAGAGCTAAACACGATTATATTTTTGTGACTAATTATTATTTTGATAATAAATATAAATTAAATAAATCTTTATTGGGATTTAGATTATTGGATGTGGATCATAGTGGTCAACAAATTTACAATAAAATTGTTGAAGTTTTAGAAGATTATGATATTGTTCACAAAGTAATAGGTTTAATTTTAGATAGTACAAGTGCTAATAGTAGAGTTATAGATTTTTTTAAAATAAATTTTCCTTTTTATGACAATTTGAAGTTTTTTCACCAACTTTGTGCATGTCACATTATTAATTTAATTGTGAAAAGTGATATGAAAAAAATTAGAAATAATATTGATAAAATTAGGGATTCTTTAGCTTGGATTACTAGTAGTAATAGAAGAAATGCTGAATTTTAAGATACTTGTATAAAATCTAATATGTCTCTTAGAACTTTTGCATTGACATGCCTGCTAGATGGAATAGTACTTATTTCATGTTTGATTCATGTTTACCTTATGCAAATTTAAATGGTTATTTTGTAGCAAATAATAGGAGTCCTCATTATTTGGTAGACAATGATTTGCATATAGCTCATTCTTTTCTTAAATTTTTTTATCAATCCACTTTAAAACTTTCTGGTGTGTATTATCCTACTAGTCTATTGGTAATATATACAATTATAAAAATTTCTGATTTATTTAAAAAAAAAAACAAAAACAATGAAATTTTAGTGGGACCAATAAAGGCAGTGAAATTAAAATTTAAAAAATATTGGAAACCCTTCCATTTTCTTTTTTGTTTAGCTGCCATATTTGATCCTAAAATTAAATTAGCGGGTTTAAAAAATGGTTTAGACACGTTAAGTGAAAATTTATGAGACGAAGCATATGCCAATCAACTAGGAGAGATAAGACAATGTCTTGCAGAGGTATATTTGCAATATGAAAACATGTATGGGAACCAACGAAGAGGCGAAATACCCGAGAAAGTAGCATCAAAAGACAAAAATAAAGACTTCGACTCCTGAAATGCACTTAATAGGCCAAAGAGGACCTGAACTCGAAGCATAGCCTCCTCTTCAGAAACATCAACAACAAATATACTGCCTTCCATGCAGCTACAGAGTAATGAGCTTCACCAACATTTAGGAACCCCTGACGTACTACCAGCAAATCTACAACAAAGAGTCAACTTTGATGTCTTAGAATATTGGAAAACCATAAAATTTATTTTTTCGGTATTATCAAGACTTGCCCTGTATGTTTTCTCAATTTCTGTCTCAGTCGTCTCATCCGAACAAATATTTAGTACAAGTGGAAGAATTTTAAATGATAAGAGGACTAAACTTTCACCAAAATTGATTGAAGTCCTCACATGTCTTCAAGATTGAGAACGATTGTGCCATCAGGATCAATACGAGGTTGTCGATGATACTTTAATAGAATAATTTCAATTTTGTAATTTAGATGATGCAGATGAGGGAGCTCCTAGTCAACCCTCAAATTATTGTTTTATAAATTGTAACTTTATAATTTGTAAATTAACTGTCAATTATTGCACTTTTTTTTCCTTATCAAGTTTTTTCCCAATTGAGTTTTTCTTGGTAAAGTTTTTAACGAGGCAATAATTGTTGTAATTTCTTATTTTATTTTTTGATAAATTAATAAATCTAATTTTTCTTATATTACAATTTAATTATATTAAAATTGAATTAATATTTGAAATGTTAACAAAAAAAATTAATTTAATTGAATTATTGATATTTGAAAAGTTAGCTAAAAAAATTACACAAAAGAAAAAATAAAAAAATCCTAGGCCGGCCCGCACAAAAACCTACCGGGTTAGGGTTAGCGGGCGGGGCTGGGCCAATCCTTCTGGCCAAAGATGCAGGCCTAACCTAACCCACCCTTGTTGGCGGACCAGGTAAGGCCCGACCCATAATTTTGCTTCGCATGTCACGGGCTAGGTCGGGCAGGTTATTTTTCCACTTTTAGTTATAATTTATTAGAGGTTAACCAATTGATTTCCTGCAATCAATCAAAATTCAAGTAAATTTCATAATCGTTATGGACCATAAGTTTAATGTCATCAGAAGCTTAATACAACCAAGGAATAACAACTAACAGTTCAAATATCGCTCTTAAGGCCCATTATGCAGAACCACGTGTACAATATAATGTTTCTCAAACTAAGCTTCAAGTCAAGTCAATAGTCTTGCGGTTCTACTCATCTGGCTGCCACAACCAAAAAAAAAAAAAATACAAACGAGTAATACTATATTTATACAACTTTTTTACACCATTCTCTTACTCCATGATGTGCCAGCTGACGTGACATTGCCACCTCATATGCCACATTGGCAAGTTGCCACGTCACTTCCCTAAATGTAATTTTTTATTTTATTTCAGTAACCTTAATTTCCAAAATTACAATTCCCCAAATTTAAATCTCCCTCCCAAAATTCATAAATTTGCAAACCAAACCATTTTGCAAAATCCATTTAGCCCCCGCCACCTAAAATCTCTCCACCTTAAACCTCATTGTCGCAACTTCGCCAGAGTTACTACCGCAACAGTACACCAGGACACCACCTTCGTCATTCGCATCCACAAGTGGCGCGTTTCACAGTATCTCCAGTTCTGTCTCACTTCGCCAGAGTCGCTATCACCGACGTATCCAAGTCGTCAAATCGTATAATATTGCCTAGTTGCTCTTGTAATCTCCTTCTTGTCTTATTATTTTTTTTTTTTTCCATCTCTTGAATGCATTGATTGTCTAATTTAATCTCCTTATTTTGCACTTTTGGTATTCTTTTTTTGTGGCAAGCTTGTTCCTGCTTTGGCTATGGTTTTGTCACTCATTGTTGAATTCGGTTCCAAAATGCTTATCTTTCGAATTTGATCCTAATGCTGGTTGGTGTTCATGGTTTCAGGTTTTACCATTATCATTATGCACCCTTTGCTTCGATCTGAAAGGTCTCGGCCAGCTGAAGATAAGCCTTACACTGGGTCAGCCCTTTAGACCATACAATAAACTATTGGGAATTTTCCCTGCTGCAAGGTGTGGTCCCAGAAATAACAAAAGAGTTCAAACATTGGTGGTATTACAGAGACTTCTACTTAATAAAACTTGCTAAGTTGATAAAAACGACCGAGAACCAACCACCCTTTTTTTGGGGAAATTATCTTTTAAAAATCTTATGAATGTGTACATTAATAACCATGCATGATTGAGATTTGTTTCCATTTCCGATAATTTTGTTCATTAATTACCAATCGTATCATAGTATTAACAAATCATGACCATCTTTACCCGCAAAAGACAACTATTGGATCATTCCCACTGCCCAAACTTATATAAAGATAGTTATGCTAAGACTTTTGACTATTTGTTTACTGATTCAAAGAAATTAATTTCCTTCCCACTTCCTTTGAATTTTGCTTTCGCAGTCCTATATAAAAAACTATCCTGTTGTTTTCTCGATTTGTTTACTTACTTTAATTCATTATTTTTCATAGGGTTTTCCAGGAACCAAATCGGGAGTGTTGGTAGTGTGTTTCACAGATAACAAGCATGGATTTCACTGGTCTCATTTCATTCATCTGCAAGGTACGTAACCACTAATTTCCTAGTTTATTTTCTTATTCATGTATTTCAGTTCTTATTTGATTTGCAACACTAATTTGTTTGTAATTAAGCTCTGATACCACTGGATATAACGAAAATGAAGTTAAGTTTTGTTCTAATGAATAATAACATCATGATAGTTGAAGTTTATCTTCTTGATAAAATCTAATATGTTAAAGGTTTTCTTTGAGATAACACAGGAATGAAATGGAATCTCTAGTAGAGCTTAACAAAGTAGTGAAGTTTTAGGAATTTTGTGACGTCTTGCGGTTTGACTAAACTTGCGTAATCCTTTATTGTAAGGTACAAGCACTTGGGACAATTTGCTCCACTATGAAGAGAGCCAACTGTAGCTCAACTTCCAGGAGATTGGAGTAAAATTGGAGTAATTAAATTGGACTGATGCCAAGGGATCCAGGTGGCATAATTCATCTTTTATCCTTATTTTTTTCTTCTTCATGTGATGGACTTTGCAGATTGATGGATGTCTTCATGCCGGTTTCACATGTACATTTTCTATGTATAACTTCATCATTTAATTATTTATTTTTTCTAAGTGGTTGATATTTTCTTTGTTTAGGTATGTAGATATGATTGTGAATCCTGAAGTAGCTGATGTATTCTGGAGAAGGGCGAACCTGGGTTGGTTTCTTTATTTATCTTGTAAATCTTGTAAACCCTGTTCTGTTTGTTTTTCAATTTATAACTTAGAATTTCCTATGGACATATAGTGGAAGATGGTAATTGCTAAAACGTTTTCCATCATACTATGGTGCAGAATTTGAGAAGCTGTGGTCTTTCTCCGGTTTGTGCAGAATTTGCGAAGCTACAGAATTTCTCCATTTTGGCAGAATTTGAAAAAATCAACTGTGCAGCATTAATTGGACTTACTATTTAGGATGTTAGGATGGAACCTGTTTAGGATGAAACTGGAGAAAAAATTCAGTTATGGTTATATCTTTCATGAACTTTTATTTTATTTTTATGTGAATAAATATGGTTTCCATGTATTTGCACATGATCATCAATACAAATTGTACTTACTTTTTTCTATTTGTTCTTTTTGGTGCTGGAGGGAAGCATTAATTGCAAACATTAAAGATCCAAGTTTTATTTTTAGATAAACCCGGTAATTTTATTAAAAAGTAAAAGAATTACAATCTAAAAAGGGGACTCCGTTTTACAGCCGAGAACCTTGGACATGCCCAAGCCCCAAGGGACCGAACTACACAAAGAAAAAAGACCAAGCAAGGATATACAATCCTTATACACAAAAGCAACACAAACACAAGTGACAAGACAACCAAACTGAAGAATTCGGCCAGAAACTGCAGCAAATGCAGCAATCACGCTGCAGCTCCATACACACCATTGCCCAAATCACCACATCAATTCTAGCACACACCACCTTGCACATACTACCCAAGACTCTTGGAAACTGCAGAAACAAACTACAACCTGCACAGCTGCTCAATCTGCTAGTGCAAAAACTACAACATGCCTAGGCTTCATTTCTAGCACCCACCAACCTGCACCAGTTGCAGAAAAATCATGGACTCTGCATAAAATGCAGCAATCTAAATCAACAATGCACACACTAATAGAATTAAAAAAAAAAAAAAACTATTTTCTTTGGCATAATTGATGAAGAACACCTTTTGGAATCTTTTGTGGCTCCCCCTGTAATCATTAGACCATATCACCAAAATAGAAGAACAAACAGACACCTTTCAACAACTGCCAATAGAGTCAAATATAGAACAGTGAAAGGCCAAAAGTTATTAAATTGCATGTATAGGTCCAACAAAATTAATTCCAAGATCATAACTATATATATGAAAACTATATTGCATAAGATATTGTACCTTCACAATCATCCATGACCACATTAGCATACCATAATGCCAAACATCACAAATATTCTCAATGAAAAATATGAAAATAGAATGTAGAATATAAGATTTAGTTATGCTTCAGCTAACACATAAACATTCTGCACTAACAAAACTAGCCTTAAATGTTTTTGTATCTCACATTATCTCACATAATGTTCCTGATTGATAACAACAATGGGATGAATTTCAGATTTTGAAACTACCTCAGGTTCAACAACTTCGTCTTGGAGCTGTTGACGATCAGTCGCATCATTTTTGGTCTCCTAAGTCTACCACAATGGCCATTTCTAGCGTTTTTGTATTCTCAAGTGTTGTTTCCTAATCACAAAGTTACATACATTGCCATTAAGTTCCAATATAAAACAATACTAGAAATCGGAAATAAAAAAGGTACTAATAAGAAAAAGAAAGAAAGGTTAATTACTTCAGGTTTTTGGCAACCACACCAACAGAAATTGAGCAAGAATGATGTGATAGAGGAAGGCAGCATGAATGCCATGGTAACCTTTTGAAGCAACATCATGGAAACATGATATAGCACTACTATAATTATATTTAAGCTTAAAATTTATACCATATATGGTGAAAAATTACAACTGAAATTTGTTCTTACATAGAAGATGCTACTGGTATCAAGTTCTTCATAAGGATGTGGACCACAAAAAACATCCTTGACAATTAGCGCACTCAGCAACTGCCAAGGTTTGATATCATATATATATTTATCTCATAAATCATATGACACACACAAAATTGCATAATGAAATGTGACAATTATTTGGTTACGTGATAAATTACGCAGAAGATGATGAAGATAATGTAGAAGGGTACGTACCATTGCATTGCAGCAACATAACACAATTTGCACCCTGTAAAATACAGAATAATTAACAATCAGTATATCCACAAAAATATCATGGTTGTCTCTAACCTTCTTGTGGCTATCTCTTATGCTTCGTTGGGTACCTTTCTCAAATGAGTTTCCTCCCACTTCCCCCAACCTCCAAACTGTAGCTGTAATTATGGGTTTATGTCTCATCACCCATGAAACGAAGGAATGCCATATATACTAGAGCCATCACCACCTAAAAAGCTTCAAAATGGAGACGAAAGTACTCTCCTAAACAGTGGAAAACCTAAATAAAGATCATAAAATAGAAAGAATTCAATATTATACGATTTGACGGCTTGGATATGTCGGCGATAGCGACTTTGGCAAAGCGAGACGGAGCTGGAGGTACTGTGAAACGCACCACTCGTGGATGCAAATGACGAAGGTGGTGTCTTGGTGTACGGTTGTGGCAGCAACTCTGTCGAAGTTGCGACGACGAGGTTTAAGGTGGAGAGATTTTAGGCGGTGGGGGCTAAACGAATTTTGCTTAATGGTTTGGTTTGCAAATTTAGGGCAGATGAATTTTGGGAGGGAGATTTAAATTTAGGGAATTCTAATTTTGGAAATTAGGGTTACTAAAATGAAAAAAAAAAATTACGTTTAGGAAAGTGACGTGGCAACTTGCTGATGTGGCGTATGAGGTGGCAACGCCACATCATCTATCACATCATGGAGTAAGAGAATGGTGTAAAAAGATTGTGTAAAGATATTATTAGTCAATACAGAAACAAGCACAGGTAAATGGCAACAAGAACATAACAGTCTCCAAAACACACAAAAAGCTTCATGGTCTTTCTTCATTATTCTCTACCCCTCTTCATTTTATCTCTTTTATCTTTCTCTAGTTCTTCTCCAACCCCGTCTGTATTATCTTTTAATTGCACCCCACCCTCTAAAAATGCTCTCTTCCACAACAAATCCATTCAAATCGTCATTGATTATCTCACCCTTCAATTAACAGAAACTCGGCTCATAACCTCAACCACTAATATTGGGCTGGACCGGCTCTTTATTGTCATGCAATGCTTCCCCAATTTGATCCTGGCAACAAGCACACTCCGCGCCCAAATGGCCAAAGAAACCATTCCATTCACTGCCCAAATGCCACCGCCGTAACAGCTTGGCTTGATGATTGCTACCTTCACTACTTCTCTTCTCAATACGCAAATCTTGACACTATCAATTATTGGTCTTGCCATAACCAAACCAAAGTCATGGAACCGACTGCTGAGACTCTTATGTTGAGACTTAGAGCTGATATCAAAATGGCCATCCACCTCAGGTTTTCAACTAGGAAGGTCGAGGCCCCATCTGGGAATTCAACTGAAGTTTATTGTGGTCTTGTTTAGTGTGTCCACGATGTGTCACCTGAAGACTGTGAAATTTGTGTGGGGAAAAGCTTTCAAAAGCTGTATGAGCGTTGTGGTGGCAGAGAAGGAGGCACTGTGTTTTCTGGACATTGCATTGTGCGGAATGAGGGTTACAAGTTCTTCTCTAATATCAAAGGTGGTGGGTGGTTAATTGGCAATGATTCTGGTTTTGGGGGCGTTAGGATTTGGGAGAGTAATGAAGATGGTGGCAGTGATGGTAGTTTTAGAGTGAAAGTAGCAGTTATTTGAGGGGTTGCGGTGGCTTGTTGTATTGGGATTGTTTTGTGTGCTTGGCTACTAAAAAGATCGATTATCAATAAAGCTAAGGTGGCATCGTTTGCTGAGGCTGGAAGATGGACTAGAAACTGATCAATAAACATATATTATTGCTTCTTGTGAATTGACTTTATTATCAAATCGATTATATTTGGAAGAAGACAAAGTGGCAAGGGTAAAAACCAAGAACACTCTTTGGCATCTTTTTATTGTTCTGCATTGTGTTCGCGCTTGTATTAACAAACTGCAAGGCTTAAATTGCTACGATAGAGAAGTCAGAATCATCTATTGTGGAAAACCGTTTCATTTACCTGCTCTTCATATATAAAAGCAGCACTATGTCAGGGAATCTTCTGTAAAACACACTTTCAATAAAATTACAAAGACTTACGAAGACATGGGTTTGGACTAATGTTGTGCATTAATTAAATCCAAATAAATTTAGCCATGATAACAGTATGAATTAGTGGCATAACCAATCTAATCCAATTCAACATGGTACATGAATCTTATGTACGAGGAGGACTGTGATTTTCAGTTATGTCATAAAAATTAACTATGTAAGAACGTTTTTAATAACATTAAAAACACTCATAAACTCGTGTCTAATTTATTTATCAGAGTTTATCAATTGTTTAACTATATATTAGCAATGGACTTTAGCAATTTAGCTATAAAACAAATATATATACAAATACAATATTAGATGTGTATTAATAAGGATAACTAATAGAAAATATGTATTTTATAAAATATGTATTTTATGCTACAATTTATTATTTATTCTATTGTGAATTTTGCATTCCATCTTATGAATTTACATTAATGCCCAGAAATAAAAAGTCCATGTTATGACAAAATCTTTAACAGAATATGAACATTTTTCTTACTAGTGATTTTTTTTTTTTCTTTAAAGGATAGGAGTGAGTTATTGCACAAAACATTTTTTGAACCTCTATACTAATTCCTACCCTCAAGGATCAAACTCAAGTGACCAACTGAAGAAAGAGGTTAGGGATGGCAAAATTACCTAGCAGGCCTGGGTACCTAGGTTTACTAGGTGTCCTGGGGCTTGGATATTTACCCAAGATCCTAGGAATTTTCCATGGAGACAAGGTTAAATAGCAAACCCAGCCAAGGCCAGGTTTGGAATAGGTATACCTCGCCCCAATAAACAAGTCTTGGAGGCAAGGTTTTAAAACCCAACCCCGGGGTCACCCGTTCAGGCGACCAGGTCACAGGTTAACCGGTTTAACCAATGATTTAACAGGTTTAAAATCTAGCAAACACACCCTTGATAAATACTATTAGACCATATAGGTTTGAAATCTAGCAAACACAACCCCTGACTAAATGCAAATCGATGATTGGTAGCGTGTCGAATGCACCAAATTAATTACCCTGACTAACCTAACTACTAAATTGTATATAGGGTGAGCAAGGGATGATCCCACAGGGAATGCTTCGCTTAAATTCTATATTCTAAAACAATGAAAACAAAATAAAATAAAACCCTAAACATTAAACATGAGAACAGTAATGAAAGGGGTTGTAATCAATGCAAACTAAAGTGAAACAAACAAATCTCCAATGGTAGAAAACATCAGGTTAAAAACACCCAGTTCTCGGTTCAAGATCCACCTAAACATGCATTGGACATGAACTAACCGTAACATTATTCTATCTCGTTATTGTGGAACTACTGACCCTAGGAAACAACAAGCTTCTATTCCCAAATTTCCCTAATTGTCACTACTGAAATAAGCTATTCAAGCAGTCTAACCCTTGAACAACCTAGAATAAGCTCTCTAGTTTAATTCAATGGCCTCTAGGTTTAATTCAATGGCAGCCTTAAGAATTAGGAAAACAATCAATCCAAGCAAACAATCACGTAGATCGGATTATTTAACTTAGGTTATGTTATTCAAGATACAGATTGAAAACTTGTCCAATCACCTATCATCATGTGTTACTTACTGAATAGAAGGGACAATTACGTATCATAATCCCTAATTCTAACAGATAATTCCGATTAAACAATTCAGCAGGCCATTACTAAATCACTCAAACACAATCATAAAAACAGAATAACATAGATGATTCCAAAAACGAGATTGAGAACATTATTGAATTAAGTTACACCAATGACATGAATTTAGGCTTCAAAATCCCCTTGAACTGAAGAAGAAAGATCAGCTACAAATCTTACGTCAAAGTAAAAAAACTAAAACTAAACTCTACTGCTATTCTCCCCCTCTCCTGTTTAACCTAACAACTCATCAATAATAACATGTGTTTCCTTAATTCTACCACAGGAATCACGGAAATTGTTTTCCTAGATCTTTCCTAAAAGATAGACTTCCAAAATTGTCAAAATCTTATCAGATATGGAAAATAGAATTTGTCTCCAGCTTGCAACCAGGATCTTGCAATGTAAAAGAACTTTTTTGGGCTTGGTCACTTCATAAAAATTGTAGTCCGGATGTGTAGATAATCTGGGCTTTTGAATCACCTGCTTTCGATATCTAAACTCCATTAGGCCCTTCGAAGACTCAACATTCAGCCAGGAATCCTTCCGCGAGTAGGTTCCAGTCCGGTTTTGTAACAACTAATGAGGCCCAAACGAACCAGATTCTTGCCCATATACCTTTCAGAAAGCTTGATTCGTCTACTTTTTTTTTTTTTTTTTTTTTTTGAAGAACACTTTTGCAATCGAGAAATCTGACTCCATGAAAAACCTGAAAAACCTAGCATTGGTTAGAATACCAGGAATCTGGAATTTCCTAATCTTTCTCAATTTTTCATAAAGTCTATCCAAATATGCCAAACTTACAAAATAACCTCTAATCAACTCAACTAGGCTAAAAC
Source organism: Pistacia vera (assembly GCF_008641045.1). Taxonomy (NCBI): domain Eukaryota; kingdom Viridiplantae; phylum Streptophyta; class Magnoliopsida; order Sapindales; family Anacardiaceae; genus Pistacia; species Pistacia vera. Next base: position 462,786 of record NW_022196013.1, read on the forward strand.
ACAACAAAAAACATAATATGGAAGAAAAAAATATATAATTACACTCTTATCAAATTCCCCCATACTTAGCTTTTGCACATCCTCGGGCAAACTAATTCAACACTAACAAAACAAACTCAAGTCATATCAAGAACACCATCATGATGCATACCAACAACAATGCATATTCTACTGACTTAGGAAGCACAAAATAAAAAAAGTAGAGTTAAGTACATTCATCTCTCTTCATCATTTTCCTCAATTACTCTCAATCAGTCCATGCAAACAAGAAACTAATCAAACCAAGTAATGTACAACTCCCCTCTCAACTTTTTCCTCAACTGTTTCTCTTTACTACTGCAAACTGGGTAGCAAACTAGGGATATTTTTTCTCTTTTTTTTCTGCTCTATCTCATTTCATGGTTGTGTTTATGGTGATTGTGTTTTACGCTCCATCTCGACTCATCACATAACTTTCTTTCTTTTTTTTTTTTTTTCCCATTTGCTTAAACCCAAATTTAGACTAGCTAAGAGAATCAATTTTTTTTTTTTGCTTTTAAGGGTTGTTAGACACTCCTTATCATGCTTCGTCACCAAGTTCATACAACTTATCAAGATTATGTTTTCAAAACTATAAGTTTCAAATATAATTACCTCTATTTTATGAAATATTGCTAACATCCTAAGTCAAGGAATATGCTCAATAACAAAGTCAAGTTCCTATTTCATCTCACTATACGTTCAAAAACATGACTTAAAGCATAAACCTTCCTAAAAACAAAAACTCCTTTTTTTGTTTCACAACAAACACACCTAAAGCCTATCTTCTCCCCCACACTAAAACTTACATTGTCCCCAATGTAAACCCAAATGTAGAGAACAAATAAAATAAAATAAAAAAAACTAAATTCAAAGAAAGAAAATCAAATCGAAATTCTTGTTTGCCTCCCAGCAGCGCCTTTGGTTAAAGTCGTTAGCCCGACTCTACATGGTCATCACTACTCATGTATCGACTCCTCCAATCCCACCTCCTCAATATTGCAACTTGGAACCCTTCATAGTAAGGCTTAAGCCTATGTCCATTGACTTTAAACACCTTGTTTGTTTTCAAACTTTGGATTTCTACTGCACCATGATGAAAACCATTAGTCACAAATAAAAGGTCCCACCCAACAAGAACGTAACTACTTGGAAGTAACTTCAACCTTGAATGAAAAAAGGACTTTCGTCCAACAAAAAAATTCTTCCTAGAGACATCTTGTCGTGAAAGGCCTTAGTCTTTGCTTTGTAGATGTGTGAACTCTCGTAGGCATCATTCCTTAACCCTCACAAGTTCTTGCAATTGCGACTTCCTGTTAACGCCGGCTTCCTTCATTTCCATATTGCAATGCTTGATTGCCCAATAGGCCTGCTGCTCTAATTCCATTGGAAGATGACACGCTTACCAAACACTAATCTGTTGGAGACATGCCAATAGGTGCTTTATTCTATTCTATATGCCCATAATGCATCATCTAATCTCAAGACCAGTCCTTCCTGTTTGGGTTCACTTCTTTTCCAAAATTGATTTGATCTCTTTATTTGACACCTCCGCTTGCCATTGGTTTGTGGGTGGTATGGTGTGGAGACCTTGTGTGTGAAGGGTATTTCTTAAGCAATGGCTCTTTGTCCTATTTAAAAATGAGTACCCTTATCACTGATTACACCCTTGGTATCCCAAACCTGACAAAAATGTTAGTTTTAACAAAATCTGCAACAACCTAAGTGTCAGTTCTGGTGGCTTTCGCTCCTCACCCTTTGGAAACATAATCAACAACTAAAATAATATAAACATTACCAAGGAAACAGGAAATAGACCCATAAAATCAATGCCCCAAACATCAAAAATTTCAAACAATAATATAGGAATTGTGGCATTGATCTCTACGAGAAATGTTTCCTACTCTTTGGCAATTATCCATGACTTACAATATGTAGGCATCCTTGAACAACGATGGCCAATAAAAACACATTCCAATCCTTACGAGCTGTCCTTTGTGGTCCAACATGTCCTTCTCATGCATAGTTATGACAGAAGGTTAAAATAGGAATAAATTCATGTTCAGATACGCACCTTCTTATCACTTGGTTAGCACAATGCTTCCACATATATGGATCGTCCCAAGCATAATACTTGACATCATCTTGATCTTGTCCTTTTGAGCTCTAGTCAAATCATTTGGCAACACGTTAGTAACTAAAAAATAACAATATCTGCTACCATGGTGAAGCCATTTCAATGGAAAACAATTGCTCATCCAGAAATGTTTCTCGAAAGGAAGCTCATGTTGGCACAACCAATGGCTAAGGAAACTGTTACAACATTCTCTACTCCCTTTTTATCTTTAATCTCCAAATCAAATTCCTGGAGTAGAGATCCACTAATTAGCCTTGGTCTTGCCTCCTTTTTGTGTAGCAAGTACCTAAGAGCGCATAATCAGAAAAAACAATGACTTTAGCACCCAAAAAATATGACCGAAATTTTTCTAAGAAAAAAACACAGATAAAAGTTCTTTTTCAATCATAGAATATTGAGTTAGGCATCATTCGTCCTAGATGCATAATAAATGGCGTGACATGCTCTGCCAACTCTTTGACCCAAGACAGCACCTAATGCGTAGTTGCTCGCTCACACATAATTTCGAAAGTGATCCCAATTAGGTGGTTTTATTGCTGTCGTCAACAATGTTTTTAACTTGTCAAATGCCTCCTTGCACTGCTCCAAACTAAAAATCCACTCTTTTGTAACAATCTGCATAGGGGCAATACGATTTTTGAAAAGTCCTTGAAATCTCCGATGAAAACCTGCGTGGCCAAGAAAAGATTGAACTTCCCGCACGCTGGCGGGGTAAGGTAAAGCCATAACCAAATCTGTCTTAGACTTATCAACCTCTGTTCCCTTGGATGAAACAATATGCCCCAAAACTATACCTTGCCTACCATAAAATGACATTTTTCCCAGTTAAGTACAAGGTAGTTTCCATGCATCTGTCTAGAATTTCTGTAAGGTTATGCAAGCATTGATCAAATGAATCACCATAAACACAAATCATCCATAAAAATCTCTTATAATTACTCACATATTCTGAAAAGATACTTACCATCATCGCTAAATGTGGCCGGCATGGCAGAGACCAAATGGCATCGACGATAGGCGAAAGTACCAAATGGACATGTGAATGTCGTCTTCTCTGATCCTTCGGTGCTATGACAATCTGGTTAACCCTAAAAATCCATCAAGAAAACAGTAGTAAATATGATCAGCTAACCTCTCAAGCATTTGATCATAAAGGGAAGTGGAAAGTGATCTTTTAGAGTTGTTGAGTTTAACTTCCTGTAATCAATGCACACACACCAGCTTGTCTGAACACGTGTAGGGACCACTCATTGCCTTGATTCTCTACTATACACCAATTTCTTGGGGACAACTTGCATTGGACTTACCCATTTACTGTAGGAAATTGGATAAATTACCCCACATCTAAAAGCTTTAGACTTCTTATTCACCACATCCATCATTGGGGTATTTAATCTGCGTTGCGCTTCCCGTGTCGGTTTGGCACCTTCTTCAAGCAAAATCCAATGCATGCATATGGAAGGACTAATCCCCTAATGTCAGCTATGGTCCAGCCAATCGCTTCCTTATGTTCCGCAACATTCGAACCAGTTTCTCTTCTAATTGGGTGTTAACGTCATCGACACAATTACCGGTAGTGTCTCATTCTCTCCCAAGTACACATACTTCAAATTGCCCAGTAATGGCTTCAACTCTAGTGTAGGGGCCTGCAAATTAGAAGGCAATAATTTTTGGTGAATCAGTCAGCTTTATAAAAAAACTCCAACCTTTCTGGAATCAGTTTTAAAGAACTAAAGCTGCCCTGTCTCTTTCAATTCTTCATTGATGCTATCTCTCCTTTTCCCTGATTCCACATGTTTGAGAAGGGCAACCTCTAACTCATCTGCATTATTTAACTCAAAGATCTTTATACTATGGAATCAACAAAATCAACAACATCAATAGCAAAAATAGACAACATTGTTGGATATTTCATGGCATCAAAATATAAAACGAATTACTTCACGATCAAATTCCATCGTGGGTACCTCATGAACACATTTTTTGTTCGAGCTATATTTAGGAATGTCTTCCCAGTAAGATAGGTGCAGGGTCAGGAGAAGAAGAATCATCATATCCAAAAGTGTAAATCAACAAGAAACACTAACTCATTGACCTGCACAAGAACATCTTCAACTACCCCTTCAGGGAATGCGTTAGTGCGATCACCAATTGGATAATAACACTAGTATCTTTCACAGACCTAGGAAGCATAAATAGATCGTGCATAACATTATCAAACCTCCTAAATCTAACATAGCTCTCTCAATTCTAGTGTTACCTATCTCAGGAATTGTAACATACCTGGATCCTTGCATTAGGAGGAAGTTTTCTTTGGAAAGCTGTTGACACATTTTCTCCCATTATTATCTTTTCATCACCGTTCAACTTCCGCTTATTGGTGCATAGCTCCTAAGAAATTTCGTATACCTCGACTGCTTAATTGCGTCCAACAAAGGTATATTCACTTCCACCTTGCGAAACATCTCCAATATTTCTTTATCTCTCCTTCTTTCTTTGACTTCACGAATCTGCAGGAAGTAAAGTATTGATTGAAGTTGAATTGAAGGTGAGGAATTACCTTTGATTCAGTTGTAGCCTCTTCTTTCTCATTTCATCTTCAATTTCTACTTTGCTACACTTGGAATGTTCAGCTTCGGTTCTTCCATTTTCTTGCCACTTCTTAGCATCACTGCATTCACATTTTCCTTTAGGTTTACCACTATTTGAGAAGGTAACTTCCCTCCAACTTGGTCTCTAAACGACTTATAGTAGTTGCCATTTGACCCATCTAATTCTCCAAACTGAATACTAGATCTGTTTCTTGTTGAAACTATTTGGTATTCAAAGCAAGGGACTTAACTATATCTTCCCGGGATGAGTTTGAATTCTGTGAGGCAGGTTGCTTCGTGAAACCCTTTGTTGTCTATTCTGGAAGAAATTCTGTCTACCTCCTACTTGTCTATTTCCTCCATAACTGAAATTCGGTGATTCCTCAACCTGGATTGTACGTGTTGGAGTAGGATAATACTGCCTCGGTGGTCCAGGAAAGTTTCCTACTGCATTAACCTGCTCAGCCCCTTCCTCTTAAAGTGTTGGGCACATGTCCGTTTGGTGTCCCATTGTCGAACATATCCCACAAGCTTTACCTGTTGTGCATTCCCTACAGCCAACTGTCTAACAAGAGAGGTAGATCAGATAGTTGTTTTTCAATGGAAGATGTGCTTACCTTATTCCCCTTTGGTGGGTGCTCATGTCGTGTACCAAACTGTTGGGAATTGGCACCGTGTTTGAGATTAACTGTTTGGCAGCTTCAAGAGTTTTTATCCACCAACGCACTTCCACTTACTGCATCTCATATTTTCTTTCCATAGGCAGCAATCCTTCATAGAGATACTAAATTAACAACTATCACTTATTTGGTGGTCAGGACAGCTTGCACATAGCTTCTTGAATCGCTCCCAATATTCATCCATTGTCTCCCCATTATATTGCCTTATACCACATATCTCTTTCCTGATGGTGGCGCTCTGGAGGTTGGGAAATATCTTTCTAAAAACAGCCTTTTCATCTCGTTCCATGTTGCGACTGTCCCCAATGGTAGATAATAGAGCCATCCTTTGCATCATCCCCCAATGAAAAGGGAAAATCTCGCAACTTAATCTGCTCCTCTGTCACCCCTGTTGGTTTCATGCTTGAACAAGCTACGTGGAACTCTTTAAGATGTTTATTTGGATCTTCACCTGCACGACACGAAATACAGGCAATAAGTGAGTTAGACCAGACTTAAGTCTCAAAGCAGCATCTAAAGTAGGGTATTGAATATGCAAAGGCTCTGATTAAAATCAGAAGCAGCCAACTTCTTTAATGTTTGTCAGCGGCCATCTCTCTTCTTTTCTGAATCTGGATCACTAGATGAACTGTGGGATGCTGACCAAAGGCTATATTGAACCAGAGATGAAGAACTTGCTGACGTGCCTCTTTTTGCAACTTTCAAAATTGCTTTCGATTTCTGGATCAAATTCCAACTCCTTGTAGAATTGGACCGAGTCATAAACCACAAAATCAGCAAATTAAGCCTGAATAAATAAAAACTAATAATAAAAATAAATTTTTTTCTTGATAGAAACTAAATTGCCAAAACCCGATTAAAGATCGAATTTGAGGACAAAGGTGGGCTAGAGTTCTAGTCTTTCTCCGAATTTGTTTTCTCGGACAGGTACTCACAGCACTCCTAATTCAACCAAAATTTCTCTTATGAATAGTACTACTGTTCATTAGGAACAGTACTACTGTTCACAATTTTTTTTTCTTTTTCAAAAACCTAAAAAAAAAAAAATCACAGTTGAACAATTAAAAAAATAAAAAACACAACTAAACACTATTAAATGAAATAACACAAGACATAGAACATAAAAAAAATCGACAAAGACCATTCCCTGGCAACAACACCAAATTTGATTGCGTGCCGAATGTACTAAATTAATTAACCTTACTACCTTAACTACTAAATTGTATATAGGGTGAGCAAGGGTCGATCCACAGGGAATGCTTCGCTTAAATTCTATATTCTAAAACATGAAACAAAATAAATAAAACCTAAACATTAAACATGAGAACTAATGAAAGGGGTTGTAATCAATGCAAACTAAAGTGAAACAATAAATCTCAATGGTAGAAAATATCAGGTTAAAAACACCCAGTTCTCGGTTCAAGATCCACCTAAACATGCATTGGACATGAACTAACCGTAACATTTCTATCTCGTTATTATGGACTACAGACCCTAGGAAACAACAAGCTCTGTTACCCAAATTTCCCCTTAATTGCACCACTGAAATAAGCTATTCAAGTAGATCCTAACCCTTGAACAACCTAGAATAAGCTCTCTAAGTTTAATTCAATGGCAGCCTTAAGAATTAGAAAAACAGATCATCCAAGCAACAATTACGCAAGATCGGATTATTTACATAGGTTATGTTATTCAGATGACAGATTGAAAACTTGTCCATATCACCTATCATCTGTGTTACTTACTGAATAGGAAGAGGACAATTACGTATCATCATCCCTAATTCTAACAGATGAATTCCGATTAAACAATTCAGCAGGCCATTACTAAATCACTCAAACACAATTCATAAAACAGAATAACATAGACAATTCCAATAAACGAGATTGAGAACATATTTATTGAAGTTAAGTTACACGAATGACATGAATTTAGGCTTCAAAATCCCCTTGAACTGAAGAAGAAAGATCAACCGCACATCTTGACGTCAAAAGTAAAAAAACTAAAAACTAAACTCTACTGCTGTTCTCCCCTCTCCTGTTTAACCTAACAACTCATCAATATAACATGTAGTTTCCTTAATTCTACCCCATGAATCATGGAATTGCTTTCCTAGATCTTTCCTAAAAGATAGACTTCCAAAATTGTCAAATCTTATCAATATGGAAAATAATTCGTCTCCAGTTTGCACTAGATTCTTGCAATGTAAAAGAACTTTTCTGGGCTTGGTCACTTCATAAAAATTGTAGTCCCGGATGTGTAAATGAATCTAGCTTTTGAATCACCTGCTTTCGATATCTGAAACTCCAGTTAGGCCCATTCGAAGACCAAAATTCAGCCAGGAATCCTTCTGCGAGGGGGATTTCAATTTCGGTTTTGTAACAACTAATAGGGCCCAAACGACTCGGATTCTTGCCCATAATACCTTCCTAGAAAGCTTGATTTGTCTACTTTATTTTTTTTTAAGAACACTTTTGTAATCGAGAAATCTGACTCCATGAAAAACCTGAAAAAACGCAGCATTGGTCCAATAACAGAAATCTGAAATTTCCTAATCTTTTCTCAATTATTTCATAAAGTCTATCCAAATATGCCAAACTTACAAATAAAATCTAATCAACTCAACTAGGCATAAACATAAAAAAAACATATATGGAGAAATAAAAATATATAAATATACACTCTTATTAGCGATCGACTGGAGAGGGTGCAACACACAGGGAGGGAGATCGAGTGATGGTGCGATAGATTGGCAAGTTGGGCATCCCGGAAAATGGCAGATCGGTGTGGAAGTCAAAGGTCGGTGACTTTTTTGGAGATGACTTGGTTCTTTGAAGATGGCAAGGGACTTGGGAAAGGTAGATCGGTGCTGAGAGGCCTCTCGATGTCGAGAAGGTCGATGCGCGGAAATGGAAGAAAATTATTGGACGAGAAACATCGCACGGCGGTGGGGAGTGAAGTGTCACGCACTGAGAAAGTCAAAAGGTGTTTTCGACACAAGGAAGGTGGAAGTCTCGGAAAAGGGTTCATCGTTGATTTGCATTTGGCAGAGTGTGTTTGTTAGATTTCAAACCTTCAGGGCTGTTTGTATTAATAGGGGTGTTTCAAGATTTCAAACTTGAAACAAGTTGAAAGTGTAACCCGACTCGGAGGAGGCCTCGGGTCTCGGTTCAACCGGTTAAACTGGCCAAGCTGGTCCGGGTTTTAAAACCATGCTTGGAGGTTGATTTTCTCTAATAAAAATAATATTAATGAGACAACTTAGTAAATTCTTTAAGCATATTACCATCGGTTCCCTATTAAAAAAAGCAGCAAGCCTCTTTCTGGGTAGATTATGGATTTAACCTTATGGAGTTTACGTATTACAGCCTAGCAACTTGCTATTAACAGTATCACCACCTCCTTGTAGTGACGGAGTCACGGAGCCAACTATTTGTTTCAGTGGGAGCAAATTAAAAGAAATAATCGATATGTTAAAAATTAAAGATTAAAAGTAGGAAAAACTGAACATAAAATCAAACTTGAGGCACCAATTAATACTTCTATTTTGAATAGGTGAAGAATTTAATTATTAGAGAAAAATAATAATTTGAAATTATAAAATACAATGGTTGTTTTATTGATAAACTCTATATTCAATCATAAGAGAAAATTGAATCGTTCTTTCTCTTTATTATTATTATTATTATTTTGTTTGTATTCATTTCTTGCTTTTCTTTTAAAAAGGAGAATGAATGATACTACCATCAAGGCATGGAAATTGTTGACAAACTTTTTGGAATGAAGAAGAAAAATACAAAACATATACATTGACATGCGAGTGCTTTATAATAGAAGAGTTGAAAGAAAATCAAAGGTTAATAATATTTTATATAATCCAATCTTATAATTGTGTGAGGTTGTACTAGAGAACTGGAAAATAAATGGTTATTAAGACATTGAATCTTAAAATTTGTAAGCAGTTGAATGCGAAGAGGCCAAAAGTTAGGTCCAACGAAATCCGTTGTTTTTTTTTTTTTTCGGCCTATACTGGGTAATAAGGGGTGGGCGAGTTTGGGAACCTAGCCCAAGCCCTTCGAACTGGAATCGGTCCATTCCAGGTACCCGACCATGTTCCATCAAATTACAAATACACCCTTACTATTCAGAAAAATAATAAATATACCCCATACTATTTACATAAATTTATAGATATACCTGATAAACCAATATTTGTCTTAGTATTTTGTTATGTTTTTTGCTTTTATTTGTGTGTTTTATCGAGAATATGTTACTTTGAGGTGGTTTTTACCATTTTTTAGGTACAGGGGCTTTTGAAATGCATTTGGAAGAAATCGTGCAAAACGAGTCGAGAATTGAAGTCGAAACGTGGTGTTTTGAAGATGAAATTTGAATCTTGGAAATTTCTTCAATCGTGTACGTGCTTTAGTATTTTTACCATAACTTGAGCTTTGGACCTCGGAATTGGATAATTCTTGTGGCATTAGAAATCTGATTCAAAGATCTACAATTTTTATGTTGATGACTTTGTCTAATTTTAAAGATATCGGGCTCGTTGGATGAAAAGAACGATCATTGCAGCAGCCATTTTTGTTGTCGCAGCGAGCGTGTTTTGAGAAGTCAAATGTGAAGCCAATTGAGTGATCGCTGCAGGACAATTTTAGTCGCTACAGTGAGTGTCCAGAAACCTTAAGTGGGCATATTTTGTTAGTCTTTACCTGATTTTTCCTTTTGTTTTATTCCTAATCATACTCTTAGAAAACCCTAGGCTATAAATACATACTTTTAACACAAGAGGGGACGTGTGTGGATTTTTTTTTGGATGTCTTTACATTTTTGAGAGTGTGTTCTTAGTGTGAAAAAATTGTGAGTTTTCAACCACAGAGAGAAGGAAGAGGATCACTCTACTTCGATTCCTAGGTGACTTATTTTCAATTTTATCTTAATTTGCAATATAATTAGTTCTTCATTCATAATTCATTGGTTTGAGTTTAATTATGAGCAATTAAATATATTGTGGGTGTTTAGTTTGACTACCATGATTATATTGAGTATTTGGTGATTTGTTTTTTGAAAGTTTTAGATTGTATCTTGTTTAATTGTACTTCATGATCTTAATTATAATTTGTTGACTGGCCGACTACTTTTTATAATTAAAATTGAGAATTAAGGTTCTAGTGATCATCTTGTCTTAATTAAGTTTCATTAAACAAGAGTTCAAATTGAATACATGATCAGTGTTTTGATTTGGATTGTTGTGTGATTTCCTTGTGCAAATTAATTACGATTAATTAGTTAACAACTTGATCATAGAAGTTAATTAGTTAATTATAAACGGAAAATAAACATGATCATTGGAATTCTCTGTGGCTTAGGGGAAAAATCAACAATCTGAACTTAGGATTTAATTGTTTTATTTGCCAAATATTCCAATACATGATTGAGAAGTTAGCTAAATCCCCACTATCGCTCTCATAGATTTAATTTGCATTCAGCATATTGCATTTGTTAATTTAATTAATTTACAATTTTATTTTAGATTAATCTAATCAATTTTTTGGTCAGAGTGTTTAGGATTTAATTAATTGTTTATTTTGGTTGTTAAAGAAAATAAATACAGAATTTTGACCATTGCAATTCTGCGAGAGATTGACCTTGGGAGTATATTTATCACTAGCTATTAGTGATTTGTGGCTTGCGAGCATTAAATTTGCACATTAATACCCCTAAGTGCTTACAAAAATTACAAATGTAGAATACAATGGATCCCTAAATTCAAAAGCTTGTTACTACTTTGTAAATCCAATGTCATTCTCGGCCATTTCAAGTCGTTACCCAAAAGCAACTCCATATACTCCACACTTTTCTAATTCGGCCATGAATCATCAACCGACGTGTTACCACCTCTTGAAATCCATCTCACTTTCGCTTCATCGGAACATAGGTGTTGTAAGGTATAATTTGATCAAAATATGCAGCGGAATAGTCTTTTAAAATTTTATTAAACCTTAATCCCATGATCCGGGTATTGATTTAATTATTTTACATGTTAATTCACATACAAGGTAGTGAATTACTTACTTTCGTTTGGAGGCTCCTTCTCTTTGATTCTTCGCAACTCGATTCAAGGGCAGAATCACATTTCAGTAACCACACAGAGAGCCTTCCAGATTAATCAAAGGAAATCCCAATTGCTAGGGTCTTTCTCTCTAAAAAATTCTCTCAATTTTTGATTGAATGAATTCTCTTATTAAACCTACTTTTAAGTTGTCTTATATAACCAACTTAAAACCCTATCCAATTTGGAATATGATACTATTGGTTGTGTTTGGTAGAGTATTTAGAATAGTATTTTCGAAAAAGTTAAGTTGGGTTGTTATTATGAGAATAGGATTTGAATTTGAAAATGTGTTAGGTAAATTTTTGGAAAAAAATTTCTGAAAATATTTATATTATTTTTACTCCCCTACATTTGATAATTTAGCTAAACACCCTCTACAATAACAGTTTTAAAATTAACAAAAACACCCCCACCCATCCATTAAATGTCGGTAGCCGGTCACCACCATAGGATGGTGGTTGGAAGTCATCGGAATGGTGCACGATCGGTTGAATCTGGCCAGTAGTGCGTTGATCTGGCCGGTAGTGTGTCGATCTGGCATTTTCTAGTCAAATTCACCATGGATCTGGCCATTGATGACAGCCATATCTTGGCCGTCGTTTAGCCGTCAACAACGGCCAAGATATGGCCGTCGTTGACGACCACATGTGGCCAAATCTAGCCATCAACGACTAGATCTTTGGATGTAGATCTGGCATTTTCTGGTTCAAAAAAAGCCAGATCGGTGCACAACCAGCCACATCCAGTCGGTCGTGCACCATTTTGTCAGATTCCGATCACCTTTTGGTAGTGGTGGCCGGCTGCTAGGAATATGTGGGTGGGTGGGGGTGTTTTTGTCAATTTATAAACTTTTATTGTTAAGGTGTTTAGTTAAATTAACAAAACCTAAGGGGTTAAAAAAATCTAAATATTTAGAGTTGGATAGAATAGGATTGGATTTTGAGAATATTGAAACAAATATGTATTTTGATAGGATTGGATAAGACAGTATTTTGAATAGGGAAACAAATATAGCCATTAGGGTCTGTTTGTTTAAATATTTTTAACTATCCTATTCATACTATTTCCAAAATACCAGTTTGTTTCCCTATTCTGAAAATACTATTATATTTTCTTCAACTGCATTTTAAACCCCTTAAATTTATTAATTTAACTAAACACCCCCTAAAAAAAGTTTAGAAATTGACAAAAATACCCCCACCCACCCACATTTGTCAAATTCCGACCACCACCACTAGAAGGTGGTCGGAATCTAGTATAATAGTGCACTACCGCCTGGATTGGGCCTGTAGTGCGCTGATCTATCATTTTGCTACCAGATCTACCGTGGATCTGGCCAGAAAGGGCCAGATCCAAGGCTAAAGATCTGGCTATTGATGGTCAAATCTTTAGCAGTAGCTAGTTGTCAACGACGACCAAGATATGGTCATCAACGGCCAGATTTGGCTATAGATCTAGCCTTTTTCGGTCAGATCCACGTTGGATCTTACTGGAAAAGGCCATCTCAGCGTACGACCGACCAGATCCAATCGGTCATGTGCTGATACGGCAACTCCGGCCACCCTCCAACGGTGGTGGCTGGCTGTCGGAATTTAATGGGTGGGTGGGGAATTTTATAATTTTTAATGTTTTTAGTATAAGGGTGTTCAGTTATTTAACAAACCTAGGGGGGTGTTTTTGTTAATTTTTAAATCCTACCTCGTTATTCCCACCCAACTCTAAAAATATCAAAAATACTAAAACAAACTCACCCTTTGGAATTGATATATCAATACCACATGGAACAACACATCATTTAAAATACAAAATTTCAAACATTTTTAGAAAAGAGTAACATTACTGATTACACTAAACTTTATTTAATTAACATTAAGTATTCAAAAATTGGTTGACACAAGTCATTAGCAAGAAATGCCTCCAAGGACTTAACCTTGTGGTTTTATAGCCACTTTTAGGGATGATAAAAACCGAGGTTAAGGTTGAGACCACTATCCTTGAATTCAATCCTAGTGTATTGTATTACTCTATGTATCTGGGAAATTATCCAGGGTTTATTTTTTATGGTTGGGACCAAGTATACCTAACCTTGACTTTAATACCCAATAAGGGTATGCAAATTTGTAGGGTAGAACCAAAATCGACGGGCACCCAAGGTGTCGATTCTAGTTCCTACCCGAAATTGACCCTTTATAGGGTCAATTCTAGTTCCATATTTGGTGGAACTAGTACTATGCAGTTTCGGTACAGTTCCACCACTTCAAGAACCGAAACCTAGAACTAGGGGCAAATGTAAGTTTTGTAAAAATTGGGGTTTATTTTGTAATTTTACATTTCATATAAATTAGGAATTCAATTTCATTTGTTCTTCATCTTCCTCTCGGATCTCACATTCTCACAGTCACATCTCCTTTCTTAGAATCTCTGCATCCACCTTTTCTTATCTTATTGATTTCATTTGTTCTTCATATTCCTCTCGGCTTTCACCCTTTTTCTACTACAATTTCATTCTCAAGAAACCTAACCCTAGTCGTGCCCTTTTTTGTCAATAACAGTTCCCTTCCCGATATTCATCTTTCCTCCCTTAATTCGATTTGTTTTCTTCTTCCATTCTTCAAATCGATCACTGATTTGATTTTTCCTCTCTTATATCTGTCGATTGATTCTAGTATCGGCTCTGGTCATGGCTTGAATCAAATTCTAGGGTTGGGGATTAATTGTTAACCATCATCGTTATCATTTCTCTCAATTTAAAATTTGAGCCCTCATTGGCCCAAACGATCATGACTTGCCATTTAGCAATAGCAACTCTCGCACTCCCAACTTGCTACTAGTGTATACTAGGTTTTCACATGACACACTTAAAAAAAAAAAACCTCCAACGAATTATTGGCCTTAGCTAGTGCGCACTACACATCACTTTAGCACTCAAGCTCAATAAAGCTCTCACATTATACATTACTATCTCTTTCTTTTTCACTCTCTGTACCTAAAATGGCGAATCATCTAGTTATGTTGCTAGTCTCGTTGTTTAGTTACTTGTTGTTCGATAGGTCGGCTATTGTCATGTTTTCTTCGAAGCTGATACACCTATTAGAGTAGGTGACCTAGAGCCAATCAATTTATTATAATTGACTCTAATGTATCATGTTTATATATTAATAAAGGCAATATTTATATTATGTAATTCGTATCTCATGTATGTTATAATATATATCCATAGGATGGTAGAACCACAACGAGGGAATCAACCGTTTTAAGTTTTGATTGTGAGATCCCTATAAGCACATATGGTGGTCGTTCTACAAACGTCCATAGCCTAGTATTATTTTGACCTATGGCATAGATAATGTGGTAAGACTACTACAGTGTTGAACGGCCCTATTGAAAGGTAGTGACAGGTCTCATATGTCAAAGTTGTTAGGTGACAACTTGGTGCAACGCGTGGGTGTTTGCTAGATGCAAGTTCTCTGGACTGACCCATTAGAGAACTCCATGTAGAAGGTAAACCTAATATCTATGGAACAAATCCTCTTATGGATGGTGGTGCATGTGATCATAAGATTTAAGATCATCGGAGTGTCATGTGTACGTAGTAGTGTGGTTTGACACTAGCCTAGCATAATCCTTTTTAGGGTTACCAATACGATGGTGATTGGCTACATCATGACATATATCATGGCTATGATGGATCAACAAAGGATTCATCACTCTTAGTTACAGGAGAAGTTATCTCCTTGCGTAGTTTGATTATATGGCAATGACCATAAATCCGTGACCACAATGGAATTGAGTTGTTGCTCAAATCCAATTTAATTTCGATTGTTAGTTCGATAACCAAACACCAAATATATCAAGATGATCAGAGGATGACATTATTTTTGTACCTCCGCCTTGATGAGATAATGTATGATGAAATGGTTGATTGCATGGTAACCATACTGTTGACAAGTATCAGCTCTTCGCTGATCTCTACCTGTTGAGTGGTCGTGACGTCTTGGTAGATGCCAATCTTGGCCTATAAATAATGAGACGATCAATTGGTGATTAATCGCGATATTACTCATTATCAACATAATAAGGAACCTACGGGTCACACACATAAGGAGAGTTTGATTGTAGAATGTGTATTTAATCAAAGAAGGGTTCAAATGTATTTTGATCTTTTCACAAAGACAAGGGTGATTTGGTAATTCTAGCCTATGTGTATTTATTGTGTAATAAATAAATTACCAAATTAATAGTTAATATATGTATTAAATATATTAGTATTAATTATATTAATTAAATTACCCTAATTAATATTAAATGTTTATATTTAATATTAATTGAAAAATTTGATTAATATATTTAATATATATTAATGCTATTAGGAATCCTAATTAATAATATTCTTATTTGGTTTAGAATTAAAACCAAACAAGGAAAATAATTATCACTATATAGTATAATTGGATTATACATAATTTTGTATGAGTTTTTTTGGCATCTATATAAAATGAGTAATATTATAGAAAATTTATAAGTGAATAATTGATTATTTTAGTTGCTTTTTTTTAAAGTATAAGGGAATATTTTACTTTTAAATTTGGATTTAGTTCACCTCGTTTCATTACTTCATTAGTTCATTTATCAAAATTGTGTAAGGACATAATAATTGAAACGCTGCGTTTAGCTGATTGGACGTAGCAACCAACACGCAGTCGTTTTGACGATCGATAAATACATGTAAAATTTGCACACAGCGCCAGAGGAGCAGCAATGGCCACCGAGATGGAAGAGTTGCTGGATTTTCTATCTTCTCCATCTCCTCCAGTAAGTTTCTTTCACTCCTCTAACACTCTGTTTGGTTTCTGAGAAGCTGCAGTAAAGTAGTTGTGAAAAAAAAAATTATATAAACTGATGTAGCTCTAGTTTCTTATGAGGTTTTTTTTTTTTTTTTTTTTTTTTTTTTTTTTTTTTTTTTTTTTAATTTTTTTGGCATTGGCTAGGGTAGAATTTTTGTTCTGGTGTCTAATTAATGGAATTCATGTGTAAAATCCTCCCTATATAAAGAAGGTTCTTTGATTCACTTTTAAAATTTTTGGTGATTCTTATATTAATTTGTTAATTCTCTCTTTTTAATTTAATTAATTCTGCCTTATGTTTTCTTTTGTGGTTGCTTAATTTGTTAAAATTCATGAGTTGGATTCTCTTTGTCTGATCATATTGAGATTCATACGGCTGGGTTGAGTCACTAGTAGAAAGAAAAAGAACTTATTTATTGATCTTTTAGGAAATTAGCTTACTAATATTTTCATGATTATTCGATATCAATAATTGTTTCTTGATTTTTGTTTGTAAATTTTGTAATGAATGTGTTGTTTTATGCAAATAAATTAGTTGAAGAAGGCAGCTGTTGATATTATTCGGGGATTAACCGGGTCTGATGATGGCCTGCAGTCGCTTTCCAAGTATGCCAAGATGGCGTTGCCACCACTGTCTCGGCTTTTGAGTGAAAATAAGGTATTCTCTTTGTGAAAATTAATGTTACTTTAATATTGATTTACAGGATGATGCTTCTAAATCTCATTCTCATCAACAAGCTCTAAACTTTTGAAATCATTGTTTCATTTATATTTTTTTGAAATTCTGTTGATTTTGGTGGAATACTAAGCACATTTGAAGAAATTGATAGTGTTATTTGTATTTACAGCATTAAAATTTGAAATTCTGGTGGATTCTATTTTTTGAGTCTTTTGGTGACAAAAAGTTAGAAGCAGGAAAAGGAGTATCTAAATTTATCAGGACTATCCAAATATGTCATTTTTTAATTGAGATTTTGTTCATATAGTAAGACTCCTCCATTTTTATCAATTTAGAGTGTTTGTTATTCAACTTGGATAAACGGTGAATTTCATGGGAAAAATATTAAAGATCTAATGAAAAACTTACAGCAGCTTGCCAAACAAAATAAGAGCAAAAGGAAAACAAATATTGCTGGCATAACATCTATTGGATATAGAAAATTTTAGGCCTGTGGCAATTTTGGCATATAAAGAACTGCTTGAATAAGGAACAGAATTATGGAAGATATAGATCAACTTAGTTTTGGGAGTTTGGTTTCATGAATATGATGCATAGCATTGTGTTGTTGTTATCATTATCCCTTGGGTAGGATTTTGGATTAATTATTTGTTAATATTTCAGGAGGTTTCAGAACCTGCAGCTGAAGCACTTGTAAATCTATCCCAGAATTCTCAATTAGCTGTGAAGATGGTTCAAATGGGTATGATTAAAACGGTTATGGATTTGTTATATAAGCCAGACTCAAGTATTACACGATTGCTGGTTATGCTTTTAGTGAATCTCACACAGTTGGATGATGGCATCTCTTCCTTGCTTCAGGTACTTTCCTTCATTTTATGCAAGTGTCAGTTTATCACTGATGCTTTTGTATTTTTTCCAATTTAAAAGAGCATTATCTTTTAAGTAATCATGATCTCGTATATGCCTAAAGATAGTGAATAATGATTATGTATTTTATGCCAAACATTAATTATTGACAGTGTGAATTTGCCTGTGTAGTAGACTGACGATGAGCGGATTCAAGGATTGTATCTTATGAAGCTTGTAAGATCTTTCTGTAGATCCTCCGGTGAAACTAGTGGTAGGTTTTTCTTCTTTCCTGTTATACTGAATTTTATCCTGTTTTGTAGCCTCAAAAATAGAGAAGGTTATTTTTATAAAAAATTTAGTGTTTCTGATAACTGGATTGAGTCCTAAATGTATCCTAGTTGGTGAATGACACCTTATTTGTTTCTACTTTACATGGTTGTTCTATTAGAGATATTTAGGTGGTTATGGGACTGGCTTTGAATGGCGGTCTTAGCCTTCTAATTCTGTGGAATGTTCAGAACTTTTTTTTTGAGATTTTTGATAAAATTATAGGCTTCATCTGGTAGGAGTCCCAATATCTGGCAGTTGATAGGCACCTTGTTTTGAGGTTATTTCCTGAAATTTACAAAAGCATGAGTTCATTCCTTTTTTTTGTGTGTGTGTGTGTGTGTGTGTGTGTTTTTACCCTGCACTTACAACTCTATTAATCTTTTACTTATCCACAATTTGGTCTAACATTTTATGTTTCCTCTTATGAACCAGATGATCCATTTGAACATGTTGGTTCCATACTGGTAAATATTTCGAAGAAAGAAGCAGGAAGGAAGATTTTATTGGACCAAAATCGAGGACTGCTAAAGCAGATTATTAGACAATTTGATTCAACTAGTCCGTTGCGAAAGAAAGGGGTATGAACGAAAGATTACTGCAAAGTATTAAATTTCTTCCAGAGGACTGTTAATCAGCAAAATTTTCACTTATGTATACGTTTTTTAATTGGATGAGCAACTTAATAATGGAAGAAAATAAACCTAGCAAGTGAAGTTCACAAATTGTAGGTCTCTACTTGTTCTTCTTTCAACTTTAGGTTCTGTTATTTAGGCTTTGTCTTGTTATGATGCTTAGCCAATATATAAAATTTGTTGAACAAAGCCATTGTTCTTTAGATCATCCATAGTGATGTAGGGGTTTATAATCTCTTTGGCTGCTGTGAAATTTGATAACTATTGGCCCTTACTAGGACAATGTCTGACTTTCTGCCCTCTGTAGCATTTTCTTTTATAAGAATGGCTCTGAGAAGCTTTTCAATGTATTAACCATACTTGATGTTGGCATTCAGTTGTGAGAGTGTCTCGTGATGAGAAATTTAATGAAAGATAGGACTATAGTATCAGAAGTTAAAAAGAATAGTGCACGAGGAAAAGAGATATGTAAACTTTTGGTGATTGCTGGATTGACTGATTACTTGATGTCTTGTGAAGATTCCTTGCTCAACAAATTATCTAGTTTAAGGCTTACACTAGTTAAGCTTGAGTAGTAAAGCTCAAGATAGATTCAACTAAATTAATTGTGATTAGCCCATTGCTGATCTGGCTTGACTTTTTTGGTGATGGTCCTTTGCTTGCAGGTTTCTGGAACAATTCGGAACTGTTGTTTTGAAGCTGAGCATCAGTTGCAGAATCTGCTTCTGATTTCTGAGTTTCTTTGGCCAGCTCTACTACTTCCAGTTGCTGGCAACAAAGTAATGTCTTTAGCATTTTCTTGATCTTGCAGTTAAAATTATAAGGGCGTGTTTGTTTTATTATTTTGAGTAGTATTTTTGAAATATTATTGGTAAATAGAGTTGGGTGATTATTACGAGGTAGAATTTAAAAATTAACAAAAAAAACCTCTAAGTTTGCTAATTTAACTAAACACCCCAATATACAAAAATTTTGTAAAATGACAAAAACACTCCCACCCACCCACAGTTTCCAGATTCCAGCCACTACCGCCGAAATCTGGCCGAATTTTGGCATTATGGCGCACAACCGGCCGGATCTGGGCAGTTGTTCGCCAATTTGGCCTTTTCCGGCCAGATCTACCACGGATCTGGCCGTCAATGACGGCCAAAGATATGGCCGTCGTTGAAGGCTAGATCTAGGAAAAATGGAGCTGGCCGGAAAAGGCTAGATCAACCCATTACCGGCCGGTAGTGCGCCGTTGTGACAGATTCCGGCCACTACCAATGGTGGTTTGCCGGAATCTGGCAACTATGGGTGGGTGGGGGTGTTTTTGTTAATTTATAAAAAAAAAATTGTTGGGGGTGTTTCTGTCAATTAACAAATTTAGGGGGTTTAAAAAATTTCTTAATTTAGGATATGATTTTGAAAATAAGAAAACAAACACGCATTTGTATTTGGAATAAGGATAGGATAGTGGTGAAATAATGAAACAAACGCAGCCAAAGCTCTTTCTTCAAATTTTTTTTTGGTGGGAAATATTTGCTTCACTGAATCTCATTGGCTGTTAGGTTATGTTCTGCTTACATATTATGCTATCTGGTGGTATTATTCCAATTATCACTTTACAGAGAATGTAGCTGCTAGTCTACAGCTGCATTAGTGATCTTAGAAGATACTTTCATTCTTTGATTTGATCTGAAAATTGTATCATTGGATTCCTATGTTCTTAATTTGAAGGTAGTTTATTGTTTCTGCCAATATTCTGCAATCTTGGATGTTTTACAACCTTGTTTCTTGTTTCTATGCAACACAATAACTTATGAGATCTCGCTGCTTCTGGCCAGATATATAGCGAAGAAGACATATCGAAAATGCCACTTGAACTTGGAAGTGCTCTAAGGATTGAGCGTGAACCAGTTGATGATCCTGAAATTCGTGTTCAAGCACTGGAATCTATTTACCTTCTCACATTGCAGGTTGTTCAGTGACTTCTTTTTTTTAGTAGCTGTTTAGTTATTATTTGATATCAAGAGGTGTAGTCCACCTCCCTTTTTATTTTTATTTATTTATTTCCTTCTTCATTGTGATCAAGGATAATCAATCATATTACAGATAATTGGTTGTTTAAATCTTTTAGTCTTTTATGTAGATGTAGGATAATGAAACATGCTATGTTATTGGTTTTACTGTCAAGATTTTCTGGGCTTAGGTTATGTTTTGCAGTTTAGTTAATTTTTAATATCAAGAGGTGTAATTTACCTCTTTTTTCTCTCCATGGTGACTTAGGGTAATCAATGATAACAGATAATTATGTCGATATCATCAAATCGAACCAATAAATTTGAAAGTGGATAATTACTTTGGATGTAGTGCTTAGTGCTTACTTATGTGGGCCACTGAAGCTGTGTTCTCAAGAGGACTCTCTCGTGTTGAGTCCAGGGAGAAGCATAATTTTTTCCTGAATAGAATTATGTTGTTCTTCCTGTCTGCTTTCTGTTGTATTGACCTTCTTGGAGAAATCTTATCTTGATGATAAGTCTCATGTCTTTTTTTTTTCCCCAGGAGGCAGGCCGGAGAGCCTTTTGGTCTTTAAATGGACCAAGAATATTACAAGTTGGCTATGAGGATGAGGAAAATCCAAAAGTTATGGAAGCATATGAACAAGCTGGCTCCTTGGTATGAGCAAATTATTCCTCTGTTGTATTTATATTTTGTGTTCTTCATTTGACTACAACTATTAATTGTCTTCACCATTTCCCAGCTGGTTCACGGTGGTGAAACAGAAGAAACATTGACAGAGACATCAAAGTAGCATTAATTAGTTGTAGATTCAAGCAATTCCTCACCCTGAGGCTGAAGGGGCAAACTTATCATTGTGAAGTTGTTAGCACTGAAGCTTCTGCTTTTTTGGTTATTACCTTACTGCTCTATTCCCGTTCAGCAACTCCAGATCATTATTTATAGGTTGTTTTGTGGTAGAACAACGTTTCTGAAATATATCTGCAATTTCCAGTCTACAGTTTAGCCAACATTCTAATGTAAGCCCATGTATGATGTATCCGAGAGAAGAAACGGAAACAGGAAAAATATTGTTATTTTTTAATGAGTAAACGACATATTCCCACTTGAGGTTTAACGAAATCCTAAATTGGTACTCGTTCTATTTATTCTAGATTCTCACCCGTAAAGTGATGAAAAATTGTTGAATATAAAGGTTAAAGGGTAAATTGGTCATTTTGTAGGAGGAGACGTATGTTAGCAGATCGTTGCTCCTAACAGTGCTTTGACACACGTTGGCTGACGTCACTGTTGACGTTTTTCGCCTTTTTGCAATGATTCTTCCACCCAAAATCACCTTTGTCACTACCATTCGAACCCACATCCTCCCCTTTACAAAACCATGCCCTTTATAACCCCTCATCACTCGTCGATCGCTAACCACCACTTCACCAAAAATTAAGATGAACACGAACTCTTGACCGGTGAACGATGATTAAACGGTTGCTAGGAATATAGGGGTTTTGTAAAGTTGGAGACGCTGGTTGCAATGGTGATGTCCAATTGGATTTTCATTGTTGGAATCGATCGGAATCCAGCAAAGAACAGTGAAACCCTAAGCCTAATGGCACCGACGATCGAAGAGGCCAATGAGTTGGGAACCAGAGGGGTTTTGGACGACGGACGATGGGGAAGGTGATGGAGGTGACCAGGGGGTTTAACGCTATCGAAAACAACCCAGATCTGGCAAAAACCGAGAGAATACGCAGTCACCGAGTGTGTTATTGAAGTAATTTAAAAATAAGATGGTTAATTTTACAATTTTAGTAATTTAGGGGTTATAATATAATTTATTAATTTATTTGTTAAGGGCATTATGATAATAGCACCATCTGTAACTTAAAAATTGCTAATAGTATTATTTTAAGGGTGTAAATCTTGAATAAATGGAAATAAAGGTACCAACATAGGATTTTGTCAAACCTTGGGTGAGAATATGTCATTTACTCTTTTTTAACTTGGATTTTGTTTTGATTTGTGCTGTTGGATTGAGTTGCATTGCTATACATATTTTATTGATTAATTTTATTAATTTCATTGGATGTGGTTAACGTCCTAATTAAGTGATGATCAGATGCACTAGAGATTGTCAGAAAGAGCCACTCTGAATTTTAGATACATTTTATTACTTTAGTCTCAAATGCATTTGTTGGAGAGATTTGTCGGTTGATCATTCTACGAAAATTTTGTTCATAATATGTAAATTTGAGGCATGAAAATAAAAAAATAATTGTTTCTTTCTTAATAATTGCTTTTTTTTTTTTTAATAGAAAAAAAGCAAATTACAGTTAAGAGATTAACTTTATGAAACTATAAGATTATTTATTTTAAGCACTTTTTCTATTATTTTATGGTTTAAGAGATTCATATATATATGCGTTGTAATACGGGGAGGAATATTAATTTTAAAGTTAGTTTTTAAAATGAATAATATAATATGGGTTTATTTTATTTACCATTGTTATTGAAAAGTATTGGATGTCCGTATCATAATATTGATACAATTTTTTAAAGGGATATTTATGGAAAACCTCTATATATTTGCCACTTCAACGGTAATACAGAAAACAAAAATGATTACTCATAACCCCCATTTCTTAATAGTTATTAACTCTTAGAATGACTTTTTTTTTACCCTTTAATTAACCTATAATAGATTGCCCTAAACTAATAAAATTTACAAAATTTTCTTTTTCATCCTCCCACACTTTTCATCGTCACCCTGCACACTTTCTACAGAATTTTAATTAACTTCTTTAAAATTTCTTTCAATCCAAACAAACTTCATCACCAACAATCCAAACAATATAATCCCAACATATTCTATAAAGTATTAACCGATCTAATATGTTTAATTTGAAACTGTGAACACCCACATGGAGGTACGTAATTTAATTTATGCTCTTATACCTTTAGTTGATTTTTTGCTAAAGTTATTTTGAGAAAATGTGAAGAAAATACTTTAAACTTGCGTTAAGGGTAAAATAGTCTTTTCACTCAAAATTAGTTGAAATTGTGGGGAGCGAAAAGAGATAGAATTTCCTGGAGAATGCAATAAAATGAGGGCATTGTGGTAATTGACTAAGGGACATAGATGAAATTTTAGAGAAAGTGCAAGGGCAAAATGGGAACACATGCTTATATTAATTGATATAAGGCTTTATTTGAAGAAACCCTAACCCATATCCAGCCCTTGTTCACGCCACTGTACCCCATTTTTCTCTCAATTTTCTTCACTAAACTTCAAAGGAAAATTATAGGATTTGGTCTAGATTTTTGGAGATTTTCAATCTTCAAGCATCCTAAGGTGAAATTCTAGCAAAAAGGAGTGTGATTAAACTTTAAAGTTTTAAATTCTTATGGTTTTTATATGATTTAGGTCCAAGAGAAAGAGATTTGGAGAAAAAGGGAAGTGATCTCACATATTCAAGGTAAGTAAACCTACTTTGAAACTTAATTTGAGCAAAACATGTGTTGAATGAATTTTTGCATGTTTGTATGTGATGGTATAAGAGAATTATGGGCTGTTTTTGATGTTTATTGATGTCTTAATTCTAGCCATGAGAAGTAGTATATGGTTATGTCAAAGATTGGTGAAGTTGTGGAAGATTTGGTGTTGAAATTTTTGAAGTGTAGAGAATTGTGAAAATGGACAGGTTGATGCATAATTAGTGAGTTTTTGGCTCACAATTTGGTTGAATTAGAGAGTTGTGGAAGTGTAGCCAACAAGGTAGTTGCATGTGCATATGAAGTGTTTGATGAAATCCAAAGAGAAATTGCATGCATGAGTTGGCTAAACCCTAATGAGGAAAGGGTTAGAGAAAGGAAAGCTTGAAGTTGAATGTATTTTAGTGATCTTTTAACCTGTTTTCACAGGGTAGAATGGTTAGGAAAGGTTAGGGAGTAAGTAGAGGTAATAGGTATAGAAAAGCCTTAAAGTAGGCATGTTACCAAGGTTGCCCTGTCAAACCCGTGACCTTCTGAGTGATTTTTGGGTATCTTATCTTTCGAACTGGGTTGAGTCATAAACATAAAGTTGTAGCCCTTTCTCTAAGCTTTAAAATGGACCAGATCATAGCAATCCTATGTGTTAACTGGAGATATGCCTTTTTGAATATGACATGTGCAGAATGACTATTTCAAGAGTGCTTCCACTTTATTAGTTTATTTGTAGTCTAATAATCTATAATTGATTCCAAATACGAAAATGATGCTTAAAGGGTGTGAAGCATGTTTGAATGAGTGGTCTTTGTGATTATTTAATGATTGTATGAACATATATGTTTGATTGAAGAATGACCATGGAGGCTATGCTCATATTAGAAGTGTAGTTTTTTTTTTTTAAAGAATGCAAGTGTAGAATTTCATAGCTTGGAAAGTCATGTTGAAATGTGCATAGTATCTCTTTCTATTATGTTTCTATATTATACTATGATATAAGGTTTTTGAGATGGGGAACCCGTGAGTGATAGAGATGCCCACATACACGCTGCCACAAGCGAGGGCATCAGTAGAGAGATATAGTATTTGTCAGTCCGTGAGTAGTGTATGTGGATGAGGACTGTACCCAATAGAGCATACCTACATGCACGCTGCCACGAGCGAGCAGCCACAGTAGAGAGTACAGTACTTGTACAGTCCGTGAGTAGTGCATGTAGATGAGGACTGTACCCACTTACATGGCCAGGGTTCCAAATCCATGCATCAACCTAGTCCGATCGGCAAACTAGAAAGAAGAAATAAAAGAAAGAGAATCAGAAAAGAAAAGAAAGAGTACGCATAAGAGAAAGAGAAACAGAAAAGAACGAAGAGTATAATCAAAGTATAAAGTGAGAAAAGAAAAATCAGAATATGAGTAAGGAGAAAACAGTAGTGTAGTTTGGTTACTACTGAGCAATTAGTGCTCACTCCGTTAATTTACTGTTTTGCAGGTACTAGATGATTTGCGATCGGGTGGGACATCAAGAAGTGGTGGAGTTTGCGGCACTGGTCAAGATTGCCTTATGTTACTAACGTATATCAATGTTATGTGTATATATATATATATTTATGAATTAAAAATTAGAATTTTTGGATTTACATTATGTATATATGTTTGTAAACGTTATCTAGTAAATTTTATCTTATATTTCTTACAGAATTACTAGTTATATAGTATATTACAAACTGAAAAAAAAAATTGATAATAAAAGAGTATACTAAAATTTTGGTGGGGTGTTGAATGCCGGTTGGAATCCGGCCTAAGCAGCGGCCAAATTGAAAGGAAAGAATGCACTAACAAAAACCTTTCCTACTTGAATGAATCTGTGAGAAGCAAAGCCTTTAGCAAATATGCTTGAAAAACAACCACCAAATTCACAAGGGACATAAGCAATTTACGTGGAAAAACCTCTTCAATATGAAGAGATTAAAAAACCACGGGATCTAATGATCCACTTTAGCCCACTATCATAAGAAGTGTTTACAACAGCCACAATCCACCAAAAATATTCCACACAAATTTTGAGTTTTATCCTAACTCCAACAAAGTGAAATACACAAAAGAGTTACAAAGATATGAAGTAAACTCACTAGGAAAGCATCTGAACCGCATGTTGTATAACTCTAAACTTAGCTTTTAAAATCGAAAACGAACCGTCCAAATTGAAGGGCCAAACATCCTCTACGTGTTGACCGAAAATCAGGTTGATTAGATTAGAGATGACCTTCTGATCGTTAGGCTGAAGAAGGACAAACATAATGAAATTTTGTAATTCAAACTCTTTGATTTGACTATCTTTCTAGAGGCCAAATTCCACAAAAATGGCTAACAAGAAATTGACAGAGCAAGATTTACCATTGGATCGTCGTCGGAATAACCTTGTGCGGCTGCCTCTCTCGCACTTATGCTAATGTTGTTTTTGTGAACAATACCCTATTTTTTTACTATTCACCCACTCTAGAAAAATGAGTGACCACTTACTGCTACTCTACTCCACTCTTTTCTTTTCATTTTTCTTTTCAATTTTATTTTGGGCTTTTGGGTTTTGGGTGATCCTCCACATGAGGGAAACTCGAGCCCAACAAATCTCCCCCTTTCCTGACTATGTGGGGGAACGGACCATACCGACGATAGTGCAACAAACCTCAAGCTTTTCCCTTACTAAAGCCTTTGTCAACATATCTGAGCCATTGTCATCTATATGGATTTTCTCGAGTTAAAATAGGCCATCGTAAAGAGCATCGCTTATCTAATGATACCTCATATCAATATGTTTAGATCTCGAATAGAATGTAGAATTCTTCACAAGATGAATAACACTTTGGTTGCATAAAACAAAACATACCGTTGTTGCTTAACATCAAACTCTCTCATGAACTTCTTCATCCATATCAACTCCTTGCAAGCTTTCGTTATTGCGATAAATTCTGCGCCTGTCATAGAAAGTGCAAAACACTTTTGCAATCTCGACTGCCAAGAAACAGCTCCACCAGCAAAGGTAATCAGATAACCAGAAGTAGACTTATGAGAATCCATGTCTCCAACCATGTTAGCATTTGTGTAGCCAACCAAAATTGGTTTATCACTTCCAAAATAAAGTTTTAATTTGGAAGTGCCTCGAAGATACCTCATAAGCCACTTAATTGCATCCTAATGCTCTTTCCCGGATTTGACAGAAATAGGCTAACAGCCCCAACTACATAAGCTATATCTAGTCTTGTACACACCATTCCATACATCAAGCTTCCTACGACTAAAGCATAAGGAACTCTTTCCATTTCCTCCTTCTGACTATCTATAGAAGGGCTTTACTTTGCACTTAGCTTGAAATGTTGTTTCTAAGCCTGATTTTGGACGTTCCTAATGTCAGAAATTCACACCCCAACCACAGTTAGAAAGCTATTAAAATCCTCTTTTTATTTGTGTGCTTCACGTCACTGTTGGTCTTGCTGTTTGCCAAAAAATTGCACTTCTTGTCACAAAAATGGTCGTTTTTCAATCTCTTTTTCGGTCAATTTTGCAATCGGAAACGACTGTGGTTGATACCATTCAAACCATCTTGGATTGCTCTTCAAAACTATGGTCTCCAATTGCCTTGGTTGTTCACAATTTGCCAATGTCAAAGGACTGTTTTTGGTAAGGGACAATCCCTTTTTGGCCATTGACATCTAGGTTTTTTTGGATTTTTTTGTTGTTTTTTGTTGTTTGTACAACTTCTTGAAGTGTGTGGATAGTGTTGGGTGGTCCAAAATCCCTACAAAATTGCCTAGGCTCCATTGCACCCCACCTGCTCACTGCTTTTTCCCTACAGTAGCACTAGTGCGCAATGCTCCTTGTCCACGTTCTGCACGCCCAGCGTCTGCTATAGGCAGTTTTCACAAACTGCTTGCTTTTTCACCTCCAGCCTTCCCAACCTATTCCCACTACCTCAAACGCAACACCCCTAGCCTCTAAACACTCACCATTTTTTCCACCTTTCATTTTGCCTAAACAACACTTTTTTTTTGGCCGGCCACCACCTGCTCGACAAAATGCCTGAACCAATTGCATCACCCCCAAACAACCCCATTTCTCCCCCTATCACATTGACTAAAGGAAGGAAGAAATGGTTTAGAGGTCCTCCCGCAGGCTCGATAGAATCCTGGAAGCAGCTTGCCTCATTGTTCCTTCAAAATTTTCAGGTGAGCAGACAATTTTCCATGTCTTTGAATTACCTCATTAACATTTGACAAGAAAAGGGTGAGCCATTAAGATCTTACCTAAAGAGGTTCAACCGGGAAAAGAGCAGGGTCACTAATGCCTTGCAAGAGTTAATCCAAACACTCTTCATTGTCGGAGTTTGTTTGCAAACCGACCTATGGAAAGAATTACAAGCCAAGGATAATGTGTCTCTACCTCGCTTCTAAAAGATGGCGGAAAAGCCCCTGCGAGTTGAAGACTCCCTGGTCGCTCTAAAGCAAGGCGACGACAGGAATTCGAGTGGAGCCCCTGCTTAAGATGAAGATAGAGAAAAGGGAAAAATGATAGACAACCGAGATCGAGGTGATAGGGATAGGCACCAGTCCTCAAAGAGGTAGTGCACAGAACACAGGGGAGAATGCAGGAAAGAGCCAAGAAAAACTCCAACGTTACTCCCTAGATATGGTGAGTATACTCTTTTGGTCGCACCCCTCGATCATGTCCTTGCAATGTTAGAAAATGTTAGGTTACTCCCAAACCCTAACCAATGGTGGGACTGTGAGAGTAGGTGCCCTAGAGCCAATCAATTATTGTAAGATTGACTCTGTAATAAATGTTTATTTATCAATAAAAAAGGCATATTCTTTTATATCGTGTATGTAATTATATATGTCATTAGGATGGTAGAACCGTGACGAGGGTATCAGTGTTTCAATCTTGATAGTGATAACCTTATGATCACATATGGTGGCCGTTTTAGAAACATCCATAGCCCCAGTATTATTCTGACCAAGGACACAGATAATACGGTAAGGCTATCATAGTATTGAACGACCCTGTCGAAAGACAGTGACTGATCTCACTTGTCAAGGTTGCTTACTGACAACCTGGTGCAACACATGAGTGCTTGCTAGAGGCAAGTTCACTGGACAGACCCACCAGAGGATTTCATATGGATGGTAACCCTAGTGTCTATGGAATAAATCCTCTAACGGATAGTGGTGCATGTGATCCTTAGACTTGAGATCACCAGAGCACCTTGTGCACCGATTAGTGTAGTTTGACACTAGCCCAATGTAGTTCTATTCAGACCTGTCAATATAGTAGTGATTGGCTGCATCAAGGAGTGTATCAAGACTATGGTGGATCGATAGAGGATTCATTACTCCCGGATACAGGAGAAGTTATCTCACGGTGCAATTCAGTGAATGACAATGACACTAAAACTGTTGCCATAGTGGGATTGAGTTGTTGTTCAATCCAATTTATTATTCTGGTCATTGGTCTAGTAACTGAATACAAAGATATCGAGGATAGCTGAGGTTGACTCTATTTCTGTACCTTAGTCTCAATGAGATAACTGATGATGAAAGGATTGGATTGCACTATATATTAACATTTTATTAATAATTAAATGTTATTATTATTATTATTAATTGATTTTAATTATATTAATAATCAATTAAAATTAAAATACCATAAAGGGTGTGTTTGGTTGCAAGGATGGATTAACTTAAGAGTCCATGGCTATTCTTATTGGGATTAGGGTTTTTAATTAAGTGACACTATATAAGTGAAACTTAATTAAAAACATAAAAGAATAATATTCATTGATTGATTAAAAAGAAAACCCTAGCCACATTTTCTTCTCTCTTTCACATTTTTCATAGTGTGTGAATCAAAGAATTTTTCTTTGATTCACTTGATTCTTGAAGCCTTTTATTAGTTCTAGCAAAACTATAGTAGGTTCTGCAGATTATCTTTGTGTGGACGACGTTCGTATGATTCTCTTCTTGAATCGACAAGCGAAATCAAAGTATTGAAAGAGCTTCCAAACGTTGGTAATGTGTTCTTAATCCTTGTATGGATTATTTACTATGATTTATATTGCACATATTTTTCTGTTTATTAAAATGTAAGCAATTTGATCTATTCTCGGATCTGGGCGTAGAAAGTGATTGATTTTTGTGTTTTTTCCTGTGATTCCTAGAACTAGAAGGCTTTTTCATTTTGAGGAAATGTGGGTAGGGGCTAAGTGATGTGTGTTTCCTACAACATGCAAATGTAGCAAGTATACTAGTCGCACAAGTAATAGAGTGATGAGTGAGTATCGTTCCCATGAGGATTGTTGCTAAGCACTAAGTTTTCTACCGTTTTCAAGTTGAAGCAATCGAATTCTTTTGGATTCAAGGGAGCAATTAAAACTAAGACTAAAACAAAATATACTAAAATAAAAGTAAACTATGAAAGCAAGATTTAAAATATGGATAAAATCAATTCAAACAAACGGGTAGGGTTTTGACTTCATTCGGACTCTATGGGTTCTTTCTAAAGAATTAAACTAAATTCATATTCACATGCATTGATTGTAAATCAAACTCTCTAAAGTGTCAAACATACCTTCTTAGGCTATGTTTTCCTACTCTTCCCTATTAACCTTCCGCACCCAACAAATTGAAGGATAATAAATCTAAGCTCATTAAGCACAAGAATCCTAGATTGATTTCATTGGTTCTTGAATCTATCTCTAGCATCCAATACTACAATGGTGATTACCCAAGAAGCCTAACATGATTCATTTCTCAATCTCATCATGTTCATCACATAAAAGCAGTAAATTCCGAGTAATCACACAATCAAGCAAAATCATATGAAAAGAAAAACAATCTATTACTTAACCCATGAAATTCTGAATTACAATCAGAACCCTAACCCAAAATAGGTTAGTTCATGGCTAAATCAACAATACAAACAAAAGAAACGAAAATACCAAAGTTCAACATAATGTAAACAAGAGAAAAGAAAAGAACTCTCCCCAAATGACGAATCCACTGGTTTAATCTCGAATCTTCACCCTTTTTCAATCTCAGTTCGCTCAAAATGAATCTAAGAAAATGTAAGCAGCTACTCTCTCTCAAAAACGAACTCCCCTTTAACAAAAAGACTAAGTATTTCTTTTACACCTCCCCCAAAATCCTAAAACTTAGCCTAAAAACGAAACTGTGCGTTTTACAAAAACTGGAAAATGCAGACTTCGCCGCGGCGAAGAAGGAATCTCGTCGCGGCGACAAAACAAGCTAAATTTGGTGCGTGACTGACTCATTTCGCCGCGGCGAAGCTTCATGAAGAATTCTAAAATTACAAAATCACCCTCCGCTTGCTTCTTTGCTTGAATCTTTGCTCTTTGGTGCTCTCCCTTGGGAACAAGCTTCATAGTGCTTTACTCTGCTTCAGACTCTCCCATCTTCTGAGATCCACTTACTTCTGAGTCCAGACTTTCCAATTCTTTCTTTATTCGCTCAAAATGTCCATTTAAACCTGAAACACGAAATGTAAAGAATTAAGTAGCAATTCAGGCATAAATGAACTAAGAAGTATCTAAAATCCGACTAAAAAGTCTAATAAAAACAGTATAATCCACGGATTATCAAATACCCCCAAACTAAAGATATGCTCATCCCCGAGCATAAGGTACAAAACTCACAGAAACAAAAACAACAAACAAACAAAACACGAAACACAAACACAACAAAACTGAAAAGTGAACAAACACAACAAGACTCAAACTCAACATATGAATTGCCTAGAATTTACACAAGTCTCAAAGGTTGTTGAAAAATTATTATCAGAAAATGTTCAACACTCCAAGAAGTTATAAGCTACATCGACTGTCTTCCTCTATCGGTCCACCGAGTAGGTGATCCCCACTTCAATCCACATTCCAACTTCCCGGATTATTTTATGCAGAATGCAAAGTTTATCAAATGGTGGCAGACTCCATAAGCCTAAATATCGAACTACTCTCCACTAATGTGGACTAGATATAGATAAGAATCAAAAAGTCTTTATAAGCTTGTAACGCTAGGCTCAGGTAGTGGGTTCCAAAAAAAAGGATAGGAATAACAAAGTAAGAGAACTCGGTTTTCCTCATGCAAACACTAAACTCACATCAATCTCCACTTCTTCTCAACCACCAATCAACGTGTCCACCCAATTACAACCCTCAAACTTGTATCTTTCTTATTTCTGATTTTGACTTGAACTAATTTTTTTTTTTTTTTTTTTTAAGAGAAAAACAAATCAATTGAATTGAGGTGAACTACCTCTTTTGTTTTTATTGCCCTTCTCACAACCCCCAAACTATTCTTTTAGTTTATTCATACAACTCTTTCCGTTCTTTGTGTTTGCATTAAGACCGAATTCTCCTAAGGGTACGACAAAGTGTTTAGGGTATAAGGATCGGGCAATTTTTGGTTTGCCAAGAAAAATAAAGCAATAATAATTCAAAAGGCTCAAATGGTTGGCTAGGGACAATTTCATTCATGGGTCGGCTAGAAAGGCTCAAACGTTCTGAAAAATGCCTAAATCATTTCCTCAACAATGTCTAATCCTAGAATTTCGCCTCAAGCACTTCTCTACTAGGTTTTAGAGTCCACCAACATTATCAAAACTTTACCTAAGTATATAAAATGAATCTAAGCATGCCGAAAAAGTGAAAATGGTGGTTGAACCACTTAACAAACCTCAATCAAAATCCAGTCAATAAACCTAAACTTGAAGAAATGCTTAACATTTCTCAACAATAAAATCGCAACAATCCAATTCTCATCATTGATTTATACAATTCATCATCGGCAAAAACAATCAAACCAAAGTAAAATAAACAAAATCAAAAATTTCTAATTTTTCCTACCCCCAAACAAAAGATGACATTGTCCCCAATGTCCCATTACGCATAAATTAGGAATAGAAAAACAAAAATAACAAAGGTACGAGATAGTTCCCTGATTAATCCGTGAAGTTTTGCTCCATAGTGCACACCCGATCTGTGACTTTTTCATCTCCCAACATCTGTCAAAACAATTGAANCCCAATGTCCCATTACGCATAAATTAGGAATAGAAAAACAAAAAAAAAAAAAAAAATAACGAAGGTACGAGATAGTTCCCTGATTAATCCGTGAAGTTTCGCTCAATAGTGCACACCCGATCTGTGACTTTTTCATCACCCAACATCTGTCAAAACAATTGAAACCGTGGTGTCCATTGCTTTAGAATAATTCACTCACGAAATTGAAATTATTACAACCTAATCTCGTCCTTGCAACAACTACCACAATCCAAAACAAAATATAAACTGAGTTTACTGTTTGAAATGAAAAAAAAAATCAACTAAAAACAAGTAAAAATAAAGAAAAACAAAAACAGGTGCTCCGGTGCTCATTCTTCGCCCTCCTCGTCTTCCTTGTCGTCGTCCTCTTCTGACTCAAAGTCCATCCACTCATCTGAATCCTAGTCAGCCTATTGGAATTCTGTAGTGTCAACGTTGAGCTTGTTGAAGTTACTCTTCTGCATATCATACATCATCTGGGTCTGATCAGCCAACCAATCCTGACGTTTTGCCATACATTTCATCATACCCATCATCTGCTGTATCATCTCCTTCTGTGTAGCTGTGGAGCTGGAGGATGTGACAGGGCCTTGTGTGGTTCTTTGCCGTTTTGTTCCTGCTCTTGGTTGCTCAGCTTCTGGACGTTCAAGATGCTTTTGAAAATAATCTGAATCGGGGATTGGGGTAGCATGAATACGTTGCTCATCATCATACGCCTCGGCTCCAGCTTTAATGCACAAGGCTGTAATGAGATGTGGGAAAGAGTAACTTGATTGCCCTGGTTTGGCGGCATGATGAATGTTGTTCAAGATAATTCGTCCCACATTTATACTCTTTCCTGTGGCAATAGAATAAAGCAATAATGCCTTCTCGTAAGTTACCGTGCTATAGTGCGTTTCCCGCATCAACCTCGCACTAACAAAATACTGCCACAGTCGAGCCATCGGTGTCAAATAAGTTCCCTTAATGGTCTTCTTTTGTTTCTTCGACACTGCCCAAGTTGCATCTGGTTTTGCAATGACCGGAAGAATGATACTATCCTGAAACTGTGACGTCCTAAAGCTTGCGTACTCATCCTGATCAATCCTAGGCAGGGTATAATACTCATTGATCACGTCTTCCATAAATGGCACATCAGCCTCTCTTACAAATGTAGTACCCTCTTCACAATCCGGGAGGTTGGCATAAAACTCCCTTACTAGCGGCTCCACAGCCGGTTGTGCAGGAGCACTCATAAACAGTTCCCACTGTCTCCCTCGACTCTAGTCCAAAGCCTGACTCGCGGTCAATCCGCGCTCAGGAATAAAGCCCTTATCTTTTCTTTGGATAGCCCCTTGATATCGTTTCCGGGCCTCCTCACTCACGAAGCGATTGTCCACTTTCTTTCCTTTTCCCTTGCCCTTGGATGGAACCTTAACTTTGAGCAGCATGTTTTCAAAAACTATATGTTAACTCAACAATGCAACCCCACAAATTCAAACCTAGGTGGCCTATGACAAATAATCCAATCCTGCAAAAATTTACAACACTTCCAAAAATTCGCACTTAGACCCCCAAACTATGATTTCTCCAAATTCAACAAAACACTCCAAAACTCAAAATCCACACTCCTCAATGTCACAACATGCACAATCAACCCTTCCTCAAACAAAATCGAACTCACAAGCATCCAAAAATTCACAACTCAACCAAACTTTTTCAGATCTACAAATCAAAACTCGAAATTGTGCGAAAAAAAAAAAGCTTAGGGAACTTGAGATCTTACCAATACGAAGGATTATTCACCACAAATTTACCCAGAATCAGCCCAAATTGGAAAGCCCCAAATTTCTTGAACCTAAGAATTTCGTGAAATTTTCGCAAAAATTGTTGTTGAAATGAGTTGTTTTGGTGTTTAGGAGGGTTAAGGAGTGAGAACTTTGGTTGGGAAAACACTTGGAAGGCAAAGAATTGAAATTGGAAAATTTTTCTCTCGATTGGATTTGAAAAGTCGCTTGAAGAATGAAGGAAGAAAGTGGGTATTTATATAAAACAATTGTCACTGTGGCGAAGAACAAGCTTCTTCGCGGCAAAGTTCTTCGTTCGAAAACCCTAAATTTAAACCTAGGTTTCGCCGCGGCGAAGACAAATTCTTCGCCGGGGTGAAAACTTACAGTGGCTACTCGCCTTGGCGAGGAAAACTCTTCACCGCGGCGAACTTGCCTTAGAGAAATTTCGTCCAACCTGCTTCGCTACGGCGAAGATAAATTCTTCGCCGAGGCGAAAACTTACAGTAGCTGCAACATATTATTCAGGTTGCTTTGCCCCGGCGAAGAATAATCTTCGCCGCGGCAAAGTCTGGGACTTTTCAAAACTCATTTTCACACAATGTGCTTCGCTGCGGCGAAGAATTCTTCTTCACCCCGGCGAAATCTGGAGCATTTTCTTTCCTTGCATTAGTTGAAAACTTCACTTGAAACACCCAAAAACACACAAATTAAAAATCATTCAAACTCATAAGAAAATCAAACACATTCAAACACAATGAAATGAAAAATAGAAAAAAATTAAAACACTTGGGTTGCCTCCCAAGAAGCGTTTGTTTATAGTTGGTAAGCTCGACTCTCTCGGTTTTTCACGTCAGTCTGGATTATCCAAGTACATCACATCCCGAAATTTTCCCTTGTGCTTGAGCTTCTTTTGTTGATGATCTTTTTCACGTAGGGTCCTTGTTGAGAGTTTCACCACCCATTTCCATCCCTTAGTCATTACTTTGGTGGTTCGACTCTTCTCACCGACTGCTTTCCGTTTTCTTGACTTTCCCTCACCCTTTTTGAGCTGAGAGATCTATTCCTTGTGAAAACACAATCTCGACTGTGGTTTATCTCGGAATTTTGTGCAACCCTTTTCGTTATGGTCCTCATTCTCGAACTGATTCGGTTTGACAATGCAGCTCTTAATTTCCACCTTAGGATTGTTCAGTTGGAAGGTTTCAATTTTTGCCTGGTCCACCACTTCGATTTTTAAACATGACTCTTGTTTAGGTGGAGCTCTCATTGATTCAAGGACTTTAAATGTTATTTCTTCATCTTGCATCCTCATGATCAACTTCCCTTCTTGAGCGTTGATTAAAGCTCTTCTGGTAGCCAGAAATGGTCGTCCTATGATAAGAGGAATCTCTTTGTCTTCTTCCATATCCAACACAAAGAAATCCGCAGGAAAAATAAACTTGTCCACCTTAATCAACACATCCTCTACAATGCCCCTCAGATGCTTTATTGATCGATCTGCAAGTTGCAAGCATATGGTTGTCGGCTTCACTTCACCAATTCCTAATTTCCTGAAAACAAAAAAAGGCAAAAGGTTAATGCTAGCACCTAGGTCACATAAAACTCAATCAAAGGTGATATCTCCTATAGTGCAAGGAATAGTAAAACTCCCTGGATCTTTAAGTTTCGGGGGCAGCTTCTTTTGTAAGATGGCACTGCATTCCTTCGTGAGCATCACCGTTTCCTCATCTTCTAACTTCCTCTTGTTTGATAAGATTTCCTTAAGAAATTTTGCGTAGCTCGGCATCTGTTGCAATGGATCTGCAAAAGGAATGTTAATATGCAGTTTCTTAAAAACATCAAGAAATTTAATAAACTGCTTATCCTGATTTTCTTTTCTGAGTCTTTGAGGAAAAGACACGGGTGGTGTGTGATGCGCCAACTCTGGTGGTATCTCAGGGAATGGCAATTTCTCTTTCCTTTTCTTTTTCCCCTCTTCCTACTTCTGTTAATCTTTCCTTGATTTTTCCACCTCTTCTAAAACTGTCCCACTTCTCAACGAAATTGCATTTACTTGCTCACATGGGTTGGTCACCGTGTTGCTTGGTAGAGATCCCTGCGGTCTCTCATTTAACTTCTCGGTCAATTGCCCCATCTGTACCTCAAGATTCCGAATGGATGCCCCTTGATTTCTAAAATTCGTCCTCGTCTCATTCATAAAACCCGTGGTCTCTTGCATGAACTTCCCAAACATGTCCTCCAACTTTGTCACTCTTGGATCTCCCATTTGATTATTCACCCCTGGTTGGTTATTTGGCAATGTTTTCTGGTTCCATTGATTATTTTGCTGGTTCTGATTGCCCCAAGCCAGATTTGGATGATTTCTCCACCCTGGATTGTATGTGTTGGAGTACGGATTGTTTGGTTGCCTCTGATTTCCTGCCAAGTAGTTCACTTGCTCCGATGATGAAGTTGACACTCGCTGCTCACATGGTTTCCTGTACAAAAATCACAAGTTAGTTGAGGTGCTTGAATAGAGTTTACCTGCATACTTCCCAACTGTCTCTGAAGTGCCGTGAGTTGGGCTGAGATGGCTGTGAAGGCATCAACTTCATGAAGACCCGTAGATTTTCTTGATATCGCTCTCTCATTTAGTCTTTGATAGTTGTTGCTTGGCAAAACCTCAAGCAACTCATAAGCCTCCTCTGATGTCTTATTCTGCAAGGCTCCTCCCAATGTTGCATCCACCATGGTTTGCACGTTACCCATCAGTCCATTGTAGAATGTTTGGACTTGAAGCCAAACTGGCAATCCATGGTGTGGACATTTCCTCATTAATTCCTTGTACCTCTCCCAAGCCTCATACAATGACTCGGATTCATCTTGTAGAAATGATGTGATATCATTTCTCAGTTTTGCTGATTTTGTTGGAGGGATGAACTTTGTCTTGAACTTCTTTGCTAGATCATTCCATGTTGTGATAGTTCCCGATGGTAGTGCCATTAACCACCCCTTTGCTTTATCCCCTAATGAGAATGGGAATAACCTCAACCTAATGGCATCATCTGACACTCCGTTCGACTTGAAGGTGTCACAAATTTCCAAGAAGTTCGCAATATGCTGATTCGGATCTTCCTTCAAATCACCATTAAACCTTACTGACTGCTGGATCATCTGGATGATTGCCGGCTTTATTTCAAATGTGTTGGCTTGGACCGCTGGTCTCGTAATGCTCGAACCACTGCCATTAACCGTGGGAATTGAGAATTCCCTTAGTGTCCTGTTTTCTGGTTCTGCCATTTCAACAGCTATTTCTTCTGATTCAAGCACTATATCCTCTCTTTCTCTTCTCTCTCTGTTAAGTCGTCTGGCGGTTCTCTCAATCTCAAGTTCAACAGGAACCACTGGCTAACGTCTCACTCTTCGTATATACTGCACAAAATAAAACAAAAGAAAGTGAGATCACAAACCAACTGAAAATTAAAAACAAGAGTAAAACAGACAATGATGAAATCAAAAATTAAAACTCCAATCTAGCTAACTATAGAAAAACTCAATGTTAACTTAAAACTTAATCCCCGGCAACGGCGCCAAAAACTTGATACGTGTTTCCTACAACATGCAAATGTAGCAAGTATACTAGTCGCACAAGTAATAGAGTGATGAGTGAGTATCGTTCCCACGAGGATTGTTGCTAAGCACTAAGTTTTCTACGTTTTCAAGTTGAAGCAATCTATTCTTTTGGATTCAAGGGAGCAATTAAAACTAAGACTAAAACAAAATTTACTAAAATAAAAGTAAACTATGAAAGCAAGATTTAAAATATGGATAAAATCAATTCAAACAAACGGGTAGAGTTTTGACTTCATTCGGACTCTATGGGTTCTTTCTAAAGAATTAAACTAAATTCATATTCACATGCATTGATTGTAAATCAAACTCTCTAAAGTGTCAAACATACCTTCTCAGGCTATGTTTTCCTACTCTTCCCTATTAACCTTCCTCACCCAACAAATTGAAGGTTAATATATCTAAGCTCATTATGCACAAGAATCCTAGATTGATTTCATTGGTTCTTGAATCTATCTCTAGCATCCAATACTACAATGGTGGTTACCCAAGAAGCCTAACATGATTCATTCTCAATCTCATCATGTTCATCACATAAAAGCAGTAAATTCCGAGTAATCACACAATCAAGCAAAATCATATGAAAAGAAAAACAATCTATTACTTAACCCATGAAATTCCTAATTACAATCATAACCCTAACCCAAAATAGGTTAGTTCATGGCTAAATCAACAATACAAACAAAAGAAACGAAAATACCAAAGTTCAACATAATGTAAACAAGAGAAAAGAAAAGAACTCTCCCCAAATGACGAATCCACTGGTTTAATCTCGAATCTTCACCCTTTTTCAATCTCAGTTCGCTCAAAATGAATCTAAGAAAATGTAAACAGCTGCTCTCTCTAAAAAATGAACTCCCCTTTAACAAAAAGACTAAGTATTTCTTTTACACCTCCCCCAAAATCCTAAAACTTAGCCTAAAAACGAAACTGTGCGT
The DNA here is from genome assembly GCF_008641045.1 of Pistacia vera. NCBI lineage: Eukaryota > Viridiplantae > Streptophyta > Magnoliopsida > Sapindales > Anacardiaceae > Pistacia > Pistacia vera. Next base: position 502,576 of record NW_022196013.1, read on the forward strand.
TTTACAAAAACTGGAAAATGCAGACTTCGCCGCGGCGAAGAAGGAATCTCGTCGTGGCGACAAAACAAGCTAAATCTGGTGCGTGACTGACTTATTTCGCGCGGTGAAGAACAACCTTCGCCGCGGCAAAGCTTCATGAAGAATTCTGAAATTACAGAATTGCCTTCCGTTTGCTTCTTTGCTTGAATCTTCGCTCTTCGGTGCTCTCCCTTGGGAACAAGCTTCATAGTGCTTTACTCTGCTTTAGACTCTCCCAACTTCTGAGATCCGCTTACTTCTGAGTCCAGACTTTCCAATTCTGTCTTTATTCGCTCAAAATGTCCATTTTAACCTGAAACACGAAATGTAAAGAATTAAGTAGCAATTTAGGCATAAATGAACTAAGAAGTATCTAAAATCTTACTAAAAAGTCTAATAAAAATAGTATAATCCACGGATTATCACTAAGGATTGTGAAGAAATTATTAAAGCACAATGGGGAAGGAGTACTACTCAGTCTACTATGGTGGATGTTGTGGGTATGATTAGAGAGTGCGGGTTAAAACTGGATGCATGGAATATGACTACTTTTGGTCATGTTCAAAAGAAGCTTCAGCAAGCTAAACAATAGCTTAATAAACTCTATGAAGCTGATTGTGGTTCTGATGTCTCTGTGTTGAATAAGGCAAGAGAAGAGGTACAACTTTGGCTGGAAAGGGATGAGGTTATGTGGCGACAGCGATCAAAAGCATTATGGTCAAAAGAAAGTGACTAGAATACTAGATATTTTCACATGAAAGCATCGTAAAGAAGTAGAAAGAACAGGCTGGTGCGAATTCAGGTTGATAAAGGACAGTGGCAAGAGGGTTCGAGTAAGGAGAAGGTGATTCTTGATTATTTCAGTGATTTGTTTACATTAGCCAATCCAAATGCTTCTCTGGATTTTCTCATTGTTTTGCAGGGGAAGGTCACTTTTCAGATGAATGAGGCGTTATGTAGGGAGTACACTGAGGTGGAAGTGAAGGACGCTTTGCAACAAATGCATCCTTCAAAAGCTCCGCGACCGGATGGCATGTCTCCAATATTTTTTCAAAAATATTGGCATGTGGTAAGGTGTTTTGTTACTGCTATTGTCCTTCATGCTTTTAATTCAGGTTCTTTCCCTTCAACCCTGAATCACACCTTTATTACTTTAATCCCCAAAAAGAAAACTCCCATCAGAGTGGCTAATTATAGACCCATAAGCTTGTGTAATGTAGTTTACAAATTAGTTGCTAAAGTTCTTGCAAATAGGCTGAAAATGGTGCTAAATGATATTATTGGGGAAACTCAAAGTGCGTTTGTACCGGGGCATCTAATTATTGATAATGTTTTGATAGCCTATGAGATCATGCATTTCTTGAAGCTGAAGAAAAAAGGAAAAAAAGGTTTTATGTCGTTGAAGTTAGATATGAGCAAAGCATATGATAGGGTCGAGTGGGGTTTTCTGAAAACTATTATGGAGGTGATGGGATTTAATTAAGGTTTTGTTGATTTGATTATGCTGTGTTTTAGTTATGTGTCCTCTGATGTGCTAATAAATGGTGAGCCTAAGGGGCCTATTATTCCATCTAGAGGACTTAGACAAGGGGATCCATTGTCCCCTTATTTATTTCTTCTATTTACTAAGGGGTTGACTACTTTGCTGAAGGCTGCTGGTGGAAGAAATGATATTTCAAGAATTAAGATATGTAGGGGGACCCCCAAAGGTCACTCATCTGCTATTTGCAGATGATAGTTTGGTTTTTTGTAAGGTTGAGATAGAGGAGAATAGAAGAGTTCAAGCCCTTTTGGAGCAGTATGAAGCTGTTTCTGGTTAGCGTATTAACCGAGAAAATTTTAGTGGGAATGTGCCAAGAGGAGTCTAAGAAGGGATCAAGCAGCTGTGGGGAAATTCTTATGTTCAGCAGTATGAAAAGTATTTAGGTCTTCCTCCAATTGTTTGGAGGTCACGAGCTAATGCTTTTAGATCTATTAAACAAAGAGTATGGCAAGAACTTCAAGCTTGGAAGGAAAAATTGCTCTCGCAAGGGCGAAAGGAAAGTGTTGCTTAAGGATGTAGCTCTCTCAATACCCTCTTATTCTATGAGTTGTTTTCTTCTTCCTTCGAGTTTGTGTGCTGAATTGGAAGGCATGATGGCTAGGTTTTGGTGGGGGCAAAGGAAAGATGAGAGGAGAATCCATTGGCTGAGTTGGGATAAAATGTGTGTTAGGAAAGCAAGCGGAGGGCTGGGGTTTAAAAATTTGAGAGTTTTTAATTTGGCAATGCTTGCGACACAAAGGTGGCGCCTGCTCAAGGAGGAAAATTCTTTACTACACAAGTTATTGAAGGCTAAGTATTTTTCGGGTTCTGATTTTTTTCAAGCAGGGTTGGGTAGATCTCCTTCTTATACTTGGCGAGGCATTTGGGTGGCAAAAAAATGGGTTCTAGAGGGGTGTAGATGGAGGATAGGACTGCTGTTAATATTTGGTTTGATAATTGGATCCCGAGTCACAATGCTTTGGTGAAGGAAGGGTATGTGGTTAGTGACGGGAATCAGAATGAGTGTGTGAATTCTCTTATGTGTGAAAATTCTAGACTGTGGGACTTTGGAAGGATATTCAGAAAAAATTGTTTTGTGTGATGGGAATAGGGCTGATAGGCAAATTTGGGGTCGTGAAAGGAATGGGGTGTTTAGTGTTAGAAGCTATTATAAGTTTATAATGGCTCAGCAGACTTCACAAGTTGCTAAATCCTCTTCTTCGCGTGTTCAAAGTGTGGTCTGGAAAAACATTTGGAAAATGCCGGTGCTTAATAAGATCAAAATATTTGCATGGCGTGCTTGTAATGATGGATTTCCTACGAAGGAGAAGTTATTAGGAAAACAAGGCCCTACCGATGTGCGATGTAATCTGTGTCATGGTGAACCTGAAGGGCTATATCATGCTTTGGTGTAATGTGTGGATGTGCAGAAGCTTTGGACCGATTATCTTCCTATACTTGAGAGAGATAAATTCTTGAATGTGTTTGAGTTGGCTTTTCATTTCTGTACAACCAAATAATTTGAAACTTTGTCTACTTTTTTTGTTTTGGCATGGGGGATATGGTATAGGAGAAACAAATTTATCCATGAACAAGCTCTAATTTCTATCCATCAAGTTGTTGTACACGCTCTCTCTTTGCTGAAATGTTATAAAGGGGCAAAGCGACAATTGTGACAACAAGTGCGAGATGTCTACAAATGGAAGCCACCGGATCATGATGTGCTGAAATTAAATGTTGACGGAGCCGTTTTTGAAGACATGGGGAAAGCTGGTACAAGTGCAATTTTGAGGGATAGCTCATGTAGAGTACTAATGGCTGCTAGCGCTTTGGAGGAAGGTATTGCTGAACCAGAGCAGGTGGAGTTGCTAGCTATTCTTCATGGACTTCAGTTTTGTGCAAGCATGGGCATTGTGAAGATTCAAGTTGAAAGTGATTGTTTCCTTGCTATTGATGCATTGCTTCAAGACAACATGGACAATTCAAAATTTAGTGGTCTTTACTATGAAATTAAACAATTGTCCTCTTGTTTTGGTGAATGTATGTTTAGACATGTTATTAGAAAGGCCAATGAGGCTGCTCATTATCTTGCTAAGTATGCTAGAAATGTTGATGGAATCAACATGTGGTGGGATTGTGTTCCAGACTTTTTATCTCAAACCTTGTGGTTTGATTTCTGTCTGTAATTTCCCTTTTCATTAATGAAGTTTTGTTATCAAAAAAAAAATAAAAATTGTCAGCTCTGTAGTGGCTGCTTCAACTACTTGTGAAGACGAATTCAAGGAAAGAAAGGCGTGTCTCCTTTAGCTACGGAGAACAAACAATTCTCTCAATTAAGTGCAATTAATCTTGCTTTCACCAACATGATGCATTGATCGCTATGAACTAAGAGGGTCTTTTTTTTTTTCTCTTCCATTTCTTTACTTACTGGGAAAACAATGCAAATGCATGAAATACAATAAGAAAGCTGGAGCGTGAAAAAAATGCTTGAATAAAGAAAAAGAAAAATTGAGCATTAAGAGAAACGATGATATGGCAAATCCAAAGCATCATCCGTCAATTTTTTTTTTTTTTCTTTGGGATATTATCAATCAGGGTATAACATTTTTTAAAATAAGCAAAAAAGTGACACAAAATTCAAAATACATAGAAAATAGACAAAACATAGTTAAAGGGTGTTAAATTTAACCTCTAGTAAGGGCAGAAATAGCATTTGATAAATTTGTAATATCTGATTGTTTTGAAATAATTTTATTATAGTAAAAAAAAATGAGTTTCAATTAAAACTATAATAATTTCAAATTTCAAAAATCTTTGAAAATAAAAGAAAAATAAACAAAGTGTTGTGCGATAAATTTGGAAACGATAATTCTTATTTTGACCTGGAGGTATCTTGCGATATGGACTCCACGATTAAAGTCAAAGATCTCGTTATTTCTTGTTTGAGTTTATTTCCAATTCAATCTTGTAATGGATGCTATATAAACTCAGTTGTAATCTATTTTGGGGGATTCCTCCGGAGAGAGAATCTAAGATAGAGACTCAGAAAAGAGAACTCAAGAAGGTTAACTCATTAAGATAACTCTTTGTAACTTAGAATAACTCTTCGTAACTCAACTCGTCAATATACTCAGTAACATAACAGTGGATGTAGGTTTTGCATTATAAGTAACCAAACCACTTTAAAAAGTTTTTCTTGTTTCTTTGTTATCTTATGATTTTACTGCATAATCACCATCACACTACTTCCATCATTGATTCATCAGGATCACATGCATATCTTATGTGGTTCTAGCACTGTTAATCACATACTTCTGGTTGTTGCAAATTTTCTCATCAATACAAATAAACATCCTTATATATGTTTCATGCGTAAGGAAATGGATACATTTTAAAAAAGAGGAAGCAAAGGGGAAATGAAGGTTTCCCCAATATCCAATGGTTTGATGATTCACCACAAGAAGCCTATCGGGCACCAAGAACCGTGATTTTTTTTTGGCCTTTAGTATGAGAGAAAATGAGATCCAAATTCTGATATTTGATAAGGCATTCAAAATAACTTTTCTTGGCAATGAAAAATTGAAAACTGGTGAAGCAATCGGTTGCTATGAATACAACAACAAACAATACCTTAATATTGTGTTGGCCATCAGCTAAGCCATTGACGCAGATTTAGGTTTATTTATTTATTTTTTTGGACTTTATTTAAATGTTTTATTTTTTTATATTTTATTTTGTTGGTCTCTCAATTTTTTTTCTTCTTAGTATTTCTAAATTTTTATAATAATTTGATTTTATTATTTTTGGTTTTTTAAATTTTTACTGTAATTTCAATTTTTTTTTTTATATTCTTTATGTTTTAGTTAAGAGGCATTTATGTCTTTAATTTAATATTTTTTCGTTAAAGTTAAACAGTAGCTAATAGGTTTTTGTCCCTTTTTTTTTTTTTGCTTCTTTAAAAAAACATTGTCCCCTAATTGATAATATTGATACAAAAATTTGTACCAACCCGAGAGTGAGAAAGTAAAGTAGTTTGGGGGCAAAGAAAAATCAGAGAAGAAGAAAGTAGAAGATTCGGGTTTTTTTTTTTTTAAATTCAGTTAAGAGTAAAGTTGTTACATTGTTCTTTATATACAAACATAAACTGAGTTAAGTAAGTAGAATGAGCTGAGTTAACAGTGAGCTCTTAGTGACTATCTAGAGGTCAACGGGTCAACAATGTTAAGTTTGATATCCTAAGATCCTCTCGTAAACCAAACCTTCTTAATTTTGACAATTTCTGAATTTGCTCTTTCTGAATATGCTCAACATCCTCCCGTAAACCAAACTTCTTTCAACAGACATGTGGTCTTTAATCTGTCAATTCTGCTAGTATGCAGCTGCTAATCTTGCTCACTGACAAATTGAGCTGAAGAAACACATTGCATACTAAGTTGAAGAAGCATTATTCCACCAATTATATATTTGCTGAATAACTTTTAAAAACTCATCATTGAACCTTCAGTCAAAAACAACATACATTGCTGCACAAAATAGCATACACTTGACATATATTGCTACACAAAGTAATACTTTCAGAACATTCTTCAAGCACCCTTTAGAGAAGTAAAATCACAAACTCCAACAACCAAAACTTCACAAATTAGCATCACATAATCTGCAGCATATCAAGCAAAAGGAGTATACATTCTCACACAACTTGCAACTTCTCACACAACCTGCAGTATATTAGCCAAAAAAACATATAGTACTGCACAAGCAGCAGCAATACATTCTATAGTATAGCCAAAATAGCATATAGTCCTGCACAAGCCAAAAACAACATATAGTCATGCACAGGAATACATTCTAGCACAGAAACATAACCATAATCCTGCACCAAAATACCGTATATTTTGCATAGAGCCAACATATAACCAAGATTTAGCCAGTCATTCATTCAAATGTACATAAGATTTATGCTTCAGACTAAGAAGTAGAAACACTGTCACCAGGAGCCTGTACTTTAAGTTTGTCTTGCAAGGCTTCAAATTTAGATGCTGAAAGTGCTTTAGTAAAAATGTCAGCTATTTGATGTTCAGTGGGAACATACTGAACCCTTAGTTTATTTGCTATAACTTGTTCCCTTACATAATGAGCATCAAGCTCAATATGTTTAGTCCTGCCACGAAATATAGGATTTGAAGCAAAGGAACATATGCTTTGATTATCACACCACATTATAGGAATTTCAGCTAAAGAGACTCCAATTTCAATAAATAAACTACAGAACCAGGCCAACTTAGTAGAACCTTGTGCAAGGGCCCTATAGTCTGCCTCCGTTGAAGACAAAGCCACAACTTTTTGCTTTCTAGAGTTCTATTGTATTATGTTGGAACCAAGGTACACACAACAACCACTAGTGGATCACTTATCCTGAACACTACTGGCCCAATCTACGTCGGTGTAACATTCCAGATTCAATCTTGTGCTTTTGTTGAACTGCACTCCAAAGTTGACAGTCCCTTTGATTTATCTTAATAGTCTTTTGCAAGCTTGCCAATGTGATTGAGTAGGGGCCTTCAAAAACTAGCTCAACTTATTAACATAATAAGAGATATCAGGCCTACATAGAGTGAGGTACTGCAGGGCACCAATGGTGCTTTTATAAGAGGTTGGATTGTCATGTGCTGCACTATCCTCAAGTGCTAACCTTGTGCCTACAACCATTAGAGTAGCACACAGTTTATAGTCCATCACTTGTGTTTTATTTAACAAATCCTTTGCATACTTTTCTTGGTTCATGTGAAGACCTCAAAACCAAGGAAATATTTGAGAGAACCCAAGGTTTTTAAGGCAAACCATGTATTGAGCTTTTTGACAGTTTCTTGAACCAATATATCATCATTTCCTATCAAGAGTATGTCATCCACATATGCCAAAACATAGATTAATTTGCCTTGTTATTGATATATGAACAAACTAGGATCGGCTATAGAATGCACAAAACCCCACTTAACAAAAGCCTTCTTAAGCATTTCAAACCAGGCCCTTGATGCCTGTTTTAAGCCATAAAGTGCATTGACCAATTTGCAAACATGATGAGGATATTGATTATGAACAAAACCCTCAGGCTGAACCATATAAACCATTTTAGTGAGTTCCCAATTGAGAAAAGCATTATTTATGTTAATTTGCAATATATCCTAATCATAATGTACAACAAGACTGAATATTAGCCGAATGGTGGGTGACTTGACTACAAGGCTGAATATTTCAAGGTAATCAATTCCAGGAGTCTATTGGAACCCTTTGGCCACTAACCTAACCTTAAACCTCTGAATGGAGCCATCGAGATTAGCTTTTATCTTGAACACCCACTTACAACCCATAGGATGAATATCAGGTATAGCAGGAACCAAATCCCAGGTGTGATTAGCTATTAGGGCATCAAATTCAGCTTGCATAACAACCTTCCAGGCTGGATGAGAGAGAGCCTCTATCACAGTGACTGGTTTTGTTGTGTCAAGAGAGGTTGGAGGAACTAAAATGGTATTGTGAGCCTTTGCCTTAGACCTAGTAACCATAGGGTGAGTGTTTGACACAAGTGGGATAGGTTTAACTAAGGGTAGATTAACTGTAAGAGGGATAGTGTCATAGGATTGTTTCGAGGGAATGGAAACAAGAGGCAAGGCTAAATCTAAAGATATAGGACCTGAAGTTGAGGGACTAGCAACATTTGGACTAGTAATTTTTTTGGACTTTAGTTAAATGTTTTACTTTTTTATGTTTGATTTTGTTGGTCTCTCAATTTTTTTCTTCTTAGTATTTCTAAACTTTTATAATAATTTGATTTTATTATTTTTGGTTTTTTAAATTTTTATTGTAATTTCAAATTTTTTTTTTTATTTTCTTTATGTTTTAGTTAAGAGGCATTTATGTCTTTAATTTAATATTTTTTCGTTAAAGTTAACAGTAGCTAACAGGTTTTTGTCCCTTTTTTGTGTATTTTAAAACTTGTGCCATTTTTCTGCTTCTTTAAAAAAACATTGTCCCCTAATTGATAATATTGATACAAAAATTTGCACCAAACTGAGAGTGAGAAAGTAAAGCAGTTTGGGAGCAAAGAAAAATCAGAGAAGAAGAAAGTAGAAGATTCGGGTTTTTTTTTTTTCAGTTAAGAGTAAAGTTGTTACATTGTTCTTTATATACAAACATGAACTGAGCTAAGTAAGTAGAATGAGCTGAGTTAACAGTGAGCTCTTAGTGACTATCCTAGTCAGCAGGTCAACGAGTCAACAATGTTAAGTTTGATATCCTAATATCCTCCCGTAAACCAAACCTCCTTAATTCTGACAATTTCTGAATTTGCTCTTTCTGAATATGCTCAACATCCTCTCGTAAACCAAACTTCTTTCAACAGACATGTGGTCTTTAATCTATCAATTCTGCTAGTATGCAGCTGCTAATCTTGCTCACAGACAAATTGAGCCGAAGAAACACATTGCATACTGAGTTAAAGAAGCATTATTCCACCAATTATATATCTGCTGAATAACTTTCAAAAACTCATCATTGAACCTTCAGTAAAAAACAGCATACATTGCTCCACAAAATAGCATACACTTGACATATATTGCTACACAAAGTAATACTTTCAGAACATTCTTCAGGCACCCTTTAGAGAAGTAAAATCACAAACTCCAACAACCAAAACTTCACAAATTAGCATCACATAATCTACAGCATATCAGTCAAAAGGAGTATAAATTCTCACACAACTTGCAACTTCTCACACAACCTGCAGTATATTAGCAAAAACAACATATGGTCCTGCACAAGCAGCAGAAATACATTCTATAGTATAGCCGAAATAGCATATAGTCCTGCACAAGCCAAAAACAACATATAGTCCTGCATAGGAATACATTCTAGCATAGAAACAGAACCATAATCCTGCACCAAAACACCATATATTTTGCATAAAGCCAACATATAACCAAGATTTAGCCAGTCATTCATTCAAATGTACATAAGATTTATGCTTCAGACTTAGAAGTAGAAGCACTGTCACCAGGAGCCTGTACTTTAAATTTGTCTCGCAAGGCTTCAAATTTAGATGCTGAAAGTGCTTTAGAAAAAATGTCAGCTCTTTGATGTTCAGTGGGAACATACTGAACCCTTAGTTTATTAGCCATAACTTGTTCCCTTACATAATGAGCATCAAGCTCAATATGTTTAGTCCTACCATGGAAGATAGGATTTGAAGCAAAGGAACCTGCGCTTTGATTATCACACCACATTATAGGAATTTCAGCTAAAGAGACTCAAATTTCAATAAACAAACTTCAGAACTAGGCTAACTCAGTAGAACCTTGTGCAAGGGCCCTATATTCTGCCTCGGTTGAAGATAATGCTACAACTTTTTTCTTTTTAAAGTTCCATTGTATTATGTTGGAACCAAGGTACACACAACAACCACTAGTGGATCTCTTATCCTGAACACTACTAGCCCAATCTGCGTCAGTTTAACATTCCAGATTCAACCTTGTGCTTTTGCTAAATTGCACTCCAAAGTTGACAGTCCCTTTGATGTATCTTAATAGTCTTTTGCAAGCTTGCCATTGTGACTGAGTAGGGCCTTAAAAAATTGGCTCAACTTATTAACAGAATAGGAGATATCAGGCCTAGATAGAGTGAGGTACTATAGGGCACCAATGATGCTTCTATAAAGGGTTGGATTGTCATGTGCTGCACCATCCTCAAGTGCTAACCTTGTGCGCACAACCATTGGAGTAGCACACAGTTTATAGTCCATCATTTGTGTTTTATTTAAGAAATCCTTTGCATACTTTTCTTGGTTCATGTGAAGACCTGAGGCAGTTCTTGTTACCTCAAAACCAAGGAAATATTTGAGAGAACCCAAGGTTTTTAAGGCAAACTATGTATTGAGCTTTTTGACAGTTTCTTGAACCAATATATCATCATTCCCTATCAAGAGTATGTCGTCCACATATTCCAAAACATACATTAATTTGCCTTGTTATTGATATATGAACAAACTAGGATCAGCTATAGAATGCACAAAACCCCACTTAACAAAAGCCTTCTTAAGCATTTCAAACCAGGCCCTTGGTGCCTGTTTTAAGCTAGAAAATGTCGTGACCAATTTGCAAACATGATGAGGATATTGATTATGAATAAAACCCTCAGGCTGAACCATATAAACCATTTCAGTGAGTTCCCCATTGAGAAAAGCATCATTTGCGTCAATTTGCTATATATATCCCAATCATAATGTACAACAAGACTGAATATCACTCGAATGGTGGGTGACTTGACTACAAGGTTGAATGTTTCAAGGTAATCAATTCCAGGAGTCTACTAGAACCCTTTGGCCACTAGCCTAGCCTTAAACCTCTGAATAGAGCCATCAGGATTAGCTTTTATCTTGAACACTTACTTACAGTCCACAGGATGAATATTAGGTGTAGCAGGAACAAATCCCAGGTGTGATTAGCTAGTAGGGCATCAAATTCAGCTTGTATAACAACCTTCCAAGCTGGATGAGAGAGTGCCTTTGTCACAGTGACTGGTTTTGTTCTGTCAAGAGAGGTTCGAGGAACTAAAATGGTATTGTGAGCCTTTGCCTTAGACCTAGTAACCATAGGGTGAGTGTTTGACACAAGTGGGATGGTAACTAAGGGTAGGTTAACTGTAAGAGGGATAGTGTCATAGGATTGTTCCGAGGGAATGGAAACAAGAGACAATGCTGAATCTGAAGATATGGGACCTGAAGTTGAGGGACTAGCAACATTTGGACTAGTATGATTTGGACAAGGAGCAATAGAGATAGAAGGCCTAACAAGGTCTGAAGTTACTACATCAGGAAGGGTTAAAGTTAAAGTTGAAGTTGATATAGGGATGATAGTAGGTGGACTAGACTGGGAAGTGTTTTGTGAATGCAACTGATCATATGCAGATGGAAAAGCAGTGTGAGAATATTGGATGCAGAATCATGAGGCAAAGAGAATGCAGAATGAGGAACATGCCAAATTGAAGTAGTAGGGGAATGCAAGGTAGAATAAGATAATAATGGAGTGTGTGTAGTATGGGAACTGAAAGAAGAAGTATTTTGAAATGGAAAATCTCACTCATCAAATTTAACACTTTGGCAAATATATAATCGACCAGAAGAATCAAGACACTTGTATCCCTTATGTTGCAAACTATAACCAACAAATGTGCATTTGCTAGTGTGAAAATTGAACTTATGTGAACTATAAGGCCTAAGAAAGGGATAAATAGCACATCCAAACACCTTAATGACATAGTAGTTAGGAGCAACATGAAATAAAGTTTGAAATGGAGAAGAGTTATCTAAAACAGGAGAGGGAAACCTATTAGTAAGATATGCAGCTGTTTGAAAAGCATACCACCAAAACTTGAGAGACATACAAGCTTGAGCTAACAAGGTTAACCCTTGCTCTACAATATTCCGGCAATATTTCCTCTCAAATCTACCATTTTGTTGGTGAGTGTGAGGACAAGGATGTCTAAATAATATGCCATGATCTTTGAAATAAGGGATTAGACTTTGGTACTCACCCCCCCAGTCAGTTTGAACACATTTAATGGAAGCACTAAACTGCCTTTCAATTAGCTCATGAAAATGTTTAAAAACAGTTGAAGTTTCAAACTTAGTTTTTACAAGAAAAATCCAAGTAAACCTAGTGTGATCATCAAGAAATTGGACATAGTATCTAAAGCCTTCGGGAGATGTGATAGGAGAGGGACCCTAAAGATCAGAATATATTAATTTAAGGGGTTTTGATGCCTAAAAAGTAGACCTAGGGTAAACAGATTGATGTAGTTTACCATATTGACAAGCTTGACAAAAGGTAATGTTGGTTCTAGCATGGTGATTTAGTTTTAAGGTAGTGAGAATCTTGGTAAGTACAAAAATATTGGGATGGCCTAGCCTTCTATGCCATAACATAAGATCAATTTTTTGTGCAGGGAAAGATTGAAAGGAAATATTATTCTGTTTATTGGTAATATTTGTAGCATCAATAGATACAACAGTGGATACATGCAACTCAATGTAGATATTACAAACTTTATTAACAGAAGACATAACAGTAGATACAAAAGAATCAGTGTGAGTGTTACAAGGTTGATCAATAGGAGAAATACAAGCATGAGTACATTTATTAGACTTTGAAGAAACTAACATTTGTTCATAGGGAGTAATGGTAGCCAAATGCTTATGCAAAAGAGTAGGGAAGAACTGAATGCAGTTGCTGTGTAACTTGGAATGAAATGGACGAACCAAAGCTGCGGTAGAACTAGGAGAAGAATAGGCTATAATTTGAAGTTGATACAGACCAGCCTTAAGCATTCCTTGAAGAAGAATTGCTTTGGATGACTTGTCCTTAATTATGCAATGATTAGTAATGAATTCAACAAAAACACCGTTATCACGTGTAAGTTTAGAGACACTAAGTAAGTTTTTTGTTATACTAGGAACATACAATACATGGCTAAGATGTAAGACTCTAAAAGGGCAATTTAAGACAGCAGAACTAGCATGCGAAATTGTAAGTAACTCACCATTCCCAACTTAGAGCTGTTCACTGCCAGAATAGATGTTGCTTGTTGTTAGTTGAGAGAAATCTAAAGTTACATGATCTATAACTCCAGAATCCATATACCAGGCAGTGTCTTGGACACTAGATGGAGTTGTAATGTCGTTGATAGCAGTAGGAGGCTAAGAGTAATTTTGAGATTGGGTCAACAAGGCTTGATTATGCATATTAACAGTAGTAGAACTGGACTGAGTGCTAGTAGGAGTATGTGATCCTCCAGAAAGTGGTGCAACCTAATTCGGATAGTTATTCTGAAATTGCATTACAGATCCTGGATGAGTGTTCTGTGTAAAGTGCGAATGAGTGGCTAGGGTGTATTGTCCTCCAAAGTGAAGCTCAAGTGGTCTTGCAAAATTAGGAGAACTGAAATTACTCCTTATCAGGGGATTATTACCATTATAGTTCACATCAAACTTGTGGTAACAATTAAGATCAAGATGCCCTAACTTCCCACACACTTAACAAATGAACTTGCCCCTGCCTCCTGTTCTACCTCTGCCTCTACCATCGGTGTAATTTCCGCCAAATTGACTCGAGTAAAATTGACTCTGAGGAGTGGAGAACATAGGCAGAGGAAAATATAATGAGTTGAATGAGGGTTGTTGATCAAATAACACCCGAGTGTGAAACTGAGAAGGAAAATATGATGAGTTGAATGAGGGCTATTGATCAGATAACACCCGAGTGTGAAACTCAGAATAGCTAACAGGAAGTGAAGGCATCTGATCTGATTGTAGCTTCTTGTTTACATTATTAGTGGTGAGATTGGCAACATTAGTAGTACCTCCTTGAAATTCAGAATGAGCCAATGAAGTCATTGTAGAATTTGCATTTTCCAGTCTCAACTCAAGTTTTTGAAGCACAATCTGAGCTTCTTCAAAAAAATATTGGATCAACTCCAGACTCCAATCTAGTGGTAATGTTAACAACAGTAGCATCATATTCTGAGTCTAACCCATCCAGAATATAATTCAGTAGTTCTTCATTAGAGAGAACAGTGCCACTGGCAGACAAATTTTTAGCAAAACTCTTCATTTTGAGGAAATAATCATGCATACTTAAATTGTCTTTCTTTGTGTTTTGTAAAAGACTTTTAACGTGAAGAGTTTTTGTCCTACATTCAGTAAGAAATTCATTCTCTAACATAAGCCATATATCAGTAGCAAATTGACATTTGAAGATAATAGCAAACATGGATTCAGAGATGGAAGACAACAACCAGCTAACTAACAGCTTATTAGTCTTCTTCCAAAGAGAATAATCTGGATTAGGTTTGTTAATTACCTCCGAGTTGGATTCAGCTGATTGTACTCTAATGAAGGGAGCAGGACAAGGAATTAATCCAGTCAGATGCTCTTCAAGGTCATGAGCTCCGACGGCGAAGAGAATCTGAGATTTCCATAATCGATGGTTATCTCTGGTTAATTTGGACGAAATTGCTGGGAGAGTTGAGGAAGACATTGAAGCTGAACTATTGAAATTTACTGCATCAGAACCTTGTTTAAGGCTTGAATTTTGGTCAGACTTGTTAATCGGCGAAGAATTTGAAAAAGTATTAGCCATTCTTGACGTTTGTTAATGGCTTTGATACCAAGTGAGAAAGTAAAACAATTTGGGAGTAAAGAAAAATCAGAGAAGAAGATTCGGGTTTTTTTTTATTTCAGTTATGAGTAAAGTTGTTACACTGTTCTTTATATACAAACATGAACTGAGCTAAGTAAGTAGAGTGAGCTGAGTTAACAGTGAGCTCTTAGTGACTATCCTAGTCAGGAGGTCAACGGGTCAACAATGTTAAGTTTGATATCCTAACATTGAGAGATCTGATTGACCTTGGTGGAATCGGAATGGATGTGTGTGTGATTTAAGGAAAATCAGCAATTGAATAATTAAAGAGCAAAAATGAGCAATGATAAGAGGCAATTTTTAAAGTGGTTCAACAAGTTTGAATCTTGAGCCTACATCTACTGGTTCTCTTATTGAATGAAAATTACAAATGATGAATCTTTTCCTAGAACAATTGCCCAGCCCCTTAGAAAACAAGTTATGATGGGTTTATATAACACCCATTGACATGATAGAGTTGAGGTAAGATTCAAATACGTAGAATTAGGAAGTTGTATGATCTTCGACTACGTTAGTTGGAATATATGTCAATTTGAATATCTTCCTTCCAAATTGAGCCAATCTAAATATCTTCTCTCCTAATAGGGAATTATCCTCTCCGAATTTCCTGTACAACAATAGCTCCCCAATTTTTGGAGTGCGAGTTCAGACTTAAAAAAATATGAGCTTCAGAAACGACGAACTATAAAATGGCGAGCTCTGAAATGACGAGCCATAAAATGGCGAGCTCTGAAATGACAAGCTATAAAATGACAAGCTCTGAAAACG
Organism: Pistacia vera; assembly: GCF_008641045.1. Lineage (NCBI taxonomy): Eukaryota > Viridiplantae > Streptophyta > Magnoliopsida > Sapindales > Anacardiaceae > Pistacia > Pistacia vera. Next base: position 518,134 of record NW_022196013.1, read on the forward strand.
AGCTCTCAAAATGGCGAGCTTGTTGTGGATTTTTGCAAGTTTACGAAATCGTGCAAGTAATAAAGTGTATAAATACGAATATCGAACCAAGGGAATTACTATTATCAATTACAAATTTAAACCATCCTATTACTATTTAATTAATTGAAATTGTATCAAGGAAAACCTAAATTAAAAAAAAATAACAATTGAAATTAAAAGAGAACTGAAAAGAAAACAATTAAAATAAATCTTTGGGCTTAAAGCAAGATGACTAGGCCTAGGGCATAGATTTCACACCAACTTTTATTCATATGTATTGATCACTTATGCTAATTTTATTAAGCTCTTCATAAAGGTCAAACTCCCTAAATTTCCAATAACTTTCTCTCAAACAATTATCAAATTAACCCCTAATTACTAACTCGAATTATCTCTAATAAGATTTAAGCAATTGGAGATCATTACGCTCTATGGAGTTTACTAGAACCTCACAAGTCACGGTAACCTATTTCTAGCGTTCGCTCAACTTATGGTTTTACTACCGTAGACCAGCTAAGTATCATCTCTTGATCTCAACTTAGTCCATTAATTCATTCAATTCTTGGGCCTCTAAGAATCAAAAGCATTAGGCATAATAGTAAAAATTAGGAAAAATTCTTAATAAAAATTAACTTGCACAAATCAACACATAATCAGGAGATTGGGCTATATCTTAGTCCTGGAAAATAAAGTTAGTTCATAATAATCATGAAAGAAACAATCATCTTTATTGAAACCAAAACATGAGTTCAAGAAAGAAATAAGAAGAGTTCTCTATATTGCAAATCTAAAGCTCCAGAAATTCTGTCACTTTGATCTTCTCTTCTGTTAGCCTCCTCTAATTCTCCCCCAAAGAATCCCTAAAATAATGCTAAAAGACTTCTATTTATATCCCACAAGGCTTAGGGTTTTATTTTCCTTAATTCTATTTAGTTTAGGACTCTTAACCCCATTTTCCTAATAAAAAACGGAAGAAAAATTCCTAATTGTTGTGATTGTGCCCTGGCACTATGCTATGGCATGGTCGATTCTGGACAAAGTGTGCTGCGGCGCAAAGATAACTCTTCTTCTTTAGTTCAAATCTCGCATCATTCCTCAGCACTATAGAGATAGTGATTTTTGAGTATGATAAAGATGGAATCTAGAGAAGTGGTAAGCATAGAAATATAACCCTTTGAATCAGCTTTCCAATAGTCAAAGAGTCATCTTAATCCAAGGTCTACATATCAATTTATTGTTGAAAGACCGAGGCGTGCTCAAACTAGAGCATAATCTAGAATCTCCTCTTTTACTTCAAAGCTCCATAACTTCTTCAATTCAACTTTGATTCTCGATCCGTTTGTTTTTACTTATCACTCATTCCATTTTCGACATGATTCTCCATCTAAGCATAACATTTAGCACTAATAACCTAAAAAAAAAACTCAAACGCACCTGTGATCCCATAAAAGACAATTATAAAAATATTAAGCAACTTTACCAAATTAAGCCTAATTTCTCACAAATAATCCCCATAAACCACTAAGTAAATGTGTATTTTCAAGCTCTTATCAAAGCTTTGAAATGACGAGCTACAAAATGGCGAGCTCTAAAATGATGAGCTACTAGCGAGCTCTGAAAACTAGCTCTAAAATGGCGAGCTTTGAAATGATGAGCTATAAAATGGCGAGCTTTGAAAACAAGCTCTAAAACGACAAGCTTTCAAAACGAGCTCTAAAATGACGAGCTCTCAAAGGGATGAGCTCTCAAAGCGAGCTCTAAAACGACGAGCTCTAAAATGACAAGTTCTTAAAACGAGCTCTAAATGACGAGCTCTCAAAACAAGCTTTAAAATGAGGAGCTCCAAAAACGAGCTCTAAAATGACAAGCTTTCAAATTGAGCTCTAAAATGACGAGCTCTCAAAACGAGCTCTAAAAATGATGAGTTCTCAACAGGAACTTTAAAATGACAAGCTCTCAAAACGAGCTCTAAAAACGATGATCTCTCAAAACAAACTTTAAAATGACGAGCTCTGAAAACACGAGCTTCGCACTTTCGTTAATGAGTTTGGAACATACCTCAGTATTTTGATGATAACTTGAGCTGTAGACCTCAGATTTGATGATTCTTGGACCCTTAGAAAGCTCTTATGTTTAACATTTTGCCATATTCAGACTATATCATGCTTGAGTTCACGCTGTCATCAACAAGTTATGGCGAGTTCGCTCTCTCATTAACGAGTTATGGCGAGTTCGCGCTCTCATTTACGAGTTATGGCGAGTTCGCACTCTTATTTACGAGTTATGGTGAGTTCACGCTCTCATTTACGAGTTATGGTGAGTTCACGCTCTCATTTACGAGTTATGGCGAGCTCACACTCTTATTTACGAGTTATGGTGAGTTTGGAACATGTTTCAGTAATTTGAGAATTACTTGAGCTGCAGACCTCGAATTTGGACGATTCCTAAACCGTTAGAAGTCTTACTCAAAGATCTACAACTATTATGTTTACCACTTTGCCAGACTCATATTTTATCATGCTCAATACTCCCCATCTATTAGCAGCTTTGATTCTAGAGTTAGATTTGGTGACATGGGTTGTAACCATGGTTGGGATTTTGCTGTTGGAAGATGGAAAAGAAATTGCTGGAAAATAAAGAGAGCTCGGAGTGTTCAAGCCCTCCTTCTAGCACCAAAATGTTGATGCAAAAAACTTTTTAAAGTGGTTCGGCACTGATGTGTGCGTGATTACGGAACTGATGTGTGCGTGATTATGGATAACTAGCAATGAATAAATAATAAATGCGCTAAAGTAAATGGCAAGAAACTTTTTAAAGTTGTTCAGCAAGTTTGAATCTTGAGCCTACGTCCACTGCTTCTCTTATTGAATGATAATTACAAATGATGAATCTTTTCCTAAAACAATTGCCCGACCCCTTAGAAAACAAGTTATGATGGGTTTATATAGCACCAATTGACATGATAGAGTTTAGGTAAGATTCAAATACGTAGAATTAGGAAGTTGCATGACCTTCAACTACCTTAGTTGGAATCTAAGTCAATTTGAATATCTTCCTTCCAAATTGAGCCAATCTAAATATCTTCTCTCCTAATAGGGAATTATCCTCTCCGAATTTCCCACACAACATATAACCTTTTTTTTTTTTTTTATGCTTTGTTGCAATAAGTCCCACCAGGTAAAGAATGTAAATTGGAGGTTAATATTAACAAGTTTATCTGCAACAACATTCCCTTCACGACAATTATGAATATAATGAAAGATCATAGAGTGGAGAGATAATAAAAAAATTCAACCATCGAGTACCTAACTACCATGGAGGAGAAAAATTGGGATTGTGAAAGCATTAGATAGCTATGAAAATCACTTTCAATCCAAATAATAGACCAACCTTTTGAAGCTACTTTTTCAATTCTCAAAGTAATTTCTTGAGATTCAGCGAAAACATTTGTATGATGACCAAGGGCAATAGCATAAAAACCCAAAAAAAGCAGCATTAAAGCCTAAAAAAATAACACTAAAAAGAGATAGGCCAAGATTAACTATGGCTAGACCATTAGTATTAATTTTGATCCAACTGCGCGGAGGAACCATCCAAATGATGGTTTAAATTGAAGCCAGAACAAACAAGAACAATACTACACATACAACATTCTCATACAACATTATGTGGTAAAAGATGATTGGGTGAAAGTTTAATTTAAATTTAAATTCAGCCAATCATATTTTGCCACATAAAGTTGTATGAAAAATGTTGTATGTGTAGTATTACTCAACAAACAATAGGCGGTTAACCTTGGACATAGCCTCTGTTAGGAGACTGGAGGAAGATGCAGATGACAAGGCTGACAATGAAAGAAAAGTTTCAAGAAGAGTGTGGCAGCCTCTAGTGTGGTCCAAGGATTATGCGACAATGGAAGTAGTTTAGTTGTTTTTGGATTCTGATCAGACTAGTAGTTAAGTAGGAGTTCTTTAACATTAGGAAGGATGATTATGTTTTATCTGTAGTTTACATTAAATAGGATTCCTAACTTCATTTGGAAGGCGTCGTTTGTGGGGTATTTAACAGAGTAAAGGTTTGGAAAGTGAGTAATCAGTCAATTAATAAAAGTCTCTTCTTTCTCTTTATTCTTGGGAGGTACTGTTCACTCATACAGAGCAGACTTTACGTAACAATTGGTGCTTTCATCCAATGGCCGACGGTACTCGTTTGAAAACTCTTGGTACATAGGTTAGCCAACTGATGACAAGTCAGGCCGCTATGGTTGAACAACTGGAGTCCTTGGGGCAATTTTTAAAAGAACTTGGTGGGAAGGTTTCTGTTTTGGATGCATAACGCGTGGACAGGCAGCAAAGTGCACAAACGCTGATAAGAGGTACGAATGGTAATCAGACAGGCGGTGCTACTTCTTCTTCTGCTTCAGGATCCCAGCACACGAACTCAGGGGGTATTCCTTTCAAGCCTTTTCGGTTGGAAGTTCCTCGCTTTAACGATACAGACCCTGACGGTTGGTAGTTTTAGGCTGAACAATTTTTTGATTATCATGATACTCCATATATGCAATGCTTAGCCATCGCTTCCTTCTGTATGGAGGGACCGGCCTTGTCTTGGTATCGTTAGATGCACACCAACGGACAACTGCGCTCATGGCGATCCTTTCTACAAGATTTACAAACTTGATTTGGTCCATCGGCTTCTGTGGATTACTAAAGGTAGTTGGCCAAGATTTCATAGAAAGGGTCAGTTGGTAAGTATTAGAATCAATTTGAAGAGTTGTCTAACAAAGTCGTAGGTGTTTCTAATTCCTTTCTCTTTAGTTGTTTTATTTCAAGACTCAAATATGATATTTAGCATGAGGTTCGCTCGTTTCAGCCGACTTCTTTAAGGCAAGCAATGGGTTTAGCTCGGCTTCAGGAGGATAAATTGGGTTTATTCAGATAGCAGTTGCGTATGGCGGGTTCGCATAGTTAGGATTCTCAGAGAATAGGATATACTCCATTATCCGAGCTATCGCCCCTTCTACCCACACTAGAGCCGTTTCGAAGTTCAGAGGTCTCATCGAATGGGCGTACCAATTCGCTTCCCATTAAGCGTTTAACCTCAGCTCAAATCCAGGCGCACCGCGAAAAAGGACTGTGTTTTAATTGTGAGGAACGTTTTCATCCTGGACATCGCTGTATGGCTAAGTTCTACTTACACACGGTTGAGGAGGATACAGATGTGTTACCGGAGATTGAAACCACGAATGAGGCTGACAATCTAGGGGATCCAGAGATGGCGGCAATTAGTCTGCATGCCTTACTGGGACAGCGCAATCCAAGTACCATCTGGATAAGTGGGCGTCTTCAAGGCCAGCAAGTAGAAGTGTTAATTGATGGCGGTTCTACTCATAATTTCATACAGGAAAGAGTGGCCATTCATTTGGGTCTCCCTATAGTGGCTTCTACCAATTTTAACGTAATGATTAGCAATGGAGATCACATGTGCGGTTCTGGGGTGTGTGCAAATGCTTCTCTGCAACTGGATGGCCATGAATTTCCAGTGGATTTATTTGTCCTCCCAATCCGTGGCGCAGATCTTGTTTTGGGAGCGCAGTGGCTGGCGACTTTGGGTCCTATTCTTATGGATTACAGGGCTTTAACCATCTCCTTTGATTGGCAGGGCAAATCTTTGACTTTGCAAGGCCGACAACCTCAACGCGTTACCCTAATTCAGTTCCATCGATTGGAATGTTTGCTTAATATGAATTCCATTGATGAATCTTTCCAATGTTTTGATATTTCGGGTTTCTTTTCGTCCTGTACACAACTACAAAATCATGCTCCTACACCAGCCATCAGCAGCGTTTTAACACAATATGGGTCAGTCTTTAACATCCCTATAGAGTTTCCTCTTCAACGCCTTAATGATCATCGGATTCCTCTTCCTGCCGCTGCTCCACCTGTTCAGGTTAGGCCATACCGGTATCCCCATTTTCAGAAGGGTGAGTTAGAGCGCATGGTATGCGAAATGCTAGACAGCAGGTTTATTCGTCCAAGTTGCAGTCCGTTTTCCTCACTGGTATTATTGGTTAAAAAACGTGATGGTTCATGGTGTTTCTGTGTGGATTACAAGGCTTTGAATAAAAATACCATTCTTGACAAATTTCCCATTCCTACGGTGGATGAGCTTCTAGACGAATTATTTGGTGTGACTATTTTCTCTAAAATTGATCTTCGTTCTAGGTACCGTCAAATCAGAATGGCAGAGGAGGACATTTTCAAAACGGCTTTTCGCACCCATGAGGGCCATTATGAGTTTGTGGTGATGCCGTTTGGTCTTACTAACGCTCCCGCAACATTTCAGAGCACAATGAATGATGTATTTCACCCGTTCCTACGTAAGTTTGTTATTATTTTCTTTGACGACATCTTGGTGTACAGTCGTGGGCTAGAGGATCATGTGTACCATCTTTCAATGGTACTACATGTTAGAGTAAGTGCCATAGAGCCAATCAATTATTGTGGAATTGACTTTTTGTAATAATGTTTATTAATCAATAAAAGGCACTTTATACTATATTGCGTAAATCATTATTATTGCAATATGTATTGATATATGTCCTTAGAATGGTAGAACCATGACGAGGGTATCAAGTGTTTCAAATCTTGATAGTGAGAACCCTATGAGCACATATGGTGGTCATTCTAGAAACGTCCGTAGCCCCAATATTATTCTGAAGTAAGGGCACAAATAATATGGTAAGGCTATCATAGTGTTGAACGACCCTGTCGAAAGACATGGCTGATCTCACTTGTCAAGGCTGTTTGGTGACAACCTGGTGTAACACATGGGTGCTTGCTGTAGGCGATTACACCGCAGCAAGTTCGTTGGACTGACCCACCAGAGGTTTCCATATAGATAGTAACCCTAGTGTCTATGGAACAAATCCTCTAACGAATGGTGGTACGTGTGATCCTTAGACTTGAGATCACCAGAGCGCCTTGTGCACCGATTGGTGCAGTTTGACACTAGCCTAACGTAGTTCTATTCAGAGATGTTAATACTGTGGTGATTGGTTACATTAAGGAGTGTATCAAGACTATGGTGGATTGACAAAGGATTCATCACTCCCGGGTATGGGAGAAGTTATCTCACGGCACAATTCAGTATATGGCAATGACATTAAAACTGTGGCCACAGTGGGATTGAGTTGTTGCTCTATCCGGATTATAATACAAGTCATTGGTCCAGAAACTGAATACATAATATCGAGAGTAACCGAATGTTGACACTATTTCTATGCCTTCGTCTCGTCGAGATAACGTATGATGAAAGGATCAAATTGTACGGTAACCATATCATTGACATGGATCTACTTTGTTGAATCCGAATCTACCAGATGGCCATGATGCCTTGCTAGGGGCCAATCGTGGTCTATGTATTAGTGAGACGATTAATTGGTGTTAATCGCGATACTATACACTGCCGGTATGATGAGGAGCCTATGGGTCACACACATAGAAGATAATGTAAGATCCAAGAAGAAGGAAGGGCGTTTTCATATTTTTTAGGCGAAAGGGTATTTTGGTAATTTCACGGTGCAATTAAATTTGCTGAGGTCGTAGCCTTTATTTCATTTATTAGAAAAATTAAATAAGTGAAATTACGTTTGAATATGTGTTCACATATATTTAATTAAATCATCATTATTGTTAAATGTTAATATATATTAAATATATATTAATTGATTTTAATTGAGATAATGATGGAAAATAAAATATCAAATTGGGAGTGTTTGGTAACATGGGGTGTTTAGGTTGGAGCCCAAGTCTATTCCATATGGGAATAGGGCAACTAAAGTTTTAATATAAAAGAAAAACTTTAATTGTAAAAGTGTGTGATTTTTCATTATTCACCAGCAGCCCCATATTCCCTCTCCCATGGCAGACTTGGTTTTTGCTTGAAATCAATTCTTTCTTTTCTTCTTTAATCTAAAAGCTAAGGAGGATCTAACAAATCCCTCCTTAGTTCTTTGTGATTGTCTTCGTGTGGACTTCATAAGTTCGATCCTACGCTTGGATGGGTAGCAAATACGTACAAAGACTATTTTGGAGGAGCCTCCAAACGTGCGTATGTTATTCTAAACTTAGATTATTTTTCTGTAGATTCTTGTATTTATATAAACTATAAAAAATTTGTACCTTTGATCTTGGCTCAATAGGAACGATCCGAGAAATTATTGTTTTGTTTTCCGCTGCGTTAATAGGTCGTTTCCTAACACTACAGTGTTTGAAGGAAAATCAGTTGTTTGGTAAAATGGAAAAGTGTGTATTTGGCGTCAATCGTTTGGAGTACCTAGGCCATATTGTTTCGGCTGAAGGAGTAGAAGCTGACCCAACAAAGATTCAAGCCATGTCCGATTGGCCTATCCCAAGCACAATACGACAATTGCGTGGCTTCTTGGGGTTAACAGGGTATTATCGTCGTTTCGTAAAGTCGTATGCTACGTTGGCGGCACCACTTACCTCCCTATTGCAGAAGAACAAGTTTGCATGGTCCATGGATGCTTAGAACGCTTTTGATAATCTAAAATTGGCAATGACTAAAGCGCCTGTTTTGGCCTTACCGAATTTTCAAGACTTGTTCGTGGTTGAAACCAATGCCTCAGGCACAGGCATAGGGGCTGTTCTCATGCAACAAAGCCACCCGATAGCTTTCTTTAGTAAGAAACTGTCACCGCGATTGCAACAAGCTTCTGCGTATGTGAGAGAGTTATTTGTAGTAACAGAGGCTGTGACGCGTTAGCGTCAATATCTTTTAGGGCGTAAATTTCTGGTCCGCATTGATCAGCAGAGTTTACGAAATCTTCTCTCACAAGTGATCCAGACACTCGAATAGCACAACTACCTTATCAAGTTGCTCGGCTTTGATTTTACTGTCACTTACAAACCAGGAAAAGACAATGTTGCCACCGATGCCTTGTCCCGCCAGCATAAAGAAACTGAGGAACCGAAAGGACTTGCTTTAGCAGTCCTGGTTTTTGACATTTTACAGCAGATTCAAGCGGCCCTTCTTCAAGACACCACATGTGCCGAGTTGATCAAGCAAGTAAAAAGAGATCCAAGCTTGCACTCGGGGTATTCTGTGTTAGAGTAGATGCCCTATAGCCAATCAATTATTGTAGAATTGACTCTTTGTAATAATGTTCATTAATCAATAAAAGGCATTTTATTCTATATCGCGTAAATCATTATTATTGCAATATGTATTGATATATGTCCTTAGAATGGTGGTATACCAGGTTAGCTAAGTAAGTGCCATAGAGCCAATCAATTATTGTGGAATTGACTTTTGTAATAATGTTTATTATCAATAAAGGCACTTTAATCTATTGCGTAAATCATTATTATGCAATATGTATTGATATATGTCCTTAGAAGGTAGAACCATGAGAGGGTATCAAGTGTTTCAAATCTTGATAGTGAGAACCTATGAGCACATATGGTGGTCATTCTGAAACGTCCGTAGCCCCAATTATATCTGAAGTAAGGGCACAATAATTGGTAAGGCTATCATAGTGTTGAACGACCCTGTCGAAAGACCTTCCCATTCCTACGGTGGATGAGCTTCTAGATGAATTATTTGGTGCGACTATATTCTCTAAAGTTGATCTTCGTTCTGGATACCATCAAATCCTAATGGCAGAGGAGGACATTTTCAAACCGGCTTTTCACACCTATGAGGGTCACTATGAGTTTGTGGTGATACTGTTTGGTCTCACTAACGCTCCCGTAACCTTTCAAAGTACAATAAATGACGTATTTTGTCCGTTCTTGCGTAAGTTTGCTATTATTTTCTTTGATGACATCTTGGTGTACAGTCGTGGACTGGAGGATCATGTGCACCATCTTTCAATTGTACTACAATGTTTGAGGGAAAATCAGTTGTTTGCTAAAATGGAAAAGTGTGTATTTGGCATCAATCGTTTGGAGTACCTAGGCCATATTGTTTCAGTTGAAGGAGTAGAAGCTGACCTAGCAAAGATTCAAGCCATGTCCGATTGGCCTATCCCAAGCACAATACGACAATTACGTGGCTTCTTGGGGTTAACAGGGTATTATCAGCGTTTCATAAAGTCTTATGTTAAGTTGGCGGCACCCTTTACCTCCTTATTGTAGAAGAACAAGTTTGCACCCCTTACCACCCGATTGCTTTCTTTAGTAAGAAACTGTCGCCGAGACTGCAACGAGCTTCTGTATAGTGAGAGAGTTATTTGCGGTAACAGAGGCTGTGACGCGTTGGCGTCAATATCTTTTGGGGCGTAAATTTCTTATCCGCACTGATTAGTAAAGTTTATGAAATCTTCTCTCACAAGTGATCCAGACACCCGAACAACACAACTACCTTATCAAGTTGCTCGGCTTTGATTTTATTGTCACTTACTAACCAGGAAAAGACAATGCTGCCGCCGATGCTTTGTCCCACCAGCATGAAGAAACTAAGGAACCGAAAGTACTTGGTTTAACAGTATTATTTTTTGGCCATTTTATAGCATTCGGGAGGCCCTTCTTTAAGATACCACATGTGCCGAGTTGATCAAGCAAGTAAAAAGAGATCCAAGCTTGAACCCGGGTTATTCTGTTCATGATAAATTATTGTTTTACCAGGGGCGTATTATGGTGCCACCTCGAGACTACTTACAGCGGTAGTTACTAGAGGAATTTCACTCTTCTCCCATAGGAGGTCACAGTGGCATTCGCAAGACGGAAAGCAGGATTGCCTTAAATTGTTATTGGAAAGGATTAGGCTGTGATGTTAAATATTTCATTCGAAATTGCCACATTTGTCAACAAGCAAAACAATAGGCTCTCCCTCCAACTGGCCTTCTTCAACCCCTGCCAATTCCAGCTCAAGTTTGGGATGATGTTGCGATAGATTTTATCACCGGGTTACCTGTGTTAGCAAGTTACATAGTGATCATGGTAGTGATTGATAGATTGTCGAAGTATGCGCATTTTGGTCCACTGCGCAAGGGGTTTACAGCAGCCAAAGCTGACGATTTATTCTTACATATGGTCCATAAATTACATGGCCTACCCAAGTCCACATTGAGTGATCGTGATCCTGTTTTTCTAAGTAATTTTTGGAAAGATTTATTTCGGCTCAACGGTACTACACTTAGCCATAGTTCAGCGTATCATCCACAGACGGATGACATAACGGAAGTTACCAACCGCATGTTAGAGTAGTACCTCCGTTGTTTCACTATGGACCAGCCACAGAGGTGGTTTGGCTTCTTACCTTGGGCGGAACTTTCTTACAACACCTCCTTCCATTTAGCTGCGGGCACTACGCCATTCAAGTCAGTGTATGGTCGTGACCCTCCTTTGATCCGTCCGTATGCTACAGGGGAATCTAAGTTAGATGTAGTGGAAAGTACTCTTGCCACACGTGATAGCATTCTACGGGAATTGAAGTCCAATTTTCTTCGCACACAACAACAGATGGCACAGTCAGCCGACAAGCACAGGCATTTCTTAGAGTTTTAGGAGGGAGATTTGGTCTATTTGAAGCTGCAACCATACCGGCAGCTCTCTGTTCGTGGTGGTACATATTCAAAGCTAGGGAGACGGTTCTATGGTCCATTTAAGATTCTCAAGCGAGTGGGGAATGTTGCCTATAAGCTGGAGTTACCACCGGACTCTCGGATTCATCCCGTATTTCACGTGTCCTTATTGAAACCCTGTGACGCTATGCCACCGCAGGATGCAGTACGGCTGCCGCCTTTGGCGTATCAAGGACAACCTCTGGTTTCGCCTTTGGCAGTGGTTGGCCATTGTGTGGTGTGACAGAAAGGTGGGTTGGTGGAGCAGCTATTGGTGCAATGGGAAGTACCACCTTTGGAGGATGCGTCCTGGGAAGATGTTGCAAATTTAGTTACTGATTCTGGGATGTTGCCTTCCNGCACATATTTAATTAAACCATCATTATTGTTAAATGTTAATTAAATATTAATTGATTTTAATTGAAGATAATGATGAATTAAATAAATATCTAAATGGGAGTGTTTGGCAAATTTGGGGTGTTTGGGTTGGAGCCCAAGCCCATTCCATATGGGAATAGGGCAACTGAAATAACACTATAAAAGAAAAAAGGTTTTAGTTGAAAAAATAAGTGTTATTTTATTATTTACTGTTTCATTGAAAAGAGAAAACCTCCAGCCCTAAACACTCTCACTCTCACGCCACTTTTGCTTTTGCAAAGAATCAAAGTTCTTCTTTGGTTTGTTCTTCTTGATTTCTTAAGGCCAAGGAGGATCTAGCAAATCCCTCCTTGGTTCTTGTTGATTGTCTTCGTGTGAACCTCTACGGTTCGATGCTACACTTGGATCGGTAGCAAACACGTTCAGAGACAATATTGGTGGAGCCTCCAAATGTGCGTATTGTTTCTAAACATAGATTATTAATTTCTGCAGATTCTTGCTTTAATATGAATTATAAAATTATACCTTTGATCTTGGCTCATGTAAACGATCCTGTTATATTAATTTTTGTTTCCGCTGCGTATACGGGACCGTTTACTAACATTCTGTTCATGATAACTTGTTGTTTTACCAGGGGCATATTATGGTGCCACCTCAAGACGACTTATGGCAGCAGTTACTAGAGGAGTTTCACTCTTCTCCCATAGGAGGTCACAGTGGCATTCGCAAGACAGAAAGCAGGATTGCCTTAAATTTTTATTGGAAAGGATTAGGCCGTGATGTTAAAGATTTCATTCGAAACTGCCACAATTGTAAACAAGCAAAACATCATGCTCTCTCTCCAGCCGGCCTTCTTCAAGGCCTGCCAATTCCGGCTCAAGTTTGGGATGATGTTGCGATAGATTTTATCACCGGGTTACCGGTATCAGCAGGTTACATAGTGATCACGGTAGTGATTGATAGATTGTCGAAGTATGCGCATTTTGGCCCACTGCACAAGGGGTTTACAGTAGCCAAAGTTGCTGATTTATTCTTACATATGGTCTATAAATTACATGGCCTACCCAAGTCCATATTGAGTGATCGTGATCCTATTTTTCTAAGTAAATTTTGCCAGGATTTATTTTGGCTCAGCGGGACTACACCTAGCCATAGTTCAGCGTATCATCCATAGACGGACGGCATAACTGAAGTTACCAACCGCATGTTAGAGCAGTACCTCCGTTGTTTCACTATGGACCAACCACAGAGGTGGGTTGACTTTTTGCCTTGGGCGGAGCTTTCCTACATCACCTCCTTCCATTCAACTGCGGGCACTACGCAATTCAAGTTAGTATATGGTCATGATCCTCCTTTGATTTACCCGTATGCCGCAGGGGAATCTAAGTTGGATGCAGTGGAAAGTACTCTTGCCACTCATGATAGCATTCTACGGGAATTAAAATCCAATTTGCTTCGTGCACAACAACGGATGGCACAGTCAGCCGACAAGCACAGGCGTTTCTTAGAGTTTCAGGAGGGAGGTCTATTTGAAGCTGCAACCATACTGGCAGCTCTTGGTTCGTGGTGGTACTTATTCCAAGCTAGGGAGACGGTTCTATGGTCCATTTAAGATTCTCAAGCGGGTGGGGAAGGTTGCCTATAAGCTGGAGTTACCACCGGACTCTCGGATTCATCCCATATTTCACGTATCCTTATTGAAACCCTGTCACGCTATGCCGCCACAGGATACAGTACGGCTACCGCCTTCGGCGTATCAAGGACAACCTCTGGTTTCGCCTCTGGCAGTGGTTAGCCGTCGTGTGGTGCAACAGAAAGGTAGGTTGGTGGAGCAGCTATTGGTGCAATGGGAAGGACTACCCTTGGAGGATGCGTCCTAGGAAGATGCTGCAAATTTGGTTACTGATTTTGGGGGTTTGCCTTCCAACCTTGAGGACAAGGTTGTGTCGGATGGGATGGGCAATGTTAGGAGACCGGAGGAAGATGCAGATGACAAGGCTGATAATGAAAGAAGAGTTTCAAGAAAAGTTCGACAGCCTCCAGTGTGGTCCAAGGATTATGCGGCAATGGAAGTAGTTTAGTTGTTTTTGGATTCTGATTAGACTAGTAATTAAGTAGGAGTTCTTTAGCATTAGGAAGGATGATTATGTTTTATCTGTAGTTACATTAAATAGGATTCCTAACTTCATTAGGAAGGCATCGTTTGTGGGGTATTTAATAGAGTAGAGGTCTAGAAAGTGAGTAATCAGTCAATTAATAAAAGTCTCTTCTTTCTCTTTATTCTTGGGAGGTATTGTTCACTCATATAGAGCAGACTTTACGTAACAGCCTCAGCATAAAGTGGTAAGGAATGCTATATGGTTGGTGCATAATGCTCTAAGTCCTGGGACGTAACCACTTTATTGAAAATTGGTTCACTTGAACTCGTTGAATTTGAAATAAATTAAAAGAGGTTTATACTTTATAGTAATTGACAATTTCAACCCCACTTAAATTTATATTGGCTCTACAAGAATTTATATTAATTAACTATTTTTCACCTTTTCTCTCATCTTCTCTTATACTTTCTTTTTTCCTTGGTTGGATTCATCAAGAAAGATTACTCCTTTGGAGGTCAGAAGATAAGATAATGCTTATTTTGTGTTATTTTGCTTAAAAATCTCTTTTTTTATCTTTCTTTATTGATGAAAGATTATGACCTATGAATTTTTGTTTAGTTTAATAAATTGGATTGAAATTGGAAGATGATTTTTCTAGATTTTGATGCGGGTTTTGATTTAGTCTTGTTTATGTTGAGGTATGGATTAATTAGTTGTTGTTTAAAGTTGGGTTGGATAAATTTTGGTTAGTCATTGAGTTAATTTTGAATGGATTTAAAGAATTGGTGAAACCCTAAGTTGTAGAGATTCGGGGAATTGATTTAATTTTGATCTATTATTTAATTGCTTGATATTTAGAGCTGGATTTGATTAGTTTTTATGGGTTTATGAGTTGAATTTCATTGTGTTAGTAAAAATTGTTTGAAAAGCCTAAGTTATAAGTTTTAGGCTTTGGTTTATAGTTGATGTTTTGAACCCAATGACTAAAAATCCTAACAGCGTCCTTATCTCAGTCTATAAATGTTTATTTTAAGTCCTGCAAATATGATAAATAATGATAAGCTTAGCCACTAACCAAAGATTAGAAACATGGGAGTTAAACCTGTTACTGAAAAAAAAAAAAAAAAGCCACAAATCTTCCAATGTTCTTGTACTTGGTAAAGAAGTATGAAATAGACCAGTAATCCACCTCCAAAGACTTTGGGCAAAGTCACATTCAAGTAGCAAATGATTTACAGTTTCCTCATAATTAAAAGAATTACACAAGAGACAAGCGGCCCAGCTAATAATTGAAGAAGTATCACCACTTGTAGCCATGTAACAATCTTTAAAAAGTGAGGTGACCATCGGAAAATGCTTCCCACACGAGCTTATTGTCCAAAGAATCTTTAGGTGAAAAAATATCCTGAATTTCTTTGCAATTGTAGGAAATTGTTTAGTAAAGATATTAGGAATCTTCCAAACCTTATTATCACTTCGGTCAACAGCCATAGTAAAAAGAATAATGCTTTCGGTATGAATGTCAAGTGATTGAATTATGGAATTATTCAACCCCTTGTCCTCTTAGAAATTAACTGAAAGACCATTACCAATTAACCATCCATCTCCATCAGCGAGAATGTGCCAAATACATGACATTTTGTAAGCTCGGGAATAAGAATTCAAAGAGAGGTCAAACTTTAGTTTGGAAAAAAAAAAAAAAAAAAATACTCCAAATCGAGACCTGAGTCATTAAGTTCCAAGCTGATTTCAAAAGAATGGATGCATTAAGAGATTTCAACTTACGAATTCTTAACCCTCCGTTTTTGTTAAAAGTGTGTTTGTGACCATGGAACAGTCACCAATTTTCATTTGTCACAATCACTACTCCAAATGAAAGTACAAATCCAACAATTAAGTTATTTTTATGAGACTTTGAGGCCATTTGTTGATTATGGAGGAATGAAGAAGCATAGAGTGAATTATCGATTGAACAAGTTGAACTCTACCAGCCATAGATAAAAGTCTCCCCATCCAGCTTTCCAACTTAGATTTAATTCTATCCATAAGCTTTTGAAAATAAATTCTTTGCTGATATGCTGACTTGAAGCCTTACCATAATCATCCTAAAAGCCATCAAGATCTTAAATGATCTAGAATCTCCTTTAGAGAAAATGAAGACATCATCTAAATATAAGGCATGAGAAGGAGTAGTGTTAGGATCCCACATTGGAAGGATAAGGGGTGGGCATGTGGGTTATAAATGGCTTGGGTACCCTCTCTTGGCAAGCCAGTTTTCTAAAGAGAATTCTACCCAAGCCTACAAAAGGCATATTGCTCAACCCAATTTCTATTAAAGGCCCACTACCCAGCTCAATTCCTATAAATTTGGGAGTAGGTTCCTATAAATTGGTATCAAAGCATGATCCTACACCTACGTGGCAAGCTGACCCATGTAAGATTGACCTTGGGTCAAGGCTACTACCGTGAAGAAAGGCGGATCACCCCGAGGTAAGGGGATCCGTGAAGTCACCCAAGGGGTAAAGAGGCCGACATGGACGCCGGTTGCGGAGCATGGTTGAATGTTAGGATCCCACATTGTAAGGGAAATGGGTGGGCAATGGGCATGTGGATTATAAATAGCTTGGGCACCCTCCCTTGGCAAGCCAATTTTCCAAAGAGAATTCTACCCAAGCCCACAAAAGGCATATTGCCCAAACCAATTTCTATTAAAGGCCTACTACCCAGCTCAATTCCTATCAAACCCTTCCTTGGCAAGTCGATTTTCCAAGGAGAGTTCTACCCAAACTGATAAAAGGCCTATTACCTGACCCAATTCCTATCAAAGGCCACTACCCCGCCCAATTGTCAATTTGGGAGTGTGTTCCTATCAATTAGCTGGTTTTCTAATGAGTTCTACCCAAATACCTAAGCCCTTGACCTAAGGTTTAGGCCCTGGTTCCTATCAATTGGTATCAGAGCCAAAACCCGCCCGAGTTGACGTTTCGGAAAGGGCAACTTTGGAGAGGACTACTACTGAAAGGCAGTAAGTGAAGCTGCCTAGAGTAGGCCATCTAGAGTAAAGCAGTCCAGAGTGGGCCAACATGGACGTTGTTGGTCTTTGGATTGATTATGCAGAGGAAAAATAAAAAATTTTTGATCACAAAACCATAATAACAATGATCCAATTACGGATCTACATCAATTTAATACAAGAAAAGTATTTAAACTAAAGTTTAATGTCATACCAACGTTTGGAGGCTCCTCCGATTGATGTGATTCACTCTCACTCCAAGTTAGGAATGAACTCTTGGTATCCACACGAAGACGGGACAAACGCCGTTGAGGAATTATTTGGCTAGGTAATTCACTCAACTATGAGAATAAAAATCTGCAAAATTTTTCTTTGAGAGAAAAATTCTTCTCTCACCAATGGAGGCTCACGGTTTTGAGAGAGAGAGAGGAGGCCAGGGTTTCTTTTAATTTTGCAATATTATTTCATTCAACTTAAATGAATTAATTTTAGTTGCACTTAAATAGTGCGCACAAAAACCCTATTCCAAATTGGAATATTGGAATAGATTACTCTTGCAACCAAACATGACATTTCAATTCAAATTTAAAAACAAAATTTGAATTCACATTATCAATATTAATAATAAATATTAATATTGGATAATATCTATCATATATATATATAAACTAAATATTTAAATATATATAATCTCACTAATTTAATTTCCATGTGAAATTAAATTTAGGCAACAACCTTAGTAAATTTAATTACACTGTGAGATTACCAAAGTGCCATTTCATCTTAAATTACGAAAATACCCCTCTCATGAATTTTATTCTTAATCCGTCTTCTATGTGTGCGACCCGAAGTCTCCTGATCATATCGGCAGTGGATAGCATCACGATTGACAATCAATTAGTCTTCTTACTAGACACAAACCAAGATTGGCCTCTAGCCAAACATCATGGCCACCCGATAGATTCGGATTCAGCAAAACTACTACCTATCAATGGTATGGTTACCGTGCAATCCAATCGTTTCGTAATCTATTATCTCATCAAGGCTGAGGCATAGAAGTAATGTCAACCTTGAATATCGTTGATATCTCGATATTTGGTTATTAGACTAATGACCAGAATATATTGAATTGAGCTACAACTCAATCTCATTGTGGCCATAGATTTAATGTTGTTGCCATCAACCAAATTACTCAGTGAGATAATTTCTCTCGTACTTGGTAGTGATGAATCCTCTGTCGATCTACCATAGTCTCAATACACTTTTTAATGCAACCAACAAGTACTGTTCTGATAGTCTTGAGAGGACTACATTGTGTTAGTAATCGAAAAACAATGGCTGCAGAAAAACAAAAATTTTTCACTCATTGATTACTTTGATTTTGCCAAAATTAGGATCTGATGTGTATATATTTTACATGCTTAAATAGAAATAAAGAAAATCCATACAAGGACTCAATTATACCTGCGATTGGAGGCTCCGTCAATGTCTCTGAATGTGATTCACTACCGATTCGAGAATGGAATTGAACTGACATTATCCACACGAAGATAGTACGTCAACAGCCAAGAATTCATTTTGCTAGAATTAATTCTTGGCTTTAAGGAGTCAAGTAATGGAAGAGAGTAGATAGAGAAGAAAAGATAAATTCTTCTCTCAATTTCAATGCACAACCAGGGAATGAATTCGGTTCAATAAACCTAATTTTGCTTCATTTATATATTGAGGCAAATATCCCTTCCACCCCTCAAGTTTAGCAACAACCCAAACTTAGGTAGAATTGCATATAAACCCAACTTAATTATTTAGTTTAAATATTAATATTAACTCTAATAATTAAATTTATAATTTTACTAAATTACTCCAATAATAAAATTGACATAGGCTACAACCTTAGTAAATTTAATTACACAGCATAATTACCAATATTCCCATTTATCTAAAAGATGAATATACCCTTCTAAAAAGTCACCATCCTTAAACTGTCTTCTAAGCATGTGATCCATAGGCTCCTTATCATATTGGCAATGAGTAGTATCACGATTGACACCAATCAACCATCTCACTACACACAGACCAAGATTGGCCCCTAGTAAGGCATCATGGCCACCCAATAGATTCAGATTCAGCGAAATAGCTACCTATCAACGATATGGTTAATGTAAAATCAAATCCTGTCATCATATATTATCTTATCGAGGCTGAGGTACAGAAATAATGGCAACCTCAATTATCCTCGATATCTTTGTATTCAGTTACTGGACCAATGTCCGGAATAATAAATTGGATTGAGCAACAACTCAATCCCACTGTGGCCACAACTTTAGTGTCATTGCCATTCGCTGAATTGCTTCGTGAGATAACTTCTCTCGTACCCAAAAGTGATGAATCCTTTATCGATCAACCATAGTCTTGATACACTCCTCGATATAGCTAATCACTACTGTATTGATAACTCTTAATAGAACTACGTTGGGCTAGTGTCAAACTACACTAATCAGTGCACAAGGTGCTCTGGTGATCTCAAGTCTAAGGATCACATGCACCATCATTCGTTAGAGGATTTATTCCATAAACATTGGGGTTGCCATCCATTTGGAATCCTCTGGTGGGTTTGACTAGTGAACTTGCCCATGTGTTGCACTAGGTTGTTAGCAAACAACCTTGACATGTGAGATCAATCACTGCCTTTCGACAAGGTCATTTAACACTATGATAGTCTTACTGTATTATTTATGTCATTGATCAGAATAATAATGAGACTATGGATATTTCTAGAATGGCCACCATATGT
Organism: Pistacia vera; assembly: GCF_008641045.1. Taxonomy (NCBI): domain Eukaryota; kingdom Viridiplantae; phylum Streptophyta; class Magnoliopsida; order Sapindales; family Anacardiaceae; genus Pistacia; species Pistacia vera. The sequence goes on from NW_022196013.1 coordinate 538,026, forward strand.
GATCATAGGGTTCTCACTATCAAGATTTGAAACACTTGATATCCTCATCACGGTTTAACCATCCTAAGGACATATATCAATACACACAATTATGATTTACACGATATAGAATAAAATGTTTTTTATTGATTAATAAACATTATTACAATGAGTCAATTCTACAATAATTGATTGGCTCTAGGACACCTACTGTAATACATTGGGCTAGTGTCAAACTAACCAATCAGTGCATAAGGCGTTCTGGTGATCTCAAGTCTAAGGATCACATGCACCACCATTTGTTGGAGGATTTGTTCCACAGACACTGGGGTAACCATCTATGTGGAATCCTTCAGTGGAATGGTCTAGTGAACTTGCCTACAGCAAGCACCCATGTGTTGCACCAGGTTGTCACCAAACAACCTTGACAAGTGTGATCTATCACTGCCTTTCGACAGGGTCATCCAACACTATGATAGCCTTACCATATTATCTATGCCCTAGGTTAGGTTAATACTGGGGCTACATACGTTTCTAGAATGGCCACCATATGTGCTCATAGAGTTCTTACTAGTGAGATTTCAAACACTCGATACCCTCATCACGGTTCTACCATCCTAAGGACATATATCATTTTCTTATACAAATATAATCAAATAACATGATATAGATAAATGCCTTTATTGATAATAAAACATGATTACAAAGAGTCAATTTACAAAATAGGATTGGATCTAGGGCACCTACTCTAGCAATCTCCCATTTGCAGTATAGCCAACCATTCATGTATTTAATACTGAATGACCTTAAGTGCTTTTCTTGCTTTTGCTATGACAAAGGCTTCATTATTGGATCGGGGAGATTGTCATCAGTATGTACTTTGCTAATCTACACATCTTTCCTCTCAACTATTTCTCTGATGAGATGAAAACCCCTAGTATGTTTGGATCGTTGGTGAAACCGTGGCTTCTTAGGTTGAGCTATTGCTCCATTGTTGTTACAATAAATATCTACTGGTTCAACAATAGTGGAGACCACACCAAGTTCGTTGACGAACTTCTTGATCCAAACCACCTCTTTGGCCACATCAGATAATGCGATATACTCAACCTATATTGTAGAGTCTGCTACAATAATTTGGTTCGAGCTGTTCAACCTCACTGCAACCCTATTGAGAAAAAAATACAAAACTTGATTGTGATCTATAATCGTCTTTGTCCATTTGGAAACTAGCATCATTGTATCATCTTACAGTGAGCTCATCTTCCTCTCCATAAACCAAGAACATATCCTTAGTTCTTTTTAGGTACTTAAGGATGTTTTTGACAGCTATCCAGTGTCGCTTACCTGGATATAATTGATATCTACTACAAGTGCTTAATGTACATGAGACATCTGGTAACGTGCCGAATGCTCTAAATTAATAACCTTCCTAACCTAACTATTGAATTGTATATAGGGTAAGCAAGGGTCGATCCCACAGGGAATGCTTCGATCAAATTCTATGTTCTAAAACAATAAAAACAACACAATAAAACCCTAAACAGTGAACAGGACAACACAACAGAGCAATGAAAGGGGTTTGTAATCAAGGCAAACTAAAGTAAAACAGAGAAGTCTCTAATGGAAGAAAAATTCAGGTTAAAAACAATCAGTTTTCAGTTCAAGATCCACCTAAACATGCATTGGACATGAACTAACCGTAACACTATTCTATCTCGTTATTATGGAACTACTAACCCTAGGAAACAACAAGCTTTGTTACTCGAATTCTCCCTTAATCGTCACTACTGAAATAAGCTCTTCAAGTAGATCCTAACCCTCGAACAACCTAGAATAAGCTCTCTAAGTTTAATTCAATGGCAGCCTTAAGAATTAGGAAAATAGATCAATCTAAGCAACAATCACACAAGCTCGGATTATTTAACTTAGGTTATGTTATTCAAGATGACAGAATGAAAACTTGTCCATAATCATCTATCATCATGTGTTACCATTGAATAGAAAAGGACAATGTGGATCACAATTCCTAATTCTAACAGATAAAATCCGATAAAATAATTCAGCAGGCCATACTAAATCACCCAAACAGAAAATTAAAACAATTAAAACAGAATAACATAAACAATTCCAATAAAAACGAGATTAAGAACAATGTTACTGAAGTTAGGTTACACCAATGACATGAATTTAGGCTTCAAAATCCCCTTGAACTGAAAAAGAAAGATCAGCCGCACATCTTCACCTAGAAAGTAAAAACTCTGAAAATAAAACTCTACTCTTTTTTTTTTTTTTTTTTTTTTTCGTTTGACCTAACAACCTCAATTAAATAACATGTGTTTTCCTCAATTCTTCCAGGAATCACGGAAAATCTTTCCTGGATCCTTCCTAAAAGATAGACTTCCATATTGTCAAAATCTTATTAGACATGGAAAGCAGAATTCGTCTCCGCTTGCACCAGGATTCTCGCTTGTAAAAGGTCTTTTCTGGGCTTGGTCACTTCATAAAAATTGTAGTCCCAGATGTGTAGATGAATCTAGCTTTTGAATCACCTGTTTTCGATATCTGACGCTCCAATTAGGCCTGTTCGAAAATTCAATACTCAGCTAAGGAATCCTTCTGCGACTAGGATTCCAGGTCGGTTTTGCAACAACACTGAGAACCCAACGAACTCGGATTCTCACCCATAATATCTTCCTGAAAATCTTGATTCGTCTAATTTAATTTCTCTGAAAACACTTTTGCAATCGAGGAATCTAGCTCCCTGAAAAACCTAAAAACGCAGCACTGGTCAACAAAAATTCTGAATTTCCTAATCTTTTATCACTTATTTCCTAAGTCTATCCAACTATGCCAAACTCACAAATAAACTCTAATCAACTCAATAGGCATAAAACATAACAAAAAACATAATATGGAAGGAATAAAAATATATAAATTACACTCTTATCAAATTCCCCCACACTTAGCTTTTGGCCGTCCTCGGGCAAACTAATTCAAACACTAAAGAAAAGCTACACTCAAGTCATATCCAGAACACCATCATGATGCATAAGCAACACTATTAATCCATGCATATTCAACCTAACTTAGGAACAACAAAGATAAAGTAGAGTTAATGACATTCGTACTCTTCATCATTTTCCCAATTACTCTCAATCAGTCAATGCAAACAAGGAAACTAATCACAACCAATTCATGACAACTCACCCCTCAACTTTTCCTCAACTGTTTCTCTTATTACTACAAACTGGGTAGCAAACTAGGAATTTTTTTTTTTTTAAACAATAAAAATGAGTTGCATTTTATGCTCCATCTCATTTCATGGTTGTGTTTATGAGTGAGTGCGTTTTACGCTCCATCTCGACTCACCACATACCTTTCTTTTCTTTTTCCTATTTGCTTAAACCCAAATTTAGGACTAGCTTAAGAGAAACAATTTTTTTTTTCTTTCTTTTAAGGGTTGTTATACACTCCTCAGTCATGCTTCGTCACCAAGTTCACACAACTTATCAAGACATATTGTTTCAAGACTACAAAGATTCAAATATGATTAACTCTATTTTATGAAATATTGCTAACGTCCTAAGTCAAGGAATATGCTCAACAACAAAGTCAAGTTACTATTTCATGCATCACTAGACGTTCAAAGACATGACTTAAAGCATAAACCTCCCTAAAAACAAAAACTTTTTTTGTTTTTTTTAAACAGAAACATACTCCTAAAAAAAAAACAGAATAAAACACACACCTAAAAAAACAGAAAAAAAAAAAAAACAGAATATAAAAAACAAACAGAATATAAAAACAGAATATAAAAAAACTAGAAAATAAAAACAGAATATAACAAATAGAAAATAAAAATAGAATATAACACCCATCCACGCCTAACTTCTCCCCCACACTTAAAACTTACATTGTCCCCTAATGTAATACCCCAAATGTAGAGACAAGCAAATAAAACAAATAAAACAAAAAAATTATGGCAAAACATAAAAAAACTAAAGTCAAGGGAAAAGAAAATCAAATCTGGATTCTTGGGTTGCCTCCCAAGCAGCGCCTTTGGTTAACGTCGTTGGCTTGACTCTCTGCATTGTCATCACTACTCATGTATCGACTCCTCCAATCCCACCTCCTCAATAGTGTAAACTTGGAACCCTTCATAGTAAGGCTTAAGCCTATTTCCATTGACCTTAAACACCTTGTTTGTTTTCAAACTCTATATTTCTACTGCACCATGAGGAAAAACATTAGTCACAATAAAAGGTCCCACCCAACGAGAACGTAACTTACCCGGAAATAACTTCAGCCTTGAATGAAAAAGAAGGACTTTTTGTCCAACTAAAAAATGTTTCCTTGAGATCATCTTGTCATGAAAGGCTTTAGTCTTTGCTTTGTATATGTGTGAACTCTCGTAGGCATCATTCCTCAACTCCTCAAGTTCTTGCAATTGCAACTTCCTATTAACGCCAGCTTCTTTCATCTCCATATTGCAATGCTTGATTGCCCAATAAGCCTTGTGCTCTAATTCCACTGGAAGATGACACGACTTACCGAACACTAATTTGTATGGGGACATGCCAATGGGTGTCTTATATGCTGTTATGTATGCCCATAATGCATCGTCTAATCTCAAAGACCAATCCTTCCTGTTTGGGTTCACTGTCTTTTCCAAAATTGACTTGATCTCTCTATTTGACACCTTCGCTTGGCCATTAGTTTGTGGGTGGTACGATGTGGAGACCTTGTGTGTGACATGGTATTTCTTAAGCAATGCCTCTATTGTCATGTTGCCAAAATGAGTGCCCTTATCACTGATTATGGCCCTTGGTATCCCAAACCTGACAAAAATGTTAGTTTTAACAAAATCTGCAACAACCTTTGAATTGTCAGTTTTGGTGGCTTTCACCTCCACCCATTTGGAAACATAATCAATAGCTAACAGAATATAAACATTACCAAAGGAAACACGAAATGGACCCATAAAATAAATGCCCCAAACATCAAAAATTTCAACAATAAATATGGGAGATTGTGGCATTTGATCTCTACGAGAAATGTTTCCTATTCTTTGGCAATTATCACATGACTTACAGAACATGTAGGCGTCTTTGAACAACGATGGCCAATAAAAGCCGCATTCCAATACCTTACGAGCTGTCCTCTGTGGTCCAAAATGTCCTCCACATGCATAGGTATGACAGAAGGTTAGAATAGGAGTAAATTCATGTTCAGGTACGCACCTTCTTATCACTTGGTTAGCGCAATGCTTCCACAAATATGGATCGTCCCAGGCATAATACTTAGCATCACTCTTGATCTTGTCCTTTTGAGCTCTAGTCAAATCATTTGGCAACACGTTAGTAACTAAAAAATTGACAATATCTGCATACCATGGTGACGCCATTTCAATGGAAAACAATTGCTCATCCGTAAATTTTTCTCGCAAAGGAAGTTCATCTCTGCCACGAACCAAACGGCTAAGGTGATCTGCTACAACATTCTTTGCTCCATTTTTATCTTTAATCTCCAAATCAAAATCCTGGAGGAGAAGAATCCACCTAATTAGCCTTCGTTTTGCCTCATTCTTTGTGAGCAAGTATCTAAGAGCTGCATGATCAGAAAAAACAATGACTTTAGCACCCAACAAATATGACTGAAATTTCTCTAAAGCAAAAACAACAGATAAAAGTTCTTTTTCAGTTGTAGAATAATTTAGCTAGGCACCATTCAAGGTCCTGGATGCATAATAAATGGCGTGACACGCTCTACCAACTCGTTGACCCAAAACAGCACCTAATGCGAAATTGCTCGCATCACACATAATTTCGAAAGGTAGCTCCCAATTAGGTGGTTGTATCACTGGTGCTGTCGTCAACAATGTTTTCAACTTGTTAAATGCCTCCTTGCACTGCTCATCAAACTGAAAATCCACATCTTTTTGTAACAATCTGCATAGGGGCAATGCATTTTTGGAAAAGTCCTTGATAAATCTCTGATAGAAACCTGCATGGCCAAGAAAAAGATCGAACTTCCTGCATAGTGGCGGGGTAAGGCAAAGCTGTAACCAAATCTATCTTAGACTTATCAACCTGTATTCCCTTAGATGAAACAATATGCCCTAAAACTATACCTTGCTCTACCATAAAATGACATTTTTCCCAGTTAAGTACAAGGTTAGTTTCCATGCATCTGTCTAAAATCAGTGTAAGGTTATGCAAGCACTTATCAAATGAATCACCATAGACACTAAAATCATCCATAAAAACCTCTGTGATTGACTCAACATATTTTGAAAAGATACTTACCATACATCGTTGAAAAGTGGCTGGAGGATTGTAGAGACCAAACGGCATTCGACGGTAGGCGAAAGTACCAAATGGACATGTGAATGTCGTCTTCTCTTGATCTTCCGACGCTATGACAATCTAGTTATACACTGAAAATCCATCAAGAAAACAATAATAAATATGACCAGCTAACCTCTCAAGCATTTGATCAATAAAGGGAAGTGGAAAGTGATCTTTTCGAGTTGTTGAGTTCAACTTCCTGTAATCAATGCACACGTGCCAGCCTGTCTGAATACGTGTAGGGACCAACTCATTGTCTTGATTTTTCACCACTGTAACACCAGATTTCTTGGGGACAACTTGCACTGGACTTATCCACTTACTGTCGGAAATTGGATAAATTACCCCGGCATCTAAAAGCTTTAGGACTTCTTTTTTCACCACATCCATCATTAGGGTATTTAATCTGCGTTGCGCTTCTCGTGTCGGTTTGGCTCCTTCTTCTAGCAGAATCCGATGCATGCATATGGAAGGACTAATCCCCTTAATGTCAGCTATGGTCCAGCCAATCGCTTCCTTATGCTCGCGCAACATTCGAACCAGTTTCTCTTCTTGATTGGGTGTTAACTTCTTCGACACAATTACCGGCAGTGTCTCATTCTCTCCCAAGTACACATACTTCAAATGGCTCGGTAATGGCTTCAACTCTAGTATAGGGGCCTGCAAAACAGAAGGCAACAATTTTTGGTGAGAATCAGGCAGCTTTATAAATGAAACTCCATACCTTTCTGGAATCGATTTTAAAGAATGTAAAGCTGCCACTGTCTCCTTCAATTCTTCACTGAGCTTCATCTCTCCTTTCTACTCTGATTCCACATGTTTGAGAAGGGCAACCTCTAACTCATCTGCATTATTCAACTCAAAGATATCTTGCACCATGGAATCAATAGGATCAACAACATCAATAGCAAAAATAGATTGAACATCATTTGGATATTTCATGGCATCAAACATATTAAAACGAATTACTTCACCATCAAATTCCATCGTGAGGGTACCATCATGAACATCTATTTTTGTCCGAGCTGTATTTAGGAATGGTCTTCCTAGTAAGATAGGTGCAGGTGCAGGTGCAGGGTCAGGAGAAGAGGAATCATCCATATCCAGAATGTAGAAATCAGCCAAAAACACTAGCTCATTGATCTGCACAAGAATATCCTCAACTACCCCTTCAGGGTATGCATTAGTGCGATTAGCCAATTGGATAACAACACTAGTATCTTTCACAGGACCTAGATTTAATGAAGCATAAATAAATCGTGGCATAACATTAATCGAAGCTCCTAAATCTAACATAGCTCTCTCAATCCTGGTGTTACCTATCTTATACTGAATTTTAAACATACTTTGATCCTTGCATTTGGGAGGAAGTTTTCTTTGGAAAACTGCTGACACATTTTCTCCCATTATTATCTTCTCATCACTATTCAACTTCCGCTTATTGGTGCATAGCTCCTTAAGAAATTTCGCATACCTTGGCACTTGCTTAATTGCATCCAACAGAGGTATATTCACTTCCACCTTGCGAAACATCTCCAAAATTTCTTTATCCTTCTCTTCTTTCTTTGACTTCGCGAATCTGCCAGGAAAAGGTAAAGTATTAGATTGAAGTTGAATTGAAGGGTTAGGAATTACCTTTAATTCAGTTGTAGCCTCTTCTTTCTCAATTTCATCTTCAATCTCTACTTCCTTTGCTACACTTGGACTGTCCAGTTTTGGTTCTTCCACTTTCTTGCCACTTCTTAGTGTCACTACATTCACATTCTCCTTTGGATCCACCAGTGTTTGAGAAGGCAACTTCCCTCCAACTTGAGCTTCTAAACGACTTATAACAGTTGCCATTTGACCCATCTGATTCTCCAGACTTTGAATACTAGATCTTGTATCTTGTTCAAATTGTTTGGTATTCAAAGCAAGAGACTTAACTATATCTTCCAGGGATGAGTTTGAACTTTGTGAGGCAGGTTGCTTCGGTTGAAAACTTTGTTGTTGTCTATTCTGGAAGAAATTATGTCCACCTCCTACTTGTCTATTTCCTCCATAACTGAAATTCGGATGATCTTTCCAACCTGGATTGTACGTGTTGGAGTAAGGATCATGTTGCCTCGGTGGTCCAGGAAAGTTTCTTGCTGCGTTGACTTGTTCAGTCCCTTCCTCTTGAAGTGTTGGGCACATGTCCGTTTGGTGTCCCATTGTCGAACATATCCCACAAGCTTTTACCTGTTACGCATTCCCTATCGCCAATTGTCTAACAAGAGAGGTAAGATCAGATAATTGTTGTTCAATGGAAGATGTACTTACCTCATTCACCTTTTTGGGTGGTGTATCATGTCTTGTACCAAATTGTTGGGAATTGGCAGCCATGTTTGAGATTAATTGTTTGGCAGCTTCAGGAGTCTTATCCACCAACGCACCTCCACTTGCTGCATCTATGATATTTCTTTCCATAGGCAGCAATCTTTCATAGAGATACTGAATTAGCAATTGATCACTTATCTGGTGGTGAGGACAGCTTGCACATAGCTTCTTGAATCGCTCTTAATATTCATACAACGTCTCTCCATTATATTGCCTTATCCCACATATCTCTTTCCTGATGGTGGCAGCTCTAGATGCTGGGAAATATCTTTCTAAAAACATCTTTTTCATCTCGTTCCATGTTGTGACTGTCCCTGATGGTAAATAATAGAGCCAATCCTTTGCATCATCCCCCAACGAAAAAGGAAAAGCTCGCAACTTAATCTGCTCTTTTGTCACTCTTTTCTTTTTCATGCTTGAACAGACAACGTGAAACTCCTTTAGATGTTTTTTTGGATCTTCACCTGCACGACCACGAAATGTAGGCAACAAGTGAATTAGACCAGACTTCAATTCAAAAGCAACATCTAAAGTAGGGTACTGAATACACAAAGGCTGCTGATTAAAATCAAGGGCAGCCAACTCCTTTAATGTTTTGCCAGCGGCCATCTCTTCTTCTATCTCTAAATTTGGATCATTGGATGAACTGTGGGATGTTGAACCAAGGGCTATATTGAGACCAGGAGATGAAGAACTTGCTTGATGTGACTCTTTTCGCAACTTCCATAAACTGCGTTCGATTTCTGGATCAAATTCCAACTCTCCTGTAGAATTGGATCGAGTCATAAACCACTAAAATCACCAAATTAAGCCTAAATAAATAATTAAAAAAAAATAAAATTTTTTCTTGACAGCAGCAAAAATTGGCCAAAAACCCTATTAAATGATCGAATTTGAGAACGAGAGGGTGGGGCTAGAAATTCTAGTCTTGCTCAGAATGTCGTTTTCTTCAAAACGGGTACTCGCAGCACTCCTAATTCAACCAAAATTTCTCTTAGGAATAGTACTACTGTTAAATTTTATTTTTTTTTCTTCAAAAACCTAAAAATCACAACTAAACAAAATAAAAAAACCACAACTAAGCACTGATTAAAAAAAATCACAAAAAAAAAAAAAAAAAACATAGAATATATAAAAAAAAATCGATGAATACCACTCCCTGGCAACGGCGCCAAAATTTGGTAGCGTGCCGAATGCACCAAATTAATTAACCTTACTGACCTAACTATTGAATTGTATAAAGGGCAAGCAAGGGTCGATCCCACAGGGAATGACTCGATTAATTTCTATATTCTAAAACAATAAAAACAACAGAAACGCAAATTAAACTCTAAACAGAAAACCTAACAACAGTAATGAAAGGGGGTTTGTAATCAANAAAAAAAAAAAAAAAAAAAACAACGTTTCATGAAAGAGGGTGTGAAGGGGCCTAAATGGAGGATTTAGATAAGGCCACTGATTTAGTGCAAATCGAATTGTTGGGGAAGGATGTCAAGGTACAGTTTACAAAGGAATATAGTAAATATGATATCATTGTTGGAATATATAAAATAAATTTAATGAAATTAAATGTGGTGGTGTAAGTTAAGAATTTGAAAGATGAAAGTTAGTGAATTAATAGAAAAAGTTTTAAGGTTGAAAGTGAAAAGGTGTAAAATAATTGTGGAATTCAATGTTTTCCCTATCTTATGTAGTATAAAAAAGTGTTTTTCTCCCATTTTTAACACAAAAAAATTGAGAGTTCTTTTAATTTCTTACTTTCTCCCTAGTTTTTTACGGGTTTTTTTTTTTTTTTTTTTTTTTCGTTTAACCTAACAACCTCTAATTAAATAAACCTAACAACCTCTAATTAAATAACATGTGTTTTCCTCAATTCTTCCCAGGAATCACGGAAAATCTTTCCTGGATCCTTCCTAAAAGATAGACTTCCATATTTGTCAAAATCTTATCAGATATGGAAAGCAGAATTCGTCTCCAGCTTGCACCAGGATTCTCGCTATTTGAAAGGTCGTTTCTAGGCTTGGTCACTTCATAAAAATTGTAGTCCCAGATGTGTACATGAATCTGGGCTTTTGAATCACCCATTTTCGATATCTGACGCTCTAGTTAGGCCTGTTCGAAGATTCAATACTCAGCTAAGGAATCCTTCCGCGACTAGGATTCCAGGTCCGGTTTTGCAACAACTACTGAGAACCCAAATGAACTCGGATTCTCACCCATAATATCTTCCTGAAAAGATTGATTCATCTACATTAATTTCTTTGAAGAACACTTTTGCAATCGAGGAATCTAGCTCCCTGAAAAACCTAAAAAACGCAGCACTGGTCAACAAAAATTCTGGAATTTCCTAATCTTTTATCACTTATTTCCTAAAGTCTATCCAACTATGCCAAACTCACAAAATAAACTCTAATCAACTCAAATAGGCATAAAACATAACAAAAAACATAATATGGAAGGAATAAAAATATATAAATTACACTCTTATCAACATCAATCCGAGTATACAACATGACATATATGATGGATCCAATTGTTGACCCATATGGGATCCTCTTCATTCTCTTTCTCTCATCATGTGTTTTAGGACACATATCCTTGGAGAGATGGGCACCTGTGACATCGGAAGAAATCCCTTCTTGGATTCTTCCATACTGAATCTCTTCAGTACATTTTCTATATATGTACTCTGACTTAGGCCTAGCAACCTATGCAATTTATCACAGTAGATCCTTATTCTAAGGATGTAGGCTACTTCTTCTAAGTCCTTCATGGAGAAGCACTTGGATAACCAAGTCTTTACCTACTGCAAGTTCGGTATATCATTCCTGATGAGAAGTATGTCATTGACATACAACACCAAGAATGCCTCTGCGCTCCCACTTACTTTCTTGTAAACACAAGGCTCATCTACGTTCTTGATGAAACCAAATTATTTTACGGTTTCATCAAAACGAATGTTCGAACTCCTTGAAACTTGCTTGAGTCCATAAATGAACCTCTGTAACTTGCATATCTTATTAGCTTATCCATCAAGAACGAAACCATCGGGTTGTGTCATATACACATCTTCCTCAAGGTTTCCATATAGGAAAGCTGTTTTGACATCCATCTGCCAAATTTCATAGTTGTGATATGTAGCAATTGTGAGCATAATCTGGATAGACTTAATCATGGCAACCAGCGAAAAGGTTTCTTCACAGTCAATACCATGAATTTGTTTGAAACCTTCGGCAACCAATTGTGTCTTATAGGTATGCACATTGCTATCCATGTTAGTCTTCTTCTTGAAGACCCATTTACACCCTATGGGTTTTACCCCTTCAGGTGGATCCACTAGAGACCATACCTGGTTTGGTACATGGAGTCCATCTTAGATTTCATGGCTTCAAGCCATTTAACAGAATCTAGATATGATATAATGTCTTCGTAGGTTCTAGGTTCATTGTCTTGGTATACCAATACACCGCCATACTGAGTCATAAGAAAACCATATCTCTCTGGCTTATGGCGTACTCTCCCAAACTTACGTAGCTTCTGTGCTACTTGAGGTGGTTCACTTTGATTCACAGATTATGGAGTAACCTCCTCACGATGTTCAACCACTTCTTGTGGCACAACTTTATGTCCTTGGTCTAATGTATCTTGTAGTTCTACAACTTCATCTAGTTCTACTTTTCTCCCACTAGTACCTCTTAGGAAAAATTCCTTCTCTAAGAAGACACCAGTACGAGCGACAAAAACTTTGCGCTCTTCTAGGTGGTAGAAATAATATCGTTTGGTCTCCTTAGGATACCCCATAAAAATATATTTAATAGATTTTAGGCCCAGCTTGTTCGAAGTCAATTTTTTGACATAAGCTTTGCAACCCCAAATCTTCAGATAAGACAAATTGGGTTTTCGCCTACTCCACAGTTCATATGGAATCTTATCCATAACTTTGATGGCACATGGTTAAGTAAGTGAGTCGTAGTCTCTAGGGCATAACCCTAGAATGATGCAGGTAGATAACTAAAACTCATCATGGACCTAACCATATCAAGTAAGGTCTTATTCCTCCTTTCAGACACACCATTGTGTTGGGGTGTATAACGAGGGGTGAGTTGTGAAACTATCCCACACTCTTTCAGGTATTCAGAAAACCTAGAGCTCAAGTATTCACCTCTTCGTTCTGAATGAACAGCTTTAATACTCTTACCCAACATATTATGTACTTCACTTCTGAATTGAATTTATCAAAGGCTTCAGATTTATGTCTCATAAGGTAGATGTAACCATATCTACTGAGGTCATCAATAAATGTGATGAAATACAAATATCCACTTCTGGCTTCAATTGTTAGTGGACCATATACATCACTATAGATGATGCTTAACAATTCATGTAGCCCTTTCATTTTGTCTTATGAAAGGCGATTTGGTCATCTTACCTAAAAGACATGACTCGTATACCTCAAATGACTGAAAGTCAAAAGGGTCCAAAACTCCATCTCTTTGAAGTTATGCAATACAGGTATGATTAACATGGCCTAATCTACAATGCCAGAGGTATGTTTGGGTTTGACCGCTATGTGTAGCTTTCTTTTTTTCCACATTGAGAATATCCTTATTGTTTAAATCTAGAACAAATAATCTGTTATATAACCTTGCATTTCCATATAGAATACTATTCAAACTAAAGGACAACAATCTATTAGAAATTTCAAAATGATATCTAATATCATCCAAAGCAGATACATATATAATGTTTCTTGAAATGGAAGGTACAAAATAACAATTATTAGGTTCTAACAATAAGCCGTTAGGCAATGACAAACAATAAGATCCTACAGCCAATGCAGCCACGTGTGCTCCATTTCCAACTTGTAGGTCCACCTCTCTCTTGGCGAGCAATCTACTCTACCTTAATCCTTGCACATCAGTACAAATGTGAGTACCATATCCTGTGTCAATGACCTAAGATGTTGAAGGGGAGAAGTTAAACTCAATCATGTACATACCTAAAGTCGAAGCGTCTGACTTCTTCTTGCTTGCGAGGAAAGCCTTGCAATGCTTCCTCTAGTGGCCAAGCTTGCCACAATAGAAGCAGACTATCTTTCCACCTTTTCCAATGCCACCCACAGGCTTAAGAGCATCATGTCCTTTGGGTTTGGGTTTGGGTTTGGGCTTGGGATAGGCCTTGGCTTTTCCTTTGCCCTTACCCTTTCCTTTACTGGCAGCAACCAATAAAATAGGCTTGAACTTTTTCCTGTCCTACTTCGCAGTCCTAAGTATGTTTGAAAGCTCTGATAAAGACTTCACCACCATGTTCATATTGAAGTTCAATATGAACGGTGAATAAGAGTGAGGTAATGAGTGTAGAATTAAATCCACTTGTAAGTCTGCATCCACACCAAACCCTAAAGTCTCAAGCCTCTCTATGTACCTAATCATCTTGAGCACATGAGGACCAACTTGGGCTCCCTTAGTCATTCGGCTCCTAAACAGTACTCTCGACACCTCATACTTCTCATGACAAGTATTTCCTTGAAAAAACTCCTTGAGGTGCAGAATTATGGCACCTGCATCCATATTCTCATGCTACTTTTGCAGCTCGGGTTTCATTGATGCTAACATAATGCATTAAACACTATCAACATCATCAAGGAACTTTTGGTAAGTATCCTTTGTTTCCTGAGTGGCATCAGGTTCAGGCTCAGCCAAATAAAGCTTATCAAGGATATACAATTTCTTTTCGGACTTTTGTACAATATGAAGATTTTGATACCAGTCTGAGAAATTGGATCCATCCAGCCTGTTTTCTTTCTCGATTATCAATCGCAAGTTGGTATTGCTCATTTTAATGAATCTACAAATGCAGAAAAAACAAAAGTTGTTATCATGTTTATTATTATTATTTAACAAGGTCTTTTATTAAATAATTGCTCTTATTATTTTCCTCAAGCCAATAGCCTTTACTATTAACCCGGGAAAGCCCATTGGCTTTCCTAGTGGACTGAGATCCCATCTAGCCCATTTCGAACCTTCGCTTTGGCGAACAAGCCAAAATGGGTTGATTAGGTAGGCCAACAAACTTAATTCACACCATTTGATAGCTCCAACTACAAACCTCAAATGCGAAATAAGCCAACAAACCAATCACACAATTCAATGACCGAAGCCATTGTCCTCAAGTGTGATTCTCAATATCAGTAGATTGGACACTATATGTCACATGTACACACAACAAGTGTACTTCTCTACTATGCCTATGATGTGTTTATCAACCTTCGCTTTGGCGAACAAGCAAAACACACCATTTAAGTCGACCTATCACCATGAAGGGAAACTCCAATGAAATTTAATCTCTCACTAGTAGAAGTGTACCCTTTGCTTTGGTGAACAAGGTTCTGACGAATAGTGGTTTGATTAAACCTATGGTGATGGAAGGCTTTTATTGATTTGACTTAATATACTTTATCGACGGTTTTTATTTTGCGTGTCTTACCAGTTTTATCTTGTTTAGCATGTTATAGTCATAACATACACCCTTAGCATGCATACTAAGCACAAAATATATGTGTTGGTGCATAGCCTTAACTAAAACCGATTCCCTGAGCCTAGAGGAATTGGTAGGCCAACCTAGGTTTAATTATAACTTTAGATTCTTCAAGCAAATCGCCTTCTCCTTCCTTCGCTTCTTCTTCTCAAACATTACACAACTTTCAAATTAAAATTACATTTCTAATTTTACATATTTGAAAAGAAACCTCGAGTTACATTCGAGGGGAGTGAGATGAGAGAAAGAAATACATCGGAGGTTTACTAGAGAAAGGTAGGGCACACAAGCCCTATTTTATAATTACATAATCCAAAAATTAAACTAGATCCAAAGGCTTATGCACCATACACCATGCATATTCACATACACGAATCATGCATCAGTCAATCAAAATAAAAAAAATTATCGCACAACAATGCAATCATGGCCCAAAATTCAGCCCATTGCATCTTTATGTGGGCTGCCCAAAAAATCCAGATTTGGTGCACGTTTTAACACGCACTAGATCAGGCCCTTGGCTGAAAAACCAAGTGCCAGTCAAGGCCAAGTGCCGGGAGCACTTGGCCACCATAGGGCAGTCCCAAAACAGCAGCAAAGTGGGGGGACAGTAGCAGTGCATGGGGTGGCAGCAGCCTTTGTGCCATCGCACAAGGCTGCTGCTGTGCCGTTTGTGGCACACAGCCCAAGGCCACATGTGGAGCATGTAGCCAGCACCTCCCAAGCACGGTAGCATGCAAGCAGTGGAGCTGCTGCGTGCTGCTGCACATTTCCTGCATGGCAATCCATTCTTCAGATCAAGATCAAGTTTTATTTGATCTTGATTGAACACACAAAATCAGATCTGATGCAATATTATATTAACACAACATATCAACCAAAACAGAATTTTAATCCAATTTTACAGATTTTATAAAACCGGTAATACTGGAAATGGGGGACAAAAATTCCAAAGCATTGAAACAAGTATTAAATGATGTAAATACGTAAAAGTGGCTCTGATACCACTTTGGCCTTTGGATCGATTACGTAGTGGAAAAATAAAAAAATTTTGATCACAAAACCATAATAACAATGATCCAATTACGGATCTAAATAAATTTAATACAAGAAAAGTGTTTAAACTAAAGTTCAATGTCATACCAACGTTCGGAGGCTCCTCTGATTGATGTGATTCGCTCTCACTCCAAGTTAGGATGAGCTCTTGGTATCCACACGAAGACGGGACAAATGCCGTTGAGGAATTATTTAGCTAGGTAATTCATTCAACTATGAGAATAAAAATCTGCAGAATTTTTCTTTGAGAGAAAAATTCTTCTCTCACCAATGGAAGCTCACAATTTTGAGAGAGAGAGGAGGCTAGGGTTTCTTTTAATTTTGCAATATTATTTCATTCAACTTAAATGAATTAATTTTAGTTGCACTAAGATAGTGCACACTAAAACCCTATTCCAAATTGGAATAGCCCTCTATTCCAATTAGAATATTGGAATAGATTACTCTTGTAACCAAACATGACATTTCAATTCAAATTTAAAAACCAAATTTGAATTCACATTATCAATATTAATAATAGATATTAAATTGGATAATATCTATCACACACACACACACACACACACACACACACACATATATATATAAACTAAATATTTAAATATATATAATTTCATTAATTTAATTTTCATATGAAATTAAATTTAGGCAACAACCTTAGTAAATTTAACTACGTTGTGAGATTACAAAAATGTCCTTTCATCTTAAAAGACGAAAATGCCCTTTCATCATAAAGGATGAAAATACCCCTCTCATGAACTTTATTCTTAATCTGTCTTCTATGTGTGCGACTCGAAGGCTCCTCATCATATTTGCAAGGAATAACATCATGATTAACAATCAATCAATCATCCTACAAGACATAAACCAAGATTGGCCTCTAGCCAGACATCATGGCCACCCGATAGATTCATATTCAGCGAAGCTATTACCTATCAACGGTATGATTATCGTTCAATCTAATCCTTTCATCATCTATTATCTCATCAAGGCCGAGGAATAGAAGTAGCGTCAACCTCGGATATCCTTGATATCTCGATATTCAGTTATTAGACCAACGACCAGAATAGATTGGATTAAGCTTCAACTCAATCCCACCATGGCCACAAATTTAATGTCGTTGTCATCTACCAAATTACTCAGTGAGATAATTTCTCCCTCACCTGGAGTGATGAATCCTCTGTCGATTCATCATAGTCTCGATACACTTTTTAGTGCAGCCAAACACTACTGTTTTGATAGTCTTGAGAGGACTATGTTTGGCTAGTGTCAAACTAACCAATCGGTACACAAGGCGCTTTAGTGATCTTAAGTCTAAGGATCACATGCACCACCATTCGTTGGAGGATTTGTTCCAAAGACACTAGGGTAACCATCTATGTGGAATGCTCTGATAGGTCGATCTAGTGAACTTGCCTATAGCAAGCACCCATGTGTTGCACTAGGTTGTCACCAAGCAACCTTGACAAGTGAGATCTGTCACTGCCTTTTGAAAAGGTCGTCCAACCCTATGATAGTTTTACCGTATTATCTGTGCCCTAGATCAAGATAATACTAGGGCTACGGACATTTCTAGAATGGCCACCATACGCGCTTATAGGGATCTCACTATCGAGATTTCTAACAATTGATACCCTTATCATGATTCTATCATCCTAAGGGCATATCTCATTTTATTATATGAATATAATCAGATAACGTGATACAGATAAATGCCTTTATTGATAATAAAACATGATTACAAATAGTCAATTTACAAAATAGGATTAGCTCTAGGGCACCTACTCTAACAGACGTTAGGTCTTAAAGCATGGTGGAATGTTATGATCCCACATTGTTAAGGAATGGGGGAGTTTAAGTGGTTTATAAGGAGTTGGGCACCCTCCCTTGGCAAACCAGTTTTCGAAGGTGAGTTCTACTCAATCACCTAGGCCTTTGACCCAAGGTTTAGGCCCAGAATCCTATCAAGTAGAACCTCTTGGTTGGAAATATTTTTATTAAACCTATTTTTCAAGAATCAAAATACATCTAAAACTTTCTTTATCCAACGAATAAAAATTGATGAAAATCTAAATGGAAAAGCACTTGAAATTAAAAACTCCACCTCATGGTATCAAAGGCCTTAATAATGTCAAGTTTCAAACCAATATTACAACCAAAACTTTTCCTACCAAGAAGATTAATGCTCTCTGTGACGGTACCAATACAATTTTATATATTTGTTCCTTTAATAAAAGCAACTTGGTGAGGCGATAGAATCCAAGCAACAATAGAGGAAAGACAATTGGCCTAAATCTTCATAATGATCTTGAAATTGAAGTTTGCTAGAGCAATAGGACGAAACTATATACATCTCATTCGCACCAGATTCTTTTAGGATAAGAATAATAAATTGGCATTAACATTTAAAAACAGAGTGAGTGGGTAAAAAAAGTTTTGTACAAAATTAAACACTTCAGTTCCCACATTGTCTCAACAAGAATGATAAAATGATAGTGGAAAACCATCTAGGTCAAGGGCACTACTCGGATCCATTGAAATAATAGTTCGTCTAACTTCTTCTAAGGAGGAATCACTATTAGGGAGGCATTTCATGCTCTGTTAGGATACCATATTAGGATCTCACACCCACCAAGTGTGGTACTTGATGCGACTAAGTTTGAGTATCATCCCACAGAGATCAAAGCAAATATTCATAATTACCTAAAACTATCAACACGTTATTTGAGAAAACAAAATTTTAGAGTGTAAAATTAATGGATAAAAAAAACTAAATTAAACAAATAAACAATGTGAAGAATTTTGCAGTATTAATGAAGTTAGGGTTCATATTTCCCCCTAATTATGCTTGACAACTACTCTTAATACCTGTTTGTGCTATGAATTGGTAGGATTCTTCTAAGGTCAATTATCCTTATTCAGGCATAATATTCAACTTAATACAGATCTCTATTCAGTTACTCTGAAATTAAGAAGCATAAATTCATCAATCCCTTATGACTAATTCGTCTTATTCAGTTATGAATTAGATGGACCACAAATTATTCTCATAATCTCTATTCGATGACTTCTATTTTTAATATGTTGTGCAATGTAATTCCTTTAAAACAATTATGAATACGAATTAAGCAATAAACCCTCACTTCTCTATTCGAAACATCATCAAGGTAATTGAAACAATCCAACATTCATAAAGCATTAAACCTAAACTCTTACACAAATTCATAAACATAAATCTGGTATTAAGAATAAAAATTATTCAAAACATAATTAGGGTTCCATCCTCCCCTAACAAAAGAGATTTACTCCATCCTAAGAACAAAGAAATAAATAGAGAACAAGGAAAACATATTTAGACTTGAAAAGAAACAAAAATCAAACTCTTAAATTTGATCTTCAATCTTCAAGCCCCAAGAATGCGTCTTCTCCCCTCAAAAATATGCAAAATTCATCAATTGACAACTAATCTCAATTACACTTAAATACCCAAAAGAGTCTTAAGTGATAAAGGAAAGAAAAACTGACAAAAAAGCCTTAATAGTTTTTGCCACATCCCTGGCCGTGGCCAAATTCAAGTCACCACAGCCTAGGCTGTGGTGCTTTTAGGTCTCTTTGTTTTATCTTTGTTCCACCACCATGGCCATGGTGAACCACCAAGGCATGGCCATGGCTTTCAAGAATGTTAGGTTGTCTCAACTTCTTCAAGCTTTAAGTACCAATTTCATTCCAATGCTCCAATCTAGTCAATCAAAGCCTGAAAAACACAAAAGCTATCCAAATCAATACGTAACCATTCATATATCAAAATTAACAAAAACTAACATCAAAACAAAGAAAACAAATGAGAAGTTAACTAAACTAACATCAAAACAACCCTAAAAACACTTAAATTATGCAACTTATCAGTACTTAAGCCTATGGGCACGCCCACCTATCAGATCGTTCTTTTGGGTTGGGTTGTCCCTTGGGCTTGATTTCTAACAATTGGTGCTTTTTGTTGAGAGTTGAGCTATGGAAAGGGCTACCTATAGGCTAGATTAAGGTGCATCGTGCTATCCTCAGGAGGGGGTACTGTATCGAATAACTGATAGGTGAGTGAAGTCGTTCAAAGGAGGAAAGGGCTACCGTTGGGGGGTCAATGTCGATAGAGTGAAACCCACCATGGACGTCGGCTCTTGAAGCCCCCGGGGGGGGGGGGGGGGGGGGGGGGGGGGGGGGGGGGGGGGGGGGGGGGGGGGGGGGGGGGGGGGGGGGGGCGGGGGGGGGGGGGGGGGCGGGGGGGGGGGGGGGGGGGGGGGGGGGGGGGGGGGGGGGCGGCACGGTGTTGTTGTGGGGGGTGCTATGTTAGGATCTCACACCCGGCAAGTGTGGTACTTAAGCCTAGGGGCTCTCCCACCTATCAGACCGGTCTTTTGGGTTGGGCTCTCCTATAGGCTTAAGTTCTAACATGCTCTAAGACAAGGTGAGAAATAAAATGTAAGAAATTTTCCATACTTGTTGAGCCAGCCGAGGAAATTTTCCATACAATAATCTCAAACTAAACAATTGTAATTACACTCCTTCCCACAATTAACACCTATACAAAACACATCGATTTTTGTAAACACAGCGATTAGAGAAAATTAAACAAAAATAGCAAATCAAGACCAATATTTGGTTCCCTCCAATTCTCAAGTCCAAGACTCCCTGTTTAGTTGAGAATGGTTGTGAATGTCAAAACAATGAGCAGGTACTAAATCACCATCCATGGAGTTAAACAACACAATTCATAAAATACTATATACATAAACAACAAGTGTTGCATACAAACAAACAGTAAAAAGATTCAGTGAGTCAATAAACTACTGGTCAAATTCTTCAATTACAGTTACAAATTATAATCTCCCAAAGAAGCATGATAACCATGTACAAAATACATGGTAACTTCAACAACAAAATATTCCTCTTCTATAAACATGGAATTGCCATATCGGAGGACTGTCATGTACAAAAAGCAACAAACTGAAACTATTGTAGCAAAAAATTAAAAAATATATTCATATATTCGCTCAACTGAAAAATTTTAACAGCAGCACTTACCTCCTCCAAACACTTACAAAAGGAGTTAAAGAAAAATGAAATAATATCATACCAGAATCTTCCTGGCTTTCTTAGCAATGCTCAAGAGTTATTTGATCATTAAATTTGGATATTATCAACATCAGCAAAATGAAGAAATAGACTGCCAACTATGGTTATGAAGTTGTGTTTTCATTTTACAATCCTTTCCAATCCTTTCCAATCCTTTCTATTTTTGTTTAAGTATTTTTCATCTCTTTCAGTCTTTGGGGCTATGAAGTCCCACGTAAGTTTCTATCGCTATCTCTGCAGTCTGCCAAATAAAATCATTAGTCACCCAAAAATTATAAGTTCAAAATCTTTATACTTTCTTGTCTGCCAGTTGCCTTCAGAATTTCAGTAGAGCCCACAAAATGGCGAATGCCTTCTAGATTCTTTCTCAATTAATAGCAGCATCGCACCATGTTTTATGACCAAACTATTTACATCTCCAAATTAAAGAAACAGAAATCTACAAAAGAGCTGTACGATTAACCTAACCAATTTTGAATAAAGAAACTGGGCCAGGGTTCGTTAGTGTCAAGCTCAAAAGATCCATCATAGAAGGCGATTGAGATAAGTCCCACATAGACTGCAAATTCTGTCAGAAACTTGAATACATACTGTGAATAAAAGCTATAATGCCTTCAATAGTATTGTGCTTGCATCTGATAACACTGCAATTACGTAATATTCATTTGAGTACATGCTCTCATATCAATGGAAATATGCAATGTGAAGTTAAACTAAAATAAAAATACTTTATTCTCAAACCATTATGTTCGCCACGGCATCTCACTCAGGAATAAAATATCTCACATTAGTGCAGGTCCACAAAAGTATCCTGTTCCGTTTGGGAACTGCAGGTCGGTAGTTACCAGAAGGTAGTTTTATTCTTAGTTCATTTTTCTTGTCTGTTGTTTGCGGAATCAATAATCAGTTATTAGATCATAGATGAAGGAGAACGAATACATATTCAAGCTCTGTAAAGACTGAATTCCTTCCCTGTACAAGGATAAACACCTGAGGCAAGTTTTGTTCGCCGCATTATGTAACATAAGAGCCTCACATAGTACTGAATAATATAGTACATGCTTTGTAGAAACTTTGCATTGTATTTGTTAATACAATGTAAAAAACAAAAAATGCTTAATAAGTATCCATTGTGCTAGTTAAAACCAAGTAAAAAGGCAGTTCAAGAGATGCAATGTATTATTTCTTTTACTTAATCATTTTAACAAATTACTTTAAAATTTTATTTTTAAAATATTTAAATAATTATTGTTGTGTGTGATTTTTCCATTAAGCTCGGAGTGGACAGAAGTCCGTAAGGTTATAGTTTGACCCATAATCAGTTTGACTCAACACTTGTCCAACCCAGCATAAGCTCATTGAGATATAGCTCGACCTAGCGCAAGTTAGTCGTGACCAACCCTGCCAGTTGTTCGACAGATCATAGATAAACTCAGATCTTGGATATTTCAGAAGAGATCAGATCAACAGCAATAATGGTGTGATCCTAGCGCTCAATCGCGAGAATATCAGAATTACACTTTTATCTTGATTGTAATTCCATTGATTTCTCTCTTTCCTTTGTAAGAAACTTATATATAAACCTCCTCCAACGAAGGGAGAGGGGTTAGAATATCATTCTAGGCATATTGCAATATTTCTTGTAAGCATTCTACGCAATAAGAAAAAAAGTGGACGTAGGCTCAAGATTCAAACTTGCCGAACCACTTTAAAAATTGTTCATTGTTCTTTACTTTTTCGTATTTAAATTCATTACATTGCTAGTTATCTTCAATCACGTACACATCAGTTCCGATTCCATCAGGGTCAATCAGATCGCTCTAGTTAGTGTAAATCTTGCATCAACATTTTGACGCTAGAAGGAGGGCTTCCGCCTAGCTTACTCAATTTTGGCAAAAAGCAAGCAATTCCAGAGACAACCGATCACCTGAGATTCACAATGGTTCGTACCAAATAAAAAACCACAATTGAAAACCACGACAATGTGGAAGCTGCCCACCAGGAGGTGCATCAAGATGCTACTGTGCGCCAGCCACTAGTATCATAGGCGCAACAGGTCGTATATGAGCTAGGGACAAGGACGTCTAACCCCGAGAATGGCTAGTTGATGGAGATGATAAAGACGATGGTGGTTGCATAGGCGATGCAACAAAACGTGGCTGAGATAAGAAACGAGCAACTGACCAATTGGAATTTTGATCAGCCATGCTTCACGGAGGTTATTCTGACAAGGGGAAACGACTCGACGGATGACCAATATGATTCTTCGGTGCCAAAGAGCGATGTCGCAGGGCACCTCCCACTCATGAGCATGAGTCGTAGGGAAAACTAACCCCAGAAGGCAACTGGGCAAGCAATCCATGGAAGAGAACGAAGATAATGGTTGCCAGAGGGATGCTCATCCTAATCGAAAACATGCCCAATGCCAGCGTGCCGGTTTTAACCCAAGCCCCTGGCGAGCTCAAACCTCGTAAGCTTGCGAGATTAGCCACGCATGCCAATCTGGCAACAACCAACGTTCTGGTTTTAACCAACGTCATGACCAACACACTGAAGAGCATGACAACACCTCCCAACCTAGCCATCATGACTCCACCTCGTGCACTAATACGCATTTTAGAGCAGGTTCACAGGCAACTGATCTCTTAACTTACCTGCTTGAGGTAAGGCTGAATAGAGTTTGCAACCAGAATACTCTTCATGGTGAGGACTTAGATCGAGTGGAGAAAAGGCTCGATGATCTAAGAGCTCGCTAGAATAATTCAGTAGAAGAGATAATAAGTTCTTCGTTCATAGAGGAAGTTCGTTAGGCCTCGCTTCCTTAGGGATTCAGGGTATCAGAGAGTAAGTTCAATGGGAAAAGGGATCCTAGAGACCACCTTGTTTCTTTTAATGACCTAATGGAGTTACATTAGGTCTCTTACTTGGCAAAGTGCCAATGTTTCGTAGTCACTTTAGTAGGAGATGCCAAGAAGTGGTATAAGGGGCTGAAAGTGAACTCAATATAGTCTTGGCAACAATTCTCCTCGCTATATTTACAACAATTCCAAGAAAGGAGATAGTTCACAATGCCACTCAGCTATCTGAGTAATATTCGTCAGGAAAAAGACAAAACTCTGACCTCGTATTTAACGAGGTTCCAGAACGAACAAGCAAAGATTGTGGATGCACTTGAGGAGTCAACCCGCACTTTGCTTATAGCAGAATAAGGCCACAAATGGAATTACGGAAAGAGCTTTAGAGCGAAGATCATATGAGCCTGGCTAAGTTCTATCAAGTGGCCGCCAAACATCAATGAGTAGAAAGCTCGCTGGTGGCCTTTTTCACGATATGCAGAGTACACCCCCTAACACAAGATGTAGCTCACATCTATGAAGTCTCTCGTGAGGCTAGAAGGTTACCTGCGCCAGAAAGAATGACGGGGGTGCCAGGCAGAAGAGATTGCCAGAAATACTGTAGGTACCATCGAGACATTGGGCACAACACTAATGAGTATCGAGCTATGAAGAATGCCATTAAGGACCTGATCAGAAGAGGTCATTTGAAAGAATTTGTGAATGAGGAGCCAGCTCGAGAAAATCTGAGCGAGTATAATAATCAGATATAGCAAACCCACCTAAACAACGATGTGTTAGTGGGTATGATCTATGGGGGGCTTGACATTGCAAAGAGCTCCATGCGTTCTCACGAGCTAAATGTGCGAGAGGCCAGGATAGACTCGGTCCCCCAAGTAATGAATTGTGAGCAAAAGCTGCCGAAGCGGCCCAAACTAGAAACCAAGGAAGAATGAGACCAATCTCCCTGCCACAACCATGATGTGATTGTAATTGCAGCGAAGATCGACAATGCCTGAGTACTCAAGGTAATGGTTGATAACGGCAGTGCCGTGAACATCATTTTCTTAGGAGCTTTTTGAGAAATGAGTTTCATCGAGCGGGACCTTAGAGTATGTTTGTTGCCGCTGTATGGTTTCACCGGTGATAGTCTAGTCCCCAAGAGAACAATCGAGCTGCTCATGTCTCTTGGGGAAAAGCCTCAGATAAGGACAATGATGGCATAATTTTTAGTGGTTGATTGCTCGACCACCTATAACATCATTCTGGGGAGGCCACTCTTGGACGACTTGAGCACAATCACTTCAATGTACAGTTAGGCAATGAGATTCCCAACTCCAAATGGAATTACAATGATTAGAAGTTGCAAGAAAGACTCAAGAGAATGCTACAATTGGGTTATTCAGGCTGCACAAAAATGGCCACTCCCAAGAACCATGGTTATTACCGAGTCTGAGCCAAAGCATGGACCTTTGGAGGAAACCATAGATCCTCGCATTTGTAAAGAAGAGCTTGTGGTAGCACCGATAGAAAAGCTACGAGAAGTACCTATCAGCGAGGAAGATCCAACTTGTGTTCTAAAAATTGGGAGCAATTTGAGCGACGAGTTGGCAAACAGTCTAGTTAAGTTCCTGAAGAAGAACCTTGACATATTTCTTTGGGTACATGTAGATATGGTGGGGATCAGCCCCGAGGTGATGTGCCATAAATTAAATGTCGATATAGGGGCTTGCCCGATTAAACAGAAAAGAAGGTTTATGGATGTTGAGCGATCTCAAACGCTCAAGGATGAAGTTGATAAGCTCCAAAACATTAACTTCATTTAAGAAGTGAAGTGCCTAGGCTGTCTCGCCAATCTTGTCTTAGTGAAAAAGTTGAATGGCAAGTGGCAGACTTGCATCGACTTCACTAATTTGAACAAGGTCTATCCTAAAGACAGCTTTCCGCTACCTCGGATCGATCAATTAGTAAATGCAACAGCAGGGAATGCACTACTAAGCTTTATGGATGCTTACTCGAGTTATAATCAAATCTCAATGTATCAGCTTGATGAAGAACACACCTCATTTATTACTGACCGAGGTATCTATTGTTACAAGGTTATGTCATTTGGCCTGAAGAATGCTAGAGCGACCTATCAACATTTGGTGAATCAGATGTTCGCCAAGCAAATTGGTAAAACCATAGAGGTGTACATTGATGACATGCTCGTCAAGTCAAAGGTCGTCGAAAGCCACATAGAGCACCTAGGGGAGATGTTCGATATCCTAAGAAAATACCAAATGCAGTTGAACTCTCTAAAGTGTGCTTTCCTAGTAAGCTCGGGAAAATTTTTGGGTTTCCTTGTCAATCAGTGAGGTGTTGAAGCCAATCCAGATAAAATTCAAGCTCTCCTGAACATGCAGAGTCCGATCAGAGTTTGACAAGGAGAGTAGCCATACTAAGCAAGTTTTTTTCCCGAGCTACTGACAGGTGCATGCCTTTCTTTGAAACCTTAAAAGGCAATAAGGGTTTCAAATGAACAGAGGAATGCGAGAAAACATTCTAGGAGTTGAAGAAGCATTTGGGGCAACCTCATTTGTTATCAAAGCTCTTTCCGGGTAAGCCCCTATTGTTGTATCTGTCGGTATCTAAGCACTCCATACATGTTCTCACAAATTTTCCAGTAAGGAAGATAATGTAAAAGCCTGAGGCATCAAGAAGATCGATCCAGTGGACGATGGAGCTAAGTCAACACGACATTAAGTATCTCCTGAGAACAACATTTAAGGGACAAGCTTTGGCTGACTTCATTTCTAAGTTCTCCTATCAACCTGAGGGAGAGCTAAGCTCCCCTGAAGTGAGCACCTTAAAAGTTTACAAGCCAATAAAGCTGAACCTCTACAGTTTATGGCACTGGATGGGTCCTCAAATGAGAAGGGAACAGGAGCCAGGCTCCTGCTCAAAGGTCCTGAAGGGAATCCAATACTAGCTACAATCGGATTTGAGTTCGTCACCTCAAACAATGAGGTAGAGTATAAGACCATGCTCGTGGGGATCCGTCTCGCCAAAGAAATGGGGGCAAAGTCAATCAAAATTTACAGTGACTCCCAACTTGTAGTCCACCAAATTTTCGAAGAATATCAAGCAAAAGAGGTTAGAATGGCGTCCTATCTTCGGAAGGTAAAATCTAAACTCAAGCAATTCAAAACTTTCACAGTTCTGTCGATTCCAAGAGAGAAGAATTCAGTGGCCGATGCTCTAGCTCGTCTGATTTCAACGATGAGCAAAGAAACAATTGACTCCCTTTCTGTCAAATTCCTCCCAAGTCCAAGCATCCTCGCATCACAAAAATTAATCTTGGTAACAGGGCAAAGGTACAGATGGATGGATTCAATAACCGCATACTTGAGAGATAGGACAGTACCCGAGTAAAGAAACAAAGCCAAGACCCTTTGACCAAAATCAGCTTGATATACGCTTATCAACGTCAGGTTGTATAACCGAGGCTATAACTCCCTACTTCTATGATGTGTTGATCACGAGGATATAGAGTACATCTTGAAGGAAATCCATGAGGGTATCTGTGGAAATCATGCCATGGGGAGATCTATGGCACACAAGGTACTCCTCCAGGGATACTATTGGCCGATAGTCTTAAACGATGCGGCCAACTTCGTATGAAAGTGTGATAAATATCAGAGGTTCGTGGATATTCTACTAGCTCCACCCCAAGAGTTGACTATTCTGACAAGCCCATTGCCATTCACAATCTGGGGGATTGATCTGATAGGCCCTTTACCTTAAGGAAAAAGAGGTGTCAAGTTCGCGGGGGTCACAGTTGACTACTTCACCAAGTGGGCCAAAGTTGAGCCTTTAGCTACCATCACTTCAAACAAGCTGAAAGATTCCATCTACAAAAGCATCATTTATAGATTCGGAATCCCCCATTCAATCACAACTGACAATAGGAAGCGGTTTAATTGCGAAGACTTCCAATCGTTCTGTGAAAGGCTCGGCATCAAGAAAAGCTTTTCCACTGTTTACAGGCCTCAAGCCAATGGTCAATTGGAGGCCATCAATAATGCGATCAAGCACACCATCAAGAAGAAGCTCGACTCTTTTAAGGGAATATGGGCAGATGAACTGCTCAAAGCCCTATGGTCATACCGAACGATGGCTAGAAGCTCGACAAGAGAAACTCCCTTCTCGCTTTCTTACGGATGCCAGGTAATGGTCCTGGTTGACGTTGGGATCAGTTTATTTCAGAGATAGGTCTTTGATAAGGAAACAAATGAAGATCTTCTTCGTCGAGGCTAGATTTAATCAAAGAACACTGAGTTACAAAGGTGGCATAGCTTAAAACAATCTAAGAGAGGCGAACTATTAATACCTTGGTGACGTAGCCACAAAGGTGAGCAAGCTACTCGTGAGGAGGAGTAGCCTTGAGCTCCTTATAGGTTTGCATCGAAACGGCCTCCCTGACAATTGAGGCTCTAACGTCTATATGCTCGAGGAGCCCAACGATTCACTCATCAAGATCGGCCTCGGTTGCTTCAGCCACTTTCCTTTTACCGTGTTGCGGGGCGAGCTTTCCCCACTTTCACTAGTAATGGCAGCCCCAGCCGCCGGAACAAACTTCTTCTTGGCTGTGCTCTTGACTAAGATTTTTGTCGGGCCATTAGCAGACCCGATAGCCTTCTTTCCTGAGCCCTCCAACTGCTTAATCGACTTATGTTTTCCTGAGCCTCCCTACTGCTCAATCAACTTTTGTTTACTTGAGCCTCCCTACAGCTCGATCGATTTCTTTTTCCCCGAGCCTTTTCCTGCTGCTTGGTCACCTTCTTCTTCCCTAAGCCTCCCGTCGGCTTAGAGTATTTTTTGGTCAAGCCTATAGGGAGCTTGGGAGTACCTTTTTGCTCGATCGCCTTGGAAGCAGTTGCGAGCTTCTTCGCACTCGGGCCTTCCCCAAGCTCTCTGTAATTCACTTGAGAGTTAGTCACGAAAAACCAAGCCCAGTTGCCCTGGTAGGATCCGCAAGCTATTTCTTCACCAGGATCATGGGCGGTTTCTTGGCAGCCTCGCAAACTGCCAGCTTCTTCTTCAGGTTCTTTGGCTTATCAGCCTACATATCTGAAAAGAAAACATGGCTGTTAGTGACCTATCAAAATGGAGGCAGAAAGTGCAAGTTATCGGACATGTACCTTTTTCAAAGATTATATAGAATTTTGTTGAATCATTGCAGAAGCTGTACACGACCAAGCTAGAAAGCGTGATGAGCTGGGTAACGTCATGCTCATTGCTAGAAAGATTGCTAAAATATTAAAGCCGCTCTAAGCTTGCTTCAGGGAGAAATTTTTGCTCTACATTTATTACAAAACAAAGAAAATTAGATTAGCTCATGCATCCAACCAAAAAAGTGTTAAGCTTTGTGTGAATATCAGGATACTTACAAGCCTCCGAGGCAAAAATGCCAGTTTCCCTAACTTCATAGAAGAAATATTGGGAGTCCCCATTTGCAATCTTCTTTAGGACTCCAGCCAAACCATTCAAGTGTACTTTCCTCACCTTAGAAAGGTAGTAAAAGATGGAATGCATGGAGAATGATGCATGTGATACTATAACATGTATATTCATATTTTGCAAAAAAACTCAATCAAATTGAAAACAAGTAAGGTATAACTTGTTACCTTAAGTCCTTAGCAATCTTGGAGACTCTTAATTTCAAGAGAAATTAAAGAAAAGAGTATCCACACTAAGGTAAAAGAAGAATTAGGCCAAGAGAGACATTTGGTGTTCTTAGAAATTTTTGATCTCTATCTCAAACTTGATATATCATTTTCTTTATATATGTAGCCTTGTAAACAATTAAATAATTGTTTTGGACTTCCTTAAACAATTTCATAATTGTTTTGGAGTTTTAAATAATTCCATAATTATTATGAAGTTGTTAAACTTCTTTAAACAATAACGTTGGATTAACATTTAATCACAATTAACAATTTAACTCTTAAATTGTTTACATAACAATTTAACCCTTAAATTGTTCATATGTTTACAATTACAACCCATTGTTAAATTCAATTTAATATAAAAAAAATGATTAATTATGAATTGGAATTCCATTTAATTCCAATTAGCAATTTAACTCTTAAATTATTCATAATAACTAATATAACCCTCCATTGAATCTAATTCAATGATAATAATATAAATAACTTTATTACCCTTGGTAGGTGCTAGCCAACCTTGGATAATCAACTCTCTTTGGCTATTTCTCCATTCTCCTCAGTTTTTATGTTTGACCTCTTAGGTTCACTGTGGCCTTGCCGTAGGCCCAATATCATAGTCTATTCCGATATGTTTTGTCATAACTCTTTATGAACAAAACTCCCACCGATTATGGTAGGCATCTAGCAATGGTCCATAACCCCTAAGTCACAATGAAGATATACTCCAACGAACCCTTTTATAATCATACACACTGTATAATCAAATCCTTCCATTGTCTAATCCCAATTAAGAATGGATTCATGGTATGTCAAAATCCTTATCTTAATTTTATATTAATTGGCAATCAATACATATGGAACGTGTCACCATGAAACAACCTTTTAGGTAACGTTTTATATACCCCGGCCGGAGATTTCTCTTTTCCAATGTATCTTGAAATTTGTCTAGGAACTTGATATCAATCTATACCAAGTCAATGGATCCCATCTTGACTATCACTTGTCCTCACACATAAACAACACATGGCCAAATCGACTTATTAACACATGATATGATTAGCCTCGTGTTTATACACCACATGAACCATATGCGTTTATGTAGAATCCAACCGTGATATCTCAGGTCTAAGGATAAATTAATAATACACTAGTACGATCTTATGATGAATTATTGACTACATTTTAAATGTCCATGTGATTCATCATTAATGGCCATACTCAATAAACAGTTCACTAACCGCTTATCCATGCTAATGCCCTAGTGATATAACTTTTATAATCACCCACACTAATACCATCACATGTTATTCTACGGAGGCATTCAGCATGCCTACTATGTAATATTATTGCCCAATTAATATTACCTATGTAGGGAATACTTTGATGATTTTAATCTTCTAAAGATTTGTATCATCTGGACATTTCACATGTAATATATATATATATAAATGAAGCAACAAACCACATGTGAAATAAGAACACTTTCTTCTATTAATAAGATAAAAATGTATATACAAAATATATATACATTAACATATATATGTACAAAACATAATGCCTTGGAACCGACGACATGATTGGTTCCTAGAACATGCACTAACAAAACTCTCACTTGCACTAGAGCCAATCGTTGTGGTATCTAATACTCATCTTTTTAAGATGATTATCTAATTGCTTCTATGTCATCGCTCTAGTAAGTGGGTCAGCTACATTATCCGCTGAAGGTGTTTTCTGCACCAAAATTTCTCCAGCTTTAACAAGCTCTCTCAAAATATGATATTTACGCTGAATATGTTTTGATTTGTGGGCAATAGCACCATTATTTTCGCAAAATAAGGTTATTGGATAACTCATGTTCGGAACCACGTCAAGTTCAGCTACAAATTTGCGTATCCACACACCTTCTTTTGCTGCTTCTGAAGTGACAATATATGCTACTTCTGAAGCGGCAATATATTCAGCTTCTGTAGTGGAGTCGGCAGTGGTCAACTGCTTGGAACTTTTCCAACTAAATGCTCCTCCATTACATGTAAAGATGAATCCGGATGTAGACTTTCTATCATCCACATCTAATTGAAAATCAGAATCTGAGTATTGCTAGATTTTTAATTCTAAACCTCCATAACTCAGTATTAAATCTTAATCCTTCTCAAGTACTTAAAGATTGTTTTAACTGCTGACCAGTGTTTCTCTCCTGGATTTGACTAATATCTGCTCTCAACACTTACAACATAGGCTATATCAGGCCTTGTACATAGCATTGCATACATAAGACTACCTACGGCTGAAGCATAGGGTATATTACGCATCCGTTGTCGCTCTTGATCAGTCTTAGGACTCATATCCTTAGAAAGATGTAGTCTATGACCGCAAGGCAAAAATCCTCTTTTGGAGTCTTGCATGTTGAACTCTTTCAACATTTTCTCTATATACATTCTTTGAGATAACCCTATCAATCCTTTCGCTCTATTTCTATAAATGAGAATTCCTAAGATGTAATTTGCGTCTCCCAAATCTTTCATTGAGAAAGCCTTTGATAACCATATCTTAACTTCGATCATCATACCAATATCATTTCCCATTAACAATATGTCATCTACTTATAATATGAGGAAAATCGAGACATGATCGTTTACCCACTTATATACATGGTTCATCCAGATTCTTTATGAAACCAAAAGTCTTAATCGTTTCATCAAACCGAATATTCCAACTTCTGGAAGCTTGCTTCAATCCATAAATGGATCTATGTAATTTGCACACTTTATGTCTTTAAGTATTGGATACAAAACCTTTAGGTTGTTGCATATATATGTTTTCCTCAACAAATCCATTGAGGAACGCAATCTTGACATCCATTTGCCAAATTTCATAATCATAGTGTACTGCTATGGCTAGCATGATTATGATGGATTTAAGCATTGCAACTAGTGAAAAGGTTTCCTCATAATCCAACCCTTGTTTTTTAGTATAACCTTTCGCTACCAGTCTAGCCTTATAGGTCTCTACCTTTCCATCTTTGCCAACCTTTCTCTTGAAGACCCATTTACAACCAATAGGAACTATTCCTTCTAGAGGGCCAACAAGTGTCCAAACTTGATTAGCTTGCATGGATTATATTTCAGAATTATCGCTTCTAGCCATCTTCCAGAATTTATATCTAATATCGCTTCTTCATAAGTTTTAGGATCATCTCCATGATCAACTTCTCCCACTGAAAAAGATTCAAAAATTTTTCATATAGAAAACCATAATATCTCTCTAGAGGTCGAGATATTCTAGAAGATTTACGGGCTGGAATCATTGTGTCATGGGTTAAAGGTTCTTGATCTAGTTCACCTATCTGAGTATTATCGATTTGAGACTTTTCATAATATTCCTTGAGTTCAATTTTTCTTCCTACACCTCTTTCTTCCAAGAATTCTTTCTCAAGGAAATGTGCATTTTTACTGATTGAGATTCTTAGAGTACTAGGGAAGTAAAAATAATATCCTAAACTTTCTTTAGGATACACTATAAACTGACCTTTTTCAGATCTTACGTCCAACTTATCTGTTTTGACAGTCTTGACATAAGCTAGACAACCCTAGTGTTTTCTGGATTGATTTAGATGGTGGTATATTTAAAATATGCACTACTGTTTGTAGGGTATACCCCCACAAGTAAATTTGCAAGTCCGTACAAGTCATCATCAATCGTACCATATCCAATAAAGTATGATTTCTCCTTTCAGATACACCATTGTGTTGTGATGTAAATAAAGGAGTTAATTGTGATATAATTTCATTTTCTTTTAGGAAATCTCGAAATTCCATACTTAAGTATTCACCTCCATGATCTGATCGTAGAATTTTATTACTCTTTCTACTTTGTTTCTCTACTTAATTCTTGAATTCTTTGAATTTTTCAAAAGATTCTGATTTGTATTTCATTAAATACAAATACCCATACCTTGAATAATCATCAGTAAAGGTAATGAAGTAATGAAAACCTCCTTTGACCATTTCATTAAATGTTCCACATATATCTGTATGTATTAATTCCAACAATTCTTTGGCCCTTTCCTCTTTACTCTTAAAGGGTGACTTGGTCATTTTTCCTTGAAGACAAGATTCACAAGTCGGATGGGGTTATAACCCAATGAACTTAAAAGTCGACTTTCTCCTAATTGGATTACTCTTCTGCCTCCTATATAACCTAATCTATGATGCCAAAGTAATTTAGGATTAATTTCATTACGAGTTCGTTTATTAGTTGTGGAATTCATTATGCTATGGCCATTTAATTCTAGCACATACAAACCATTTGTATTGATAGCTTTGCCAACAAGTTTATTTCCAAATAAATATTCATTTCTATTGAACTGTACACTATAACCATATTTACATAACACAGAAACTGAAATTATATTTCTAGTGGCTTTAGCAAAATACAGTACATTGTACAAATACAAAAGGGGTCTTGATGGAAGCATCAAACTGTATGTTCCCATGGCTTCGGCAACAACATTTGCTCTATTCGCCATTCTTAACATGACTTGATCTTTTGCCAAAGCAGAACTATTCTGCAGATCCTGCAAACAAACACAAATGTGCGAAGTAGTAGCTGAATCTAATATCCAGGATAAATTATTTGAACTAACATTTAATTTAAATTCAATGACATAGCATTGTGACATACATGATTTAGTCTTCTCAATGAGAAGAGCTTTAGTCTTCTTAAGACTTTCTAGATAGAGAGGACAATTCCTCTTCCAGTGCCCTTTTTCTTTGCACCAAAAGCATTGGCCATTTTCTTTAGATTTATTGGCTTGAGGTGCAACCTTTTTCTTAAACTCCTTTCCCTTGGGTTTTGTTCCCAATTTATTTTGGGATTTCATTGGCTTTTTCTTCTTTGTCTTATTGGAAGAAACCATACTAACAACCTCCTGCCTTTTCCCTTTGCTTTCCTGATCATAAAACTATTGAATCTCATTCAAAAAATTTGGAAGTTTTCTCTCAATCTTATTGAGATGATAATTATTGATGAAAGGTGTGAAACTTGAAGATAGAGATTGAAGAACTAAATCCACTTTGAGGGTGTCTAGCATTTCAATTTTCATGGCATGTAATTGCCCCATAATATTAATCATTTTCATGACATGTTCTTCTGGTGACACGCTCTCTTGCAACTTCATTCCAAATAAAGTTAAACTTAGTTCATATTGTCTTATCCTCGAATTTTCACGGTACAACTCTTGTAACGCGAGGTAAATTTCATTAGCACTTTTCATCTCTTCACACTTTCTCTAGAGCTTGTCACTCATTGATGCCATCATATAAGAGCGAGCTTTAAGGTCATCTTCCTCCCATTTTTTATATTCATTATGCTTATCAGAAGGAGCATCAGAAGGAGGAGGTTCAGGCATGGGCGTTTCTAAAACATAGGCTGCATTTTCTGAATTCAATATTATTGTCAGTTTCCTCAGCCAATCATTGAAATTACTATGGCCAACTAACTTGTTGTTCTCATCCAGGATTTTCAACAGTAGATTATTCATCTTTTACAATTTAATATTTTATGAGAGATGCTGCAAGGAAATTAAAAAATTATGAGTGTTTTGTCACATATGTCTTTTATTAAGCTAATCTAATTAGCTCCCATTATTTTATTCAAATCCTATACTTTCTTGGATAAAGATTCGGAAATTTCACTAGATTAAAATTTCTAGTGGGGATTCAAATTCTTATCAAATTTAATAAGCCTCAAATAATAGAAATCTTGGTCCATTAAATTCAATAAGTAGGAAACTATTTCATTTTATATCACCATATAAGTTATGATTCATTTCCTTGCCTCTAGTTTCGGATACCTCACATAATAGAAATCTTGGTACCCTAGAATAGTTAAATCCGACCCATTATGCTTTCTTAAAATATAATTCCTTTTATACTCTCACATAATAGAAATCTTGGGTACAATGAGAATTTCTATCCAAGAACTAAGACAATCAATTCTATGTCATAAATTAGCATCCCTCACATAATAAAAATCTTGGGATCTCTGATTCTATGGCAAAGAATTAATTGACTCATAATGGAAGGCTTAGACTTAATATTTTAATTAGGGAAGATTTAAAGATTAGGTTTTGTTTTAGGTTAATGTTTTAATATCGACCCTATACATATCCACCATATGTATCAACTAAATATAGAACATAAACCCCAAACTACAAACCTAAAACTAAATGTCATGCCATAAAATTAAGTTTCAACACTTCATATAAATATTAAAACTTAACTATAAACAATGGCATAATTAATATGCATAAATCATACAAGCATATTACATGCTTAAATACGGCATCACATGTTATCAAACATAACAAATATGCATTGTATTAATATAACACATATATATCCCATATATCAATTATATCTAATAAATGGCTCATTAATAATCATTAATGAAACTTTAGGGGATAATGTAACACTCACATTAAATAAGCAATTATACAACCAACATTGGCAATGAAAAGTTGGTGGAGTAAATTTATGCTTATCTTGTCACACGGAATATCAATATACATTAATGATTGATTCAATTAATCTTATCAAAGACATAATGAATAATTAAATTGTGTTCACACTACCTTTCCATGTTCTTGCCACAAAGACAATTTTGCCCTTAACTCTTTAAGGCAAATTATTTTAATACCCTTTAATGTCCTGTAACACCCACATCAAGGTACGTAAGTTTATTCATGCCCCAATACCCTTAGTTGAATTTCTTTGAAGTTTATCTTAGACAAATGTAAAGAAATTCTTTAAAACTTCATTAGGGGTAAAATGGTCTTTTCACTCATAATTAGATGAAAAAGTGGGGAGTAAAAGGAAGCAAAATAATTTGAAGAAGATGACACGAATGAGGGTAATTAGGTAAATGACTAAAGGACATAGATGAAATTTCTTAGAAAGTGCAAGGGCAAAATGGGAATATATATTATTAGTTATACGGCTTCAATTGGCAAAACCCTAGCAATTCTCATCCATTTTCTCTAAGCTTCTTCATCAAATTTCAAAGGGAATTCATAGGGTTTAGCTTAAATTTTTGTAGATTTTCAATCCTAAAGCATCCAAAGGTAAGATTCTAGCACAAAGGTGTGTGATTAAACTTTAAAGTTCTAAATTCTTATGGCTTTATATGATTTAGGTCCAAGAGGAAGAGAATTTTAGCAAAGGGGGGTTATATCACTAGTGTTGTACAAATTCAAGGTAAGTAAATCCAATTTTAGTTTTGATTTGAGCAATAATTGTGTAGACTGATTCTCATGTGTTTGTATGTGATGTATGGTGGGAATTATTGGCTGTTTTAATGTTTGAATGATGTGTAAAATTCCAGCCATGAAAAGTAGTTCATGTGTATGTGGTGATTTGGTGGAATTATGGATGAAATATGGAAGAATTGTTGATGGAATTTTGAAGTGTTGAATCTGGCCAAATTTGAAGTTAAGTGTTGGTGAGTTTTTGTTCCAATTTTGGTGGATTTGGAGAGATGTGGAAGTGTGGCCAACCAAGTATTTGCATGTGCATGTAAATTGTTTGATGAAAATTCAAAGAGAAATGCATGCATGAGTTTGTTAAATTTTATTGAAGAAATTGTTTGAGAAGGGAAAGAATCGCAGTTGAAAGGTTATGTTAGGCTTAACCAAGTGTAAGTTTTAGTATTCAAGAGTGCATTTTGTTATGCCAAAATTTAGAATATCACTTGGTCATGTTAGTTCAATGAGATAAATGGCTTTTAGTGTATGGTTCAAGTTACTTGAACCTTTAGTATGTCTTTGAATAGCACATTGTATTTAGTTATTGAATTACAAATTGTGAAACTTATGACTTTAGGAAAGTGTTAGAAGGGATTTGTATGTTAAATTGTTACTTTGATATGGCATTGTTGATAGTAGAGAATGGTGGATTATGTCATGACATATCAATACGCCATAATAAATTCTCAAGTTTGTGTACTTGAATTTGGAAAGAACATCAAAGAATGGGCTCGATCATACATATTTTGTGCATATCATCCATATATACTTGATTTGGCAAGTGAGAATATTAAGAAGAATGCTAACAAAAAGTGAGAGAAAGAAAGAAAAGAAAATTGTTTGTAGATTCATTTTAAGCTAACATGTAAATATGTATATTTTCCTATTTATTAAAGAATATAATTGTAGATTTTCCATAACTTGGAAATATATTTAGAAATGTGTATAAAATCTTTTTTAGAGATATAGAATATTATGTTAGAAGGTTGTTGCGATGGGGAACCTGTGAGTGACAAAGATGCAGAACGTTCCTACATGCACGCCGCCATTAGTGAGCGGCCTTAGAATAGAAAAACAGAATTTATATAGTCTATTAGAAGTGCATGTGGATGAGGACTGTACCTAGAAGGAATTTCATAATACACTCACACGGCCAAGGTTCCAAATCCATGCGTCAGCCTAGTCTGATCGGCAAACCAAAATAGAATAAAGAAAAAGGAACAGAAACATAATAAGAGACTGAAAACAGAAAAGAAATTTTTTTTCTTAGAAAAAGTTTATTTATTTTGCATATGTATTATGCTACTTGCATTAATTAGAATTTTATATGTGTCCGACTATATTCTTTTATATTAATTGTTCTCGCATGTTGATAAGTAGCAAATTAGTATGGGAAAGAAGAGAAATTTGAGAAGTGGCAAATTGAGTATGAGAATGAAGAATAATAAAAAAGAAAGAATAATAGAAAAGAATGAAGTGAGAAAGGAAAGCCAGAATATGAGTAACAGAGGAAAAACAGTAGTATAGTTTGATTTTACTTACTAAGCAATTAGTGCTCACTCTGTTATTTTACTGTTTTTTGTAGCTACTAGGTGAAATAAGGTCGGATGGGACGTCAATAGGCATAGGAGTTTGGCAGCATTGTCCAATGATATTTTGTACTTGTTGATATATATTAGTTGTTTTGTGTAGAGATATATAAATTAAAGTCAGTGTTTTGTGTTTTACATCATATATATATATATATATATATATATATATATATATATGTCAGACGAGTCGAGTCGGCTCGGCTTGGCTTGTCTGAAGCTAGTTTATGACTCAGCTCGTGATTAGCCGAGTCAACTCGGCTTGAGCTCGCTATATAAAACAGGCCGAGTTTGAACATGAGGAGGCTCAGCTCGTAGGCTCGGCTAAGTAGGGTTCCATTTGTTATGTTTTATAAACTGTGGGGATATATTTATTCTTCAGTTTTAAAAATTTTTAAAAATGACATTTAACCCCCCAATGTAATTAGTTCTAAAACACAAAATTAAACCCCCAAATCAGATTTCCCAAATCGACTAACCCTAACCCCTAAATTTGTTCTTGCAAACATTCATAATAAAAAATTAAAATCAAAATCAAAATAAGGTTGTGTTGAGGAAGAAGACGAAGATGAAGATGAAGAAGATGGAGATGGAAGCAGCGTAAATCATGATGTTCTGCAAGATGAAGATGAGATGGAGATGAAGATGAAGATGAAGATGAAGATGAGATGAAGACAAAAATGAAGATGAAGGTGAAGATGATGGAGATAAAGACGAAGAAAATGATGAAGATGAAGATGATGAAGATAAAGATATGCAGATGATGCAGATGATGGAGATGATGGAGATAAAGATGCAGATGATGAAGATGAAGTCAAGTCAGTCGAGTCAGCTCGAACTAGACTCGAGTTTGATCCAGCTTGAGTTCGAGTCCCTTTTCTTTGACTCGACAGGCTCGAGCTCAATTCTATAGCAAACAAGCCGAGCTCGATAAGTCGAAAACTTGATTCGGCTCGGCTCGTTTACAGCCCTGTATATATATATGTGTGTGTGTGTGTGTGTGTGTGTTTTCTAAGAAATATTTAGTGGATTTTATCATATATCTCTCAAAGAATTACTAGTTAGAGAATATATTACATGTCCATTAAATCACATATTAAACAAACTTAAAGTAGTATGACAAATTATGCCAAAGAAGATCAAACAACCCTTTTGCACCTAGTTAAAAAAAAACATGCAATAATCTCTCACATGAACAAAATTCATCTCCATGCATCCATGAACATTTTAATCACTATTAAAACATTAAAACTTTTAAATTGTCTAAACAAGTGTGCTAACTAATCAACAATTAATTTACAAACTTGTCATGACCAAAATTTCACATAATCAAAATTATGTGAACAACATCAATTTTTATCAAAATTGACATATTAGCATCCATAATATCCTAATTACCAAGAATCATATTCTTCAAGCCGTAAATATTGAACAAGCAACATTTTAACCCAAAACTCATTTGGCCAACTTCAATCAAACACTAAAGTTTCAATCAAAACTTGATATTTGTGCCATAACCATCATGTTTTTCAAACAAAAATCATAAGAACATAAAGTGCAATTACAAATTTTAAAAACTTAAGCCATGGCCGAATTTTGCAAGTTAACCAACATGATCAAAAACAAATTTTAATGGCATATAAAGGATACACATGCATCGATCTACAACTCTTACAAAGCAAGTTAACATGTAACTTCACAAATCAAAATTTTTAAAAATACACAACATTATTCAACATATGAACATGAACTTTTTGGCCAATTTTAGACAAATAAGGATCAAATCCTTGGCCCTGATGCCATTTAAAAGATGGAATGCATGGAGAATGATGCATGTGATACTATAACATGTAAATTCATATTTTGCAAAAATTTTCAATCAAATTAAAAACAAGTAAGGTATAACTTGTTACCTTAAGTCCTTAGCAATCTTGGAGACTTTTAATTTCAAGAGAAATCAAACAAAAGAGCATTCACACTAAGGTAAAAGAAGAATTAGAACAAGAGAGACACTTAGGGTTCTTAGAAATTTTCGATCTCTATCTCAAAATTGATATATCATTTTCTTTATATATGTAGCCTTGTAAACAATTCAATAATTTTTTTGGACTTCCTTAAACAATTCCATAATTGTTTTGGAGTTTTAAATAATTCCATAATTATTATGAAGTTGTTAAACTTCTTTAAACAATAACATTGGATTAACATTTAATCACAATTAACAATTTAACTCTTAAATTGTTTACATAACAATTTAACCCTTAAATTGTTTACAATTACAACCCCTTGTAAAATCCAATTTAATATAAAGAAAATGTTTCATATAAATAACTTTATTACCCTTGGTAGGTGCTAGCCAACCTTGTATATTGGATAATCAACTCTCTTTGGCTATTTCTCCATTCTCCTTAGTTTTTATGTTTGACCTCTTAGGTTCACTGTGGCCTAGTGTGGGCCCAATATCATAGTCTATTCCGATATGTTTTGTCATAACTCTTTATCCTTCTGTTGTCTATTCCCAATTAAGAATGGATTCATGGTATGTCAAAATCCTTATCTTAATTTTATATCAAATTGACAATAAATACATATGGAACGTGTCACCATGAAACAAACTTTCAGGTAACATTTTACATACCCCGGCCGGGGATTTCCCTTTTCCAATGTATCTTGACATTTGTCTAGGAACTTAATATCTGATGGGAATGCAAAATGTCATATTTAACCCCCTTAATGTTTAGTCTTTTATACGTATTTGTTTCCTAATAGTACTCATTATTACTTTATTTTGGTTTAGGAAGCAAATGGAGGTGTTAATTGAAAAACGGAATTAATTAGGGGAATTCGGACAGTTTCGCCACTGCTTCGTATTCTGGGCATAATTCTCTCATCCGAGCTCTGATTGAGATGATTCAAAATGCTGTGGAACGCTAAGAAAGAGATCTACAACTTTCATGTTTTGAGTGTTTAGAGATACTGGCTGAATAAAGGTTGTAATCGAGCTTGAAGTTGACGCACCTGCATTGCCGACGTCCTGGAGCGTTCTGACTTGTTATGCAAGTCAGTCTATTATTGCACGTTTTGAAGACATACATGCTGCACGAAAATTACAGCTGGAAACACCACTTTCCTATTTTATTAGGACTCTATTTTATTTTATTTCCAATTAGAATTAAATTAGGATTAATGTTATTTTAGGATAGGAGAATATTTCTTTTAGGAGATTGAGTGGGATTCGAATTCTAAAATTGGATTTTAAAAGGGAGATCAGATTAGGTTTTAAGGACCACGCCTCTCTCTCTTTTCCTCTCTGGAATTTTCTTTCTCTTGAGTTTTTGTGATGGCCATGAGCGGCTAGAACTTTTGTAACTTGGTCGAAGGAAACGGAAACCTCGGAATCAAATAAACTGTGAGATCTTTCTGTTTTTAGTGTTAAATTCATGTTTGAGTATTGAATGTTATTCTGTGCATATTTTCATGATTGATGCATTTAATTACTAGGAGGCCTACTAGTGTATTATTTGTTGAAATCTACTGCTAAGTTTGATATCAAATCCGTAATTGTTTGATCCCTCCAACTTGTGAAGCAATTAGGGTTAGTAATTTGCTGCGTCAGGAATTAGTAACCTTACGAAGAACATTCAACTAAATTAAATACAACCGCTTGTGTTTGTGTTGTTTAGCTTCATCGATCTCTCTAATTCTTAAGGCTGCCACTAGATTAAATCTTGAGCGCTTGTCTAGGGTTGTTTAGGGGTAAGATTAATTAGGATCGCTTGTTTCCTGATTAATTACAATTAAGGAGAGATAGGAAATTAGTTCCAACGGTGAATATTCAATGTGTGAATTGATTATCTTTGCATCAATGATTAGTTGTAAGATTCCGATGGTGGATGTTGACAGAGACCAAGTTCGTCATTTTGATTGAATTCGAATTAAATTGTTTTTGTTTTTGCTGAGATTGTTTTCTGTTTTTACACAACCCCCCAGCCTTTTTCACATCAATGAAAATTCGGCTAGACACTCTTCGTGGGATCGACCCTTTCTTACCCTATTTACAGTTCAGTATTAGGTTCGGAAGGTTTTAATCTTGGGTGCCTACGACAGCACACCAATATCAATCTATACCAAGTCAACGGATCCCATCTTGACTATCACTTGTCCTCACACATAAACAACACATGGCCAAATCGGCTTATTAACACATGATATGATTAGCCTCGTGTTTATACACCATATGAACCATATGCTTTTATGCAGAATCCAACCGTGATATCTTAGGTCTAAGGATTAATAATACACTAGTACAATCATATGATGAATCATTGACTACATTTTAAATGTCCATGTGATTCATCATAAATGGCCATATTTGATAAACAGTTCACTAACCGCTTATCCATGCTAATGCCCTACTGATATAACTTTTATAATCACCCACACTAATACCATCACATGATATTCTACAGAGGCATTCAACATGCCTACTATGTAATATCATTGCCCAATTAATATTACCTATGTAGGGAATACTTTGATGATTTTAATCTTCTAAAGATTTGTATCATCCGGACATTTCACATGTAATACATATATATAAATGAAGCAACAAACCACATGTGAAATAAGAACACTTTCTTCTATTAATAAGATAAAAATGTATATACAAAATATATATACATTAATATATATATATACAAAACATAATGCCTTGGAACCGACGACGCAATTGGTTCCTACTAACAGGTAGTATGTCTAGTCTTGGCTTTTCTTTAATCTATACAGGTGGACAAGCTCGTCCACCAATAGCACACCTAAATCGGTTATCATGTATGCTATATATATATATTCCTACGATTATTATGTATGAATTCCCCGTCAGTTGGAAGGGAGCAAGGCCGAACCTAGTCATTACGTCGGCAATAAAAAAGTGAGGAGGAATGGACATTCCACACCTCAAAAGGGTATCCAAAATCGCCGCCCAATCTCTAGGGGGATTTTTTCATCAGATTTCTCCCAGATCTACCAACAGAAGTTAAGTCGCATATATATCTCTTATGCGCTCAAGATCATCAACTCCAATCGAGGAACTTGGTTCCTTCCTAGGTTGAGGAACTGGTGAACTCTTCAACGAGGGAAGTTCAGTAGAAGCATTTTCCAAAGAGCCTACAACATCGCTGTCTAAGCTTCTTACAACAAAGTCCTCAGAAACATCGTCTAGGACTCCTCCCCCTCGAACAACTAAAGTTGCTGGGAAGTCGAAGAGGTGATCTATGCTATGGCAGCTAGATGAAGACATGGTGGAAGCATGCCTCTAGATACAAAAGCGACCAAGTGTTAGAGCTTGAAATATCAACAACCTATTTACACTTTGCTTTCAGTTCAGACATCCAAGATAGCTCACATCGACCAAGAGATACAAGCAAGCTATCAAAATTATGGCAGTCACCTCCTTAAACCCTCTTAAAACCCAAATCAATGAGTCTACTAAAAAAACCCTAAAAAGCTAGCGTGCCCATAGCAATGGCCACCTACCACAGCAAATAAGGCTTAAAATAAGAAAGAATAAAGATTAGGGGCTTACGAAGTTTGGGTTTACTAAAAAAACCCTAAAAAAGCTAGCGTGGCCATAGCAATGGCCATCCACAACAGCAAATAAGGCTTAAAATAAGAAAGAATAAAGATTAGGGGCTTACGAAGTGCAAAACATGGTGAGAACTCGCCGGAAAGTCATTGTAAACTCAAAAGGGCAACTATGGAATAAAAAGCA
Source organism: Pistacia vera (assembly GCF_008641045.1). Lineage (NCBI taxonomy): Eukaryota > Viridiplantae > Streptophyta > Magnoliopsida > Sapindales > Anacardiaceae > Pistacia > Pistacia vera. Next base: position 582,640 of record NW_022196013.1, read on the forward strand.
AATGGCTGTGAAAAAAATTTGCAACTGTGCAATTCTGATGAAAATGCCCACTTTTATAATGGTGAGCATGGGAGACGATACGCGGGATTCGACCTTGACCGTCGATCTACAAAAATCTTAGCCCTCCATTTGTCAAGCAATCTTGACCGCTCGACGCGTCCACATGTCAACCATCCACGTCGCCTCAACTTCACGCGTGGACAGCTATAGTCGCCCATGCACAACAAAAAGTAACTGCAAAAGCCGACTGTATTTAATGCAACACGACCGCATGGAAATTACCTGTATGCCCCTTATTTCAAATTCCAAGTTTATTGCAAATATCACACCAAAAAAGCTCAAGTCTTGTTGATGTCGCCCGAAGCTAAGGCTAACTAAAAAAGGTTGACCCAATCCACAGTCAACGTGCAACTGAAGAGGCCCAAGCTAAATGTCAAAGCGGGCAATTAGTCTTCAAAGCTCAAAATGAGCATCGAACACTAAGGGGCAGATATTGTGTGTGATTTTTCCATTAAGCTCGAAATGGATAGAAGTCTGCGAGGTTATAGCTTGACCTAGAATCAGTTCAGCTCAACACTTGTCTGACCCAACATAAGCTCGTCGAGATATAGCTTGGCCCAGAACAAGCTAGTCGCGACCAACCATGCCAATTGTTTGGCAGATCACAGATAAACTCAGATCTTGGATATTTCGGAAGAGATCAGATCAACAACAATAATGGCGCGATCCTAGAGCTCAATCACAAGAATATCGAAGTTGCACTTTTATCTTGATTATAATTCCATTGATTTCTCTTTTTCCTTGGTAAGAAATGTAATAACTACTTCCTACTCAAATACTCATAAAAATATACATAATAAAATACATGTATAATAACATAAATAGTTGGGCCCAAATTTTTCTTTTATTAAACATATACATTCTTTATGCAAAATTAGTATCATAAACAAAAACTATCAAAAACTATGTAGACAGTGTAGCCATTCCTCCTCGCGTGCCGACGTCCATCCGACTGTGTCCTCACCTAAATCCTGCAAAAACATAGAAAGACAACGGGGTGAGCACAAATAATGCTTAGTAAGTAAACCCTCTAGTCATCTATCCCCGTAACTCTCTCTCTCTAAGTCTTTCCTTACAATTCTCATTCTCATTTACTCTCTCTTTATACTTCTCTCTATTTCTCTTTTTGTTTCTCTCTCTCTCTCTGTTCTCTTTCTAGAACTCTTTTCACTAACTCTCTTAGTAAGTCACGGCCTCATCTTACCGGGGGCACGGCCGAGCTCTCTCCTTGCTCCCGTGACTTCTACTTGCTCATAGCCGATCGACTCGGTTATGACGGGATTCGCCCCTTGGCCATGTGAGTGTATAATCTCTCTCTCGGGTACTCTCGAGTATGCCCTCATCTGCATGCACTCTCACGGCTACACCACTTCTCTCTCTCATACTCATGCCGCTCTCTCAATGCGGCGTACATCGGGAATACTCTACCCATTATTCACGGGTTCCCCATCGCACAACCTACTCTATTCTCTTTTTCTCTCTTTTCTCTTAATAAAGCTCACACTCAAAGTCTCTACTCTTTCTCTAATGCATAATTAATGCATAGGATGATTCATGCTCATTAATGCACTCATGAAAAGCACAAATGCAATGTTACATCAAAGACAGTCATTCTGCGCAGGTCACACTCAAGAAGGCATAACTTGCATTATACACATCGGATTGTACGATTTTTGCTCGTTTTAAAGCTTAGAGACAGGCTATAACTTTTATGTTTTGGTCCAACCCAGTTCAATCTGTAAGATGCCCAAAAATCACTTAAAAGGTCAAGGCTGTGACAGGGCAGTTTTCACTTAGACTTTTCACTTAGGCATTTCATCAAACATATTGCGGCATACTCAATCCGAATTTGGCTACCATTCAATCTCTTTCTCAATCACCAATATTGGAGTAAAACTCCAGCAAACAACAACTAAACCTGCCAAAAACAATACACTCCCAAAAATATTCATGCAACCTCCCCAACTTCAACTCAATTTCAATCTCTCTTCACACATCAAACACTTCTCATAATTAAAGTGTATTCAACAACCACAAAGCAAATATTCATCTCAACCATTCTCAATAACATAACATACTTATACATCATAAATCTCTACTCAAAGATTTCTCAAATCTCAACTTAGGTTGATTACTTACCTTGATTGAGCAACTCCAACACTATAATCCTCTTTGATAGATTTCCCTTCCTCTTTGTTGTTGCGTGATTTTGACACCAACGAAACGCACGTGTGCAATGTTGAGCTGGCCCAAAGGACACACATGAATGTAAAGGAAAATGAACGTAAATGCAATGGGGACAGTTTTTAAGTGGTTCGGATGCTAAGGTGCAAGTCCTACGTCCACTGTGCTTATATTGGATAAGGGTCAGGTCGCTTTTAGTTGACTGACTTTACAATGATATACAAGGATCAGATGCTAAGAATTCTAGGAGAGAGAGGGTTAATCAAGTGAAAATGTGCGAATCCCCTTTAATGAGAGAGGAGATCCAATTTATAGTGGGATGCATTGAGGCAATGATCACTAAATCTGTAAGTTGGTGGATTATCCGTGCAAATCCTTCTTTATGTCATATTGCCCACCTTCCAGAGTGATTTGTGCGATTTAGAGCAGGGATTGACACGTGGGATCACCACGGCTTCTGGCTGGCCTGACGCGCACCTACTATTCTACACGAAGCAAGTTGGTTGTACCCATGATCTGACTCTTGTAGGCTGATTGGACCTGACGTCAGCCCTTATATTTTTTAGGCATAACACTCTAAACCCTAAGCATATAAAACCATAGAATTGAAAACTTTAAAATTAATCTCACATCTTGATGCAAGAATCTTACCTTTGGATGCTTAAGATTGAAATCCACTCAAAATACCCAAATCTATAGATTTCCTTGGAAATCTAGTGAAGAAATTTGAGAGAATTGAGTAGAAATGGCTGAATGAAGGGATAGAGTGGCTAGGGTTTCTACTCTTGAACCTTATTACATAATAATATATATATATTTTCCCATTTTCCCTTACACTTTCTATGAAATTCCATCTATGTCCCTTAGTCAATTACAATATGCCCTCATTTTTATTACATTCTCCATGAAATTCTATCTCTTTTCACTCCCCATTTTTCAACTAATTTTGAGTGAAAAGACCATTTTACCCCTAATGAAAGTTTAAGGGATTTTCTTCACATTTTTCTCAAAATAACTTTAACAAAGGGCCAACCAACCAAAAATACAACATGCAAGCTCAAATGAGAACAAATCAATAACATTCAAGCAATGCAACAATAATTTAACTACATACCTCAAGTGAGTTACAATTCTCCCCCCCTTAAAAGAATTTCGTCCCCGAAATTCACACAAATAACTTTGGTACGTTTCTCGCTGCTGTCTACCTCCCATGTGGCCTCTTCTACCTTGTGATTTCTCCATAGGACTTTTACTAATGGAATGCTCTTATTCCGGAGCTCTTTATTTTTTGGTCCAATTGTACTGGACGCTCCTCATACACAAGGTTCTCTTCTAATCAACATCCTCTATTCTCAAATATGGAGGATCACTTACGTACTTCTGTAGCATCGAGACATGGAAAACATCATGCACCTGTCCATGCCAGGTGGTAGTGCCAATCTTAGGCCACTTTTCCCACTCGTTGCAATACCTCAAATGGACCTAACTATCTCGTGTTAACTTCCTTTATTACCGAAGCGCATCACTCGCTTATAGGGGGAAACTCTCAAAAACACTTTATCACCCACGTGAATTCAACCTCTTTTTCTTCAAGTCGGCATAACTCTTCTGTCGATCTTGGGCTTGCTTCATTCTATTTTTGATTATCTTACATCTCTATCATTTTCTAAGTCACCTCTGGCCCAAGAGCGGTACTCAACTCATCCTTTTCACCATTCTCATCCCAATTTAGTGGAGACCTACTCGTCTACCATACAAAGCCTCGTAAGACGCCATCTTATTGTAGACTGGTAACTATTGTTGTAGGCAAACTCCACTAAGGGTAACATTTCATGCCAGAATGCTTTATAATCCATACAACAAGATCTCAACATATTCTCAACCCTGATTCGTTCTCTCTGTTTGGCCATCCTTCTGAGGATGATAAGCAGTGCTGAATGCCAAACGGGTACCCAAATTTCTTTATAAACTAGTCCAGAAAGCTGAGACAAATCTGGAATCTCTGTCTGACACTATTGTCTTGGGCACACCATGCAACCTGACTATCTCTTTAATGAAATCTGAGCCAACTGATCTTAGTGGTGCTCTCCTTTACTGGGAGGAAATGGGCGGACTTAGTTAACTATTCACAATCACCCTATAGCATTATATCCTTTCTGTACTCGAGGGAGACCTGTGATAAAATCCATCGAAATACTCTCCCATTTCCACTTTGGAATACTAAGTGGCTGAAGTAACCCTAACGGCCTTTGGTGTTCTGCTTTCACCTGTTGACAAGTTATGCATTTAGCTACAAACTCTGCAATGTCTCTCTTCATACCTGACCACCAATAGCCTTTCTTTACATCTTGGTTACTCCAGGATGAGCAGTGATGGTGTGTCATGAGCCTCTATAAATTGTCTTTCTCAACTCACCATTTTGAGGATACACAACAGATTTCTGAAATAGAGGACACATCCACTAAATGGAACTCCGTTACCTTGTCCTCATGTACTTGCTGACCTTTTTCTGACACCACTCTCAACCACTTGCTTAACTCTGACTTCCTCATAAAGTAGACTGAACCTCTAACCTGGCAATCCTTCCCGGAATCACTTCAATCTGTTCTCTACTAATTCTTTTATCAACATTTTCTGCTTAGTGAGTCGGGACAAATAAGCTTTTCTACTCAAGGCATCGCTACTATTGGCTTTCCCCGATTGATACTTGATCTCACAATCATAGTCCTTAACCAGCTCTACACTCTCTTCGTTGTCTCATATTCACTCTTTTGAGTGAAAAAGTACTTTAAACTCTTATGATCAGTATAGATGTTACTCTTTGCACCATAAAGGTAATGCTCCAAATCTTAATGCGAAGATCACGGCTGCCAACTCTAGGTCATGTTGGTATCTCGTCTCTACTCTTTTAATTGCCGAGAGGAATAACTTATCACCCTACCTAACTGCATTACACTGCACCAAGTCCTTGCAGAGGCATCGGTATAATGTCTAATCTACACCCTCCTGTGGTAACACTAACACGGGAGCTGTTGTTAACCTCTTCTTCAACTCTTGGAAACATTCCTCACATGCTTCTGACCATACAAAATGAGTCTTCTGTTTGGTAAGAGCTGTCGATGGTTTAGCCAACTGGGCGAACCCTTCAACAAATCGTCTGTTAACCTGCCAGGCCTAAGAAACTTCTGACCTCTTTTACTGTCTTTGGCTTCTGCCACTCAAGGATTGCCTTTACCTTACTCGAATCTACTGAAATCCCTTCCTCGGACACCGTAGGGCCTAGAAATATACTTGGTCGAGCCAAAACTCACATTTAGAAAACTTAGCTAACAACCCGCTTTTCCCTCAACCGTTGTAGCACTATTCTCAAATGTTCCTCATGTTCTTCTCTCGACTTAGAATAAACCAGAATATCATCAATGAATACTAATATAAACTGATCCACACAGTCATGGAATACCCGGTTCATCAAATCCATAAAAACTGCTGGGGCATTAGTCAAGCCAAACGGCATCACTACGAACTCATAATGCCCATACCTTGTACAGAAAGCAGTCTTAGCTATATCCTACTCGGCCACTCTTACCTGATGGTACCTTGACCTCAAATCAATTTTGGAGAATATTGTTGCTCCGTTCAACTGATCAAACAAATCATCTATCCGAGGTAACGGATACTTATTCTTCACTGTCACTTTATTTAGCTCTCTATAATCAATACACATCCATAGTGACCCGTCTTTCTTCTTTACAAACAGAATTGGAGCTCCCCAGGGAGAATGACTCGGTTGGATAAAACCTTTATCTAAAAGCTCTTGAAGTTGCTTTTTAATTCCTGAAGCTCTGCTGGGGCCATTCGGTAAGGGGCTTTAGATATGGGTGTTGTTCCTGGTGCTAGTTCAATACTAAACTCAACCTCTCTTTTCAGTGGCAAACCTGATAAGTCTTCTGGAAACACATCTAGGAATTCTCGAACTATTGGCACCCTCTGAATTTCTAACTGTGGAACGTCACCACTCTCTACTACATGAGCAATATATCTAGAACACCCTTTTCTCAACATCTTTCTAGCCTTCATACTACTATTCAACATGCTCAACTGATGGCCCTCTCCAAAACTAAATTTATCTCCACTATCAAGATTAAATCTCACCTACTTCTTCCGACAATCAATTTCTACTGCATACCTCCCTAGGAAATCCATGCCCAATATCACATCAAAGTCGGGCATATCAAAAACTATTAAATCAACTGCTAACTTTCGACCATGGATCACTACGGACTCTTTTAACAACATCTCCTGAGTCAGCACACTCACCCCATCAGGTAACTTTATCTTAATAGGTTGACTCACTCTAATAGGTTTCAAACTTAATCTCTCTATCATTCAATGAGATATAAAAGAATGGGTAGCTCCAGAATCAATTAAAGCATATAAAGGAACAGCATGAAATAACAACTGACCAGTTACGGCTGAGGGACTGGCATCGGCTTCACCCTGTGCCACTGTAAATACTCTGGCCTTTGTACCTCTAGGAGTTTGAGCTGTCGGTGGGAGAGGAGTTTTACAATCCCTTATCAGATGCTCTGGCTGTCGGCACCTGTAACACACATTTTGGTCCCTCAAACACTCTCCTGAATGGTTCCTCCTGCATTTAGCACAAGGGGGAAACCCTTCTGTCTTGGGTCGTTTGTTCTGCCAATCTCTCCTATTCTTCCTGGGTTGAAACTTCTTCTTGGCCCTTACTTCTTTGTTCTTTGTGGCATCTACTCTCTCCCTCTGTAAGGTGGTGGATGGCTCACTAGATACTGTTGAAGCTAACCCTTCTGCAATGTATTTATTTACATAGATCTCTGCCCTTAAAGCCCGTAGGGGTACTAGGGACCCGTTAGAAGCAGAAGAGTGGTTTAAGTCCGTAGAGCGGACGGCGGCACTGTTTCCCATGAATGATAGAGAGAGGATCAGATATGCCAGTTTCTTATTTCGGGGAGATGCCCGAATTTGGTGGGAATTAATGGAAGAGACTCATGACATGGCCTCGATGACTTGGGAGGAATTCAAGAGATTGTTTGAGGCCGAGTATCGAACAGAAGATCGAATACACGAGAAGGTCCAAGAATTTATTAATTTGAAGCAGGGGACTAGTACGGTGAAAGAATATTCAGTAAGATTCAACTTCCTTGCTCGCTTTGCACCCGGGATAGTGTACACACCGGAGTTAAGGAGGGACAAGTTCGTGCAAGGGTTGAGATCAGATATTGCCCTTGACTCTGTACTGTCTGAGGTACCGGCCCTTCTCGCTCTTGTCTGGCGGTCAGTACTCTGCTAGAGGTCTCGGTTCTTTCTTGTACAGCTCTCCCCTAACTCTCAGCTAACACCTACTGTAAAATGGTTCGAATCCTCGTCTCATCAAGAGTAGGGGGAGTTGGTTTTGGTGGGTTAGAGGATTCTCCCTCGTTCATCACACTCTTACCCTTCTTCCTATTACTATGCCTCATCTACAAAACAACCACACTTGATCAATTCAAGAGAACACTTAACGTAAGGAAAGAATTAACTTACACAGTCGGCTCTCGGACATTGCAGCGACGAGAATGGTTAACTGTCAAATCCCAAAATCTCGGCTCTGATACAAAAAATGTAATAACTACTTCCTACTCAAATACTCATAAAAATATACATAATAAAATACATGTATAATAACATCAATAGTTGGGCCCAAATTTTTCTTTTATTAAACATATACATTCTTTATACAAAATTAGTATCATAAACAAAAACTATCAAAAACTATGTAGACAGTGTAGCCATTCCTCCTCGCGTGCCGACGTCCATCCGACTGTGTCCTTACCTAAATCCTGCAAAAACATAGAAAGACAACGGGGTGAGCACAAATAATGCTTAGTAAGTAAACCCTCTAGTCATCTATCCCCGTAACTCTCTCTCTCTAAGTCTTTCCTTACAATTCTCATTTACTCTCTCTTTTATACTTCTCTCTGTTTTCTCTTTTTGTTTCTCTCTCTCTCTCTGTTTCTCTTTCTTAGAACTTTTTTCTACTAACTCTCTTTAGTAAGTCACGGCCCCATCTTACCAGGGGCATGGTGGGGACTCGCCCCCGCTCTCCGTGACCTCTACTTGTTCTCAGCCGATCGGACTCGGCTATGCATGGGTTTGGAACCCTTGGCCATGTGAGTGTATAATCTCTCTCTCGGGTACTCTCGGTTATAGCCCTCATCTGTATGCACTCTCACAGGCTACATCACTTCTCTCTCTCATACTCATGCTGCTCTCTCAATGCGGCGTACCTGCGGGAATACTCTACCCATTACTCACGGGTTCCCCATCGCACAACCTACTCTATTCTCTTTTTCTCTCTTTTCTCTTAATAAAGCTCACACTCAAAATTCTCTACTCTTTCTCTAATGCATAATTAATGCATATGGATGATTCATGCTCATTAATGCACTCATAAAAAACACAAATGCAATGTTGCATCAAAGACAGTCATTCTGCATAGGTCACACTCAAGAAGGCATAACTTGAGTTATACACATCGGATTGCTACAATTTTTGTCTCGTTTTAAAGCTTAGAGATAGGGATATAACTTTTATGTATTGATCTCAACCCAGTTAAATCTGTAAGATGCCCAAAAATCACTCAAAAGATCACGGCTGTGACAGGGCAGTTTTCACTTAGACTTTTCACTTAGGCATTTCATCAAACATATTGCATGCATACTCAATCCGAATTTGGCTACCATTCTATCTCTTTCTCAAGTCACAAATATTTGGAGTGAAACTCCAGCAAACAACTACTAAACCTTCCAAAAACAATACACTCCCAAAAATATTCATGCAAACTCCTCCAACTTCAACTCAATTTCAATCTCTCTTCACACATCAAACACTTCTCATAATTAAAGTGTATTCAACAACCACAAAGCAAATATTCATCTCAACTCAATTCTCAATAACATAACATACTTATACATACATAAATCTCTACTCAAAGGATTTCTCAAATCTCAACTTAGGTTGGATTTACTTACCTTGAATTTGAGCAACTCCAACACTATAATCTCTCTTTGATAGAATTCCCTTTCCTCTTAAACCCTAAGCATATAAAACTATAAGAATTGAAAACTTTAAAATTTAATCTCACATCTTGATGCAAGAATCTTACCTTTGGATGCTTAGGATTGAAAATCCACTCAAAAATACCCAAAATCTATTAATTTCCTTGGAAATCTAGTGAAGAAATTTGAGAGAATTTGAGTAGAGAATGGCATGAATGGAGGGATAGAGTGGCTAGGGTTTCTACTCTTGAACTCTTATTACATAATAATATATATATTAGTTTCCCATTTTGCCCTTGCTCTTTCTTGGAAATTCCATCTATGTCCCTTAGTCAATTACAATAATGCCCTCATTTTTATTACATTCTCCATGAAATTCTATCTCTTTTCACTCCCCAATTTTTCAACTAATTTTGAGTGAAAAAACCATTTTACCTCTAATGAAAGTTTAAGGGATTTTCTTCACATTTTTCTCAAAATAACTTTAACAAAGGGCCAACCAACCAAAAATAACAACATGCAAGCTCAAATGAGAACAAATCAATAAACATTCAAGCAATGCAACAATAATTTAACTACATACCTCAAGTGGGGCGTTACAAGAAACTTGTATATAAACCCCCTCCAATGAAGGGAGAGGGGTTAGAAAATCATTCTAGGCATATGGCAATATTTCTTGTAAGCATTCTAAGCAATAAGAAAAACAATGAACGTAGGCTCAAGATTCAAACTTGCAGAACCACTTTAAAAATTGTTCATTGTTCTTTACTTTTCCGTATTTAAATTCATTACATTGCTGGTTATCTTTAATGATGAACACATCGGTTCCAATTCTATCAGAGTCAATCGGATTGCTCTAGTTGGTATAAATCTTGCATCAACAATTATTATTTTAAATAACATTAGAAAGTTTTGAAATTAATTGAATATTATAAGTTTTAATAAATTTTTAATTTCTTTCCTACAGTTTTTTTAATAATTGATTTATATTTAAGTTGAACGTAAAAAGATTAAGTTTTTATATGAATTAGTAAATTTAAGTAAATGCTTATTTAAAAATTTAATTGAAAAAAAATATACATGAATGCCAAACAGTTTTGTACCAAACATCATTTTATATTTTGTATGGTACTATATAGTCCTATCCAATACCATGTAAACCTATGCATTACAATACTATACAGTACCATAATGGCACACCAAAAGTGATCTAAATTCCTTCCCCGTACTAGGATAAACAATTTCTAAACTTTAGCTGCAAAATTATTCATTTTAACTTACCCTTGCATTGATCATGCAATCTATTAATTAGTTTCATGGCATGAAGTAGAAGTAATTCTTAAATTCAAAATGGATAGTAAAATTTCCACCAAACTTTTTCAAGAGAGATTGAACAAACTAAAACTTTACCAATCCCAACATTTTTCAAAAGTTTCTCTCTCCTCCGTGTGGCATCCGGAGCTAGAGAACAATTCTAAAATTCCTTAACCAATCGTTAAGATTGGGTCCAATAAGTTTATTGTCATCTAGAGTTCTCAAAAGAAGGTTGCCACTCATTTTCAGAAAATATCACACAACTATTGAGAAACGCTGCAAGAAAATAAAAGTTTTATTAGTGTCTTATAAATTTAAACCTTTAATGCTAATCTTATTAGCTCCCACTATTTTATTCAAATCTCACTCCCCTAATTGACGATTGGGAAATTTCTTTAGAATAAATTTTTAATGAGGAATCAAATTCTTATTAAATTTAATTAAACCTCACATAATAGAAATCTTGGTCAATTAAATTTAATAAGTAGGAAACTATTTCCTTTTATATCACTATATAAGGTATGATTCATTTCCTTGCCTCTAGTTTTGGATAACTCACATAATAGAAATCTTGGTACCCTAGACTAGTTAAATCCAACACATTATGCTTTCTTAAAATAGAATATTTGTTGTACCCTCACATAATAGAATTCTTGTGTACAATGAAAATTTCTATTCAGGAACTAAGACAATTAATTTTATGCCATAGAATTAGCATTCCTCACATAGTAGAAATCTTGGGATATCTAATTTTATGCCAAAGAATTAATTGGCTCATAATGGAAGACTTAGATTCAATATTATTCCTTGGGGAGATTTATTAGGCTTAATCTTTGATTAAAAAATGTTTTACATTTATCACATATATTGCAATCAAATTGCATCCATACAAATATAAAACATGGTGGGATTCAAACAATCCTAATTAATATTTATCTATCACATAAACAAATATTAATGCAATCAAAACATACCCATTATAAAATAAGCATATTCATAAACAATAAAGGGGATGCTAATAAAAATAAATATATCACATATATTTATCAAATATCTATTCAAGGGCATATGAATAAATATTTTATGCATGTTGCAATAAATATAGATTTAAGGACTCATGTAACAATTACATGTAAATATATCATAATTAACCACAGTGTATATGCGATATTTCAGGGGGATTTTATTAAAAGACCATTTTAACTGAAAATTTAATTAAAAGGCTATAGAGTTTGTAAATTTAAACTAAATGGCCTTCTTTTTTATTAAGCTTAATTAAACATGATTAGGGGGTTAATTAGGATTAATGAATAATTGGGTAATCTTTAAAAAATTATAATAAGTCTCCAAAGAGTCAAAAATCTTGCAAACAAACCCAAACACCTTCTTCTTCTTCCTCCCGCCACATTAATACATTCCTCTGCCATTAACATCTTCTCCAACACAAATCCTCCTCCTCCTCCTCCTCCTATTGCGCCTGAAAAAGCGATCCAGGTATGTGTATCTCCCCTTTCGATTTACAAAGATTTAATGATGGATTGGGTTTGGGTTATGATTTTGATTTAGTTGTTTAGGTTGTTGGGTTGTGTTTGATGTAATGGAAGTTGAAAGGAGTGGAATTTGTGGAAAAGTTTCTTACATTGTGGGTAGCTGGGGGTGGTAACACCGATTGTAGGTGGAGATGAGTGAAAACGTGTTCTGGATATGATGGATCGCTTAAGTGATCTGGTGTATCGCTTAAGCGATTTGGTACGTCTGGTAATGCAGTAGATAGATCGCTTAAGTGATAAGGTATGTGGCATAAAATCGCTTAAGCGATCTGCTAAATGTCTGGTGTATAGTAGCAGATTGCTTAAACAATCAGCAAATAGCATAATATCGCTTAAGCGGCATAATATCGCTTAAGCGATCATACCTATTTACACTGGATCGCTTAAGCGGTCATGCTTATTTACACTGCATCGCTTAAGCGATCCATTATATCGTTTAAGCGATCCAGTAAACGATATACAGATCGCTTAAGCAATACAACAGATCTATCAAGCGACTGTGCATATGCTTTTTAAAATATTTCAACCCTTAGTACATCAGTTAAGAATATTTTTTTTCTTGCATTATAGGTTGTTGGCTATTATTAGACATGGGACAAGTAGTTTTGGGTGTTGAATATTTTGGTGAGTGGGTGGAGGAAGAAAGTAGGTGGAAGTGGGTTGGGAAGAGCAAAGAAGTTATACCAGTTGTTGTGAGCACAGAGGTTAGTTTTGATGAGTTGATTGATGAAATAATTAGAAGAGGTGATTTGAGTTGCTCACGTAGTGATATAGTTGTGAAGTAAGTTTTAAGCAGAGTTCTTGAACATTATAAGGTACCTCCTGCTATATTAAAGTCGGATGAAAGTGTGAAGTTATATATGATTGATGTGGCTGATAATGGTTCAAGGCCGATTTTAAGGGTTTCTTTTGTAGGAAAACCGTTGGAAGTTGGTTCAAAGGAAAGGGATAACGAGGAAGTTGGCGGAGATTTGCTTGGTTTTAATTTGAACTACGAGGGCATTGATTTGTTAGTTGAAAAATCAAGAGTAGACGGTGAATTGGGTGGTAAGGAGGACACTGTAGAAGAGGTTGGTCATGGGCTGCAGAATGAAAATGTTGAGGGGGAGGACCCTGTACATGTTCCCGCAAATGTAGAGATTCCTTTAAATAAAAATTATGCAGAAGGTGTAGTTTGTGAGGAAGAGAACACTATGGTCGTTTACGCAGGTTCAGAGGGGGCAATTGCAGGTAGTAGTGAATCAGCTCATGTTTTTATGGGTGGATCGGAGTTGCGCATAGGGTATTTATTTGACAACAAAGAGGAAGTGGTGAGGAAGCTAAAACTTATTGTAGTGAGAGGTAATTTTGAGTTCATCACCAAAAAGTCAAATTCATTGGTTGTGACGGTTGCATGTCGTGACCAAAAGTGCAAGTGGCGAGTTTATTATAGAAGGTTGGTGGAGTCCAAAAAATTTATTCTTAGCACATATACCCGTGAGCACACATGTGGTTTGGGACATATTTCAGGTGAGCATCGACAAGCCTCTGCTGATGTTATTGGACAATTTGTCAAAAGTCAGTTCGTTGAAGGGAAAGGTTCATCTCCTAAAGAGATTCAGAGACTTGTGCGCACAGAGTTGGAATGTGTTGTTAGTTACTGGAAATGCTAGAAAGGGAGACAACGTGCGCAAGATTTTGTGAGGGGTACGACAGAGCACGGGTACGCAGTATTAGAAGCATACCGTTATATGCTTGAGTTGACAAACGAAGGTAGCAAGACGGCTTTGAGTGGGACAGGAATATGATGTTTAAATATTTTTGTTACTTACAGTTCTGCTATAAGGGGTTTTGTAAACATGAGAAAGGTGTTGGCTGTTGATGATTGCTTTTTGACAGGAAAGTATGGAGGTACATTGTTGGTGGCCATTGCACAAGACAGTGAGAATCACACATATCCTCTTGCATGGTGTGTGGTTGACTTTGAGAATGACAAGTCGTGGACTTGGTTTTTTCAGTAATTACGTACGATAGTGCCTGACAGTGACAAGTTGTGCATAATATCTGATAGGCACAACTTTATAAAGAAGGGGATTGCCACTATTTACCCTCAAGCACATCACGGATTCTGTATGAGGCACCTTGGTGAGAAGATAAAACAAAAGTTTAAGTGTGCTAGCCTCCTTCAGACATACTACATGGCAGCAAAAGCTTATCGGGTTGATGAGTTCGAGGAGCACTTCTAGCAAATCTGAATCAAGGATGATAGAGTTACTAATTATCTTGAGCATGATGTTGGTTTCGAGCGATGCAGTAGAGCTTACTTTCCTGGAAGAAGGTTTGAAGTCATGACCACGAACAAAGCCAAGTCCATAAATTCGAAGTTGCTAATAGAAAGAAAGTTTCCAATAGTTGCACTTTTTGATGCAATCCAGAGGATATTGTCACGGTGGTTCCATGAGCGTCGTACGGAGTCAGATAATTTTACTACGACCCTTGTTCCGTCAGCTGAAAAATTATTGCGAGAAAGTATGGAATTGTCAAATGCACTGTTTGCCTATCCTCTTAATTCTCAAGAGTTCACTATGCGCGGCTATGGTCTGGATGCCCTAGTTAACCTTGTTAGTAAAACTTGCAGCTGTAAAGTGCTTGACATTCAACGTTTACCTTGTCCTCATGCACTAACAGTACTAAAACACCAACGGAAGCCGGATTTTGGTTCAAGAATTTACATGGAACTTTGCTCCCCTTAGTATATGGCAAATAACTACATGCTAGCTTATTCAGAAACGATATATCCAGTGCCTCCAGAAGAGCAGTGGGTAGTGCCGCCAGAGTTGGCTGACATTATCATCCCTCCGCCATTCAAGAAGACAGCAAAGGGGAGAAAAAGAGTTAAGCGTATTCCATCAGCCTCTAAGGTTCCTCAAAAGATGAATAAGTGCTCAATTTGCAAGCAACCTGGCCACAAGAGAAGCAGTTTCCAAAAGTAATCACATGCAGATCCTGAAAATTAGGTTCGAAGAAGGATGAAATTCAGGGAGTTGCCAAGGCCAACCGTTGATGAGTTATTGTTTTCAATTATTGATGTTTTCAATTTTATTGTTACCTTGAATAAATAATTCTTTATATTTAGTATTCTTGTTACACGGCCTAAATATGTGTTGGTTGGTGATCTTAGTTTTGAATTAGGTTGTCAAATTGAGGAGAAAGTATGGAATTAATATGTGTTGGTAATTTTAGTTTGTCAAAAATCAAGAGAAAAGATGGAAAAGTATGTATTGCCTAAGATAACACGGATCGCTTAGGCGATCGTGCACCTGGGTAGATATTGATTCTACCCATCACATGATCGCTTAAGCGATCTACGATCGCTTAATCGACCAAGTGAAAAAGAGAAGAATCGCTTAAGCGATATCACGGATCGCTTAGGCGATCATGCACCTGGGCAGATATTGATTCTGTCCATCACATGATCGCTTAAGCGATCTACGATCGCTTAATCAACCAAGTGAAAAAAAGAAGAATCGCTTAAGCGATATCACGGATCGCTTAGGCGATCGTGCACCTGGGCAGATATTGATTCTGCCCATCACATGATCGCTTAATCGACCAAGTGAAAAAGAGAAGAATCGCTTAAGCGATATCACGGATCGCTTAAGCGATCATGCACCTGGGCAGATATATTCTGCCCATCACCTGATCGCTTAAGCGATTCTTTCAGTCGCTTAATCGACCAAGTGAAAATTTAACCGTCTTCTTCTTTATCCGTATCTCAACTCTGAAGCCATTTTCTTGCTCGAACTCTAAACATATAGAGTGTACGATTCGTTCAGTGGAACTTGACCGTTATTATATTTTAATTAAACATATAGTTCTTGTATGTCTATATCAAACATATATGGTGTAGAATGTTTATGTCTATATTAAACATTTGTCCATAAACTTGGAAAAGAAATATGGTAGTAAATTACCCTTAATCACTTAAGCGATCCCATCTATTTAGCAGGCGATCGCTTAAAAAGGTTACAGCAATTATGCTGGAAACCTTATTGTGATAACAGGAGCCATCGTTAATAGTCAAAAAGTTTCTAATAAATTCTGGCACTCTCATGGTCTACAGACTACAGAGCATATGGTTACATGGTTCAAATTTTTATTATTATTATATTTTAGTGGTAGTGCCAATCTGTAGGCCACCTTTCCCACTCGTTGCAATACTTCAAATGGACCTACATATCTCTGTGCTAACTTTCCTTTATTACCGAAGCGCATCACTCGCTTGTAGGGGGAAACTCTCAGAAACACTTTATCACCCACTTGAAATTCAACCTCTTTTCTCTTCAAGTCGGCATAACTCTTCTGTTGATCTTGGGCTTGCTTCATTCTATTTCTGATTAATCTTACATCTTCTATCATTTTTTGAGTTATCTCTGGCCCAAGAGCAGTACTCAACTCATCCTTTTCACCTATCTCATTCCAATGTAGTGGAGACCTACATCGTCTACCATACAAAGCCTCGTAAGGCGCCATCTTAATTGTAGACTAATAACTATTATTGTAGGCAGACTCCACTAAGGGTAACATCTCATGCCAAGATACTTTATAATCCATGCAACAGGCCCTCGACATATCCTCAAGCACCTGATTCGTTCTCCCTGTTTGGCCATCCGTCTGAGGGTGATAGGCAGTGTTGAATGCCAATCGGGTACCCAAATTTCTCTGTAAACTCATCCAGAAAGCTGAAACAAACCTGGAATCTCTATCTGACACTATTGTCTTGGGCACACCATGTAACCTGACTATCTCCTTTATTTAAATCTGAGCCAACTGATCTGTAGTGGTGCTCTCCTTTATTGGAAGGAAATGGGCTGACTTGGTTAACCTATCCACAATCACCCATATAACATTATACCCTCGTTGTACTCTGGGGAGACCTGTAATAAAATCCATCAAAATGCTCTCCCATTTCCACTCTGGAATACTAAGTGGTTGAAGTAACCTTGACGGCCATTGGTGTTCTACTTTCACCTGCTGACAAATCAAGCACTTAGCTACAAATTTTGCAATATCCTTCTTCATATCTGGCCACCAGTAGCCTTTCTTTACATCGTGATACATCTTGGTTGCTCCAGGATGAGCAGTGTACGGTATGTCATGAGCCTCTGTAAGTATTCTCTTCCTCAACTCATCATTCTGAGGGATACACAACCGATTCCTGAAATAGAGGACACCATCTATTAAATGGAACTCCATTACCTTGCCCTCATGTACTTGTTGAACTATTCTCTAACACCACTCATTGGCCACGTGCTTATCTCTGACTTCCTCCAGTAAAGTAGACTGAACCTCCAACATGGCAATCCTTCCCAGAATCACTTCAATCTACTCGTTACACAAGTCTTTTATCAACTCTTTCTGCTTAGTGAGCCGGGACAAATAAGTTTTTCTACTCAAGGCATCGGCTACTACATTAGCCTTTCCCGGTTGATACTTGATCTCACACTCATAATCCTTAACCAGCTCTAACCACCTTTTCTGTCTTATATTCAGCTCCTTCTGAGTGAAGAAATACTTTAAACTCTTATGATCGGTGTAGATATTACTCTTGGCACCATAAAGGTAATGCCTCCAAATCTTTAATGTGAAGACCACTGCTGCCAACTCTAAATCATGCTTAGGGTATCTTGTCTCATACTCTTTCAATTGTCGAGAGGCATATGCTATCACCCTACCTAACTGCATTAACACAGCACCAAGTCCTTGCAGTGAGGCATCTGTATAAATGTCATAATCTACACCCTCTTACGGTAACACTAATATAGGAGATGTCGTTAACCTCTTCTTCAACTCCTGAAAGCTCTCCTCACATGTTTCTGACCATGCAAAAGGAGTTCTCTGCTTGGTAAGAGCTGTCAACGGTTTAGCCAACTGGGCGAACCCTGCTACAAATCGCCGGTAGTAACCTACTAGGCCTAAGAAACTTCTGACCTCTTTTACTGTTTTCAGCCTCTGCCATTCAAGGATTGCCTTCACTTTACTTGGATCCACTAAAATCCCTTCCTTAGACACAGTATGGCCCAGAAATATCACTCGATCAAGCCAAAACTCACACTTAGAAAATTTAGCATACAGCTTCTTTTCTCTCAATCATTGCAATACTATTCTCAAGTGTTCCTCATACTCTGTTCTCGACTTAGAATAAACCAAGATGTCGTCAATGAAAACAACTATAAACTGATCCAAATAATCATGGAATACTCGGTTCATTAAGTCCATAAAAACTATTGGGGCATTAGTTAAGCCAAACGGCATCACTACAAACTCATAATGCCCATACCTTGTACGAAAGGCAGTCTTAGCCACATCTTGCTCAGCCACTCTTACTCGATGGTACCCTGACCTTAAATCAATTTTAGAGAACACTGCGACACCTTTCAACTGATCGAACAAATCATCAATATGAGGTAGCGGTACTTATTCTTCACTGTCACTTTATTCAATTCTTTATAATCAATACACATCCATAGGGACCCATCTTTCTTCTTCACAAACAGAATTGGGGCTCCCCAGGGAGAATGACTCGGTCGAATAAAGCTTTTATCCAAAAGCTCTTGGAGTTGCTTCTTTAATTCTTGAAGCTCTGCTGGGGCCATTTGATAAGGGGCTTTAGATATTGGTGCTGTTCCTGGTGCTAGTTCAATACTAAACTCAACCTCCCTTTCTGGAGGCAAACACGGTAACTCTTCCGGAAACACATCTAGAAAATCTCAAACTATTGGCACCCTCTGAATCTCTGGCTATGGAACATCACCACTCTGCACTACATGGGAAATATATCCCGAACACCCCTTTTTCAACATCTTTCTAGCCTTCACACTACTAATCAACATACTCAACTGATGGCCCTCTCCAAAACTAAACTTGTCTCCATTATCAAGATTGAATCTCGCTTTCTTTTTCCGACAATCAATTTCTACTCCATACCTCCCTAGGAAATCCATGCCCAATATCACATCAAAGTCAGGTATATAAAAAACTATTAGATCAACCGTTAACTCTCTACCTTGGATCACCATAGACTCTCCTGACAACATCTCTTGCGTTAGAACGCTAACCCCATCGGGTAACTCTATCTTAGTGGGTTGAGTCACTTTAGTAGGTTTCAAACCTAACCTCTCTATCATCCTATAAGATATAAAAGAATGAGTGGCTCCTGAATCAATTAAGGCATATAAAGGAATAGCATGGAATAATATCTAACCAGTAACTGCTGATGGATTGGCCTCTACTTCACTCTATGCCACTATAAACACTCTGGCATTAGTAGTACCTCCAGAATTCTTTGCGGGTGGTGGAAGAGGAGCTTTACAATCTCTCATCAAGTGCCCTGGCTGTCGGCACCTACAACACACCCTTTAGTCCATCAGACACTCTCTTGGGTGGTTCCTCCCACATTTAGGGCAAAGAGGAAACCCTTCCGTCTGAGGCCACTTACTCCTCCAATCTCTTTTATTCGGCCTAAACTGAAACTTCTTCTTATTATTCTTCATTTCCTTGTTTTTCACACCCTCAAATTTCTCTCTTTACGGGGCGGAGGATGGCTCACTTGGTCCTCCTACCGAGGAACCTACTGGGAGAATTTTATTCTCAAATATTTTCGCCCTCATTGCTTGCCTCAAGGCCTCACTATAAGTTTGAGGGGGATCGGAACTCATCATTATATCCCGAGCTATCTCCGGCTTCAACCCATGTACAAACTTGTCTCTTCTTAGTGCTGGAGTACTAACTATTCCAGGTGCAAATCTTGCAAGGGAGTTAAATTTCACTAAGTACTCCTTCACGGTATTAGACCCTTGCTGTAAGCTGATAAATTCTTGGACCTTCTCATGAACTCGGTCCTCTGTTCTGTACTCGGCCTCAAACTCTTGTCTGAATTATTCCCAAGTCATCACTGCCATATCATGGGTATCTTCCATTAATTCCCACCAAATTCGGGCATCACCCCGAAATAAAAAACTCGCATATCAGATCTTTTCCTGGTCTATCATGGGAAACAAGGTTGTTATACGTTCTACGGACTTAAACCATTCCTCTGCTACTACCAAGTCTGTAGTACCCTTAAACTCTGACGGTTGATGTTGATTGGGAAGACCATAAATTGGTTCAATTCTGTTCTGTACTAGGGGAGGTACCGGTTGTTCTGTTTCTACAGTAATGGTTGGTGGTACCTGCACGGGGTTTCCAACCCCCCCTCAGCTCTCTACCATAACTTGCTGTACAATCCCCCGAACTTTAGCTTCATCCAAGGGAGGGGGCGTAGCTTCTAGTGGGTTAGAAGGTTCTCCTTCATTCATGGCACCCTTACCACGCTTTCGGTTACTACGCCTCATCTATAAAACAACCACATTTAATCAATTCGAGAAACACTTATAGTAAGGAAAGAATTAACTCACACAGTCGGTTATCCGATATACGATCGCTTAATCAACCAAGTGAAAAAAGAAGAATCGCACGGATCGCTTAAGCGATTCTTTCCGTCGCTTAATCGACCAAGTGAAAATTTAACCGTCTTCTTCTTATCCGTATCTCAACTCTGAAGCCATTTTCTTGCTCGAACTCTAAACATATGAGTGTACGATTCGTTCAGTGGAACTTGACCGTTATTATATTTAATTAAACATATAGTTCTTGTATGTCTATATCAAACATATATGGTGTAGAATGTTTGTCTATATTAAACATTTGTCCATAAACTTGGAAAAGAAATATGGTAGTAAATTACCCTTATCACTTAAGCGATCCCATCTATTTAGCAGGCGACGCTAAAAAGTTACAGCAATTATGGGAAACCTTATTGTGATAACAGGAGCCATCGTTAATAGTCAAAGTTTCAATAAATTCTGGCACTCTCATGGTCTACAGACTACAGAGCATATGGTTACATGGTTCAAATTTTTATTATATTATATTTTAGTGGTAGTGCCAATCTGTAGCACCTTTCCCACTCGTTGCAATACTTCAAATGGACTCACATATCTCTGTGCTAACTTCCTTTATTACCGAAGCGCATCACTCGCTTGTAGGGGAAACTCTCAGAAAACATTTCACCCACTTGAAATTCAACCCTTTTCTCTTCAAGTCGGCATAACTCTTTTGTTGATCTTGGGCTTGCTTCATTCTATTTCTGATTAATCTTACTCTCTATCATTTTTTGAGTTATCTCTGGCCCAAGAGCAGTACTCAACTCATCCTTTTCACCTATCCATTCCCATGTAGTGGAGACCTACATCGTCTACCATACAAAGCCGTAAGGGCCATCTTAATTGTAGACTAATAACTATTATTGTAGGCAGACTCCACTAAGGGTAACATCTCATGCCAAGATACTTTATAATCCATGCAACAGGCCCTCGACATATCCTCAAGCACCTGATTCGTTCTCCCTGTTTGGCCATCCGTCTGAGGGTGATAGGCAGGTGTGAATGCCAACGGGTACCCAAATTCTCTGTAAACTCATCCAGAAAGCTGAAACAAACCTGGAATCTCTATCTGACACTATTGTCTTGGGCACACCATGTAACCTGACTATCTCCTTTATTTAATCTGAGCCAACTGATCTGTAGTGGTGCTCTCCTTTATTGGAAGGAAATGGGCTGACTGGTTAACCTATCCACAATCACCATATAACATTATACCCTCGTTGTACTCTGGGGAGACCTGTAATAAATCCATCAAAATGTCTCCCATTTCCACTTGGAATACTAAGTGGTTGAAGTAACCTGACGGCCATTGGTGTTCTACTTTCACCTGCTGACAAATCAAGCACTTAGCTACAAATTTTGCAATATCCTTTTCATATCTGGCCACAGTAGCCTTTCTTTACATCGGGATACATCTTGGTTGCTCCAGGATGAGCAGGTACGGTATGTCATGAGCCTTGTAAGTATCTCTTCTCAACTCATCATTCTGAGGGATACAAAACCGATTCCTGAAATAGAGGACCCACCTCTATTAAATGGAACTCCATTACCTTGCCCATATGCTTGTTGAACATTCTCTAACACCACTCATGGCCACGTGCTTATCTCTGACTTCCTCAGTAAAGTAGACTGAACCTCCAACATGGCAATCCTTCCAGAATCACTTCAATCTACTGTTACACAAGTCTTTTATCAACTTTTCTGCTTAGTGAGCCGGACAAATAAGTTTTTCTACTCAAGGCATCGGCTACTACATTAGCCTTTCGGTTGATACTGATCTCACACTCATAATCCTTAACCAGCTCTAACCACCTTTCGTCTTATATTCAGCTCCTTCTGAGTGAAGAAATACTTTAAACTCTTATGATCGGTGTAGATATTACTTGGCACCATAAAGGTAATGCCTCCAAATCTTTAATGTGAAGACCAGACTGCCAACTCTAAATCATGCTAGGGTATCTGTTCATACTCTTTCAATTGCCGAGAGGATATGCTATCACCCTACCTAATGCATTAACACAGCACCAAGTCCTTGCGTGAGGCATTGTATAAATGTCTAATCTACACCCTCTTACGGTAACACTAAATAGGAGATGTCGTTAACCTCTTCTTAACTCGAAAGCTCTCCTCACATGTTTCTGACCATGCAAAAGGAGTTCTCTGCTTGGTAAGAGCTGTCAACGGTTTAGCCAACTGGGCGAACCCTGCTACAATCGCCGGTAGTACCCTAGAGAAGAATCGCTTAATCGATATCATGGATCGCTTAAGCGATCATGCACCTGGGCAGATATTGACTCTGCCCATCACATGATTGCTTAAGTGATCTACGATCGCTTAATCGACCAAGTGAAAAAGAGAAGAATCGCTTAAGCGATATCACGGATCGCTTAAGCGACCATGCACCTGGGCAGATATTGATTCTGCCCATCACATGATCACTTAAGTGATCTAGCGACCCTGTGTAAACGAAGTTCCTTTGACTATTAAACAAATTTTTTGTGCAAATGGTTTTATAGAGTTACAACTCCGCACATAAAATTGTTAGTTGTTGGCAATAAAGTATTCTTTATTGAATGAATCGTATGGAGTTGTAACTGTGCAAAACTATCTGCACAAACAATCCGTTGATTAGTCTTTCAAACTTCATTTACTCCTTAAAATAATAACTCTTTTAAAATCAGACCGAGAAGAATCTCATAAGAGTGTAATATTTATCAATGCTCTAAAAATTTCACCGTCTTCTTCTTTATCCATATCTCAACTGTGAAACCATTTTATTGCTCGAACTCTTAACATATAGGGTTTAAGATTCGTTCAGTGGACCATGACCATTATTATATTTTTGTTAAACATATAGTTCTTGTACGTCTATATCAAACATATATGGTGTAGAATGTTTAAGTCTATATTAAATATATAGGGTGTACGATTCGTTTAGTGGAACATATCCGTTATTATATTTTAGTTAAACACATAGTTCTTTTACGTCTATATTAAACATGTGTCCATAAACTTGGGAGATAAATATTGAAGTAAATTACCCTTAATCAGTTAAGCGATCCTGTCTATTTAGCCTTAGTCGCTTAAAAAGGTTATAGCAGTTGTGCTAAAACACTTATTGTGATAACAGGAGCGAGGCATTGTTCATAGTGAAAAACTTTCTGAAAAATTCTGGCACTCACTGGGTCTGCAAAGAGCCAGAATTTTTGGTTACAGAGTTTAATTATATATATCGGTTAAGCGATCCTATATACATAAGCCATGATTTGCTTAAGTGATATCTCGCATCGCTTAAGCGATCATGCCTAATTTCCTTTGTACTGTATAATAATCATTTTCAAATTCAAGGGTAGAGATTTGGGTCGAAGAGAACTAGATAACCATGCAATCTTAGTGAACATATCTTCTTCTTCTTTCTTCAGAACATAAAGAGTGCGTTTGGTTGAATATTCCCAATCCTATTCCCAAAATATTTGTTTGTTTAATTATTTAGGAAATATTAGTTAATTTTTTAATTAATTAAGACCCCTTAAGTTTATTAATTTTATTAAATACCCCCAGAAAAAAGTTTAAAAATTAATAGAAACACCCCCACCCACCTACCCATACTTCCCTAGATTCCGACAACCACCATTGGTGGTAGTCGGAATGTGTCACAATAGCTTACAAATGACCGTCGGTGGTAATTCACCACTGTGGCCGTTATGGACAGCCAAAGAAATGGTCGTCGTTGATGATCAACGACGGCCAAATCTTGGCCATCGTTGACCGACAACAACGGCCATATATTTGGCTGTCCATGATGGCCAGATCTGGACTTTTGCGACTGTCAACAGCCAGATCTGGCCGTAGATCTGGTATTTTTCGGCAAGATCCATGGTCGATGTGGCCAGAAAATGCCATATCGATGTCCTACCCATCAGATCCAACCAGTTTGCGTCGTGACGCCTTTTCCGGCCAGATTTCGACGGTGGTGGCCGAAATTTGGCACCGTGGGTAGGTAGGGGTGTATTTGTTAAATTTTAAAATTTTTCTTGGGGGTATTATGATATTAATAAACTTAAGGGGTCTAAAAGAATTAAAAATATAAACTAATATTTACTAAATAATTAAACAAACAAATATTTTGGGAATATGGAGTAAACTATTTTGTGAATATTTTAATAAATATTATACTCTTTTGAAATTCTTCTCGGTCTGATTGTAAAAGAAAGGAGTAAACTAAGTTTAAAATTTGAATGATTGCTTATGTAGATGGTTTTGTAGAGTTACAGCTGTCTTCCATGTATATTTTTTATTTTGCTATTGGTACAGTCAAAAAGTGAATTAATTACACTTTTCTTTTGGTGTTGAAATTTCGATAGGTCCAATAGAATGTGAAAATACCGTCTGCAGAAGCAATCATTCAAATTTTAAACTTAGTTTACTCCTTTCTTTTACAATCAGACCGAGAAGAATTTCAAAAGAGTATAATATTTATTAAATGCCCTGAAAAATTCATTGTCTTCTTCTTTGTCCATATCTCAACTCTCAAGTCATTTTCTTGCTCAAACTCTTAACATCTTTATGTTCCAAGAAAAGAAGAAGAATATCTGTTCACTAAGCTTGCATGGTTACCTAGTTCTCTTCAACCCTTCAAACTTCATGAGGTACTTCTCGCTCTTTCTTTGTTTATGCAAAACAAAAAGAATTATATGTTTAATATAAATATAATAACGGTCATAGTCCACTGAACGAATCATAAACCCTATATGTTTAGCATAGACGTAAACATTCTACACCTTATATGTTTCATATTGGCGTAAAAGAACTATATGTTTAATTAAAATATAATAACGGTCATGTTCTACTGAGAACGAATCATACACCTTATATGTTTAAGATAGCGTTAATCGCTTAACCAATCTTTTGAAATACAATAAATAAAATCCGAATACACAGGATCACTTAAGCGATTTACTATATCGCTTAAGTGATCTTGTGTATTTAGACTTAGTCGCTTAAGAGATCTAGTGATATTTATGATATCGCTTAACTGATCCTAACCTTATACACTTGGTCGCTTAAGTGATTTACGATCGCTTAAGCGATCATGAGCAAAGAATACATAAGTGCCCACACGGACGATTGCTTAAGAGATCGCTTAAGTGATGTCCGCGGACATGATCACTTAAGCGATCTTAAATCGCTTAAGCGATCATTACTGAGGCAGAATCATCTGCCCAGATCTATAATCGCTTAAGCGATTTTTGCCTTTACTCTTGGCCGCTTAAGTGATTTTAGATCGCTTAAGCGATCTTGTCCACGGCAGAATCAACATGTGCCTAGATCTGTGATCACTTAAGCGATCCTTACGTATCACTTAAGCGATTCTTTGCTTTTACTCTTGGTTACTTAAGCGATCTTGTCTGCGGCAGAATCAACATCTGCCTAGATCTATGATCGCTTAAACAATCCTAACGTATCGCTTAAGCGATTCTTTGCTTTTACTCTTGGTCGCTTAAGCGATCTTGTTCGCGACAGAATCAACATCTGCCCAGATCTATGATCGCTTAAGCGATCCTTACGTATCGCTTAAGCGATTCCTGGCTTTTACTCTTGGTCGCTTAAGCGATTTTGTCCGCGGCAGAATCATATGCCCAGATCTATGATCGCTTAAGCGATCCTTACCTATCGCTTAAGCGATTCCTGGCTTTTACTCTTGGTCGCTTAAGCGATCTTGTTCCAGGCAGAATCTTCTGCCCAGATCTATGATCGCTTAAGCTATCATTTCTATCACTTAAGCGATTCTTCGTAAAAGACTCTTGGTCACTTAAGCGATTTCAGATCGCTTAAGTGATCTTGACTGAGGCAGAATCAACATCTGCCCAGATGTATGATCGCTTAAGCAATTCTTCATAAAAGAACTCTTGGTCGCTTAAGCAATCATTTGTGGAAAACTCTTGGTCATTTAAAAGATATATGTGGTCACTCATATACGTAATTGTTTGGTACCATGCCTGTCTTTAAGTTAATTAATTTCGAAATGACTGTGATTGGGATACATTTCTACCTCACTCATTTCCCTCCCAAATCCGAAAAGAATTTGTATCGCAAAATTACGTAATTTATATCAATCTAATTCATCAGAAATCAAAATATAAGAGACATCAATGTAATTGAAAGTTTAAACTTAAAATCGTCCATAATAGTGTCACAACACAATAATTCCTAAGACATTTAACTCTAGTTCTGATTGTAATAAAATTTCCTCCACCCAAACAATTGCAAAGAAGAACCCAATTCCAAGTATTATTTTTTGTCTCATTTCCCTTCCATACATTCTCATTTCCCTCCTGTGACCTGCCAACCAGCCTTTGAGAAGTTTTCGAATTCTGTATAATCACTGTCTGAGATCATTATTTGGCACCATGCCTTGCCAGCAGTCTTGATTGCAGATGCCTCCTCCTGCCAACCAGCCTTTGAGAAGTTTTCGAATTCTATTTGCCAGGAACCTATTCGAGATCATTGATTGGTATCATGCCTTGCAAGCAGCCTTGATTACAGATGCCTCCTCTTGCCAACTAGCCTTTGAGAAGTATTTTCTCATTGTTTGCCAAGAACCTGCAAAATTATCCGGCACACACCTGCAGCCACGTCAGCTTTTGTAAATTAAAAAAAAAAAAATCCAAAAAGTTATGGAGTGCAAGATTGAGAAGTTCACTTAGTCCGTCTCTTTCGGTAAAGCTCTGTATAAGCATGACACCTGCAGCATCAGCACCACAACCCAAGTGTTAACATCAACATCACATAAATTACAACATTTAAAGTCCAACTTCCATACCTTTTGATTGGGTTCTAGTCACTCAAAACGGATCCATATGCCCCTGGAAGCACTCAACAGCCCAGCGCTCCCGACAGTTGCTCATTGTTTCATCATTCAAGCCGTCCATCGGGGTGCTAGTCATGTCGAACTGAATAAATTTCAGGGCATATGCCCTATAATCAACACTACAATAGGAAGAAAACATTAGCATTAGAATCAACTTATAGAACAATTGTAATATGTAAGTTAGTTTTATACAAAATTTACCTTGACTCATTCTTTGGTACGGTAGAGCGCTTAACTGACCACTATTTGATCACCAAAGTGCTTAAACATCCCGCTGTCACACAACAGCCATGGGAACAACAATGACAGTGGCTCCAACTCGATCTCCAACTACTTGTCTCGACAAATAGTTGGGTTGCAGTTAAGGATCTTCAGCAACCCCTCTTCTAGATGCGCAACGGCTACTATCCAGTGCATATCTCTGACATTGATGATGTAGTAGACTCTTTTAACCTTTGCCCAACTGTGACCATATTTGGGCATTTCCCCCCGTACATACTACATAATCCTGTCATAAACTTAAAATCATCACGAATACAGTCCAAGTCTTCTAGGCCCAATCTTTTTCGCTTGGCTCCTTTTGCTGCACCTCTACCAACGACCTTTTTAATTAAATTGCGATATGTCGAAACAAGCATTTGGCCAAATGCCACATCAGTGATGGCATAGCCAGGATACAATAGATCACCATTACTGGTCTGTCGTTGCCTTAACAGTGCCAATACCTCATCAATATGCTGCATCAAATAAAAACAACATGATAAGTATGGAAAACATTAGAAAAAATAAGGAAAATTAAGCGAAAATAACTCACCGAGTCCTCAAGCCACTTGCCCATCGTCAACAACAGTTCAAACCATTCCCGACGATAATCCCCTGTCTTACACTCTACATGGGCATCACTTCCTGATTCATTGTAATGGACATAGAAGAGTTTTTTCTTTTCCACCTCTATTGGCCTATACAAATCGACCTTTGAGTCCATTTTCGCTTGCCCACTTCCTCCCCCTCCCTCTATTTGTACATCCCCGCTTCCTTTGCCTCCCACCTCACCCTCCTTCATTAACACTGCCCCACTTCCTCCACCAACCTCCTTAACCTCCTCCATTTTTGCTTCATCCTCCATTTGTTTCTTAATTTTCTTCTTCTTTCCATGTGTTACTACCGTGTAAGGCGATTTGACAAACTTGCTCTTTCGGCTCTCTCTTTTCAGCCTATGTTGCACTTCAACCACCTTTAATACTCCACCAACTTCTTCCTCCACCGTACCAACTTTCTCTGCCACCTTATCAACTTTCTCCTTCACCCTTTTCATCCGCTCTTCCATCTTGTGAAACCTCCCATAAACGATTGTTGTAAAACTCTCAAATAGGCCGTTTATGAGGTCAACCACCTTATTCTCCCGACACCGATGTCTCAGCTCGACGGGAGGGAGGAAGAGGAGGAGGAGGAGGAGAGGGAGGAAGAGGTTCGTATGCCTCAGCAAACCGGTACAACATGTACCGGTTTGTTGAGGCATACGAACCTCTTCCACCCTCTCCTCCTCTTCCTCCTCCCTCCCGCCGATTGCAGCTTCATCATCCTCGACGTCAACCAAGTTCTCAAGTGGTGGCCCTGTAACAGGGTCGTCACATACGTGACCCCTGTTAGGTCCCGTATCAGG
This sequence comes from Pistacia vera, assembly GCF_008641045.1. Classification (NCBI taxonomy): domain Eukaryota; kingdom Viridiplantae; phylum Streptophyta; class Magnoliopsida; order Sapindales; family Anacardiaceae; genus Pistacia; species Pistacia vera. The sequence goes on from NW_022196013.1 coordinate 611,820, forward strand.
CGGTTTATCCGTTCATCCCTTTCATCCTCCAATGGTTCAAAAGATATGACATACTCCTTTTCCGCTTCATCCCTAGTACTGGTGAGAAAGGGATGGACGACTCCCTGCAATAAGAAATACAATCAATCAGATTGAAGCGACATTTTAAAGCAACTGCATATTCAAAAGCTTAATCCTTTAATCTTACCCAAGCCGTTTCAATTTCAATGTCTATTTGGTCATAATCCCAATAGGTACACTTCTTGACATGCCACCGCAACATCTAAGGAAATTGTTGTCGCATATCCGAACTCTTCCTCCTCCCCCCCGCCTCAGCGAAGACAGGGACGACCTCACACATCCAAGCCTACATTGTAAAAAAACAGTCCATATCATAATTCAAACACATATATTACAAAAAACTATTAATATTTACCTGTATTACCCATAGGAAGCCAAACAAATTGTATGTGCTCGGTTTATCCTTCCCGACCCATTGGGACTGCTTTAACGCCATGTCTTTCCCTTGTAGGGAGTCCATGGTTCGCTTAAATGATACCCGTCCCCACGGATAAGAATTAAAGAAGTCCAAGTTACTTGCAAACCTCACCCAATCCATATCAACGGCTTTTGTTGAGTCACTAGCCATTAGGATCGAATGTAAGAACAATACCAAGCACAGTTTGAACTTCTCTGAATCCCTAAACCGAACTCTTTCTATCCTCTGCTCTAAATCGCGTCCTGTAATAGACGCTTCCCCCTGCAAAACCTTGTTAGCCAACCTTTTGGCTGCCATACTCTCCTTTATTGCCTTTGCCTCATTCTCATCTGGCATTTTCCCACATTTTAAGTCGGTCACGAACGCATATTCCATCATCCCAAAACGTAGTGGCTTTCCATCCACCACAAACCACATTTCTTGCCATTTTTTTTTTTTTTTTTTTTGGCATTTTATTTGAGTGCAGCAACATATACTACACTCCCTGCCCCCAGAACGCCTTTTTCCATTTTTTTTTTTGATTTTAAAAAACTGACTAAAACAAGTCTCTTTGAATCATTGTTTACCATTCCTCAATCCACCTGAAATCCCCTTTATTCTGTCAAAAACATCCCAACTCAACCTGACCGTCACCCTTACAGGGAAGTACGATACATTATTGCTTACAATGTCCAACCTGCAGTCTTTATAGTTTACGGTCCGTACAGTTTGCATAATCAATATAAACAAAATATCAGCAACAAAAATAAACCAAAACAACTAATAAACAAAATATCAGCAACAAAAAATTACCTCTGTGGTCGCTTAAGCGATTTCGGATTGCTTAAGAGATCTTGATTCTGCCTCGTGCAAGATCTCTTAAGCAATCTGAAATCGCTTAAGCGACCAAGAGTAAACTGAATTAAGCGATCTTAGATCTGGGCAGATGATTCTACCTCGGACAAGATCGCTTAAGCGATCTGGAATCGCTTAAGTGACCATGAATAAAAGAGATGAATCGCTTAAGCGATACAAAAGATCGCTTAAGCAATCCTAGATCTGGGCAGATGTTGATTCTGCCTCAGACAAGATCGCTAGATTGCTTAAGCGACCATGTGTTAAAGAGATAAATCGCTTAAGTGATACAAATTATCGCTTAAGCGACAGTATAGAGCAGTACTCCCAAAACAAATACGTACCCTTTCTTCGCCGGCCTCCTCCTCCTTCTCTTTGTCGGACTCCTCCTCCTCGTCGGACTCCTCCTCCTAGCCTGAATTCTCGCTGGCCTCCTCCTCTTCAGAACTGTTTTGCGATTCTTCTCTTTGTTGTTGTGCCGCCATCATCTCCTCTGCCTGTGGACCACCTTCACTGATCGGATGATCCATCGGAGCATCCATTGAACTGCTTGCACCACCGGACTCTAGGATTTGAAGTGGCGTTGGGTTTTCCTCCTCATTGTGAATGTCAGCTATGGTTTAGGATTGAATTTGGTGTGAAAATTTGCAGTTTCGATTATGAATGTGGACTGTATCGCCGGAAATCGTAGAGATTCCATTTAGGGTTCAAGAAATCAATTTTAGGATTGATTTTGGTGTGAAACGATCAGAAATCTGGACTATATCTCTAGAAATCGCAGAAATTTCGTTTAAGGTTCAAGAAATCAATTTTAGGATTGATTTTGGTGTGAAAATGATCGAAAATCTGGACTGTATCGCCAGAAATCGCAGAGATTCTGTTTAGGGCTAAGAAATTGATTTTAGGATTGATTTTGGTGTGAAAACTTGTAGTTTCAATCGGAAATCGCACAGTCTCCGTTTCGGATTCAAGAAATTGATTTTTGCCCTAATCAATTTCGATTAAGGGATTTGAATGGGTGGGGCTCTTTTTAAAATTTAAAATTTTAAAAAACTTTCATTAATTATGATTTTGCCGACATATGTTTTAATCTTTTTATTTTAACCCATTTTACATGTTTAATGAATCCTAACTGTGCCACCTCAGCTTCTCTAAATTAAAAAAAAAATGAAAAACATTTTCAAGGCCATTTTGTTAAATGGAAACATGGGATGGCCGGGGAGTTAAATTTTCTCCAATAACCACATTTTTCCATTGATATTTGGGGCAGTTTATTAAAAAGACATTTGGAGTTAAAATTTAATTAAAAGGCTATGTAGTTTGTAAATGTTAACTAAATAGCCTTATTTTTTTATTAAGCTTAATTAAATATGATTAGGGGTTAATTAGGATTAATGAATAATTGTGTAATCTTTTAAAAATTATAATATGTCCCCAAAGAGTCGAAATTCTTGCAAATAAACCCTAAACCTTCTTCTTCTTCCTCCTGCCACGTTAACGCATTCCTCCGCCATTAACATCTTCTCCAACACAAATCCTTCTCCTCCTCCCCCTCCTGACATTTCATCCAGGTATGTGTATCTCCCTTTCGATTTCATATTTTGATTTACAAAGATCTGGGTTATGATTTTGATTTAGCATGGATTGGGTTTGGGTTATGATTTTGATTTAGTTGTTTAGGTTGTTAGGCTATGTTTGATGTAATGGAAGTTGAAAGGAGTGAAATATGTTGAAAATTTGTTCTTGGTATGTGTTATGGGTATGATGGATCAATTGTAGGTGGAGATAACTAAAAATGTGTTCTGGGTATGATAGATCGCTTAAGCGATCTAGTACGTCTGGTAATGCAGCAGATTGCTTAAGCGATCTGCTAAAACCGTTCTCGATTGCCTTTGATTCTCATTGGAATTGGACCTCCCCGGCTAGGCTACTATGTTTTCTTGTTTGAAATTCCAAGTCTGGTCTTCATTGGTATTTGCTTTTTGCTTATCCACTACGTTTTTTTCTTTTTAGTTTTTCTCCCGCCCGGTTGAGCTGTCTGAGGTTGATGGTGCATCTGGTAAGCTCTTTCGGTATTCATCTCCAAAGCCCGGTCAGATACTTCAGTCCTTCATTCATATTGCGTCTCAATATCTTCTTTATTTTTATGTTTATATTGCGGCTTGAATGTTTTACTTTTCTTCCCCTGCCCTTGTTTCCAGCTTGGGAATGAATCTTTCCATTGAAAGCATGAGTTTTGAAAGGAGGAGTATGTTAAGCAAGTTCATTTGTAAAAAGCCAATCCTAATTCCTTACCTGCCGAGGGAAATGTTTACAGCCGAGCTCGTGTGAAGTCGAGCTCGTGTGAAGTGTTTTCACAGATTTCTTCTTAGGATTCTTCCAAGCCGAGTTGGAGTTATAGTTATAATTCCTAGCCAGCTACAATTGTAGAATAAAGGCAATCCCTTTCAATTGAAGTTAGAAGGTATTAGGTATAATATTTGGTATACACTTCTCGGCAATCTCTTTCTCTTTTTACTTATACGGTGAGTGTGAGCAAGAAACGGGATAGACACAGGTGAAGAAAGTGGACCGGACCTGGGGGTTTGACTGTTGGAATGGCAGAACATAATTTAGTGGCAAAACATAATTGAGTGCCTAGCCCTTCTCATTAATTTGCCAATGAACGGCAAGTCCTATTTTTGGACACACATTATACTAGACCGATGCTGGCTTCATACCCAAGAATAAGGTGTATGGTGCTTTCTCGTTCAATTTGTCTTGACAGTTAGAGCTGCTAGCTGCTTTAAGGGCTGGCCTTACTCTATTCCGCAGAACGGAATAGTCGGCCAGTTTTTTTTTGGCTTTGCTTTGGGAGGCGGCGCTCATTTTTTTGGGTCAAAGCCTTGCGGCTTTGCTTAAAAACCCCCCTCCCCCCTTCAATGTTGCAATGAAACTAAAACTTAGCTTAGGCAAGAGAATCGTTCACGCTTACTTTGCTCAATTTTGCTGCTATTAAGGGATAACTGTTACTCAAATTTTACGAAAAAGTCCATACACCTTAGGGTGGTGAAGCAGAAGGGAAAGGTTACCCTCGGGGGGATAGGTCATCTCGTGCAATCAATACAATTGTATGTAAGGACGATACCCCCCCTCAATCCCTCTTAGGGGGGCTAGATTGACTTTCCTCTCAATCGGCAAGGCCTTTCCTCTCAAGCGGCGAGGCCTAGGGAGTAGATCGCTTAAGCGATCACTAAATGGCATAAGATCGCTTAAGCGATACACTAGACCATATAAGCGACCACACAGATTCTTTTTAAAATATTTGAACCCTTAGCATAGCATTTAAGAATATTTTTTTTTCTTGCATTACAGGTAGTTGGCTATTATTACACATGGGACAAGTTGTTTTGGGTGTTCAATATTTTGGTGAGTGGGTGGAGGAAGAAAGTAGCTGGAAGTGGATTGGGAAGAGCAAAGAAGTTATACCAATTGTTGTGAGCATAAAGGTTAGTTTTGATAGTTGATTGATGAAATAATTAGAAGAGGTAATTTGAGTTGCTTGCATAGTGATATAATTGTGAAGTATGTTTTAAGCAGAGTTCTTGAACATTATAAGGTACCTCCTGCTATATTAAAGTCGGATGAAAGTGTGAAGTTATATATGATTGATGTGGCCGACAATGGTTCGAGGCCGATTTTAAGGGTTTCTTTTGTAGAAAAACCGTTGGAAGTTTGTTCAAAGGAAGGGGATAACGAGGAAGTAGGCGGAGATTTGCCTGGTTTTAATTTGAACTACGAGACCATTGATTTGTTAGTTGAAAAATCAAGAGTAGACGGTGAATTGGGTGGTGAGGAGGACACAGTAGAAGAAGTTGGTGATGGAGGGCAGAATGAAAATGTTGAGGAGGAGGACTCCGTAGATGTTCCCATAGATGTAGAGATTCCTTTAAATATAGATTATGCATAAGGCGTAGATTGTGAGGAAGAGAACACTATGGTCGTTTATACAGGTTTAGAGGGGCAATTGAAGGTAGTAGTGAATCAGCTCATGTTTTTACAGATGGATCGGAGTTGCGCATAGGGTATTTACTTGACAACAAAGAGGAAGTGGTGAGGAAGCTAAAACTTGTTGTCGTGAGAGGTAATTTTGAGTTCATCATCAAAAAGTCAAATTCATTGGCTGTGACGGTTGCATGTCGTGACCGAAAGTGCGAGTGGCAGGTTTATTGTAGAAGGTTGGCGGAGTCGGAAAAATTTATTCTTAGCACATATACCGGTGAGCACACATGTGGCTTGGGACATATTTCAAGTGAGCATCGATAAGCGTCAGGTGATGTTATTGGACAATTTGTCAAAAGTTGGTTTGTTGAAAGGAAAGGTCCATCTCCTAAAGACATTCCGAGACTTGTGCGCAAAAAGTTGGGATGTGCTGTTAGTTACTAGAAATGCTGGAAAGGAAGACAACATGCACAAGATTTTGTGAGGGGCACACCGGAGCACGGGTACGCAGTATTAGAAGGGTACCGTTATATGCTTGAGTTGACAAACCAAGGTAGCAAGACGGCTTTGAAATGGGACAGGAATATGATGTTTGAATATTTTTTTGTTGCTTACAGTTTTGCTATAAGGGGTTTTGTAAACATGAGAAAGGTGTTGGCTGTTGATGGTTGCTTTCTGATGGGAAAGTATAGAGGTACATTGTTGGTGGCCACTGCACAGGACAGTGAGAATCACAGATATCCTGTTGCATGGTGTGTGGTTGACTCTGAGAATGACGAGTCATAGACTTGTTTTTTCAACAATTACATACAATAATGCCTGATAGTGATGAGTTGTGCATAATATCTAATAGGCACAACTCTATAAAGAAGGGGATTATGACTATTTACCTTCAAGCACATCACTGATTCTGTATGAGGCACCTTGGTGAGAACATAAAACAAAAGTTTAAGTGTGCTGGCCTCTTTCAGACATACTACATGGCAGCAAAAGCTTATCAGGTTGATGAGTTCGAGGAGCACTTCTAGCAAATCCGAATCAAGGATGATAGAGTTGCTAAGTATCTTGAGCATGATGTTGATTTCAAGCGATGGAGTAGAGCTTACTTTCCTAGAAGAAGGTTTGATGTCGTGACCATGAATATAGCGGAGTCCATAAATTTGAAGTTGTTAATAGAAAGAGACTTTCCAATAGTTGCACTTTTTGATGCAATCCAGAGGACACTGTCACGGTGGTTCCATGAGCGTCGTACAGAGTCAGATATATTTTACTACAACCCTTGTTCTGTCAGTTGACAAATTATTACGGGAACGTATGGAACTGTCAAATGCATTGTTTGCCTATCCTCTTAATGCTCAAGAGTTCACTGTGCGCGGCTAAGGTCTGGATGCCCTAGTTAACCTTGTTAGTAAAACTTCCAGCTATAAAGTGCTTGACATTCAACGTTTACCTTGTCCTCATGCAATAGCAGCACTGAAACACCAACAGAAGCCAGATTTTGGTTCAAGAATTTACATGGAACTTTGCTCCTCTCTCTATATGGCAGATCACTACATGCTAGCTTATTCAGAAACAATATATCCAGTGCCTCCAGAAGAGCAGTGGGTAGTGCCGCCAGAGTTGGCTGACATTATCATCCATCCGCCATTCAAGAAGACAGTAAAGGAGAGAAAAAGAGTTAAGCGTATTCCATCGCCCTCTGAGGTTTCCCAGAAGATGAATAAGTGCTCAATTTGCAAGCAACCTGGCCACAAGAGAAGCAGTTGCCAGAACTAATTACATGCAGATCCAGAAAATTAGGTTTGAAGAAGGATGAAATTCAGAGAGTTGCGAAGGCCAACCGTTGATGAGTTATTGTTTTCAATTATTGATGTTATAAATTTTACTGTTACCTTTAATAAATCATTCTTTATATTTCTTGTTACATGGCCTAAATATTTGTTGGTGATTTTAGTTTGGAATTAGGTTGTCAAATTGAGGAGAAAGTATGGAATTAATACGTGTTGGTAATTTTAGTTTGTCAAAATTCAGGAGAAAAGCTGGAAAAGTATATATTGCCCATGATCGCTTAAGCGACTAAGTATATCGCTTAAGCGACAAAGGGTTTTTCAAACAGGATCGCTTAAGCGATATCACGGATCGCTTAAGTGATCGTGCACCTGGGCAGATATGATTCTGCCCAGGTGCACGATCACTTAATCAACCAAGACAAAAAGACAAGAATCGCTTAAGCGATATCTCGGATCGCTTAAGCGATCATGCACCTAGGCAGATTTGATTCTGTCAATCACATGATCGCTTAAGCGACCCTGTGTAAACGAAGTTCCTTTTACTACGATCGCTTAATCGACCAACGAAAAATTTTAAAATTTAATAAATACACCCCCACCTACCCAACTTCCCAGATTCCGGCCACCACCACCACCACCACCACCAGAATCCTACCGGGAAAGGGCGTTACAACCATGGAGGTCAGATCAGGCTGATAGGGCGTTGATACAGCCTTTTTCGGCCAGATCGACCACGGATGTGGCCGGAAAAGGCTAGATCACGGCAAGATCTGGCCGTCAACAGACAAAAAAGTCGACATTTGGCCATCTGTGATGGCCAAATATGTGGCCGTCGTTTTCGGTCAACGATGCCTAAGATTTGGCCGTCGTTGACCATCAATGTCGGCCATTTCTTTGAAAGTCGATGAAAGCCAGATGTGGCCTTTTTCGGCCAGATCCACAATGGATCTGGCTGAAAATTGTTACATCTGTGAATTACCGGCCATTTCCGGTTGTTTGTAACTGTCGGTGGTGCCGAAATCTGGGAAGTTGAGTGGGTGGGGGTGTTTTTGTTACTTTTTAAACTTTTTCAGGCGGTATTAATGAAATTAATTCAGTTAATGGGTCTAAAATTTATTAAAAAAATACTAATATTTCCTAAATAATTAAACAAAGAAATATTATGGGAATAGGATTTATAATATTTATTGGAATATTCAACCAAACGCACCCTTTATGTTCTGAACAAAGAAGAATCGTAAACATTTTACACCTTATATGTTTTATACTGACCTAAAAGAACTATATGTTTAATACAAATATAATAACGGTCATAGTCCACTGAACGAATCGTAAACCCTATATGTTTAGCATAAACGTAAACATTATACACCTTATATGTTTCATACTGACGTAAAAGAACTATATGTTTAATATAAATATAATAACGGTCATAGTCCATTGAATGAATCGTAAACCCTATATGTTTAGCATAGACGTAAACATTCTACACCTTATATGTTTCATACTGACATAAAAGAACTATATGTTTAATATAAATATAATAACGGCCATAGTCCAGTGAACGAATCGTAAACCCTATATGTTTAGCATAGACGTAAATAGTCTACACCGAACATGTTTCATACTGACGTAAAAGAACTATATGTTTAATATAAATATAATAACGCCATTCTTTAAGTTAATTAATTTTGAAATGACTGTGATTGGGAAACATTTGTACATCACTCATTTATATCAATCTAATTCATCACAAATCAAAATATAAGAAACATCAATGTAACCTGTTTATCGAAATGAAACAAAACGCTAAAAAACCATTATCCAACTTGGGTGAAGCAAATGATCACACCATACATAGTAAATTCAAACTGCTAATGAGATATCTTATATGGACAAAAAAAAAATATCTCCCAAATGTCAGACCCAATTCTTTACAATGATTCTGCAGGCACAAGGCTTTTGGCTGCCACAAGAAGAGCCACAGCACAAGAATTTCTATACACTGCGTTTAATTTACTTTTTGATAACAAAGAGTTTAATGTCACTAACACCTTTGCACAATCCCTTTATTGCAGATGCCTCCTCCTACCAACCAGCCTTTGAGAAGTTTTCGAATTCTGTTTGCCAGCAACCTCTTTGAGATCATTGTTCGTACAATGCCTTCCCAGCAGCCTTTATTGCAGATGCCTCATCTTGCCAACCAGCATTTGAGAGGTTTCCTCTCATTGTTTGTCAGGAACCTACAAAATTATCCAGCACACACCTGCAGACACGTCAACTTTTGTAAATAAAAAAAATACGTAAAAAAGTTACAGAGTAGGTAGGTGAGAAATTCACTCAGTCCGTGTCTTTCGGTAAAGCTCCATATAAGCATGACACCTACAGCATCAGCACCACAACCCAAGTATCAACATCACATAAACTACAAAATTCAAAGTCCAACTTTCATACCTTTTTATTGGGTTCCGCTCACTCAAAATGGATCCATCTGCCCATGGAAGCAGTCGATAGCCCAGCCCTCCCGACAGTCTCTCACTGTTTCGTCATTCAACTCGTCCATCGGGGTGTTGGTCATGTCGAACTCAATAAATTTCAGGGCATATGCCCCACATTCAGCACTACAATAGGAAGAATACATTAGCATTAGAATAAACTTATAGAACAATTGTATTATGTAAGTTAGTTTTATAAAAAATTTACCTTGACTCATTTATTGGGCCGGTAGAGCACTTAATTGGCCACTTTTCGGTTAGTACTTGATCACCCAAGTGCCCAAACATCTTGCTGTCATGTAACAGCCACGGGAACAACCTGGACAGTGGCTCCAACTCCACCTGCAACTGCTTGTCTCGACAAATAGTGGGGTTGCAGTCAAGGATCTTCAGCAGCCCCTCCTCTAGATGCGCAATACTCTTTTAACAAAGGCCTAACCGTGGCCATATTTGGGCCGATCCCCCCGTATATATTGCATAATTCTGTCATAAAAATGAAAATCATCAGGGATGCAGTCCAATTATACTGGGGCCAATCTTTTTCGCTTTGGTCATTTTGCTGCACCACTAGCAACGACATTTTTAATTAAAGTACGATATGCCGAAACAAGCGTTTGGCCAAATGCCACATCGGTGATGGCACAGTCGGGATACAACAGATCACCATCAGTAGTTTGTCGTAGCCTCATCAGTGCCAATATCTCATCGATGTGCTGCATCAAATAAAAACAACAAGATAAGTATGGAAAACATAGGCAAAACTAAGGAAAATTAAGCGAAAATAACTCACCGAGTCCTAAAGCCACGTGCCTATCGTCAACAACTTCTCAAAACATTCCCGGGGATAATCCCCTGTCTTACACTTTATATGGCCATTACTTCTTGGTCCATTCTAATAGGCATAGAAGAGTTTTTTCTTTTCCTCTATTGGCCTATAAAAATCGACATTTGAGTCCAATTTCGCTTGCCCACTTCCTCCCCGTTCCTCCATTTTTACATCCCCGCTTCATTCGCCTCCCACCTCGCCCTCCTCCATTATCACCGCCCCACTTCCTCCACCAACCTCCTCAACCTCCTCCATTTCTGGTTCTTCCTCCATTTGTTTCTTAATTTTCTTCTTCTTTACCTGTGTCACTACCATGTAAGGTGATTTCACAAACTTACTCTTTCGGCTCTCTCTTTTCAAGCTAGTTTGCACTTCAGCTACCTTTAATTCTCCACCAACTTCCTCCTCCATTGTACCAACTTTCTCTCCCAACTTATCCACTTTCTCCTCCACCTTTGTAATAGCTGCTTTCTACTCATATACTCATAAACTATACATAATAAAAATACAAGTATGATAACATAAATAGTTGGGCCCAAAATTTTCTTTTATTAAATATACATTCTTTATACAAAGTTAGTATCATATACAAAAATCATCAAAAACATGGTGGACAGTGTAGTTATTCCTCCTCGCTTGCCAACGTCCATCCGACCACGACCTCACCTAGATCCTACAAAAACATCGAAAAAACAACGGGGTGAGCACTAATAATGCTCAGTAAGTAAAACCTCTACTCCTCTATACCCATAACTCTCTCTCTTCAATTCTTTCCTTACAATTGCTCTATTCTCATTTACTCTCTCTTTTACAATTCTCTCTATTTTCTCTTTCTATTTCTCTTTCTTATAACTCTTTTCTACTAACTCTCTCTTGTATATCACAGCCCCATCTTACCGGAGGCATAGCCGGGACTCACTCCCGCTCTCTGTGACTTCTATTCATTCTCAGCCGATCAGACTCGGTTATGCATGGATTTGGAACCCTTGGCCATGTGAATGTATATTCTCTCTCTCTCGGGTACTCTCAAGTATAGCCCTCATCCGCATGCACTCTCATAGGCCACACCACTTTTCTCTCTCATACTCAGGCCGCTCTTTCTCTGCGGCATACATGCGGGAATACTCTACCCATTACTCACGAGTTCCCCGTCGCACAACCTACTCTATTCTCTTCTTTAGCACTACTCTCTCTTTATTCTCTAGTGCTCATTCTCTCTTTCTCTTTACTCTTAGAGTCTCTCTTTCTCTTTACTCTTAGAGTCTCTCTTTCTCTTTACTCTTAGAGTAGTTACTTCTCAAAATTCTCTAATCTTTCTCAAGCTACTTCTCCAATGCACAATTAATGCCTATGAATGACTCATGCTCATTAATGCACTCATGAAATGCAAGTATGACATGTAGCAATAATTACGGTTCTCTACTCTTACTCATGCCTCTTTTAAGCATTTCATCAAACAACTCATGTGCATACAAAAACTCTACTTTAACTATAGCTCTTCTCCTCTCTTTAATCATCCAAAATGGGAAAAAATCCCTCATACACTTTAAGTTCCTGTCAAGGAAAAACACTCCCATAGGGTTTGCTCAAAACTCCCCCCAACTTCAATCAAACTCAACTCATCATCATGCAATCAAAACACTTCTCATAACTCAATTATATTCAATATCAACATATATAGATACTCATAACATCTCAACCTCTCAACAAGCATAATACATACATACATAAAGAAATCTTTACTCAAAGGAGTTCTTAAAACTTAACTTGGGTTGGATTTACTTACCTTGTAAGTAAGTGACTCCACTAGCACTTCTCTTTTCCTTTGGTAGCTTGTCTTTTCTCTACAACTTTAAACAACAATACTATAAGACTTCAACATATCTATAAGTAAAATTCACATCTAAAGCAAGAATCTTTACCTTAGGATGCTTTGATTAACTCTCGACCAAAATTACTCAAAAAGCCCTCTAAAATCCTTGAAAAATTGAATGAAGAGTTGAGAGAAAATGGTGAAAGGGAATGGTGGTGGAAGAAGAAGAATGAGCTAAACTTAACCCCTTTTTAGCTCATATTATAACCATCCTTTCCCATTTTGCCCTTGCTCTTTCTTAGAAATTTTATCTTTGTCCTTTAATTCATTGCACTCACACCCCCAATTCTAACACATTCTCCATGAAATTTTCTTGCATTTCACTCCCCACTTTTCCTACTAATTAGGGGTAGAATGGTCACTTTGCCCCTATGGAAAATTCTGTGGAAACTTCACCCAACTTTTCATCCGGCTCTTTGCCGCGGCGAAGTTTCTTTCTTTGCCCTGACGAAGAAATACAGGGGCTACGTCGCCGCGACAAAACTCCTTCTTCGCTGCGGCGAAGTCTACACTTCCAAAATTCTGCAAGACTTCACCACATTCAGGGCAACCACTCAACCAAACCAAAACGCACATTCAACTAAGGGCCAAACAAACAATATTAACAACATACAAACTCAATTAAGAGCAAAACAATAAACATTTATCTACGTACCTCAAGTGGGGCGTTACAACCCTTTTCATGGACTCTTCCATCTTGTCAAACCTTGTATAAACGGATGTTGTAAAACTCTCAAACAGGCCATTTATGAGGCCAACAACCTCATTCTCCCGACACTGATGTCTCGGCAAAGCGGTACTTGTTGTACCAGTTTGCTGAGGCATACAAACCTCTTCCTCCCTCTTTTCCTCCTCATCCTCGGGCCTCCCGCCCATTGGAGCTTCATAATCCTCGGCATCAACGACGTTGTCAAGCAATGGCCCTGCAACTGCCGTCACATGCGTGACCCCTCTTAGGTCCCACATCAGGCAGTCTATCCGTTCATCCTCTTAGGTCCCAAATTAGGCGGTCTATCCGTTCATCCCTTTCATCCTCCATTGCTTTGAAAAATGTGACATAGTCCTCTTCCACTTTATCCCTAGTAGCGGTGAGAAAGGGACGGACGACTCCCTGCAATAAGAAACAAAAACAATCAGATTGAAGTGACATTTTAAAGCAACTGCATATTCAAAAGCTTAATCCTTTAATCTTATCCCAGCCACTTGAATCTCAATCTCTATTTGGTCGTAATCCGAATGGTTACACCTCCCGACATGCCACTGCAACATCCTAGGAAATTGCTGTTGCACATCCAAACTGTTGCTCCTCCCCTCCACCTTAGCGAAGACAAGGATGACCTCGTACATCCAAGTCTACATTGTAAAAAACCAGTCCATATCATAATTCAAACACATATATTATAAAAAATATAACAGAGAGCTATTAATATTTACCTATATTGCCCATGGGAAGCCAAACAAATTATATGTGCTTGGTTTATCCTTCCCGCCCCCATTGGGCATGCTTTAACACCATGTCTGGTTTTTTCAAGCTTTTGATAGTTTGGTCAAATGATATCCGTCCCCACGGATAAGAATTAAAGAACTCCAAGTCGCTTGCAAACAACAACCAATCTTTCTCAACAGTTTTTGTTGAGTCACTAGCCAATAAGATAGAATGTAAAAACAATATCATGCACACTTTTATCTTCTCTCCATCATTAAACCGAACTGTTTCTAGCCTCTCCTCTAAAACTTGTCATGTAATAGACTTTACCCCCTGTAAAACCTTCTTACGAAACCTTATGGCTCCCGGCCTCATCCTTACTACGTCCGCCTCCGCCTTATTTGGCACTTCCTCGCATCCTAAGCCCGTCACCAAGGCATACTCCATCATCCCAAACCGTAGTGGCTTTCTGTCCACCACGAACCACATTTTTTTTTTTTTTTTTTTTGCATTTTACTGAGTGCAGCAACATGTAATGCACTCCTTGCCCCCAAAATGCATTTTTCCAATTTGTTCCAATTCTTAAAAACTGACCGAAATAAGTGCAACAAAAATCTCTTTCACCATTCCTCATTCAAGCTAAAAGGGCCCTTATTTTGTCAAAAACATCCCAACTCGACCTCACCGTCACCCTTACAGGGAAGTAGGGTACCTTCTCACTTATAGGCTCTAACTCGTAGTCTCTACAGTTTATGATCCGCACAATCTGCACAATCGATATAAACAAAATGTCAGCAACAAAAATAAACCAAAACAACTAATAAACAAAATATCAGCTACAAAAAATTACCATTGTAGTCTCTTAAGCAATTTCGGATCGCTTAAGAGATCTTGACTCTGCCTCGTGCAAGATCGCTTAAGTGATCTGAAATCGCTTAAGTGATCTAAAATCGCTTAAGCGACCAAGAGTAAACTGAAAGAATCTCTTAAGCGATACAAAAGATCGCTTATTATATATGTGATTCTGCCTCGACAAGATCACTTAAGCGATCTGAAATCGCTTAAGCGACCAAAAGTAAACTGAATCAATCGCTTAAGCGATACAAAGGATCGCTTAAGCGATCATGAGTAAAACAGATTAATTGCTTAAGCGATACAAATGATTGCTTAAGCGACAGTACAAGCAATATTCTCAAACAACGTACCCTTTCTTCGTTGGCCTCCTCCTCGTCACCTGAATCCTCGGACGACTCCTCTTGGCCTGAATTCTCGCCTGACTCCTCGTCTTCAGAACCGTTTGCCAATTCTTCCCTCTGTTCTTGTGCCGTCAGCGTCTCCTCTGCGTGTTGACCACCTTCACTGATCAGATGATCCACCGGAGCAGCCATTGAACTGCTTGCACCACCGGAATCTAGGATTCGAAGTGGCGTTGGGTTTTCCTCCTCATTGTGAGTGTCAGCCATGGTTTTAGATTGAATTTACTGTCAAAGTTTGCAGTTTCGATCGAAAAGGTGGATTGTATTGTCAGAAATTGCACAGATTCCGTTTAGGGTTCAACAAATCGATTGAAAATCGCGACTATATTCTGTTTAGGGTTCAAGAAATTGATTTTAGGGTGCAAATTTGCAGGTTCGATCAGAAAAAATCGCGTCTCCCTTTGGTTCAAGCAATCGCTTTTTGCCCTAATGAATTTCGATTAAGCGAGGTGAATAGGTGGGGCTTGTTTTGAGAATTTTCAAATTTTAAAAACTTTCATTATTTGTGATTCGACACACACATGTTTTAATCTTTTTATTTTAACCCATTTTACGTGTTTAATTTATCCTAACTATGCCACGTCATATTCATTAAATTAAAAAAAAATTAAAAACAGTTTCAAGGCCATTTTCTTAAATCGAAACTTGGGATGGCCAGGCAGCTAAATTTTCTCATTGATATTTCCTCGCGATCAACATCTCTCTGGGAAGGGGCAATTTACTCAAAGGACATCTCAAGTTTGCATTTAATTAAAAGGCTATCAAGTTTTAAAGTGTTAACTAAATAGCCATATTATTGATTAAGGGTATTATGCTTAATTAGGATTAATGAAGTATTATGTAATCTTTTCAAAATTATACTATATTCTTACAAACCCGAAATTGTTGCAAACAAACGCAAACGCCTTCCCGCCATTAACGCATCTCTACCTCTGCATCTTCTTCTCTTCTTCTTAGCTTCGTAATCTTTTCTTCCTGTGAATCTTCTTCTGTCTCTACTTCGCATCTGCATTCTTCTCTCTTCTCCTTTCTCTCTACTCTCCTTCTTCTCATTCCTCTATATTCTTGTTCCTCGCCATTAACATTTTCTTCCTCCACCAGTAACATCTTCTCCGCAAAGATCCCCTCTCCTATCTTGACATTCCTCTAAGTATGTGTATGTCCTTTTTACATTTATATTTAGATTTACAAATATTTAATAATTGATGGGGTTTGGGTTATGATTTGATTTAGTTGTTTAGGTTGTTGGGTTGTGTTTGATGTAATGCAAGTGAAAGGAGTGAAATTGTTAAAAATTTGTTCTGGGTATGATGAATCGATTGTAGGTGGAGATGACTGAAAATGTGTTCTGGGTATGATGGAAGCTTAAGCGATCTGGGATATCGCTTAAGCGATCTGGTGGTCTGGTAATGCAGCGATAGATCGCTTAAAGATTGGGTATGCAGCAGAATAGATCGCTTAAGCGATCTGGTAAAAGTTGGTGTTTAGGAGCAGATCGCTTAAGCAATCAGTAATGGCATAAGATCGCTGAAGCGATCATGGTTATTATACTGGATCGCTAGCGCTACAATTGATCGCTTAAGCGATCAGTATAAATAACCATGATCGCTTAAGCGACAACGACCATATAAGCATGTGTAGATTCTTTTTAAATTTTGAACCTTTAGTACAGCATTTAAGATTTTGTTTCCTGCATATGGTAGTTGGCTATTATTACACATGGGACAGTGTTTTGGGTATTGATATTTTGGTGAGTGGGTGGGAGTGGATGGGAAGAACAAAGAAGTTATACCAATTGCTGTGAGCACAGAGGTTAGTTTGATGATGACTGATGTGAATGAATGGGAAGAACAAAGAAGTTTATACCAATTGCTTGCTCGTCTCCAGGGACATTACAAAAACATCATTCTAAATTTACAATAAAAATTAATATTAAATAATTTTACATCAAAATTTAGAAACTCGATTACATTAGGGGAATGAGATGAGAAAAGAATGTACATTAAGAAGAAGAGAGAAGGCAGGACACGCAGGCCCTATTTAAAATATTACAGCATCATACCCAAATAATTTAAAACATTCACCCTTAGGTCTAAGCTCATGTACCGCGACCATGCAATATACAAACAAGTACAAAGCATACATTTCAAAAACAATCAATTTTTGAATTGGGTGGGTTAATTAATTATTACCCTCTTAAATGTGCAGAATGTACATTGGCTTTATAGGTTATTAAAACTGCAGATTAGTTCCCTTCAGGAAAAAAAATACAGAATGGGGAAAACATACCTTCGCCGCGGCGAAGTTTTATCTTCGCCGCGGCGAGGATTACAGTATGCATTTCGCTCTGGCATACTTCGCCGCGGCGAAGGTTTTATCTTCGCCGCGGCCAGGATTTAAATTAGGTCTAGCCGCCACAGATTTCGCCGGGCGAAGGTTTTATCCGCCGCGGCGAAACGTCCAGAGGCGTCTCATCGCCGGGCGAAGCTAAAGCTTCGCCGCGGGCGAAACCTGGAATCCCCAATTCCACAGTTGCGTTTTGCAGTTTTGTGTATAAACACTAATCCAAATCAAATCAAACGCACACGCGTTCAACCAGGATATTAACCAACCAATATACATTCATCAACACATTTAAACCAGTTTATCATTTGAATCATTCATGCATAAACTGATTTTTCAGATTTTACAGATTTTTCAAAAAATGGTTTTTCATGGCAGATTCATCAAGGCAGCATGTTATCAACAAATACAGTATCAACCATTCAATAACTGTAAATCTAGTACCTAAGGCTCGATACCATGTAGGAAACGACCGGTTGGCGAGCGGAAAACAAAAATTTACAACTACGGATCGTTCCTTAGAACCAAAATCAGGGCATAGATTACAGTTTATGCATAATATGAATCTGCAGAAAAATAAATCCAAAGGTTTAGATTTATACCCACGTTTGGAGGCTCCACCAATGTTGTCTCTGAATGTGTTTGCTACCGATCCAAGTGTGGATCGAAACCAAGAAGTCCACACGAAGACAACCACAAGAACCAAGGAGGGATTTGCTAGATCTCCTTGGCCTTAAGAAATCAAGAAGAAGATCAGTATTTGATTTTTTCAATCAAACAGTGAGATTGGCGTGAGAGAGTGTATAAGGGGCTGCTGTGTTTTCTTTTTAAAATAAGAATGAATCACACACTATTTTTTATAGGCAAACCAAGTGCCCTATTCCACATGGAATGGGCTTGGGCTCCAACCCAACACACCCATGTTGCCAAAACACTCCCAATTTGTATTTAATTATTCATCATATCTTAATTAAAATCAATTAATATTTAATTAACATTAAAAATGAATGATGATAATTAAATATGTGCGAACACACATTTAACCGTAATTTCACTTATTTAATTTTTAACAAATAAATATAGGCTACGACCTCAGCAAATTAATTGCACTGTGAAATTAAAAATACCCTTTGGCCTAAAAAGACGAAAAACGCCCTTTTCTTCGGCTCTTAAATTATCTTCTATGTGTGTGACCCATAGGCTCCTCATCATACGGTAGTGTATAGTATCGCGATTAAACCAAATAATCGTCTCACTAATACACAGACCAAGATTGGCCCTAGCAGGCATCATGGCCACCGATAGATTCGGATTCAGCAAAGTAGCTACCTTTCAACGATATGGTGTACGTACAATACGATCCTTTCATCATACGTTATCTCGACGAGACGAAGGCATAGAAATAGTGTCAACCTTCGGTTACTCTCGATATATATATTCAGTTTCGGACCAATGACCCGTATTATAATCTGGATAGAGCAACAAATCAATCCCCTGTGGCCACAGTTTTAGTGTCATGCCATATACTGAATTGCGCCGTGAGATAACTTCTCCCGTACCCGGGAGTGATGAATCCTTGTCAATCCCACCATAGTCTTGATACATTCTTGATATAGCAATCACCACACGTACTGACAGCTCTGAATAGAATGCGTAGATGTGTCAAACTGTACCAGTCGGTGCACAGGCACTCGGTGACCTCAGTCTAAGGATCACATGCACCACCATTCGTTAGAGGATTTGTTCCATAGACACTGGGGTTACCATACATATGGAATCCTCTGGTGGGTCAGTCCAGTGAACTGCTGCGGTTATATCCGCCTACAACAAGCACCCATGTGTTGCACCAGGTTGTCACCAAACACCTTGACAAGTGAGTCAGTCACTGCCTTTCGACAGGGGCGTTCAACACTATGATAGCCTTACCGTATTATCTGTGCCCTTATTTCAGAATAATACTAGGTACGACGTTTCTAGAATGGCCACCATATGTGCTCATAGGGTTCTCAATATCAAGATTTGAAACACTTGATACCTCGTCACGGTTCTACCATTCTAAGGACATATATCAATAATATGCAATAATAATAATGATTACGCGATATAGAAATGCCTTATTATTGATTAATGAACATTATTACAAAGAGTCAATTCCACAATATGATTGGCTCTAGGGCATCTACTTAACAATCTCCCACTTGCACTATAGCCAATCATTCATGTATTTAATACCAAATGATTTCAAGTGCCTTTCATGCTTCTGCAGCACAGAGGCTTTGTAAGTGGATCTGCGAGATTGTCGTCAGTATGCACTTTACTAATCTGCAGTCTTTCCTTCAACATCTCTATGATGAGATGGAATCGTCTGAGTATGTGTCTGGACTTTGATGAGACCGTGGTTCCCTAGCTGAGCAATTGCTCCATGTTGTCACAATAGATGTCTATAGGATCAACAATCGTAGAAACCACACCAAGTTCAATGACGAACTTCTTAATCCAGACTGCTCCTGGCCGCATCTGACAATGCAATATACTCAGCCTCCATTGTAGAGCCGATACAGTGCTTTGCTTGGAGCTCTTCAGCTCACTGCACGCCATTGAGACAAAATACAAACCCTGTTGCGATCGATAATCGTTTGTCCGTTGGAAACAGCATCACTGTATCTTACAGTGAGCTATCTTCCCTCCTATAAACCAAGAACATATCCTTAGTCCTCTTCAAGTACTTAAGATATTCTTGACAGCCATCCAGTGACGCTCACCTGGATCCGATGATATCTACTACAAGTGCTCAAAGCACATGAGACATCAATCCAGTACACAGCATGGCATACATGATGGATCCAATTGCGATGCATATGGATCCTCTTCATCCTATCTCTCTCACTTGTGTTTTAGGACACAATTCCTTAGAGAGATAAACACCATGTGACATCGGAAGAAATCCTTTCTTGGAGTCTGCCATACTGAATCGTTTCAGTACTTGTCAATATAGCACTCTGACTTAGGCCAAGCAACCTACGCGATATCCGATAGATCTTTATACCAAGGATGAGGCTGCTTCCCCTAAGTCTTTCATGGAGAAGCACTTGGATAACAAGTCTTTACCGACTGCAAGTTCGGTATATCATTCCGATCAGAAGTATGTCATCGACATACAACACTAGGAATGCTACTGCCGTCCCCATCACTTCTTGTAAACACAGGGCTCATCTTCGTTTGATAAAACCGAATTCTTTTACGGCCTCATCAAAACGAATGTTCAGCTCCTTGAAGCTTGCTTGAGTCCATAAATGGATCTCTCGAACTGCATACCTTATTAGCTGACTATCAAGAACGAAAACCATCAGGTGGTGTCATTAAACATCCTCCTCAAAGTTTCCGTTCAGGAAAGCAGTTTGACATCCTTTGCCAAATTCATAGTCATGATATGAAGCAATTGCAAGCATAATCGGATGGATTAATCATGGCAACCGGCGAAAAGGTTTCTTCATAGTCAATGCCATGAATTTGTTTGAAACCTTTGGCAAACAGCCGTGCTTTAAGTATGCACGTTGCCATCCATGTCAGTCTTCTTCTTGAAGACCCATTACACCCTATAGGTTTTACCCCTTCAGGTGGTTCCACCAGAGACCACACTTGGTTCTGGGTACATGGAGTCCATCTAGATTTCATGGCTTCAAGCCATTTAATGGAATCTGGATCCGATATAGCGTCTTCGTAGGTTCTGGGTTCATCGTCTGATAGACTAGTACGTCACCATGTTGAGTCACGAGATAACACGTATCTCTCGGGCTCATGGCGTACTCTCCCAGATCTACGTAGCTCCGTGCTACCTGAGGTGGTTCTCTTTGATCCACAATTTGTGGAGTAACTCCATGATGCTCAACCACTCTTGTGGCACATCATCCGTCCTTCGTCTAGTAATCTTGTGGTTCTAGAACTTCATCAAGTTCTTTTTTCTCCACTAGTACTCTTAGAAAATGTTCCTTTTCTAGGAAGACACCAGATCGAGCAACAAAAATTTTGCGCTCTTCTGGGTGTAGAAATGTATCCTTTGGTCTCCTTGGATACCCCCAATATACATTTACAGGATTTGGGCCCAGCTTGTTCGAAGTCAATTTCTTAACATAAGCTTCGCAACCCCAAATCCTTAGATAAGAAGTTGGGCTTTCGCCCATCAATATAGTCATATGGAGTCTTATCTACAGACTTGACGGCACACGGTTTAAAACGTGAGTCGCAGTCTCTAGGGCATAACCCCAGAACGATGCAGGTAAATCACTAAAATTCATAGGACCTAACCATGTCAAGTAAGGTCCTATTCCTCCTTCTGACACTCCATTGTGTTGGGGTGTATAAGGAGGGGGTGAGTGTGATACTATCCCACATTCCCAGGTACTCAGAAAACCCCGAGCTAAGTATTCACCTCCTCGATCCGACCCGAAGAGCTTAATACTTTGCCCAAAAATTCTGTACTTCATCCTGAATTCCTTGAATTTTCAAAGGCTTCAGATTTGTCTCATAAGGTAGACATTAACCAATCTACTGAAATCACAGTAAATGTGATGAAGTATGAATATCACCTCTGGCTTCAACTGTTAGTGGACCACATACATCACTATGGATGATGCCTAACAGTTCAGTAGCCTTCACTTTGTCCTGTGAAAGGAGACTTGGTCATCTTGCCTAAAAGGCATGACTCGCATACCTCAAATGACTGAAAGTCAAAAGGGGCCAAAACTCCATCCCTTTGAAGTTTTGCAATGCGAGTCTATTAACATGAACAATCACAATGCCAGAGAATGTTGGTTTTGTCGCTATGTTTAGCTTCTTGGTTTCAATATTGAGAATATCTTTCTTGTTTAAACAAGAACATATAATCCATTATATAACCTTGCAATTCCAAATAGAATACCATTCAAACTAAAGGACAACAATCATTAGATATCTCAAAATGATACCCCATATTATCCAAAACGGATACTGAAATAAATTTCTAGAATAGAAGGTACGTGATAACAGTTATGTAGTTCCAACAATAAGCCCGTAGGCAAAGATAAAAAAATAAGTCCTACAGCTAATGCAGCCACTGTGCTCCATTTCCAACTCGTAGGTCCACCTCTCCCTGGCGAGCACTCTACTCTGCCTTGACTGCACATCAGTAAATGTGAGTACCACACACTGTGTCCATGACCCAAGATGTTGAGGGAGAGAAGTTAATCTCAATCATGAAAGTACTGAGGTCGTAGCCTTGACTTCTTCTTACTTGCGAGGAAAGCCTTGCAGTGTTTCCTCCAGTGGCCAGGCTTGCCACAAAAGAAGCAGACTACCTTGCCCTTTCTATGCCACTTCAGGCCCAAGAGCAACCTGTCCTTTGGGTTAGGCTTGGGTTTGGCCTTGCCTTACCTTGCGTTACCCTTGCTTTACTGGCAGCAACCAGTAAAACAGGCTTGGACTTTTTCAAGTCCTGCTCTGCAGTCCTCAGCATGTTCAGAAGTTCTGACAGGGTTTTCTCCATCGTGTTCATATTGAAATTCTATGAACGGAGCATATGAGTCAGGCAAGGATTGCAGAATTAAATCCATTTGTAATTCTGCATCCAAGCCACATCCCAAAGTCTCAACCTCTCAAGTGTGCGTCATCTTGAGCACATGAGGACCAAATTGGCACCCTCAGTCAGACGACTCCCAAAAAAGTGCTTTCGACACCTTGTACCTCTCATGTCGAGCATTGTTCATAAAGTCCTTGAGGTGTAGAATTATGGAAGAAGCATCCATATTCAGCTGCTTTTGCAGCATAGTGTCATCGATGCTAACATCAAGCATTGTACGCTATCAGCATCATCAGGAACTTTTGATAAGTATCCTTAAATTCCTGAGTGGCATAGGATCAGGCTCAGCAATGTATGGCTTTTCAAGGATATACAATTTCTTTTCTGACTTAAGTTAATCCGAAGATTACGATACGTCTGAGAAATTGGATCCATCCAACCTGTTTTCTTTTCGTTATCGGTCGCAGGTTCATATACTCATTTTCGGTGAATCTACAATTGCAGAAAAGATAAAGTTATTATAAGGTCATTATTATTAATATGGTCTTTTATTAAACGATGCTCCCACTATTTTACTCAAGCCATAGCCCTCACTATTAACTCGGGAAAGCCCGTTGGCTTTCCTAGGGACCGAGATCCCATCCTGCCATTTCAAACCTTCGCTTTGGCGAACAAGCCAAAATGGGTTGATTAGGTAGGCCAACAAACTTAATCCACACCAATTGATAGCTCCCACTATCCTCAAATGTGAAAAAGCCAACAAGCCAATACACAATTCAATGGCTCCAACCATTGTCCTCAATGTGATTCTCAGTATCAGTAGAGTGGGACACTACAATGTCACCACGTACACATAATATGTGTACTGTCTACTATGCCTATGACGCGTTTATCAACCTTCGCTTTGCGAACAAGCAAAACGTCATTTTAAGTCGACCCATCACCATTAAGGAAAACTCCAATGAATTTTAACCTCCCACTGGTAGAAGTGTACCCTTCGCTTTGGCGAACAGGTTCGACGAACAGTGGTTTGATTAAAAACCTGGTGATGGAAGGCAGAGGGACTTAATATACTTAGTTGAGGGGTTTGGTATTTAAGTCTCATCAGATATATTATCTTTGTTAGAATGACATTGTTTGGCATGTTATTCAACATTCAACCTTAGCATGCATTCTAAACAAAATATTAAACGTGCCGGTACATGGCCTAACTAAAACCGATCTCCTCGAGCCTAGAGGGATCGGTGGGTCACCTAGGGATCCTGTAACAAATATCTTGAGTCTTCAAGTATGGTTGCCTCGTCCTTCGCTCCGTCTCCAGGTACATTACAAAAACATCATTCTAAATTTACAATAAAATTAATATTAAAATAATTTACATCAACAAATTTAGAAACCTCGATTTACATCGAGGGGAATGAGATGAGAAAAGAATGTACAGAAGAAGAGAGGGGCAGGACCCGCAGGCCCTATTTAAAATATTACAGCCATACATACCCAAAATAATTTAAAACATTCACCCTTAGGTCTAAGGCTCAGTACCGCGCACCATGCAATATACAAACAAGTACAAAGCATACATTTCAAAAACAATCAATTTTTGAATTGGGTGGGTTAATTAATTAATTACCCTCTTAAATGTGCAGAATGTACATTGGTTTATAGGTTATTAAACTGCAGATTAGTCCCTTTCAGGAAAAAAAATACAGAATGGGAAAACTACATCCTTCGCCGCGGCGAAGGTTTTATATTCGCCGCGGCGAGGATTTACAGTATGCATTCGCTCTGGCATACTTCGCGCGGCGAAGGTTTTATCTTCGCCGCGGCCAGGATTTAAATTAGGTCTAGCCGCACAGATTTCGCCGCGCGAAGGTTTATCTTTCGGCGCGGCGAAACTGTCCAGAGCTCCTCGCCGCGGCGAGTAAAGCTTCGCGCGGCGAAACCTGGAAATCCCCAATTCCTACAGTTCGCGTTTTTGCAGGTTTTGTGTATAAACACTAATCCAAATCAAATCAAACGCACACGCGTTCAACCAGGATATTAACCAACCAATATACATTCATCAACACATTTTAAACCAGTTATCATTTGAATCATTCATGCATAAACTGATTTTTCAGATTTTACAGATTTTCAAAAACTGGGTTTTTATGGCAGATTCATCAAGGCAGCATGTTATCAAAAAAATACATGTATCAACCATTCAATAACTGTAATCTAGTACCCTAAGGCTCTGATACCAATGTTAGGAAACGACCCGGTTGCGCAGCGGAAAACAAAAAATTTTACAACTACGGATCGTTCCTTGAACCCAAAATCAGGGCATAGATTTACGTTTATGCATAAATGAATCTGCAGAAAAATAAATCCAAAGGTTTAGATTTATACCCACGTTTGGAGGCTCCACCAATGTTGTCTTGAATGTGTTGCTACCGATCCAAGTGTAGGATCGAACCAAGAAGTCCACACGAAGACAACCACCAAGAAAAGGAGGGATTTGCTAGATCCTCCTTGGCCTTAGAAATCAAGAAGAAGATCAGTATTTGATTTTTTCAATCAAACAGTGAGATTGGCGTGAGAGAGTGTATAAGGGGCTGCTGTGTTTCTTTTTAAAATAAAGAATGAATCACACACTATTCTTTTTATAGGCAAACCAAGTTGCCCTATTCCCCATGGAATGGGCTTGGGCTCCAACCCAAACAACCCATGTTGCCAAACACTCCCAATTTGATATTTTAATTAATTCATCATTATCTAATTAAAATCAATTAATATTTAATTAACATTAACAATAATGATGATTTAATTAAATATGTGCGAACACACATTTAAACGTAATTTCACTTATTTAATTTTTTAACAAATTAAATAATAGGCTACGACCTCAGCAAATTTAATTGCACTGTGAAATTACTAAAATACCCTTTTGCCTAAAAAGACGAAAACGCCCTTCTTTCTTCTTGGCTCTTAAATTATCTTCTATGTGTGTGACCCATAGGCTCCTCATCATACCGGTAGTGTATAGTATCGCGATTAACACCAATAATGTCTCACTAATACACAGACCAGATTGGCCCCTAGCAAGGGATCATGGCCACCGATAGATTCGGATTCAGCAAAGTAGCTACCTTTCAACGATATGGTTACCGTACAATACGATCCTTCATCATACGTTATCTCGACGAGACGAAGGCTAGAAATAGTGTCAACCTTCGGGTACTCTGATATTATATATTCAGTTTCTGGACCAATGACCCGTATTATAATCTGGATAGAGCAACAACTCAATCCCATGTGGGGCCACAGTTTAGTGTCATTGCCATTTACTGAATTGCGCCGTGAGATAACTTCTCCGTACCCGGGAGTGATGAATCCTTGTCAATCCACCATAGTCTTGATACACTTTGATATAGCCAATCACCACCGTACTGACAGCTCTGAATAGAACTGCGTTAGGCTAGTGTCAAACTGTACCGTCGGTGCACAAGGCACTCCGGTGAACCAAGTCTAAGGATCACATGCACCACCATTCGTTAGAGGATTTGTTCCATAGACACTGGGGTACCATCCATGGAATCTCTGGTGGGTCAGTCCAGTGAACTTGCTGCGGTATATCCGCCTACAACAAGCACCCATGTGTTGCACCAGGGTGTCACCAAACAACTTGACAAGTGAGATCAGTCACTGCCTTTCGACAGGGTCGTTCAACACTATGATAGCCTTACCGTATATCTGTGCCTTATTTCAGAATAATACTAGGGCTACGGACGTTTCTAGAATGGCCACCATATGTGCTCATAGGTTCTCACTATCAAGATTTGAAAACACTTGATACCCTCGTCACGGTTTCTACCATTCTAAGGACATATATCAATACATATTGCAATAATAATAATGATTACGCGATATAGAATAAAATGCCTTTTATTATTGATTAATGAACATTATTACAAAGAGTCAATTCCACAATAATTGATTGGCTCTAGGGCATCTACTCTAACACATGTCATGACCGAAAGTGCAAGTGGCAGATTTATTGTAGAAGGTCGGCAGAGTCGAAAAAATTTATGCTTAGCACTATACCCGTGAGCACACTTGGTTGGGACATATTTCAGGTGAGCATCGATAAACATCCGCTAATGTTATGGACAACTTGTCAAAAGGTGGTCGTTGAAGGGAAAGGTCCATCTCCTAAAGACATTCAGAGACTTGTGCGCCACAAGTTGGGTGGTTGTTAGTTACTGGAAATGCGGGAAAGGGAGAACACACAGACACAAGATTTGTTAGGGGCATGCCGAGCACGGGTACGCAGTATTAGAAGCGTACCGTTATAT
The DNA here is from genome assembly GCF_008641045.1 of Pistacia vera. Classification (NCBI taxonomy): domain Eukaryota; kingdom Viridiplantae; phylum Streptophyta; class Magnoliopsida; order Sapindales; family Anacardiaceae; genus Pistacia; species Pistacia vera. The sequence continues at coordinate 639,010 of NW_022196013.1, forward strand.
GCTGAGTGTGACAAACAAGGTAGCAAGATGGCTTGAAGTGGGAGGAAGGATATGATGTTAAATATTTTTTGTTGCTTACGGTTCTGTCTAAGGGGTTTTGAAACATAAGAAAGGTGTTGGTTATTGATGGTTGCTTTCTGGAGAGAAGTATGGAGGTACGTTGTTGGTGGCCATGCACAGGACAGCGAGAATCACACATATCCTGTTGCATGGTGTGTGGTTGACTTTGAGAATGACGTGCGTGGATTGGTTTTTTTCAGCAGTTACGTACATAGTGCCTGACACAGACGAGTTGTGATAATATCCGATAGGCACAACTCTCTAAAAAGAAGGGGATTGCGCACTATTTACCGTCAAGCACATCACAGATTCTGTATGAGGCACCTTGGTGAGAACATTAAAACAACAGTTTAAGTGTGTGGCCTCCTTCAGACATACTACATGGCAGCAAAAGCTATAGGTTGATGCGTTCGGGAGCAGTTCCAGCAAATCTGAATCAAGATGACAGAGTTGCTAAGTTCTTGAGCATGATATTAGTTTCGAGTGATGGAGTAGAGCTTACTTTCTGGAAGAAGATTTGAGTCATGACACGAACATAGCCGAGTCCATAAATTCGAAGTTGTTAAAGAAAGAGAGTTTCCAATAGGTGCACTTTTTGATGCAATCCAAAGGAACACTGTCATGGTGGTTCCATGAGCGTCGTACGGAGTCAGATAATTTTACACAACCCTTGTTCCGTTAGCTGAAAAAAATATGCGAGAACGTATAGAACTGTCAAATGCACGTTTGCCTATCCTTTAGTGCTCAAGAGTTCACTGTGTGCGGCTATGGTCCGAATGCTCTGTTAACCTTGTAGAAAAACTTGCAGCTGTAAAGTGTTTGACATTCAACGTTTACCTTGTCCTCATGCACTAGCAGCACTGAAACACCAACGGAAGCTGGATTTTGGTTCAAGAATTACATGGAACTTTGCTCCCCTCTCTTATATGACAGATCACTACATGCTAGTTATCAGAAACGATATATCTGGTGCCTCCAGAAGAGGAGTGGTAGTGTCACCAGAGGTGGCTAACATTATCATCCACCCGCCATTCAAGAAGACAGCAAAGGGAGAGAAAAGAGTTAAGCGTGTTCCATCAGCCTTTGAGGTTCGCGGAAGAGAATAAATGCTCAATTTGCAAGCAACCTGACCACAAGAGAAGCAGTTGCCAAAAGCACATCACATGCACACCAGAAAATTAGGTTCGAAGAAGGATGAAATTCAGGGAGTTGCCAAGGCCAACCGTTGAGGGATAGGGGATGTGATGGTCGTGTCGGGGAGGTCTAATGGTGCTGGAATCAGGCTAGATTTTTGGCTCGGTCAGGATCTCTTCTGGGGGTTATTGAGAGAAATATAAGATGTGAGGATTATTTTAAGAGAAAAGTAAAGTATTAATTTAAGGGTGAGAAATTACAGATTTATGAAACCAGGGGTGGGAAAATGTCGTTTACTCTTAAAACATTTAGTGAAAGAGCAGGTGGGACACCATAAAACCCCAAACAACTTGAACCACATTTATTGAAACTGTCCACTTACTGGTTTCTGGTAGGGGCGGTCTCGAATTCTAAAAACTTCATGTCCATACCTCTAAGCATAGAATTGCCAACATCAATTTCAATGATTCTAACAATTTGCTGTTAAAGTTTGTGTTCTTCTTTGCACTTGCTCGAAACGGGCTGTCCATCGAATATGCAATTTTTGAAAACAGGAAAACAATTTCATTATTTGCATTGGGGGTTTAAATCCACAGAACTGCATTTGCAATCTTGAGAAATTGGAAGCTATGCAAGTGTCTATGAGGAAACTCAAATCTCGATGTTGTGTGAGTAAACCACGGCTAAGTCCCCAAAGGTAAGTGTTGTATCCTAAGGGTTTTTCTTTCTTTTTCTACAAACCCATCTGCTATCATGAAAGGAAGAGGCTAAGAAATTTACTATTTTACTGGTGTTCTGTTGAGCAGCTTATGCAAGTAATTTATCAAAACAAATACAAATTAATTCCAGCAAAAAAGATGATCTAATACATGAACGATAGAATGAATTAATTGTAAAGTGCAGATTGGCAATCCAAATATATTCTCTTCAAGTATCAAGAAATATAAAAACAGGGTAATATGATGGATTAAAAAGAAAAGGCTAACACCTGTGTTTCTATTCTCAATCCACCAGAATTCGATCTTCTTCCTTCTTGAGCCAAAGTGAACGAGCTGACTAATTGTAGTAGAAACTAAAGAAGCATCAAAAGCAACACAATCAACCAATCTTTTAGCATTCTTCTTGACCCATATATCAGGTATCCATACGTGTCCAGCCACTTCAATTCTAGTCTCTTCAATCTCTCACGTCCATTATCTTCTGATAAATCCCCATCAAGATACTACTTTCTCCTTGTTCTTAACTCCAACTATTGCAGGGAACACATATCTGTAATGCCGAAACTTGAGCTTGAGCTTCAGATTCTTCATGCACTGAGGTTGTGCGTGGATGGAATATTGATGAGTTTTGTTGGATTCTGATGCAAGTGGAGGGAAGAATCACCAGGATGCTGAGTCATTTTGGTGCGTTGTTTATTCATATGAAAGAAAGTAAGTAAATTGAAGGAAAAGAGAGGAGATGGAGGGAGGGAGGGGGATTGTGTGGCGGGAATGAAAAAGGGGGGGAGTCACACCAAGTGTTTGTTTGTATGGTTCGTGACAAGTTTACGTGTCTTTTCCTTTGTGGTTTATTCTTCTTTCATTTTACAAAATTACCAATTAGTCCACCCTATCTTAACTTTGAAACAAAAATTTATATGCAGGGACGACTGAATTACCTATTTTGTCCTTACGTGAATTAACTCTTTTGGTTTTTGGGTGTTCCTTCAAATTATTGATTAAGCATATAAATCAAACTAATTGATAGGGGTTTTAATCAATTGGACTATATATATATATATATATATATATATAATATAGAGTAAAATCTCTCTATAGTCATAATATTGGGACCAATTAAATTTATACTATAAGGAGGTTATAATTAATAGAGGTGTAGCTACAAAAATTATTGTTTTAATTTCTTATTTTATAATTAATGTTTAGTAGTATTATGATTTCAATTCTTTGTTTAGTAGCATTAGGATAGTACGGAAATGAATATCAAAGAGTCATTATAAAATTGAATGATTAGATTTGACAACTTACTATACTAATCAAATGGATATTTAATGTCTTCCAGTTATCCAAATGAGCAACAAATCGTGTATATTTTAACTGAAGAAGAAATTATAGAAATTAGACAAGAAGGGAAGAAGATAATCTGAGGGATGATAGTACGGAAATACACAATTTCATGGCAAGAAGCTCTAAAATATTTGAGAGCTAAAAATATCTAGCTTCAACAAGAAGGTAACTACGCTGATGGCTTATTAGTACCCTCACGATAAAAGATGTGGTAACAACTCCAAAGCATAAATCATTGTCCTAAACAACTTTAGATAATTATTTATTTCACCTAACTTTTAATATAACAAAATATATTTTTGCAATATATTATAATATTACTATATAGGGCAAGTTCCTTAAGACGAGACCTAGAAAAATTATAGCTTATCACAATGTAAAATTTATTCTTATTTATAACTGGCCCAAGTAAAGACCATAATTTATTATGACTACATGAAGGTTATTGTTATATAGAGTATCAATATAGAGATGTCCTATTGTATAAAGGAATATACATAGGTTTAGCCATGTGACACATTTTGGAAGCCTACAATTGCTCATTTTGACACATTGGATTGACAAGCCAATCAAATTGCTCTATCTTGACACGTTGAGTTGGTATTTATTGTTCCATCCATAATAATAATAATATATTATATATTTATTATAATAAATATAATAATAATAATTATATTATTTTAATTATATAAACATTACATAATTAAAATATTAAATGATTATTAATAATTATGTTCTATTATAAACATTAGTAATTTACTAATTTAACAATACGTATTAAATGATTAGAATTTTATTAATCATAACATACATTATAAATTTTAGTATGATTACTTATTAATTAATTATATAACTTCATTATAAACAATATTACAATACTTAATTAAATGTAACAATTTAATTAATTATTATTACATTATAATTAAATAGTATATTACTAATTAATTATAACATTACACAATTAAATGATTACTTAATTAATTATGACATTATATTATAACATTAAACATAAGTAATATAAATTATTAGAAATTTAATTGATTATAACATTACATTATTGTAAATAACTACTTAAATAATTATAAGTATTTATAACATTACATTATGTTAAATAACTACTTAAATAATTATAAGTATTTATAACATTACATTATAGTATGATCAGTTAATTAATATAACATTACATTATAATTTTGAATTGTGATGAATAATTGTTTGTGTTTGGTTTTGATTGACGAATTTTATGTGAATGTGATGATTGATTGAATTCAAGTGTTGCCTAGAGAATACAGGTTATGAGTTACATTGGACACAATGAATGAATAATCAAAATTTGTTAGGGGTGTATTGTAAACTTTTAAAGTATTTTTGTCATTTTTAAACTAATAGGGGGTAATTGATTTTTCACAGGGTACCCGGGAAAGGAACCGGAACCTGCATTTTGTTTCCGGTTCCTGAATTGAAGAAAATGCACTGTGCGGTTCGGTTCCGATTCCTGTTTTGGGAAAATACACTAGCGGTTCCGGGTTCGGTTCCTCCGAAAAATGCAGGGTACCGGAACCGCTCACCCTACTCATGTCATGTCTCTTAAATTACAACCCACCACAATCTTAACTAGTTATTTTTTTAAAATTTGATTTTCATCATTTGAAAAAAATCCTAAATTTTTATAATTTAAGAATTAAAACATGAGGGACCAATAAAATTGTGCATAATTAGGGAGCTAAAGTGCGAGCCCTCTTCTTATCTCTTATTGGGACTGTCTCATTTACAAGTTAGAAAAGCTTTCCTAAGTTTTATATATATATAACAATTTTTAATAAAGACGTCCTTATGTTTAGTTGTAAAAGACCATGTTTGATGTCAATAGATTTCATCTGCAAATTGACATATGATGTGACATGTGCTTCATGGATAATGAATCTAATGGTAGAGGTGTGCAAAACCGGATATCCAATCCAGTTTTGCACTATTTTGATCCGATCCAGAAATTCAGATCAAGATAAATCCTGATTCAAATACGATCTGGATTACATGTGATTTGGTTTTGATCCAATCTAAATTTTTGGATCAAAAAACCTAATATTTGGATTGCATTCAAATTTCAATCCAAGCATGATTAAAATTAAATAATTCTGCATTCTTTTATATAACTTTCATCCATTATATAATCCAATTACATTGAATTAAACTAAGATATTATCAGAATATTTTTGGGAATAATATTCAGTATCCAACTTAGCACAAACTTGATTACACAAATTTAATAAAACGACAAATGAAGCCAAAGAACTTAATACATGTTTAATCAAAGCAACCGATCTGGATTTTCGAATATTCCATTATTTCGATCCCGTATCCGATTCGGATTTTCATATATCTGGTTTTTTCGGATTAGATCGGATACCAGATATGGATCGGATACCAAATACAGATCAGGTCGAATACCAGATACAGATTGGATACCGAATTATTTTGCGCACCCCTATCTAATGGCATTCAAGCATGGTTCTTGCAAAATTTATGTGAGGATGTCCTCACTAGAGAATTACTCATATAAATATTATAATCTTTAATACAAGAAAATTTGACTGGAATTTGATTCTTTAAAATTTATAGGAAGTAATGAATAGTTAATTGGAAATAGTAAACGTTATTTAGATTAAAAAATAATAATAAAATAAAGAGTAACTTATATTGAATCCTCTAGAGTTTTGGAGAAACATTAGAACCCATATATATTTAAAAAGATTAGTGTTACATGTCCACACTAAAATTAGTTAATATATACAAACTGATGTGAGACAACTCTTTTATTGATACATCATTCATCTATATTTATTTAGTATTTATTGAGTTTACTATTTATATGCATCAATCCATCCTTTTAATGACACATCCGTTTGTATATCTAGTATTGTTCATTTTAAAAATAGTTTAAGAAATCCCTTGTTGCTTTTCTTTATTAGTTGAATAAGTTATATTTATTAGTAGAATTTGATATAGTCATTTGTCAATGTCATATGGGCCAAAAATCGTACTAGACTTTGTTAAGTCCAATAACGAAATAAATGATTCATGACCCAATTCCTTAGCCCAATTCTGGTCAGGCCTATACTTAAATCCATCTTATGGATTGACTATCCAATGGGATGACCCATTTGGTAGGAAGATCCATTCTATGGCCTGGCCCATTATACGATCTGGTCGCACCATGAGTCAACCCTTTCCATAACTTGGAACTACTTACAAGTTGGATCAATCTACAATAAGGGTCATCCTATGAATTGGGCCAACTTACACTTTGGGCCACTCCATGAGTTAGGCCTTTCAACAAGTTAAGTTAACTTGGGCTTCAACCCATTAGCCCATATTTGTTCCACAATAGGACTCAGAGTTCCACTTATTTCTTAGTTCATCTAAGATTTCTAATCTTACATGAACTAGTATTTCTACTTCTACATAGATTAGCATTATGAGTTTCCTTTTTACTCAAACTTTTATTGTGAGAACACCTAGTTTTACAAGGACTCAAGCTTCCTTGGTTCACTATATAAGTAGGGATCAAGCCTCTCATTATTCATTCACATACAACCCCTCTCTTTAGCTCCTAAATTATTGCTCTCAAGAATTGAAGCCTTTCTCTGCCGTAAAGCTTAGTTTCGACTAACTTTACTTTCTATAGTCGCTGTACAACCACACCTTGGCCACTCTACTTCGATAGTCTCGCCTTAGCCAAACACTCCCAGTAAACTCTTTCCCGCGCTCTTAGCCTTACGTAAATATTCCGTTCAATCGTGCTGACTTGAGCATTAGAGTGCCTATGACAGACACCACATGATGATCTCCGAGCTTTCGCGTTCACTTTCTTTGTCCCTGTGGTCTACGAGATTGTCAGTGACTCGTCCTCACAGGATCATCCTTGTTCGAATCAACCATAGATTTTATTATCTACAGTCAATGATTACGAAAATTTTATATTCGAAATTGTTGGTGAAAATAAATTTTTTATTTCAAAGAGATACAATGATGAATAATGAAGATTGCACGAAAACTAAAAGGTTGAGACACGACTATCCCGCTTTCTTTAAAGAGATTCGAGTCCTCTACAATTAGCAAAACTTAAAAAACCGTTGTAGTAGAGAAACACTTTGACCCATTCCTCTAGGATACAATAGCCCAACAATCTTGTTGTTTGGTTGACAACAACTCTACACAAATTGCTCAACCCAGGCTCCTCCAAAAGGAACACCTTTCTCTAGCTAGTATCTCTCAATAGAATGGATGAACATAGAAAAATGTGTATGATGAATGAATATAAGAGACATTTATATACAACTCTTCACAACTCTTAAAATACTCCATCTTTTCATACTCATAACTCATCTTTTAATTCAATTAAAATCTCCATAACCACCTTCAATTCAATGAATTAACTCCCATCGTCTTTAATCTTCCAACCTTCCATCTTTAATCTTCCAACCTTCCATCTTTCATCTCCCAACCTTCCATGAATAATAAATATAGATAAAAAGAAAAAATGCAAGTTACAAGACTCCCCCACTCATTTTTTATTTTTAATTATGAATGAATGAGGATGATAACACATGCGAGAGAGCAAATACTAGTTAAAGAATGACTATTATGCTTAATGAAGGTGTGCTCTACATCGAACCTTCACTTAGTGAAACAATAATCTTTACTCCAGAGCCAGAGTATGCTCGGCATTGAACTTTGACTGCTTTAGGGAATAAAAATTTCTGTTCAAAACATAACATTCCAGGTGTTAAGTTTGAGCTTCCGAAGCCAACACGTTACGAGCTTGTGCTCTCCTGGTTTTCATAAGTGTTTTTTAGAACAAGCACAATTCTCATAGAAAGCGGCCCCAATTTCACACTCTTATAGGTGAAATTGTCAAGGATGCTCCAGTAATTCTTAACATCCCACTCATAAAAAGCTACAGATTTTCGTTAAGAGTTTGGTAACTCAACTCTCCGTCCATTACAGGAAATGCACTCACATCATAGGGATGGATGTTGAAGTAGAGAAAACAAAATAGTGCATTTTTTTTTTTACGTCCACCGTATAATTCGTTCTTCCATTTGAACCCAATTACAGGATCTCTAGTCTTTGGGTTGGGTGTCCTTATACGTGGATCATGATTCTATGTGCTTCAATCCCATCCCCCTCGATGTCTCCAAACCCTATCTCTTGCCAAGGCCTTGGTCAATGGATATGCAAGATTATCAAGAGATTTAATATACTATATGTGAATGATGCCATTAGTCAAGTAAGATCTTGTAATACTATGTTTTCTTCTTATGGTTCTAGATTTATCGTTGTAAAAATGGTTTCTTAATCTACCAATTGTAGCAGTGCTATCACAGCGTATTAAAACATATGAAACAATTTTGTCAAAAAATGGAATATCAAATAATAAGTCCTTCAGCCAGTTGGCTTTCTCACTTGCTGAAGCTAATGCAATTAGCTCAGCCTCCATAATAGAGTTAACAATTATAGTTTGCTTCTTTGATTTCCAATATATAGCACCACCACCCAAAACAAAAGCATAACCAGTAGTAGAGAAGGAATCACCTGATAAAGTGTTCCAATTGGCATCACAATAACCTTCAAGTACAGCAAGATACTCTTTACAAAACAAGCCATAATTTTTAGTACCAGATAAATATTTCATAATCCTTTTCATGGCACGCCAATGCTCTTTACCTGGCTTGCTAGTAAATTTGCTGAGCACTCCTACTGCATATGCATCATCACTTTCAACATAATTATATTTTTTTCAAAATTTTCTCAACATAACGCAATTAGTTGCATAACGCAAACTACCAATCGTACTAGCATACTCCTTTTGACTACAAATCTCATTCTCACTTTCAACAAGAAACAAATGAATACTAGAGTACAAAAAAGTTGCTACATGCTTGCAATCAACATAATTATATTTTTTCAAAATTTTCTCAACATAATGTGATTGATCAAGAAATATACCATCACTAGTTCTAGTGATTTTAATGCCTAAGATAAAATTTGTCTCATCCAAGTCTTTCATATCAAAATGACTTCCAAGCATTTTCTTTGTATCTTGAACATGATGCAAGTTAGAGCAAAAAATCAACATGTCATCAACATAAAGGCAAATAATCACATGTGAATTATTGACAGATTTATGATATATGAATTTGTCACACTCATTTGATTTAAAGCTATTAACAATCATGCAAGAATCAAGTTTTTCATGCCACATTTTGGGGGCCTGTTTTAAGCCATAAAGAGATTTATTTAGTTTGCACACTTTGTTTTCTTCTCTAGGCTCAATGAACCCCTCAGATTGGTCTATATAAATTTCTTCTTTCAATACTACATATAAAAAAGTAATTTTTACATCCATTTGATGAATACGTAAATCAAAAATTGCAGTTATAGCAATCAAAAGTCTAATGGATGTCACTAAAGTAACTGGAGAAAAAGTATCAAAGAAATCAAAATCTTCTTTTTGTGTAAAACCTTTTGCAACAAGTCTTGCTTTATACTTGTCCATGGTCCAATCTGGTTTCAGTTTTTTTCCTAAGAACACATTTGCTTCCAATTGTTTTACAACCTGGAGGTAAATCTACTAAATTCCAAGTTTTATTAGAAATTAGTGATTCCATCTCATCATTTACAACCTTTTTCCAAAGAACTTCATCATTAGAAGAAAGAGCCTCTTGTAAAGTTATAGGATTCTCAACACTAAAAACAAAATATTCAGGGCCAAAATCTTTTTCTATCCTACCTCTTTTACTTTTTCTTGGTTCAAAAATTATTTCCCAAAACAGAGGATTTAGAAACAATTTTTTTATTTTTACTTTCTAAGATAGAAGAAGAACAGGTAGGCCAATCCAAAATATTTTGTGAAATAATTTGACCCCCACTATTCTTAGACTTAAAAGGAAACTTATATTCATGAAAAATTGCATCATTAAATTCAAAAATCACATTTTTTTCAAAGTCAAGAAACCTATAGACTGTACTATTTTTAGCATAAACATAAGTGTAGCTCTAACACCCAGTCTAATTTTTCTAGAGTCAGGCACTCTAACATATGCCAAACAGCCGCAAACTCTCAAATATCCCAAATTTGGCTTATGAACTTTCCATAATTCATATAGAGTTAACTTAGTTTTCTTTTGCTGCACATGATTCAAGACATGACATGTAGTTAAAATAGCTTCACCATATAAATTTGTAGGTGTGCATGACTAAATTAACATGGCATTTAGTCAATTATATGAGAGTGCTATACTTTCTTTCAGCTACAACATTAAATGTAGATGAATAAGGAGGTGTAGTTTCATAGATAATTCCTAAAGATTGAACATACGAGGGACTGATTGAATGTTTTCTTATAAACTTCAAATTAGATTTAAATTTTCAGAATAGTCAAAAGGTAATAAAGTCATTTATTATTTTTATGTTGACTTCAGCAAACGACGTCTTAACAGGAGGGGTGTTTTTAACAGTTTTCAATAATCGATGTCTTGTTGCCAATCTCCTAAACCGGAGCATGAAACGATGCTGAGGAATTGTCGTTTTACCATTTCTAAATTTTTGTTTAAGTATTTAAAAAAATACACATAAAAGATGATATGCAGTTGCTGCAATGAGAATACATCGTTGGGAAGAACATTGTATTGTCAATGATCAATCAAACCATTCGCAAATCATGAAACAGTATAGTCTAGTCCTAAAATTCTTTGTCATTCCATTGATATGACACACGCAACCGCATCGTTTTATCGTCCATATTCTTAAAACAGCAAAATGAGACAAAGCGTCCGCCGCATAATTGAAATGACTTGAAGTTTACCGTCTTACAACCTAGTAGATGAGTTTACCTTTGATGATGAAACAATGAGTTTCAAGATTGTTGTAACCGCAAAACGACCCGTAGTTCCACGTCATATTGCTGGAATTCGATCATGTAGTTTTAATAAAAAAAAGATTATTATGCATAAAATATTCATTTTGCCAAACGTATGAGTTGTATGTGTACACAATAGTTATGAGTGTACACTAGTTACCAATCCTTTTATTTGGTTTGTTTCATCTATTGTGTGTGTGTATATCAATTCTTAGTGCACATTATTTGTCATACTTGTGTCTTGGCTTGTTTCATTTCGAGTGTGTGTGCATAACGGTCTATGCTTACACTCTCGCTTCAGATATTTTACAACCCAACACGAGTTGCATGTCTGATAAAGTGAAAAAGATATTGTTTATCTTTGTCTCTTGATATTTAAGACCTTTTACATGTGTCATAATATCCTTAAGTGGTCCTAGGAAATAAAGTTATCTTTTCCGATTTGTTTTGTGGTCCAAACTAAAAAGAAAGAATACTTTCCTTATTTGGACAAACATTAGTCAGCCCCTCATTGGCTGATGTGACACTATATTGTTGAGCGAAAAGATCGTCGCTCGGTGTGCCGAACGCCCTTGCTGTGCTCGAAAGCAAGGTTGTCGCCCCACACCAAAAGCGTGCACCCTAACTCTGCACACCACAATTCAAATGGGGATTTTAGGAGCACAACGCAACAGACCCCGACCCAAAATGCATAATATTTGATTTTTTACGATTTTCCAAAGTTTTAATCTTCGAAAAATCATTAAAAAAAATCCGCTCGTCCGAATCGCTCCTTTTTTTTTTGCGTTTCGTTCCTTGCATTTTTTCCCACCACCATGTAAAAAATCAGATCAAACGACAACCTTCGAAAAGATCGTTGCTCGATGTGTCGAACGCCCCTGCCGTGTGCGAAAGCAAGGTTATCTCTTGGTTTATATACCATGGGCATAAAGTGTAATTTTAAATTGTCTTGGGAAGTCCTCAAACAATTTAAAATTAATCTTGGAAAAGAACATTTATGTCAAGTCCTTGGTTTTATGGTTAATTCATAATTAGCCCAAATTTTAATCCTATTAAATATTCTAACTCTTTAGAATAAAACCAATGCACTTTTGTTCCCATGATTGAATCCGATTCAATAATAATATTTAATAAATCCTTATTACCCTTGGTTAGTGCTAGCTATCAACAGATAATCATTTCTCACCAATACATTAATAAAGATGAAACAGTTTAAATACAAACATCATTAATCTGATTAATGATATGTATTACTCTCTCTCCTTGAGCTTGTTTTTATGTATGACCATTTTGGTTCACTGTGATCTAGTGGTGGGTCCAATATCGGATTTTGATATGTTTCGTTATAACTCTTTATAATCGAAACTCCTATTGATTATGGTAGACGTCTGGCAATATTCCATAACCACTCAACCACAATGAAGTGTAAACTCCAATGAACCTTTTCTGATCATACATGTCGTGTAGTAAAATCCCTCTGTCATCTAATCCCGATTAAGAATCGTTCATGGTATGTCAAAACCTTTAACTTAATCTTTAATCGAATTGTCAATCAATACAATAGAACTCATCAACATGAAACTACTTTTCATCTGACATTCATTATACTCTGGATAGAGATTTCCCTTTTCCAATGTTTATTGACATTCGTATGAGAACTCGAGATTGGACTATTTTGAGTTAATGAATCCCATGTTGACATCACTTGTCCTCGCATATGAATAACATATGACCAAACCAACTTATTACACAAGACATGACTAGTCTCGTGCTTATACACCATATGAACCATATGCATCTTATGTTGATTCCAACCGTGATATCTTAGGTCTAAGGATCAGTGGTAAACTAGCACGATCCTACGATGCATCATTGACCACATCTATGTGATTCATCGTAATCGGTCGTATTCGATAAACAGTTCACTAACCATTTATCCATGCTAATGCCTTAGTGACATACCTCTTATAATCACCCACACTAATACCATCACATGATATTCAATAGAGACATTCAACATGCCTACTATGCAATGTTATTGCCCAGTTGACATTACTTGCGTAGGGAATTCTTTGATGATTTGATCTTCTGAAGATTCGGGTCATCCGGACATTTTACATGCAATATTAAATATCATATAAACGAAGCAGTAAATCAACATGTGAAATAAGAACACTTTCTTTTATTCATAATACATTTACAAGATATAATGTCCTGAAACCGACAACACGATTGATTCCTAGGGCATACACTAACATAAAGTACATACTGATGACAATCTAGCCGATCCATTGACGAAGCCTCTGTCGCAGTAGAAGCATGAAAAACACTTAAGGTCATTCGATATTAAATACATGAATGATTGTCTATAGTGCAAGTGGGAGATTATTAGAGTAGATGCCCTAGAGCCACTCAATTATTGTAAAATTGACTCTGTAATAAATGTTTATTTATCAATAAAAGGCATATTCTACTATATCACGTAAATCATATTATATGTATTGATATATGTCTTTAGGATGATAGAACCGTGACGAATGTATCAAGTGTTTCAAATCTTGATAGTGGGAACCCTATGATTACATATGTTGGTCATTCTAGAAACGTCTATAGCCTCAGTATTATTTTGACCAAGGACACAGATAATATGGTAAGACTATCATAGTGTTGAACGACCATGTCGAAAGGCAATGACTGATCTCACTTGTCAAGGTTGTTTGTCGACAACCTAGTGCAACGCATGGGTGCTTGCTAGAGGCAAGTTCACTAGACAGACCTACCAGAGGATTCCATATGGATGGTAACCCTAGTGTCTATGGAATAAATCCTCTAACGAATGGTGGTGCATGTGATCCTTAGACTTGAGATCATCGGAACGTCTTGTGCACCAATTGGTGTAGTTTGACACTAGCCCAACGTAGTTCTATTCAGAGCTATCAATACGGTAGTGATTGGCTACATTGAGAAGTGTATCGAGACTATGGTGGATTGACAAAAGATTCATCACTCCTAATTACGAGAGAAGTTATCTCACTGGGTAATTCAGTAAATGAATTTGACACTAAATTTATGGCCATAATGGGATTGAGTTGATGCTCAATCTAATTTAGTATTCCTACCATCGGTCTAGTAACTGAATACAAACATGTTGAGGATATCTGAGGTTGACACTATTTCTGTACCTCAGTCTCAATGAGATAACAATTGATGAAAGGATTTGATTGTATGGTAACCATACCATTGATAGGCTGCGGTTTCGCTGAATTCGAATCTATCGGGTGGCCATGATACCTTGCTAGGGGCCAATCTTGGTCTGTGTGTAATGTGACGATTAATTGCTGTTAATTGCTATACTACATATTGCTGATATGATGAGGAGTCTATGGGTCACATACTTAGAAGATAATTTAAGAATCAATTTGTGAGAAGGGTATTTTTGTCTTTTATGACGAAAGGGTATTTTGATAATTTCACAGTGCAATTAAATTTGCTAAGGTTGCATGTATTTAATTTTAATATTAAAATTAAATTAGTGAGATTATATTTAAATATATATCTCTGTATATATTTAAATGAATTATTATTATTAATTAAATATTATTATATTATTATATATTAATTGATTTTAATTATAATAATAATTAATTAATTAAAATACCATAAAGAGTGTGTTTGGTTGCAAGGGTAAACTAGGGTTGGAGCCCATAACTATTCTTAAGTGGAATAGGGTTTTAATTGTTGCCCTATATAAGTGCAACTTAAAATTAAAACAAGAAAAGAATTATTCATTCATTTAAAATCCTAGCCACCCTATCTCTTTCTCTCAGTTAAGAAGAAAACTTTTTCTTGTTTTTCTTTCTTAATTATTGAAGCCCTTAATTGTTCTAGCAAATAATCAAGAGTTCTGTGAATTATCTTTGTGTGAACTTCCGTGAGTGTGATCCTACTTTGGATCGATTGACGAAAAATCACGTGAACAGTAGATGGTGAACAGTACCATGAACAGTATTCCTATCCGAAATCAAAAATATATGAAGGACCCTCCAAACGTATGTAAGTATTCTAATCCTTGAATGAATTTACTTTATACATATTTTTTGTTTATAAATATGTAAACGGTATAATCCATATTCGGATCTAGGCAATAAAAGGTAATTGATTTACCGATTGAATTTTTGTTTTCCACTGCGTATGGTAGATCAATTATTTACACGTGTTTCAGTCGGGTTATCCTATTATGCACAGTAACCGGAGGCTCACGTGCTTCTACATAGAGAATGATGGTGTTTCCCCTGACAGTGGATGCCTTTACAGGTCTCCTCTCGATTTAGCTGCCTGAAGAGTATGTGGAGTCTGCATAGCCAGTATAGGCAGATTATACGTGATAAGGTGATTTGTCTGAGTGAAAAGATATTTTCGCCTGATGGGTCTCTTTTCTTTTTTGTATTTTTACATGTGTTGATCGCTAGTGTTCTTCGCTGTGCATCTTCGGTCCTGAGCTTGATGTTCGCTCTGAACAAAGGCGTATCCTGGACTCCTCTACTGATCCCGGGCTGGAGATTTTTACCGCACAACACATATATTTGATCTCAAAATCCCATATTGAAAGTCTGTTGCTATCACCCACAAGTCAACATACGAACATAAATGCGAAGAAATTTAACCACTAACACAAGCATCTGAGCCCCTTATTTTCTTGTTGGAGAGTGGCAATAATAAAAATACAAGGAACTCATTTTGAAACAAAGTGACTCTATATCTGGAGAGCTCTGCTGGGTCAAGCTAGAGCTGAAAACATTTTCTCTGATGCCATTTGTGGCAAGTAGGTTAAGTTGCGGTGGCCTGGCCGGCGAATTCGGTGGCGGTCACTGGTTAGAAGTAAGATCAAATCAAGGCCGTAACACATGAATGAAATGATGAGAAAAATATCAAATCAAAATTTAAGCTGAATTTAAAAAGCTATACAGAACCAAAGTCTCGTCCCCCAGACTTCTATGATCTGCGCACAGGAGCATCACAATAACCTTCCAGATCAAATAACAAACAAATTGAGTAAGCTCTTTCAAAATATTAAAGTTATCTCTTAGACGAGACAAAACAAGACAGAGAGTATCAAGTTGGAAGTGACGTGACCCAGTCAAGGAATATCTGATACTGTGGGTCGGATCTTGGTCCCAGTATTATGGATTATGGGGTCCAATTGGATTAGATTTTTGCCTCCTGTTTTGCTGTATCAAATGATTTTTTTTTTTTTTTTCTCTTCCATAACTCCTGTATTATATTGTAAATTAAACAGCTTTGTCTCAATTGCATTTGATATCTTTTTATTTACATGGACAAAGACAAAGTAGCATTCCAATGATGGGATGAAACTTGGGAACTTGGAATTAAGTACTCAACCATGTTTAAAATATACAAGAAAATCTCTCTACAGTGATACTTCATATAGAAATAAACTCTATATAGTCATAAAAATTTTTAGTCTCAATTTGAGACAGTTATAAATAAGAATAAACTCCATATTGTAATAAATTATAATTTTTCTAATTCCCGTCTTAAAGAAAGTTGCCTCCACATAGTAATAATTATCTGTATATTACCACAAAATATATGTTATGTTACATTAAAGGTTTAAGATAAAATAAAATATTTATCTAAAGTTGTTTGGGACAATAATTTATATTTTTAGAGTTGTTACCACGTCTTTTACCTTGCTAGTATATAATAACTTGTTAGCATGGACATTTTCTTGTTGAAGCTAAAATATTTTTAGCTTCTCAAGCATGTTTAGAGCTTCATGGCACGAAACTTTTGTATTTCCGTACTATCATCCTTAGGATTATTTCCTTTACTTTTTTGTCTAATTGTAGCAATGATTTCTTTTTCGGTTAAAGTATACACGATTTGTTGCTCATTTGGATGGTCGAGGAAGACATTAATATCCATTCAATTAGTGTAGTGAAATTGTCGAATCTGATCACTCAATTTTGTAATGACTCTTTTATTTTTCTCGTTCACTTCATTTGTAACTTGTAATTAATCAAAATCGGGGGTCCTAATTTTGCAATGCTTAAAACAATTGACAATTGTCTGTGGTTTCACATCAATTTACCATGCATTAACTACATTTATAATTCTATCAATGACATTTATCTTTGTTGGTTCTAAGACACGGTCTTCTATCTATTTTAAAAGTAGACAATTGAAACACTGAATTAAAATCCTAATACTACACAAATATGAATTGAAATCATTATACCACTAAAATATAAATTAAAGAATAAGAAATCAAAAGTATAATTTTTATAACTATATCTTAATTAAATTGTAACATTTTTATAGTAATAAAATTAGTTATTCCTGTTTGAGGAGTATTTATAAAGTTTTACTGTAAATTATATAGATATACATGCTGAAAATTCTCAAGTACGGATGTCCTGCATGCGGACTGTGGGTGACCGAGAGACACTGACTTCGATTTTAGAATTTTGTGAGCTAGAATCTAGACGCTTACTCTTGATCCGTACGAAAAAGTTTCAGGATGTCCACGTCAAAGATTGACCATACAAACTGATACATCATACTATAAATGAAAGTAAAATAAAGCTAAAGGATATGACAATTAGAAAATATTAGCGATACGTTGATTCATATACAAAAAGTTATACCAAATTATAACAGAATAAAATCACATCAGTTTGTATATAAACATTATCTTAAATTGTTTTAATTGCAGGAGCGTGAAAGGAAGGATGGTTTTGAAATTAAATGATATACTCAGAGGTCTTTTTATTATTATTTTTTATTGTTTAATGAGAGGTTTAAAAACTAATTGGATTTAGTGTTGCACACGGAATTTCCAGGAACATAGAAAACTGATGCATGATTGTGACAATATAGTCGGCAATTATATGATTGTGACAATTGAAATATAAAACTCTTGTAATTTCTCAAGACAAATTTAATTTTCCCATTCTCTGTTCGTCAAACTATTAAAAGAAAGAAACTTGTTCGGCCTTCTTTGATTCTCCCGGGGACACTGGTTCTCAAAGTTTCTTCTTGCATGTCTTGGCCGTTCGATGAGAACAAAGTCTGATAAATTGTGCGGAAAACAACAATTTAAGACTGCTCGATGGACAAAGCTAATAGCACTTTGACACACAAAATAAACAAGAAAATATTAAGAATTAAGAGAGTAAAAATTTTAGTACTGAAAGAAAGGGATATGTTGAAAGAAAATCTACGGCTACGAAATTCAAAAAGTACGATATGAAGAATTAAATTCCTTGGTAATATGAATCTTAAATTATTTAAAACTCTGATTTTTTTTTTTTTTCCCTTTAAAAACAAAATTTGTTTCGCTACAAGAGAAAATAACTATGTAAAGAAGGGGTAACGTACCATACATGGTGGAACTATATTAGAAGTCTATAGTGGACAGCCACTCCAAACTTTGCTCATTTGTTTTAATTAATTATTGACTTGGGGTATATTTGAATCATAGTATCTCCCCTTACATATTTGTAATAACTATTTACCCAAAAAGTAGTGTTTGGTTCAAGAAATTTTTTATTACGGAAAAGATAGGATTGCCATTGAGATAAATTACCTTGAAAATTAATAGGTAATGTTATATTAATATGTTTGGTTGGGAGGAATGAAATATTATTGAAAGAGTTTTTTTTGAATTGCCCTTCATTTTTAATATTATTATTATTTAGAGTATTATTTTAACCCCCTACATTTGAGAATTTAGCTAAAACACCCCAACAACAGAAGTTTGAAATTTATCAAAATACCCCCACCTATCCAAGACGACTGCTGACCACCAACCACCACTATCAGCCGCCGTCGAAAGTTGTTGGGACAACGTACGATTTGCCGAATCTAGCCAAAAGTAGCTAGATCCGGCCGGTCGTACGTTGTTTTGACGACGACCAGCAGCAGCTAACGATGGTGGCTGACAATCATCTTGGGTGGCTGGGGATATTTTGGATATTATTCATGTAAATAGTGAGGGTATTTATGTGCAAAAAGTGAATATATGAGGTTATAGAAGTCATTTTGCATATTTTGGCTAATTGTTATTTAGTAGACATATGAGGGCATTCATGTCCAAAACGTTTATTAATTAAGGGTAAAATTGGTATGAACAGTGGATTACCCCAATAATAAAAAAATAACACACTTTTAGACGGTAATCGAATTACCCCTTATATTACCTACAATAATCACTATTTGTATTGATCGATTACCAGAATCTTTTATCATTTGACACCCAAATGTGGTAATTGTCGAATTAAAGATAGATTACCGGTGTTATCTTTTATGATCTCAAACCAAATGCTGCGTTAATTTTATTAATGGACAAAGTATAAAATGTTTAAGATGAGAAAAACCCAAAATAACAATAGAATGAATTGTTGTTAAGTGATACTTCCCCCCCAAAAAACTGCACTTAGCTCTTTTATCATTAATTGTAAAAACACTTTTGAATACTTTTTGTGTCATTTTGGTTGCCCCCAAAATAACAAAACCTTATATGTGATTAAATAAATTCTTCTATGTTTACAATTGAAAGAGCTTGATCAAATATATATATTCTAAATCTCGTTAACAATAACCTGACATAGTTGATGACATATTGAAATATAAAATTTTTAATTCATTATTGTTTTTTAAAATATGTTGGCGTTTACAGTAAAAACATATAACAGTATAACACACATAAAAAGTTTAGTACTCAGCAAAGTGGGGGCCACCCATTCGCCACGTCTCCCACGTGGATTCAGTCAAATTTGAATTTTTATATGCAAAATTACAATAGACCCTCCATTCTTTACTGGCATTTCTACATTTGTTCCAGTCCAGTTTCAAGACATGTTCCATCCTGGGTACCCATTCTAGCCCAGTTTCAAGATATGTTCCATCTCGGATACCCGACCTCAATGCCCATTCCAGGTTTTGGGTCTGGTTCCAGTTTATGAACATGTAGGAATCAGAACCAAACCCGCATAGTGGCGATTCCAAATAATTGGAATCGAACCTACCCTGTGAAGGTCGGTTCCGAATAGAATCGTTATCCATGCTCACCCTTACTGCATGATATGACATCCATGGAGAAAATTTCAGTAAACTATACCATCAAAAAGAAATGTTAAAAAATCATTTTTTTACAAGAAAAATATTGTATATATATAACCTAATTTTTCTGTTATGGAGTAATTTAATTAGAATCCATTTTGGTATCAGGACATTAGTAGTAATTTCCCAACATGCTTAAGGATCTCAAAGTTTTTTTATAAAATTAATGGAAAGACGTTTATTTATTTATTAAAAGGTACCAAAGTGGCATCTTAAAAACAAAGGAAGCTACTTATCATAGTTATACATTATAAAACTACGTTACCTTTCATCAACAATGTCGAGGCGAACGCGGTTGCCTTTGTTGCTTGTTTTCTTTCTTCCATCTCCCCACTCTTCTCTAGAATCTTGCTTTTACAAGTTTGGGATTCATCGATATCAATTATATATACATAAAATTTTGACTTGTTTCAATGAAATAAAATGTTAAACCTAAACGGATCATGAAGTCATTCTCATTTTTTTGTGTTTTTTAGTAGAGTACTTTAAATCTTAATACGTGCAACCAAGGGTGGATGCTACTCTAGTTCCGGCCGTCGGACGACGACCGCTTCTTGTTCTCACTCAGCCGCTTCTTTTGATTTAATTATTATTTAGAATCCTAGACTAAAGAGGAAGCTCCTGAATGGCTGAATCAGTGCAGGGCCAAATCAGCAACTGGAAAATTGTACTAACCCGTCGTTAGTGACTTTCTCAAGGCTCCGCAAAAGAAGAAAGTTAGATCCAATTTTTTTTTTTTAAAAAATATTAATATATACAATTTTTGGATTTTAGCTACCCAAACAAAGACATTTATGGGCAAAAATATTAATGTGTAATTAGTTTTTATTCTGTCCCACCCAAATAGAAATTTCTGCGTGCAATAAATGTTAGCAATGCACTTCTAACCATCTCAACTATCCCCACTTCCCCACTATCAATCTATTAATTAATTGTACTAATATTCCTAGTCCTTGAGATGGTGGGGGAGAATATTAGAAATGACATTGTTCTTACCAAAAAAAAAAATGGCATTGTTGGGACAGCAAGAAATGTTGAAAGCCAAAAACATTTGTTAAAGTTTCTATGAAAAGAAAAAAATGTAAATTAAAATAACACCGGCTAAACTAATTATTATAACTTTATATAAAATCTTAAATTCTTAGTTTTACAAAAAAAAAATCCCACAAATACATTTAATAAATTATATAATGAGTTTTATATCTATCATTTAGTTGAACAAAGAACAAAATGAAGAAAGTTTGTATATCTTTTCATATATTTTATAAAGCAAATATCATTTCTAAAATTTGTTTGTCAAATTAACTATTGTTAATTATTTTGTGTTTAAGTACTTCTTAATTAAAAAAGAAAAAAAGAAAAAAGAAAAAAAAATATATATATATATATTACAATCCACCACCACGACCCCCCTACTTAAATTGCGAATGCTCAGATGGAGAATCGAGCATGAGACTGTGAGTCTATTCACACTATCCACAATTCGTTCTAACCATCTAGACTACCTATAGATGGGTTATATCAAAATATTATAGTTAGGAAAAAAAGATAAATATAAAAAATCTATATTTTGATGCATTATTTTAAGGGGTCGAAACATAAAAGTGAAATTACAACAAAAGTTATAATATTTTATTATAAGAGCTAGATAAATCTTTGAATATTTTACTAGTAAAAATTTTATTGTAGTTTAATTTGGAAGAGTTGCTATTTGTGTTAGTTTAATAATTTGTTCATTAGTAAATTTTCTTGGTTTTGTTTTACATTTGTTAAAATATTATAAATTTACTCCATATGGTCAAACACAATTATAAATATATTAATTATAAAGAGTATTATAAATAAATACTCATATTTTTGTATAACTTATAACACAATATATTATTTATTATAAGTTTATTTACAATTGTATTGTTAAGTCGTACTTTTAACCATATCAACTATCCCCACTTCCCCACTATCAATCTATTAATTAATTGTACTAATATTCCTAGTCCTTGAGATTGTGGGCGAGAATATTAGAAATGGCATTGTTCTTACCGAAAAAAGAAATGGAATTGTAGGGACAGCAAGAAATGTTGAAAGCCAAAAACATTTGTTGAAGTTTCTATGAAAAGAAAAAAATGTAAATTAAAATAACACCGACTAAACTAATTATTATAACTTTATATAAAAGCTTAAATCATAATTCCACTCAAACTAAATACTCAGATTCCTCACAAATGAAAACAAATTAATTCTACGTGGATAAGATTAACAAAACTAGACTTCTAGTAACAAACGCCATTATAAAAATGTTATCTAGCTCACTTTACAAAAGTAATTAGGACTGCTGTGGTTTTTGTTTTCTATATATATATTAAAACCGTGACACTTTTCACTCATTATGAACACACAAACACATTCCTATCATGTTAGAATATCCTATAATTAAGAGATTGATATGGTCATTAAAATATCCTATAACTAAGAGATTGATATGGTCAATATTCTTAATTATAAGATATTATTTCTTTCATAATTATATGATATTTTCTGTAATTAATTCTTTTATTCTTTCCTTGTAAATGTTCTTGTATCTAGCCTATATATTTAGAAGTACAATGAATGAAATCATCAGAAAATTATTCCACAATTATGTTTCTTGACATGGTATCAGGGCCTCCTTCAATCTCCTCTTCTTTACCCTAGGAATTGAAGTTTGGTCCCGTGTTCACAATTGTTGTTTTTGTTCATATCATTCTACTGCGAAGTTTTTTGTTATCTTTACCGCTGTGGGTGATTTAGAAGAAAGCAGTAATGATTCTTTAAAGAAGAATGAATCTACTACTATATTGGTTGGATTCCATACATAGTAAACTTCTTCTCTAATCACTTTGGAATGACTTAATGGTACCAATTATGTTGAGTGGTCTTTGAACGCTCAAAATAAGATCCGTGGGAGAAAATGTTGGGGTTTTTTCGGGTACTAAGGCTGCACCAAAAGATGTTCATTCAGAGGAATATGAAGAATGGGAAGATGAAAACTGCTTGGTCAAATCTTGGCTTCTTGATCCAATGACAAAGGACATCAGATCTCTCTTCCTTCGGTTGGCTACGATGAAGGAAATATGGGAGGCTGCTAAATAGACATATTCGGTCAACCAGGATGCATTGAAAGTCTATCAACTACATTGGGATGTAATTTTTGTCTGCTAGAATGGAGGTTCTGTTATTTCTTATTTTGGAAAACTATAAAAAATATGGTAAGAACTTGATGATATTGATGACTATACAATGTAGTGTGCCAATGATATTGTGAAATATACCACTAAGGTTAACTGTCAATGTGTGTATATGTTTTTAGTTGGTCCTGACCCTCAATTAGATGAGGTTTGAGGTCGCATACTTGCTACCAAACCACTTTCAGATTTACAGGTTGTTTATGCTATGGTTTGTGCGGAAGCTAATCGCCAAGATGCTATCCTTGGAGGAAAAATTGGAGAAGCGGCTGTAATGGCCTCTTAGAAAATGCCTACCTCAAAGAAGGATTGGAAATGTACTCACTGTAATGGTACTGGTCATACAGTGGATACATGCTTTCGAATCCATGGATATCCAGATTGGCATCCAAAGAGTAAGAAAACGTCTCAGATGTCTTCTAGTGCTAAGGAGGAAGACATTAATCCAAAGGGGAATCTAGCCACAACTCTTGGATTTACTGCTAAGTTAGGTATGTCTTTTACTGGAAATAGTGATTGAATAATTGACTCTGGTGCAACGAACCATATGACTTGTGATCGTGATAGGTTTAGTTACTTATCCCCTAAATGTTCCAAAACTACCATTACCAATGCCACTGGTGTATCATCTTTGGATATTGGAGTTGGTAGAGTCCCGTTATCCCCCACCTTAGCTATCAAAGATGTCTTATTTGTGCCATCATTAAACTATAATCTTCTCTCTGTTAATCAATTAACCAAATCTCATAATTATATTGCTTTATTTTTTCCTACTCACTGTGTTTTTTAGGACATTCATGCCAAGGAGAAGATTGGCTGTGATAGACAAAATGGAGGATTGTACTATCTGGATGATGGGTTCCAACATTCCAACAAAGAAGGGCAAGCTCACTTGCTAGAGGAAGATTTGATGAATAAGAAAAAAGAGGAAATTTGGTAGTAGAATAAGAGACTAGGACATTCTTCTTTTAGCTATCTAAGGAGATTATTTCCTTCTTTGTTTAGAGGAGGTCATTTTTCGGATTTTAGTTGTGAAACTTGTGTAATGGCACAAAGTCATTGTACTATTTTCCATTTAACTAATAATAAAGCAAATCTACCTTTTTCATTAATTCATTTGGATGTTTGAGGACCAACACCAATTTCTACTCTTAATGGGAAGAGGTTGTTTGTAACTTTTGTTGATGATTGCACTCGAATGACTTGGGTTTATCAATTAAAGCATAAGAGTGATGTCTGGTTGGTTTTTCGGTTGTTTCATCAAATGGTAACTACTCAGTTTGGTATTCCAATAAAAGTCATTCGTTTTGATAATGGGGGAGAATACTTCAAGCAAGAATTAACGGAATTCATGCATTGAGTAAGGATTATTCAGCAAACAACATGTCCCTATTCTCCTTAACAAAATGGTGTTGTAGAGCAAAAAAACAGACAGTTATTGGAAGTTACTCGGTCGCTCTTGATTGGAGGTCATGCCCCCTTTCACTTGTGGGGTGACACCTTGAATTCAGCAACATACTTAATAAACCATACACCATCTATGTTCTCAATTTTAGAAGACCATTGGATGCTCTCTTTGATCATTGCACTCTTCCACCAATGATACTTTTGGCTCCTCGAATTTTTGAATGTGTGGTTTATGTCCACTTGCATCCCCATCAACGAACTAAGCTTGAGTCTTGTGCAGTGAAGTGTGTTTTTGTGGGATATGAGATGAGTAAAAAGGCTACAAGTGTTATGATCCATCTTCTTGGAGATTTTATGTTTCCATGGATGTTATTTTTCATGAGAAAGAACTTTTTTACAAGACACCGATGATTGATTTACCACTTCATGGGGAGAATCCAGACGAAGTGATTAATCATGAAAAACTACCTACGTTTTTTTCCAAAGATTTAAACGAAGGAATCGGATGTCCAGAGATGCTGTAAAAATAATTCTTTGTCTCAGATGTTTCCTGAACAACTGAAAGAACAGAAGGAAGAAAACCGGGTGACCGAGCAATTTACAAATGAACAAACGACTTTAAACTCCGAAGATGATTCTCTCTACGATAGTACCACATCTCTCAACAATCCAACACAACCATTGAGTCAATCTTCTCTTGAGCTCATTCAAAGGTACCCACTAATGCTAATTCTATGATGATGTTAATTTTGAATCTCAATTGTTTCAATATCGTCTTCCAGCTCGTTCTAATCGTGCTATACCACCCATTAAATACGAGCCTGATCCTAAATCCCAAGTTAGACATCCCATTAGTGATCATGTATCTTTAGAAAAATTGTCCAAGTCATATGCGTCTTAGTGCTACAATTATCGTCTATCTCTATTCCTAGTAAAATGCAGGAAGCTTTAGCAGATGCTAGATGGACCCAAGCCATGGCTAAAGAAATGGAAGCACTTGAAAAGAATGCTACTTGGGAACTTGTGCCTTTACCGAAGGGAAAAAAGACCATGGATAGATGGGTATTTGCGGTCAAGCATAAGGCAGATGGGATCATTGAAAGGTACAAAGCTCAGTTGGTTGAAAAAGGGTATACGTAGTCTTATGGGATTGACTATCAAGACATTTTTGCGCCAGTTGCCAAGCTTAACACAGTTAGAGTGCTCTTGTCATTTGCAGTTACCCGAGATTGGCCACTTCTTCAATTTGATGTAAAACATGCTCTCTTGCATGGAGATCTTACATAAGAAGTGTATATGGATCTTCCTTTCAGTATAGAGAATTGCTCAAATATAACAAAGGTGTGCAAACTCAAGGAGGCATTATATTGTTTAAAGCAATCTCCAAGAGCTTGGTTCGGCAGATTCATCTATGAAGAACTTCGGCTATAAATAAAGCAACTTAGATCACACGTTGTTTTTAAAGCACCAAAAGGGTAGAATTATTGCTTTGATTATCCATGTTGATGATATGATGGCGACAGGTGATGATCAAGATGAAATTGAGAGCTTACAATGACGCTTGGCCTCAAAATTTGAAATGAAATAGCTCGGTGACTTGATGTACTTTCTTGTGATTGAGTTAGCCAGATCAAAAAATGGCATTTTCTTATCTCAACGGAAATACATTCTTGATTTGTTAACTGAAATATGGATGCTTGGATGTGAGCCTGCGAATACTCCTATTGAACAAAATCACAAGTTATTTAATTGTTTGGATACAACTTTTAC
The DNA here is from genome assembly GCF_008641045.1 of Pistacia vera. Taxonomy (NCBI): domain Eukaryota; kingdom Viridiplantae; phylum Streptophyta; class Magnoliopsida; order Sapindales; family Anacardiaceae; genus Pistacia; species Pistacia vera. The sequence goes on from NW_022196013.1 coordinate 665,733, forward strand.
TGATAAGGCGAGGTACCAGAGACTTGTAGGAAAATTGATTTATTTGTCCCACACTAGGCTAGATATTACTTATTCAGTATGTGTAGTGAGCCAGTTTATGCATGATCCTCGTAAACCTAACATGGATGCCGTGGAATGTATATTGAGGTGTTTGAAGTTTGCTCCAAGTAAAAGGTTACTTTTCACTAAGCACAATCATCTGAAGGTAGAAGGTTACATTGATACAAATTGGGCTTGTTTACTTCATAATAGGGATCTTTAGGATACTTTACTTTTGTTGGGGGAAACCTTGTGACTTGGAGGAGTAAAAAGCAACCTGTAGTAGCAAGGTCAAGTGCAGAAGCTGAGTACGGAGGCATTGCTTTTGAAGTTTGTGAGCTGTTAGAGTAGATGCCCTAGAGCCAATCAATTATTGTAGAATTGACTCTTTGTAATAATGTTCATTGATCAATAAAAGGCGTTTTATAATATTTCGCGTAAATCATCATTGTATGTATTGATATATGTCCTTAGAATGATAGAACCGTGACAAAGGTATCAAGTATTTCAAATCCTGATGGTGAGAACCCTATGAGCACATATGGTGGCCATTCTAGAAACGTCCATAGCCCCAGTATTATTCTGAAGTAAGGGCATAAATAATACGGTAAGGCTATCATAGTGTTGAACGACCCTGTCGAAAGACAGTGACTGATCTCACTTATCAAGGTTGTTTAGTGACAACCTGGTGCGACACATGAGTGTTTGCTATAGGCAAGTTCACTGGACTGACCCACCAGAGGATTCCATATGGATGTTAACCCCAGTGTCTATGGGACAAATCTTCTAACGAATGGTGGTGCATGTGATCCTTGGACTTAAGATCACTGAAACGCCTTGTGCACCGATTGGTGTAGTTTGACACTAGCCTAATGCAGTTTTATTCAGAGCTGTCAATACGGTGGTGATTGGCTACATCAAGGAGTGTATCAAGACTATGGTGGATAGACAGAGGATTCATCACTCTCGGGTACGGGAGAAGTTATCTCACGACGCAATTCAGTAAATGACAATGACACTAAAACTGTGGCCACAATGGGATTGAGTTGTTGCTTTATCCAGTTTATAATACAGGTCATTGGTCCAGTAACTGAATACACAATATTGAGAGTAACCAAAGTTTGACACTATTTCTATGCCTCGGTCTCGTTGAGATAACGGATGATGAAAGGATCGAATTGTACAGTAACCATATCGTTGACAGGTAGCTACTTTGCTGAATCCGAATCTATTGGATGGCCATGATACCTTGCTAGGGGCCAATCTTGGTCTGTGTCTAGTGAGATGATTAATTGGTGTTAATCGCGATACTACACACTGCCGGTAAGATAAGGAACCTATGGGTCACACACATAGAAGATAATTTAAGAGCCATAAAGAAAGAAGGGTGTTTTCGTCTTTTTAGGAGAAAAGGTATTTTGGTAATTTCACAGTGCAATTAAATTTGCTGAGGTCGTAGCCTTTATTTAATTTGTTAGAAAAATTAAATAAGTGAGATTACGTTTAAATATGTGTTCGCATATATTTAAATAAATTATCATTATTGTTAAATGTTAATATATATTAATTGATTTTAATTGAGATAATGATAAACAAAATTAAAATATCTAAATGGGAGTGTTTGGAAACAAGAGATGTTTGGGTTGGAGCCCAAGGCTATTCCATAAAGGAATAGGGCAATTAAACTTGCACTATAAAAGAAAAGGTTTAATCGATTGAGAGTAAGTTATTTTATTATTTCATTTCATTGAAAAGAAAAAGCTACAGCCCCTTGAAAACTCTCCCACGCCAAATTTGGGTTTTGGTTTTAAATCAAATACACTTCATTTTCTTCTCTGTTCTTAAGGCTAAAGAGGATCTAGCAAATCCCTCTTTAGTTCCTTGCGATTATCTTCGTGTGGACTATATTGGTTCGATCCTACACTTGGGTCGGTAGCAAATACATTTAGAGACAAAGTTGGAGGAGCCTCCAAACGTGCGTATGATTTCTTAAACTCTAAATTAATTTTTTGCAGATTCTTATTTTGATATAAACTGTAAATTTGTGCCCTGATCTTGGTTCTATGGAACGATTCGTGTCGTTTTAACTTTTTTTTTTCCGCTGCATCAATGGATCGTTTCCTAACATGAGCTACTATGGTTGAGGAACTTACTAAGATATTAGGGGATTGACTCTCAGAATGCAATGAAGTTGTATTGTGATAACACTTCAGCTACAGAGATTGCCCACAATCTAGTTCAACATGATCGGATGAAGCATGTAGAAATTGATAGACACTTCATTAAGGAAAAACCGGAAGTTGAGATCATTATATTTCATTTTGTGAAGTCTAAAGAACAACTAGCCGACATTCTTACCAAAGCCGTAGCCAACAATGCGTTTGATGACGCTTTAGACAAGTTAGGCATGTGTGATATCCATGCTCCAACTTGAGGGGAGTGTTAGAATATCCTATAATTAAGAGATTGATATGGTCAATATTCTTAATTATTGGATATTATTTCTTTCATAATTATAGGATAATATCTGTAATATTCTGTAATTAATTCTTTTATTCTTTCCTTGAAAATGTTCTTGTATCTAGCCTATATATTGTAGAATTAATTTGAATGAAATCATTAGAAAATTATTCCACAATTGTGTTTCTTGACATATCACTCTCTTGAACTCCTCGAAATTAATTCTCATCATTTTCTCGAACTCCTTGAATTTAAGAGGAGAAGAGTCCCATCTCCAAACCAGCATTAGTCAACTTCTAGGAGAAGAAGAAGAAGAAGAAGAAGAAGAAGAAGAAGAAGATGCAAAACCTTCAAAAAATGTTTGATTAGAACCACGACGCTTTAAGGTTCCTTTTATTTCTTTACAGTTCTATTCTGCCTTGTTTTATTGTTGATGTAGTTGTCAGGGATGTAGAAATACTACTAGGGTGCCAAAAGTGTTAAAAACAATTATCCGGAACACATAAACAAATTAAAAAAACAGGGCACTTGATTTCTTACTTCATGGTGAAGGCATACAACTTGCTTACTTGTTGGTGAAGAAAGGAAGATTTTGAAACCGCACCCTATGATTTGATGAAGAAACCATTGTTTTCATCAATGTTTTAAAATCCGGCCAGACCCAAACGGTTTAACTGATACATTTTTCCTATTCACTAAAAACCCTAGAATTTAGGATGATGATCGGCGAACAATTGAAGGCTTGGATGTTGGGGCTTTTGAAAAGATAGTGCCGGTGAGTGCAATGGTGGCGATGAAGTTCATTTCCAGTGAGTAAATTGACCAAAAATCGAAAAAAACTGGTGGTGGCAACAACCGACTTTTTTCTGCGATTAGCAAGGCTAATAGGGGTGGGGTGAGGTGGGTTTTGGTCGGGAGGAAGAAGGGAGTATTTTCGAGGTGATGGGGAGGGTTGTTGATGTTGACGTCGGTGAGATTTGGCTTGGAATGGCAACATCAATGTCGGTGAGATCTGGGCAAAATCGGTTTGATTTCGGCTAGATTTTGGGTAGATTTTCAAGGGAATTGGCTCAAGGGCAATCAGAGTTTGGAATGATGGGGCTTTTGATGTAAAGATGTCGAGGACTCTTATAGTGGTGTTAGGGACTTCGAACGGTGCCAAAATCCGTCGGAATCAAGAAGGAAGGCCGTTGGTCGCGTGAACAATATGTGGACAGTGAGCGACAAACGGTAGGACGACGACCACTAAAATGGAAGGGTTTTGTCATGGAGATGCCAATGAGCTTTATGGTAGTGTTATCTCCCTCTAACGATGTTGAAATCTGGATGGATTGACTCACGATTGGATTGCGATTTGACACTATTCTGACGGTCCAACCGCAAGTCAATCTGGTTTGATTGTCATTTCTGATTTTAGCGAAAACCGAATCAGAAAGGGCATCGGTTCCTGGTCGAACTGGTCTGACTGGCCGATTTGGTCCGATTTTCAAAACATTCGACCCACCCACCCTTATGGAGAAGTTATTATAACATATGATAAGTTGGGTTTAGGGTTTAAGGTTTGCAATTTAAATTTTCTTTTTTTTCTTATCTATGTTAATAATTAATATGATCAATAATTAATAAATTAAGTATTTTAAAAGATAAATATATTAATTTATGGTATAGTTAATATGATACCCGACGATATCGTTACGACAACTTATCGAAAAGAGAACTTAAATAACTATTTATCCTCAATGTTTTATTAAACGACTAAGTATAAAATGTGTAAGTCAGATGATAAAAACCCAAAATAACAAGAGAATTGTTTTTAAGTGATACTTCCCCCAAAAAAAAACTGCACTTAGCTTTTTTATCATTAATTGTAAAAACACTTTTGTTTACTTTTTGTGTCATTTCGATTACCCGTGAAAAAACAAAACCTTATATGTGATCAAATATGTATATATATATTAAATAGATCCTGAATCTTGTTAACAATAACATGTCATAGTTGATGATATAATGAAATATAAAATTTTTAATTCATTATTTTTTTAAAAATATGTTGGTGTTTAAAGTAAAAACATATAACACATGTAAAAAGTTTAGTACTCACTGAAGTTGGGGCCTCCACCCATTCGCCACGTCACCCACGTGGATTCAGTCAAATTTGAATTTTGATATGCAAAATTACAATAGACCTTCTAGTTCCAGTCTTAGTTCCAAGACAGGTTCCATCCTGAGTACATGACCTTGGTTCCCATTCTAGGTTTTGGGTCTGGTTTCAGTTTATACACATGCAAGAACCAGAACCAGACCCGCATAATGGTGGTTCCAAATAATTGGAACCGAAACCTACCCTGTGAAGGCTAGTTTCAGGTAGGTTCTAGTTTCGATTTTACTCATCGGTTCCGAGTAGAACTGTTACCCATGCTCACCCATACTGCATGATATGACATACATGGAGAAAATTTTTGTAAACTGTACCATAAAAAAGAAATGTTAAAAAATCATTTTTTTTTTTTTTTTTGTTTTTTGTTTTTTTACAAGATAAGTGTTGTATATATATAACCTAAGTTTTCTGTTATGGAGTAATTTTATTAGAATCAGGACATTAATAGTAATTTCCCAACATGCTTAAGGATCTCACAGATACTTTTTCTCATTTGTTTGTGATTTTAAGTCGAGTACTTTAAGTCTTTATACGTGTAACAAACGTTAGCATTGTACTTCTAATTAACAATCTCAACTATCTCCACTTCCCCACTATCAATCTATTAAGTANCATATCATCTATATTACAAAATTGAAATGATTCTATTAAAAAAAAAATGATGTAGAAGAAATAAAAATTAAAGAAAGAGAATTAGAGTATGGAAATTGGAATTTGGAAAATTGGAAATATGAATTAAAAATTGCAAAAACTAATAAAAATTAAAATATGAGCAAATTGCAAAAACTAATAAATGATTAATTGAGAGATTAGAGATTAGAGAATATGAGAGAATGAGAGAATTTGAGTTGTGAGAAAAATGTGAGAGTATAGAGCCAATTTATAGGAAAAAAATGGGAAAGAAAAATGATGAAAAAGACCCCTCCAACGGCAATAAAACAACTATATTTCAAGGGTGAAGGGGTAATTTGAAAAATAAAATAAAAATTTTTATTTTTTTTTATTTTTTTTCGGCCAACCCGGCGGGTTGGCCGTTACAACCCGCCGGGTTGCACACAGCCAACCTGGCGGGTTGTCGAGTCTCTTGCAAAAGAGACAAAACAATAACCCGCCGGGTTGCGGGTTGCCATTGTGCAACCGGGCCCGCCTGGGGGTTGCTGCCGGGTTAGGGTCAACCAGGACTGCCATCTTGGCGGTCCGGGTTTAACCCGCATTTTTTCGGGTCGGGTTAGGGTTGATCTGCCTAACTCGGCCCAAATTTTCCACCTCTATACACATGCAAGAATCAGAACTAGACCCACATAATGGTGGTTTCAAATAATTGGAACCGAAACCTACCCTGTGAAAGCTAGTTTCAGGTACGTTCCAGTTTCGATTCTACCCGTCGGTTCCGAGTAGAGCTGTTACCCATGCTCACCCATACTGCATGATATGACATACATGTAGAAAATTTTTGTAAACTATACCATTAAAAAGAAATGTTATTAGAAATGTTATATATATATTTTACAAGATAAGTGTGGTATATATATAACCTAAGTTTTCTGTTATGGAGTAATTTTATTAGAATCAGGACATTAACAGTAATTTCCCAACATGCTTAAGGATCTCACAGATACTTTTTCTTATTCGTTTGTGATTTTAAGTAGAGTACTTTAAGTCTTTATACGTGCAACAAACGTTAGCATTGTACTTCTAATTAACAATCCCAACTATCTCCACTTCCCCACCAGCAATCTATTAAGTAATTGTACTAAGATATTCCTAGTCCTTGAGATTGTGGGAGAGAATATATACATAAGAAATGTCATTGTGGGGCCAGCAAGAAATGTTGAAAGCCAAAAACATTTGTTGAAGTTTCTATGAAAAGAAAAAAATGTAAATTAAAATAACACCCACTAAACTAATTATTATAACTTTATATAAAAGCTTAAATCATAATTCCACTCAAACTAAATACTCAGATTCATCACAAATGAAAACAAATTAATTCTACCTCGATAACATTAACAAAACTAGACTTTTAGTAAAGTACGCCAACTTTGTTTTAAAAAAAGCATCATAATCTTCTGGGGATCCATTATAAAAATGTTATATAGCTCACTTTACAAAAGTAATTAGGACTGGTGTGTTTTTGTTTTCTATATATATACATATATAGAAAACAAAAACACACCAGTCCTATCATTATGAACACACTTAACACATTCTTATCACTCTCTTGAACTCCTCGAAATTAATTCTCATCACTTTCTCGAACTCCTTGAATTTAAGAGGAGAAGAGTCCCATCTTCAAACCAGCATTAGTCAACTTCCAGGAGAAGAAGAAGAAGAAGAAGATGCAAAGCTTTCAAAATGTTTAATGAGAACCACGACTCTTTAAGGTTCCTTTTATTTCTTTACAGTTATGTTCTGCCTTGTTTTATTGTTGATGTAGTTGTCAGGGGATACATAAATACTACTAGGGTGCTAAAAGTGTTAAAAACAATTATCCGGAACACATAAATGATAGAATTTGAGATGGATTTGACTCTTCATTGAGTAAGACCTTGTTGATTGGAAACCAGTAAGCTTAAGTGTGCCTAGTTGGTGTGAGACTCTAATACTCCACCTTACAGTCAAGCTCATATGTTGAGTCATGCCTGTTGATGGAGATGGTTGTTGGCTCTAACTCTTTACCCGTTGGTCAAGCACTCAGCTCAACTTATTGGATGAGTTGTCAGGCCCACCTCAAATTCTATCAGTAAACAATAAAAAAAAAAAAAAAACAGGGCCCTTGATTTCTTACTTCATTGTTAAGGCATACACCTTGCTTGTTGGTCAAGAAAGGAAGATTTTGAAACCATGCAAGTGTGTCTGCACCCCGTGATTGGAAGAAGAAACCATTGTTTTTATTCCGTACTCTTTAAACACATGAAAGAGGGTGCTGCACTTAAATATAATTCGTAGGGCCAGAGTGGTGTTGCAGCACGGTGGTCATGCTATTGGCCACAGCGCGGGCAATAGGTGGTCATAGGTGGGTTCCATGCGAGTCACCAGTGGCCACAACAAGGCTTATGGGGTAGCCACCAGTGGCCACAACTGTCAATAGAAAGATTCATCAATCACCACTGGGTGTCCCAACGGTCAACTAAAACTCTTGGATATATTACCTAAGAGGTCTTGAGTTCGATCCATTTGGGTTGCTAATAGGGGTGGTCAGTGAGGGGATTTACCCAGCTGTCAACTTTAGGGTCCTAGGGGATTAGTTGTGGTGCGTACAAGTTAGTCTAGACATACTTGGTGATAAGAGTGTAATTTACATAGTTTTATTCCTTGCATATTATTTTTTTTTGTTATGTTTTATGCCTATTTGAGTTGAATAGAGTTTATTTTGTGAGTTTGGCATAGTTGGATAGACTTTAGGTAATAAGTGATAAAAGATTAGGAAATTCCAGATTTTTGTTATTCTGACCTGTGTTGCGTTTTTCAGGTTTTTCATGGAGTCAGATTTCTCGATTGCAAAAGTGTTCTTCAGAAAAATAAAGTTGACGAATCAAAATTTCCAAGAAGGTATTATGGGCGAGAATCCAAGTTCGTTTGGGTCTTCATTAGTTGTTGCAAAACCAGACCTGGAATCATAGTCGCTGAAGGATTTCCTGGCTGAGTATTGAATCTTCGAATGGGCCTAACTGGAGCGTCCGATATCGAAAGCGGGTGATTCAAAAGCCCAGATTCATCTACACATCCTGGACTACAATTTTTATGAAGTGACCAAGCCCAGAAAAGATCTTTTACATTGCGAGAATCCTGGTGCAAGCTGGAGACGAATTCTATTTTCTATATCTGATAAGATTTTGANGAGGAAAGCGGAGGGGGGTTTGGAGAGAGCAGAGAAAGAAGAAGCAGAAGCAGAGAGAGAGGAGGAGGAGGAAGCCATTTGGGTGTGAAATGAATAAAAATGAAAAGTAGAGGGGTCTATAAAGAACAAAAAATGAAGAAATTTTGGAAGCTTTGAGCTTTAGAGAGATCCGTCAAAAGGGTTTTTTGTATTGTTTGTTTTATTGTGAGGGAGTTGGATAATGAGGAAGAAGAAGATGATGAAGCAGCCGCTAGTCTCAGCGTTTAGGTCGATTAAACCGAAGACAAGAAGAGTGTTTGTCTGTCAATTTCTTTACTCGCTTTCAGAATCTGCCACGTGTCATTTTTAATTTTGTATTTCGTTCTAATTTGTTTTTAGAATTTTATTTTTTTTCCACGTAATATCTCTAATCTTTCGACGAAGAAGAAAAAAAAAAAAACATTTTGGATAAATTGGTGTATTATATTATTTTATTTTTGTCGTTTCTGTGTATGTATGTATAGAGTAAACACTTTTTCCCACTCAAGGTTTGGCAAAATGACACCCAAAAAGTTTTAAAACGACACTTTACTACTTACAACACAAATCTGTTAGTAGGCATGGTAATGGGGTGGGGTGGGGCGGGGATCTCATTCACCGTATCCATCCCCGCCCTCAAAATCACTCTCCACTTCCGCCCCATCCCTGTTACGGGGATGACAAAAATTTCCCTTCCCTGCCCCATAGAAGAATGTTGGAGGGTCGTCCGGCCCTTGTTAATTTTACATAAACCTAAACTAAATTGAGCATTACTAAACATAATAGTTAATTCTCATCCATACGACAAACACTTAAATTAATCGTTTAAACATAGATAATTTGGATTATTCTTGTTCAATTGTTTAGGATGAGGGAAATTAGAAAAATATGAGTTTATATAGGTTTGATAATTATGTAATTAGATGAAATATAGAAATATTAATAAAATATAAGTATATATATATATATATATAATTTTTAATTTTATATATTAAATACAAGGTGAGGGAAAGACATCACCCACCCTCGCCCCATCCCTAGGGACGGGAATTAAAACACCCCCACACTTGCCCCTATCCCCGAAAAAACGGGGGCTTCCTCCTCCCATATGGGGCAGGGCGGGGCGGGACGAGTCCCCATAATTTTGGGGAATATTATAATGTCTATCTTGTTAGTAAATTTTGTTATAGAAAGAGGTAAGATGGCCAAAAGTCCATTATAAGTAAAGATCAATTAACATTATGCATCCAAAATCGAAACTTAAAATTCAAAGTGTATTGCCTTCTTTCCTTAATTTATTATTATCTTCAATATTTCTGAAAACTGAAAAAGGCTAGAAATAAATATTGGCCACGTTTCCATCTCCAATCGCCAACAAACGGCCACTGCATCTTCGCGCGAACTCATTGTTTCACAACCAAATTCTGATTGTTTTAGACATCGGAAATCACCCCTATCCCCACCATACGAATCCACTTCCTCACATCTTCCAAACCCCACCCTCTACTAGCCTCCCCCACTTGCCGTTTTGCCGTTGTGACTTGCACTCGCCGTCGCAAGACAATCGCATTTTACGACCCCAATCCCCTACACAACGTTGGTTTTTTTCTTATGTTGAACTATGGTTTGCTGTTTGAAGTGTTTGTGTTGCTATTTTGTTAATTTTTTTGGTCGTCGGCCGTTCCCCCATCTCTCCAACCTTGCTGCTCCATCCAAGCCCACCATCTATTCGACCTATTGGCCCAACAAAAAGCCTCTGTGAGCGCACNTTTTTTGAACATGTAGGAAAAGACATCACGTTTGGCCTTAAAATAAATCAAGACTTGTATTTTTGAAAAATTTTAAAAGTATTAAACAAGTATAATCTACTACTTAAGACGAGCACGAACTATAACAATATTAAGGATTTTACACACCATCAAATATAATTTATAAAAATAAGTATTCAGAAAAATAATTAAAAAATTTCTATTACAAACAATATACTTAAGACTAAGCATATATATCTTGCAACATATAAATGGGTTGAGTCTGCCTTACCCACTAGGCCCAAAAGATGGCCCAAGCCCAGGATTGGCCTGCCCTTAGACACATCTAAGGATCAAAGAGCTGGCTTGCTTAAGTATATGCATAAAAAAAGATGGAAGAAAGGCTATTAATATAGAGCAATACTACAGTTACCGAGAATGCGCATCGAATGACGTGACGCCATCCTGTTTTCTTAAAAAAAGAAATTCATAATCAATCGACGGTCAGAATGACGTCACGTCATTCGGTGCACATTCTTCGGTAACTGTATTATTTTCCATTAATATATGTCTATATAAGGCTTATTATGAGAATACAATAAAGAAAGACAAATAAAACCTAGTAACTAATAATATTGTTAATATAATCAAAAGAAAAAGGAAAAGCAAATCCACAACAACAGATATAAAATCAAATATAAGGAAAGAAAAGGGGAATAACTTTTCACCCTCGTAATTTTAAACTATTGGGGTAAAGTGTTATATATGGCAAACCTCCATATGAAAAATTATGTCCTTTATGTTCATTAGCACACTTAAATTTGGTTAAAACTTATTCATTATATTTAATTATTTATCACAGCATCTAAAACTTTTTATAAATAAGATCATTACTGTTGGTACAAAATTTTGCACTAATCAGCGAGATCCGATCGACCTTACTGGGATCAGAACCGATGTGTGTGTGATTAGTGATAATCAGCGATGAATATGAATGAAATGAACTAAAAACAAAGAGATTTTTAAAGTGGTTCGACCAGGTTAATAGCTTACGTCCATTGTGTTTTTGTATTTGCTGTGAGAGCTTACAATGCAATTCTTATCTGAAATTCGTGACCCCCTCCTCATTGTCGGGGGGGGGGGGGGGTGTTATATACAAGATTTGTACAAAGGAAGCAATGAAATTCAGGGGATTAGAATTGATTTGAATCATAATTCCAATATCCTCGCGATTGGCCGCTGTGATTGCGAAGTGATCACCGTTGATGTAGTCATTCCTGCAATATCTGGGATCTGAAGTAATCTGGGGATTGATTGAATGATTCCTTGAATTGTTCATAACTAGCTTATGCTGGGTCGAGCTATAGCTCGACGAGCTTATGCTTGGTCGAGCTATAGTAGTTTTCGAGCTCATTCTAGATCGAGCTATATCCTCGAGTTGGCCCAAGCTTAGCGGAAAAACCACACACAACATCTGCCCCTAATGTTTGATGCTCGTTTTGGGCTTCAAAGACTATTGCTCGATTTGATGCCCAGCTTGGCTTCAACAGTGAGTTTCCGAGTGCGTGTTCAACCAGGCCCTCATGATCAACCTTGTGCTTGGCCGACGTACCTCACACTTGGATCTTTATTCCTCATGGTACCTGTCAAAACTCAGAATATGAACAGTCAAGGCATACAGGTAATTTTTGCGTGGTCGTGCCACATTAAATGCAGCAGCCTGTCAATTACGTTTCGTCATGCGTGGGCAAAGACAATTGCTCACGCGCAAAGTCGAGGCGATGTTCGGTGACAGTTATCATTATAGTAATTTAACGGTTCGTCACTCCTTGCAGATGGTCGACACATGGCCACGTCTACGGGCTGAGATTGTTCGATGAATGAAAGGTCAAGATCGACTGTAGGTCAACGACCACAATTAAACCTCGCCCCCTCTTCTCCCATGCAAACCATTATAAAAGGTGCAAAAAACCTCAGAATAGTCACTCTGAAAGTCATTTTGACTCTGGTTCTCTTTGTCGTTGTTCTTACATTGTCGTAGTGATCTTTCTCACGAGTTCCCAACACTTTTCTTATTCCAGTAAGGCTCTTTCCCCTATTTTCTTATGTTTTTCTAATTTTTGCGTCAAAGGGTGGCTACACTAGTGGCCACATTGGATGTTTTAAGGTTTTAGTAGGGTTTTCGGTTGCATCACCGATGGTCTCAGGTTTTAGAGAGGTTTAACGTGGTGGACATTGGTATCCCGTATAGGTCGCATACCTTCGTTGTATTGTGCAAGCTATCTCGGGGTGCCTAAAATAGAAGCAAGTGTGGAATGGTCACTGATTTGTTCGAGCTCTGACACAAGTTCGCTTCTTTTTTTAGGTACCCAAAAGCGAGCTACAACCATGTCTTCCTCCAATAGTCATACCATATACCAAATGTTCAATTCATCGGTAGGCTCGGCAGCTCTTAGGGATGTGTCTCCTGAGGTCTCTGATGAATTCGTCGCCCGAAGCTCGGACCCTGACGATGCGGGCTCGTCCAATTGTGCTTCCATTCAGCTGGCTCACTCACTGCCATCTCCAGTCTATAGGCTACACAGAGAAGCACAATCCTCGATCACCCTTGGAGATCTTGAACACATAAGAGCAGTCTATATGCCACAGCTTAACTTACTCGTGTTTGCTTTCTCGCGCAAATAGATTGCTAATTCGTTCATCTTTTTCCTTGTAGACATGTGGGTCAAAAAACCAAAAAAGAAGAAAATGGCTGCCATGAAGGCTCCAACTACTTCGGGGATGAAGCATCCCACGGACATCGTCGGCTCAAAGTGAGCCGGTGGGGAGCTTGGGGGAGGCCCAAGCATGAAAAAAGCACGTGACTGCCACTAAGGAAGTTGGCAGGAAAAGAGTTATTAACCCCCGAAAGGGGCCAACGAAGAAGACTCTGAGCCAACTAGAGGCTCGAGAAAAAATAAAGCACCCGAGCGACATGATGGCTTAGGCAAATAGGTCGCCATACAAGCCCGCGACCTTAAAAAAGAAGCGGCCAAAAGCTTGGCCAAGAAAAAAATCTGTCCTATTGGCGAGACAGGTGCTGTTGGGGGGAGTAAACCTTGCTCATCCCAATAAAAGAATAAGAAAACAAACGAAATGGCCCAAGCTGCGGTTGACAGGCTGATCAACCAACTCCCAAACCATATCGATGTTGGGCTGTAGTGGCCAGGGATTGCATCACCCGCAAACATTCATGGTCATCAGGGACTCAACTCCCTCCTAGATGTTGTCTTTAACTTGCAACTACGCGACGAAGGTACCAGTAGTTCGTGCCCCCTTTTCTTTTGCATGCTATTCTTGCTTTTTGTTGACTCCTCATCTTCTCCTTTCAGGTTGCAATGGCGAGCACACTTCTGTACGAGGAATGCAACGACACTTTAGAGGTAAACCACCAGAAATGGCAAGCTGTGGAGATGATGAAGAAGGATGCTCTAGCTAGGGCTGAGCTTGCAAAGAAGGAGAAGGAGTCTAGACGTGCTGAGCTCGAGCGGTTTAGGGGGGAAGTCACGACCTTCCAGGTCAAGGAAAGGGAATTCCTTAACAAGCTGAAAGCGAGCGAGGGTGCTCAAGCTAAGGTGGAAGCTAAGGCAGTAAAGGCCACAGAGACTTTGGCATAGCAACGAGGTGCCAACAACAAACTGAACTCTAAGCTATCCTCAGCTCAGAAGGCTGCCGCGAGTTAGGAAGCCAAGTCCAAACAGTCTTCGTTCAACCTTGGCCAGGAGGTGGCAACTTGCCAAGAGGCCAAAACTGAGGCTAGACAGCTTAGGTTTTGGATTGACGAGCTGAACGAGACCATTACTACTCGGGCTTGGGAAATATCTGTCTTCCTCGTCCAAAAATTGTGGGAAGCCTATCCTTCAATCGAATTCTCTTTCCTTCCCTGAGTTTATAAAAAAGAAGTCAAAACGATGAGGGTCAAAGCTTGAGGGGAGATCTATGTTTACTCGGATGAGTCCAAGAAAGAGGGCGAGGACCAACGGGAGGTCGAAGGAGGCGAGAAGGAGGTCGAGCCCCAACTCCAAGTCAAGGATCCAACTCCCCTGACCATAATTCCATCAACTGAGGTTCCTGACCTTGGAGAGGAAGTCACTGTTCCTCCTGTCGACAAGCCATCTCTTCCTCTCGGCAACGACCTTCCGGGATAGGTTGAGGATGAAGCTCCTGCTCCCTCACCCACCTGAAGAGTCATCCACATTTTTTTTTTTGTTATTGCCTCTATAATTAAACTCAATCAATGAAAGAAAATTTTATCGTTTCCATGTCGAGTAATATTTATTATACTTCTACGGAGTCGATTTGTCGTGCTAGTAGGACTTGTAACACTAAAATTCGAATTTGCTTAAAGTTACGGGTAGCTCGCTTCTTAATAAGCTTTTTCGGATTTGTACGAGGAAATCTTATGCGTTGTTCAACTTCAATTTCAGACTTTATCGCCCTTTTCAAGTTTTTTGGGTGTCGACTTAAGGCCGATTTCCTTCGACGTGTTTTTCCTTGAAAAAAATTAATTTCAAGTTTAACTTCGTCGATTTGGGGATGTTTCACCCTCAAAGAGTTGGATTGTGGCATGGCATGGCTTAATTTAGTAAAATGCTAACGATCTTAAGATGTGAACAATGAATCATAGAAGATAATGAATAATACCTCATTTATTGATCAAGTATTTTGGCCGTGAATGGCTTTACAACGAATGTGAATGCAGAACATAAGAACAAGTGAAACCTGAGCTGCTTATTGGTAATACCTTAGCAAGTGCTCGACGTTCGAAGATCACATTATCACTTCACAATTTAGGCGTTCTAGGTGAAAAGATCCTGGTGCGAGCTTTTTCGGATATCCTGAAGGGACCCGCCTATTTGGGCCCAAGTGCCCCCAAGTTTAGGTTTTGAGTACCCTGGACGACCTTTCTGAGGACTAGATCGCCCATTTCAAAGTCTCTGTTTTTGACCTTGGTATTGAAGTATCGCTTGACTTGCTGTTGATACGAAGCGAGCCTTAGCTGAGATTTGGCCCAATGTTCTTCGATTAGGTCTAGCCTCAAGCGAGGAAGGTCTTCGTTTGCTTCTTTGTTAAAGACTTCTCTTCAGAATCAACTGATTCCTACTTCAACTGGGACCATCACCTCACATCCATAAGATAAAGAAAATAGGGTTCTGCCCGTCGAGCTCCTGGCAGTCGTTCTATAGGACCATAAAGCTTTTGGCAACTCGTCAGCCCACATTCCTTTAAGGTTGTCGAGCTTTTTCTTTATGGTGTGCTAAATTACCTTGTTCATAGCCTCTACTTGTCCATTGGCCTAAGGTCGATAGATGGCAGCAAAACTCTTCTTAATGTCAAGCCACTCGTAAAAGGTCTTGAAATCTTTGCTGCCGAACTGCTTCCCATTGTCGGTTATTATTGTGTGGGGAATCCCAAACCGACAAATTATGTTCTTATAGATAAAATGCTTCAGCCTACTCGATGTTATTATTGCCAGTGGTTCGGCTTCCGCTCACTTGGTGAAATAATCCACAACAACTACAATGAATTTAATGCCTCTTTTTCCTTGAGGCAAGAAACCGATAAGGTCGATGCCTTAGATCGTGAATGGCCATATGAGCTTGTCAGAGTGGTCAATTCTTGCGGTGGAGCTCGTGAAATGTTTGCAAATCTTTGGCATCTGTCACATCTACAAACATAGTCTACTGCATCATCATGAACTGTTGGCTAGTAATATCCCTAACGGAGCACCTTGTAAGCTAGAAATCTGCCCCCTATGTGGTTTTCGCAAATTCCCTTGTGTATTTCTCTCAGAACATAATTTGCATCCTCGTGGTCAATACATCGCAATAGTAGTACATTGAACCCATGCTTGTATAGTATATCATTGATGAGCATGTACTAAGCTGCCTTTATGCAGAGTGTTCTAAGTTTGGTTCTATCATCTGGCAGTGTGCCGTCCTTCAAATTGGTGATGATTGCATCCATCCAGTTGTACCTTTGACTTGTGGTTAACACTGGTTCTCATAGAGTAGAGATGCTTGGTTTCGGGAGGAATTTAACTGGGATTGAGTCAGCCTTCTCATTGTTCATTGCAGAGGCCAGGCGAGTCAATGTATCTGCCTGCAAGTTTTTCTCCCTTGGGATCTGGTGAATGGTAAAGGATCTAAACTATCCGAGCTTGGTCTTTACTTGTTGGAGGTAGGATGCCATCCTATCTTCCTTTGCCTAGTATTCCCCGGTAATTTGATGAACCACGAGCTGTGAGTCACTATAGAACTTGATGGACTCTGCCCCCATTTCCTTGGCAAGATGGATACCTGCGAGCAATGCCTTATATTCAGCTTTGTTATTGGAGGCGTTGAACCTGAATCTTACTACGACTTTGATTGGGTCTCCTTCTGGACTTTTGAGCAAAAGGCCTGCTCCTGCTCCTTTTTCATTCGAGGAGCCATCTATATACATAACCTATAGCCATAAGTTGTCACCCTTTGGTTTCTGTTACTCGATCTCTCCTAAGGTATCTGCCGTTGGCGAGCTTGACTCAGCCTCCGGTTGATAGGAGAACTCAGATATAAAATCTGCCATGGCCTAGCCTTTGATTGATTTTCTTGAGATATACTTAATGTCGGGCTGACTCATCTCTATCGTCCATTGGATCAGTCTACCCGATGCCTTGGACTTCTGCATTATCTTCTTCAAAGGATAGTTCATCAGCACATGGATGGAGTGTGCTTGAAAATAGGGTCACAACTTCCTAACAGTGACAACAAGGGCGTAGGAGAGCTTTCCAATCTCCAGGTACCTCGTCTCCGTGTCAAGCAATCTCTTGCTCACATAGTACACTGGCCATTGTATTCCTCCATTTTCGCGTACCAACGCCGCGCTAACAGCGGACTTTGACACTGACAAGTATAGTAGTAGTGGCTCGGCCTAGATAAGCTTTGATAGTATGAGAGGCTATCTAAGGTGTTTCTTTAGCCCCTAGAATGCTAAAGCACTCCTCTGTCCATTTGAAACCCTTCTTCCCCTTCAAGGTCTCAAAGAATTGTAAACACATGTTCGTGGCTCGGGAAACGAATTGCTAAGCACGGCCTTACATCTAGTCAGGCTTTGTACCTGTTTTATGCTAGTCGGGCTTTTCATGTCAAGCAAGGCCTGAATCTTCTTCAGGTTAGCTTTTATACCCCGTTGGTTCATGAGGAAGCCTAAGAATTTTTCGGAGCTCACCCCGAAAGCACATTTCAGCGGATTTAGCTTCATTTGATACTTTTTGAGGATGTCGAACATTTCCCCCAGGTGCTCAATGTGACTTTTGGCGACCTTTGATTTAACGAGCATGTCTTCAATGTATACTTCCATGGATCAACCGATTTGGTTAGCGAACATTTTGTTCACCAAGCGCTGGTAGGTCGCCTTAGCGTTCTTGGGGCTAAATGACATAACCCTGTAACAATAAATTCCATAGTCAATCATAAAAGAAGTATGTTCTTCATCATGCTGGTGCATTGGGATCTAGTTATATCCCGAGTATGCATCCATAAAGCTCAATAGTGCGTTTCTCACTATCGTGTCTACTAGTTGGTTAATCCGTGGTAGCGGAAAACTGTCTTTTGGACAGGCCTTGTTCAGATCCGTAAAGTCAACGCAAGTCTGCCACTTGTCATTCGACTTCTTTACTAGGACTGGATTGGTAAGCCAATCGAGCTACTTGACTTCCTTGATGAAGTTGATTTCCAGGAGTTTGTCGACTTCATCCTTGAGCGCTTGAGAGCACTCTGTATCCATGACCTTTCTTTTCTGCCTTATGGGCTGAGCTTGTGGGTCGAGGTTCAACCTGTGGCACATCACCTCAGGGCTGATCCCAACCATATCTACGTGCACCCAAGCGAATATGTCGAGGTTCTTCTTTAGGAACCCGACCAGATTATCGGCCTTTTCTCTGGTCAAGCTACTGTCGATTTTCAGCACGAGAGTTAGATCTTCCTCGCTAACACTTATTTCTAGTAGCTCTTCGGTCGGACCCACTGCAGACTCTTCTTTGTGGATGCAGGGATCTATAGTGTCCTCTAGTGGCCTGGGGTTCGGCTTGGATTTTGTTATGATCATTGTCTTTGGGTACAGTTATTTCTGTGCGACATTTATAGCCTGATTATAACGTTCTCGAGATTCTTTGGTGCAGCTTCTGATTGTCGCGACTCCCCTAGAAGTCAAAAATCTCATCGGTTGGCAGCGTACCAATGTGACTGCACTTAAATCATCCAGGATTGGCCTTCCAAGGATGACGTTGCACATGGTCAGGTAGTCCACCACTAAGAATTTGGCCATCACCGTTCTGACCTTTGGTTCTGCCCCCAGAGTTATAGGAAGGTCGATTGTACCTTTGGGAACCAAGTTGTCCGCGGTGAACCCATAGAGTGGCGAGAGGCACCCTCACGGGTTCTTTTCTATGAATCCCATTCCTCAGAAGACTCCCAAGAATATGATGTTTGCCGCACTCTTGTTGTCAACCATAACCCTTAACACTCTTCCATTGCCGTGATTACAATCGCGTCATGATTATGACGTGGAGATGTTTTGCACTCATTAACTGTGAACCCCACTACCTCGCTTTCTTGTTTGGGCGCTTAGGTGGCTTCCTTTCACAACCATTATTCATGGGACCGAGTCCATCCTTGTTTCCCGAGCATATTGCTCACAAGCCCATCTCGAGCTCCCTGCTATATCGGGCCTTTTGTAGATCATATTCACGAAGACTTCGTTGGGATTTGGTTTAGCCTATTGAGCTAGAACCTGAACCTGTCCCAAGGCCTGGCTACTTTGCTTACCAGGGTTTCCGTGAGTCGGTTTTGCCTTAACAAATTCTTTTAGGTGGCCTCTTCTTATCAGGTCTTCGATGGCATCTTTCAGGCTCAACAATCATTCATGTTAAGCCTAACATCCTTGTGGCATCGACAATATTTCTGCTAGTCTCTTCTGCTTGGAGCCTCCTTATCCTTTCTAGAGTAGTAGTCTTTTCGCCTCTTAAGACACTTCATAGATGTGGGCGATGTCCTGAGTGAAGGGGGTGTATTTTTTATAACGCAGGAAATGTTGTCAGCCATCGTGGTTACCTATCCTCTATTTTTCTGGGACCTATTGCGATCCCTGTCGTTACAATCTTGACCCCCACGCTTATCCGGGAGGCGATCTTGTCTCCTGTCTGGGACCCCCCGTGTTGAGCTTCTGGCTAGTGTGCCAGCGAGCTCTCTACTCGTTGGTACTTCGCGGCCATCTGGTTGAATTTGGCCAGACTCACATGATCTTCACTTTAGAGCTCTTTCCATAGCTCCATGTTAGGTCTGATCCCTGCGATCAACAAAGTTCGAATGGATTCTTTGAGGGCGTCAGCGAATTTTGCCTGCTCGTTCTGGAACCTCGTTAAATACAAGGTCAGTGATTTGTCTTGATCTTGGCGGATGTTGCTCAAGCAGTTAAGCAGCATCGCGAGCTGCCTCCTCGCCTGAAATTACTATAAGTATAACGAGGAGAATTTTTGCCAGAAGTTGATAGAGTTTGCCTTGAGCCTTTTCTACAACCTCTTGGCATCTCCGACTAATGTGACTGTGAAGCACCGACATTTCGCTAAGTCACTGACCTGGTGTAGCTCCATTAGGTCATTGAAGTTGTCGAAGTGGTCTTTCGGGTCCCCTCTCTTGTCAAACTTGCTTTCCGACACCCTGAACCCTTGTGGGAGCGGGGCTTGACGAACTTCCTTCGTAAAGGGGGAACTTATTCCTCCACCAGGTTGTTCTGGCGGGCTCTTAGATCGTCAAGAATCCTCTACATGCAATTTAAGTCTTCATTTTGGTTGCCCTGGTTGGCTCTGTTAAGCCTCACCTCGAGTAAAAGAGTCTGCAAGTCTATTGCTTGCGAAGCTCTTCTAGCGTGTGCGTTGATGCGTGAGGTCGAGTCATGATGGTTGGGTTGATATGTGCTATCATGCTCATCAGTGTGTTGCTCGCGACGTTGGTCATAACCGCAACGTCGGTCATTGCCAGATTGACACAATGACTCGTTTCACGAGCCAGTGAAGATCGATCTTGCCTTAGGCGTGGGTTAAAATCGGTATGCTGATGTAGGGGATATCACCGAGCTTCTCGGTGGCGTCCGTTGCCTTTGCTTTCCCTCAGTGGTTGTAGTGACTGCTTTATACTAGGATACTCAGAAAAATATATCAAGTAGAATATATGTACATTAGCAAAAGTAAATGGGCCCCAAAATTTTCTTTTATTAAATATAAACATTATTTATACAAAACAGAATATCCTTTACAAAATGATATTAAAACAGTGGACAGTGTAGCTATTGCTCCTCGCTTGTCGACGCCCATCCGACTGCGCTTTCACCTAGATCCTACAACCACAAAGAAAACAACAGGGTGAGCACAAAACAATGCTCAGTAAGTAAACCCTCTACTCGACTGTCCCCGTAATTCTTTCTCTTAATTCTTTCCTTACACTCTTTCTCATCTCAATTATTTTCTCTTTCACTCAGCTCTCTTAACTTCTGTTATATGTCACGGCCTCATCTTACCAGAGGCATGGTCGGGTGGAGTTCACACAGCACCAACCTACTTTTCATGACTTTTGGGTGGAGATCACAAAGCACCAACCCTTTTTCATAACTATCAGGTGGAGATCACAAAGCACCAACCCGTTTTCATAACTATCAGGTGGAGATCACAAGGCACCAACCCGTTCTTAGTGCTCTTCTCATTCTCTCTACTCTTAGAGTAGTTCATTCACACAGTTCTCTACTCTTTCTCAAACTACTTCTCAAATGCACAATTAATGCATATGGATGGTTCATGTTAATTAACGCACTTAGGAAATGCCAATATGCAATGTTGCAAAAATTAAGGTTCACAACTCATGCTCATACTTCTCTTAGGCATTTCATCAAACAACTAGTGTGTATACTTACACTCCACTTTATTTATAAGTCTATCCCTCTCTTGAACCATCCAAAATGGCAGAAAACTCCCTCACCAAGCTATAATCCCTGCCATAACTTAACACTTCCAAAAAGATTTCTCAATCTCCTCCAATTTCATCACAAACTACATTCTCCTCACACATCACACTTCTCAATTGAAGTGTATTTAACAACCACAAAATAACTACTCATCTCAACACAAGTTCTCAATAACATAACATATATCATGCATAAATAAATCTCTACTCAAAGGATTTCTCAAATATCAACTTGGATTGGGATTTACTTACCTTGTGATGGTGTGATTCCACTAACACTTCTCTTTTCCTTTGGTAGATGTCTTTTCTTTACACCTTTAAACCATAACACATTAAGACCTCAACACCTTTATAGGTAAATTTCACATCTAGAGCAAGGATTCTTACCTTAGGATGCCTTAGATTAATTCTCTACCAAGATCCAACTAAAAACCCTAAAAAATCCTTGAAAGCTTGAAGGAAGAATTGAGAGGAAATGGAGAATGGAAGAGGCGGTGGAAGAAGAGTGAATGAAGGGTTTACTAAACTTAACCCCTTTTTAGCTCAAATTATCTTCATTCATTCCCATTTTACCCTTGCTCTTCCTTGGGAATTCCATCCTTGTCCTTTAAATCATTACAATCACACCCCCACTCTAGCATATTCTTCATAAAATTCTCTTACATTTTACTCCCTACTTTTCTTGCTAATTAAGGGTAGAAAGGTCATTTTGCCCCTATGGAAGAATTCTCTAGAATCTCAATACACATTTTTTTCAAGCCCTTCGCCGCGGCGAAGAATCTTTCTTTGCCCCAACGAGAACTTAAAGAACCTACACCGTAGGTTGCAGGACTTCATCGCCGTGGCGAAGCTTCTTCTCCGCCCTGGCGAAGTTTGTAACACAAAAATTCGCCAAGTCTTTACAAATTTCAGGGCAACCACTCAACCAACTCACAATATCCCTTCAACCAAGGACCAACAAACAATATTAACAATATAACAACTCAATTAAGAGCAAAACAATAAAGATTCAAGCAATGCAACCTAAATTAGTTACATACCTCAAGTGGGCGTTACAATTCTCCCCCCTTAAAAGAATTTCGTCCCCAAAACTCACACAAACAACTTCGGTTAACGATTCTGCATATCTTGCTGAACCTCCCATGTGGCCTATTCTACCCTGTGATTTCTCCAAAGGACCTTCACTAACGGAATACTCTTATTCCGGAGCTCTTTAATTCTTCAGTCTAAAATCTGAACTGGGCGTTCCTTGTACACAAGGTTGTCTGCTAACTCAACAGCCTCTGCACTCAGAATATGGGAGGGGTCACTTACATACTTCCGCAGCATCGAGACATGGAAAACATCATGCACCTTGTCCATACTAGGTGGTAGTGCCAATCTGTAAGCCACCTTTCCAACTCGTTGCAATACTTCAAATGGACCTACATATCTCGGTGCTAACTTCCCTTTATTCCCGAAGCGCATCACTCTCTTGTAGGGGGAAACTTTCAGAAACACTTTATTGCCCACTTGGAACTCAATTTCTTTCCTCTTCAAATCGGCATAACTTTTCTCTCTGTCTGTCTTGGGCTTGCTTCATTCTCTTTCTGATTAACCTTACATCCTCTAGCATCTTCAGAGTCATCTCTGGCCTAAGAACTATATACAACTCATCCTTTTCGTCGATCTCATCCCAATGTAGTGGAGACCTACATCGTCTACAATACAAAGCCTCGTAAGGCGCCATCTTAATTGTAGACTGATAACTATTATTGTAGGCAAACTCCACCAAAGGTAACATTTCATGCCATGACATTCTATAATCCATGCAGCAGGCTCTCAACATATCCTCAAGCACCTGAATTGTTCTCTCTGTTTGGCCATCTGTCTGAGGATGATAGGCAGTACTGAATGCCAAACGGGTATCCAAATTCCTCTATAAACTCATCCAAAAAGCTGAAACAAACTTGGAATCTCTATCTGACACTATTGTCTTGGGCATACCATGCAACCTGACTATCTCCTTAATATAAATCTGAGCCAACTAATTTGTAGTAGTGCTTTCCTTTACTAGAAGGAAATGGGCTGACTTGGTTAACCTATCCACAATCACCCATGTAGCATTATACCCTTTTTGTACTCTGGGGAGACCTGTGATAAAGTCCATCAAAATACTTTCCCATTTCCACTCAGGAATACTCAGTGGCTGAAGCAACCCTGACGGCCGTTGGTGTTCTGCTTTCACCTATTGACAGAGCTACAAAGTCTGGAATATCTCTCTTCATACCTGGCCACCAATAGCCTTTCTTTACATCTTGATACATTTTGGTTGCTCCATGATGAGCAGTGTACGGTGTGTCATGAGCCTTTGTAAGTAATCTCTTCCTCAATTCATCATTCTGAGGGATACATAACCGATTCCTGAAATAGAGGACACCATCTATTACTTGAAACTCTGTTGTCTTGCCCTCATGCACTTGTTGAACTATTTTTTGACACCACTCATCGGCCACCTGCTTATCTCTGACTTCCTCCAGTAAAGTAGACTGAACCTCTAACTTGGCAATCCTTCCTGGAATTACTTCAATCTACTCTTTGCACAAGTCTTCTATCAATTCTTTCAGCTTAGTGAGCCGAGACAAATAAGCTTTTCTACTCAAGGCATCGACTACTACATTGGCCTTCCGCGGTTGATACTTGATCTCACACTCATAATCCTTAACCAGCTCTAACCACCTTTTTTGTCTCATAATCAGCTCCTTCTGTGTGAAGAAATACTTTAAACTCTTATGATCAGTGTAGATATTACTTTTGGCACCATAAAGGTAATGCCTCCAAATCTTTAGTGTGAAGACCACGGCTGCCAACTCTAAATCATGCGTAGGGTATCTCGTCTCATACTCTTTCAATTGCCGAGAGGCATATGCTATTACCCTACCTAACTGCATTAATATGGCACCAAGTCCTTGCAATGAGGCATCTATATAAATATCATAGTCTACACCCTCCTGTGGTAACACTAACACGGGAGCTGTTGTTAATCTCTTCTGCAACTCCTGAAAGCTCTCTTCACATGCTTCTGACCATACAAAAGGAGTTCTTTGTTTGGTAAGAGCTGTCAATGGTTTAGCCAATTAGGCGAACCCTGCTACAAATCGCCGGTAGTAACCTGCTAGGCCTAGGAAACTTCTAATCTCTTTTACTGTCCTCGGCCTTTGCCATTCAAGGATTGCCTGCACTTTACTCGGATCCACCGAAATCCCTTCCTTAGACATAGTATGGCCCAAAAATATCACTTAATCAAGCCAAAACTCACACTTAGAAAATTTTGCATACAGCTTCTTTTCTCTCAGCCGTTGCAACACTATTCTCAAGTTTTCCTCATGCTCTTCTTTTGACTTAGAATAAATCAAGATATCATCAATAAAAACCACTATAAACTGATCCAAATAATCATGGAACACCCGATTCATCAAGTCTATAAAAACTGTTGGGGCATTAGTCAAACCAAATGACATTACTACAAATTCATAATGCCATACCTTGTACGAAAGACAGTCTTAGCTCCTTTTAATTGATCAAACAAATCATCAATGCGAGGTAATGGGTACTTGTTCTTCACTGTCACTTTATTCAACTCTCTATAATCGATACACATCCGTAGTGACCCATCTTTCTTCTTTACAAACAAAATTAGAGCTCCCCAGGGAGAATGACTCGGTCGGATAAAGCCTTTCTCCAAAAGCTCTTGGAGTTGCTTATTTAATTCCTGAAGCTCTGCTGAGGCCATTCGATAAGGGGCTTTGGATATTGGTGTTGTTCCCGGTGCTAGTTCGATACTAAACTCAACCTCGCTTTCTGGGGGGCAATCCCGGTAACTCTTCTGAAAACACATCTAAAAACTCTCGAACTACTGGCACCCTCTGAATCTCGGGCTGGGGAATATCACCACTTTGAACTACATGGGCAATATATCCCGAACACCCATTTTTCAACATCTTTCTAGCCTTCACGCTACTAATCAACATGCTCAATTGATGGCCTCTCCAAAACTAAATTTATCTCCATTATCGAGATTAAATCTCGCTTTCTTCTTTCGACAATCAATCTCTACCCCATATCTCCCTAAGAAATCCATGCCCAATATCACATCAAAGTCGGGCATATAAAAAACTATTAGATCAACCATTAGATCTCTACCCTGGATCACTACAAACTCTCCTAACAATATCTCTTGCGTCAAAACACTAACCCCATCGGGTAACTCTATCTTAATAGGTTGAGTCACTCTCCTAGGTTTCAAACCTAACCTCTCAACCATCCCATACGATATAAAAGAATGAGTGGCTCCTGAATCAATTAAAGCATACAAAGGAACAGAATAAAATAATAACTGACTAGTAACGGCTGATGGACTGGCCTCTGCTTCACCTTGTGCCACTGTAAACACTCTGGCATTCGTAGTACCTCCAGAACTTTGTGTGGGTGGTGGAAGAGGAGCTTTACAATCTCTCATCAAATGCCCTGGCTGTCGGCATCTATAACATACCCTCTGGTCTCTCATACACTCTCCTGAGTGGTTCCTCCCACATTTAGGGCAAAGAGGAAACCCTTCTGTCCAAGGTCGCTTATTCTTCCACTCTCTTCTGTTCTGTCTAAACTGAAACTTCTTCTTCTGATTCTTCATTTCTTTACCATTCACACCCTCGAATTTCTCTTTCTGCGGGGCGGTGGGTGGCTCACTTGTTCCTCCTGTCAAAGAACATACCAAGGGAATTTTGTTTTCAAAGATTTCTGCCCTCATTGCTCGCCTCAAGGCCTCACTATAGGTTCGAAGGGGATCATAAGTAGTCATTATATCCCGAGCTATCTCCGGCTTCAACCCATGTGCAAACTTATCTCTTCTCAATACCGGAGTACTAACTATTCTGGGTGCAAACCTTGCAAGGGAGTTAAATTTCACTGAGTACTCTTTCACGGTACTAGATCCCTGCTGCAAGCTAATAAATTCTTGGACCTTCTCATGAACTCGGTCCTCTGTTCTATATTCGGCCTCAAACTCTTGCCTGAACGCTTCCCAAGTCATCGTTGCCACATCATGAGTTTCTTCCATTAATTCTCACCAAATTCAGGTATCACCCCGAAATAAGAAACTCGCATACCGAATCTTCTCCCGGTCCATCATGGGGAATAAACCTGTTGTTCGCTCTACAGACCTAAACTATTCTTCGGCTATTATTGGGTCCGTAGTACCCTTAAACTCTGAGGGTTGATGTTGATTGGGAAGACCATAAATTGGTTCAACTCTGTTCTGTACTGGGGGAGGTACCAGTTGTTCTCTTCCTACATTCGTAGCTGGTGGTACCTGCACAGGGATTACAACTCTCCCTTGGGTTTCAGCCATAACTTGCTGTATAATCCCCCGAACTCTAGCTTCATCCAAGGGAGGGGCCGTAGCTTATGGTGGGTTAGAAGATTCTCCCTCATTCATCACACATTTACCACGCTTTCGAGTACTACGCCTCATCTACAAAACAACATTTTATCAATTTGAGAAACACTTATAGTAAGGAAAGAATTAACTTACACAGTTGGTCATCGGACGTCGTGGCGATGAGAATAGTATACTATCAAATCCCAAAATCTTGGCTCTGATACCAAAAATGTAGTGACTGCTTTATACTAGGATACTCAGAAAAATATATCAAGTAGAACATATGTACATTAGCAAAAGTAAATGGGCCCCAAAATTTTCTTTTATTACATATAAACATTATTTATACAAAACAGAATATCCTTTACAAAATGATATTAAAACAGTGGACATTGTAGCTATTGTTCCTCGCTTGCCGACGCCCATCCGACTGCGTTCTCACCTAGATCCTACAACCACAAAGGAAACAACGTGGTGAGCACAAAACAATGCTCAGTAAGTAAACCCTCTACTCGACTGTCCCCATAATTCTTTCTCTTAATTCTTTCCTTACACTCTTTCTCATCTCATCTATTTTCTCTTTCACATAGCTCTTTTAACTTCTGTTATATGTCACGACCTCATCTTACCAGAGGCACGGCTGGGTGGAGTTCACACAGCACCAACCCATTCTTCATGACTTTCGGGTGGAGATCACAAAGCACCAACCCTTTTTCATAACTATCGAGTGGAGATCACAAAGCACCAACCCGTTTTCATAACTATCGGGTGGAGATCACAAAGCACCAACCCGTTCTTAGTGCTCTTCTCATTCTCTCTACTCTTAGAGTAGTTCATTTACACAGTTCTCTACTCTTTCTAAAACTACTTCTCAAATGCACAATTAATGCATATGGATGGTTCATGTTCATTAATACACTTAGGAAATGCCAATATGCAACGTTGCAAAAATTAAGGTTCACAACTCATGCTCATACTTCTCTTAGGCATTTCATCAAACAACTAGTGTGCATACTTACACTCCACTTTATTTATAAGTCTATCCCTCTCTTGAACCATCCAAAATGGCAGAAAACTCCCTCACCAAGCTATAATCCCTGCCATAACTTAACACTTCCAAAAAGATTTCTCAATCTCCTCCAATTTCATCACAAACTACATTCTCCTCACACATCACACTTCTCAATTGAAGTGTATTTAACAACCACAAAATAACTACTCATCTCAACACAAGTTCTCAATAACATAACATATATCATGCATAAATAAATCTCTACTCAAAGGATTTCTCAAATATCAACTTGGATTGGGATTTACTTACCTTGTGATGGTGTGATTCCACTAACACTTCTCTTTTCCTTTGGTAGATGTCTTTTCTCTACACCTTTAAACCATAACACATTAAGACCTCAACACCTTTATAGGTAAATTTCACATCTAGAGCAAGGATTCTTACCTTAGGATGCCTTAGATCAATTCTCTACCAAGATCCAACTAAAAACCCTCAAAAATCCTTGAAAGCTTGAAGGAAGAATTGAGAGGAAATGGAGAATGGAAGAGGCGGTGGAAGAAGAGTGAATGAAGGGTTTACTAAACTTAACCCCTTTTTAGCTCAAATTATCTTCATTCATTCCCATTTTACCCTTGCTCTTCCTTGGGAATTCCATCCTTGTCCTTTAAATCATTACAATCACACCCCCACTCTAGCATATTCTTCATAAAATTCTCTTACATTTTACTCCCCACTTTTCCTGCTAATTAAGGGTAGAAAGGTCATTTTGCCCCTATGGAAGAATTCTCTAGAATCTCAATACACATTTTTTTCAAGCCCTTTGCCGCGGTGAAGAATCTTTCTTCGCCCGGACGAAAACTTATAGAACCTACACTGTAGGTTGCAAGCTTCATCGTCGCGGCGAAGCTTCTTCTTCGCCCTGGCGAAGTCTGTAACACAAAAATTCGCCAAGTCTTTATAAATTTCAGGGCAACCACTCAACTAACTCACAATATCCTTTCAACCAAGGACCAACCAAACAATATTAATAATATAACAACTCAGTTAAGAGCAAAACAATAAAGATTCAAGCAATGCAACGTAAATTAGTTACATACCTCAAGTGGGGTGTTGTAGCGATTGCTTCCCCAGTCGCCTCTTGAGGTTTGTTTGCCCGCGAGACTCACACTCGTGTGTGAAGTGCTACCTGCGAGGTTGGAGGTGTTGGTCGCCCTTTAGCGGTGACGAAACAGACTATTCACCGACAAAATTCATACCTGTTGGGATTGCATTGGTGAAATGCGGCTGGTCGTGGTTTTGGGCAATTGGTTGTTGGTTCATTAGCTCAGCCACATTTTGTTGCACTGCTTGTACAACCATTGTTCTGATAATCTCTATTGGCTAGTCGTTCTATGGGCTGATGTCCTTGCCCCTTAGTTGTTTGTGGTGTGTTGAGTTGGCGACACAGGTCATAAGTGTCTAGCGTTCTCTTATTGCACCTCCTGGTGGGTGGTTTTCATGTTCTCGTGATTTTCGGTGGTAGTTTTCAATCTAGTGTACACCATTTTGGCCTTGGAACAGGTAAATCACGGTGAACATTTGCCAGAATCTTTGAAATTTTGGCGGGGCCCTCCTTCTAGCGCCGAAATAAGGGTACAAAATTTTGCACCAACCAGTGAGATCCGATCGACCTTGCTGGGATTGGAACTGATGTGTGTGTGATTAGTGATAATCAGCGATGAATGAATGAAATGAACTAAAAACAAAGAGATTTTTAAAGTGATTCGGCCAGGTTAATAGCCTACGTCCACTGTGTTTTTGTATTTGCTATGAGAGCTTACAATGCAATTCTTATTTGAAATTTGTGATCCCCTCCTCATTGTTTGAGGGGGGTTTATATACAAAATTTGTACAAAGGAGGCAATGAAATTTAGGGGATTAGAACTGATTTGAATCATAATTCTAATATCCTCGCGATTGGACGCTGTGATTATGCAGTGATCACCATTGATCTAGTCATTCCTGCAATATTTGGGATCTGAAGTAATTTGGGGATCAATTGAATGATTCCTTGAATTATTCGCGACTAGCTTATGCTGGGTTGAGCTATAACTTGACGAGCTTATGCTAGGTTGGTCAATCGTAGTTGTCGAGCTCATTCTGGATTGAGTTATATCCTCGAGTTGACCCGAGCTTGGCGGAAAAACCACACACAACAATTACATTCCATGATTTCTATAAATCTATATATAGATCAATAAAGCTACAGACACCGGGGTTTTTGCAATGAAAACGTGTACCGGCCTATGTGTCCCCCTTACTCACACCACGCGTGATTAAACTATAAAATTTTTTCTAGTGAACGGTCGTCCATCAAATATGGACGGCCGTTCAATTACATGGACTCCTGTCCATTTTATGTGGATGGGGGTCCATTTGCTACAGACGGGCGTCTCTCTTTAAAGGACGCCCGTCAGAAATAAAATGAAATAAAATATTATATGGACAGGGGTCTTTTTCTATGGACGACCGTCCATCAAATATGGATGAGCGTTCATATTTTAATGGATGCCCGTCCATTAATAACAAATCTTTTAAAAAAAATTAGAAAACAATTAGGGATGGCCGTTCATCTTTTATGGACAGCTATCCATTAATTTTGGACGGGCATCCGTAAGAAATGGACGCCCGTCCTTAAACAAAATATGAAAATAAAAAAAAAAAAATTGGGGACCCCCGTCCACAAATTGTGGACGGCCATCCCTTATGTTGTGGGTTGTCTCCAGAATCTACTTTAAGGGCATTCAAAAAAGTGCAATTCGAAACTGCGAAAAGACCAAATTTAGTGCTCACCTGGTTCGGGAACAATGGCTTCTCAGAAACCCAAATTTCAGATCTCATCAGAGTCAGTCCATGACTGCTTTTGTACAATCCTGAGAAAACCCTTTTGCCAAAACTTGAGTTTTTTCGCTCTAAAGGCTTCTCAAGTCTTGATCTTGCAAAAATATTTTGTTGCAGTCGTATCTTGGAAAGTAGCTTAAAGAACTGTATAATCCCTTCCTTTACTTACCTTAGTAACTTGGTTCAATCTACTGAAAAGACTATTACGGTTGTTAAACATTTTCCACCTATTATTTATTGTGATCTTCAAAATGGTCTTCCTCATAAAATCAATTATTTGCTAGATAATGGTGTGCCTGAACCAAAAGTTCTTATGTTTCTTTATAACTGGCCTAAGGCTTTTGTAAGCTACCCTCGTTTGAAAGAGGCTGTGGACTTTGTAAAGAAAATGGGTATCACTCCTTCAATGTCACAGTTTGTTATAGCTATTTATATAATGTCGTTTACGCGAAAATCTGAGTGGGATAGGAAGTTTGATGTTTACAAGAGGTGGGGTTGGTCTGAAGAAGATATTCTAACAGCATATCGGAAACACCCTTGGTGTATGATAATATCTGAGAATAAGATTATGGCAATGATGGACTTTTTTGGGAACAAAATGGGCTGGGAGATTTCTACCATTGCTGAGCGGCCATCTCTTTTTTCGTTGAGCATGGAGAAGAGAATTATTCCTCGTGGTTCAGTTCTTCAGTATCTGTCAACCAATGGTTTGCTTAAGAATAAACGTCTCTCGGCTACATGTAAGTACATTAAAGGACGACCGTCCAATCCTTATGGACAACAGTCCATAGATATTGGATGGCCGTCCTTTACACAAGTTATGGACGGCCATCCATACATGATGGACGGGAGTCCATTACTTAAGGACACCCGTCCATACTTAATGGACGGGCGTCCACAAGTTATGGACGGCTGTCCATAGTTTTAATTTTATTTTTAAAAAGCAAAGGAATGGACGGGGGTCCCCAATTTTTTTTTTTTTATTTTCATATTTTGGTTAAGGACGGGCGTCCATTTCTTACAGAGGCCCGTCCAAAATTAATGGACGGCTGGTGTGCTGTCGTAGGCAACCAAGATTAAAAACCTTCCTAACCTAACTATTGAACTGTAAATAGGGTAAGCAAAGGTCGATCCCACGAAGAGTGTCTAGCCGAATTTTCGATGATATGAATAAGGCTAGCGGGTTTTGAGTAAAACAGAAAACAATCTTAGCCAAAAACAAAAACAAAAACAATTCAATTCGAAATCAATTAATATAACGAAACTTGGTCTCCGTCAACATCCACCATCGGAATCTTACAACTGATCATTGATGCAAAAGTAAATCAATTCTTACTTTGAATATTCACCGTTGGAACTATTTTCCTATCTCTCCTTAATTGTAATTAATTAGGAAACAAGCGATCTTAATTAATCTTACCATTAAACAACCCTAGACAAGCGCTAAAGATTTAATCTAATGGCAGCCTTAAGAATTAGAGAGATCGATGAAGCTAAACAACACAAACTCAAGCGGTTGTATTTAATTTAGTCGAGTGTTCCTCTTAAGATTACTAATTCCTGACGCAGCAAATTAATAACCCTAATTGCTTCACAAGTTAGAGGGATCAAACAATTACGGATTTGATATCTAACTTAGCAGTAGATTGTAACAAATAATAACCTAGTAGGCCTCCTAGCAATTAAATGAAACAATCATGAAAATAAGCATAGAAGAACATCCAATACTCAAAGCATAAAATTGAACACTGAAATAAAACGGATTAGATCTCATAGTTATTGATTCCGAGGCCTCCGTTTCCTTCGACCAAGTTATAAAAATTAGCCTCTCATGGCCATCACGAAATTTCCAAAGGAAAAGTTACAGACAAGACCAGAGAGAGGCGTGTGTCCCCCCAAACCTAATCTGATCTCCTAAAAAAATATCCAGTTCAAGTATTTGAATTCCACTAAATCTCCTAAAAGAAATATTCTAATATCCTAAAATAACATTAATCCTAATTTGATTCTAATTAATTGAAAATAAGATAAAGTCCTAAAATAAAATAGGAAAGTGGTGATTCTGAGCTGTAACTTGCGTGCCACATGTCTTCAAATCTTCCAATAATAAACTGCCCAATTGATTTGCATGACAAGGCAGAATGTTCCAGAACGTCGGCAGTGCAGGTGTGTCAACTTGAAGCCCAATTACAACCTTGATGCAGCTAGTATCTCTCCAAACTCAAAACATAAAAGTTGTAGATCTCTTTCTTAGTATTCCACAGAATTTTGAATCATCTCAATCGGAGCTCGGATGAGAGAGTTATTCCCAGATTAAGAAACAATGTCGAAACTGTCCGAATTCACTTAATTAGTTCTGTTTTGCAATTAACACCTCCATTTGCATCCTAAATCAAAATAGAGTAATAATGAGTACAATTATGCAACAAATACGTATAAAAGACTAAACATTAAGGGGGGTAAATATGACATTTTGCATTCCCATCAACGGCCGTCCATAAAGGATGAACGGCCGTCCCTAATTGTTTTCTAATTTTTTTAAAAGATTTGTTAATGGACGGGCGTCCACTAAAATATGAACACCCGTCCATATTTAATGGACGGCCATCCATAGAAAATAGACCCCCGTCCATATAATATTTTATTTCATTTTATTTCTGGACGGGCGTCCTTTAAAGGGGGACGCTCGTCTGTAGCAAATGGACCCCCGTCCATATAAAATGGACGGGAGTCCATGTAATTGAACGGCCGTCCATATTTGATGGACGGCCATTCACTAGAAAAATATTTATAGTTTAATCACACATGGTGTGAGTCAGGGGAACACGTAGGCCGGTATACGTTTTCGGTGCAAAAACCCCGGTGTCTGTAGCTTTATTGATATATAGATATAGATATAGATTTGTTTTTGTTTTTATTTTTTATTTTTCTTGAAAGGCTTATTGAACTCATCAACACGAAGAAGAAACATGAAGATCCTCTATGCTTATGTCGTCTTGTTCTTTTTTATCCTCTTTTCTGGTTAGTTATTAATTTCAGAAGATAAGGTGACATCAAACAATACAACAAGAGGACCTAACTGTGTGCAAGCTACATATAATGACTTTTGACAATGATAACTTTCATTAATTTTAGTTTCGAAATGATTCTCTACCAATAAATTCAAGAAAATGTATCAAATAACATTTTGTTGATCATTTATTCTTTTCATTCTAATTTTATATCTCTACACAAAATTAAATAGGTTTATTGAAACATGAAATTTCCAAGGATACTCCAAGGGCAGCACGAAGTTAAAAAGACCTGAGTACAATTGAAATTTCCGAAAGTTTTCATCTATATCTCATATTCGTTTATAATTTTAAGGATTGGATCGATGACCAATATGAGAAACCATGGATTCATTTTACAACTTCTTTCTCAAGGATTTATTAGCCCTGTAATTTTTTTTTTATTTTTTTTTTTATTTGATTGAATACATCCATTTTGACAAAATGGGCAGATTTGTTATCCTAATTGTAAAGGTTTCACTAGAGGTGGAACAAATTGGTCGGGTTAGGGGGGTTTACCCTAACCCTGCCCGCAATGAAGAGGGTTGAACATTGAACCCAACCCGGCAGCAACCCCCAGGCGGGTCGGGTTGCAAAATGGCAACCCGCCGACCCGACGGGTTGCTGTTTTGTCCCCTCTAAGAAGGACCGCCAACCTGGCGGGTTGGCTGTTACACACTAACGGTCAGCCCGGCGGGTTGACCCGCTGGTTGGCCGAAAAAAAATAAAAAATTTAATTTGTTTTTTCAAATTACCCCTTTACCCTTGAAATATAGCCATTTTATAGCCGTTGGAGAGGTCTTTTTCGTCATTTTCTTTTCCCATTTTTTTCTATAAATTGGCCCTAAACTCTCACATTTTTCTCACAACTCAAATTCGCTCATTCTCTCATATTCTCTAATCTCTAATCTCTCAATTATGCATTTATTCTCTTAATCTCTTTGTTATCAATTTGCTCGTATTTTAATTTTTATTAGTTTTTGCAATTTTTAATTCATATTTCCAATTTTCCAAATTCCAAATTCCAATTTCCATATTCCAATTCTCTTTCTTTAATTTTTATTTCTTCTACATCAATTTTTTTTTCAACTACAATGGATAGATATTTCTCTCCCATCAATTTCAATGATGAAGAAAACTACTATCCTAGTCCTAGTCCCGCTGATTTTACTATGAATGCAGGAGATTCAAATAGTCCCGCTGTCCCAATCCCAGTCTCAGAATCCGATACACCTCAAAATATGCCGTCGATTCCAACAGCGCCCGGTGGTTCTAGAAGTCGTCCTCGTAGTAGTCGTCCTCGTCCAACTTCATCTCAAGCTGAGGCGGGATCATCAACTGCCGTCGAAAGCGAAAACAGACACACATCAGACGTTTGGGCGCATTTCGACAAGTTTTACGAGACAGAAAATGGCGTTCAAGTCAAGAAAGCAAGATGCAAATATTGTGCAAATGTTTATAAAGCTGATTCAGGTAATGGTACTAGTACTTTAAAAAGGCATGCTAATAAACATATTAATCAACATGGAAATAGAGAAAGCAATCAAACTCAAATAACTAATATGGGTACTACTTGGCGTTATAATTCTGATGTATATAGGGAACAGTTAGCTTTATATATTGCTGCATCTGATCAACCTATTAATATGGCAGAAGATAAATATTTTGAAAGATTTGTTCAAAATTCATTTTTTCCAGGATTTAAAAGTTATTCTAAAACTGCAACTAGAAATGATTTAATAAAATTGTTTAAAAAAATGAAATTAGAATTAAAAAATAAATTTCATACTTGTCATGTTAGTGTGGCTTTAACTGCCGATATTTGGAGTGGTAGAGCTAAACAAGATTATATTTGTGTGACTAGTTATTATTTTGATAATGAATGTAAATTAAATAAATCTTTATTAGGATTTAGATTAATGGATGTTGATCATAGTGGTCAACAAATTTATAATAAAATTGTTGAAGTTTTAGAAGATTATGATATTGTTAGTAAAGTGATAAGTTTAACTTTAGATAATGCAAGTTCTAATAGTAAAGCTATAAATTATTTTCAAAGTAATTATCATTTATATAACAATTTGAAGTTTTTTCACCAACGTTGTGCATGCAATGTTATTAATTTAATTGTGAAAAGTGGTATGAAAACAATTAAAGAAAACATTGATAGAATTAGAGATTGTTTAGCTTGGATTACTGGTAGTAATAAAAGAAATGCTGAATTTCAAGATGCTTGTATAAAATCAAATATGTCTCCTAGAACATTTGCATTAGACATGCCTGTTAGATGGAATAGTAATTATTTAATGCTTGATTCATGTTTACCTTATGCTAATTTAATTAGTTATTTTGTAGCAAATAATAGAGGTCCTCATTATTTGGTAGAAAATGATTGGCAAATAGCTAAAGTATTTCATTATTTTCTTAAAATTTTTTACCAATCCACTTTACAACTTTCTAGTGTATATTATCCTACTAGTCTATTGGTAATACATACAATTATAAAAATTTCAAAGTTATTTACAAAAAACAAAAACAACGAAATTTTAACAGAATCAATAAAGGCAATGGATATTTTTTTTTTTTAAATATTTTAAACCCATTCCTTTTCTTTATTGTTTAGGTGCCATTTTTTATCCTAGAATTAAACAAGAAGGTTTAGAAAATGGTTCAGAGACATTATCTGAAAATTTACAAAACTTAGCATTTGTCAATCAAATAGGAGATGTAAAAAATTGTCTTGCAGAGGTATATTTCCAATATAAAAACAGGTATGGGAACCCGCAAAGACACGAAATACAAAGGGAAGTTTCAAATGAAGAAACAAATGAAGACTTCTACAGTTGGAGTGCATTTAATAGGCCGAAGAGGAACCGAACCCGAAGCACAGGTGCAACCTCCTTTTCAGAAGCAACAACGGCAACAACGAATCTACTGGCCGCCCTGCAGTCACAGAGTAACGAGCGTCAACAATATTTGGGAACTCCTGAAATGTTACCAACAAATCTACAACAAAGAGCCAACTTTGATGTCTTGGAATATTGGAAAACCAGAAAATGTATTTTTCCAGTATTATCAAGACTTGCCTTGGATGCTTTTGCTGTTCCAGTCTCAACCGCCTCATCCGAATAAACATTTAGTGCAAGTGGAAGAATTTTAAATGAAAGGAGGACTAAACTTTCACTAAAAATGATTGAAGTCCTCACATGTCTTCGAGATTGGGAACGGTTGCGCCATCAAGGTCAATACGAGGTAGTCGA
Organism: Pistacia vera; assembly: GCF_008641045.1. NCBI lineage: Eukaryota > Viridiplantae > Streptophyta > Magnoliopsida > Sapindales > Anacardiaceae > Pistacia > Pistacia vera. The sequence goes on from NW_022196013.1 coordinate 702,648, forward strand.
CGATACTTTAATAGAATTATTTCAATTTTTTAATATAGATGATACGGATGAGGGAGGTTCTAGTGAACCCAAAAATTAGTTGTTTTGTAAATTGTAACTTGTAAATTAATTGTCAATTATTACACTCTTTTTTTCTTACCAAGTTTTTGTCCCATTGGGTTTTTCTCGGTGAGGTTTTTAACGAGACAATAATTATTGTAATTTCTTATTTTATTTTTTAATAAATGAATAAATTTAATTTTTCTTATATTACAATTTTAATGTTTTAAAATTGAATTAATATTTGGAATGTTAACAAAAAAAAAAAATTAATTTAATTTAATTATTGATATTTGAAAAGAAGTTAACTAAAAACAATTACATTCATTCATTTATAAATTGTTAATTATTTATTTGAAAAGTTAATTAAACATCTAAACTTAAACAAAACAAAACAAAACAAAAAAAAAAAATCAAAAAGAGGGTTAACCTAGCCCAACCCGTGGCCTAACCCGGCGGGTTAGGGTTGGCGGTTCGGGTTGGGCCAGCTAATTCCCCAACATTGGCGGGCCTAACCCAGCCTGCCAATGTTGGCGGGTGGGTCAGGATCGACCCGCCACTTTGCGCAACCTGTCGCGATCGGGTCGGGTCGGGTCGGGTCGGGTCGGGCCGGGCCGGGCCGGGTCGGGCTGCTTTTCCACCTCTAGGTTTCACAATATTCAGTATCTTATTTGTGGCTTCCGTGCATGAGTAATTTTGTTGCAGAATTGATAAGTACTTTTACTAGAATACAACCAGCCAAAAGTACTTTTTAAATCACTTTGGGGCTCTATTGCTGTTTTACTAATTTATAATAACACAAGAGTAGGAGAAGATTTTTATCTGCTCAGATTTTTGCAACAAGGTCACAGTGAATACAAATTAAATGAAAAATTCAGAGTTTTGAGAATCTAAACCTTGTAAGAGTTGTGTTGATGAGGATGACATTCACAGCTTTGTATCTCCATCCTTATGGCTTAACCAATAACGAGTGGAGTGAGTTGACTCAGACGAGTCAAGAGCGAGACGAGTGCGAGGGCGTCGTAGTTGGGTCCATGTTCTGTGTAATTAGCGGGTAAAAGACGGGGAGTCAAGGTGTGTTTGACAGAAGTACGAAGTCGCATCAACTGAGGATGGGTGAGTGGAAGCGAGTTGAGGGCGTATGGAACCGAGTCAGGGCGGGTGTCCTAAGTCGTGTTTTGGGGTGGGAAAAGAAGGGAGGTTGTTTTCTTGGGCCGAGTGTGAGCCTACGATCCGGGTGGGGACGAGTGGGTTCCAGGTGGTTGAATGGGCCTTGGTTTGTGGGTCGGGTTATCAAGGTGGGCCGCCAGAGTTCTTTTCAATGGAAGGGCAAAATGGTGTGAAGTTAAATGTGCCTGATGAGTACAAATTATTTGTGCAATCTGGTTGCTCTGTGGAGATCTGAAGTCTGAACTATATAAGATTTTGGAAGATGATCAAAATTTTAGTTTTGTTAGAAAAAAAATAACTAGTAATAAATATTTACCATTTATTTTAACATTAAAATTAATTCATTAGGTTGATGATAAAAAAATTTAACCATGACTTACTACTCAGCTTAACCCAATAACGATAGTCTAATCCTACTAACGTTATATGATATACTGGTGCATATAATATGATACAATACGCAAGTCACACTAAGGATTTAGTCGTGTAAGGCAAAAGGATTTTGATAAAGATACTTCCATGGAAATTATCATATCATAAAATATATTCTTTTTCATTTACAGACGAACACACGTACAAAGCTTTATGGTTGCTTGTATGAATGACGTGATACATTTTGTTTATTTAAACTTTTTTTTTATACGAATGTAACAGCTTTTCTCAATTTTTTTAATTACCATAAAGGGATATATTTAAAGAAGTAAGAAAGTATAATTTTAAAAAAAGAAAGAAAGTAGTTTTCTATTTTTAAACTTACAATAATATATTGAAATTGCTTATTGGGTAAATCTTTAAATCTTTTTAGTTTTTCTTTTAAGTAAATATAAAAATAATTTTTATAAATTAAATTAAATTAGCAATTATAAATTTAATTAATGTTTTTGTAACCATAAAATTTTTATATAATAAATTAATATTGATATTTAAAAAAAAAAAAGTAGATCTATAATTATTTTAGCATAAACGTGAAATTAATATATGAATAATTAAGCTAATAGTGTGAAAGTTAAAAATTAATATCATAAAAATAATTAAAAATTCATTATATCAACAATTGCAATATTAATTAATTAATATTTAATATTTATTTGGTAATTGGTAACATAGTAAAAATGGTTAAAATTATAAGTTGATACATAATTCTGCACTAACAAGCGAGATCTGATCAACCTTGTCAGGATCAGAACTGATGTGTGCGTGATTACGGGTAATTAGCGATGAGTGAACGATAACGCTAGAAAGTAAATGACAAAGAGAACTTTTAAAGTGGTTCGGCGAAGTTAACAACCTATGTCCACTGTATTTTTTCTAAATGTTGTGAGAGCTTACAATGTAGTTTTTATCCAGAATTCGTATCCCCTTCCTCATCGTTTTAGGGGGTTTATATACAAGATTTACATAAAGGAAAGAGCGAAATTAAGGGGATTACAAATGATTTGAATTATAATTTCGATACCCTTACGATTGGGCGCTATGATCGCACAACGACAATTGTTGATCCAGTCATTCCCGCGATATCCGGGATCTGAAGTAATATGGGGGTTGATTGATTAATTCCTCGGATTGTCTGCGACTAGCTTATGCTGGGTCGAGCTACGGCTCGACGAGCTTATGTTGGGTCGATCAATCATAGTTGCTGAGATCATTCTAGGTTGAGCTATATCCTCGCATTAGCCCAAGCTTAGCGGAAAAACCACACACAACACCTGCCCCCTAATGTTAGATGCTTGTTTCAGTCTTTGAAGACTATCGCTCAATTTGACGCCAAGCTTGGCTTCAACAGTGAGTCTCTAAGTGCATGCTCAATTGGGCTTCCATGACCGACCTTACATTTGGTCAACGTTCTTCACACTTGGACATTATTACTTGTGCCACCTATCAAAACTCAGAATACAAAAAGTCAGGGCATAAATGTAATTTTTGCTTGGTCATGTCACATTAAATGTAGCAGCCTTTGTCGGTTACGTTTTGTTGTGTGTGGGCGATAACAACTGTTCACGCACGAAGTTGAGACGTCGTGCAGCGACAGTTATCATTGTAATCAATCTAATGGTTCGTCGCACCTCGTGGATGGTTGACACGTGGCCATGTCTAAGGGCTAAGATTGCTCAATGAACGAAGGGCTAGGATCAGTTGTAAGTCAATGGTTGATATTGAACTCTGCCCTTTCGTCTTCCATGCAAGAATCACTATAAAAGGTGGCGAATATTGTCAGAACAACTACTCTGAAAGTTCTTCCACCCTCTTTCTTTTCTTTGCCGTTGCTCTTACGTCGTCACGGTGGTGTTTCTTATGAGTTCTCAATGCTCTTCTTTATCCCGGTTAGACTTCTTTCTCTTCCTCGCTCATTTTTTTAACGTTTGTGCTAAGGGTGGCTGTTGTAGTGGCCACATTGGATGTTTTAAGTTTTTAGTAGGGCTTTTGGGGTGCATTTTCGACGGTCTTGGGTTTTAAAGGGGTTTAATCGCAGTGGCTGCTAGTGTCCTAGGTAGGTCATGTGACTTCATTGTATTGCGTGAGCTATTTTGGGTGTCTGAGATAGAAGCGAATGTGGAATGGTATCGAGTTGTTCAAGCTCTAACACATTGTCGCATTTTTTTTTTTTTTAGGTATCCAGAGTCAAGTTACAACCATATCCTTGTCTAGCTGCCGATTCGGTTGGCTCGGCAGCACTAGGAGATGTGTCCCTCGAGATATCTGAAGAGTTTATCACCAGAAGCTCGGACCCCAACGCTGCGGGCTTGTCCGACCATGCTTCGATCCAACTGGCTCATTTATCGCAATCTCCAGCTCACAGGCTACGAAAAGAGCCACAATCCTCGATCACCCTTGGGGATCTTGAACGTATCAAGGCGACCTACGTGTCGCAGCTCAACCTGATGGTCCCGGGAGAACACTTTTGGAAGAATCCTCTAGCTAGATGGGTGGCCATTTTCGAGACTCTCCTCAGGTGTGGGGTATCCATTCCCCCACATCTTTTCATCGATAAAGTGTTGAGCTGATTCGACATCAATCCTTTCCAACTGACGGCCAACTCTTACTTGATCATTACCGGGGTATACATCGCGTACATGATTGCTGAGCTAGGCAAGCCATCTGTTGAAGAGTTTTTCCACTTGTACAGGCTTAAAAAGTGGCAAGGCCAAACGTACTACCTTTCTAAGGTGAGGAAAGTACATTTCAATGGACTGGTTGATGTTCCCAAGAAGGTCCTGTTAGTAAACGGTCCCATATACGCAGCGAAAACAAAAACAAATATAATATAGAGATCGTTTACATAAGCCAAGATCAAGGGTATAATTTTACAATTCATATTAAAATAAAATCTGCAGAAAAATAAATCTGAGTTTAAAGAAAACAAACGCACGTTAGAGGCTCCTCCAAATTTGTCAAAGAATGTTTTGCTACCGATCCAAGTGTAATATCGAACCCACGTAGTCCACACGAAGACAATCTCAAAGAGAACCAAAGAGGGATTTGCTAGATCCTCTTTGGCTTCAAGATTAAGAAGAAAGCAAATCAATTGAATTGATTTTTAGGCCAAAAGGTGTTGCTGCCGTGGGAGAGAAAGAGAGGGGCTGTGTGTGTTTTAATTTCAAAGAAAATCAAATTCATTTAATTAACACATTTTTCTTTTTATAGTACATCAATTTTCCCTAATCCCATATGGAATAGGCTTGGGCTCCAACCCAAACGCCCCATGTTGCCAAACACTCCCAATTTAATATTTTTATTTTTTCCATCATTATCTCAATTAAAATCAATTAATATATATTTAAATATATATTAACATTTAACAATAATGATAATATATTTAAATATGTGCGAACACACATTTAAACGTAATTTCACTTATTTAATTTTTCTAACAAATTAAATAAAGGCTACGACCTCAGCAAATTTAATTGCACTGTGAAATTACCAAAATACCCTTTCGCCTTAAAAGACGAAAACGCCCTTCTTTCTTCTTGCATCTTAAATTGTCTTCTATGTGTGTGACCCTTAGGCTCCTCATCATATCGGCAGTGTATAGTATTGCGATTAACACCAATTAATCGTCTCACTAATACACAGACCAAGATTGGCCCCTAGCAAGGCATCATGGCCACCCGATAGATTCGGATTCAGCAAAGTAGCTACCTGTCAACGATATGGTTACCGTGCAATTCGATCCTTTCATCATACGTTATCTCGACGAGACGAAGGCATAGAAATAGTGTCAACCTTCGGTTACTCTCGATATTATTTATTCAGTTTCTGGACCAATGACCCGTATTATAAACTGGATAGAGCAACAACTCAATCCCACTGTGGCCACAGTTTTAGTGTCATTGCCATATACTGAATTGCGCCGTGAGATAACTTTCTCCCGTACCCGGGAGTGATGAATCCTCTGTCAATCCACCATAGTCTTGATACACTCCTTGATGCAGCCAATCACCACCGTATTGATAGCTCTGAAAAGAACTGCGTTAGGCTAGTGTCAAACTACACCAATCGGTGCACAAGGCGCTCCGGTGATCTCAAGTCTAAGGATCACATGCACCACCATTCGTTAGAGGATTTGTTCCATAGACACTGGGGTTACCATCCATATGGAATCCTTTGGTGGGTCAGTCTAGTGAACTTGCTGTGGTGTATCCGCTTACAGTAAGCACCCATGTGTTGCACCCGGTTGTCACCAAACAACCTTGACAAGTGAGATCAGTCATTATTTTTCGACAGGGTCATTCAACACTATGATAGCCTTACAGTATTATCTGTGCCCTTACTTCATAATAATACTAGGGCTACGGACGTTTCTAGAATGGCCACCATATGTGCTCATAGGGTTCTCACTATCAAGATTTGAAACACTTGATACTCTCGTCACGGTTCTACCATTCTAAGGACATATATCAATACATATTACAATAATAATGATTTATGCGATATAGAATAAAATTGCCTTTTATTGATTAATGAACATTATTACAAAGAGTCAATTCTACAATAATTGATTGGCTCTAGGGCATCTACTTTAGCAGGTCCCACATTGGGATTCCCAATTCTTCTTCTACGAAGCTGGGATAAGCAGTGTCTTCACTCCGAAAGTGAGTAAGGCTTTGTCACTCGCATATGCGAGGACAAGTTTTGAGCTTTGCTTCATTATCTAACCGAATTACTTTCTATTGCAATTAACGTCAAGCAGAACTATCTTCCAATGGCGAGCTTGCAAAGGCTGCAATGTTTCAGCAATCTTCCTGACAATTCGTGCAACGTCCACAAGCTTCTTACACTTTCTCACCTAAAAGCGTACAACTTTTGTAGGGACGAGGCCAGATTTTTAGCGCTTTTGGAAAAAGGTAAGTTGTTGCTTGCTCGCGTTTGATTTCTTGTGCATATTGATTGCTAACTTGTTTCCCTTTTTCCTTGCAGAAATGTGGGTAGAAAAACCCAAAAGCCTTAAGAAGAAAACGACGACCTCGGCAGCTGCCCAGAAGGTGCCGATTGCTCCATTAAAAACAACCCGTGGATGCTATTGGCACAAAGCGCGTGGAGGTGAGCTTGCAGATGGCTGAAGCACAAAGAATTATGTGACTGCCTCTAAGGCGGTTGGTGGGAAGAGTGCTGTCAGACCTACTAAGGGGCCAGCGAAGAAGATGTCTAAGCCAACTGAAGGCTCGAGAAAACGTAAAGCACCTGAGCAGCACGATGGCTTAGGGAAGAAGAAGGTGACTGACCCTCAAGGGCGCTCAGGCAAAAAGGTCGCCACCCAGGCTAGCGGCCTTCAGAAAAGTGTGGCCAAAAGCTTGTCCAAGATGAAGCCTATCCCTGTGGGTACGACAGTTGCTCCAGGGGGAAGTAGACCTGGGTCGCCCAAGCCAAAGGATGGGGAGACGGGCAAAGCAACTGAGGCTGACGTTGATGCTCTGATCGACCAAATCCCCGACCATATCAGTGTTAGGGCAACAGTGGCCAGGGATTATGTCACCCCATAAACATTCGCGGCCGTCAGGGACTTGGCTCCCTCCCAGATATTAGCCTTAACCTATAGCTACGCGACTAAGGTACTGGTAGCTCGCTTCCTTTTTTTTAATGCTATTTTTGTTTCTTACTCACTTCTCACCTTTTTGTTTTCAGGTTGCCATGGCGAGCCAACTCTTGTACAAAGAATGCAGCCAAACCTTGGAGGGAACTCACAAGGGATGAATGCTAGTGGAGATGGTAAAGGAGGATGCCTTGGCTAGGGCTGAGGTTGCGAAGAAAGAGAGAGAGGCTAGGCAAGCCGAGCTCAAACGCCTTAAGAAGGAAGTTGCGGACTTTTGGGTCAAGGAAAGGGAGTTCCTTGGCAAACTCAAGGCGAGCGAGGTTGCTCGGGGTATGGCTAAAGCTAAGGTAGCGGAGGCCGACTAGAGTTTGGCTCAACAGTAAGGAGCCAACAAGAAGCTAAACTTTGAGCTTTCCTCGGCCCATAAAGCAACTGCGAGCTTGGAGGCCAAATTCAAGCAGACTTTGCTCGACCTTACCCAGGAAACGGTAGGTTGGCAAAATGTCGAAGTTGAGGATGAGCAACTCAGTCTTAGGATTGAGGAGCTGAATGAGGCCATCACTACTTGATCCTGGGAGACATCGGTCTTCCTCGTGCAAAACTTATGGGAAGCTTATCCATCTATCGACTTTTCTTTCGTTCCATGAGCTTATCAGAGAGAGGTCGAAAGGATGCAGGTCGAGGCTTAAGGGATGACCAACGTGTACTCGAATGACTTCGGGGATGACGACGAGGGCTAAGAAAAGGTTGAGGAGGGTGGCAAGGAGGTTGGGCCCAAACTAGAGGTCGAGGACCTGGTTCCTCTAACCACAGTCCTCCTAATTCAGGTTCCTGAACACGAGGTCGAAGATGAACGCCCTACTCCCCCATTAGCCTAAAAAATCTTAGTCTTTTTATTTTTTATTGCCCGAATGTAATTAAACTTTTATTTAATGAAAGAACATTTTTTGACGTTTCTCTTTCAAGCAATGATTGTTTCATTTCTGCTACGTCATTTAATTCGTCCTAATCAAACTTTGGGACCCGAATTTTGCTCCATGTCATGCGTAGTTCGCTTCTTTAGGAACTTTTTGGATTTTTTGCAAAAAAATCTTTATGCGACATTTGGCAGCGATTTTGGACTCGTCATCCTTTTTGGGCTTTTGTCGCTGGCTTAAGGCCGATTTTTTTTGATGTGCTTTTTCTTGGATTTTTCCAAGTTTCACTTCGTCGACCTGGGATTTTTAATCTTGATTTATGTGAGGAAATCTGATGCGACGATAAACTTCGATTTTAGACTTTACTATCCCTTTCGAGTTCTTTGGTCGCCGGCTTGGAGTTGATTTCCTTCGACGTGTTTTTTCCTTGATTTTAAAACTCAAGTTTAACTTCATCGATTTAGGATGTTATATTCTCAAAGAGTTGGATTTTGGCGTGGCTTTTTCGAGGTAAGCTGCCCTTCCTGGACCCTTGACTCCGAGTTTTCTTTTGGAATTTCATTACTTAGGTTGCGATTTGTTGATTGGTAGTTAATTGCCAACGAACTAAAAAATGTAAATTATGAACAAAGCAAGTAATAATACCTTTCTTATTGATCAAGTGTTTTGGTCGTAAACAGCCTTACAAAAAATGCTATTCATAGAAATAAATGGAACCCAAGCTGCTTGTTGATAATACCTTGGCAAGTGCTCGGTGTTCCAAACTCACATTATTGCTTCGCCGTTGAGGCGTTCTAGGTGGAAAGATCCTGGTGCAAGCTTTTCAGAGATCCTGAAGGGACCTTCCCACCTGGGTCCAAGTACCCCCCAAGTTCAGATTTCGGGTACCCTGGATGACTGTCCTGAGAACTAGATTGCCCATTTCAAAGTCTCTGTTTTTGACTTTGGTATTGAAATACTGCTTGGCCCACTGTTGATAAGAGGTGAGCCTTAACTGAGATTTGGCCCGATGTTCTTCAATCAAGTCTAACCTCAGGTGGAGTAGGTCTTTGTTAGCTTCTTCTTCAAAAATTTCTCTTTGAAATGAATTGATTCCCAATTTGACCGAGACCATTGCTTTACATCTATAAGACAAAGAAAACGGGGTCTCGCCCGTCGAGCTCCTGAGAGTCGTTCTACAAGACCATAATACTTTTGGCAGCTCATGACCCCCCTTCCTTTAAGGCCATCGAGCTTCTTCATGCTGTGCTTGATTACTTTGTTCATAGCCTCTACTTGTCTGTTGGCTTGAGGTCGATAGACGGCTATGAAACTCTTTTTGATGTCGAGCCACTAGCAAAAGGTCCTAAAATCTTCGCTGTCGAACTTCTTCCCATTGTCGGTTATTATTGTGTGGGGAATTCCAAACTGACAAATGATGCTCTTATAGAAAAATTCTTTTAGCCTGTTCGATGTTATCGTCTCCAATGGCAAGACTTTCGCCTACTTGGTAAAGTAATCTATGGCAACAACCACAAACTTAACGCTCCATTTTCTCTGAGGCAAGGGGCCAATAAGGTTGATGCCCCAGATCGCGAATGGCCAAGGGCTTGTCAGAGTAATCAACCTTGCAGGGGAGCTCGCGGAATGTCTACAAATCTCTAGCATCTGTCACATTTGTAGACTTAGTTTGCCACATCATCATAAACCGTTGGCTAATAGTATCCTTGGCGGAGCACCTTGTAACCTAGAGATCTGCCTTCTGTGTGGCTTTCACAAATGCCTTTATGTATCTCTCTTAGAACATAATTTGCATCTTCGTGGTCAATGCATCGCAGCAATGGTACATTGAAGCCTCACTTGTATAGTCTATCGTTGACGAGTGTGTACCGAGTTGCTTTTGTACGAGTGTTCTAGCTTCGGTTTTGTCCTCTAGTAGTGTGTCGTCCTTCAAGTAGGCGATGATTGCATCCATCCAGCTATACCTTTGACTTATGGCTAACACAAGATTTTGTGAAGCAGAGATGCTTGGTTTTGGGAGAAATTTAACTGGAATTGAATCAGCCTTCTCATTGTTCATTGTAGAGGCCAGACGAGCTAGTGCATCTGTCTGCGAGTTTCTCTCCTTGGGATCTGGTGGATGGTAAAGGATCTAAACTGTCTGAGCTTGGTTTCCACTTGTTAGAGGTAGGATGCCATCCTATCTTCCTTTGCTTGGTATTCCCCGGTAACTTGTTGGACCACGAGCTGTGAGTCACTATACATCTTGATGGACTTTGCCCCCATTTCCCTGGAGAGACGAACACCTGCGAACAATGCCTCCTATTCAGCTTCGTTATTTAAGGCTTTAAACTCGAATCTTACCACGACTCTAATTGGATCTCCCATTGGACTTTCGAGCAAGAGGCCCGCTTCTGCTCCCTTCTCATTCGAGGAGCCATCTATATATAGAGTCCATTGCCATAAGTCGTCACTCTTTGGTTTCTATTGCTTGATCTCTCTCGAGTTATCTACCTCTAGCCGGCTTGACTCGGCATCTGGATGATAGGAGAACTCAGATATGAAATCCGCCATGGCTTGGCCTTTGATCGACGTCCTTGGGATGTACTTGATGTCATGCTGACTCATCTTCATTATCCACTAGATCATTCTACTCGATGCCTCAGGCTTCTGCATTATTTTCTTCAAAGGGAAGTTCATCAACACATGGATAGAGTGTGCTTGGAAATAGGGTCGCAGCTTCCTGGCGACAACAACGAGGGTGTAGACGAGCTTTTCCATCTCTAGGTACCTTGTCTTCGCGTCGAGCAGTCCCTTGCTCACATAGTACACTGGCCATTGTATTCCTCCCTCTTCACATACTAATGCTGCACTGATAGCGGATTTGGATACTGACAAATATAGTAGTAGCGGCTTACCCTGGATGGGCTTTGATAACATAAGGGGCTGTCCGAGGTGTTTCTTCAGCTCCTGGAAGGCTCTTTCACATCTCTCTGTCTACTTGAAACCTTTCTTCCCCTTCAAGGTCTCAAAAAATGGTAAACACCTGTCCGTGGCTTGGGAAACGAACTTGCTGAGAGTGACCACATGTCCAGTTAGACTCTATACATGTTTAATGCCAATCGGGCTTTTCATGTCGAGCAAGGCCTGAATCTTCTCTAGGTTCGCTTTTATTCCCTGTTGGTTTACGAGGAAGCCTAGGAATTTCTCGGAGCTCACTCCGAAAACACATTTCAATGGACTGAGCTTCATTTGATACTTTCCAAGGATGTCGAACATTTCCCCTAAGTGCTCAATATGACTTTCGGCAACCTTTGATTTGACAAGCATGTCGTCAATGTATACTTCCATGGAATAGATGATTTGATTGGCGAACATCTTGTTCACCAAGCGCTAGTAGGTTGCACCAGCGCTTTCGGATAGGCTTTATTTAGATTCGTGAAGTCGACGCAAGTCCGCCACTTTCCATTCGACTTCTTGATTAGGATTGGGTTGGCGAGCCAGTCTGGGTACCTGATTTCCCTGATGAAGTTGATTTCTAGGAGTTTGTCGACTTCATCTTTGAGCGCTTAAGAGCGCTCTGCATCCATAGCCCTTCTTTGTTGTCTTATGGGCTGAGCCTCTCTGTCAAGGTTTAACTTGTGGCATATCACCTTAGGGTTGATCCCAACCATGTCAGCGTGCACCCACACTAATATGTCAAGGTTCTTCTTCAAGAACTCAACCATATTGTCGGCCATCACTCTGCTCAAGCTGCTGCCGATCTTCAGTATGCACGTTGGATCCTCTTCTCTTAACATTTACTCATATCAGCTCCTCGGTTAGTCCCGCAGTAGACTCCTCTTTGTGGCTGCGAGGATCTATGGTGTCTTTTAGCGGTCCGGGGTTTGGCTTGGATTCTGCGATGATCATGGTCTTCGGGTGTGACTATTTCTGTGTGGCATTTACGGCTCGATCATAACATTCCCGTGATTCTTTGGTGTAGCTCCTGATTGTCGCGACTCCCCCGGGAGTCAGAAATCTCATTGCTTGGCAGCGCACTGACATGACTACACTTAAATCATCCAAGATTGGCCTTCCAAAGATGACGTTATACGTGGTCGGGTAGTCCACCACTGTAATAACTACTTTCTACTAGTATACTTTAGAGCATATACGATGAAAACATACATACTTAGCATATGAAAAAATAGTTGGGCCCAAATTTTTTCCTTTACTTATAAAATATAATTCTTTACATATACCAAAATAACATGTACAAAAACTTTAGCAACGGTGGATAGTGATGCCATTTCTCTCCGCTTTTTGACGTCCATCCGACCGCTTCTCACCTATTTCCTGCAAAACATGGAAAAACAACAAGGTGAGCACAAAAATGCTCAATAAGTAAATCCTCTTCTCTTCTATCCCCGCAACTTCCTCTTTGGTTCTTTCCTTACTTACTTCTTTTCTTCTTCATTCTTACTTAGTTCTTTCTCTGTTTCTAATTCTCACATCTCTTTCTTTCTTTCTAATTCTTGATGTTCTTTCTTTCTTTCTAATTCTTGATGTTCTTTCTTTCTTTCTGTTCTTTCTATTCTTTCCAACCATGAGGGAAGTTATGGTAATATGCATGAATGAAATGCATATGCAATAATGCATAGAAATTCATTTTCTTTCTTCTTTTCTATTTCTTTTCTTTTCTTGCTTGCTCAAGCTCCTCTTTTCTTTCTTGTTTTTCTTTTCTTTTCTTTGCTTGTTCAAGCTTTCTCATTCTTTCTTATTCTTTCTTTTCTTATTCTTATTCTTTCTTTCTTTCTTTTCTTTGCCGATCAGACTCGATTGATTCCTGGATTCGGAACCCTGGCCGTGTGAGTGAGTACAATCCTCATCTACGTGTACTCTTACGGATCGTACAAATTCTTTCTTTCTTCTTAGGCCACTCAATTAAAGTGGCATGCATGTAGGAATTCTTCTTGGTACAACCCTCATCCACATACACTCTTATGGGACATACAATTCTTCTTCTTCTTATGCCACTCAATTAAGGTGGTGTGTATGTGCGAATTTTTTCTTCTTAGCACTCACGGGTTCCCCATCGCAACAACCTATTCTTTTCTCTTCTTTAACACTTTTTCTTTCTTTAATTCTTTAGTGCTTTTCTTTCTTGTTCTTTATTCTTATGAATTCTTTATTCTTTCTTTAGGTTCTCATGCATATGTAAGTATATGCATATGGATGGCTTATGCTTATGTTTCTTCCTTAAGTGCAATTATGCAATCCAATTATGCTATGTTGCACAAAAATAAATTTCTCTACTTATGCATAAGCTTCTCTTAGGCATTTTATCAAACATCATGCATGCATACTTCAAGTCTACTTTAACTATACTTCTCCTTCTTTCTTACACCATCCATAATGAGAGTAAAACTCTCTTGAATCATCTCAACTCTTAGCCAAGAAAATAAACTTCATAAATGCTCTTAAACTCCCTCTAAATTCAACCCAACTTCTATCAACTCAACCAACCCTTCTCATGAAGAAAACCCATTCATGGATCATCATCAAACTCAATAACAAGTTTCATACACAAATCTCAAGCATGTGTCAGGAAACGGTCCATATATGCAGCGGAAAACAAAAAAAAAAACATAACACAAGGATCGTTCCGAAAGAGCCAAGATCAAAGGTATAATTTTACAGTTTATGTTAAAATAGAAATCTGTAGAAATTAATCATGAGTTTAGAAAACGTATGCACGTTTGGAGGCTCCCCCAAATTTGTCAATGAACATTTTGCTACCGACCCAAGCATAGGATCGAACCCACGTAGTCCATACGAAGATAATCACAAAGAACTAAGGAGAGATTTGCTAGATCCTCCTTAGCTTTAAGATTAAAGAAGAAAAATCAAATGAATTGATTTTGGGCAAAATGGTATACTGCCGTGGGAAAGGAAATGGGGCTGTGGGGTTTTTCCTTTTTCAATCAAAATGAGTGTAATGAAAAACTATATCATTTTACGAAGAAACATTTTCTTTTATAGTGATGTTTTTAATTGCCCTATTCCCAAATGGAATAGGCTTGGGTTCCAACCCAAATACTCCATGTTACCAAACACTCCCAATTAGATATTTATTTTAATTCATCATTATCTTTAATTAAAATCAATTAATATATATTTAATATATATATTAACATTTAACAATAACGATAATTTATTTAAATATATGCTAACACATATTCAAATGTAATTTAACTTACTTAATTTTTCTAACAAATTAAATAAAAGGCTACGACCTCAGCAAATTTAATTGCACTGTGAAATCACCAAAATACCTTTTCGCACAAAAAGATGAAAATGCCCTTCTTTCTTCCTAAGTCTTAAACTATCTTCTATATGTGTGACTCATAGGCTCCTCATCATACCAGTAGTGTATAGTATCGCAATTAACACTAATTAATCGTCTCACTAATACACAGACCAAGATTGGCCCCTAGCAAGGCATCATGACCACTCGATAGATTTAGATTCAACAAAGTAGCTACCTGTCAACGATATGGTTACCATACAATTCGATCATTTCATCATACGTTATCTCGACGAGACGAAGGCACAGAAATAGTGTCAACCTTCGGTTACCCTCGATATTATGTATTCAGTTTCTAGACTAATGACCTGTATTATAAACCGAATAGAGCAACAACTCAATCCCAATGTGGACACAGTTTTAGTGTCATTGCCATATACTAAATTGCGCCGTGAGATAACTTCTCCCGTACCTGGGAGTAATGAATCCTTTGTCTATCCACCATAGTCTTGATACACTCCTTGATGCAGCCAATCACCACCGTATTGACAGCTCTGAAAAGAACTACGTTAGGCTAATGTCAAATTACACCAATCAGTGCACAAGGTGCTCCGGTGATCTCAAGTCTAAGGATCACATGCACCACCATTCGTTAGAGGATTTGTTCCATGGACACTGGGGTTACCATCCATATGGAATCCTCTGGTGGGTCAGTCCAGTGAACTTGCTGCGGTGTATTCGCCTACAACAAGCACCCATTTGTTGCACCGGGTTATCACCAAATAACCTTGACAAGTGAGATCAGTCACTGCCTTTCGACAGGGTCGTTCAACACTATGATAGCCTTACCGTATTATCTGTGCCCTTACTTCAGAATAATACTGGGGCTACGGACGTTTCTAGAATGGCCACCATATGTGCTCATAGGGTTCTCACTATCAAGATTTGAAACACTTGATACCCTCGTCACGGTTCTACCATTCTAAGGACATATATCAATACATATTGCAATAATAATGATTTACGCGATATAGTATAAAATGCCTTTTATTGATTAATGAACATTATTACAAAGAGTCAATTCCACATTAATTGATTGGCTCTAGGGCACCTACTCTAACAATCTCCCACTTGCACTATAGCCAATCATTCATGTACTCAACACTGAATGACCCAAGTGCCTACACTATAGCCAGTAATTCCTGCACTCAACATTGAATGACCTGAGTGCCCATCATGCTTCTGCTACAACAGAAACTTCAATAGTGAGTTAGTAGGTATTCTGCAAATCTGTACATTCCCTTTCTGATCAATCATTCAGATCAGATTGAATCAACTAAGTAAGTGTTTTGATTACTGGTGAGACCGTGATTCCTCAACCATAACAATGGCTCCATTATTATCACAACATAACTATACTGGATTAGCAATGCTTGGAATCACGTCACGTTCAGTAATGAACTTCTTGATCCAAATCGCCTACACGGCAGCATTAAAAATGCGATACCCTTAGCATCAATTGTAGAATTCGCCGCAGTACACTAATTCGAGCTCTTCTAGCTTACTGCAGTTACATTGAGACAAAATTGTGTAATCCCAAATTGCGAACTATAATCATCCTTTTCCCGTTTGGAAATAGCATCACCGTATCCTCTTACAGTGAGCTCATATTTCCCTCCATAATCCAAGAATATATATTCTTAAGCCTTTTTCAAGTACTTAAGAATGTCCATTGACACTCATTTAGTGTCACTTGGATTTAGTTGATATCTTCTACTAGTGCTGAATGCACATAAGACATCAATCTAAGTACATAACATATTGCTCATTTGAGCCTGATTGATATCCACTACAAGTGCTGAATGCACATTAGATATCAATCTGAGCATACAAGATAGATCCACTTGCCGAAACATGTGGGATCCTCTTCATTCTATCTCTCCCAATGTGTAGTTAAGGACACATATCCTTACAGAGATAGACACCATATGCCATCAGAAGAAATCCCTTCTTGGATTCTTCCATATTGAGTCTCTTCAGTACTTTGTCAATATACGCACTCTGACTTAGGCCAAGCAACCTACGCGATCTATAATGATAGATCTTTATACCAAGGATGTAGGCTGCTTCCCCTAAGTCCTTCATGGAGAAGCACTTGGATAACCAAGTCTTTACCGACTGCAAGTTTGGTATATCATTCCCGATCAGAGGTATGTCATCGACATACAACACTGAGAATGCTACTACGCTCCCACTCACTTTCTTGTAAACACATGGCTCGTCTTCATTCTTGATAAAACCGAATTCTTTTACGACTTCATCAAAACAAATATTCCAGCTCCTTGAAGCTTGCTTGAGTCCATATATGGATCTCTACAACTTGCATACCCTATCAGCTTGCCCATCAAGAACGAAACCATCAGGTTGTGACATATACACATCCTCCTCAAGGTTTTCGTTAGGAAAGCTGTTTTGACATCCATTTGCCAAAAATCATAGTCGTGATATGCAACAATCGCAAGCATAATCCGAATGGATTTAATCATGGCAACCGGCGAAAAGGTTCTTTCATAGTCAATGCCATGAATTTGTTTGAAACCCTTGGCAACTAGTCGTGATTTATAAGTATGCACCTTGCCATCTATGTCAGTCTTCTTCTTGAAGACCCATTTACACCTTATGGGTTTTACCCCTTCAGGTGGTTCCACCAGATACCACACTTGGTTCTGGTACATGGAGTCCATCTCAGATTCCATGGCATCAAGCCATTTAACAGAATCTAGATCCGATATAGCTTCTTCGTAGGTTCTGGGTTCATCTTCTTGGTAGACTAGTACGTCACCATGTTGAGTCATGAGATAACCGTATCTCTCGGGCTCATGGCGTACTCTCCCAGATTTATGTAGCTCCTGTGCTACCTAAGGTGGTTCACTTTGATCCACAAGTTGTGAAGTAACCTCCTCATGATGCTCAACCACTTCCTGTGGCACATCATCTTGTCCTTCGTCTAGTATATCTTGTGGTTCTAGAACTTCATCAAGTTCTACTTTTTTTTTCTCCCACTAGTACTTCTTAGAAAATATTCTTTTTCTAGGAAGACACCAGATCGAGCAACAAAAAATTTTGTGCTCTTCTGGGTGGTAGAAATAGTATCATTTGGTCTCTTTTGGATACCTCACAAATATACATTTACAGGATTTTGGGCCTAGCTTGTTCGAAGTCAATTTCTTAACATAAGCTTCGCAACCCCAAATCCTTAGATAAGATAAGTTGGGCTTTCGCCCACTCCATAGCTCATATGGAGTCTTATTTACAGACTTTGACGGCACATGATTCGAAACATGAGTCGCAGTTTCTAGGGCATAACCCCAGAACGATGCAGGTAAATCACTAAAACTCATCATGGACCTAACCATGTCAAGTAAGGTCCTATTCCTCCTTTCCGACACTCCATTGTGTTGGGGTGTATAAGGAGGGGTGAGTTGTGATACTATCCCACATTCCTTTAGGTATGTTTAGCTCAACTTGCCAAAGTTGGCATAGTTGTCATTTTGAGATTATCCTTATTGTTTTTCTTAAGAACATATTATTATTATGAAACAGTTCCATAAAGAATATTATTTACACTCAAGGACAATAATCCATTAGTAAACTAATACTCTCATTTGTCCTAAGTGGACACAGAAATATAATTTCTAGAAACTGAAGAAAAATCATAATAATCCATGAATTCTAAGAAACAAGCCCATCTGCTAAATCAGACGATAAGATCCTACAGGAAATATAGCAGCACGTGCTTTATTTCCAATTGGTAGGTCCACCTCTCCCTTGGCGAGCAATCTACTCTATTGTAGTTCCTACACATCAATCAAATGTGAGAACTACATCTTGTGTCAACTAGATTTTTACAGGAGAAGTTAATCTCAAAACGTACCTGACGAAGAAGTGACCTTCTTCTTTTCTTTTGCTAGGAAGGCCTTGCAATGTTTCCTTTAGTGGCTGGGATTCCCATAGTGAAGACAAACGCCTTTCCTTTCTGCAACAGTTCTTTCCAATGACTTCTAAGCCCCTTCCTTTTCACTTGAGTTGGCTTCAACCAACATCAATGTTTTTGACATTTTCATGCCTGACTCAGTAGCCTTCAAGAAATCCAGAAGCTCGGAAATGGTATTCTTCTTATCTTCCTCAATGAAGTCATAGACAAATTGAGAATAAGAATCCGGTAAAGACTGTAATATTAGGTTTATTGCTAAAGCTTATTTATGTTCATATCCCAAAATCTCAAGCTTGTTCATATACTCGGTCCACTTGAGTATATGATCTCCAATTTTGGTACCCTCTTCCATCCTACATCTGAATAACGACCGAGACACCATATGCTTCTCATTTCTTTGAAAAAAATAAAGAATAGAAGGTAAATCCATTTTCTGGCACTACTGTCGTAGTAATGGTGCCATTGATGCAAGCACAATGTATCTAGTCATTTCTGCTTTTGCATCATGTGTATGCTTCACATATACATACCCAGTCTCATG
The DNA here is from genome assembly GCF_008641045.1 of Pistacia vera. NCBI lineage: Eukaryota > Viridiplantae > Streptophyta > Magnoliopsida > Sapindales > Anacardiaceae > Pistacia > Pistacia vera. The sequence goes on from NW_022196013.1 coordinate 721,608, forward strand.
GATAGAACTATCAGCAGGCTCTAGTAATAGAGCTTGCTCAATGGTGTATAATCTATCGCTTGACTAAAGTATATTATTTATACTTCTATACCAGTTAACGAAATTTTCACCATTCCATTTCTCTTCCAGTTCAATGATTTGTCGCAGCGATGTTGGGATCATTTTACTCAATTTTAAGTGAATCTACAAGTGCAGAATAAGTAACCGTTGTTACCATGTTCATTATTATTTAATATGGTCTTTTATTAAACAAAGATCCCACTATTTTACTCAAGTCAATAGCCCTCACTATTAACTCGGGAAAGCCCGTTGACTTTCCTAGTGGACCGAGATCCCATCCTTCCCATTTCAAACCTTCGCTTTGGCAAACAAACCAAAATAAGTTGATTAGGTAAGCCAACAAACTTAATCCACACCAGTTGATAGCTCCTACTATCAACCTCAAATGTGAAAAAGCCAACAAGCCAATCACACAATCCAATGGCTCCAACCATTGTCTTCAAGTGAGATTCTCAGTATCAGTAGAGTGGACACTACATGTCACCACGTACACATAATATGTGTACTGCTCTACTATGCCTATGATGCATTTATCAACCTTCGCTTTGGCGAACAAGCAAAACTGTCATTTTAAGTAGACCCATCACCATTAAGGAAAACTCCAATACATTTTAACCTCCTACTAGTAGAAGTGTACCCTTCGCTTTGGCAAACAAGGTTTCGACGAACAGTGGTTTGATTAAAACCATGGTAATGGAAGGCTTACGTGACTTAATATACTTTAATTGAGGGTTTTGTTATTTAATGTCTCACTAGATTATTATCTTTGTTAGAATGACATTGTTTGGCATGTTATTCAACATTCAACCTTAACATGCATTCTAAACATAATATAAAACGTGCCGGTACATGGCCCAACTAAAGCCAATTTCCTCGAGCCTAGAGGAATCGGTGGGTCACCTAGGGGTCCTATAATAAACATCTTGAGTCTTCAAGTATGGTTGCCTCATCCTTTGCTCCGTGTTCAAGTACATTACAAAAATATCATTTTAAATTTACAATAAAATAATTATACAAATTCTTTACATCAATAAATTTAGAAACCTCGATTTACATTCGAAGGGAATGAGATGAGAAGAGAATGTACATCGAGAACAGGAGAAAGGCAGGACACGCAGGCCCTATTTTAATAAATTATACAACCATACATACCCAAAATTATTTTAAAACATTTACCCTTAAGTCTAAGGCTCATGTACGGTGCACCATGAAATATACAAACAAGTGCAAAGCATACATTTCAAAAACAATCAATTTTTTAAATTTGTGGGTTAATTATCAATTACCCCCTGACAATTTGTAGATCTACATTTGATCCAAAAGTTTTGAAACTTTATAATATGGCCCCCTTCGCACTCGAAAGTGCGCTTGCTGCGGCGATGAGTTAGATCGCTGCAGCGTGCGTTGATAACTTGACGTTCACGCTCAACGTACGTTCACTGCGACGATTTGGTACAGTGTTCGTCCTAAGGACAATCGTCACGATGATAGGTTATATCACCGCAGTGAGCGCTGTTGCAAATAGCGTTCGTCCTAAGAACGATCGCCATGGCGATGGTTTATATTGCTGTGGCGAGCGCTGATTTGCAATCAGCGTGAAAGCCAATCACGCACAAGGCGACGATGGGTTATATCGCTGCGACGAGCGTACACTGATTTGTAGCTCCGAATCAGTTCCAACAGTGACCAGAAACACACCAAATGGATTTTGCATCCATCATACACACTAATCTCAACAAAAATCCATCAACCATTATTCCAAATTTGCAGATCATCAACAAATTAAAATTAATCGATTAATAGATTCTTAAAACATGCTTTTAAGGCAGATTTTAGGCAGATTCTATACGGCAACATATAATCATCAAATACATGTTATCAACCATCTAAATAAAAACTGTAAAATTTGGTACCCTAGGCTCTGATACCATTGTTAGGAAATGGTCCATATATACGTAGCGGAAAACAAAATCATAATAACAAGGATCGTTCCCATTGAGCCAAGATCAAAGGTACAATTTTACAGTTTATGTTAAAATAGAAATCTGCAGAAAAAATTAATCATGAGTTTAGAAAAACATATGCACGTTTAGAGGCTCCTCCAAATTTGTCAATGAACGTTTTTGCTATTGACCCAAGTGTAGAATCGAACCCACGTAGTCCACACGAAGACAATCACAAAGAACTAAGGAGGGATTTGCTAGATCCTCCTTAGCTTTAAGATCAAGAAGAAAAATCAATTAAATTGATTTTAGGCAAAAAATGAATTTTGCCGTGGGAAAGTGTTTAAGGGGCTACTGTGTTTGTGCTTTTTCAAAGAAAAATAAACTAAATGAAAATCCCACACATTTTACAAATAACATTTTTCTTTTACAGTAATTTTAATGCCCTATTCCCATATGGAATACTGATGCGTGTTTCCTACAACATGCAATATGTAGCAAGTATATTAATCGCTCAAGTAATAAAGTGATGAGTGAGTATCGTTCCTACAAAGATTGTTTCGCTAAGCACTAAGTTTGCTAATATTCTCAAGTTGGAGCAACCGAATTCTTTTGGATTAATGGGAGCAATTTAACCTATTACTAAAACAAAATTACTAAACTACGATTTGACTATAATTGCAAGATGTAAAACACGGATAAAATTCAATTTAAACAAACGGGTAGGGTTTTGACTTCATTCGGACTTTATGGGTTAAACCTAAAGAATTAAGCTAAATTCATATTCACATGCATTGATTGTAAATCGAACTCTCTAAAGTGTCAAACATAGCTTCTCAGGCTATGTTTTCCTACTCTTCCCTATTAACCTTCCGCACCCAACAAATTGAAAGTTGATATTCTAAGCTCATTAAGCACAAGAGTCCTAAAATGATTTCATTGGTTCTTGAATCTATCTCTAGCATCCAATACTACAATGGTGATTACCCAAGAAGTCTAACATGATTCATTTCTCAATCTCATCATGTTCATCACATAAAACCAGTAAATGCAGAGTAAACACACAAACAAAGCAAAATCATATGAAAAGAAAATAATCAATAACTTAACCCATAAAAATCTGAACTACAATCAAAACCCTAACCCAAATTGGGTTAGTTCATGGCTAAATCAACAACACAACTGAAATAAATGAAAATACTGAAGTTTAATATAATGAAAATAAAAGAAAAGATAAGAAATCTCCCCAAATGATGAATCTCCTGGTTCAAAATCAAATCTTCACCCTTCTTAATCTCTCAATCGCTCCAAAATCAATCTAAGAAATGTAAAAGCTGCTAACCCTACTTCCTGAACAACCCCTTGCAAAAAGGCTAAGTTTTCCTTTTATACTTCGCCTAAAAACCTCATAAAAATGCTAGAAAAATAAAACTATGCGTTTTACAAAACTGAAAATTGCAAATGTCGCTTCGGAGAAGAAGAAATCTCGCCGCGGCAAAGAAGGAAACAGATCTGGTTCGTGACTGGCGCATTTCGCCACGGCGAAGCTTCTTGAAAAATTTTGAAATTACAGAATTGCCCCTTTGTTTGTATCTTCGCTTGATTCTTTGATCTTCGGTGCTTTCTCTTGCAAACAAGCTTCATAGTGCTTGATTCTGCTTCAGAACTCTCCCAACTTCTAAGATTCGCTTGCTTCTGAATCCAGAATTTTCAATTTTGTCCTTATTTGCTCAAAATGTCCATTTTAACCTGAAACACGAAATGTAAAGAATTAGGCAACAATTCAGGTTAAAAATGAACTAGAAAGTACCTAAAATCCGACTAAAAAGTCTAATAAAAATGGTATAATCCATGGATTATCAAATACCCACAAACTAAAGATATGCTCGTCCCCGAGCATAAGGTACAAAACTAACAGAAACAAAAACAACAAACAACGAACAAAAACACCAAACACACACAACAAAACTTAAAATGAACAAAAACCAACAAGACTCAAACTTAACATACAAATTTCCTAGAAATTACACAAGTCTCAAAAGTTGTTGAAAAATTATTATAAAAAAATGTTCAACACTCCAAGAAGTTATAGGCTATATCGACTGTCTTCCTCAATCGGTCCACCGAGTAGGTGATCCCCACTTCAATCCACATTCAAACTTCCTGGATTATTTTATGCAAAAATGTAAAGTTTATCAAATGGTGGCAGACTCCATAAGCCTAAATATCGAACTACTCTCCACTAATGAGGAGTAGACAAAGATAAGAATCAAAAGGTCTTTAAAAGCTTGTAACGTTAGGCTTGGGTAGTGGGTTCCAAGAAAAAGGATAGGAATAACAAAGTGAGAAAACTCGGTTTTCCTAATGCAAAAACTAACATCAAATCGAACTCCACTTCTTCTCAACCACCAATCAAAATGTCCACTAATTCAGATCCCTCAACGTGTATCTTTCTTATTTCGGATACCACAAATGCGGTAGGGGAATTGCGTTTAAGGTGTACGTGGCGTTGTTATACTAGAGGTTGCCAAGTACTGCTAGGCAGTTTTTAAGGCGGGTTCTGGTTTCCAGCCGGTATACCCTTAAACTAGGCAGAATCATTTTTTTTTCTTTTTTTTTTTTAATTTTATGACAGAAAACGAAATTCACAATTCAATTGAATTAAGGTGAACTACCTCTTTTGTTTTTATTTCTCTTCTCCCAACCCCCAAACTATTCTTTTGGCTTATTCATACAACTCTTTCTATTCCTTGTGTTTGCATTAGGACTGAATTCTCCTAAGGGTACGAAAAAGTGTTTTGGGTATAAGGATTGGACAATTTTGTTGTTTTCTAAGAAAAATAAAGCAATAAAATTCATACGGCTCAAATGGGTGACTAGGGACAATTTCATTCATGGGTCAGCTAGAAAGGCTCAAACGTTTCGAAAAATGCCTAAATCATCTTCTCAACCATGTCTAATCCTAGAATTTCGCCTCAAGCACTTCTCTACTAGGTTCTAGAGTCCACCAACATTATCAAACTTCACCTAATCGCATAAAATGAATCTAAGCATGCCGAAATAAATGAAAATTGTGGCTGAACCACTCAACAACCCTCAATCAAAATCCAGTCAATAAACATAAGCTTAAAGTAATGTTTAACATTTCTCAATAATAAAATTGCAACAACCTCATTCTCATCATTGATTTATACAATTCATCATTGGCAAAAACAATCAAACTCAAGAAAAATAACTAAAGTTTTTTTTCTTCGTTTAAGGTGTACGTGGCGTTGTTATACCAGATGTTGCCAAGTACTGCTAGGCAGTTTTTAAGGCGGGTTCTGGTTTCCAACCGATATACCCTTAAACTAGGCTTTATTTCTATTTCCTACCCCCAAACTAAATATGACATTGTCCCCAATGTTCCATTATGCATAAATCAGGAATAGAAAATAAAAAATAACAAGGGTATGAGAAAGCTCCCTGGTTAATCCGTGAAGTGTCGCTCCACAATGCACACCCAGTCTCGGACTTTTCATCACCCAGAATCTGTCAAAACAATTGAAACTGTGGTGTCCCTTGTGTTAGCAAAAATTCTCAAACTAACTTGAAAATATTACAACCTAATCTCGTCCTTGCAACAACTACAAATTAAAAGAAAACAACTACACAATCCAAAACCAAAAATATAAACGAAGTTTAATGTTTCAAACGAAAAACCAATTCAACTAAAACAAAATAAAATAAAGAAAAACAAAAACAGGTGCTACGGTGCTCATTCTTCTCCTCCCTCGTCTTCCGCATCTTCCTCTTCTTTCTCGGAGCCCATCGACTCATCCGAGTCCCAATCAGCCCATTGGAATTTCGTAGTGTCAACATTGAGCTTGCCGAAACTGCTCTTCTGCATATCATACATCATCCGGTTCTGTTCAGCCAACTAATCCTGTCGTTTTGTCAAACGTTTCATCATGCCCATCATCTGCTACATCATCTCTTTCTGTGTAGCTATGGAGCTGGAGGATATGGCAGGGCCTTGTGTGGTTCTTTACCGTTTTGTCCCTGCTCTTGGTTGCTCAGCTGCTGGACGATCAAGATGCTTTTGATAAAAATTTGAATCTAGGACTGGGGCAGCATGAATACGTTGCTTATCATCATTAACCTTGGCTCTAGCTTGAATGCATAAAGCTGTAATGAGATGCGGAAAAGTGTAACTTGTTCGCCTTGGTTTGGAAGCATGCTTAATGCTGTTCTAGACAATATCTCCCACATCAATAGTCTTTCCTGTGGCAATGGAATAAAGCAATACTGCCTTCTCTTTAGTTACTGTGCTATAGTGTGTTTCCAGCATCATCTTTGCACTAACAAAATACTACCACAGTCGAGCCATCGATGTTAAATCTGTTCCCTTGAGGGTTTTCTTTTGTTTCTTTGACACTGTTCAAGTTGCACCCGGTTTTGCAATGACCGAAAGAATGATATTATTGTCATAACTTGACCTTTTAAAACTTGTGTAATCATCCTGAAAAATCCTAGGCAGTTTATAGAACTCATTGATCACCTTTTTCAAAAATGGCACATCAACCCCTCTCACAAATGCCATACCCTCATCACAATCCGAGAGGTTGGCATAAAACTCTCTCACAAGTGGCTCTACAGTCGGCTGTGCAGGAGCACTCAAAAACACTTCCCATTGTCTCCCTCGACTCCATTCTAAGGCCTCACTCGCGGTCAACCCTTGCTCAGGGAAAAGCCCTTATCCTTTCTTTTGATAGCCCCTTCATATCTTTGCCGGGCCTCCTCACTCACGAAGCGGTCATCCACTTTCTTTCCTTTTCCCTTGCCCTTGTATTGATGCTTGGCTTTGACCAGCATTTTCTCTAAAATTATAGTTCAACTCCAAAAATGCACCCCAAAAATTCAAACCTAAGTGTTCTACACAATCAATTCAATCCTACAAAAATAAACAACACTTCCAAAAATTTGCACTTCACCCCCCAAACTACAAAATTTCAAGTTCAACCAAACACTCCAATATTTCAAAACCCACACTCCTTAATATCACCCAATGCACGATCAACCCTTCCTCTAACAAAATCAACGCTCAAAATCACCCAAATTCCACAACTCAACCACAACAAAGTTTTTCAGATCTATAAACTAAAACTTGAAATTTTGCGATAAAAAGGTTAGGGAACTTGAGATCTTACCAATATGAAGAAGTATTTCGCCACCAATTTAGCCAGAAATAGCCCAGATTGAAAAACCCCAAATTCTTGGTCCAAAAATTTTCGTGAAATTTTCGCGAAAATTGTTGTTGAAATGAGTTGTTTTGGTGTTTAGGAGGGTTAAGGAGCAAGAAATTTGGTTGGGTAACCATTGGGAAGGCAAAGGATTGAAGTTTGAAAATTTTTCTCTCAAGTGGATATGAAGAGTCGCGTGAAGAATGAAAAAGAAAAGTGGGTATTTATAGAAAACCACCGCCGCCACGGCGAAGAACAAGCTTCGCCGCGGTAAAGTTCATCTTTCAAGAACCCTAAAAGAAAACCCAGGTTTCGCCGCGGCAAAGGAAAATTCTTCACCGCGGCGAAAACTTACAGAGGCTACACGTTTTTTTTTTCAGCTTACTTCGCACTGGCGAAGAACAATCTTCGTTGCGGTGAAATGCCTTAGTCAAATTTAGTCCCACCTTCTTCGCTGCGGCGAAGACAATTTCTTCTCCAGGGCGAAAACTTCCAGGAGCTGACATGTTTTCTAGGTTGCTTCGCTGCAGTGAAGTCTGGGACTTTCAAAAACAATTTTTCTACAAGTTGCTTTGCCGCGGCAAAGTCTGGAGCATTTTATGTCCTTTCCTTCACTGAAAATTTCACCTGAAACACCCAAAAACATACCAATTAAAATTTAAACAAACTCATCATGAATTCAAACAAATTCAAACAACCAAAATGAAACACAAATAATTAAAAACACTTGGGTTGCCTCCCAAGAAGCGCTTGTTTATAGTCGATAGCTCAACTCTCCTATGTCTTTCATGTCGGAATGTCAAGCCAGATTGGGATTGATTTGCAACTCAGCATCTTATCTATGTAGGGCTTCAATCTCTGTCCATTGACCATAAAGGTGCCCTTTTCGTCATGTGACACTTCCACCGCTCCGTATGGGTGAATTATTGTCACTGTGAATGGTCCGAACCATCTAGACTTAAGTTTTCTAGGAAAAAGCCTAAGTTTAGAATTGAACAACAACACCTTCTGTCCTACTTCAAAGTTCTTCTTCCGGATATGCTTGTCATGCCACCTTTTTGTCTTCTCCTTATAAATCCGGGCATTTTCATATGCTTCGAGACGAAACTCATCGAGTTTGTTCAAAGTCAGCATCCTTTCTTCTCCAGCAGCTTTCAAGTCCATGTTTATCTGCTTGACTGCCCAGTACGCTTTATGCTCGAGTTCAACCGGTAAGTGACATGCTTTCCCATAGACCATCCTGAATGGAGACATACCAATCAGAGTCTTAAAGGCAGTTTGATAGGCCCATAATGCATCATCCAGTTTCCTTGACCAATCCTTCCTAGATGCATTAACTATCTTTTCTAGAATCCCCTTAAGTTCTCTGTTAGAAAGTCCTACTTGCTCGCTCGTTTGTGGATGGTAAGGTGTTGCAACCCTATGTGTCACTCCATACTTACTCAACAGTGAATCCATTTGCCTATTGCAAAAGTGGGATCCTCCATCACTAATGATTGCCCGTGGTACCCCAAACCTTGAGAAAATATTCTTTCTCACAAACCTAATCACTACCCTAACATCATTAGTTGGTAATGCAACTGCTTCAACCCACTTCGACACGTAGTCCACCGCCACCAAAATATATGTGTTCCCAAAAGAACTTGGGAAGGGACCCATGAAATCAATCCCCCACACATCAAAAAGCTCAACCACCAGGATGTTGTTCAACAACATCTCATCTCTTTTTGAAATATTACCCATCTGTTGACATTGGTCACACTCTTGAATCATCCGGAAGGAATCCTTAAAGAGGGTTAGCCAATAAAACCCCAATTGGAAAACCTTGGTTGCTGTCCTAGCTCTTCCAAAATGGCCACCTACTTCCTTCTCGTGACAATGCCGTAAAATGCTTTCCATCTCTTCCTCTAGGACACATCTCCGTATCATTTGATCAGCACAATGTCTGTAAAGAAATGACTCTTCCCAAAAATAATACTTCAAATCTGAGAAGAATTTTCTCTTTTGTTGGTATGTCATACCACTTGGGAGTACCCTTGATGATAGATAATTTGCAAAATCAGCATACCATAGTGCTTCATCCACTCTCATCGGTTTCTCATCTGAAAATTTTTCTCTAATTGGGATTTCCTCCTCGGTTTCCTTGATTGGTCTCTCAATCCTTGACAAGTGATCTGCCACAACATTTTTCGACCCCTTCTTATCTCGAATTTCCAACTCGAACTCCTGAAGTAGTAAAATCCATCTTATCAGCCGAGGTTTTGCTTCTTGCTTTGCCAATAGGTGCATGAGTGCTGAATGGTCCGTGTAGACGATCACCTTTGCACCTAACAAATATGAACGAAACTTGTCAAAAGCAAAAACTATAGCCAACAATTCTTTTTCAGTGGTGGTGTAATTCAATTGTGCATCAATGAGTGTTTTGCTAGCATACTGAATTACATGCAACACTCTGTTTTTCCTCTATCTTAAAACTACCCCTAGAGCAAAATCACTAGCATCACACATTAATTCAAATGGCAGTCCCCAATCGAGAACTGCAATAATAGGTGCAGATACTAATAATTTTTTTAGAGTTACAAAGGCATGCATGCAATCATCATTAAAGTAAAAAACAACATCTTTATTCAACAGATTGCAAAGGGGTTTAAAAATCTTAGAAAAATCCTTGATGAAGCGTCTGTAAGACCCCGCATGCCCCAAGAAACTTCGGACCGCTTTGACATTTGATGGTGGTGGCAGCTTCTCAATCACTTATGTCTTTGCTCGATCAACTTATATTCTGTCCTTGAAAATCCTATGCCCGAGCACTATTCCCTCTTGAACCATGAAGTGACACTTCTCCCAATTGAGCGCTAAGTTCGTCTCCTTACATCGTTGCAAAACAAAAGAAAGATTAGTTAAACAATTATCAGAAGACGAACCAAAAACTGAGAAGTCATCCATGAAGACTTCTATGTTTCGTTCCACCATGTCGTCAAAGATCGACATCATGCATCTCTGAAATGTTGCTGGTGCATTGCATAACCCAAAAGGCATCCTTCGGTAAGCAAAGGTGCCGTAGGGGCAAGTGAAGGTTGTCTTCTCTTGATCCGTAGGAGTGATGGCAATCTAGTTATATCTTGAATACCCATCCAGGAAATAGTAATAGGCATGTCCTACCAACCTCGCCAGCATCTAATCAATGAAAGGTAGTGGGAAATTATCCTTCCTCGTCGCCTCATTCATTTTCCGGTAGTCAATGCACACTCTCCAGCCCGTCACCGTCCTAGTTGGTATCAACTTGTTACTCTCATTCCTTACTACTGTGATACCTCCCTTCTTCGGAACCACTTGTACCGGGCTCACCCATGGACTGTCGGAAATAGGATAAATAATCCTCGCATCTAAGAGTTTCACCACCTCCTTTCTCACCACTTCCTTCATCGAAGGATTCAATCTCCGTTGTGGTTGCACTCTAGGCTTAATGTTATCCTCCATAAGTATCTTATGCATACAAAATGATGGCGAAATGCCTCTAATGTCCGAAATATTCCATCCAATTGCTAGTCTATGTTCCCTCAACACCCCAATCAACAGCTCTTCCTCCAATTTACTCAAACCTGAACTAATGATCACTGGGAAGGTTTTTGAGTCCCCAAGATATACATATTTGAGGTGGGAAGGTAAAGGTTTCAATTCAAGCTTTGGAGGTTCTTCATTTTTTTCCTTCTCCTTCTCTTTGTCAAAATCAAACTCCTCAAATTCTACATCTTGACTCTCATCAATCGGTTGAAGTGCTTCTAACATCCTAGCACATTCATTACTAGCTGACTCATCTACCTCCACTATTTTTGATTTGGCTATACATGCTTCTAGAAGTAATTGTGGGGTGTTCTCTTCAATAGCATCCACAACCAATTTGTCCACCACATCGACACTAAAACATGAATCTGTTTCAGACGGAAACTTCATCGCCTCAAAGACATTAAAAGTTACTATTTCATCTTGAACTCTCAACAGTAACTTTCCTTCCTGCACATCAATAAGTGCTCTCCCCGTGGCCAAGAATGGTCGGCCCAAAATCAGAGGAATTTCCTTACCCTCTTCCATGTCCAACACCACAAAATCTGCTGTAAACATTATCTTGTCCACCTTCACTAACACATCCTCTACAATCCCCCTCGGGTGTTTTATTGACCTATCCACTAGTTGCAACGACATGGTCGTTGGCTTCACTTCACCAATTCCCAATCTCCTGAAAACAGAAAAGGGCATCAAATTAAATTAGCTCCTAAATCACACAAAACACGATCAAAAGTAATATCTCCTATAATACAAGGAATAGTAAAACTCCTTGGATCTTTGAGCTTTGGGGGTAACTTCTTCTGGAGAATGGCACTACACTCCTCCGTAAGCATCACCGTTTCCTCATCTTCTAACTTCCTTTTGTTCGATAGGATTTCTTTAAGGAACTTCGCATAACTCGGCATCTGCTGCAATGCATCCGCAAAAGGAATGTTAATATGCAATTTTTTAAAAATTTCAATAAACTTTGAAAATTGCTTATCCTGATTCTTTTTCTTCAATCTCTGAGGAAAAGGCATGGGTAGGGTGTGATGTGCCAACTCTGGTGGTATCTCGAGAAATGACAATTTCTCCTTCTTCTTTTGCCTTTCTTCCTTCTTCTTGTTCTCTTCCTCTAAACCACTTGGTTTCTCATCAACAATGATCTCTTCATCAACTTCTTCTTCAGAATATTCCTTTCTAGCTTGTTCAACTTCTTCCAAAACTGTCCCACTCCTCAAAATTATGGCATTTGCTTGCTCAAGTGGGTTAGTCACCGTGTTGCTTGGTAGAGACCCCTATGGTCTATCATTTAGCTTCTCGGCCAATTAGCCCATCTGTACCTCAAGATTCCGAATGGACGCCCCTTGATTTCTAAAAATTTGTCCTCGTCTCATTCATAAAACCCGTGGTCTCCTGCATGAATTTTCCAAACATGTCCTCCAACTTTGTCACTCTTGGATCTCCCAGTTGATTATTCACCCCTGGTTGGTTGTTTGGCAATGTCCTTTGGTTCCATTGATTATTTTGCTGGTTCTGATTGCCCCAAGTAGATTTGGATGATTTCTCCACCCCGGGTTGTATGTATTGGAGTACGGGTTGTTTGGTTGCCTCTGATTTCCTGCCAAGTAGTTCACTTGCTCCATTGATGAAGATGACGAAGCAAATGTGTTCCCAACTTGACATTCGCTGCTCACATGGTTTCTTGCACAAAAATCACAAGCTAGTTGAGGTGCTTGAATAGATTTTACCTGCATACTTCCCAACTGTTTCTGAAGTGCCGTGAGTTGGGCTGAGATGGCTGTAAAAGCATCAACATCATGAAGACCAAAAGAAATACTTGATATAACTCTCTCATTTGGTCTTTGATAGTTGTTGCTTGCCAAAACCTCAAGCAACTCATAAGCCTCCTCTGGTGTCTTATTCTGCAAGGCTCCTCCTGAAGTTGCATCAACCATGGTTTGCACATTACCCATCAGTCCATTGTAGAATGTTTGGACTTGAAGCCAAACTGGCAACCCATGGTGTGGACATTTCCTCATTAACTCCTTGTATCTCTCCCAAGCCTCATACAATGACTCGGACTCATCTTGTAGAAATGATGTGATATATTTCTTAGTTTTGCTGATTTAGCTAGAGGGAAGAACTTGGTCAGGAATTTTTGTGCTAAATCATTCCAAGTTGTGATAGTTCCCGGTGGTAATGCCATTAACCACCCCTTTGCTTTATCCCCCAATGAGAATGGGAATAACCTCAACCTAATGACATCATCTGACACTCCGTTCAATTTGAAGGTGTCACAAATTTCTAAGAAATTTGCAATATGCTAATTCGGATCTTCTTTCAAATCACCACTAAATCTAACTGACTGCTGGATCATCTGGATGATTGCCGGCTTAATCTCAAAGTTGTTGGCTTGTACCGTACGCCTAGTAATGCTCGACCCATTGCCATTCACCATAGGAACTAAAAATTCCCTTAGTGTTCTATTTTCTAGTTCTGCCATTTCAACAACTTCTTCTTCTGATTCAACCACTAATTCCTCTCTTTCCCTTCTCTCTCTGTTAAGTCATCTGGCGGTTCTTTCAATCTCAAGATCAACAGGAACCACTGGTTGATGTCTCGCTCTTCACATAAACTGCACAAACAGAAATGAAAGAAAGTGAGAGCACAAACCAATTGAAAATTAAAAACGAGAATAAAACAGATAATGATAAAAACAAAAATAAAAACTCCAATCTAGCTAACTATAGAAAGACTCAATGTTAACTTAAAACTCAATCCCCGGCAACGGCGCCAAAAACTTGATGCGTGTTTCCTACAACATGCAATATGTAGCAAGTATACTAATCGCTCAAGTAATAAAGTGATGAGTGAGTATCATTCCCACGAGGATTGTTTCACTAAGCACTAAGTTTCCTAATGTTCTCAAGTTGGAGCAACCGAATTCTTTTGGATTAATGGGAGCAATTTAACCTATTACTAAAACAAAATTACTAAACTACGATTTGACTATAATTGCAAGATGTAAAACACGGATAAAATTCAATTTAAACAAACGGGTAGGGTTTTGACTTCATTCGGACTTTATGGGTTAAACCTAAAGAATTAAGCTAAATTCATATTCACATGCATTGATTGTAAATCGAACTCTCTAAAGTGTCAAACATAGCTTCTCAGGCTATGTTTTCCTACTCTTCCCTATTAACCTTCCGCACCCAACAAATTGAAAGTTAATAATTCTAAGCTCATTAAGCACAAGAGTCCTAAAATGATTTCATTGGTTCTTGAATCTATCTCTAGCATCCAATACTACAATGGTGATTACCCAAGAAGCCTAACATGATTCATTTCTCAATCTCATCATGTTCATCACATAAAACTAGTAAATGCAGAGTAAACACACAAACAAAGCAAAATCATATGAAAAGAAAATAATCAATAACTTAACCCATAAAAATCCGAACTACAATCAAATCAAAACCCTAACCCAAAATGGGTTAGTTCATGGCTAAATCAACAACACAAATGAAATAAATGAAAATACTGAAGTTTAACATAATGAAAATAAAAGAAAAGATAAGAAATCTCCCCAAATGACAAATCTCCTAGTTCAAAATCTAATCTTCACCCTTCTTAATCTCTCAATCGCTCCAAAATCAATCTAAGAAAATGTAAAAGCTGCTAACCTTACTTCCTGAACGACCCCTTGCAAAAAGGCTAAGTTTTCCTTTTATACTTCGCCCAAAAACCTCATAAAAATGCTAGAAAAATAAAACTGTGCGTTTTACAAAACTGAAAATTGCAGATGTCGCTGCGGCGAAGAAGGAAATAGATCTGGTTTGTGACTGGTGCATTTCGCCGCGACGAAGCTTCTTGAAAAATTCTGAAATTACATAATTGTCCCTTTGCTTTTATCTTCGCTTGATTCTTCGATCTTCGGGGCTCTCTCTTGCAAACAAGCTTCATAGTGCTTTATTCTGCTTCAGAACTCTCCCAATTTCTGAAATCCACTTACTTCTGAGTCCAGAATTTCTAATTTTGTCCTTATTTGCTCAAAATGTCCATTTTAACCTGAAACACGAAATGTAAAGAATTAGGCAATAATTCAGGTTAAAAATGAACTAGAATGTACCTGAAATCCGACTAAAAAGTCTAATAAAAACGATATAATCCACGGATTATCAAATAGGCTTGGGCTCTAACCCAAACACCCCATGTTACCAAACACTCCCAATTAGATATTTTATTTTTATTTCATCATTATCTCAATTAAAATCAATTAATATATATTTAATCTATATATATTGACATTTAACAATAATGATGATTTAATTAAATATATGCGAACACATATGTAAACGTAATTTCACTTATTTATTTTTTCTAATAAATTAAATAAGTGCTATGACCTCAGCAAATTTAATTACACTGTGAAATTACCAAAATACCCTTTCACCTAAAAGGGAGAAAACGCCCTTCTTTCTTCTCGAGTCTTAAATTATCTTCTATGTGTGTGACCCATAGGCTCCTCATCATACCGGCAGTGTATAGTATCGCGATTAACACCAATTAATTGTCTCACTAATACACAGACCAAGATTGGCCCTTAGCAAGGCATCATGGTCACCTGATAGATTCGAATTCAGCAAAGTAGTTAACTGTCAACAATATGGTTACCGTACAATTTGATCATTTCATCATACGTTATCTCGACGAGACGAATGCATAGAAATAGGGTCAACCTTCAGTTACTCTCGATATTATGTATTCAGTTTCTGGACCAATGACCCGTATTATAATCCAGATAGAGCAACAACTCAATCCCACTATGGCCATAGTTTTAGTGTCATTGCCATATACCGAATTGCGCCGTGAAATAACTTCTCCTGTACCCGAGAGTGATGAAGCCTCTGTCTATCCACTATAGTCTTGATACACTCCTTGATGCAGCCAATCACCACCGTATTGACAGCTATGAAAAGAACTACGTTAGGCTAGTGTCAAACTGCACCAATCGGTGCACAAAGCGCTCCGGTGATCTGAAGTCTAAGGATCACATGCACCACCATTCGTTAGAGGATTTGTTCCATAGATACTGGGGTTAGCATCCATATGGAATCCTCTGGTGGGTTTGTCCAGTGAACTTGCTGCGGTGTATTCGCCTACAGCAAGCACCTATGTGTTGCACCAGGTTGTCACCAAACAACCTTGACAAGTGAGATCAGTCACTGCCTTTCGACAGGGTCATTCAACACTGTGATAGCCTTACTGTATTATTTGTGCCCTTACTTTAGAATAATACTAGGGCTACGGACGTTTCTAGAATGACCACCATATGTGCTCATAGGGTTCTCACTATCAAGATTTGAAACACTTGATACCCTCGTCATGGTTCTACCATTCTAAGGACATATAGCAAAACATATTGCAATAATAATGATTTACGCGATATAGTATAAAATGCCTTTTATTGATTAATGAACATTATTACAAAGAGTCAATTCCACAATAATTGATTGGCTCTAGGGCACCTACTCTAACAGTGATACTATCCCACATTCCTTCAGGTACTCTTAAAACCCTAAGCTTAAGTATTCACCTCCTCGATCTGACCGAATAGCTTTAATACTTTTGCCCAACATATTATATACTTTATTCCTGAATTGCTTGAATTTATCAAAGGCTTCAGATTTATGTCTCACGAGGTAGACATAACCATATCTACTGAAATCATTAGTAAAGGTGATGAAGTATGAATATCCATCTCTGGCCTCAACTGTTAGTGGACCACATACATCACTATGGACGATGCCTAATAGCTTAGTAGCCCTTTCACCTTGTCCTGTGAAAGGAGACTTGGTCATCTTGCCTAAAAGGCATGACTCACATACCTCAAATGACTTAAAGTCAAAAGGGGCCAAAACTTCATCCCTTTGAAGTTTTGCAATGTGAGTCTTATTAACATGACACAATCTACAGTGCCAGAGATATGTCTGGTTTTATCGCTATGTTTAGCTTTCTTGGTTTCAATATTGAGAATATCTTTATTGTTTAAATCAAGAACATATAATCCATTATATAACCTTGCAATTCCAAATAGAATACCATTCAAACTAAAGGACAACAATCCATTAGATTTCTCAAAATGATACCCTATATTATCCAAAGCGGATACTAAAATAATATTTCTAGAAATGGAAGGTATGTGATAACAGTTATGTAGTTCCAATAACAAGCTTGTAGGCAAAGATAAACAATAAGTCCCTACAGCCAATGCGGCCACATGTGCTCCATTTCCAACTCGTAGGTCCACCTCTCCCTTGGCAAGCACTCTACTCTGCCTTAGTCTCTTCACATCAGTACAAATGTGAGTACCACATCCTGTGTCAATGAACCAAGATGTTGAGGGAGAGAAATTAATCTCAATCATAAAAATACCTAAAGTCGTAGCATCTGACTTCTTCTTGCTTACGAGGAAAGCCTTGCAGTGTTTCCTCCAGTGGCCAGGCTTGCCACAAAAGAAGCAGACTACCTTGCCCTTCCTTATGCCACTCTGAGGCCCAAGAGCTACCTGTCCTTTGGGCTTGGGCTTGGGTTTGGCCTTGGCCTTACCCTTGCCGTTACCCTTTGCTTTACTGGCAGCAACCAGTAAAACAAGCTTGGACTTTTTCAAGTCCTGCTCTACAGTCCTCAGCATGTTCAGAAGTTCTGACAGGGTTTTCTCCATCGTGTTCATATTGAAATTCATTATGAACGGAGCATATGAGTCAGGCAAGGATTGCAGAATTAAATCCATTTGTAATTCTGCATCCAAGCCACATCCCAAAGTCTCAAGCCTCTCTATGTGCTCGATCATCTTGAGCACATGAGGACCAACTTGGGCACCCTCAGTCAGACGACTCCCAAACAGTGCTTTCGACACCTTGTACCTCTCATGTCGAGCATTTGTTTCGTAAAGCTCCTTGAGGTGTAGAATTATGGAAGAAGCATCCATATTCTCATGCTGCTTTTGCAGCATAGGTGTCATCGATGCTAACATCAAGCATTGTACGCTATCAGCATCATCAAGGAACTTTTGATAAGTATCCTTAACTTCCTGAGTGGCATCAGGATCAGGCTCAGCCATGTATGGCTTTTCAAGGATATACAATTTCTTTTCTGACTTAAGTATAATCCGAAGATTACGATACCAGTCTGAGAAATTGGATCCATCCAACCTGTTTTCTTTTTCGATTATCGGTCGCAGGTTCATAATACTCATTTTCGGTGAATCTACAATTGCAGAAAAGATAAAGTTATTATAAAGTTCATTATTATTTAATATGGTCTTTATTAAACGATGCTCCCACTATTTTACTCAAGTCAATAGCCCTCACTATTAACTCGGGAAAGCCCATTGACTTTCCTAGTGGACTAAGATCCCATCCGGCCCATTTCAAACCTTCGCTTTGGCGAACAAGCCAAAACGAGTTGATTAGGTAGGCCAACAAACTTAATCCACACAATTGATAACTCCTACTATCAACCTCAAATGTGAAAAAGCCAACAAGCCAATCACACAATCCAATGGCTCCAACCATTGTCCTCAAGTGTGATTCTCAGATTAGTAGAGTGGACACTACATGTCACCACGTACACACAAAAGTGTACCGCTCTACTATGCCTATGGCGTGTTTACAGCCTTCGCTTTGACAAACAAGCAAAACCGTCATTTTAAGTCGACCCATCATCAATAAGAAAACTCCAATGCATTTTAACCTCTCACTAGTAGAAGTGTAACGCCCAACATGGAGGTACTTATTTAAATATGTTTTATAGCCCTTAGTTAATTTTTGTTAGATTATTTTAAGATAATCTGAAGAAAAGTGCCTTAAATTGTATTAAGGGTAAAATAGTCTTTTCACTCAAAATACTTAAAATGTGGGGAGTGAAAAGAGATAGAATTTCATAGAGAATACAATAAAAATAAGGGCATTATGGTAATTGACTAAGGGACAAGGAGGAATTTCTAAAAAGTGTAAGGGCAAAATGGGAAGCATATTTATAAAATAAGATGATAAGGGTTTGTAAACCTATTTTCATTCCACCGCCACTCTCCTCCTCATTTTCTCTCAAATTTTCATTCACTTCTCCAAGGAATTTGAGCTTTTGAGTAGATTTTCATAGGATTTTGATTCTAGACATCAAAAGGTAAGAATTCATGCTCTTTATCTATGATTATTGTGTAAAAGTTGAGTTCTTATGAAGTTTATACTTGGGTTAAGAGAAGATTTGAATCCAACAAGAGTAGAGAGCTTAAGAGAGACTACTCAAGCATAAGGTAAGTAATTCCACTCAAAATCCAACTCAAGTTAAAGTTTAAGAAAATCAAGTGGTAGAGATTCCTTTAATATGTATATGTTATGATTATTGAGAAATTGAGATGAGTTGATGATTATTTATGCTTGTTGTGGAGATATTTGAATATGAGGAGTGTATGTGATGTTTGATGATGGGTTGAAATTGGAAGAATTGGAGAAATCTTTTGGGAGTGTTTGTGCAGTGTAGCTATGGTAATGATATAAGAGAGTTTTTCTCTCAATTGGGTGGTTTAAGAAACCAATAGAATGATAATTAAATTAGGGTTGTTCATGCACAATATTGTTTGATGAAATGCCTAAATGAAGTATTAGTTGGATGAACGCTTAAATTTATGCAACATTGCATATGCATTTCATAAGTGCATTTAAGTAAGAAATTTTAAGCACGAGCCATCCATATGATATAATTGTGTATGTGTAGAATCTTAGAAACAATAAAATAAAGAAAGAAAGAATAAAACACTCTAAGAATAAAGGAAAGGAAGAATAAGCATAAAGAATTAAAGAGTAAAGAAGAGAAAAGAATAAGTTGTTGTGATGGGGAACCGTGAGTGTTAAGAAGAATTCCACATACACGCCACCTTAATTGAGTGACATAAGAAGAAGAGAATTGTACGACCCGTAAGAGTGCATGTGGATGAGGGTTGTACCAAGAAGAATTCCTACATGCAGGCCACCTTAATTGAGTGGTATAAGAGAAAGAAGAAGTTGTACGGTCCACAAGAGTGCATTTAGATGAGGACTGTATCACTCACATGACCAAGGTTCCAAATCCATACATCAACCGAGTCCGATCGGCAAGAATAGGAATAAGAAAGATAAGAAAGAATAGAATAAGAGAAAAGAAAGAATGAGAAAGAATAAGATAAGAAAAGAAGATGAGAGGCTTGAACAAGCCAAGAAAGAAAAGAAAAGAAAAACAAGAAAAGAAATAGAAAGAAGAAATAAATACATTTTATTGCATTATTGCATATGCATTTTATTCATGCATATTGCCATGAATTTCATCATGGTTAGGAAGAATAGAAAGAATAAGAAAGAAAGAACAGAGGAAGTAGAAAGAAAGAAAAGAACAATGAGGTTGGAAAAAGAGAAAGAAAAGAGAAGGAATTAAGTAAGGAAAGAACCTAAGAGGAGAAGAGTTAAGGGATTTACTTACTGAGCATTTTTATTCTCACCCGTTGTTTTTTTTCCATATTTTTCCAAGAAAAAGGTGAGCAGCGCGCAGAAGGACGTCGACAAGCGGGGAGGATTGGCATTACTGTCCACTGTCGCTAAGTTTTGTACTGTTATTTTGATATATGTAAAGAATTAGTTTTGCACGTAAAGAAAAATTTGGGCCCAACTATTTTCATATACTAATTATGTATGTTTTTTATTGTATATGTTCTAAAGTATACTAGTAGAAAGCAGTTATTACAAGAAGTGTACCTTCGCTTTAGCGAACAAGGTTTCGACAAACGTGGTTTGATTAAAACCATGGTGATGGAAGGCTACGTGACTTAATATACTTTAAGAGGGTTTGTTATTAATGTCTCATCAGATATTATCTTTGTAGAATGACATTGTTTGGCATGTTATTCAACATTCAACCTTAGCATGCATTCTAAACATAATATAATACGTGCCGGTACATGACCCAACTAAAACCGATTTCTCGAGCCTAGAGGAATCGGTGGGTCACCTAGGGGTCCTATAATAAATATCTTGAGTCTTCAAGTAGGTTGCTCGTCCTTTGCTCCGTCTTTAAGTACATAACAAAAACATCATTCAATTTACAATAAAAATAATTATACAAATTCTTTACTCAATAAATTTAGAAACCTCGATTTACATTTGAGGGAATGAGATGAGATGAGAATGTACATTGAGAATAGGAGAAAGGTAGGACACGCAGGCCCTATTTAATAAATATTAACCATACATACCCAAAATTATTAAAACATTCACCCTAGGTCTAGGTCATGTACAGGACACCCATGATATATACAAACAAGTACAAAGCACATTTAAAAAAACAACCATTTTTGAAATTTGTGGGTTAGTTACATTTACCCCGACAATTTGTAGATCTGATTTGGTCCAAAAATTTTGAAACTTTACATTCTAGCCCCTGTGCACTCAGAAGTGCGTCGCTGCGGGCAATGAGTTAGATCGTCGTGGCGTGCGTTGGTTATGCTGACATCCACGCTCTAAGGACGATCGCTGCGGCGATGGGTTATATCGCCGCGGCGAGCGTACACAGACTTGTAGCTCGGCATGTTCATACAGTAATCATATACACTCCAAACAGATTTTCAACACATTGATTTCAACCAAAATCCATCACAATATACCAAACTTGCAATCATCAACAAATTAAATTAATCGATTAATAAATTTCTTAAAACATGTTTTAAGGCAGATTTTAAGCGATTTTATAAGGCAACATAATATCATCAAATACATGTTATCAACCATCCATAAAAACTGTAAAATTTGGTACCCTGGGCTGTGATACCACTATCAGGAAACGGTCCATATACGAGCGGAAAACAAAAAAACATAACACAAAGATCGTTCCCAAAAAGCCAAGATCAAAGGTATAATTTTATAGTTTATGTTAAAATAGAAATCTGTAGAAATTATCTGAGTTTAGAAAACGTACGCACATTTGGGGCGCTTCCAAATTTGTCAATGAACGTTTTGCTACCGACCCAAGTATAGGATTGAACCCACGTAGTCCACACGAAGACAATCACAAGGAACTAAGAGGAATTTGCTAGATCCTCCTTAGCTTAAGATTAAAGAAGAAAAATCAAATAAATTGATTTTGGGCAAAATGGTATACTGCCGTGGGAGAGGAAATGGGGTTGTGGGTTTTTCTTTTTCAATAAAATGAGGGTAATGAAAAACTATATCATTTCAAAAAAACATTTTCTTTTATAGTGATGTTTTAATTGCCCTATTCCAAATGGAATATGCTTGGGCTCATCCAAACACCCCATGTACCAAACACCAATTAGTATTTATTTTAATTCTCATTATCTTCAATTAAAATCAATTAATATATATTACATTTAACATAACGATAAATTATTTAAATATATGCTAAACCATATTTAAATGTAATTTCACTTATTTATTTTTCTAAAAATAAATAAAAGGCTACGACCTCAGCAAATTTAATTGCACTATGAAATCACAAAATACCTTTTGGCCCAAAAAGACGAAAAAGGCCTTCTTTTTCCTAAGTCTTAAATATCTCTATGTGTGTGACCCATAGGCTCCTCATCATACTGGTAGGGTATAGTATTGCGATTAACACCAATTAATCGTTCACTAATACACAGACCAAGATTGGCCACTAGTAAGGCATCATGGCCACCCAATAGATTTGGATTCAGCAAAGTAGCTACCTGTCAATGATATGGTTACCATACAGTTCGATCCTTTATCTACGTTACTTGACGAGACGAAGGCTAGAATAGTGGTCAACCTTTGATTACTCTCGTATTATGTATTCAGTTTCTAGACCAATGACTTATATTATAAACTGGATAGAGCAACAACTTAATCCCACTGTGGCCACAATTTTAGTGTCATTGCCATATACTGAATTGCGCCGTAAGATAAACTTCTCCCATACCGGGAGTGATGAATCCTCTGTTATACCACATAGTCTTGATACATCCTTGATGCAGCCAATCACCACCGTATTGACAGCTCTAAAAAGAACTGCTTAGGCTAGTGTCAAACTACACCAATCGGTGCACGAGGTGCTCTGGTGATCTCAAGTCAAGGATCACATGCACCACCATTCGTTAGAGGATTTTTTCCATAGACACTGGGGTTACATCATATGGAATCCTTTGATGGGTCTGTCCAGTGAAGTTGTTACGGTTGTTCACCTACAGCAAGCCATGTGTTGCCACCAGATTGTCACCAAACAACCTTGACAAGCGAGATCAGTCACGCTTTTCGATAGGGTCGTTCAACACTATGATAGCCTTACCGTTATATCTGTGCCCTTACTTCAGAATAATACTAGGGCTAGGACGTTTCTAAAATGACCCACCATATGTGCTCATAGGGTTCTCACTATCAAGATTTGAAACACTTGATACCTTCGTCATAATTCTACCATTCTAAGGACATATATCAATACTATTGCAATAATAATGATTTACGCGATATAGAATAAAATGCCTTTTATTGATAATGAACATTATTACAAAGAGTCAATTCTACATAATTGATTGGCTCTGGCATCTACTCTATAATAGGACTTCTATAAATTCAACATAAACAATCTTTATGCTTTACTTTCTCAAAAAAGGGGGTAGGGTTGGATTTCTTACCTTAGCTTGAAAAATTGCACAAAAGTTCTCTATCCTGTGGACTTGTTCTTCCTCTTAAACCCTAAGCATAAAATTATAAGAATTCAACATTAACACAACTTAATTTATGTCTAGAACAAGAATCTTTACCTCTTGAGCTTAAGATCAAATCCTTGTAAGATCCAACTAAAAGCCCTCAATTTCCTTTAGCAAATGGATGAAGAGATGAGAGAAAAGGAGAGTGAAGTTGGTGTGAGAGGGAGTAGAGATGATAGAGTCTTTGTGCTTGAACCCTAATATCTCATATTATAGGCATGCTTTCCCATTTGCCCTTACGCTTTATTGGAAATTTCATCTTTGTCCCTTAATCATATACTAATGCCCTTACTTTTATTACATCTCCATCAAATTTCCTTATTTTTCGCTCCCCACATTTTCAACTAATGTAATATCCCACTGAGGTAGTATTTAGATTTGCTGTATTAGTTAAAAGTTTATTGTTTCAACTTAATTGAGTTTGTATGTTGAGTGGTTGAATTGGCCTTGAAATTGGTTGAGTTTTGGCGAAGTTGGAAATCCAATCTTCGTCGGGGCGAAGAGAGAAGCTTCGCCGCGGCGAGGAGGAGGAGTTGCACCCACGGGTAGGTTCTGCCCTATTCGCCGAGGCGACAAAAAGTGCTTCGCGCGGCGACGAGCCTAAGACAAAGTTTCTTGAGTTTTCTAGAGAATTCTTCTTTTGGGGCACAATGACCATTCTACCCCTAATTAGTAGGAAAAGTGGGGAGTAAAATGAAAGGAAATTTAGTGAGATTGTGTTTGGATGGGGTGGGGGTATTTGTAAAGAATCAAAGGATATAGATGGAATTTCCAAGGAAGAGCAAGGGCAAATGGGAAAGGATGTTATAAATGAACTAAAAAGGGTTAAGTGTAGAGAAACCCTTTATTTCTTCATTCCACCGCCTCTTCCATTGCCACTTTCTCTCAATTTCTCCATCCAATCTCCAAGATTTCTAAGGGATTTAAGAGGGGTTTTGAGTAGAGATTTCATCTAAAGCATCCTAAGGTAAGAATTCATGCTTTAGATGTGAGTTTTCTTATATTATAGTGAATATATTGGGTTGTTGCTGTCCTTGTGGTTGTTTTGAGTTGTAGAGAAGAGACAAGACCACAAAGGGAAGGAAAGGTGCTAAAGAAGTCATCTTTGCACAAGGTAAGTAAATCCAACCAACTTGAGTTTTAAACAGCTTTTTGTGTAGAGATGTATGCATGATCAGTATGTAGTATGATTAATGAGAAATTGATTGAGATGAGTAGCTATTTTTGTAGTGTTGGATAGATTCATGTATGAGAAGTGTTTTTATGTGTATTGAGAATGGAATTTGAGATGAAGTTGAGAGATGTTGTGTGAAGCTTTTTGGGGTGCTTTTCTTGACAAGGATTATGAGTATTTGAGGAGTTTTTCCCCATTTGGATGGCTAGAGAATGAAGTATAGTAGTAATTAGTAGAGTGTTTATTGCACATGAGTTGTTGATGAAATGCCTAAGTGAAATCTGCCCTGTCACTGCTGTAACTTCTAAGTAATGTTTGGTATCTTACGGTTTGAACTGGGCTGAGACCAAAACATAGAAGTTGTAGCCCTGTTTCTAAGCTTTAAAACGAGACCAGAACCGTAACAATCCGAGGTGTATAGCACAAGTTATGGCTTTTAGTGTGACTGGTGCAGAATGACTGTTTTGAGGAAATTGTAGTTGGCATTTCATTAGTGCATTAGGGAGCATGAGTAGCTCTACACCTTGTTTATACACTTAAGAAGTAGCTTGAGACATAGTAGAGAATTTGAGTTAAGCTACTTTAAGCGTTAAGAGAAAGAGAATAGAGTAGGTTGTGCGATGGGGAACCCGTGAGTAATGGGTAGAGTATTCCCGCATGTACGCCGCATTGAGAGAGCGGCATGAGTATCAGATAGAGAAGTGGTGTAGCCCGTGAGAGTGCATGCGGATGAGGGCTATACCCGAGTACCCGAGAGAGAGATTATACACTCACATGGCCAAGGGCTCCGAATCCATGCATAACCGAGTCCGATCGGCTAGAATGAGTAGAGGTCACGTAGAGTGGGAGCGAGTCCTGGCCGTGCCTCCAGTAAGATGGGGCCGTGACTTATGAGAGAGTTATTAGAAAAGAGTTCTAAGAGAAAGAAAGAGAGAAGTACCCAATGAGAATTGAATGAGGAGTTGTAAGGAAAGAATTAGAGAGAGAGTTACGGGGATAACATGAGTAGAGGGTTTACTTACTGAGCATTGTTTTAGTGCTCACCCCGTTGTTTTTCCATGTTTTGCAGGACCTAGGTGAGGACACTGTCGGATGGATGTCGGCGTCGAGAAGGAGTGGTTACACTGTCCCTTATGTTTTTGATGACTTTTGTATATGTTATACATTTTGTGTAAAATGTATATGTTTGTAAAGAATATGTATATATGTTTAATAAAAGAAAATTTTGGGCCCAATTTCTTTATGTTATTTTATATGTATTTCATTATAAGTTTTGAGTAGTAGTGGCTATTACAACTAATTAGGGGTAGAATGGTCATTTTGCCCCTAAGGAAGATTTCTCTAGAATTTTCTCACAGTTCTTTGCCTCGGCGAAAAAATCCAAAGAGTTCTTCACCTCAGCGAAGTTCTGACACCAATTTGGGAAAAAAGTTCATTACCGTGGCGAAGTTTGCAAATGTCGATTTTTCAATCTTTCTCCTTGAAATAAGCAAAACTAAGGGCATAAAAGCAACAATAACAGATATCCATTTAACTTAGGCCAACATACAACATTTAAAAGACAAATAAACTTGAGTAAACGATGTACCTCAAAGTGGGCGTTACAACCACCAGGAATTTGGTCATCACAGTTTTGACCTTTGGTTCGGCCCCCAGAGTTACAGGAAAGTCAATAGTACTTTTGGGAACCAGTGTAACACCCACATCAAGGTACGTAATTTTATTTATGCCCTAATACCTTTAGTTGGATTTCTTTGAAGTTACCTTAGACAAATGTGAAGAAAATTCCTTAAAACTTCATTAGGGATAAAATGGTCTTTTCACTCATAACTAGATGAAAAAGTGGGAAATGAAAGGAAGCAAAATAATGTGAAGAAGATAATAAAAATGAGGGTATTTTGGTAATTTACTAAAAAATATAGATGAGATTTCATAGAAAGTGCAAGGGCAAAATGGGAATACATGGATATAATATTAGATATAAGGTTTCATTAGAAGAAACCCTAGCCATATTTCAGCCCTTGTACACGCCACCCTCACCCCTTTTTCTCTTAATTTTCTTCACTAAATTTCAAAGGAAACTCATAGGATTTGGCTTGGATTTTTATAGGTTTTCAGTCCTAAAGCATCCAAAGGTACGATTCTAGCACAAGGAGTGTGATTAAACTTTAAAGTTTTAAATTCTTATGGTTTTTATATGATCTAGTTCCAAGAGGAAGAGACTTTTTGCAAAAGAAGGTGATATCACACATTCAAGGTAAGTAAACCTAATTCTAGCCTTGATTTGAGCAAGACTTGTGTAGAATGATTCTTGCATATTTTTATATGATTGTATGTGAGAATTATTGGCTGTTTTTGATGTGTAATTTCCAGCCATGAGAAGTAGTGTTTGAGTATGTGGTGATTTTGTGAAGTTATGGAAGAATTAGTGTTGAAATTTTGAAGTGTTGAGATTTGTTGAAATCGGCCAGGTTTATGGCTAAAATTAGTGAGTTTTTGGCTTAAATTTTGGTGGATTTATAGAGATGTGGAAGTATAGCCAACATGGTAGTTGCATGTGCATATGAAGTGTTTGATGAAAATCCAAAGAGAAAAGGCATGCATGAGTTGGCTAAACCCTATTGAAGAAAGGGTTAGAGAAAGGCAAGAATTGAAGTAGAAAGATTATGTTGGGCTTGACCAAGTGTAAATGTTAGTATTCAAAGTGCATATTGTTATGCCAAAATTTAGAATATCACTTGGTCATGTTAGTTCCATGAGAGAAATGGCCCTTAGTGTTTGGTTCTAGTTACTTGAACCTTTACTACTTCTAGAATAGCACATGAAAGTGTTAGAAAAGAACTGTATATTAAAGTGTTCCTTGATGTGGCATTGTTGATAAAAATGGTAGAATATGTTATGACACACCATTATGCCATCATGAATTTTCAAGGTTGTGTATGTGAACTTGGAAAGAACATCAAAGAATGGGCTTGATCATGCATATATTGTGCATATGATTTATATATAGCCTTGATTTGGTAAATGAGAATAGTATAGAATATGATAACAAAGAATGAGAAAAAGAAAGAAAAGAAAATGGCTTATAGATTTCTTTTAAGCTAACATGCAAGTATGTATATTTTCTCATTTACTAAAGAATGCAAGTGTAAAATTTCCAAAGCTTGGAAATTTATTTAGAAATGTGTATATTATATCTTTCTATTCTCTTTCTACAACATGTTATGTTATAGGGTTGTTACGATGGGGAACCCATGAGTGACAGAGATGCCCACATGCACACCGCCATCAGTGAGCGGCCTCAGTAGAGAGATACAACATTTGTACAGTTCATCAGTAGTGCATGTGGTTGAGGACTGTAGCCAGCAGAGAATACCTACATGCACACCACCATTAGTGAGCGGCCTCAGCAGAGAGATACAACGTTAGTACAGTCCGTCAATAGTGCATGTAGATGAGGACTATACCTAGTAAACACTCACATGGCCGGGGTTCCAAATCCATGCCTCAACCTAGTTCGATCGGCAAACCAAAATAGAAACAAAATAAGAAAGAGAAATAGAAAAGAGAAGAAAGAGATACAGCATCAGAAAACAAAAAAGAAAAGAAAGTTCTTTTCTTAGAGAAGTTTATTATTCTGCATATTTATTATGCTACTTACATGATTTAGTATTTCTTATGTGCTCGACGATGTACAATTTTATTAATTGTCTTTGCACAATGGTAAGTGGCAAATCAGAATATCAGAAAAGAATGCAGAATATCAGAAAAGATTAATGTGAGAAAAAGAAAATCAAAACATGAGTAATGGAGGAAAAACAGTAGTGCAATTTGGTTTACTTACTGAGCAATTAGTGCTTACTCCATCATTCTACTGTTTTGCAGGTACTTGATGATTGACGGTTGGGTGGGACGTCCAGAAGCGGAGGAGTTTGGCGGCACTGTTCAAGACTACCTTGTACTTATTAAAGTATATCAGTTATTTTGTGTATATATTTATATGAATTAAAAGTAGAATTTTTTGGATTTTACATTATATACCGCTATGTATATATGTTTATAAAAGTTATTTAGTGGATTTTGTCATGTATTTCTCAAAGAATTACTAGCTAGACAGTATATTACAACCAGGCTATCCCCGGTGAACCCATAGAGCAGTGAAGGGCATGCTCGCAGGTTCTTTTATGTGAATCCCATTCCTCAGAAGGCTCCTAAGAAACTAATGTTTGTCGCGCTCCCGTTGTCGACCATAACCCTTAGTACTCTTGCATTGCTAATCCTAGCTGCGAGTACAATCGCATCATGATTGTGACGAGGGGATGTTTCACACTCATCGTATGTGAACCCTACTACCTCGCTTTTCTGTTTAGGTCGCTTGGGCGGCTTCTGTTCATAACTCATTATTTGGGGGACCTAGTTCGTTCTAGCCTCCCGAGCGTATTGCTCGCGAGCTCACCTCGAGCTTCCCGCTATATCTTGTCCTTCGTTGATCATATTCACGAAGACCTCGTTGGGGTTTGACAGAGCCTGTTGAGCCAGGGTCTGTATCTGGCCTGGGACCTGGTTTCTTTGCTCACCAGGATTCTCTCGAGCTTGTTCTGTGATGCGTTGAAATTGCAACATGTAATGTGTAGCAAGTGCACTAGTCGCAAAAAGTAATAAAGTGATAAGTACAGTATCGTTCCCACGAGGATTTATTGTTAAACACTGATTTTCCTATTTGTTTATCAAGTTGGAGAAACCGAAAGATGTTTGGATTTGCGGGAGGAATTTAAGTTAAAGTGAAAACAAAATTTACTACGTGCTTTAAAGGCTAATTAATGACAGTAAAACTAATTCAAGAGAAATATCAATTAAACAAACGATTAGTGTTTTGACTTCACTAGGATTTTATGAATTAATCTACGAATTATGTTACTTCTACACTCACATGCACGGATTATAAATCGGACTCCCTAATGTGTAAAACATACCTTTTTAGGCTATGTTTTCCTACTTCTCCCTATTAAGCTTCCGCACCCAACAATTTGAAGGTTAATAGTTCCAAGTTCGTTAAGCTAGATGGAATCCTAATTTGATTTCATTGATTCTCAAACCTATCTCTAGCGTTCAATAAAACAATGGCAGTTACCCTCAGAAGTTAATACATGATTCACTTCTCAGTCTCATAATGTTCAACAAATAATTTCAATACAAACCAGAGTAATCACACAATCCATGCAATAGAATGTAAAAGTAACATTTATTTATTGATTAAACATAAAAATCCCAATTATATCAAAACCCTAACCCAAAATGAGTTAGTTCATAGTAAAATTAACACAAATAGAAAGAAAAACAGTAAACAATGCATTCAACATGTTGGAATTAAGAAAGAGAACAAAATCTTCCCTATTTGATGAATCCAAAGAGGTCAATATCCAATCTTCTCTTCTTTCGCCTAAAATAAAATACACAGTTTTGAAAAACTGAAACTTGCAGACTTCGCCGCGGCGAAGAATATTCTTTGCCGCGGCAACAAGTTAGTTTCCAATTCTTAATCTGTCTCGAGATTTTATCGCCGCAGCGAACTTTTCTAAACAATTCTCAAATTATGAAACTGCCCTCTGCTTGCTTCCTTGCTTGAATCTTCAATCTTTGGTGCTCTCCAATAGGATCAAGTTTCATAGTGCTTCAATTTTGCTTCAGAACTTCCTCGAATCTTGAGATTCGCTTGCTTGTGGGTCCAGAAACTCAATTCCTCTCAATATTCACTCTAACTGAACGTTTTGGCCTGAAACATAAAATAAATGAAATTAAGTTGCAATTCAGGCACAAATGAAATAAGAAGTATCCAAAATTCGGCCAAAAAGCCTAGATAAAACAGTATAATCCTAGGATTATCATTCTGCCTTAACAAATTCTTTCAAATGACCTATTCTTATCAGGTCCTCGATGGCGTCCTTCAAAGCCCGACAGTCATTCGTATTGTTCCCGACATCCTGTGATAGTAACAATATTTTTGCCGATCTCTTTTTCTTTGAGCCCCTCACATTTTTTCCAGAGCGAGCAACCTCTTCGCCTCTCGGGATACCTCATAGATGTGGATGATGTCTTGAGTAAGGGGGGTGTACTTTGCATACCGCAGGAAAGGCTAACTGTCTCCATGGTTATCTACTCTCTGTTTCTTTGGGAATCTGTTGCAATCCTTGTCGCTGCGGTCTTAGCCCCCATGCTTATCTGAGGGGCAATCTTGTCTCCTGTCCGAGGCCCCCCACGTCGAGCTCTTGGCTAGTGCTGCTAACGAGCTCTCTACTCGTTGGTATTTTGCGACCATTTGGTAGAATTTGGCTAGGCTCACATGGTCTTCGCTCTAGAGCTCTTTCCATAGCTCTGTGTTAGGTTTGATCCCTACGATTAGGAGAGTCCGAATGGATTCTTCAGGGGCATCAACGACCTTTGCCTGCTCGTTCTAGAAAATCGTTAAATACAAGGTTAGCGATTCGTCTCGCTCTTGGTGAATGTTGTCCAAGTAGCTGAGCAACATTGCGAACTGTTTCCTTGCCTGAAGTTGCTGTAGATATAGTGCGAAATGGAGTTCGCCTTGTAGCCATTTGTACCACTTCTTGGCATCTCCGACTAATGTGACTGTGAAGCACTGGCATTTCGCTAAGTCAGTGACCTAGTGTAGCTCCATCAGGTCATTAAAGTTGTCGAGGTGATCTCTACGGTCCCCCCTCCCATCAAACTTGCTTTTTGCATGATCTGTCCATCTCAAAGTAACCAAAATTTATATTCCTTTGGAAGTTACATTACAATTTCCATACTTATTGATAAGATGTATAGGAAAGAAAAGATGGAGAATTGTTGGCTCATCAATTTCATAAAATCAATTAACACGACTTGACCTCATTTAATGATATGCCCAAGTTGCAATACAATTTCCAATCGCACACTTGTTTTTATTATGAGACTTTGAATATGCTTCAGCGAATAGTCCACTGACTTTTGCATGTGATTTTTTTGTTCAATAATATTCCTACGGTAATATTATTTAATAAGAGGTTTTACTAAAACGTAATTTACAGATATATGGAAAGCTTTTACAAATATTTTAGCAAACAAGATTTTTGCTAAAAAATGAAGCTGGATTCATTTTTATTGTAATATAATTAAAGTAAATAAATATTTTTCCAAAAAAAAAAAAATTACATTCATAAGTAGGATATGAAAGAAAAAATGGAGAATTTCATAAAATCAATTAGAAAGGCTTATAGATAATAGAACAATAAAAGTATATTGTTAAATGAAATGAAATAGATCATGTCTCTTATTAAAAAAAATTATCTTAACAGAAATGAGCTTATAAATGTCTAATTATAAGGATTTGGAAATCCTTGTCAACTTTAGATCAATGAACACAAATTACTTAAAAGAAACGGAAATCAGTAAGTTTCTAACCATTGATTCTATACCAGAATAATGAACACTAATGTCTTAAAGGAGCAAAACCCTTCCTCTTGATCTGAAATTGTGAGACATTTCATTTCCATTGTATATATAGAAAGGTTGTCGCTCTGCTTAAGTGACTAACGGAATATTAAAAGAAACGACATTTTCGTCTTTTTGTAACTGAAAGTTAACGTCACTCTTTTTCCAGTTATAAGACTTCTTCAAACTTCTACATTTCTTCATTTCTTTCTTCTACAAAATAGAAAAAGATTTGAATAAGGGAAATAGAAATAACTCATTTTCCTTACCAAGGAATAAACCATTAAAAAATTATCACTTTTTATGATTAGACTTTAGAACTAACTTGTCTAATTCAATAAATGGATATAATACTTTTTGTCAGTATATTTTAACTACATTTTATATCAAGATCAAAATTTGCTCCAATTATCGACTTGTCAATTTATGTCATTTTCCAAGTCAATGTTTCATTACTATTCCAAGTAAGATATTGGTTAACTTTGAGTCGATGTTGATTAGACAACTTCCTCTTTTTCTTTCATTTCCTATTCTTGGCATCTCACTTTCATTCTTCCCTTTC
This sequence comes from Pistacia vera, assembly GCF_008641045.1. NCBI lineage: Eukaryota > Viridiplantae > Streptophyta > Magnoliopsida > Sapindales > Anacardiaceae > Pistacia > Pistacia vera. The sequence continues at coordinate 754,363 of NW_022196013.1, forward strand.
ATATACAGCATGAGACATCGTAAATTAAAAAATATTAAGTTTATAGATAATAGGTCAATAATTGTATAGGATATTATCTACCGAGGAACAATGTTTTACGAAACTATAAAAAAAACAAAAAAACAAAAAAAAGCTATAAGTTTCAAAGTATATTATTGTATTTATGGGTAATAAATCATTAATCACACAAATGATGAAATAATTTAATGTGGTTCACAAAAAGCCACATCCACAATGAAAGGAAAAGAAACACACAACTTGATACCCTCTTGGTATTTATTGGAGTTTCATACCGATTAAGCATGTTCAAGCCTACTGGTTTATAAGAATGGGTAATCCTCCCATTCAATAAGGTCTTATTGGGTGACGAGTCAAGCCCACCTCAAATTCTATCATGGTATCAGAGCTAGACCCAGTTGAGCTGAGTACTCGACCACCAGTAACTACCTCCATCAACGGCATGACCCAACATATGGGCTTGATTGTGAGAGGGAGTGTTGGAGTCCCACAGTGTTGAAGTCTCACACCGACTAGGCACGCTTAAGCCTACTAGTTTAATTTGTAAAAGGGGATAATCCTCCCATTCAATAAAGCCTTATTGGATGAGGAGTCAGACCCACCTCAAATTCTATTAGTATTCCAAAACTTGGTACCAAATTTCCAAAGACTAAGCAAAATAATATGATACTTAACAAAGTCTCAAAACTATATAATAATTACTGAAAAAAACCCTTTTCTAAGGGTTAAATTGAAATCTGAACTCTTGTTTATTGGCTTAGTAAATTCACTCTAATAGATAGTGAAAGTCTCTAGCGCTTGAATCGCTTCCAGTCAACTCTAGCGCTAGAGTTGACTGGAAGCGATTCAAGCGCTCGAGTCTAGTTGACTCTTGCACTAGGGTAATTTTTTTTTTAAAATAGCACCATACAAGTTCAAAATAGCATCCTAACCTCCCCTCAGATTTCAAAAGTCCTCTTCAGCTTGTCCTTTCCCAATCATAAAACTTGTTCATTCAAGATTAAGAAATTTGTTGATGATTTTCATAATATAATCACGCATAAGATTAACAAATTATTCATCATTTTTTACTGCATATTGTTAATGTTTGGCACAAGGATGTAAAAAAAGGCTAAAATAATCACATGACGAATAAAAAAATCTAAAATAATCTCGGCTTTTTTTCCTAACTTAATTCTTTCCAGAAACACAATATAATAAACATTTCAAAGTAGAGAATAATAGGATTAGCACTAGTGCTAAAATTTATGTAAAGTATACCATAGTACTTTGTTTCTAATGATAACATAATTAGATCCCTACATAATCTCAGCGTTTTATATTGTTTAAGTGTCTAATTATTTTAGAAATATATTTCCCATTTTAATTGTATATTTCAAGAACTTGTATCTTTATTTTGATTCTCCTTATGTATAAGTATACTAATTTTTCCAACGCACGCACCAATGAAAGTAAATGAATGTCAAATCCATGAAGACCTTGTCATAAAAATGTATGGAAATAAATAGGTCAAGGTCTTTATGTAGGCCAGATTCAATTTAATTAAGAGACTGTTAACATTAATCTTAATTGTTATTAGATTGTACATGGGAAGATTCAATGAAACGGATATCTTACGTTAAGACCTAATTTATTTAGACTTCTAGTTATTGTTGGTAGATAAAGGTCTTGGTCAATCTTTTTCTTTAACAAAGAGTTGATACCGTGGTTGATATGTGTCAAATTAAATTAGACATAATAACTTTAATGAAGTAAATACTGTTGGATAAATTGATACTCATGACTCGTTAGGAAAGAGGAGATTTAAATTTGAGTCGGGGGATGCATTTTAAATCACCCCATTATAGAAGACGGGTAAAAGATGTATTCAAACATCTCTTTTGCAAAGAGACAACACATTATAACGATCGTAGTTCTTCAAACCCTACTTAGTGAGCTGGGTAGAGGATATTAGAATAAAAATGTGCAGCCCAAACATTAACAAGGTGAAGTCTTTATGTAAAACAGAAGTGTCGTTACCTCAAATTTTCTATGTTAAAAAAAAAAAAAAAAAAAAAAATCTAATAACAAGGACAAAGTTAGAGTCCTAATAATGAATTTGGCCAATTATATCATAGAAACAATTGACTTTATTAGGTCCATAGTTAGGTGCATCGACAACAAAAACCAAGTCAAGTATTTTGTGAGACAAAATTTTCATAATAACTTCCGAAGAAGTCTTAAATGATTTGGCCTACATGAAGATGTAAGTCGTAACCTTTAATTTTATGATTTAAAGAATTCATAAAAATATGCATATTTTATTATAAAAAAGAAATTATTTTTGACTTATTATTTAAAGTTCTAAAGTTGTGCCTTTCAACTCATATCCAAGTCACCCTATAAGTTATAGGATTGTGATTATTCTGATTTGGAATTCTAATCTTAATAAAGATATAAAAATGTTATCAGAAGCAGACAGTTATTTCTTTCTTCACTAAAATATACTATAATGTGTTGTATTCATTCATGTATATGTAGAGCTTGATTAATGTTTGAAGAGCAATGCTATGCTTACAACTGAATCATATAAAATGACAAAAAACAAAAAATATAGTAGTCATTTTAAATAAATTTTGTGCAATTTTTGTCTGTTGTATAACTCAATTGTAAGCAAAACATTATTGATTTCCAAATATATAAGAGAGACGTCTTAAGGAAAGAAGAGGTCTAAGGCGAAAATTTCTAATGTAGGCCTTCTCATGCTTCATAAAATAATTCATTCAAATTTTATTTGCAAATTTATATAATATATTAGCATTTTAATATTAAGAGAATAATATCCATTAAATTTTGATTAAAACCGTAGGCAAATAAATATATGTGTGTGTGTGTGCACGCGTATGTGTTTAGAAAATAATTTTTAAGCGATAACATTCTATTATGTAAAAAGAATAATATAAAAAGAAATTTGATCATCAACAATATTCAATGAGGAAACAATATTTAGAGGACACAAGTCAAAAATTATTGTTTGGGGACAATTAATGGACAGATAAATCCATTAAATTCAATTGGAAAAAAGGGTACAAAGGTTACATACATATAAAAATGCCTGTTTTAAAAGTAAGATCCAGTTAAATTTTTCCACCTCTACATTTAAATTAAAAAACTAAAAATACAAAATACTTATAACTTAAAAGAAGTTTTGAATGGTCCCCGCTAGGTTGCATGTGATGTGCCTCTTCAACAGGTGTTCCTGCCAGTGTTGGCCTTGTGGACAGCAAAAGTGGCCGACGTTGGCCTAGGCCGATCCCACCTGGGTTGGCGTGGCCCACTGTAGTTGTGCCAGGCAAGATCTCGGCCAGATCAAGCGTTGGCCATCGTGTCCAAGAAGGATGCCCATGTTTTTTTTTTAGTCTTATTCTTTTATAAATTTTATCTTAATATCCTATTTTTAATATTCTTCGATGTATTAGAGTTTACTAGTGTTTTTTTTTTTTTTTTTTTTTTTTTTTTTTTTTTTTTTTAGGTTTTGTTTTACTTTTTATTTTAACGTTTTATCTCAATTCGTTTAAGTTGATTTAATTTTTTAAACTTTTATTGAAGTTAAAGCTTATCTCTAATGGGTGATAAAAATTAATTGAGAATATTTTCAGATTTTTGTAAAACAATTAATCTTATATTTTCCATGCACATTTTGTCTTTGTTGCAGGAGACTTTGAATCAATGATAATACAACTGCCTCTTTTTCTTTCAATTCCTTTTCTCTCTTTCATTATCTTTAAAACAAAAGTATTAAATCTCACAGATATTCTACAAGATGACACTGTAAATTTAAAATGTTGATTTCATAGATAATAAATAAATGAAAGTATATTGTTAAATTGAATGAAATAGGTCTTGTCTCTTATTAAAAATAATTGATCTAAAAAGAAATGAGCATGTAACTGTCTAATTATAAGTATTTGGCTACAATGCCATGGAGGCACAAATGACTTTCTTTTACAATTTGAAAGTTTTAAATTTACCAAATGATTTAAAACTTAAACGAAAATGGTTGCCTCGTTGATTTTAAGAGTTCATAAAACATAAACATAAAGCAATAACAAGAAAATAAAGTAAAACACACAAGATTTTTACATGGTTCGACAAAATGCCTACATCCATGGGACCAAGTCCAGAATGAAGCTAATCCACTAGGTTTACTTTACAGTTCAATTACAAAGTCAAAGAATAAGCCTCAGTTGCCAAACACCCCTGTTTTATAACACTTCAATCTCCACCCTTTGGTTAAACAACGTACAACCATAGTGAGCTTACAAGAATAAACGACCAACATGGTTAGCCTTGAGCTACTCTTAAGGATCAGAAATGAAGACGCACTTCAGTGGAGGAAGCTCAACATGCTTCAGCATCTCAAGATGAGCAAGGACGTGTTTTGGGAACTTTGAGAGAAGTATTTTAAAGCTTTACCTAAGCATAGAAACCTGACAAAAACAAAGTAAAATAATCATAGAAAATTCAATGAACTTTTCAGAGAGATATCAGGCTTGAGAAAAAGTGCAATGGAGAAGAGTTTATATAGGAAAACAGCTGGCCATTGCAAGGACAGGTGGCAAGCATCCCTTTATTGAATTTACCTTTATAAAAGTTAAATCCTATATCAAGATGTCACCTATCAAAGAGATATCAACCTTCTAGCACATTGAATATAATTTTGACAAGTGTTATGAACCACACAAATATCTCAAAAGAGAATATTACAGCTCATGCATTCTAGAAGCATAGTACGTGTAACTCAAATAAAACTGCCAGATACGAGGTGATCACTCTGACTCAGAAGTGCTCACTCGAAAATGCAGATAATCAACATAAGGGAAGGTGGTCACCTTAAGCACAAGGTGGTCAAACTGGAAGTTTATATAAAATTGATTGTGCTAGGACAAAGTAAGATAATCATACTAGGATTGAGAGTGACCACTCTAGGTTCATAAGTTGACAAATAACTTACACAATTTCCACACTTGTTGATAAAATAATGAAAACCAAAGATGGAGAATTGGTGGCACATCAATTTTATAAAATCAATTAAAATGACTTGACTTTCTCTAGTGATCTGCCCAACTTGTAATACAATTTGCAATCACACACTCGTTTTTTTAGGAGACTTTGAATAAGCTTGAGCCAATGGGCAATTCATCCTGCCATTGATTTTTTGTTCAATAATATTCCTGCAATAATGTTATTTAACAAGATGTTCTACCAAAGCATAGTTTAAGAATATTGAAAAGCATTTACCAATATTTTACCAAAGAACATTAGTGTTAAATCCAGTTTAATGTGGAATAAAATAAATAATTATATGTTGATTGGATATTTTAGAAAAAAGAAAAAGAAAAAAAAAACATTTACAAGTACAGTATGAAAGAAAAGATGAAGAATTGGTGGAAATCAATTTCTTAAAATCAATTATAAGGCTTGACCTCCTGTAGAGATCTATTTTACTAAGTGTACAATTTGCAATTGCATAATTGTTTATTTCTTCATTATTTCTATTTTTTTTTTTTTTCATTTAGTTCTTCTTCCCTTTTCTTAGCTCTTGGTGCTTTAGTTTTCAAACTCTCCATCACTAGAAAATGACCGAAAAGAATTGAATTTTGGGATTAAAATTTAATAAATTGAATAAGTTGGCTGTGTTAAGGGGATTGAAAAATTAGGGTCTATTTTGAAAAGATAGGAAATTGATGTGATGTCACATTTTTTTAATATAACCGTAGAACACACCTTGACCTCTTTTAGTGATCTATCTATCTCAAAGTAACCGAAATTTCTATTTTTTTTTTTGGAAGTTATATTACAATTTCCACTTTGAATGTCAAAGATTTTAGATAAGTAACAAACTAACAACCTAGAAATAGACATCTTATTATTATTTTTTTAAAAAGAAAAAAAAAAAAAAGGAAGAAGAAAAAACTATTTCTTTTGAAATACTATTACTTATTTAGTTTCTAGCTTGTCTTATCTTGTACTTCAAATCGAATGTAGAAAAATTATACATTAGTTGTATTGACTTGTTGAGTTGGACGACTATCAACTTTTCCTATAGTGTTGTGAACGTAACATCATTTTCCAAGTCAATATAATTGGTTAAAATTTATAGCAAAATAGGGTTATTTACGATAGAAATTATTTTTATTTCTAAAAAAAGAATCTCTTTAGGGCTTAGCAATAGTATTTAAGTTCCAACTCTACGTAATTTATAAAAGTATGTAGGGATTTCATAGGATCTCAGTTGCATTGATTAAAGTTATATTTTATTTTTACAATATAGAGTCTAAGTTAGTGTATCACTTTTATGAAATGTAATTGAACTTTTAAATTTTTGGAAGTTAGTACATTTTCAGTGCACGTTTTGTCTTTGTTTCAGTTTCAGGGAACTAATTTGATTACACATCTTTTTAATATAAATCACTTAACACGGTTTGACTTGACCTTCTTTAGTGATATATCCATCTCAAAGTAACTAAAATTTCTTTTCTATTGAAATTTATATTACAATTTCCACACTTGTTGATAAAAATAAGGAAGAAAAGATGGATGGTTGGCACATGAATTTCATAAAATTAATTAACACGGCTTGACTTCCTCTAGTGATATATCCAACTTGATCTACAATTTGCAATTGCACACTTGTTTTTGTTAGGAGACTTTGAATAAGGTTTATCCAAATTCAAGAATTATATTAATGTAGCTAACTTATTTTTCTCTTCTTAGATCACATCATATCAATATATCTCCACTTTATTTGATTCATGTAGAATAACTATTAAAAAAAATTTTTGTGTAGATAAATGATTTATCAATCACAGTTTACCATTAAACCACCATATTCTATTTTGATTAAATAGTGATTATTTTATCTTGATTATCTCAAAACATTATAGGATAAAAATATAAAAACAAAAACTTGTTTTTTTTTTTTTTTAAATATCAAAAGCAAACACCAAACACATTATACACGTCAAGCTAATAATATTTACATTGCTTAAAAATGTGCAATCTCAAATTAATTCAATCAACTTGGAATCTATGTAAGTTGGGCATTCCAATTACATTGACTAGTTGACTTAGAGGGACTATCAACCTTTTCTTACAATGCTATATAACGTAACCTAATTTTCCAAGTCAAGCTATTTGGTTAAAACTTATGGCAAAGTGAGTCATCTACAACATAAATTATAATTTTCTTTCTTCTATCAACAATTATTGTCCTTCTCTTGACTTTGAAGCAAACTATTAACTTTTAAGTCAGTTTCATGCCTCCTCAATTCTCCTTAACATATTATTGCAAAAATAAAGTTTTAATGATTTACCAGTATAAAAAATTTAAGGTTTTTTGATATATTAATTGTAAAACATAATTATACTTTGTTTACACAGAAGAATGTGTTTAATTTTATAGTTTCCCTTGAGTTGTTTTCCCATTGACCCATCTTGACACAACAACTCTTTGAATTGGGCACTGATTTTTGCATGTGAGTGTAAACTTTGTTCAAGAAGTTAATTGATAGCATTCTAAAAATTTGAAACAAAAAAAAAAAACAAAAAAAAAAACAACCTGTGAATTTACGTTTGCTGGTTTTCCAACTGTATTAACATAGAGCACTTGGTTAAAACTTATGAAACGGGTCATTTATGATATAAACTGATTTCTATAAACAACTATTGTCCTTCTCTTAGACTTGAACACATTTGTGTCAGAAAAATCTAATGTGTTAGGATTATGTCATTAACGATAGAAATTATTTTATGTGTTATTCCTTGACCTCAGAGCGAGAGCACGTTGTAAATTCAGATTTAATTTCTTTTCAGCACATTAATCATGAAATGCAATACATAATTTTTTTTATACATGATAGAATGAGTTAATTTTATGAAAACTTTTATTATCAACTTCACAAATTTAACGACTTTATATCTCTAAACAACCAGAAGTTGAATTTTCATCACAAAAATGATTGTCCCTATGAGTGTGTGCGTGCTGCTTCTTGGAAATTTATTCAGAGGAATTTAAATTTTGAATAAAATAATAAATATAAAACTTTGTACTGAATAATAATTTCTTGATGCGTTCTTCATGTCTAAAAGCATTGTTTCAATAAGATTCACATAATATAAAATAGTAAGCAATTATTTGATCAGTTGGGTCAAAGATGGAGACCTTTTCATATATTTCTCCAATTTAAAATCCCCACTATCACAACCATTACTAAGTCTAGTAAAGGCTTTTCTAGCTGGATGAAACTTGATCCTCCTTTGAAACCTAGAAAAGGATCCGACTGTAGGATTCGAATTCTCTTGAAGTCCATTTCCTTCTTCGATTGGCAAATATCTCCTGGTTGGAAATTAATTTGAACATTTTGTATGCAATGAAAGAAAAATAAACAATGGCTAATTCGAGTCAACCAGACTCCAAGAAAAAAGAAATGACGAGAATTCTTCATCTCTGCTTTATTGACTTGACAAGCTTTAAATACAAGTAGATGTAAAACAAACTCATACTAACCAGCCACTGCTCCTAGTAGTTACTAAAAGAAAGGGAATGATGGCTAAAAGAAAGGAAATAGGAGCTACTCTACCTAATCTCCTAAAGAAAAGTTCATACTTAAATAAACAATCCTCATTGATATTCAACTAATCTCTAGCTCATCCATATATTGCCTTACGAGCGATCCACGTCCAGACAAGTACACAACAATGCCGCCTCCTTAAAAAATCTTGCCCACAAGGTTTGGATAAGTCCGCTTCATATCTAAGAGACGTTCCCAAGTAGCTGAAGCAACTGTGGATCCTGCCTATTGTATGAGAACTTCACTCACAAGTCTGTGCCCAGCTTTCACAATCTGTCTATTCAAAACTTGCTGTGGAACTGGAAGAACAATGTTATCCTCAGAAATAAACAGAAGTGTAGTTTAAGGGACTACTTGATCACCCAATTTCTTTTTGAGTTGAGAGATATGGAACACAGGGTGTATCCGCGACTCATTTGGGAGATCCAGACGGTAAGCCACAGCTCCTATGTGCTCAAGGATTTTGTATGGCCCAAAGTACCGAGGAGATAGTTTCATTGATTTTCTAAAAGCAACTGAAGTTTGCCGGTAAGGTTGTAGACGAATATAAACCCAATCACCAGGCTCAAATTCCTTGTTAGTGCGATTCCTATCCGCCATCACCTTCATCCTATTTTGGGCATTTGCAAGATTCTTCTTTAGCAAAGAGAGAATAGCAGTTCTCTTATGCAACTGAGTGTCCAAATCCTCTAGAGCAGTACTATTATCATAATAAGATAATAATTGCAGAGGTTTGTATCCATAGACAACCTCAAATGGGGTCATACCAATTGACTAATGGAAATTAGTGTTATGCCACCATTCTGCGAGTGTGAGCCAACGGGTCCAGTCTTGAGGCCGAGAGTGTGTGAATCACCTTAAATAGTTTTCAAGACAACGGTTTGTGACTTCAGATTGTCCGTCAATTTGCGGGTGATAGGCCGAACAGAATTTGAGTTGAGTGCCATGTAAACGGAATAGCTCACGCCAAAAGTTGCTGAGAAAGATCTTGTCCCTATCACTCACAATGGTTTTAAGGAATCCATGTAGTTTGAAAATATTGTCAAAGAAAATGCGTGCAATAGTAGAAGCTAAGTAAGGGTGGGCTACTGCAAAAAAGTGGGAATATTTAGATAATCTATCAACCACCACAAAAATCACTTCTTTCCCTCGTAATTTTGGCAAGACTTCTAAGAAGTCCATAGATAACTCAGTCCAGATCTGATGTGGTATGGGAAGGGGCTGTAGCAACCCACCTGGAGCATGATTTTCTAGTTTTACTTGTTGGCACACAACACATTCCTGAACATAGCAGCGAATTTGGGTTGTCATTCCACGCCAATAAAAGTCTTGAGTGATTCGCCAAAATGTTTGATGGAAGCCAGAGTGGCCTCCATTCGGACCCCCATGTAATTCTTGTAAGATCAACATACATGTGGGAGAGTTGCTGTCTAAGTATACCCGTCCTTTATAAAATAACAAGCCATTTCGCACTTGATAATTTGTTTTGGAAACCTTCCCATTGGAGACTGCATAGTATAAGAAAAAGTATTTTCAGATTTAATTAACTCCAGCCAGCTTGGTAAGATAGTGGAAACTGCAAAGCACTTTGGTAGCCATGAGAGAGCATCAATTGCATGGTTGGAAGCACCACTTTTGTAAATCACCTGGAAATCATATCCCAGCAGTTTGGTAATCCATTTTTGTTGTAAAGAAGTCCTAAGCTTCTGATCCAAAAGGTATTTAAGTGATTGGTGATCTGTCCATACAATAAACTGGTTGCCCAATAGATACAACCTCCATGTCTGCACTACCATCACCAAAGCAAGTAATTCTTTGTCATAAACTGAAAAGTTAAGTTGCGTACTCGAAAGAGCATGGCTTAAGAAAGCCAATGGTTAAGTTTTTCTTGCATAAGAACAGCACCAATGCCTACCCTAGAGGCGTCACATTCAATGATAAATGGTTTTTGGAAATTTGGGAGTGTTAGGACTGGGGGTGCAGCCATTGCATTCTTCAAGTTGTTGAAGGCGACATCAGCTGCTTGACTCCATTTGAATGCATTTTTTTTTTTTTTTAGCAAGGTTGTAAGTGGAGCTACTATTGACCCATAATTTTTTATGAACTTTCTGTAGTACCCTGTAAGTCCCAAAAATCCTCGAAGTGCTTTGACATATTTCGGTGTGGGCCAATTAAGGATACACGCAATTTTGGATTGGTCAACTTCGACTCTTTTGGCAGACACAATGTGGCCCAAATAATCCACCCGATTGTAGCCAAATGAACATTTTGATTGTTTTGCATAGAGTTGGTGGTCACTCAACAACGTTAGTGTTTGCCAAAGGTGCTTGATATGGTCTACCATGTTTTTACTGTACACCAAAATATCATTAAAAAATACAAGAATAAACTTGCATAGGAAAGGACGAAAAATATCATTCAAGAGGCTTTGAAATGTGGAAGGAGCATTTGTGAGGCCAAAAGGCATTACAAGGAACTCATAATGTCCTTCATGTGTGCGAAATGCGGTTTTTTCAATATCTTGGGAAGCAACACAAATTTGGTGATATCTGGAGCGTAAGTCTAATTTGGAGAATACGATAGCTCCATGAAGCTCATCCACCACTGGAATGGGATAGCGATCCTTGATGGTGCTTTGATTTAAGGACCTGTAATCTATGCAGAGACGCCAAGACCCATCTTTTTCTTGACCAATATTATAGGAGAGGAATACGAGATTTGACTATGTCAAATTATGCCATCCTGAAGCATCTCCTGTACTAGCCTTTCAATTTCTGATTTCTGGGTATATGGATATCAGTATGGGCGCACATTTACCGGGCCGAAATCTAGATGAAGCTGAATATGTTGGTCTTGAGAATGTGAAGGTGGCAGGCCTATTGGAGCTTTGAAATACCTTGGAATTCATAGATGAGAGGTTGCAAAGGAGAGGGAACAATCTCCTCTAAAGGTTTAAGTCCACTTGTAGTAAGGGAAAAGAGTAAATAACCACAATTAGATGCCTTACCAAGCTTGGAGATAGAGTTGCAAGTGGAGTCGGTAACGGCTTTTGAAGGTTCATTGAGGATTTGGTGATGATTTCCTGATAGTGTGAAGTTCATCCACATCTTGTTAAAATCCCACAGTATTGGTCCCAAAGTTTGAAGCCAATGGGCACCTGTAACAACTGTTGTAAACTAGTAAAATGCTTGCATAAAAATAATAGAAAATGGGCCCAAAACTTTTTATTATATGTAATAAATCTTTTATACACAAAGAGTACTATTTTACAAAATGCCATTTAAAAGACAAAAACAGGGGAGACAGTGTAGCTATTGCTCCTCGCTTGCTGACGCCCCTCCGACTGCATCATCACCTAGATCCTGCATCCACAAAGGAAAATGACGGGGTGAGCACAAAATAATGCTCAGTAAGTAAACTCTCTATCTGTCTATCCCCGTAACTGTTTTTCTTAATTCCTTCCTCACACTTTCTTTCTATTGTTTTCTATTAACGTTATGGCCTCATCTTACCGGAGGTACGGCCGGATGGTGTTCACACAACACCATCTCACTCTTCATGACTGTCGGGTGGAGTTCACACAACACCAACCCGCTCTTAGTGACTACCGAGTAGGGATCACAAAGCATCTACTCGGTTTTCATAACTATCGGGTGGAGACCACAAAGCACCTACCTATTTCTCATGACTTTTGGGTGACGATCACAAAGCATCAATCCTTTTCTAATAACTATCGGGTGACGATCACAAAGCATCACTCCTTTTCTAATAACTATCGGGTGACGATCACAAAGCATCACTCCTTTTCTAATAACTATCGGGTGATGATCACAAAGCATCACTCCTTTTTCTAATAACTATCGGGTGACGATCACAAAGCATCACTCCTTTTCTAATAACTATCGGGTGACGATCACGAAGATCAACCCATTTCTACTAAATATCGGGTGACAATCACATAGCATCAACCCATTTCTACTAAATATCGGGTGACGATCACAAAGCATCAACCCATTTCTACTAAATATCGGGTGACGATCACAAAGCATCAACCCATTTCTACTAAATATCGGGTGACGATCACAAAGCATCAACCCATTTCTACTAAATATCGGGTGACAATCACAAAGTATCAACCCGTTTCTAATAACTTTCTCTACTCTAGCACTTCTCATTCTCTCTACCCGTAGAGTAGTTGCATTCACAAAGTTTTCTACTCATAAAGCAAGTGCATACACAAAGTTTTCTACTCTTCTTAAGTCACTTCTCAATGTACAAATAATGCATATGGATGGTTTATCTCCACTAATACACTTATGAAATGCCAACATGCAATGTTGCAAGAATTAAGGTTCACTACTCATACTCAAACCTCTACTAGGCATTTCATCAAACAACTCAAATGCATAATAAGACTCTACTATAACAATAATTCTATGTCTTTCTCTAACCATCCAAAATGGGAGAAAACTCCCTCACATGGTCATAAATCCTATCACAGAATAACACTTCTAAAAAGGATTTCTCAATATCCTTCAATTCCATCTCAAACTACATTCCCAACCCACATCTCACTTCTCATAATTAAAGTGTATGAACAACCATAAAGCAATAATTATCTCCATTTAAATCTTAATAACATAGCATACCACATATATATACATATACACATAATTGCAATTAACACTCTATTCAAGAAAGTTCTCAAATCTCTACTTGGGTTGGGGTTTACTTACCTTGTGATGGAGAGATCTCACTAGCTCTTCCTTTCTCTTGGTTTGCTTGGTTTTTCTCTACCCTTTAAACAATTAAACAATTCAACCAAAAGACTTCAATATTCACATAAACATAAAATCTCACAAAACTTCACATCCAAAGCAAGAATCCTTACCTTAGGATGCCTTAGACTGATTTTCTACCCCAAATCACTCCAAAAGCCCTCTCAAAATCCTTGAACAAAAGAAAGAGAAATTGAGAGGAAGTAAGAAAGGAGAGTGGCGGTGGAGAAGAAGAATGAAGGGTTTTGCAATGACTTAATTCCTTTTAATACAATTTATGCACAAGCATTCCCCTTTTGCCCTTACTCTTCCTTGGGAATTCCATCTATATCCTTTGATTCATTACAAACACATCCCCATATTAACATATTCTCCAAGCAAAATCCTTACATTTTACTCTCCACTTTTCCTACTAATTAGGGGTAGAATGGTCAAATTGCCCTTAGGGAAGAAAATATCTAAAACTTAACCAACATTTTGGTCGGCCCGTCGCTGCAGCGAAAAATCTTCTGTCGCCGCGGCGAAACTGTCCAGCAGCTTCCCCAGCTTCAACACCTCTTCGCCACGGCGAAGATTCTTCTTCGCCCCGGCGAAGCCTGGAACACTAAGCTTCTTCTATTTTCAACCAATTTCAAGGCAAGTATTCAACATACCACTCAAACAAAGGCCAACCAAACAAAAAATACTAATAAACCGACTCAAATGAGAGAAAAAGGAGAAACATTGGCTACGTACCCCAAGTGGGGAATTACAGCACCAAGAACAGCATCACATCATCCTAAGGGCAACACGTAAAAATCAACAGTAATTGGTATACTTTGAATAGAGAGAGGTTTATTTTTGCTACGTCCAGTGCTAGAAAGAGTGTCACCATTTGCAACCATCACGTTAAATTTGGCCCCGTCATCCACCTGTAATCCCGTCTTCTTTGCTATCTGAGGGTCCAAAAAATTATGTGTGGAGCCGGTATCAATGAGAACCAACATTGGCTTGTTGTAAAGAAGGCTAGTGACTCTCATAGTTTGAGGAGTATGAGCTCCTGCCATGGCATGAATAGATATTTATGGAACTGTTCCTTCCTACGAGGGTGAATTGTTATAGCAATCCATATCTTCCTCATCCACCAAAGGTTGACTTTCAAGCATGAAAAGGGTTTGAGTCTTACATTTATGTCCAGGACGAAACTTTTCGTCACAATAGTAGCACAATCCTTTGTCTCTTCTCTCCTTCATGGCATCATAAGAAATTGTTTTAACTTGTGGGGCAGCAATAAGTTGAGAGACGTTGTTTGTTGGACCTGGTGTTGTGCTAGCACTTGCTTGCACTCGATGTGGTAGACGGCTATTAGAAGAAGGCCGAGCTCGAGCAGCCAAATGAGTTTCTTGTGTCCGTGCAAGCCCAATAGCTTCAATGAGGGAATTTGGGTGAAGTAGTTTAAGCATATAACAGAACTCGTCTTTTAATCCGCTAACAAAGCAATGAAGTAGAAAATCATCACTTAATCCCACCACACGGTTTGCTAGAGCCTCAAACCGTTTCTGATATGCTACCACAGTAGAGTTCTGACGTAATTTTGCTAGTTCTTCTTCAGCATCATCAAAATCTGATGGGCCGAACCGTTTTTCCAATGCATCGGCAAAGCTACTCCAATCTGCCAAGGATCCAGTATGTTGTAACCATTTAAAGTATTGCAGTGCATCACCTTTGAGATGGAAAAAGGCGATTTGCAGTTGTTGTGCGGTGGAATTTGATAAAATAGGAAATATTGTTCAACTTGCAATATCCACCCAGTTGGTTCTTCTGCCCCATCATACTTTAGCAACTCAACTTTTGGCCTTCTCTGGTTTGGTGTGGAAGGCAATGGTGGCCACTGGATTCGTGGTGGAGGAGAGGATGAAACATCAGATTGGTTGGGAGGTGAACGTGGCACCGATAATTCTCGCACTTGAAGAACCAGACCTGAAAGTTGTGTTTGAATGTCTGCCATGAGATTTTCCATGCTTTCTTCGATCCTAGTAATAGTTGTTCCTTACTGTGTGATGGCTGCCATATGTTGAGAAACATTCTCCGCTAACTCCTTGTAACGTGTTTGATAAGCTCCACTGTCCGCCATAGGATAACCTACTCTGATACCAATTAATATGAACAGTTTGTATGCAATGAAAGAAAAATAAACAATGGCTAATTCGAGTCAACCAGACTCCAAGAAAAAGAAATGACTAGAATTCTTCACCTCTGCTTTATTGACTTAACAAGCTTTAAATACAAGTAGATGTAAAACAAACTCCTACTAACCAGCCATGTGCTCCTATTAGTTACTAAAAGAAAGGGAATGATGGGTAAAAGAAAGGAAATACGAACTACTCTACCTAATCTCCTAAAGAACAATTCATACTTAAATAAACAATCCTTATTGATTTTCAACTAATCTCTAGCTCATCCATATATTGCCTTACGAGCGATCCACGTCCAGACATGCACACAACAGAAAGATTATGAGAATCCTAAGACCAATTAAAGAGATAACCACTAAAAATTTCCAGAGAAACAAATAGAAAACTGAGAGAAAATGCAGAACTTGAAGAAAAGAAAATTTTTCTGGAAACTTGACATTTTATTGATTTTGGATTAAAGTTCTAAATTGATTACAATCTATTTTATACTAAAGTAAAAGGCACATGGCACACTTCATCATCAGCATCAGTAAATTGAACGGCTACAGTTGCATTTCTACACTTTCTTCTTTTTCAGCTTTATATTTACAAAACGTAGCACTTCATTAATTGACTGATTCATGAAAACGCAGCACTTCATTAACTTGTTGATCACCAAAACGCAACACTCCAATTAAACTCAAAACCTAATAACCTTGGTGTGAAACGAGTACGACAAACCACAGGACTTCAATTGAACTCAACGCAGAATGAAAAACCCAACAACTTTGATCTAAAATGGCAGCGTTCAACTAAAAGAATTTAACGCCACTTAACAGAAAATGTTAATCGAACCATTGAACAGTAAACATTTTTGAAAAAACAAACGAAAACTGTTGCAGAGAACCGTTGAGCAGTGAATATTTTGAAAACTAGAAGCTTGAATATGAATCTGTAAACTAGAAACTGGAAAGAATAGAGTTCTCTGTCAAGAACTGGAAACTGTTGATTCTGTAAAATATGCTAATCAACTCACTAGAGAGATACCAGAAAGCTTGTCCAATTGCTTAGTTTTACAGGGATTGTATTTCGGTGATAACTGTCTCTCTTGTAGGATCCCAAGATGGTTGGGGAATCTAATGTCGTTGTTGGATCTTATGATGACCAATAATAGTATTTCGAGGGATTTACCATCTTGTTTCAGCCCTTCAAGAATTAAACAACTTCACTTGTCTTGAAATATGTTACAAGGACGATTAACAGATGCATTTAGCTAGAGTTCTTCCTTGGTGACATTGGATCTTAGCCATAACCAATTCAATGATACCATCCCAAATTGGATTGGCAAACTTTCTCAATTAAACTACCTGATCTTAACTAATAATAGTTTTGAAGGTGAAGTGCCAGTTCAATTGTGTTGGCTATGCAAATTACGCTTGATTGATCTTTCTTATAATGGTCTTTATGGTCAAATTTCTCTGTGTTTTGATCTCACTGCACTCTATGAGAAAGATGAGGATGCTGTAGCTCCAAGCTTTGATACTTTTCAGAATTTGGCTCCAAGTTCTAATACTTTTAAGAACACAGCTCCGTCTGATGGTCCTACGCCGGTTGAACAAGGAGGGCCTTCTATGAAAAAGGAGGAAACAATAGATGTCTCATGGAAGAATATGCCCTACACTTACAAAGGACTAACCCTCACATTGATATATGGAATTGATCTATCTTGCAACAACTAACGGGTAAAATTCCTCCTCAAAGTGGTAATCTTACCAGGATTATTAAACTTAATTTATCCCACAATAGATTGACAGGGTCCATCCCAAAGACATTTTCAAACCTTAAGAAAAATCAGAGATTGGATCTTTCTTATAACAACTTAAATGGAAACATCCCTCCAGAGCTTGTTGAGCTAAATTCCTTGTCTGCCTTCAACGTGGCACACAATAACTTATCTAGCAACACCCCTAGGCAAACTGCAAAATTTATAACTCTTGGGAAAATTAGTTATGAAGGAAATTATCTTCTTTGTGGATGGCCACTGCAAAAAAAATGTGAAGGAACTGGATCGCCATCATCGATGCCAAGAGCTTCAATTAAGAAGGGAGTAGATTACAGTTTCATTGACATTGGTATCTTTTACATCAGTTTTAAATGCCACTAAGGCATAGTTTCAAATAATCATTCTTAAAATTCCTTAACAATTTAATATTTTGTTCATTTCTATTATTCTCCTGAACATAAGAATTACTTATAACCACCTCAGCTAGAAAAATACTATTACTATGTTAATTCAAGCAAATACAATAAAATCTTAATTCAAACAAATAACATCATAAGAGACTTTTCACACTTGATAACCAAGTAGCCTCTTCTTATTCCCCTTGTAAATTTCGCCGTATATGACTCAAACATTGGTTCCCTATGTTTTTCATCTGAAGACTAAGAAAATAAGTACCCTATAAACAGGGCCATATATTTCCACCTTGTCCAAGCTTATTATCAACATAACTCAACGCCATGTGTTGATTTATGTTGTTCATCCTAACTTAGTACATAGAAAACAGGCTTCTTCGGGTTCTTTTGATCTGTGGTTTCAATTTTGAGGATTGTAGAAACTTTCAACATGGATGGCCCATCATCTATAGCTTCTTGAACACATGGTAGAGCTATTCGCAAGCATCTCAAATTAAATCAAGCTTGATCTTGGCCAACAACCATTACTTCTTATTCCAATTTTCATTGGATTTTCCTGAACGCATCTCTTTCCTCGTATTGAAATATAAATTTAAGAGTGTTGTAATCCAACGCAAGATTCCCAAACACTAAACACACAATCTCACCAATTGATGAATAAAGCAAATGCAAAAACAAACACAAAGACAAGGATTTTTATCGTGGTTCACTTACCCAAATTGGATAAGCTACATCCACGTTGAGCTCTAGTAAACTTGGGGCTTAGTGCACTAGAGATCAAGATTTGTTACAAACACAATCTGATTCAACAGAATCAAATCACTCACTCCTTGTAACTCTCTCAAAGACTCACCCGTAACCTTTCCTATATGAGAATACTAACCAGATCCTCACAACCTGAAGAAAACATAATCCTCAAACACGATTACTAGAATCGCAACAGATTACAAGCCTATGAGAAACAAGAAACAAGAAATCATAAAACCCTAATTTCTAAGAACTTAATCGCAAAATCAGAGAGTATATTGTGCTATGTAATTTGACTTAATTGCATTCTTTTATACTTGCACTATTGGAGAATCTCAGCCGTTAGATTATGCAGCAATCAACGATTAGGATTAGTCTTGGAGCTTTAGAGTGAAACGACATTGTTTAAGTACTGCCCAACGACACTGTTTTGTGCTGCACCATTCAACATTCTCCACCTTGAAGCTTAATACTCCCTGCTTAATTTAAGTCATTCTAGTGCAACTACCTCCCAAGAACCATTCTCAACTCTATAGTTTGCTACCTATTTTATGAATAGCAAGTTCAAACAGTGTTTGAACTTTGTAATAGTTACTACCTTTGTGCCCATGTCGGTTGGATTATCCTCTGTTGATATCTTCTTCAGATCTATGATTCCTTGAGCCACCAAGTCCCTTACAAAGAGGAACCTTACATCCATATGCTTTGTCCATTCGTCGTAGATAGGATTCCTACTCAGGTGGATTGCACTTTGACTGTCAGAAAAAACTGTTACCTCTTCATCAATCAACTCCACCTCGGACAACAGCCCCTTAAGCCACAATGCTTCTTTGAATATAAATGCCACAACAATGTATTCTGCTTCCGTGGAGGAAAGTGCCACAATGGGTTGAAGCTTTGACTTCCAACTTGTGCAATTTCCTACCAATGTGAAGTAAAATGAAGTGGTAGACTTTCTTGTGTCCATGTCCCCCGCAAAGTCAGAATCTACAAAACCCACAAGATCAAGTGAATTTGCTCATTTCTTATATTCCAACCTAACATATATAGTACTGTTAATGTATTTTAATAACCATTTCAATGTTGACCAGTGTTCTATACCTAGATTGGACATAAAACGACTAAAAAAAGAAATAGCATAGGATAGATCAGGCCTGGTACTGATCATTGCATAAATAACAGACCTTATAACATTAGTATAAGGTACCTTTTCCATTCTAATTAATTCAGCATCAGACTTAGGGCACTGAGTCTTACTAAGCATAAAATAGTTGGCTAAAGGCATGGAAACTAACTTAGAATCAGACATTCCAAAACTGGAAACTAGTTTCAATAGGAAGGAGGACTGTTGAAGTTTCAGTTCACAGCCCTCCCTGTTTCTGTCAATCACTATCCCTAGGATCTTTTTAGCACTTCCTAGGTCCTTCATATCAAACTCAGAATTCAACCTAGACTTTAAATCAGTTATCCTAGATTTTGATTTACTAATCAATAGCATGTCATCTACATAAAAGAGCAAGTATACAACATATCAGCATTCAAGTCATAGTGAAAATAACTATCATATTCACTTCTATTGAATCCAATACTAGTAATAAAGGTATCAAACCTTTTATACCATTGTCTAGGGGCTTGCTTAAGCCCATATAAAGACTTATGAAAAAAGCACACATGATCAAGGAAGTTTCTATCAACAAAGCCCATAGGCTGTTTCATGAAAATCTTTTCTTCTAAGTTACCATGCAAGAATGCAGTTTTTACATCTAACTGCTCTAGTTCTAAATCAAGATGTGCAATTACTGATAACATAATCCTAATAGTCTTATATTTGACAACAGGGATAAATATTTCATTGAAATCAATCCCTTCCCTTATCTTTAATTCTAGGTGGATAAAAGGGACTCATACCTTCCTTTACCTTATATAACCATCTACAGTTGATTAGTTTCTGATTTTTAGGGTAAGGTACGAGGAACCAGGTCCCATTTACCTTCAAGGAGTGCATCTCCTCTTCCATGGTAGCTTGCCATTTATCTCTATTTTTAGACCTTATAGCTTCATTATAGCTATCTGGTTCAGTTTTTTGAATTTCAACACCTGCAACCAAAGCAATGTAGATCAAGTCAGCATATGAATACCTAGCAGGTGGTCTGATTTCTCTTCTGGTCTTATCCCTAGTCAGTTGGTATTGGGATAGTGATCCATGCTGGGGCAATTCTGGATTTTCTGATTGATCATCCTCTGGCTCATGCTCCAAGTCTGGTGTTACAAGTATTTCTTCTTGATTTTCTAGTTCAGGTTGAACTCTAACCTACTCCAGCTCAATTTATGTTCCTTGGTGTTGGTCTTGACTAATGGTATCACTGGTTGAAGTACCAGCAGAATTGTTAGGGGTTCTACAAGGAAACAAATTTTCATTACAAATTACATCCTTGCTAATAATAATTTTGATCCCTAGTGCACTTCTTTTCCATAGTCTATACCCTTTAGTTCCTTCTTGGTATCCTAGGAATACACATTTTAGAGACCTAGGTTCTAGCTTTCCCTCACTGGTGTGTGCATAAGCAGCACACCCAAAGGCTCTAACATGACCTAGGTTGGGTTTCTTATTGGACCATTTCTCTTCTGGGCACATGAAGTTAATAGCACTTGAAGGGCTCCTATTAACTAGATATGCAGCAGTATTAAGGGCCTCTCACTAAAATGATTTTGGCAAACCTGATATGAACAATAAACACCTAACCTTTTCTAACAAAGTCTTGTTCATTCTCTTGGCCACTCCATTTTGCTGAGGAGTTTTCCTAACTATCTATGTCTTACTATCCCTTGGTCACTATAGAATTAATCAAACTCACAATTATAGAATTCTAATTCATTGTCACTCCTAGGGGCTTTGACTCTTTTATCTGTCTGGTTTTCTACCAAAAGTTTCCAACTTTTAAACCTAGCAAGGGCCTCATCTTTGGTCTTAAGCAGGTGAACCCATACTTTTCTGCTATAGTCATCAACTATAGACAGAAAGTAGCTGCTTCCCCCATGTCTTTTCAAGCCCCCACAAGTCAGCATAGAGATTCAAGGCAATTAGTGGCAAGGTAAGTCCCTTTCTAGAAACTCACCCTGTGTTGTTTACCCAATATGCAAGTTTCACAAAAATTCAGAGTGTTAATAGAATCTTTACAAACATACCTTGCTGGCTTAGAATGTCCAGTCCTTTCTGGCTCATGTAGCCATTCTGAGGTGCCACTTCTCTGAATAGTAAGGTTAGTAATAAACAAAGCAGAGTTAACATAATTTGAACAGTGATTTCCACATATGATGTAGAGCCCTTTGCGTTTAACTCCTTTTAGGACCAGGTTTTCATTCTTATACACATTTTGGTAGCCACATTCAACTTTATAGCAACAACCTGACTCATCTAAGGTTCTAAGGGAGATCATGTTTCTTTTTAATTTAGGTATATATCTCACCTTAGTCAGTTTTATTGATTTGCCATCATTTAGTCTTAAAACTATATTCCCAATTCCCTAGACCTTACAGGCATTATTGTTGCCCATATACATAGTCTCTAACTCACCAGCTTCAAAATCTTGGAACCAATCTCTATTGGGGCTCATTTGAAATGAGCACCCATAATCTAGCACCAATTGCTATATGTTTTTAGTCCTAGACACAGTTAGGACTTCAGATTCTTCGATATCATTCTTACTAGAGGCTATATTACACTCTGTTATTCTGTTTTTGTTTTCTGATCCACTCATAACAATTTTTCTTCAAATGTCTAGTTTTGTTATAGAAGAAACATTTTCTTGTCTCTCCTTTAGTCTTATGAGTGTTCTTACCCTTCTTCTTACTCTTAGGACGACTGTTAAAGTGCGAATTACTCCTAGACTGCCTAGAATCTCATTTTCTCTTTACAAATAAACTACTGTTGTTTTTCTTTTGAACCCTAAGCTCTAGTTCTCTAGCCTTTAATCCTGATGCAATTAAGTCTAGGCTAGGGACTATTCTAGTGTATTGGGAGTTTAAAAAGATCATGGCTAAGCTTGATGATATGAGTGTAATTTATATATTTCTATTCCTTCCATATTATGTTTTTTGTTATGTTTTATGCCTATTTGAGTTGATTAGAGTTTATTTTGTAAGTTTGGCATATTTGGATAGACTTTTTGAAATAAGTGAGAAAAGATTAGGAAATTCCAGATTTTTGTTATTCTGACCGGTGCTGCGTTTTTCAGGTTTTTCTTGGAGTCAGATTTCTCGATTGCAAAAGTGTTCTTCAGAAAAAGTAAACTAGACGAATCAAGCTTTCTAGGAAGGTATTATAGGAGAGAATCCGAGTTTGTTTGGGTCCTCATTAGTTTTTGCAAAACCGGACCTGGAATCCTACTCGTAGAAGGATTCCTGGCTGAGTGTTGAGTCTTCGAATGGGCCTAACTGGAGTTTTAGATATCGAAAGTAGGTGATTCAGAAGCCCAGATTCATCTACACATCGGGAATACAATTTTTATGAAGTGACCAAGCCTAGAAAAGTTCTTTTACATTGCAAAAATCCTGGTGCAAGCTAGAGACTAATTCTGTTTTCCATATCTAATAAGATTTTGACAATTTTGGAAGTCTATCTTTTAGGAAAGATCTAGGAAAGTAATTTCCGTGATTCCTGGGGTAGAATTAAGAAAAACACATGTTATTTATTTATGAGTTGTTAGGTTAAATGGAGGAAAGAGAGAGATGGCAGGAGATTTATAGGTTTTTCTTAGTTTTTACTTTCTACGTCAAGATGTGCGGCTGATCTTTCTTCTTCAGTTCAAGGGGATTTTGAAGCCTAAATTCATGTCATTGGTGTAACTTAACTTCAGTAACATTGTTCTCAATCTCGTTTTTATTGGAATTGTTTATGTTATTTTGTTTTAATTGTTTATGAATTTTGTTTGAGTGATTTAGTAATGGCCTGCTGAATTGTTTAATCTAAATTTCATCTGTTAGAATTAGGGATTGTGATACGTAATTGTCCTCTTCCTATTCAGCAAGTAACACATGATGATAGGTGATTATGGACAAGTTTTCAATCTGTCATCTTGAATAACATAACCTAAGTTAAATAATCCGATCTTGCGTGATTGTTGCTTGGATTGATCTGTTTTCCTAATTCTTAAGGTTGCCACTGAATTAAACTTAGAGAGCTTATTCTAGGTTGTTCAAGGGTTAGGATCTACTTGAAGAGCTTATTTCAGTAGTGACAATTAAGGGAAAATTCGGGTAACAGAGCTTGCTGTTTCCTAGGGTCAATAGTTCCACAATAACGAGATAGAATAGTGTTATGGTTAGTTCATGTCCAATGCATGTTTAGGTGGATCTTGAACTGAGAACTGGCTGTCTTTAACCTGATATTTTCTACCATTGGAGATTTATTTGTTTCACTTTAGTTTGCATTGATTACAACACCTTTCATTACTGTTGTCATGTTTAATGTTTAGGGTTTTATTTTGTTTTGTTTTCATTGTTTTAGAATATAGAATTTAAGTGAAGCATTCCCTGTGGGATCGACCCTTGCTCACCCTATATACAATTTAGTAGTTAGGTTAGTAAGGTTAATTAATTTGGTGCGTTTGGCATGCTACCAAATTTTGGTGTCGTTGCTGGGGAATGTTCTTTGTTGATTATTTTTTATGTTATATGTTCTTGTGTTATTTCATTTAATTAGTGTTTAGATGTGTTTTTTTAATTTTTTTTTTAATTGTTCAATTGTGATTTTTTTTTAGGTTTTTGAAAAAGAAAAAAAAAATTGTGAACAATAGTACTGTTCCGAATTAACAATACTACTATTCATAAGAGAAATTTTGGTTGAATTAGGAGTGCTGCGAGTACCTGTTTCGAAGAAAACAAAATTTTGAGCAAGACTAAAAAATATTCTAACCCCAACCTCTCGTCGTCAAATTCGATCATTTAATAGGGTTTTTGGCCAATTTTAGTTTCTGTCAAGGAAAAAAATTTATTTTTTATTTTTTTTATTATTAGTTTTTATTTATTTAGGCTTAATTTGGTGATTTTAGTGGTTTATGACTCAATCCAATTCTACAGGAGAGTTGGAATTTGATCCAAAAATTGAACGCAGTTTACGGAAGTTGAGAAAATAGGCACGTCAAGCAAGTTCTTCATCTCCTGGTCTCAATATAGCCCTTGGATCAGCATCCCACTGTTCATCCAGTGATCTAGATTCAAAAATAGAAGAAGAGATGGTCGTTGGCAGAACATTAAAGGAGTTGGCTGCCCCTGATTTTAATCAACAGCCTTTGTGTATTCAGTACCCTACTTTAGATGTTGCTTTTGAACTTAAGTCTGGTCTAATTCACTTGTTGCCTACATTTCGTGGTTGTGTAGGTGAAGATCCAAATAAACATCTAAAAGAGTTCCATGTAGTCTATTCAAGCATGAAGCCGACAGGGGTGACAGAGGAGCAGATTAAGTTCCAAGCTTTTCCCTTTTCATTAGGGGATGATGCAAAGGATTGGCTCTATTATCTACCATCGGGGACAATCGCAACATGGAACGAGATGAAAAGGCTGTTTTTAGAAAGATATTTCCTAGCCTTTGGAGCTGCCACCATTAGCAAAGAGATATGTGGTATAAGACAATATAATGGGGAGACATTATATGAATATCGGGAGCGATTCAAGAAGCTATGTGCAAGCTTTCCTCACCACCAGATAAGTGATCAGTTGTTAATCTAGTATCTCTATGAAAGATTGCTACCTATGGAAAGAAACATGATAGATGTAGCAAGTGGAGATGTGTTGGTGGATAAAACTCCTGAAGCTGCCAAACAGTTAATCTCAAACATGGCTGCCAATTCCCAACAGTTTGGTACAAGACATGTTGCACCACCCAAAAGGGTGAATGAGGTAAGTACATCTTCCATTGAACAACAACTATCTGATCTTACCTCTCTTGTTAGACAATTGGCTGTAGGGAATGCACAACAGGTAAAAGCTTGTGGTATATGTTCGACAATGGGACACCAAACGGACATGTGCCCAATACTTCAAGAGGAAAGGGCTGAGCAGGTTTATGCAACAGGAAACTTTCCTGGACCACCGAGGCAGTATGATCCTTACTCCAACACGTACAATCCAAGTTAGAGGGATCATCCGAATTTCAGTTATGGAGGAAATAGACAAGTAGGAGGTGGACATAATTTCTTCTAGAATAGACAATAAGGGTTTCAACCGAAGCAAGCTGCCTCACAGAGTTCAAACTCATCCCTGGAAGATATAGTGAAGTCCCTTGCTTCGAATACCAAACAGTTTCAACAAGATACAAGATCTAGTATTCAAAGTTTGGAGAATCAGATAGGTCAAATGGCAACTACTATAAGTCATTTATAGGCTCAAGTTGGAGGGAAGTTGCCTTCTCAAACAGTGGTGAACCTAAAGGAAAATGTGAATGCAGTGGTGCTAAGAAGTGACAAGAAAGTGGAAGAACCCAATCTAAACATTCCAAGTGTAGCAAAGGAAGCAGAAATTGAAGATGAAATTGAGAAAGAAGAGGCTACAACTAAATCAAAGGTAATTCCTAACCCTTCAATTCAACTTCAATCTAATACTTTACCTTTTCCTAGCAGATTCACGAAGTCAAAGAAAGAAGAGAAGGATAAGGAAATTTTGGAGATGAGGATAAGGAAATTTTGGAGATGTTTCGCAAGGTGGAAGTGAATATACCTCTATTGGTAAGCAAGTGCCAAGGTATGCAAAATTTATTAAGGAGCTATGCACCAATAAGCGGAAGTTGAACAGTGATGAGAAGATAATAATGGGAGAAAATGTGTCCGCAGTTTTCCAAGGAAAACTTCCTCCCAAGTGCAAGGATCCAGGTATGTTTACAATTCCTTGTAAGATAAGTAGCACCAGAATTGAGAGAGCTATGCTAGATTTAGGAGCTTCAATTAATGTTATGTCACGATCTATTTATGCTTCATTCAATCTAGGTCCTGTTAAAGATACTGGTGTTATTATCCAATTGGTTGATCGCACTAATGCATACCCTGAAGGGGTAGTTGAAGATGTTCTTGTGCAGGTCAATGAGTTAGTGTTTCCTGGTGATTTTTACATTTTGGACATGGATGATTCTGTTTCTCTTGACCCTGCACCTATCTTACTGGGAAGACTATTCCTAAATACAGCTCGGACAAAAATAGATGTTCATGATGGTACCTGGTGTGCTATCATAGGCAACCAAGATTAAAACCTAAAAACACATATAGTAATGTGAGTAAGGATCATTCCCACGGAGAGTGTGTTGTGAACCAATTTTTATGTTATGTGAACAAGGCTAGGGGGGGGGGGGGGGGGGGTTGAGTAAAACAGAACAATTTCAGAAAAAAACAATTCGATATTAATTATTGAAATCAATCAAAATAACGAACCGGTCTAAGTCAACATCCACCATCGGAATCTTACAATTGATCATCGATGCAAGTATAAACAAATGTTAAGTGAGTATTCACCATTGGAACTATTTTCCTATCTCTCCTTAGTTATAATTAATTAGGAAACAAGCAATCTAATTAACCTTACTACTAAACAACACAAACACAAGCGGTTTGATTTAATTTAGTTGAATGTTCTCCTTAAGATTTAATGATTCCTAACGTAGCAAATTCTTAAACCTTAATTACTCACAAGTTAGATGATCAAACAATTACGGATTTGATATGTAACTTAGCAATAGATTGCAACGAATAATACACTAGTAGGCCTCCTAGTAATTAAATGCAACAATAATGAAAATAGGCATAGAAGAACATCTAATACTCAAAACATAAATTGAACACTAAAAAAAACAGATTAGATCTCACAAATTTACTGATTCCAAGGCCTCTGTTTCCTTCGACCAAGATCTCAAAGTTTTAGCCGCTCATGGCCTTAATCAAAACTCAAAAGAGAAAATTTTCAGAAGAGAGGAAGGAGAGGCATGTGTAATCTCTATCTAATCTCTCTCTCCTCTTAAAGATATCCAATTCAAGTATTTGAATTCTACTAAATCTCCCAAAAATATTCTAATATCCTAAAATAACATTTATCCTAATCTAATTTTGATTAATTGAAAATAAAATAAAGTCCTAAAATAAAATAGGAAAGTGGTGTGTCTAGCTGTAACTTGCTTGCAATAGGTCTTCAAATCTTCCAATAATAAACTGCCTATTTGAATTGCATGACAAGGCAGAATGTTCCAGAACGTTAGTAGTGCAGGTGTGTGAATTTCAAGCCCAATTAAAACCTTTATGCATTGAGTATCTCTCCAAACTCAAAACTTGAAAGTTGTAGATCTCTTTCTTAGGGTTCCACAGCATTTTTAATCATCTCAATCAGAGCTTGGATGAGAGAGTTATGTCCAGATTACGAAGCGATGTCGAAACTATCCGAGTTCAACTAATTAGTTCCGTTTTGCATTTAACGCCTCTATTTGCATCCTAAATCAAAATAGAATAATAATGAGTACATTTAGGCAACAAATAAGTATAAAAGACTAGACATTAAGGGGGTTAAATATGACATTTTGCATTCTCATCAGTAACCTCACGATGGAATTTGATGGTGAAGTAATTCGTTTTAATATTTTTGATGCCATGAAATATCCAATTGATGTTCAATCTATTTTTGCTATTGATGTTGTTGATCCTATTGATTCCATAGTAAAAGAGATCTTTGAGTTAAATAATGCAGATGAGTTAGAGGTTGCCCTTCTCAAACATGTGGAATCAGAGAAGAAAGGAGAGATAGAGCTCAGTGAAGAATTGAAGGAGACAGTGGCAGCTTTACGTTCTTTAAAACCAATTCCAGAAAGGTATGGAGTTTCTTTTATAAAGCTGCCTGATTCTCACCAGAAATTATTGCCTTCTGTTTTGCAGGCCCCTGTACTGGAGTTGAAGCCATTACCGACCCATTTGAAGTATGTGTACTTGGGATAAAATGAGACACTACCAGTAATTATGTTGAATAAGTTAACACCCAATCAACAACAGAAACTGGTTCGAATGCTATGGGAACATAAGGAAGTGATTTGCTGGACCATAGCTGACATTAAAGGGATTAGTCCTTCCATATGCATGCATCGGATTTTGCTTAAAGAAGGCGCCAAACCGACACGGGAAGCGCAACACAGATTAAATACCCCAATGATGGATGTGGTGAAAAAAGAAGTCCTAAAGCTTTTAGATGCTGGGGTAATTTATCCGATTTCCAACAGTAAGTGGGTAAGTCTAGTGCAAGTTGTCCCCAAGAAATCTAGTGTTACAATGGTGAAAAATCAAGACAATGAGTTGGTCCCTACACGTGTTCAGACAAGCTGGCGTGTGTGCATTGATTACAGGAACTTGAACTCAACAACTCGAAAAGATCACTTTCCACTTCCTTTTATTGATCAAATGCTTGAGACGGTAGCTGGTCCCTACATGTGTTCAGATAGGTTTTCCTGATGGATTTTCAGGGTATAACCAGATTGTCATAGCACCAGAGGATCAAGAGAAGACGACATTCACATGTCCATTTGGTACTTTCGCCTATCGCCGAATGCCATTGGTCTCTGCAATGCTTCGTCCTCATTTCAGCGATGTATGGTAAGTATGAGTCAATTATAGAGGTTTTTATGGATGATTTTAGTGTTTATAGTGATTCATTTAATCAATGCTTACATAACCTTACACTAATTCTAGACAGATGCATGAAAACTAACCTTGTACTTAACTGGGAAAAATGTCATTTTATGGTAGAGCAAGGTATAGTTTTGGGGCATATTGTTTCATCCAAGCGAATAGAGGTTGATAAGTCTAAGATAGATTTGGTTACAGCTTTACCTTACCCCGCCAGTGTGCGGGAAGTTTGATATTTTCTTGGCCATGCAGGTTTCTATCGGAGATTTATCAAGGATTTTTCAAAAATCACATTGCCCCTATGCAGATTGCTACAAAAAGATGTGGTTTTTCAGTTTGATGAGCAGTGTAAGGAGGCATTTGGCAAGTTGAAAACATTGTTGACGACAGCACCAGTGATAAAACCACCTAATTGGGATCAACCTTTCGAAATTATGTATGATGCAAGCAACTACGCATTAGGTGCTATCTTGGGTCAAAGAGTTGGCAAAGCGTGTCACACCATTTATTATGCATCCAGGACCTTGAATGGTGCCCAGCTCAATTATTCTATGACTGAAAAAGAACTTTTATATGTTGTTTTTGCTTTAGAAAAATTTCAGTCATATTTGTTGGGTGCTAAAGTCATTGTTTTTTCTGATCATGCAGCTCTTAGGTACTTGCTCATAAAGAATAAGGCAAAACCAAGACCAATTAGATGGATTCTTCTACTCCAGGAATTTGATTTCGAGATTAAAGATAAAAAAGGAGCAGAGAATGTTGTAGCAGATTACCTTAGCCGTTTGGTTTGTGACAACGATGAGCTTCCTTTGTGAGAAACATTTCCAGATGAGCAATTGTTTTCCATTGAAATGGCGTCACCATGGTATGCAGATACTGTAAATTTTTTAGTTACTAACGTGTTGCCAAAGGATTTGACTAGAGCTCAAAAGGACAAGATTAAGAGTGATGCTAAGTATTATGCCTGGGACTATCCATATCTGTGGAAGCATTGTCCTGACCAAGTGATAAGAAGGTGCATTCCTGAACATGAATTTATTCCTATTTTAACCTTCTGTCACACCTATGCATGTGGAGGACATTTTGGACCACAGAGGATAGCTCGTAAGGTATTAGAATGTGGTTTTTATTGGCCATCATTGTTCAAGGATGCCTACATGTTCTGTAAGTCATGTGATAATTGCCAAAGAGTAGGAAACATTTCTCGTAGAGATCAAATGCCACAATCTCCTATATTTATTGTTGAAATTTTTTATGTTTGGGGCATTGATTTTATGGGTCCGTTTCTTGTTTCCTTTGGTAATGTTTATATTATTTTAGCTATTGATTATGTTTCCAAGTGGGTGGAGGCGAAAGCCACCTGAACTGACACTTCAAAGGTTGTTGCAGATTTTGTTAAAACTAACATTTTTGTCAGGTTTGGGATACCAAGGGCCATAATCAGTGATAAGGGCACTCATTTTTGCAACAGGACAATAGAGGCATTGCTTAAGAAATACCATGTCACACACAAGGTCAAGTCAATTTTGGAAAAGACAGTGAACCCAAACAAGAAGGATTGGTCTTTGAGATTAGATGATGCATTATGGGCATACAAAACATCATATAAGACACCTATTGGCATGTCCCCATACAGATTAGTGTTCGGTAAGCCATGTCATCTTCCAGTGGAATTAGAGCACAAGGCCTATTGGGAGCAATCAAGCATTGCAATATGGAAGTGAAGGAAGCTGGCGTTAACAGGAAGTTACAATTGCAAGAACTTGAGGAGTTAAGGAATGATGCCTACGAGAGTTCACACATCTACAAAGCAAAGACCTTACCTTTCATGACAAGATGATCTCCAGGAAGAATTTTTCTGTTGGGCAGAAAGTCCTTTTTCATTCAAGGCTAAAGTTATTTCCAGGTAAGTTACGTTCTCGTTGGGTGGGACCTTTTATTGTGAATAATGTTTTTCATCATGGTGTAGTAGAAATCCAAAGTTTGAAAACAAACAAGGTGTTTAAGGTCAATGGACATAGGCTTAAGCCTTACTATGAAGGGTTCCAAGTTTGCAATATTGAGGAGGTGGGATTGGAGGAGTCGATACATGAGTAGTGAAGACGAGGCAGAGAGTCGGGCTAATGACTTTAACCAAAGGCGCTGCTTGGGAGGCAACCCAAAAATTCAGATTTGATTTTCTTTTCCTTTGAATTTAGTTTTTTTTTTTTTTTTTAATTTGCATGTCTCTACATTTGGGTCTTACATTGGGGACAATGTAAGTTTTAAGTGTGGGGGAGAAGTTAGGCTTAGGTGTATGTTATGTTTTTTTTTTTTTTTTCAGAAAAAAAAAAGGAGTTTTTGTTTTTAGGAAGGTTTATGCTTTAAGTCATGTCTTTGAACGTCTAGTGATTCATGAAATAGTAACTTGACTTTGTTATTGAACATATTCCTTGACTTAAGATGTTAGCAATATTTCATAAAATATAGTTAATTAGATTTGAATCTTTATAGTTTCGAAACAATATGTCGTGATAAGTTGTGTGAACTTGGTGACGAAGCATGATTGAGGAGTGTATAACAACCCTTAAAAAAAAAAAAATGTTTCTCTTAAGCTAGTCCTAAATTTGGGTCTAAGCAAAAAAAAAATCAAAAAGAAAGGTATGTGGTGAGTCGAGATTAGGGGTGTTATCAAGCCGAGCCGAGCCGAGCCGAGTTTTCGGCTTAACGAGCTCGGCTCGTGAAAGAGAAAAATTTAACGAGCCGAGTACAAGTCGAGCCGAGTCATATATTATATGACTTGGCTTGGCTCGTTAATGATTTTAACATATTTTGAGCTGGCTTATCGAGCCGAGTTCGAGCCTGCTCGCGAGCCAACTCCAAATAATTCAATTTTTTAATAAAAAATTCAATTTTTTTTCTTTTTAAATTTGTTGGGCAGCAGTGCGCATCTATTGTCAAACTAATTTATTTCACTTCTCTAGACTCTTTGGGGAGAAATCAACGGACGAGGGAAGGCCACCACTATTTAGGGTCCCACTTGATGGAGGAGATGCACATGAACTCTTTGGTGACCTGCTACAGCATCTAATTTCTTCTACCTGTCTGAACTGTTAACCACAACACAGATTATATTAACACATTATAATCAAAAGACAGGATCTGTCGATTATTATCTAGCTTTAAAGGACTTACCATGTTCTTTAAACGATCTAAGCGAGAGAGAATCGGTGTATCAGCAACAACCATTGTTTTTCCTTGTTCTTTTTGCTGGAAACAAACAGTTACTATCACTTTCGTAGCTTCTCAAATTTGTTTTTCTTTTTGATGTCAAAAGAATGATGAAGATCCGACTAAGATCGACGAAGATGACGAAGATCCCACGAAGATGACGAAGATCCCATGAAAATCCAACGAAAATTTTGTGTTGATGATGGAGAAGAAAATTGTGAGTTTGGGAGGAGTTTCAAGTTTGAACTGTTACAGCAAGGGTTCATCTGGCGAAGGAATTCGACAATTTGGGGATTTTAACAATGGGGAGCATTTTGTTATTTTTTAAAACTTGTATTGCATAATTTTCAATTAAATCCCAGTAGTTCAGAAAACCTCAAAAAAACCCCCCGATATTTCTAGCCAAGCTTGGCTCGCGAGCCTAATGAGCTGAGCCAAGCATGGCTCGAACTCGGCTCGTTCTGTCTCACGAGCCGAGTCAAGCCGGCTCGTTATCAGATGAATCGAGCCGTTAATGAGCCGAACTCGAGTCGAGCCGAGCTGGCTCGCGAGCAGCTTGGTTCGTTAAGCAGCCCTAGTCGAGATGGAGCGTAAAACACACTCACTCATAAACACAACCATGAAATGAGATGGAGCATAAAATACACTCATTTTTGTCAAAACAGAGAAGAAAAAAAAATTTCTAGTTTGCTACCCAGTTTGTAGTAGTAAAGAGAAACAATTGAGGAAAAAGTTGAGAGGGGAGTTGTACATGACTTGGTTGTGATTAATTTCCTTGCTTGCACTAACTGATTGAGAGTAATTGTGGAAAATGATAAAGAGAGATGAATGTCATTAACTCTACTTTATTTTATTTTGTTGCTTCCTAAGTTAGGCATGAATATGCTTGGATTAAATATTGTTGCTTATGCATCATGATGGTGTTCTTGATATGATTTAAGTGTAGTTTTTTTTTTTCTTTAGTGTTTGAATTAGTTTGCCCGAGGACGTGCAAAAGCTAAGTGTGGGGGAATTTGATAAGAGTGTAATTTATATATTTTTATTCCCTCCATAGTATGTTTTTTGTTATGTTTTATGCCTAGTTGAGTTGATTAGAATCTATTTTGTAAGTTTGGCATATTTGGATAGACTTTATGAAATAAGTGAGAAAAGATTAGGAAATTCTAGATTTTTGTTATTCTGACCAGTGCTGCGTTTTTCAGGTTTTTCATGGAGTCAGATTTCTCGATTGCAAAAGTGTTCTTCAGAAACAGTAAATTAGACGAATCAAGCTTTCTAGGAAGGTATTATGGCAAGAATCTGAGTTTGTTTGGGTCCTCATTAGTTGTTGCAAAACCGAACCTGGAATCCTACTCACAGAAGGATTCCTGGCTGACTGTTGAGTCTTCGAATAGGCCTAACTGGAGTTTCAGATATCAAAATAGGTAATTCAAAAGCCCAGATTCATCTACACATCTAGGACTACAATTTTTATGAAGTGACCAAGCCCATAAAAGTTCTTTTACATTGCGAGAATCCTGGTGTAAGCTGGAGACGAATTATGTTTTCCATATCTAATAAGATTTTGACAATTTTGGAAGTCTATCTTTTAGAAAAGATCTAGGAAAGTAATTTCCATGATTCCTGGGGTAGAATTAAGGAAAACACATGTTATTTATTTATGAGTTGTTAGGTTAAACAAGAGAAGACAGCAGTAGAGTTTAGTTTTTAGTTTTTTTACTTTCGACGTCAAGATGTGCGGCTGATCTTTCTTCAGTTTAAGGGGATTTTGAAGCCTGAATTCATGTCATTGGTGTAACTTAACTTCAGTAACATTGTTCTCAATCTCATACTTATTGGAATTTTTTATGTTATTCTGTTTTAATTGTTTATGATTTTTGTTTGGATGATTTAGTAATGGCCTACTAAATTGTTTAATCGGAATTTCATCTGTTAGAATTAGGAATTGTGATACATAATTGTCCTATTTCTATTCAATGAGTAACACATGGTGATAGATGATTACAGACAAGTTTTCAGTCTATCACCTTGAATAACATAACCTAAGTTAAATAATCTGATCTTGCGTGATTGTTGCTTGGATTGATCTATTTTTCTAATTCTTAAGGCTACCATTGAATTAAACTTAGAGAGCTTATTCTAGGTTGTTCAAGGGTTAGGATCTAATTGAAGAGCTTATTTCAGTAGTGACAATTAAGAGAAAATTAAGATAAAAGAGCTTGTTGTTTCCTAGGGTCAATAATTCCATAATAACGAGATAGAATAATGTTACGGTTAGTTCACGTCCAATGCATGTTTAGGTGGATCTTGAACCGAGAACTGGTTGTTTTTAATCTAATATTCTTTGCCATTGGAGATTTATTTGTTTCACTTTAGATTGCATTGACTACAACCCCTTTTCATTACTAATGTCGTGTTTACTGTTTAGGATTTTATTTTATTTTATTTTTCTGTTGTTTTCACATTTTGATCCTTAAATTATCTTCTACGTGTGACTCGTAGGCTCCTTTTCATATCGGCAGTAAGTAGTATTGCGATTGACTCCAATCAATCATCTCACTACACACAGACCAAGATTAGCCCCTAGCAAGGCATCATAGCCACCTAATAGATTCGAATTCAGCGAAATAGCTACCTATCAATGATATGGTTACCATGCAATCAAATCCTTTCATCATTCGTTATGTCATCAAGGCTGAGGTACAGAAATAGTGTCAACCTCATATATCCTCGATATCTTTATATTCAATTACTGGACTAATGACCGGGATAATAAATTTGATTGAGCAACAACTCAATCCCACTGTGACCACAGATTTAGTGTCATTACCATTTACTGAACTGCACAATGAGATAACTTCTCCCATACCTGAGAGTGATGAATCATTTGTCAATCCACCATAGTCTTGATATACTTCTCGATGTAGATAGTCACTACCATTCTGATAGCTCTTAATAAAACTACGTTGGGCTGGTGTCAAACTACACCAATTGGTGCACAAGGTACTCCAATGATATCAAGTCTAAGGATCACATGCACCACCATTCGTTAGAGGATTTATTCTATAGACACTGGACTTACCATCCATATGGAATCCTCTGGTGGGTATGTCCAATGAACTTGCCTATAACAAACACCCATGTGTTACATTAGGTTGTTGGCAAACAACCTTAACAAGTGAGATTAGTCACTATTTTATGACAGGGTCATTCAACACTATGATAGTCTTACCGTATTATCTGTGTCCTTGGTCAGAATAATACTAAGGCTACGGACATTTCTAGAATGACCACCATATGTGATCATGGGGTTCTCACTTTTAAGATTTGAAACACTTGATACCCTTGTTATGGTTCTACCATCCTAAGGAAATATATCAATACATACAATTATGATTTACATGATATAGAAGAAAATGTCTTTTATTGATAAATAAACATTATTACAAAGAGTGAATTTTACAATAATTGATTGGCTTTAGGTCACCTACTCTAACTTTTGGATAACTGTTGACCCATTTCCAAACCATTCATTTTATTATCACACACATTTTGGTTTTCCCCGTTTCTAGGTTTCCACTGAACATTCAGTAGTAAATTAGTCATAACTTGCTTAATAAAAATCCACCTGATGAACGGCTTGAGTATTTGGAAACTAGACAGACAGGGCTTTAATTTGATATATTATACACTGAATTTGGATAATTGTTGGCCCACTTTCAAACCATTCATTTTATCATCACACATTTTGGTTTCCGTTTTTCTCGGTTTCCATTGAACAGTCAGTAGTCAATGGACCATAACTTACTCAATAAAAAATCCAATTGATAAACGGTTTGAATATTTGGAAACTAGATAGATAGGG
Source organism: Pistacia vera (assembly GCF_008641045.1). Classification (NCBI taxonomy): domain Eukaryota; kingdom Viridiplantae; phylum Streptophyta; class Magnoliopsida; order Sapindales; family Anacardiaceae; genus Pistacia; species Pistacia vera. Next base: position 790,587 of record NW_022196013.1, read on the forward strand.
CTTTAATTTGACATATTATACGCTGAATTTGGGTAACTATAGACACACTATCAAACCATTCATTTTATCATCATACACAATTCGGCTTCCCCTGTTTCTCAATTTCCATTGAATAGTCAGTAGTCAATGGACCATAACTTGCTCAAAAACTATCCAATTGACAAACGGTTTAAATACTTTGAAACTAGGCAAACAATGATATATTATATGCTAAATTCAGATAACTTTGGACCCATAGTCGAACCATTTATTTTATCATCACACACGTTTTGATTTCTCCCATTTCTCGGTTTTCACTGAACAGTTAGTAGTGAATTGACCACAACTTGCTCAAAAAAAATCCAATTAACGAATAGTTTGAATATTTGGAAACTAGATAGAGAGTGCTTCACTTTGATATATTACACGCTGAATTTGGAAAACCCATTTTCGAACCATTCATTTCATTATCACACACATTTTAGTTTCCCCCATTTATTGGTTTCCACTAAATAGTCAGTAGTAAATTGGTCATAACCCTAGTTAGTAAATACGGGTACGGCAAAAAAACCGTACAAGAATTTTACAAGTATGATACGGCAAATAGTGAAAAATATGATTGTCAAAATTTGGCCATAAAATTTAGATACGGGAAAAATACGGTATGGGTATATACATGTTTAATACACTACATTGTTGATAATACGTTTTGAAAAATACGGTCATGTTAATCCTGATTTTAGCACTTTTTATGATCATTGAAATAATCCTCCTTTGTTTTTGCTTATAGGTGTATGATTTATATCATTTTTAGTTATAATATTTCAGTTTATAAAAAATTGTGTTATTTGATTTGTAATTAAATACTACAAATATTGTAGAAGTGGACCAATTACTAAACAAAACAAACAATTTTAATGTAACCTTTATGCAAAAATAAAGATAAATGGAGGACTTTTAATGTTGTAAATTGCTCCAGCAAAGAAAATATCAGGATTATTGTGTGTTCTTGTTCTTGTAATAATATTACCTTTTGTAAACACAAGAGTTGGGGCCTATAGGACTTTACCTCGAAAAAGTTAGCGGATTGATTTTTTGTAAGTGCGATCCAATCTATTGCTCAAATTAAAGTTCAACTGCTATTACTAAATACTAAACCAAAGACATTCCAACTTCCAATCTATCTGTCACCAAAAAACAGAAGAAGAGAGGAAGAGGGTGCCAAAAAGAGAAGGAGGGAGGAAGCGGGTGCCAGAAAAGAGAAGAAGAGAGGAAGAAAGCGCCAAAAAGAGACTAAGTCTAAAACAACGTCGTTTTGCCTCATTAAATAACAAAACTTTATTTTCAAAAATACGGCCAAATTATATGAGAATTATATAGGAATTATACGTGAATTATATGGTTGGGGCATATAATTCGCGTTTAATTCGGCTATGCTTATAAAATACGGGAATTCATGTTTTATACGCGAATTATGCCGCTTGACGTATGATTCGCATATAAAACGTGAATTTACTAACTAAGGCCATAACTTGCTCAATGAAAATCCAATTGACAAACGGTTTGAATATTTACAAACTAGACAGATAGGGTTTAATTTGATATATTGTATGCTGAATTTGGATAGTTGTAGATCCATTTCCATACCATTCATATTATTATCACCACATTTAGGTTTCCCCTGTTTCTCGACTCCACTGAATAGTTAGTAGTAAATTTGTCATAACTTGCCCAATAAAAATCCACCTAATGAATGGTTTGAATATTTGGAAACTAGATAGGTAGGGAATTAATTTGATATATTATACGCTGAGTTTGGATAACTATAGGCCCACAATCAAGCCATTCATTTTAACATCACACATTTCGGTTTCCCTGTTTCTTGGTTTCCACTGAATAGTCATTAATCAATAGACCATAACTTGCTCAATAAAAAATCCAATTAACAAACGGTTTGAATATTTGGAAACTAGATATGTAGAGCTTTAATTTGACATATTATACGTTGAATTTGGATCACTATAGACCCACGAACCATTCATTTTATCATCACACACACTTCGGTTTCCCCTGTTTCCTGGATTCCACTGAACAGTCAGTAGTCAATGGACCATAACTTGCCCAAACAAAATCCAATTGACAAACGGTTCAAATAATTTGAAACTAGACAAATAGGCTTTAAGTGGATATATTATACACTTAATTTGGATAACTTTAGACACATAGTCGAACCATTCATTTTATCATCACACAGATTTCAGTTTCTCCCATTTCTTGGTTTCCACTAAACAGTCAGTAATGAATTAATCATAACTTGCTCAAAAAAAATCTAATTAATGAACGGTTTGAATATTTGGAAACTACATTGACATTGCTTTACTTTGATAGATTACACACCGAATTTGGATAACTGTATACCCATTTTCGAACCATTCATTTCATTTTCACACACATTTTGATTTTCCTCATTTCTCGGTTTCCACTAAATAGTTAGTAGTAAATTGACCATAACCTGCTCAATGAAAATCCACCTGACGAACAGTTTGAATATTTAGAAACTAGAGAGACAAGGCTTTAATTTCATATAATATATGCTGAATTTGGATAGCTGTAGACCCACTATCGAACCATGTTAGAGTAGATGCCCTAGAGCCAATCAATTATTGTAGAATTGACTCTTTGTAATAATGTTCATTGATCAATAAAAGGCCTTTTATTTTATATCACGTAAATCATCATTGTAGGTATTGATATATGTCCTTAGAATGGTAGAACCATGATGAGGGTATCAAGTGTTTCAAATCTTGATAGTGAGAACCCTATGAGCACATATGGTGGCCATTCTAGAAACGTCCATAGCCCCAGTATTGTTTTGAAGTAAGGGCACAGATAATACGGTAAGGCTATCACAGTGTTGAACGACCCTGTCGAAAGGCAGTGACTGATCTCACTTGTCAATGTTGTTTGGTGACAACCTGGTGCAACACATGGGTGCTTGTTGTAGTCAAGTTCACTAGACTGACCCACCAGAGGATTCCATATGGATGGTAACCCTAGTGTCTATGGAACAAATCCTCTAACGAATGGTGGTGCATGTGATCCTTAGACTTGAGATCACCGGAGCACCTTTTGCATTGATTGGTGTAGTTTGATAATAGCCTAACGCAGTTCTATTCAGAGCTGTCAATACGGTAGTGATTGGCTGCATTAAGGAGTGTATCAAGACTATGGTGGATCGACAGAGGATTCATTACTCTCGGGTGCGGGGGAAGTTATCTCACGGCGCAATTCAGTAAATGGCAATGACACTAAAACTATGGCCATATTGGGATTGAGTTGTTCCTCTGTCCAGATTATTATTCAGGTCATTGGTCCAGTAACTGAATACATACATATCAAGAGTAACTGAGGTTGACACTATTTCTATGCCTCGGTCTCATTGAGATAACGGATGATGAAAGGATTGGATTGTACGGTAACCATATTGTTGACAAGTAGCTACTTCGCTGAATCCGAATCTATCAGGTGGCCATGATGTTAGGAAACGATCATACATCGCAGCAAAAAAAATGAAACATTTAAGACATGGATCGTTCCTTAGAACCAAGATCAAGGTAACAATTTATAGTTTATATATATTAAATAAGAATCTGCATATTTTAGTTTAGAGTTTAAGAAATCATATGCACGTTTGGAGACTCCTCCAATTTGTCTCGGAATGGGTTTCGCTACCGACCCAAGTGTAGGATCGAACCAATGTAGTCCACACGAAGACAACCTCAAGGAACTAAAGAGGGATTTGCTAGATCCTCTTTAGCCTTTACGAACCAAGATGAAAACAAATGAAATATTTTCTTCAAGCGAAAGAAATCTGGCGTGAGAGAGAAGAAAATGGGCTGGAATGCTTTTCTTTGTGAATGAAATGAATGAATTCCAATATTTCACAAAGTGTGCACTTATATAGTGCACACTATACCCTATTCCATCATGGAATGGGCTTGGGCTCTGGTAGCCTGCCGAATGCTCCAAATTAATAACCTTACTAACCTAACTACTAAATTGCATATAAGGTAAGCAAGGGTCGATCCCACAGGGAATGATTCGATTAATTCCTATATTCTAACCAATAACCACAACGAAAACAACAGAAAAATAAAATAAAATAAAATCCTAAACAGTAAACATGACATTAGTAATGAAAAGGGGTTGTAGTCAATGCGATCTAAAGTGAAACAAATAAATCTCCAATGGCAAAGAATATTAGATTAAAAACAACCAGTTCTCGGTTCAAGATCCACCTAAACATGCATTGGACATGAACTAACCGTAACATTATTCTATCTCGTTATTATGGAATTATTGACCCTAGGAAACAACAAGCTCTGCTAACTAAATTTTCCCTTAATTGTCACTACTGAAATAAGCTCTTCAATTAGATCCTAACCCTTGAACAACCTAGAATAAGCTCTCTAAGTTTAATTCAATGGCAGCCTTAAGAATTAGGAAAATAGATCAATCCAAGCAACAATCACGCAAGATCAGATTATTTAACTTAGGTTATGTTATTCAAGGTGACAGACTGAAAACTTGTCCGTAATCATCTATCACCATGTGTTACTCATTGAATAGAAATAGGATAATATTGTATCACAATTCCTAATTCTAACAGATGAAATTCCGATTAAACAATTTAGCAAGCCATTACTGAATCATCCAAACAAAAATCATAAACAATTAAAAAAGAATAACATAAACAATTCCAATAAGAACAAGATTAAGAAAAATGTTACTGAAGTTAAGTTACACCAATGACATGAATTCAGGCTTCAAAATCCCCTTGAACTAAAGAAAGATCAGCCGCACATATTGACTTAGAAAGTAAAAGAAAACTAAGAAAAACTCCACTGCCATCTTCTCACTCTTTAACCTAAAAAATCCTAAATAAATAACATATTTCTTCCTCAATTTTGCCCTAGGAAAAACGGAAATTACTTTCCTAGGCCTTTCCTAAAAGATAGACTCCCAAAACTGTCAATCCTTATCAAATATGGAAAACAGAATCCGTCATCCAGTTTGCACCAGGATTCTCAAAATGTAAAAGAACTTTTCTGGGCTTGGTCACTTTACAAAAGTTGTAGTCTTGGATGTGTAGATGAATTTGGGCTTTTGAATGACCTGCTTTCGATATCTGAAGCTCCAGTTAGGCCCATTCGAAAACTCAATATTCAGCCAGGAAATCCTTCCGCGAATAGAATTCTAGGTCCGGTTTTGTAACAACTAATGATGTCCCAAACGAACTCGGATTCTCGTCCATAATACCTTCCTGGAAAGCTTGATTCGTCTACTTTACTTTTTCTGAAGAACACTTTTGCAATTGAGAAATCTGACTCCATGAAAAACCAGAAAAATGCAGCACTGGTCAAAATAACAGAAAATCTGGAATTTCCTAATCTTTTCTCAATTATTTCATAAAGTCTATCCAAATATGCCAAACTTACAAAATAAACTCTAAACAACTCAACTAGGCATAAAACATAACAAAAAACATAATATGGAAGGAATAAAAATATATAAATTACACTCTTATCAGGCTCCAACCCAAACACCCCTTGTATCCAAACATCCCCTTTAAGATATTTTTTAATTTTAATTTTAATTTATCATTATCTTAATTAAATTCAATTAATATATATTTACAATATATATATTAACATTTAACAATAATGATAATTTATTTAAATATATGTGAACACATATTTAAACATAATTTCACTTATTTAATTTTAATATCAAATTAAATAAAGGCTACAACCTAAACAAATTTAATTGCACTGTAAAATTACCAAAATGCCCTTCTTCTAAGCTGGTTCTTAAATTATCTTCTATGTGTGTGACCCGTAGGCTCTTTATCATACCGGTAGTGTGTAGTACCGCAATTAACACCAATTAATCGTCTCACGACACACAAACCAAGATTGGCCTCTAGCAAGGCATCATGGCCACCCGATAGATTCGGATTCAGCAAAACAGTTACCTGTCAACGATATAGTTACCGTACAATTCGATCCTTTCATCATCTGTTATCTCGACGAGACCGAGGCATATAAATAATGTTAACCTTCGGTTACTCTCGATATTGTGTATTCAGTTACTGGACCAATGACATGTATTATAAACTGGATAGAGCAACAACTCAATCCCACTGTGGCCACAGTTTTAGTGTCATTGTCATTTACTCAATTGCGCCGTAAGATAACTTCTCCCGTACCCGGGAGTGATGAATCCTCTGTCTATCCACCATAGTCTTGATACACTCCTTCATGCAGCCAATCACCACCGTATTGACAGCTCTGAATAGAACTGTGTTAGGCTAGTGTCAAACTACACCAATCAGTGCACAAGTCGCTCCGATGATCTCAAGTCAAAGGATCACATGCACCACCATTCGTTAGAGGATTTGTCCCATAGACGCTAGGGTTACCATCCAATATGGAATCCTTTGGTGGGTTAGTCCAATGAACTTGCCTATAGCAAGCACCCATGTTCTGCACCAGGTTGTCACCAAACAACCTTGACAAGTGAGATCAATCGCTGCCTTTCGACAGGATCGTTCAACACTATGATAGCCTTATCGTATTATCTGTACCCTTACTTCAGAATAATACTGGGGCTACGAACGTTTCTAGAATAGCCACCATATGTGCTCATAGGGTTCTCACTATCAAGATTTGAAACACTTGATACCCTCATCACGGTTCTACCATTCTAAGGACATATATTACAAATAGTCAAATCTATAATAATTGATTGGCTCTAGGGCATCTACTCTAACACATGATGCCTTGCTAGGGGCCAATCTTGGTCTGTATGTAGTGAGAGGATTAATTGGTGTTAATTGCAATACTACACACTACCAGTATGATGAGGAGCCTACTGGTAGCATGCCGAATGCTCCAAATTAATAACCTTACTAACCTAACTACTAAATTGCATATAGGGTAAGCAAGGGTCGATCCCACAGGGAATGATTCAATTAAATCCTATATTTTATGCCAATAGCCACAATGAAAACAATAGAAAAATACAATAAAACCCTAAACAGTAAACAGGACAACAGAGTAACGAAAGGGGTGTGATCAATGCAATCTAAACTGAAAACAAATAATGGTAGAAAATATCATATTAAAAACACCAGTTTTCGGTTCAAGATCCACCTAAACATGCATTGGACATACTAACTGTAACATTATTCTGTCTCGTTATTACAAAATTACTGACCCTAGGAAACAACAAGCTCTGTTACCCGAATTTTCCCTTAATTGTCACTACTGAAATAAGCTCTTCAGTTAGATCCTAACCCTTGAACAACCTAGAATAAACACTCTAAATTTAATTCAATGGCAGCCTTAAGAATTAGGAAAATAGATCAATCAAGCAACAATCACGCAAGTTCGGATTATTTAACTTAGGTTATGTTATTCAAGGTGACAGACTGAAAACCTGTCCATAGTCATCTATCACCATGTGTTACTCATTGAATATAAATAGGACAATTACGTATCACAATTCCTAATTCTAACAGATAAAATTCCGATTAAACAATTCAGCAAGCCAATACTAAATCACTCAAACAAAAAACTATAAACAATTAAAACAGAATAACATAAACAATTCCAATAAAAACGAGATTGAGAACAATGTTACTGAAGTTAAGTTACACCAATGACATGAATTCAGGCTTCAAAATCCCCTTGAACTGAAGAAGAAAGATCAGCCACACATCTTGACATAGCAAGTAAAAGAAAACCGAAAAAAAACTAAAAACTACTACTGTTCTCTTCTCCCCCTTTTAACCTAACAACTCATCAATAAATAACATGTTTTTTCCTTAATTCTACCCCAAGAATCACGAAAATTACTTTCCTAGATCTTTGCCAAAAGATAGACTTCCAAAATTGTCAAAATCTTATCAGATATGGAAAACAGAATTCATCTCCAGCTTGCACCAGGATTCTCGCAATGTAAAAGAACTCTTCTGGGCTTGGTCACTACATAAAAATTGTAGTCCCAGATTTGTAGATGAATCTGGGATTTTGAATCACTTGCTTTCGATATCTGAAACTCCAGTTAGGCCCATTTGAATACTCAACACTCAGCTAAGAATCCTTCTACGAGCAGGATTCCGGGTCCGGTTTTGTAACAACTAATGAGGACCCAAACGAACTCGGATTCTCACCCATAATACCTTCCTCGAAAGCTTGATTCGTCTACTTTAATTTTTTTGAAGAACAGTTTTGCACTCAAGAAATCTGACTCCATGAAAAACCTGAAAAACACAGCACTGGTCAGAATAACAAAAATCTAGAATTTCCTAATCTTTTCTCACTTATTTCATAAAGTCTATCCAAATATGCCAAACTTTCAAAATAAACTCTAATCAACTCAACTAGCCATAAAACATAACAAAAAACATAATATGGAAGAAATAAAAATATATAAATTACACTCTTATCGCCTACGGGTCACACACATAGAAGATAATTTAAGAACCAGTTTATAAGAAGGGCGTTTTCGTCTTTTTAGGTAAAAATGTATTTTGGTAATCTCATAGTGCAATTAAATTTGCTGAGGTCGTAGCCTTTATTTAATTTGATATTAAAATTAAATAAGTGAGATTATGTTTAAATATGTGTTTGCATATATTTAAATAAATTATCATTATTGTTAAATGTTAATATATATATATATATATATATATATATTAATTGAATTTAATTGAGATAATGATAATTAAAATTAAAATATCTAATAAGAGGCTGTTTGGATACAAGGGGTGTTTGGGTTGGTGCCCAAGCCCGTTCCATGATGGAATAGGGCAAAGTGTGTACTATATAAGTGCAACACTTTGTGAATTTTCTTTCATTCAATTTTTAGACTAAAATTCCAGCCAGTTTGCATTTTGCTTTAAATCAAAGTTTGCTTGATTTCTTCTTGATTCTTAAAGGCTAAAGAGGATCTAGCAAATCCCTCTTTAGTTCCTTAGGGTTGTCTTCGTGTGGACTACATTGGTTCGATCCTACTCTTGGGTCGGTAGAAAAATACGTTCAGAGACAAGTTGGAGGAGCCTCCAAACGTGCGTATGATTTCTTAAACTCTAAATTGAAAATCTGTAGATTCTAATTTAATGTATAAACTGTAAATTTGTGCCTTGATCTTGGTTCTAAGGAACGATCCATGTCGTAAATATTTTTGTTTCCGCTGCCATGACTTGATTGTTTCCTAACAAATCATTCATTTTATCACCACACACATTTCAGTTTCCACTGGGTCTTGGTTTCCACTGAACAGTCAGTAGTAAATTGACCATAACATGCTCACTAAAAGTCCAATTGACAAACGATTTAAATATTTGGAAACTGGACAAACAAGATTTTATTTTGATATATTATATGCTAAATTTAGATAACTATTGACCCATTTTTGAACCATTCATTTTGTTATCACACACATTTTGGTTTCCTCCGTTTCTCAACCTCCACTGAACATTCAGTAGTTAATTTGCCATAACTTACTCGATAAAAAGCTACCTGATGAACGGTGTGAATATTTGGAAACTAGACAAAAAGCACTTTAATTATATATTATACATTGAATTTAGATAACTGTAGGCCCATAGTCGAACCATTCATTTTATTACCACACATTTCAATTTCCCTGTTTCTCGGTTTCCACTAAACAGTTAGTAGTGAATTGACCATAACTTTGCTAATAAAAATCCAATTGATGAACGGTTTGAATATTCAAAAACTAGACAGATAGGGTTTTAATTTGATATATTATACGCTGAATTTAGATAACTATAGACCCATTCCAGAACCATTCATGTTATTATCACACACATTTTGGTTCCCCCCGTTTCTTGGTTTCCACTGAACAACCAGTAGTACATTGGCTATAACTTGCACAATAAAACTCTAATTAACAAATGGCTTGAATATTTGGGAACTAGACATATAGCGCTTTAATTTGATATATTATACGCTGAATTTAGATAACTGTAGATCCACTCCCGAACAATTCATTTTATCATCACACATATTTTGGTTTCCCCGGTTTCATGGTTTCCATTGAAATATCAGTATGAATTGACCATTACTTGCTCAATAAAAATCCAATTGGCAAACAGTCTAAATATTTACAAACTAGACAGATAGGGATTTAATTTGATATATTATATGCTAAATTTGGACAACTATAGACCCATATCCAAACCATTCATGTTATTATCACACACATTTAGGTTTTCCCGTTTCTCGGTTTCCACTAAAAATTAGTAGCTCATTGCCTATAACTTGCTCAATAAAACTCTAGTTGAAAAACGGTTTAAATATTTGGAAACTACACAAAATGAGCTTTTATTTAACATATTATACACTGAATTTGGATAACTATAAACCCACTGCCGAACCATTCATTTTATCATCACAACATTTTGGCTTCCCCGCTTCTTGGTTTCCATTGAATAATCAAAGTGAATTGATCATAACTTGCTCACTAAAAGTCCACTTGACGAACAGTTTGGATATTTGAAAACTAGATAGATAGGGCTTTAATTTGATATAATATATACTAAATTTGGATAACTATAGACCCGCAGTCAAACCATTCATTTTATCATCACAAACATTTTAGTTTCCCCCGTTTCTCGGTTTCCACTAAACAGTCAGTAGTGAATTTACCATAACTTGCTCAATAAAAAATCTAATTGACGAACGGTCTGAATATTTGGAAACTAGATAGACAAGGCTTTAATTTGATATATTATACGTTGAATTTAGATAAATATAGACCCACAATCAAACTATTCATTCTATCATCACACACATTTCGGTTTCCCCCGTTTCTCGATTCTACTAAATAGTCAGTAGTGAATTGACCATAACTTGCTCAATAAAAATGTAATTGATGAACGGTTTGAATACTTGGAAACTAGACAGACAAGGCTTTAATTTGATATATTATACACTAAATTTAGATAACTATAGACCCATAGTCGAACCATTCACTTTATCATTACACACATTTCGGTTTCCCCTGTTTCTCGGTTTTTACTAAATAGTGATTAGTGAATTGACTATAACTTGCCCAATTGAAATCCAGTTGATGAACAGTTTGAATATTTAGAAACTAGACAGACAGTGCTTTAGTTTGATATATTATACACTGAATTTGGATAACTATAGACTCATTTCTGAACCATTCACTTTATTATTGCACACATTTTGGTTTCTCTTGTTTCTCGGTTTCCACTTAATAGTCAATAGTAAATTGGCCATAACTTACTCAATACAAATCCACTTGACGAACGGTTTGAATATTTAGAAACTAGACACACAGGGATTTAATTTGATGCATTATACACTAAATTAGGATAACTATAGACCAATTTCTGAACTATTCATGTTATCATCACACACATTTCGGTTTCCCCTGTTTCTCAGTTTTCACTTAACAGTTGGTAGTACATTGGCCATAACTTGCTCAATAAAATTCCAATTGACAAACGGTTTGAATATTTGGAAACTAGACAGCCAAGGCTTTAATCTTATATATTACACACTAAATTTGGATAAATGTAGACCCACTTCTGAACCATTCATTTTATCATCACACACGTTTCAATTTCCCCTATTTCTCGGTTTCCAGTAAACAGTCTGTAGTGAATTGATAATAACATGCTCAATAAAAATTCAATTGATAAATGGATTGAATATTTGGACAATAGACAGACAAGGCCTTAATTTGATATATTATATGCTAAATTTGGATAACTGTAGACCCATAGTCGAACCATTCATTTTATCATCACACATATTTCGGTTTCCCCTTTTCTCGGTTTCCATTGAACAATTAGTAGTCAATGGACCATAACTTACTCAATAAAAATTCAATGAACAAACAATTTAAATACTTGGAAACTAAACAGACAGGGCTTTAATTTAATATATTATACGTTGAATTTCGATAATTGTAGACCCATTTTCAAACCATTCATGTTTTTTATCACATAAATTTTGGTTTCCCCCGTTTCTCGATTTCCACTGAAGAGTCGGTAGTTCATTGGCCAAGAATCCAATTGACGAACGGCTTGAATTTTCAGAAATTAGACAGATAGGGCTTTAATTTGATATATTATACACTAAATTTGGACAATTGTAAACCTACATCTGAATCATTCATTTTATCATCACAGATATTTTGGTTTCCCCACTAAACAGTTACTAGTACATTGGCCATAACTTGTTGAATAAAAATCCAATTGATGAACGATTTGAATTTTTGGAAACTAGATAGATAGGGTTTTAATTTGATATATTATATACTGAATTTGAATAACCGTAGGCCCAATGCCGAACCATTCATTTTATCATCACACATATTTTGGTTTCCCCCATTTCTCGATTTTCACTGAATAGTAAGTAGTAAACTGACCATAAATTTCACAATAAAAATCCAATTTACAAACGGTTTGAATATTTAGAAACTAGATAGATTGGGCTTGAATTTGATATATTATACACTAAATTTGGATAACTGTAGATCCACAGTCGAACTAGTCATTTTATAATCACACACTTTTTAGTTTCCCTTGTTTCTCGGTTTCCACTGAATAGTCAGTAGTCAATTGACCATAACTTTCTCACTAAAAATCCAATTGACAAACAGTATAAATATTTGGAAACTAGACAGATAGGACTTCAATTTGATATATACGTTGAATTTAGATAACTGTTGACCCATTTTTGAACCATTCATTTTATGATCATACACATTTTGGTTTAACCCATTTCTCGGTTTCCTTTGAAAAGTCAGTAGTATACTGGCCATAACTTGCTCAATAAAAATCCACTTGATGAATAGTTTGAATATTTGAAAACTAGACAAACAAGGTTTTAATTTGATATATTATACAATGAATTTAAATAACTGTGGACCCACTACTGAACCATTCATTTTATCATCACACATATTTCAGTTTCCCCGGTTTCTCGGTTTCCATAGAACAGTCAGTAGTAGATCAGCTATAACTTGCTCAATAAAAATCCAACTGAAGAACGGTTTGAAATTTGGAAACTAAAAAGGCAAGGCTTTAATTTGAATAGTATCCACTAAATTTTGATAACTATAGACTCGCTTCTAAACCATTCATTTTATCATCACACATGTTTTGGTTTCCCTTGTTTCAGTTTCCATTGAACAGTCAGTAGTGAATTTACCATAACATGCTCAATTAAAATCTAGTTGACAAACGGTTTGAGTATTTAGAAACTAAACAGACAAGGCTTTACTTTGATATATTTTACGCTAAATTTGGATAACTCTGGACTCACAGTTGAACCATTCATTTTATCATCAAATACATTTTGGCTTCTCTCGTTTCTCGATTTCTACTAAACAGTCTGCAGTAACTTGACCATTACTTGCTCAATAAAACTCCAATTGATGAACGGTTTAATATTTTGAAACTAGACACACAGGGATTTAATTTGATTTATTATTCACTGAATTTGGATAACTATAGATCCATTTCTAAACAATTCATTTTATCACCACACACATTTTGGTTTCCCCCGTTTCTCGATTTTCACTTAATAGTCAGTAGTAAATGGGCCATAACTTGCACAATAAAATTCCAATTGACAAACGGTTTGAATATTTAGAAACTAGACAGATAGGGCTTTAATTGGATATATTATACACTGAATTTAGATAACTGTAAACCCATTTACGAACCATTCATGTTGTTATCACACACATTTTGATTTTCCCCATTTCTCAATTTCCATTGAACAATCAATAGTACATTGGCTATAACTTGATCAATAAAACTACAATTGATGAACAATTTGAATATTTGGAAACGAGACAGAAAGGGCTTTAATTTGATATAGTATACGTTATCCGAGTATAGATTATACTGTTTACATGTTAAAACAAAATTAGCGTAAAAACAAATCCATTCAAGGATTAGAATACTTACGTTCGTTTGGAGGCTCCTTCAAATATCTCATATTTGATCTCGCTTCCCGATTCAATATAGAATCGCACTCACATCATCAACACGAAGACAATCCGGAGAACCAACTAAAAGTTTTGCTAGGACAAATAGGAGGCCTTAAGAATCAAGTAAAATCAAAGAATAAAATTCTTTGATTCACTCAAGACAAAACGTGAGAGAGAGAATGAGGGTGGCTAAGGTTTTTTAATTGAATGAATGTATTATCTGTTTTAATATTAAGTTGCACTTATATAGTGCAATTTAATTAATACCCTATTCCACTTAAGAATAGCAATGGGCTCCAACCCTAATCCACCGTTGCAACCAAACACCCCTTAATTGGTATTTTAAATTTAATTAATTATTATTATTATTAAAATCTATTAATATATTAACATTTAATTAACAATAATAATCCATTTAAATATATGTGCACATATATTTAAATATAATCTCACTAATTTTAATTTCAATATTAAAATTGAATACAGGCAAAACCTTAGCAAATTTAATTACATTGTGAGATTACCAAAATACCCTTTCATCTTAAAAGAAGAAAATACCCCTTTCAGAAACTAATTCTTAAATTATCTTCTAAGTGCGTGACTCATGGGCTCTTCATTATATCAACAGCGAGTAGTATCCCGATTAACACCAATTAATTGTCTCACTACACACAGACCAAGATTGTCCCCTAGCAAGGCATCATGGCCACCCGATAGATTCAGATTAAGCGAAATAGCTACCTATCAATGATATGTTAACTTGCAATCAAATCCTTTCATCATTCGTTATCCCATCAAGGCTGGGGTACATAAATAGTGTCAATCTCATATATCCTCGATATCTTTGTATTCAGTTACTAGACCAATGACCAGAATAAAAAATTGGATTTAGCAAAAACTCAATCCCTCTGTGGCCATAGATTTAGTGTCATTGCCATTTACTGAATTGCGTAATGAGATAACTGCTCCTGTACCAGGGAGTGGTGAATCCTTTATTGATCAACCATAGTCTTGATACACTTCTCAATGTAGCCAATCACTACTGTTCTGAAAGCTTTGAATAGAACTGTGTTGGCTAGTGTCAAACTACAACAATTGGTGCACAAGGCGCTCTAGTGATCTCAAGTCTAAGGATCACATGCACCACCATCGTTTAGAGGATTTATTCCATAGATACTAGGCTTACTATCCATATGGAATCCTCTGGTGGGTTCGTCTAATAAACTTGCCTACAGCAAGCATCCATGTGTTGTACCAGGTTGTCAGCAAACAACTTTAACAAGTGAGATCAATCATTGCTTTACGACACTATGATAGCCCGACCATATTATCTGTGTCCTTGGTCAGAATAATACGGGGCTATGGACATTTCTAGAATGGCCACCATATGTGACCATAGGGTTCTCACTATCAAGATTTAAAATACTTGATACCCTCGCACGGTTCTACCATTCGAAGGAATTATGATTTACACGATATAGAAGAAAATGTCTTTTATTGATAAATAAACATTATTGCAAAGAGTCAATTTTAAAATAATTGATTGGCTCTAGGGCACCTACTTTAACATTTGGATAACTATTGACCCATTTTCGAACCATTCATTTTATTATCACACACATTTCAGTTTCCCCCGTTTCTCTGTTTCCATTGAACATTCGATGGTAAATTGGCCATAACTTGCTCAATAAAAATCCACCTTATGAACGGTTTGAATATTTGGAAAATAGACAAACAGAGCTTTAATTTAATATATTATATGTTAAATTTGGATAACTGTAGGCCGACAGTCGAACCATTCATTTTATCATCACACATTTCAGTTTCCCTGTTTCTCGATTTCCACTAAACAGTTAGTAATCAATGGACCATAACTTGCTCAATAAAAATCCAATTGACAAACGGTTTGAATATCTGGACACTAGATAGACAGGCCTTTAATTTGATATATTATTTGCTGAATTTGAATCTCTATAGACTCACTATCAAACCATTCATTTTATCATCACACACACTTCGGTTTCCCCTATTTTTCGGTTTCCACTGAACAGTCATTAGTGAATTGACCATAACTTGCCCACTAAAAATCCACTTGACGAACAGTTTGAATATTTGGAAACTAGACAAACAATGCTATAATTTGATACATTATTGTAATGCCCACTTTGAGGTATGTAACTTATTTTATGCTTGCTTGCCTTTAGTTAAGCCTATATACTCTTATTGTTACTTGTTTGCGCATAATGTTGCTTGTTTTAAGGTGGAGGATTGGCGAAGTTGAGAATTGCAAACTTTCTCCGAGGCAAAGAAGAAATCTCGCCGCGGCGACGTATGCTCTGGAATTTTTTACAAAGGCGAAAAAAAATCTTCGCTGGGGCAAAGAGCTGGCTAAAATTCTTGAGAAAATTCTAGAGAAATTTCCTTAAGGGAAAAAATGACCATTCTACCCCTAATTGGTTGAAAATGTGGGGAATAAAAAGTAAGGAAATTTTATGAAAAATGCAATGGTGATGAGGGCATTTTTGTAATTGACTAAAGGGCAAAGATGGAATTTTTAAGAAAGTGTAAGGGCAAAATGGGAAAGTATGCATAATATATGAGATATTAAGGGTTCAAGCACACAAACCCTACCATTCTCTACACCCCACACACCACTTCCATTCTCAAATTCTCTCAATCTTTGCATCAAATTTCCAAGGAAAATAAGAGGGCTTTTGGTTGGATTTTGATAGAGATTTAATCCTAAGCATTCAAAGGTAAGAATTCTTGCATTAGATATGAGATTAATTTTTAAAAGTATTGAATTCTTATAATTTATATGCTTGGGGTTTTAGAGAAAGAGAAAGTCTACCAAAGAGAGAGAGATTTTAGTGGAAGTACTCAAGATCAAGGTAAGTAAATCCAACCCTAACCCTTGATTGAGCAATAAAAGTATAGAGATTTTCTTATATGCTTGAAAGTTGTTGATGAGGTTGTTGTTGGGTTTGTTGATGATCCATGATTGGATTTTCACCATGAGAAGGGTTGGTTGTGTTGATAGAAATTGATGGAAGTTTGGTTGAATTTAGAAAGAGTTTGAGTAGAATTTATGGAGTGTTTTTCCTGGCCAGGTTTAATATTGTTCTAAGGGATTTTTACTCCAAAGATCGGTGGTATAAGAAAGAAGAAGAAGTATAGCTAAAATAGAATTTAAGTATGCATACATTATGTTTGATGAAATGTCCAAGAAAAGTGTATGCATGAGTGTATTTATTCATGACCTTGATATGAGCTTGTAGATGATAGAGAAAGACTTATTTTTATGCTACATGGCATTCTTGCATTACATATTTGCATTTAGAAAGAATATTAAGCATGAATCATCTACATGCAAACATATGCATATGTATGAGAACTTAAAGAATAAAGAGAAAGAAAGAAAAAGCTAGAATGCTTTAAAAGAAGAAAAGAATAGGTTGTTGTGATGGGGAACCTGTGAGTGACAAGAAGAAGAAGATTCCCACATGCACGCCGCCTTTAGTGAGCGGCCTAAGAATAAGAAGAAGAATGTGTACGGCCCGTAAGAGTGCATGTGGATGAGGGTTGTACCCAGAAGAAATACTTACATGCAGGCCACCTTAAATGAGTGGCCTAAGAAGAAAAGAATTTGTACAGTCCGTAAGAGTGCAT
The DNA here is from genome assembly GCF_008641045.1 of Pistacia vera. Classification (NCBI taxonomy): domain Eukaryota; kingdom Viridiplantae; phylum Streptophyta; class Magnoliopsida; order Sapindales; family Anacardiaceae; genus Pistacia; species Pistacia vera. The sequence continues at coordinate 808,299 of NW_022196013.1, forward strand.
GTAGATGAGGACTGCACTCACTCACATGACCAGGGTTCCGAATCCATACTTCAACCGAGTCCGATCGGCAAAGAATATGAAAGAATAAGCAAGCAAAAAAGAAAAAAAAGAAAAGAAAAGAAGAAAAAAAAAAGGAAAAAAAAAAAAGAAAGAATAGAAAGAATAGAAAGAAAGAAAGAAATAGAAAAGAAAAAGAAAACAGAATAAGAAATAGAAAAGAAGAAAGAAAATGCATCTCTATGCATTTGTGCATTTGCATCTTATTTATGCATGATTCCATGTTTCCTATCATGGGTAGTGAGAGATTAGAAGAAAGAAAGAACGGAGAGAATTTAATAGAAAGAACAAAGAAAGTTAGCACAAAAAAAGAAAAAAAAAATGCAGTAAGAACTAGAAATGGTGAATTAAAAGAGAAAGAACAAAGAGAGAATGAAGAAGAAGAAAAAGAGTAAAGTAAGGAAAGAATTCAGAATATGAACAACAGAGATAGAAAAATAGAGTAGTGGATTTACTTACTGAGCAACTAGTGCTCACCCCGTTGTTTCTAAATGTTTTTGCAGGGAATAAGTGAGAAGCGGTCTGATGGACGTCGAGAAGCGAAGGGAAATAGCACTACTGTCTACTATTTTTGAGCTTATGTACATGAGATTTTTATTAATGTAAAGTAAAGAAATTTTTGGGCCCATTATCTTTTACTTGTATGTTTATGTGTTTTTATCATATTATATTTTTCAGGTATACTAGCTAGAAAGAGTCATTACAATTCTACACTAAATTTGGATAACTGTATACCCACAGTCGAACCAGTCATTTTATCATCACACATTTTGGTTTCTCCCGTTTCTCGGTTTCCACTAAACAGTCAATAGTGAATTGACCATAACTTGCTCAATAAAACTTCAATTGACAAACGGTTTGCATATTTGGAAACTAGACAGATAGAACTTTAATTTGAGATATTATGAACTGAATTTGGATAATTGTATACCCATTTCCAAACCATTCATTTTATCATCACGCACATTTATGTTTCCCCCATTTCTCGATTTTTTTCTAAACAGTCAATAGTAAATTGCGCATAACTTGCTCAATAAAAATCTCATTGATGAACAGTTTGAATATTTGGAAACTAGACAGAGTTGAATTTCGATAACTTTAGACCTATTGCCAAACCATTCAGTTACACACACATTCCGGTTTCCCCTGTTTCTCGGTTTCCTTTGAATAGTTAGTAGTAAATCTGCTATAACTTGCTCAATAAAAATCTAATTGAAGAACGGTTTGAATATTTGAAAACTAGACAGAGAGGGCTTTTATTTGGTATATTATATGGCTAATTTGAATAACTGTGGACCCACTTCCAAACCATTCATTTTATCATCACACACATTTTGGTTTCCCCTGTTTCTTGATTTCCACTGAATAGTCTGTAATAAATTGACCATAACTTGCTTTATAAAAATCTAATTGATGAACGGTTTAAATATTTGAGAACTAGACAGACAGGGCTTTAATTTTATATAATATATGTTGAATTTGGATAATTTTAGACCCATAGTAGAACCATTCATTTTATCATCACAAACATTTCGGTTTCCCCCCTTTCTCAGTTTCAACTGAATAGTTAGTAGTAAATTAACCATAACTTACTCGATAAAAATCCAATTGATGAGTGATTTGAATATTTGAAAACTAGATAGATAGTGTTTTAATTTGATATATTATACGATCAATTTGGATAATTGTAGACCCTTCCAATTGTGGTCGAGCCACACTTAAAAGAAATGACAAGTTATTTAAAACAATGTATGAATTGGCATCATTTTAAAATGTTAGACATTTTGACGCTTAAAAACGACACCACACAATATAATCATAATGTAAAACTATATATAATTAAAATCTTTAATTTGATAGACCTATACAATGTATATACCTCAATAGTAGATACCAACCAATTAAAACATCCAATTATTCAAACAAATATGGTGTCAAAAACAATATCATAAACAACCTACGCAACACGCGGGCTTTCAACTAGTATAGAATAAATCAAATCACATAAATTTCATCTTTATAACATAGGCTACATCATAGCCCTAGCAAAATAATCTAGGTCATGATGTAGAAATTAACAAACATCATAGAATCTGAAAACATATTGAAAAAAAAAAAAAAAAAAAAAAAAAAAAAAAAAAAAAAAAAAAAAAAAACAGGAAAACTTCTCCAATCATGTTGTTTGACTTGCTCTCCCAAGTAGCTGCTTCCAAAAACGAATTTCAAAACCCTAAAATTTTCTTTCCATCTTTAATTTATAGTCCCCTGGATGAAAGACACAAAAACCTTCCACGTCAGCACAACTTCGCATTAATCTTTTTTTCTGTCATAATTATGCCGCGGCAGTGTTTTTTTCTTGCCGCGGCAGTGTTTTTTTCTTGCCGCAATAGTATTTGTCCTCCAAATTCCAAAAGCAACTCCAGCGGCAGGATTTTTTCCTCCGCCATGGCAGACTTTTCCCATTCTGGTCAACTTTCATTTTTCTGCCTGAAACATCCTATCAAGTTTCACCATCTTCCCAATAGAATTAGGCCATGTCCGCCAATGTTGTAGATCTACCTTTTAGCTTTCCGTAGCTTTTGGATTCAAGTCATTGCAAGTTGTAGAGCTCAAGTTACCATATTTACGCTCAAAACTGACATTTAGACCTACAAAGCACAGCCATTACATTAAATAGCATATCCAAACCAAAATGAATGAAAAGTATCATAAATCATATTAAAAATCAATGAAAAAACATAACTAAAAATAGGATTATCAAATCCCCCCAAACTTAGGATTTGCTAGTCCTTGAGCAAAAGGAATATAAATCCAAAGACAAAAAGATACCAGCTTGAATCAGAATTCACGTCTCAAAGATTGCAACTTTATTTTAGGAAAAGACTACATATTACAAAGAGTTCAAAGTTCACAAATTAACTATGTTTCTCTATCAGCTCCCAAAGTATATAATCCCCATTTCAAATAATCGTTCAACTTTTCAGATTGTTTTATGCAAACCAGCAAAAATCTCTTAGATCTCTATGTAGACTACTTTTCAAATTACTCCATATGCCTACTTTTCAAATTATTCTCCACTAATGTAGACTAAAATATTGCTAAAGATCAAAAGGTCTTTATATAGCTTGTAACGTTAGACTCAAGTGGTAGGCTCCAGAGAAATAGGATATACAAAGTAAGAGAACTTGCACTGATACCAATGTAAACACAAAGAGCCTCTAAACACCTTTCTTCCTTTAAACTTCTTACTCCTGCTCAACCTTTCTATTTTGGGCAAACACTTTCCTTATTCAAAATTTTTTTTCTCCATTTTTTTTTTCTTACATCTAAAGATGTTTCCCTTTTGCTACCCTTCCACAAACCCCAAACTTATCATTTTTATATCCTTGGTTGATTGAATTTGTATTGATCAACCACTTGTACATACACCTTCATTGCTTTTTAAGCTATGTCTATGTCACGTAGTCCTCTTAAAGGGTAAAGATAAAGTGTTTAGGCTTATAAGGTCACATATATTTGGTTACACAAGAAAATATGGCTTTTATTATATCAAAAAGGCTCAAAGGGGTGACTAGTGGTAAATATGTAAAGATTAGCTAGAAATGCTCAAACGGTCCAAAGAAAGCCTAGATCATTTCCTCAACAATGTCTAATCTAGGATTTCACCTCAAGCAATTCTCAAATAGGTTCTAGTAACTTTTTGAAACCATCAAGAAGTTACAAAATTCACAAAAAATGTCTCTAAGCAGTCAAAAGAATGATCGTCACGGTTATACTACCCAAGGAGCCTCTAGCAAAATAAGTCAACCAGACTCAAACTTTAAGCAATATTAAACATTTTCTAGAAATAAAATTCATGGCAATCATATTCTCATCATAGACTTATGTGGATCAAGCTAACTAAAAAAAAATTCAAAGTTTTTCAAAATGTCCTAAGCATATAACACCTAAAACTACCTTAAATTGCATAAATTTTCAAAAAACTTCCAAAAAGTTTTCCTTACTACCCCCAAACTTAAAACCAACATTGTCCTCAATATAAAAAAAATGCAAAAGGTATAAGAAAAACTCTCTAGATTTGAGTGAAAGGCTGAAATTTGACGTAAGAACCTTGAAGTGCTTGAATCAACCACCAAACTTATGTAATCCTACACCAGAAAAATATAAAAGTAATATACAAAATAAAGAAAACTTAAAGACATGAGAAAATACTTAAATAAGGACTTGGGTTGCCTCCCAAGAAGCGCTTTAAGTTATAGTCTTTAGCTAGACTTTCAGCAATTCTCATTCAGTCTGGATTGTCAAGGAAAACCGCAACTCGCTCATCTTCAACTCCACCATTTACACAAGGCTTCAATCATTGATGATTCACCTTGAGAGTACCCTTTGTGGAGTGTTTAACTTTCACATGCCACCTCTTTGTTCTTTCTTTATAGATTCGGCCACTCTTATAAGCATCATTGCAAAACTTCAAATCCTTGTTGGCGAGGTGAAGTGATCGGTTGTAATGCTTCTAAATATCTTGCACACTCTGTCACGGCAGGATCTTCATCCTTACTAGTTTTTGACTTGGTTATGCATGCTTCAAGTGGTAGCTTAGGATTTTTGTCGCTGAAAGATTCGGCCACCAACTTTTCCCGAACATCAATTTGAAAGCAACAATCTACTTCGGATGGAAACTTCGTAGCTTCAAAAACATTGAATGTCACTTTTTCATCTTGCACCCTCAATATTAGTTTTCATTGTTGTACATCAATCAACGTTCATCCCGTGTTCTAATCATTCATAAAATGTGAGAGAGTCTAGAATAGGTCAGAACACATGTTCTTTTATGACTATGGTTGATTTTTTAGCCCCACAATAGCCATATCATTTTTATTGCATTTTTTTTTACTTGAAACCATCTTGTTTTTGCCCTTTCTTATGATTTTAATTTACTATTTTGGGAGAGTTTCGACTTTTTTATGTTTCTAAAGCTTTTTATACTTATTTTCATATCATATAATGACTTTTTCAAAAGATTTTTTATTTTTTATTTTTTTTGTTGCTTGTGATTCCGTTGGATTCTTGTTGAGCGGGAGATTCCGATCCCAAAGAAATTAAAGGTGACGCATTTGACAAGCGATGATCATCAGTCAATGGTGTTTTGGCCGACATTAACCATCGATTAATAATGCCAACAACCACTGCTTTTTAAAATTTTTATTTAGTGAATTAAATGTTCATTTAAGTTTATTTTGTAAGTCGAAGAATTATGTATGGGTATATATGTCATTTTACAATGTAAAATCAAGTTTAGAAATAATTTGATTTTTAAAAGCTATAGTCCTATTAGCTTTTGAAATCCTTTTATGAAACTGATTATATTATAATCAGCTTAAAACTAAATCAATTTTAAAACCTGGTTACCAAACTCTTTTATGGTTGTAGCTTAAGAATGAACACAATCCCAAAACACACTCATAGCCTATGTTTGGCAACTCAACTGCCTTGTTTAAAAATTTCTTTTGTAATTTGCTTTCGGTTTTTCTTTGATGTTCATTTCATTTTGGCTTCAATTCCCTACATTATTTACTGCCTTGATTGTTTTGAACACATCCTTTCACAGACATCTTGGATATTGTTCTCCCTTAGTTAAACCAATTTCCAAGTATTGCTTCGGTCTTTTTTCATTCATAGTAGTGGTGCATGACCATAACATGACACTTCTTAGGATGCGTTTGATTCAAGAAATGTTTTATTATTAAGAATGTTATATTAATGGAAAGATAGATTATCTTGAAGATTACTGAAAATGTTTAGGGAAATGTGTTTGGTTATTTTGGGATAAATTAGTGGGTATGTTATATTGATATGTTTGATTGGGATGAATAAATTTGTGAGTATGCTATCTAGATTACTAAATTGCCGTCTTTTTTAAATATTAATATAATATTATTAATCATTTCTTTTAACCCTCTACATTTGAGATTTTACTAAAACACCCCAGCCACATAAAAGTTTAATTTCTAACAAAATCACCCCCATCCACCCCAAGCCACTAGGCCCGCTAATGATTGTCGGCCACCACCACTGGCAATGGCCGTAACGATGCAGAACAGATCGAATTTAGCCAGTTGTGTGTCAAGCTAGCCGGAAATGATTAGATCTATTCTAACCATTTCCGACCAGATCAATGGTAGTTAACAGCCAGATTTGTGGTCGTTAATAGCCACAGATTTGGCCATTAATTTCGATATCGAGTAGTATAGATCTAGCCGTTTCTGGCAATTGATCTGGTAGAAAATGGCTAGATTGACACACAGCTAGCCAAATCCGACCGATCGTGTGCTTTTTCGACGACGTCAGCTAACAATGGCTAGTGGTAGTGGCTGGCAGGTGGTGTGGTTCTAGGTGGCTTGCAATTTGTTTTAAATATAAAAGTATTACTATCCAAAAACTTAATTAGGGGTAAAATTGTAATGGCAAGTTCACGTAAATTAATTTCAAAATAAGGGCATTATTGTCCAAAAATTTTAATGATTAAGGGAAAAATTATAACAAAATTAAGATTACTAAGTAATTTTAAAATACCTAAGAAAATAAAAGTATTTATATTACCACCTATATAACCAATAGTAATTGATATTGGTTTTAAAAAATTACCGAAATCTTATATTATTTGATAATCAAATATGGTAATTTAAGTAATATAAAATGACATTACCTTAATAGTGGGAGATACCCCCAACCAAACACCCTTTAAGGTGATACTTGACAAGAATGTCATAGGTTAACTCATTGTTGACTTACAATTATGGTCAAGAAAAGGTGATACTTGACAAGAATGTCACATGTTAACTCATTGACCACTTACAATTATGGTCAGGAAAAGAAGTAAAACAACAAGTGTACGTCCCGAGACTCCAAAAGTAGGCCGCATTTGTCCATCGATAATGTTTTGCTTGCAACTAAGTCATACAAACAGATAAAAATTACAGAAAATTTATGTAAAATGACTACTCTGACATTTGTTTTTTGTCTGTTTGTATGATTCAATTGTACAACTCAGTTGTAAACATAACATTGCTCTTTGGCCATTGAATTAGAATTTTTTTTTTTCATATTTTATTTGTAATTAATATTTTTCCATGATTCACATTTATTTTTAATATAAAAAAGAAAAAGGGGCAACAATGGGAAGAGATTAATTATGATTTTTAAGTAAGAGCAATGTTATGCTTACAAATGAGTCATACAAACAGATAAAAAACAAAGGATAAAATAGTCATTTTACATAAATTTTGTATAATTTTTGTCTGTTTGTATGACTCAATTGTAAACAAATCATTATTGTTTGAGTAAAATACTTGCTTTGCTTCTTTATGTTTATATTTTGAGTAACGAATATTGACTGTAAAGTGGAAGGCAAATATCACTTTTTAAAACCTTTCAATCTAAAATTAAATTTTTAATGTGCAGGTTAGGTATAATTGTAGCACACCTAAAGGAGGATTTATGCCCACTCACCAAAGATGTTCTTTTGAGTTTTTACACTATATTGAACGCTATATAAAATTGCAAATTGTAAGAATATTTTCATTCAAAAATCTACTTTTTGTACCCTTTTTTTTTTAATTACAAATTTTTTAAATTACATATTATAACTTTTGTAATTTATTTATTTACTTCATTTTTTATTATTATAATACAAAATCGTTATATTAATTCTCAAGAACAAGTACATAAAGTTATTTGATTATATTATTTTCTTTTTTCTCTGTAAAATCGTTCAATATTAAACTCATCAATTTTGTTAAGAAAGTTTTAAAAACACTCTGATAGTTATCAAAACTCTTCCTTAAAAATATCAAAAAACCCTTTTAAAATAATCAACACCCTTCTACAAAATTATGAAAAACCTTCTGATAAAAGTGTTTTAATAATTTCTCAACCAAAATGGATCAATTTATGCTAATAGAAAAATGTTAGATTTATAAAAAGTTTTTGAGACATCTAAAATGGCAAGTCACATCATCTGTTGTCACCACTTTCCATATTAGCATTTTCTTAAATATTAAATATTTAATTAATTATATTAATTAATCCAAATTCAAAAAAAAAAAAAAAAAAAAAAAATTGATTCTATTAAATAAAAAATCCCCAATTCCCTTACTATTATTCAGACCCTAACCTTCCATTGTTCTTTCTCATCCTTCATCTTCTTCCTCTCTCCTTCTTCTCTTCTCCTCCTCTTCCTTTCTTATCTGTTTTTTTCTCTCTCCTCTACTTCCTTTCTTCTCCATCTCCTCCTTATTTCTCATTCTCTTTCTCCATCTCCTCCTTATTTCTCATTCTCTTTCTCCATCTTCCTCTAATTCCACTTGGGCGGTGGCTAAATCTTGCCACCACTGCCCAGATTTGATTTTTGGCCACCACAGCCCAGATTTGGTGGTTGGCTCAATTTTTTTATTTCTTTAGTTTATTATTAATTTTTCTTAAGAAATTGGATTCGATGAATTTGGATATTGAAGGGTTTAAATTAATTATGTTTTATAATGTATTTTTGATTAAGAGTAAGAAAAAAAGAAAACAGAAGAAAAAACTAAAATGTTAGGAAGAGGAAGAGGAAGACAAGGGATTGGTGGTTGGCCGCACCTTGGCCTCAGGTGGCCTAGTGGTTGGCGAAACCGTGGCCACATGTGGTGTAGCTAGCAATGTCGCAGGAGGCAAGGATTGGTGGTTGGTTGCACTTTGACAGTGCCTTGTGAATAGTGGCGATGCAGTTGCGGGTGGTGGTGGAAGAGGATAGACCGCGGTGGTGCGGTTGAGATTGGGGAAAAAATAAATTAGAGAGGAAGAGGAGAAGTGAAGAAGGAAAGAGCAAGAAGATGAAGGATGAGAACGAACTTTTGATTTAGCATAATCAAATTTTTTTCTGAATTTAGGTTAATTGAAATAATTTAATTAATATGATTAATTAATTATTAAATATTTAAGAAAGTGGTGATGTGGCAGGTGATGTGATTTGCAACATCAATTTGTATAAAGATTTAGCATGAAAAAATTAAAATAAGCTTTCATAAATTTTATCCAATTGTAAAATAGCTCACAATATCCCCCAAAATTTAGTCCAAAAGTTGTCAAATTTTTATTTTTAAAGTATTTTCTTGCATTTCCTTTTCATGATAATTCAAACTCTTTGTAGTCTTAGCAAGGTCAAGCTCAAGGACTCTGCAACCTTGGCTCAACTAATCCAAACCTACGCTAAAACCAATCGATTAGCCAAAGCAAAACAGCTTCATTCTGAGTTAATCACTTCTGGCTATCCACTATGCACATTTTTAATCAATCATCTCATCAATATGTACTCCAAATGCGGAGAATTAGATTATGCTGTGAAACTGTTCGACAAAATGCCTCTAAGAAACCTTGTTTCTTGGACCGCAATGATCACTGGGTTTTCTCAAAATCACAAATTTACAGAAGCTACGAAAACGTTTTGTGAAATGAGAATTGCCCAAGAAAGCCCGACCCAGTTTGCACTTTCTAGTGTTATTCAAGCCTGTGTACCTCTTGGATTCATTGAGTTTGGGAGACAAGTGCATTGCCTTGCTTTGAAATGCGGGTTTGGTGGTGAATTATTTGTTGGTAGTAATTTGGCGGATATGTATTCCAAATTTGGTGTGATTGGAGATGCTTGTAAGATTTTTGAGGAAATGGAATATAAAGATGAAGTGTTGTGGACTGCTATGATTGATGGGTACGCCAAGAACGGTGATTTTGAGGGGGCGTTATTGGCTTATAAGAGGATGGTTAATGAGGGGATTGTGATGGATCACTATGTTTTTTGCAGTACTTTAAGTGCTTGTGGAGCACTTAAGTTTTGTAATTCTGGAATGTGTCTTCATTCCGTTGTAGTTAAAGTGGGATATGAATTGCATATTTCAGTAGGAAACGCCCTTACAGATATGTACTCGAAAGTGGGAGATATGGAAAGTGCTCAGATTGTGGTTGATTCTTCGTGTCGGAACATCGTGTCTTATAGTTCTTTGATTGATGGGTATGCTCAATTGAATCAAATGGAGAAGGCTTTGAGTGTTTTTGTTGTGCTGCGGAGGCAAGGGATTGAACCTAATGAGTTTACTTTTTCTAGTTTAATCAAGGCTTGTGCTAACGATGCTGTAATTGACCAAGGGACCCAACTTCACGCTCAAGTGATTAAATTCAATGTTGAGAGGAACGCTTTTGTTTCTTCAATTCTTGTAGATATGTATGGAAAATGTGGATTGCTTGATTATTCAATCCGAGTTTTTAGTGAGATCGAAAGTCCGAATGACATTGCATGGAATTCGTTGATAAATGTGTTTGGTCAGCATGGTTTAGGTAAAGATGCCTTGGAAAGTCTAGACAGGATGATGCATAGAGGAGTGAGACCAAATGCAGTAACATTTGTTAGTCTTTTAACGGGATGTAGCCATGCTGGATTAATAGATGAAGGTTTAAACATCTTTTATTCTATGGAAAAGACTTACGGGGTAGTGCCGAGAGAAGAACATTACTCTTGCATCATAGATTTACTTGGTCGATCTGGAAGGCTCAAAGAAGCTGAAGAATTTATTAATAACATGCCATTTGAGCCAAATTCCTTTGGATGGTGTTCTTTTCTTGGGGCCTGCAGGATTCATGTTGATAAGAAGAGGGCTGAAGTTGCTGCAGAAAAGCTGATGCTGCTTGAACCTGAAAACAGCGGGGCTCATGTTTTGCTTTCAAATATTTATGCAAAAGAAAAACAGTGGGAAGATGTTAGGAATTTGAGGAAGATGATGAAAGATGGCAATGTTAAAAAATTACCTGGTTATAGTTGGGTTGATGTTGGAAACAAAACACATATATTTGGAGCTGAAGATTGGTCTCATCCCCAAAAGAAAGAAATTTATGAGAAGCTCGACAGTCTCTTAGATCAGATAAAGGAAGCAGGCTATATTCCTTCCACGCAATCAATTCCGCTGGAAATGGATGACAAAACGAAGGAAAAGCTTCTTCATCGTCACAGTGAGAGAATAGCTATAGCATTTGCACTAATAAGTATGCCAATTTGGAAGCCAATAATTGTGAAGAAAAATTTAAGGGTGTGCTCAGATTGCCACTCTGCAATCAAGTACATCTCTAAGGTGGGTGGAAGAAAGATTATTGTCAGGGATAATAGTAGGTTTCACCATTTCGTAGATGGATCATGTTCCTGTGGAGATTATTGGTGATGGTTTAAACCTTAAAGGCTTACTTGAAGTTGAGAAAAAGATCACTGGGTGGCTGCTACCTGTGAGTGTTTGAACCTACCGTGATGATGTGCCATTTTAAACTGGAGAAAATACAGAGATGATGAGCGACAGTGTTTGAAGGTAAATATTACAACTTAGTATGAACTTGGGAGTAGGTTATTTATTTATATTAGTCTTGTTCTTCGTGATTTTCCGAGCTTCAACACAAACTCTAGCCGTAGCCGGTGGAAAATATATAGAGGTGGTCACTGGCAAACGCCTTGAATATGTTCAAGAAATATCTTCAATCTTGGTTTATTTTGGTGGGCTTTATACAATTTTAGAGTAATACTATACTAACAACTCTTTTTCATAAACTTTCTTACACAATCTTGATGTGACAACTTATAATTGATCAGTTTGCAATTATAATTGATCAGTTTGCAATTATAATTGATCAGCTTGTAATTAATTAGTGAGACTCATATAGAACTCATGTAAAACTCATTGTAAACTGGTCAATTACAAACTACTACGTCAAAGTTGTGAGAGAATTTATGAAATAGGATTATTGATATAGTATTAGTTACAATTTTAACCACCAAACTGCATTTAAATGGAATTCATCCCCTCGTTTTGAACTTAATTTTAAAGAATATGCGTGACATTGTGTAAAAATGAATATAAGTTATGTTCATAATCATATCATGTATAAGGAATTGGTATAAAAAACATCTCTCTAAAAAATTCATCTTCAAAGTTCAAACATGAATGCTTCAAGCACGCGAGTTTTATCTCTTCTTCAGCTGCATATGTACAAGCTCAGCAACTTATTCGACAACTTGAAAATTTCTCAAACTTATTGAAATATTAGGGAAGGAATATAACAAAGATTTTTATAGTGGTTAGTTATATAAAGCGAATAAAAAGAACCTAGCACCAAATGCTATACTGCAAACAACTGGACAAGCTATCTGAGAGCTATAAACTACTCAGAGACTAGTGTGTTATACTAAAAAGGGCAGACCATCGCGGATATATATATATATATATATATATATATGAAACAAAAGGATTCAAGCCCTTGGATAGCGTGACCGCCCTTTCCTTTTCAGGAACTCGGGGATCTCCACAGAACCACCTTCAGCAAAAGATGAAGGTCGCCTATTTATTCCAAAGGGGACATCTCCCTGTGCTAGCTGACTTGCCTGCATCTTAACAAGAACCCGCACAAAAATTGGTATTCTATGAGAGAGAGAGAGAGAGAGAGAGAGAGAGGAGTAATACCTGGAGAGGCCTCCCTTCACTTTCTTCTTGGCGTTTGAAACCGGTAGCAATTAAAGTTATACTTACCTGGAAAAAAAATTAATAAATAAAATAAAAAATAAAGCCTTATGCTGATTACCTTCAAGTCAACATTAAGGCAGTCGTATTTCAATTACAAGGCAAGCCTCAAGGAATATGACATGGCACTTATAATTTTTCGGTAGTAGATGATATTCAGATAGAAAGGTACAGAATGATCTCCCTGATGAAGACTTGCAAAATTTTTCGGTAGTAGATGATATTCAAATAGAAAAATACAGAATGATCTCCATGATGAAGACTTGCAATTAGAATACCCGCCTCATTAGAGGAGGAAAAAACGCCTCACCTCTTGTGATGGCAAAGACTATAACAAGAAACAGACAAAAGACATGAATTGACTTCAGTGAAAATGATAGCATTGCATAATGCATCAACAATAAATGCGTTTGAAACTAGACATCAATTTGCAGACCGCTATGCTCATTATACTTATTTGGAATAAAAATAACTTACTTGACCACTGAGTGAAGGATCTATCACTGCTCCAAATATCAAATTGGCAGTTGGATCCACAAGGTCATAAATAACCTCAGCTGCAGCATTTACCTGCACAAGTTCAATATAAAAATTCATGTTTATAATGTAACAAATTATGGTTGTTGCAAGCTTTGGAGCTAGGACAGCTGCAAATAAACAAGACATAAAAGACAAATTGGAGGTCTAAAATACAACTTTTCTACAGAGAACAAATGTCAAGACAGTTTCGAGGCCCATAAAGGCCATCTGTGTTGTCTTCTACTCAGTGTACTATTAAATGTCTGACTGACTAAGCAGATATGATAAAACCATGCAGATTGGGTATGACTCCATCAATTTAGATTTAGGAAAGAATTCAGATTTAATGAGATGACCATATTCAACAAAATAACAAAATAGATAGCACCATCACATGGTGGTTGAAAGAATTCTACAAGCAAATTGGTTGCAGTGTCCCCCATAAAAGTATATACACTCTGTCCCAGATATGGTGACCGGACAACCCTGAGCACATTTTCCATGTGTATTGCCTACAAAACTTCAGCTTTATGTAAAAGATGTCAAAGAAATCAGCTTTAAGTGTATGTTTTTGGACTGTGTCAACAGATGCAAAAAGAAGTTTAGAGGGAGATATGACTACAGGTACAATCCAAATCTCCACAAACACAAACCAGTAAAGAGAGAGGGAGAAAGAGATACCTCAAACAAGGTCAAATCACTTCCACCAGTAATGTTCCACACAATTCCAGTAGCCCTTTCTATACCAATATCTAGCAAAGGCGATTGAATGGCATTTAATGCAGCATCTCTAGCTCGCGTCTTCCCTATACAAAAGCAAGCACCAAAAAGCAATTTTTTAAATATTATGTTTGAAACCTTGATTAAAGATGATTATCAATTCTGAATCAAAGTAGCCCGGAAGTCAACAGGTAGCAGAAAGTAAATGAATCATGGCATCGATATCCAAGCAATGTGATGAAGGCCACAGCTCTCAATAGATGAGAAAATGATGAAGAATCCTTGTACACCATTTTATGAAATGGGTATTAACTGTTTCCTTCCAGTATTGCCCAATCATTAAAGGTTTCCATGCAATCATCAACTCAATGAAAGATCAAATTTAGCATTAAACGTATCAAAATCAACAGTGAGTGTATGAATGCCCATATCAATCAACTACATGTACAACCTATACAGAGGACTTCAACGAAAACTCAGCTATTTAAGGAGTGCACCAGCAGTTTGGGTACTCATATGCTTCACTTGTCCTGATGGTTATCAACTCCATTAAACATCTTACTAAAACTATCATGAAAAGTTATGCATAGGTATGCATAGAACACCTAGTATCTACTCAATGTCATATCTAGTTGTACGACAAACATGAAATAAATAAGCTACCAACTGGTGGGTCGGGTTGCCACATTTACTTTTTCACACTTGGTTATAAAGAAATTAACACCTATACTTGTTAGCAGTCTTAAAAAAGAGATGCAGACCACCGGTGATGCATCCCATATCATGGCATTGCAGGATTGCCACAAATCACCTGTTTCACATCTTATACCAGGTCTATTGTAAACTTAGATTAAAGCTTCTACCATTTTTCTTCTTCTTTCTCTTGTGTGAAAAAAAACGAGAGAATGGTGATTGATTGCAATCTTAGATAGAAATTAGTCAACCTTTCTTACATGTTCACTGAGTTCTAGACTGATGATACTCTAGACACAATAACCCTGGTAGTCAGGGGCTTGTAGGACATAACATCCAACATAGGTGGCCTTTAGGGGATTTGAACCCTTGACCTTTCTGTTAAAACTGAAAGGTTTTATCTTGAGTAGGGATGCAAGAAAAACCCAGCCTGGTCTGGGCCAAACATAATTTTATCTGGGCCAGGTTTGATAGGCCAGGCCCAGGCCCAAGTATATTACATGAAATTTTTAAAACTTACAGGTAAAACCCCTGTTAAATCACAGATAACCCACTAAAAACTATCCACACACCTTCTATTAGTAAAGTTACAAATAACACCCTGAAAAAATACATCCAGGCCACATACATCAAATAAAATTTTAAAAAGACCCTTATTATTTCAACCAAACCCATCTTAAAGCCCAGGTAAGCCTGGCCCAGGTATTAAAAACCCGGGCTATTTCCAGGGCCCAGGCTAGCATTTTTCCAATGCACCCCGGGCAATACTAACCCGGCCAGGGTATATACATCCCAAACCATGAAGCCCAACCCTTGGGTTACATGAAGCCTCTGCTATAACACCACATTCTACGTTATTGTGAGAAGTAGATTAAAATTACCAGTTGCAGTTCCTATCCCCATCAATGAAGAACCTGCATTTGCCATTATAGCTCGTACATCGGCAAAATCCACATTTACTAGCCCTGGAATCTGCAATTAAGAACCCGCCACCAATTAGAGTGCATGGAATACAGCTGCCTAAAACCAGTAGATGATTTTGAATAAGAAAATCATCAATTTTGTGCTCTAAAAGCATTTAATCACAATAAGAACTACATGATCAAACTACTAGTTCATTCTTTATATCTAATAAGGTACTCCTTCTTTCCCCAAAAGATTTGTGCACCTTTCCTAGTTGGGACATCCCAAATATTTTATCAACTGAAAAAAGTCACAGCACTCTATTCCAAGACTTTCCAAAAGTATTCCTAATTTGATAGTTTCCTTTTATTTTGTGTTTTGTAAAAAGGATATATTTTGAAAGTCAAACTGTTTAAACAACTTGAAATTTTGAAAGTCAAATTGAAGACAAAAATTTGGCTTCAGAAAATAATAGATTTTAACAGAATTTTTAATCAAACAATAATAATGTCCCATAGGATTATAAAAAAGAAAAAAGGCTCTAACCATTTGATTTAAGTGTATTCACAGAAAAAAATATATCATTCATACGATATTATCTTTATATGGTAAGAAACAAAAAATGTTCAATTATAATCAATGAAATCAATAGCATATAAAGTGGTGAAAGAATGTAGGAAGAACAAGAGAGAAGAAACGTTAATGAAAATTGACTTTGAGCAAGCTTACAAAAATGTGGATTGAAATTTCTTGGACTTTGACCGTCAAGCCAAGGGATTTGACCAGAAAGGAAAAGAATATGAATTATCAGGTTGTCTTCATTCAATGAATTTCTCGATTCTCATTTAAGGTCAGCCCAGAGGACGTTTTAGACCCTCTAAAGGGATATGAAAAGGAGATCCTCTATCCCTTTTCCTTTTCACCTCAATTGCAGATGGTGTGAGTGGATTGATGAATACGGCATTAGAGGTAAATTTGGCGGAGGGTATTACGGTAGGTAAAGACTAAAGAAATACTTAAGTTTCTCATTCACATTTTGCCAATGATACTCTTTTCACCAAGCGGTCACTAAAACCTTGAAGACAATCTAAAAGTTCTTGGAACTTCCAATCACATTTGTGACCTTAAAGTTAATTTGGCCAAGGGTATAATTGTCTGACAGATCAATTTGGATCATCAGTAGGCAGCTAGGCACTCAAGCATTTGAATCTTACTTCAGGGATCAAATAATGGAGACAATGGAAAAATAGACTATGGTGGTGGTAAAGAGGATTATTTAAAGCAGTAGACTCACCCTTATTCAATCCATCTTGTAAATTCATCCAACTTTTTTTTTTGGTTAATGATTTGTAATAGGATTAGGGAAAAAGAAAAAGAATAGAAAGAATGATATTGGAGTTCTTATGGGAAGGGTATGATGGAGTAAAAGTTCTCATCTTCTTAGTTGGGACATTGTGTCTAGGCTTAGGGCATGTGATGATTAAATAGTAAATGTGGCCACAATTCAACTGGGTGGGACTCTAATGTGGTTAACAATGGTTCTTCTGAATACCTTTAGAAAGCTATAGGTAAGGAATACTACCCTTTTGTAATGCACACTTATTCATAGGGGACACAAAGGATATCAAATTTTGGAGGACAAAAGGACAGGTGACATATCCACATCAAACATTTCCTCATCCTTAGACTCAATACTAAAAATATTTTTATTTTTTGATAGCGTGTTTTTCTTTCCTCTTACTCAAAGTTGGAATTAGAATGTCAATTTCAAAAGTAACTTGAATCAGCAAGAAATTCAAGAATGCATAAGACTTTTGAAGGTGATTGAAAATGTAAAAAATTGATAAAATGAAGAAAGATGGAAGATTGTGGAAGCTTGACCCCTTGGGTAATTTTCTTGTTACTTTTATCTTAATCGGTTGATTGATGATCCCTCCATTGATAGTTTCAAGCCTTTCAATATGATTAGGAAGGCTAAAACCCGTCCTAAAATCCAAATCTTTCTGTGGGATCCGGTTCAAGGCAAAATAAAAACAAATGTTTCAAAGAAAGTACCCTATGATGAGCCTCTCTCCTTGGTATCTAATGTGTAAAAGAAGTGAAGAGTGAAATAATCATCTTTTCATTAATTGTGGTGCGGCTCAAACTTTTGGGCAAGAGTTGTAGAAAAGCTAAGATTTCTTGAGCTATTTCAGGCTCTTGTGATGCATATTTAATGGAGATTGTTGTCATCTTCGGGAGAGGACATAAAGCTAGAACTCTTTGGAGGATTCATTGTTTAAACTATTCTGAATAGAAAAAAAAAAAAAAATTGTCTTTTAATTGAGAAAAGAGGAGAAAGCAATAGTGAATCATGGGATAGAGTTCACATTTTGCTTCCTCTGGGCTTCAATTGGTAAGGAATTTCATGAATCAACATTTTTCTTTATTTATCACAAGTAGGAAGAGGTTTTGGATTGATTTCGTTGTTTTTTGGGGATTTGGTTCAAGGGACGGATGGTTGTACTCTATGGTATGTATAGATTAGTTTCCCATTGGGTTTTTGATTCTTTGCAAACATTTTGATCATAATTGTATCTACTCATCCTTTTACTTAATACGCAGTTTATAGTTTCTTATTAAAAAAAAACACTGTTTCATGTAATATGTAAGCTATGCAAGAATAAAACAAAGTAAAATGTCAAGGCTTTATTTTTTAAAAATGAACAAATTAATCATGAAAAGAGCAAAAAGATTATGAGAATTCCATAAAAAAGTTCTTTAAGCAAACCATACTGTGATTATATCTGAGATACCACGAACCCCTTGTCGAAGAATATCATCAGCCAAATTAAATGCCTCAGTTACTGGTGTAGACGGGGAAACTGCAGTTAATAACTTGTCATTTGGAATGACAATAAGTGTGTCAACATTATCTCTCAGAGCTGCAATTCCTTCCTGGGCTTGAACTGCCCTTCTTCTTCCCTCAAAAGAAAAAGGGGTTGTAACAATACCGACAGTCAATATACCCATTGACTTTGCAACTCCTGCAATCACAGGAGCCCCACCAGTACCAGTTCCTCCACCCATTCCTGCCTGCAAATAGAAACTTAAAAGTCTCAGGTGAGGTCCTTTTTTGAAATATTTGGTGACAAAAAACTCAGGTCCGTTGGTTGAGCAAGTAGAGGTCTATGCAAGACACAACAATCCACTTGAACCAAACTCAAGGTTCATAAGAAAAAAGAAAACTTCTGCACCCTTATATAAGCTAGAAGTCAACTAGCACAAGCTCTTTATTGCAGGTCAGACAAATTAGGTTATAGGTAGCAAATATTACTCAAAAACGAAGTCATGCAAAGCAAAAAGTTGAAACCCTCAACAGATAAAGAACAAGAATCTTCTATGCAAGAAAGATTCATTAATCCATGCTAATTTTGTATATGAGAGCTTCCCAGACAAAATTCAAACTCTAATTAAAATTTTATAGTATCTTATGGATGCTATCTTACATGTTATATGATAGCCAAAAAAACAGAGTTCCCTAAAAAATTGTTCTTTTTCTTGATAGTACAAAATCCCCAAGTGTATTCTCTGAGTTTGAAATTAGGAACTACTATTATATCCCATTTCTATATTGTATTCTATTTTATTTCATTCATTAAAGACTTCTGTTTCATAAGAGGCTTTTATATTTTTAATGAACCAAAGAAACAAGTTTATAAAAGCTTCACCCTGACATCAACTTTAGCAATCATTATATCAATCATTATTCAATGTTTAACCAAAATATGGTTATTTCTAGACATGCAAAAAATTGACTTATTTAATCTACAGGTGTATACACCCACAATTATTATTCTGTTAATAATAAGCTTTTATGTTTTCTATAAACTTAAGAAACAGAAGTATAACAGCTTCGCCCTCACATCAACTTTAACAATTTTTATATCTATCATGATTCAATATTTAAAAAAATTATGGTAATCTCAAATCATGAAATATATTGACTTATTTGACCTACAGGTGCATACACCGTCAACTACTGTACATACCTTACACGAGCACAAATTACAATAAAACATATTCATGAGAAATTCAGAAGAACGACAAGGTTCTGTGAAAAATGCTAAAAAAATGCATATTGTGCTTAGAACCAATATCTTATACCAAATCAAATTCCTCATAAGCTATCGTTCAGCTGAAACAAATTAGTTGATTAATTGCCAATTGGCTAAATAATTGGTCTCACGAACAAAGAAGTCACATTTTAGCTTCCAAATGAAAGATTTCCAACACAAAAGCATAGCCCACACACATCAGCAATTGAAGCTCGAAAGGCTTCCTTTGATTTGACAATTTTTCACCGAGTTCCTCATGATAGTTCACTAAGTAAATGAACAGAACGTTAATCAAGAATTTTCTCGTAGCACACAGTTTTCTCCTTTTTACAAGCAAAATTATTTCAAAAATAAATAAGAGAAAGTAAGAATCAGAACAAAGATAATTTTTTTTTTTTTAACCACAAAACCATCTTGAAAAAAAAATTAAAATATGAGAGTGAACAACTAGTATCCTGGAAGACAGAATGTCTTAAACATGACATACTTACCGTAACAAAGACCATGTCAGAACCATAAAGTGCCTCTTCTACAGATTCTTTGCTTTCTTTGGCAGCATTCATACCAATCTCCGGGTTTCCACCGGCTCCAAGACCCCTTGTTAACTCTTGACCAATTTGTAAGCGGTTCTCAGGAAAAACAGGTGACATCCGCATGGCCTGGACATCAGTGTTGACAATCCAGAACTCCACACCCTTCATTGCACTCTCTATCATGCGATTAACTGCATTTGATCCACCACCACCAACCCCAATAACTTTGATCTTAGCTTCATTAAAATTACTTGGACAAGAAGCGTTTCCAAGGGTCTCAGGGACACTTCCACTAGAATTATCCTGCCTCGGGTTGCTTATTGTATTGTTCCCCTCTCCTCTAAGCATTGAAACTTCTGGGTGTAGATTAAGAAAAGGGTCTTTACTGTGATATGAACTGACATTTTGTGAGTTTGCTGAACATTTAAACTGAGACAAACTTGATTTATGGCGAAATCCATTCCTGTTATCAGACAGCTTCAAACAATTAACTCTTCCCAAGTGATTGTCCACAGATACTCTCGCTCCAAAACCAGTCAAAACGCCTATTACTCTGGTATCAGAAGGCGTGATAAAAGTCGCCATCTTAATCTTATACTGGTAATAGTCAAATATCAAAGGTAAGTTCAATTTTATATACCAATAAACTAGATTTCCAAATGGCTTAAATTTCCAGTTCCAGCACCTGTTAATCAAAAAGACTATAAAACTCAGAAATTATTAAAATAATTACTAAATCAGCATTCAAATCCACTCCACAGTAGGCCAAAAACTTTAAAACACACAACTGACCAAGATGCTTATGCCTAACTAAAACTACAAAATCCCAAAAATTGTGTAGCCTAGCAGCAATTGAGTTACTAAGACAATATTCAAAATCTTAAAACTAAATCCAACAATAATTCAATAAAATGCAGACAAGCAAACAGTAAAGAAAAGCAGCAACAATGAAGTACAAGAACAAGAAATTCTGAACAAAATAAAGAGAGAGAGAGAGAGAATGGGAAGACCTGAGAGAGTTAGCGGAATGGAAAAGAAGAGAAATACGGAAGTGGGTTGTAGCATTAGAGTGGAAAAGGGAGGGTTTTGTTGATAAATCTTTGGAGAAAGAAACAAAAATCTTGTGATAATAAACAAGCAATTAGTTTTCCTTTTGAAAGTAAATGGAGTGTGGGGCTCCATCCAAACTGGTAACTGTCACACAATCAGGGTTTAAAGTGATTGGCCTTGAAAGCCGTTAAACCCCTATTTTCAACTGGCCTCAATGGGTTTGGGCCTAATCATCCCCTGCCCAATAGAGAAGAGTCTCATGTTTCTTGATTTAATTTTAGTGTACTTCAACTATTAAGAAAACTCTTAAAACCCTAAACTTTCTTTATAAGTTTTGAATTATGTTTTTAAGATTAAAAGTATTTGAAGGGATGGAAGATGATTTCGTTCAATGGATGAAAAAGTAAATTTTAATTATTTTTTATTCAAAATTCATTTTGTTTGATCTTTTGGTCCGTTGTAAAAAAAAAAAAAAAAAAAAAAAACATAAATGTTAGGTTTATGAAGAGATTTTGGAAGAAAGTATAAGAAAGGGTAATCCTAAAATGAAATATAATATGTTTGTAAGTTATACTTTTAAAAAGAAAATCTTTAAACCCCATTTAATACTAAAATAACCCTACTTAATTAGATTTAATTAGGGTTTTTATTTACACCTATTTTCCACAATTTCAAAATTAATTAGGGTTTTTATTTACACCTATTTTCCACAATTTCAAACTTAATTAGGGTTTTTTTTACATTTTCTTTTTTAAATTCAGATTCATGTTGTTGTGTGATTACTTTTTTTCAAAGTTTTAGCAATATATTTTCATCAAATAAAGAAATATTTAAAATAAAGAAAAAATTTCAATTATTTAGAAGATTTAGGGTCAAGGTTTATATAAGAATTAAAAGTCATATTGAAACAAAAATATAAAATAGGGTATGAGTGTATATAGAAATTATTATGTCAGTTTTAGTAAATTTTATTAAGAATAAAATTGTATATAAAAAAAAAAAATTAAAAGTGAGGGATATTGATAAATTTGTTGGGGCCTAAAAATCATTTCCTAAATTTTGTTTGAGGGATGTTATTTGAGCCCGATTAAATCTCTTCTAGGCCCCTAACCTTACTAAATAAAAATTAATCAATATAAGTATATAAATAATCATATTACAAAATTAGCCTTTTCTTTATATTCTCTGAATAACTTTTTTCAGTTAGCTTCATAGAAATCTATGGAATTCCACACACACACACACAAAAAAGTCAATTAAATCAAATATTTCAATCTCTCATCTTATCAAGTAATTGATAATATTGCAATTTTTTTTTTTTTAATCCGGGCAATGTTTATAGCATTCAAGAATATTTAGAATTTTATGAAAGATTAGAAAATAATGTTCAACGTACAAACGAATCTTACAAATATTTATAAACAAACGAATGTGGCAAGAAATGAAAGAACTAGTAAATACAAAAAGTCAAATTTATCATATTCACTTTTTCATTCATTTTCTGTCACATCAGTTTGTATAGAAATCTTTGTAAATTTTGAAAAAATGGAGGCTAGGGTTTTTAAGAAAAACGTCTAATGGTACTCCCAAAAATGTTTAACATATTTAGACATTCCAATTTTCAAAGACAACCCTTCTAGATTTTTTTTCTTCAATCCATTGTAGATTTATAGGAAACTGAAAGAGAAAACGACATGTTCCCACCCAAGGTTTTGCGAAATGGCAAGTTCTCATCCCTGGTTTCATAAATTCCATATTCTAACCCTTAAATTAATAGCGTTAGTGATTTTTGGTTTTTGACACAGTATAAAGGTGCTATTACCAAACTGCCTCGAACCTTTTATTATTGATTATGGCGATAAATATCATAAACCTCCTTGGAAGATGGAAGCATGTCCATCGCACCCCTACGAGCTGGGCAAACCCTAGCTATCACAACCGGCACCACAAAGCCAATGACAATAGCGATGAGAAGCAGACTGGGAGTGGTAGGTGACATGAATAAGGTGGGGAAATGAAGAAGCTGCACAACGACACCTTCCAAGTATGTGGGCCGCAATGTCGCACTCTAGAGTTACACGTGGCGGAAGGCATTCGGTGAACTATCAGACACTAGGATGATGAGGGTTTTGATAAGCAAGCATCAATGATGTTAAGGGTGGTGACATGTAGGATTTTGGCCATCGAAATCAGGCTTGAAAAGGTAAAACCCTAAACCTAGCGGCGACTGCCGATTAGTGGAAGAAATCAGATGGAAATCATGAGGGTTTGGGTGTAGGGAGGATGAGGATACTAGTGGTGGTGTCGAGGGAGGCTAATGGCATTGGAATCAAGCCAAATCTGGCCTAAGACAAGAGTCGTACGACCAAGAAAAAGTCGGATCTCAAGATGTTTGTGAGAGAAATTTAAGATGTGAAGAGTTATTTTGAAATTTTTATTTTTATTTCAGATTTAATATAGTGCAAATAACCACTTTACCATTTGATCGTTACATTAAAAAAAAAAAAAAAAATTGTTAATTTAAGGGTAGAAATCTGAAATTTATGAAACCAAGGATGATAACTTACCTTAGGTGGGAACATGTCATTTACTCTATCAGTTTCTTATAAATCTGCAATGGATTGAAGAAAAAATGGAGAAGGGTTGTCTTCAAAAATTGGAAGGTCCAAATATGTTAAACAATTTTGGGAGTACCATTAACATGCACGGGTAAATCGCTAAGTAGAATCTTGATCCAATTAAATTCATTGTTATTGATGGAGTCCAACTGAGTGTCAAATCACGTCTATAAATTTTCTTATCCAAAGTTGTTTCAACCAGGAAGAAATTAAAGCAGATATCTTATGGGACAAGAATCAGTGAATCACATCATTTAAAAACAAAATTAGCAAGAGACATAAGATTTTCACAAATTCGTCAAAGAAATTTATGGCCATTAGAACAAACATCGATCCTGTAGGCTGTAGCTACTTGGGCAAACACAAACCTGTGTAATATAAATAATAGAGCCCCGTGTCTGGTTTCTTCGTCTCTTGCAACAAAAACGTTTCATCATCCTTACTGTTATTTAAAAAAAAAAAAAAAAAAAAAAATATGCACAAGTACAAGTAACGCTCGAATTCTCTTAAGCTTTTGTTTAGACCTTTGAAAGAGCTTCCAAATTCAACAAGGTGCTGCAGAATTTATTCAGCAGAGAAAAATAAGAAAAAATAAAACAAAATACAATTAATGATTGGGTTTTAAATGCAAATAATCTCACCATCTCCTTGCTCTACAAGGGACAACTCAAGTTCCGCCTCATTATTCTCAATTTTTCTTTAGCCTTTTGGGCCTTGGTATACGCTTTCTGTTTTAATTCCTCAAAATACTGCACCACAAAAAAACAAAAAAAAACAAAAAAAAACAAAAAAAAAAAAGAAAAGACAAAAAATGTATTCAGAAATTTTATGCAAAATAATAGAATACAGATCATTAGGTTTAATGAAACAACAAATAATAATTATTATGAAAAATACCTGTTGTTTTCTTTTCCTCTCGAGATCGGCCTGTCCCGGGTAAGAGATAACAAAAGTAAAACTTTTGTCAATTTCAGCCATTACTTAAAGCTAAATCAATGACTAGAATAACATTTTGAATAATACAAAGTGAGATTATTGTGTATGAAATATTACCAGGGCCTGCTTGAGATGAGCATTCTCTTCTTTTAATTGGTTCAATTCTGCTTCTAGTTCAACTGTGTAGGCCTGTAAAAGAAAATGTTATGATTTGTCATGGTATGTAAAATTTTATCCATTTTGTTTAATAACTAAAATTCTATTGCTCACGAAAATTGTTGTTGATAATTCATCAAGCGAAGTTAAACACAATTGCAAACTACTAATTACATTTATCTTCATCTCAAGTATCACAAGTTTCATTGCAGATATAGTGTCCTTTTAGTACTTTTTCAGAAGTATACTCTATTTCCAACAGCTACACCTCCTTCTCTTCATAATGTAGAAACCTCAATCGACCTCCTTCGTATAACTTTGAATACTTAAAAAATGTTATTCACCATTCAAAACCTACGACGATACAACCAAATCTTTTTGGCTACTCGTCATCAACAATATATTTGATAGACCATTCACTGCAAAGCTCTCAATCTTGTTTTTTTCTTCAGCTTCATATTAAGCACTATCAATCCACAGAGAAATGGCTGCATTTTATTAATGTAAATCCCACTTATCAGCTCCTGTAATATTTGAAGGCTAAACATATACCATTTGCCCCGACTCTGTCTGCTACCATATCTTATCCATGTACGGCCAACTTCATGCCAAAGGATGTACGTTTTCCATATTTGAGTAATATAACTGCTCTCAGATTATACAACCAGTTGTCAAGTTCCACATTTCCAATTTGCTTATCCAATATAATAATTGTCCCATTCTTACAATGAGCCAACTTAATTACAAGATACAGATACAAACTTTATTCTTATGGCTCGAAAATGATTTTCGACCTACAAATGCATTGATATCTAGCTTCTGCGCCTGCCATCGGAATCAGATAGGTTTTGCTAATGTCTGATTTGGCCCAGCCCATACTATTACTTCTAAATCCTTAATGAAAAAATGAACTAATATATAAATAATATTTTGCAAATAGAATATGGGACCTGATGCTTTGCATCTCTTTGTAAGATACAACTAGAAGAGCAATGGAAAAAAGATCACCGACTATATGTATTCATTAACTTCGAGCTACAATGATTGAATTAGAAAGAAAAGTTTATCACTTTGCTCATTTAATACTCCAACTGGCAAAAGGAATGTGTGTGAAGCAAGTATCATTGCAAAATGGATCTCGGCATTTTTTTTTCTCTTGAAAACTATATAATTAAATAGAAGTCATTTATGTCTTATAAAAATTAATGAAAATTAAATAATTTACCTGTTTTCTAGCTCTAGACCTTGCTGCGGATTCCCTATTCTTTATCATCCTCCGTTGCCTCCTCTCAACAACCTTCTCCACCGGTCCATCAATAATTCTCCTTTTTCCTCTCAACCCACTCATTTCCATCCCAAATTGACTTCCTGAACTATCCATTTGATTCGCACACACTTCCGATGACGCTGGACTCACTGCCCCAATCGCCTGCCCCGCCGCAAACCCACCTCCTCTTCCACCATAACAAACACCTTGTTGTGGTGGCGGCTGCTGCTGCTGAGCCACTGCTGGGTACCCACCATTTCTCTTTTCATTTCCATTATACACTGCTGACTCCGCCATCACTCCACGACCCGTTGTCATCGGCTGATACGACGGACCAACGGTTCCACTGTTGCTTCCTCCACCACTAATTGCATTCATTCCCATTAGAGGCCTTGCACCAAAACTTGCAGGACTCATCACTGGGTTGTTATTCGTTTGGTAAAACCCAAAATGTTGTTGCTGCTGATGAGCATGCTGTGACGTTGTTTCCCTCACTATCCCTGCTTTAATCAAGAAATCCTCCAATGTCATCTCTCCAAAAGTAGGTTGCCGAGAGGCAGCCTCGGGATTCTGTACATTACTATTATTATTATTATTATTATTGTGCTGCTGCCCGTGTTGCCCTCTGTGTATCTCGGACCAAACTTCCTCCACAGTCTTCCTGCACAAGGGTGCGGGAAGAGTGAGGGATCCTTGTCTCGGCAAGCTCGGCTGCTTCGCTATACCTTTATGGCTTGATGCGTCTATTAAAGATAGTTGTTTCTGGTTGTTGATGACATTGTTGTTAATGTTGTTATTATTAATGGTGGAGTTGATGGCTTGGTTTTCTTCAGCGTTCCAGATGCTGGTGAGGAATTCGTCCATGTTCATGGAGCCGAAGTTCTTGCCTCTCTCGCATAGTGTGTGCTGAAACTCATCCAGAGTTAGTGAGTAAATGGATGAATGTCTTCCAAGCGACGATAATTGATGGTTCTTGTGTTGTTGGTCTGATTGTAATGGCGATTCAACCTCGCCTTGGGAAATGGTTTTGGGATCTGGAACCACCATTGTTGCTCTTCTTCTGCTGCTAATATTATTACTACAACATTCAAGCAACAAACAAGAAGAAAGAAAGAAAGAAAGAGAAAAGAGTGTAACTAGTAAGGAGACAGATTACAACAATTATCGCGGAATAAACAAGAGATTTGTAGTGGAGAACTAACGTCATCACTTGTGTCTATTTATTTAAGTCACCCCCATCCTTTCTCTGTAAGAAGTGTTGCTCTAATTGCACGACACGTGTTCTAGTTCACGACACGTGTACTGTCTCTTGACACGTGTCATAACTTATTCTTCTTATTTTCTTAACTTTCACATGGATCCAGAGGTACACACATTAGACTATCACATTATATATTTAGTCATTATATAAATTTTCTTTCTAATTAATCTTAGCCACACTTCTGGAGGTGTCCATATTTGATAACTTAAAAATTAAAAGACGATTAATCAAAGTTACAACTATATAATATTATATCTATATCCTAAGCAATTTGATAATATTCATTATCATTTATCATCTATATGTTTCCTTAACACTAATTAACTAATATCATATTATTTAAATCTAATATATAGAATAAATATTATAAGAATAATACTATTCATCCTAAAACATATCTTAAAAATTACAATCAAACGCATCATTAGTATAATACTTTAGGTCTCATAACCATATAAATTTCCTTAGTCCTCGTAGACATGCATGCAATGTCACATCCTTAATTCTGTCAATTTCACACAATTCTTCTCCAATTTGGGGATCCCAATTATTGTTTCTTTGATTCAATTTAAAACTAATTAATTATCAAATTTTCACAGGGATTCTTTTTCCTATATGCATACGGTAGATCCCCAAAAATTCTAATGATTTAAGGCCATGTTTGTCATCGAATGGAATGGAAATGTGTATTAATAAGAATGCAAATATTAGGAAGCAATATAATAGAATATGTTGATGCGTGATTTTGACACCAACGAAACGCACGTGTGAGATGCTGAGTTGGCTTAGAAGACACACGTGAAAGCAAAAGAATCGAGAGCAAATGCAGTGAAAAAGGAGTTTTAAAGTGGTCCGGATGCTAAGGAAGCAAGTCCTACGTCCACTAATGTTTGTATTAATGATAAGGGTCAGGTCGCTTTAGTCGACTGACTTTACAATGATAATACAAGGTATCAAATGCTGTATATTCTAGAGAGAGTGTAGTTAATCCCTCAAATGAGAGGAGAGCTCCCAATTTATAGTTGGATGGATTAAGGTTATCATTACTGAATCTGTGAGTTGGTGGGATTATCTGTACAAATTCTTCTTTATGTCACATTGCCCACCTTCTAGAGTAATTCACACGATTTGCTGCAGGGATTGGACACGTGGACATCCTCTAGCCTTTCTTCAGTCTGGAATGCACCCATTGTATTGATAGGAGTGTGCTGCTTGCATCATCAAGCGACACGACTGCGCCAGAATGTCAGCGGACTCTTCCCGAGGTCTGACCTTTCGCACTTAACTGGGCGCCACGTCAGCCCTATTTTCCCAAGCATAACAGAAGTCCCCTAGTTTTTAAGGTTTGAGAATCGAACCTTGGAAACTATAAATGCCTCGATTTGGTGTCTGACCTGTTTGTAAAGGAGATCGGGACACTCTCAGGTAGTTGAGGATCTGCGACCTTATGGCCAACGACCTGGCCTCGGGTACTTGATGCTAGAGGTGACCCCGACCTGAAGAGATTCTTGACCTATTCTCACTTAGTAACTTTTTAGGACGAATGGCCATGCTGCTTCGCAGCGGGCGTCACATCGCTTCGCGATCATTGCGACCTGAACAATCAGGTCACCTCGCGATCGTTGCGAGATGGTCGAACAATCGGGTCGTTTCATGGCCGATGAGGTTTGAAAAGTCGCGTCACCTCGCGACTGGTGACGAAAAATGTTGCTGGTAATGACTTCTTCAGATATCTGTTGCACCTTTAGTTGTGAGTGCATTAAATGAAATGCTCTTTGTTCTGACAGACGTGTCCTTTGCACAATAAGTGCCAGCTATGAATTGAATGCGGCAGTGGGCGCATTAAATGCGGAAAAGGGAAATCGTGCCGTTGCTTGAGCGTTTCAACGGGAGGGGGTGACGGTCTGGTTTCCTGAGGTGTGACGGTCACTCTTCCTCATTTATTCGTGACACATGGTCGCGATCAATGGCCAGATGCACTTTTTGCTCAAACGTCGTTTGATTTCGGGAAACCAAAGCGCCACTTCCTCCATTATAAAAACCTCAAACCTTCCTCAGGTGAAGCCACATCATTTCCATTTTCAGAGAACAAGAAACCTTTGCCGATCTTGATTCCTTGCTTTTCAGAGCGGCGTTCGTTTGATATCAGGAATAGAAGAGTCAATCCTTCTCATTTTCAGAGGTAAAGATGACTTCCTTTTTGTCTTTAATGTCTTTTAACTTTTGACAGTCATTGTGTGATGGATGTCCGTCAGTAGCTCATCGGAGACGAAATGTTCTCCGTCGAGTTGGAGCCGCTGAAAGCTCTAAGTATACTTGTTAGGGTTTTTATGGGTTTAAGGAGGAAAACTTTTTACCCACATCATCGTACGAAAATGTACAAAGACTGAATGGTACCCTTTTGTCGCTTCTGCAAATTGCAAAATGGACCCCCCAACGACCAGAGCCGAGGAAGGGGTTAACTTGCCTGTAGAAGGTGTTTTTGCAGCACCCCTCGAGAGATTTACTCAACGCTTACCGCTGACAAGCTGCGAAAGGTAGTTAGCCAGTTCGCTGTCAGGGTGATGTCTTCCACGAGGTGGCATATACTGCCCGGGATCCACCATGTGGGTTCGCTGCGATCTCCGAAGATATCTTTAAGGGTGGGGGATTGATTCCTTTCCACCCTTTCACCAGGTCGGTCCTCGATCATTTCGGGATCGCACCGATGCAGCTCACCCCGAACGCATACATAATCGCCATTGCCATGTACATTGTGTGTTGGGAGAATGGACTGGGCGAGTTAGCCGTAGTTGAGCTCGGTTGCTCGTATGTCTTGAAAAGGAGCAAGGACAAGGATTCCTGGTACTTATCCAGATGAAACACAATACAGGCTGGGATACATAGTTATCCAAGCAATGCAAGAGCATACGACACAAAGTTTTTCTTTTTTCGTTATGACGGCATCAACCGTTTCTAGGATCCGAGTAGGTTCTGCTTCCTTCTGAGCTCAGTTCGATTTTTACTTTTTGCTAACGAGCCATTTGCTTTCCTTGACAGTTAACAGGATGACCAATCTAAACCTGCTCGCGGACCCGGATAGGATTGTAGCATTTGGCTTTCTGCCCAGGGAGAGACACGATGCAAGGTTGCTCGTGACAACTGAGAACTTACGAAAGTATGGCTTTTTCAACGAGTCCGTAGCGTTAGAGCCCCCACCGAGTAAGTTTCGACTATCCTTTGTACATTTTTTTTTTTTGTAGCGAACTGTTTTACCAACGTTCACACGCAGCGACCATGCCTCCCCGAGTGTCCAAGTCGCTGCGAGCAGGACAGTTTTCTTTTCCCCAGAGGTGAACCACCGGACCCGCTGGAGCTGATCCCAGCGGTCCCTCAGTTGGAGCACAGGCGGGTACTCCGACCCGACCTGCTGAAGTTCCTCCGCCCGCTGCTCGCCCGAAGTAGAAGACAACGGCTTCGAGGCCTAAGAAGAAGCGAAAAATCCGGACTGAGGAGACGGAGTCCGAGGGGGAAAGCGTGGGCATTCAGCCCGAGAGGTCACAGCCTTACCGAGCGTTCGACTCGGGAGGACCGCCTAGGGGCGCGACCGGTATTTCCATCGGTTAGCTATCTCAACCTACGGCCACAGTCCCCGGGAGGAGGCCAGGCAAAGAACCCGCGGGTCAGGCTCCACCCGCGAAGGGCGTCGGCACGCCCATGGTAGAGTCAATGGCCCATCTCCCAGACCATCTGCAGCCGGTGGTCCTAACACTCTTGGAATGTGGGCTCACGGAGTCGTTCAAGCAGTTTCTGACATCCAGTTATGTCGAACTCCTGTCCACATCGTTCCAACTGTTTAGCTAGGTAAACGAGCTGTCCTGGTCGGAGGCCTTCATTCCTTAAAGGGAAATATGCTAACCCTTTATCTTATCATGCAGGCTTTGCTTTCCCTGCACATGTCTCAGCAGAAGCCCCAGCTGGGGTCTGCTGATTAATTGGTCGAGCTGCAGGGGGAGAATGCTTGGCTCGTGCAGGACTTGGAGGCCGTACGAGCTGACAGAGATTCGTCCATTGCTCAAGCAGACCAATTCATGTCTGAAAGGGACGCTGCTCGCCGCACCGTGGACTTTCAGAAGACCGAACTGGACAAGCGTGGCAAGAAGGTAAAGGAGCTCTAGCGGATTGTGGCTAGGCTTTCCAGGGAGGCTGGAGAGAAGGATCAAGCGTTGCAGAATTCC
Organism: Pistacia vera; assembly: GCF_008641045.1. Classification (NCBI taxonomy): domain Eukaryota; kingdom Viridiplantae; phylum Streptophyta; class Magnoliopsida; order Sapindales; family Anacardiaceae; genus Pistacia; species Pistacia vera. The sequence goes on from NW_022196013.1 coordinate 839,910, forward strand.
TCTGAACGAGCCATGCGGGTTGAACAGGAAAGTGCCAACCTATGGGAGGCTACTGAAAGGCAGTGAACAGAGCTCGAGGCCGCGCTTCACTTTGCTCAGGGCTGCGTTGCCTCACTAACCGCAGAGATGGAAAGGCAGGAGGCGGAAACGGAGAACAAGGCTACGGACTGGACGATCAGGTCCATCTTCACTCTTCCGGTGAAGAACCCTGAGATGAATCTGTTCGATCTTCCCGACGAGTACCGGGACAACTGGCTGCTTTAGCCCAGGCTGAGGCTGAGGCTGAGGAGACGGCTCTGGGGCCTGATCCGGAAGATCATCCGAAGTATGTCCCTGAGATGGTTTCGCCCGAACAGGAGGAACATGAAGTCGGCACCCAGCTTGGGATCATAGAGGTCGCTCCTCCGAGGCTTGAGAACGAGGATCAGTGATTCGTCCTTGTAGCCTTTATCCTACTTTATGTACCTCCACCCCCCCTCCCCCCCGCCCCTTTTATGATGAATAAAAGTCGCTTTGAGTAATTTTTCAGCGTGCATAGGAATTTTGAGTACCCTCTATTACATATGAGATCACATAGTAGTTGCTTACAATTACATTGGAATAAGTCTAAGCGAACATAATTATACATTCTATGTGAGCAAAATTGGATATACAAAGCGATTACAAAAAGAACTGGATTACATTCGCTATTTACAAAAGCTTGCGAAAAATAAAAGTTTATAAGGAAACTGAGTTCGGAATTACTGATAGTAAGGTCGTAAATGCTCAGCATTCCAAGCTCGCGGTACCACAGAACCATTCAACCTTTTGAGGTGGCAAGTCCTCGGTCTTATCACTTTGGCAATGCGGTATGGGCCCTCCTAGTTTAGTCCCAAAACTCCGGCACTTGGTTCTCTAGTACCGAGAAGAACTTCCTTCAATACAAGGTCACTGACCTGGAAGTCTCTTCGTTTGACCTTAGAATTGAAGAACCTTTTCACGGTTTGCTGATAGGCTGCTATTCTCAGCGAAGCCTTGCTAGGACATTCTTCAACAAGGTCCAGACTTGCGCGCATAAGCACTTCGTTGTCTGCTTCATTGTAAAGGTCCCTCCGAAGTGAATCGGTTCCTACCACCACAGGGATCGTTGCTTCACAACCATATGCTAGCGAAAAGGGAGTTTCCGATGTAGAGGTTCTCGAGGTTGTTCTGTACGCCCACAGGACTTCGGGAAGGTCGTCGGCCTAGTTTCCCTTGGCCGCGCCAAGTTTGGCCTTCAGAGTGTGCTTGATTGTTGACAGCTTCAACTTGACCATTTGCTTGCGGTCTCGCGACAGAGGCAAATTTTTTATGGATACTTAGCTCGTCGCAAAACTGCTTGAACTCCTCGTTGTCAAACTCTTTACCATTATCTGAGATGAGGGTATGAGGAATCTCGTAGCGGCACACGATGTTCTTAAAGACAAAGTCCTTGAGCTTTCTAGTCGTGATTGCGGCTAATGCCTCGGCTTCGACCCATTTGGTGAAGTAATCCACCGCGACCACGACATATTTCACTCCCCCTTTACCAGCCGGCATAGGGCCGATGAGATCGATCCCCCACATAGAGAACGGCCAAGGGCTAGTCATAGTCGTCAGTTGGAGAGAGGGAGCTCATGGTATGTTCGTGAACCGCTGCACTTATCACACCTTTTGACAAAGTTGTAGGTGTCGTCCTGGATCAGGGGCCAATAGTACCCTTAGCGAACAACTTTGTTGGCAAGAGATCGTGCGGCGGTGTGATTACCGCAGATCCCTTCATGTATCTCCCTCATGATATAATCCGCCTCTTCGTTATTTACACATCAGAGGAGAGGGGCGTTGAACCCTCGCCTATACAACTAATCTCCGATGAAGGTGTAACGGGCAGATCTTGTTCACAGAATCCTTGCCTCGACCTTGTCGTCAGGTAAGGTCCCATCTTTGAGATACCGAATAATGGGGGTCATCCATGAATCTGAATCCGTTACATTCACGGCCTGTTCGATTGGGCTGATACTGGGGATCTCGATGAATCGAACAGGAATGCTCTCCGGTGCATCCGAGTCCAATGATGAGGCTATTCTTGCCAAGGCGTTCATCACAGAATTACTATCTCTAGGAATCTGAGTGATCGTGAAGTGCTCGAACGGCTCGAGTGCGGCCTTAGCTTTCTTTAGATAATTGATCATGTTATCTTCCTTGGCTTGGTACTCTCCCAAAATCTGGTTAACGACCAACATGGAGTCACTGTGGATGCCGATCACGGTTGCACCTATTTCCCTAGCCAAACTCAGTCCAGTGAGCAGAACTTCATACTCAGCCTCATTATTGTTTGTTTTGAAACCAAACCGGAGAATGCCATGAATGCGAGCCCCTTCAAGACTCAACAAGAGAAGACCCGCCCCGGTCCTCTTTCTGTTCGATGATCCATCAACGTAGAGGGTTCAAGTCGAGAGATTTTGAACAGTTTCCTAGATGACTTCGTTGGGCTGTTCCGACTCATTCGCTGGATGATGCGAGAACTCTGATATGAAGTTGGCAACAACCTGCCCTTTAATAGTTGCTCTCGGTTTGTAATGGAGATCGAACTCACTGAGTTCCATGGCCCATTTGAGCAATTTACCCGACGCCTCTAGTTTTTGGAGGACCTGCCTGAGCGGGTAATTAGTCAATACATGAACTGTATGGGCATGGAAGTAAGGTTGCAACAGACGCTTGCTCGTGTAATATACTGGCCATTGCATTCTGTTCTCTTCCCGAACTAAAGCTGCACTGACCGCGAACTGCGAGACGGACAAGTACAAAAGGAGGATCTCTTGTAGGAGAGGTTTGGACAGAAGTGGTGGCTTCCCGAGGTGTTCCTTTATTCTCTAGAAGGTCTGTTCGCACTCGGGAGTCCATTCGAACTTCTTATTAGCCCTGAGTACATTGAAGAATGGCAAGCAGCAATCCGTTAGCCTCGATATGAAGCGACTTAGCGCCGCTATACGCTCGTTCAGGCTCATGACCTATTTTTTGTTGATCGGGCTCTTCATATCGAGGAGAGTTTGGATTTTTTCGGGGTTGATCTCAATTCCCCACTAGTTAACCATGTACCCTAGGAACTTTCCCGATGATATTCTTAATGAACATTTGAGGGGGTTCAACTTCATTCGATACTACCGAAGGATGTCAAACATCTCAGCGAGATGTGCTACATGATCTGAAGCGACATGCGACTTGACCAGCATGTCGTCTACGTAGACCTCCATTGATCTGCCTATCTGTTTGGAGAACATTCGATTAACCAGGCGCTGATAAGTTGTGCCAGCATTCTTGAGGCCAAAGGGCATAACTTTGTAGCAGTATAGTCCCCGGTCTGTAACAAAAGATGTATGCTCTTCGTTGGGCGTGTACATTAGAATTTGATTGTATCCTGAGTACGCGTCCATGAAACTTAGTAGCTCGTGCCCTGAGATGGCATCCACGAGCTGGTTGATCCTTAGCAAGGGAAAACTATCTTTCAGACATGCTTTGTTGAGGTCGGTGAAGTCGACGCAGGTCCGCCATTTGCCGTTAGGCTTCTTTACTAGAACTAAGTTGGCAACCCAGGTCGGATAGAGTGCTTCTCGGATGGATCCATTTCAGAGGAGGTTATCCACCTCAAGCTTCAAGGCAACATACCGCTTCGGATCCATCGCTCTCCTCTTTTGGCGAACTGGCTTGGCTTCACTGTCGATGTTTAATGCATGGCAAACAACATTCGGGCTAATCCCGACCATATCTGCGTGCGACCATGCAAACGCATCGATGTTTTCCCTGAGGAAGCTGGTCAGTTCAGTAGCGAGCTGAAGATTGAGATTTTTACCGATCCTTAACACCCTGCTTGGTTTGTTCTGGTCGACCAGTACTTCAGTCAAGTCCTCAATTGGCCCACTGGAAGGGCAGTCCTGAATGCGAGGATCTATATTATCCTTGACTGGGCCAAGTTGTGGCTTGATCCGGCTGATAGCCTTTGCCTTTGCACGCCATCTGCACTGCTTTCACATAGCAGTCGCGAGATACGCGCTAAGACTTGCTAACTTTTCCAATCCCCGTCGGGGTAGGGAACTTGATCTTCAGATGGTATATTGAAGTGACTGCCTTGAAGTGTCTCAACAAAGGCCGCCCCAAGATTCTATTAAAGGCGGATGGACAATCCACTACCGAGAACTCAATTACCTTGGTCACCTCGTCGAAGTCACCTAGCGTGACGGGGAGTGAGATTGTTCCCTTGGGGAGCAAGTGGTCCTCTGTGAAGCCATATAAAGGGAACGAGGCAGGCTTCAGGTTGGTCTCGTCCAAATTCATTCTTTCGAAATTTGAAGCAAACAAGATGTTCATAGCACTTCCGTTATCCACTAACATTCTCTAGACATTATGGCACCCTATGAGGGGCGTGATCACAAGGGTATCATCGTGAGGATGATGTAGCCAGGCCGCATCTTTTTCGGAGAAGGAAATTTCCTCCTCCCGGTGAACCTTTTGTGGTCGTTGTGCCACGCTCATCGTTCTGATGGGGTCGTGATGTGCCTCGCGAGCATACCTTTCTTGGGCACCTCGGGAGTTCCCCGCGAAGTGCGGTCCCTTGAAGATTAAATTGAGGGTGCACACTCCTTTCTAATCACGACGCTTCTTACTTGGCTCCCCCTGATTTTTCTCTTATGAGGGAACAGAGTCATCAATATACTCCTTGAAATGTCCCAGCTTGATGAGGTTTTCGATCGCCTGCTTGAGAGCTTAGTATTCATCGGTATGGTGCCCATTGTCCCGATGATAGCGACAATATTTTTTACTGTTCCTGGACGATGGGGGATTTTTCATGGGCTCAGGTTCTCCAAGCAGGCTAGCCTCTTCTGATTTGTCAAGAATAGCCGATACAGATGCGTTCAAATGGGTATATTGGTTCTTATCGCGATCGCGACGAGGAACCAGGGCATAAGACTTTTTGGGCTCATAGCGCGGCTTCTTCCCTTTTCGTTGATCGTCAGGAGCCCATCTGTGATCAACTCTCATTCTTTCTTCCCAACCAGGTGCACTACCTGAGGTGCCGCGATCGCGGCGATGAAGTGCCGCTACAGAACTTTCAATATGGAGATACTTCTCCGCTAGATTGTAAAAACGGGTGAGGGAAACATCATCCTCAGCCTGTAGCTCTTTCCACAGGTCGGTTTGTGGACGAACTCCTGCAATAATGAGAGTCTGAACAGACTCCTCGGGAGTGTGAGCCACTTTGTTGAGTTCTTTGTGGAATCTGTCTATATATGATTTGAGGGATTCATCCCTCTCTTGCCTTATGTTGCTGGGGTAGCTTAAAGGCATTGAGAACTTTCTGTTTGCTTGGAAGTGTCTCAGGAACGTCGTGCTCATCTAAGGCCACGAGCTGATTGATCTTGCTGGGAGCGACCTGAGCCACCGTTTGGCATGAGAGGTTAACGTCATTGCCAAACACCGACATTTTGCCAAATCTGAGACCTGGCAAAGCTCCATCAAGTCATTGAATTCATATAAGTGATCCTGCAGATCAGAATTTCCATCGAACGCCTGCATGTCGGGCATTCTAAACCTCGATGGTAGTGGGGTGGCTAATACTACCGGAGAAAAGGGAGACGCTGAAGTGACCTATCCTTGCTTGTTTTGCTGAGCTTTCAGTTGATCAAGAGCTTGCTGCAGCTCTTCGATTTGAGGTAGCGGCGCTACCTAGGGATTACTTTCTGCAACGTGGGTACGACCCTCACGGTTACGGTTAAGGAATGACCATAGGTCGGATTCACCCTCGCCCTTGCCAGTAGTCCTGGCCAATCTTGACATACACTGGCTAGAGCCGTGTGATGGCGTTGCATTATTCGGGGAACTTTCGCGACCTCTGCGGTGGTGCGAACCAACCCGCGGAGTATGGTAGCTTCCCGCGCAATGATCAGGATCGTTCTGGCGGTAATGAGAATTGCCCCACCCAACACTTTTGTGGGGGTTTTCATGCGACGTGGCATGGGATGGCTCGGGCTGCACCCTTTCACCGAGTCTCAATGCCACAGGTATTCTACTAGGGGCGTGGTCGGCGTTCGCGGGACCTTTTGAGCTTTTAGGCCCATTCGCCACTTGCTTACCCTTTCTTCGACGCGTTGCAGTGCTCGCGGCACTGGCTATCACCCTTTGCCGCGCTTTCACGCGACCTGTAGGTATTTTTGGCGGTTGCATAGCCTCATTCGACTTGGGCGGTACATCCTGGTCCAAACGGTCCAATCTCCGCTTGACCGTTTGGAGAGTACTATTGAACCTCTCCAGGTAGCTTAGAACGGCAGGATCAAGTTGTGAACTTGATGGGATGTTCCCTGCGGTAGTCTGCGAGGCCGAGGGTACCCTGGGGGAGGTATCCTCCTGCATTTGAGGGATCCCCTCAGTATTCTGGTTGCTTTTCTTAGGTTCAAATCGGTGAGCCATTTGCTGTTGTAGGGTCGACAGGTTAGAGATTCTTCTGATGAAGGACGAATGTCAAATCAGGCCCTCCTTCTAGCGCCAAACTGTTGATGCGTGATTTTAACACCAACGAAATGCACGTGTGAGATGCTGAGCTGGCCCAGAAGACACACGTGAAAACAAAAGAATCGAGAGCAAATGCAGTGAGAAAGGAGTTTTAAAGTGGTTCGGGTGCTAAGGAAGCAAATCCTACATCCACTGATGTTTGTATTAATGATAAGGGTCAGGTCGCTTTAGCCGACTGACTTTACAATGATAATACAATGTATCAAATGCTGTATATTCTAGAGAGAGGGTAGCTAATCCCTCAAATGAGAGGAGAGCTCCCAATTTATAGTGGGATGGATTAAGGTTATCATTACTGAATCTGTGAGTTGGTGGGATTATCTGTGCAAATCCTTCTTTATGTCACATTGCCCACCTTCTAGAGTAATTCACGCGATTTACTGCAAGGATTGGACACGTGGACATCCTCTAGCCTTTCTTCAGTTTGGCGCGCACCCACTGTACTGACAGGAGTGTGCTGCTTGCATCATCACACAACACGGCTGCATCAGAATGTCAGCGGACTCTTCTCGAGGTCTGACCTTTCGCACTTAATTGGGCGTCACGTCAGCCCTATTTTCCTAGGCATAACAGAATAGAATAAAATTTGTTGTTTTCGGACGAAAATACCCCAATTTATTTTATTTGATGAGTATAAATATTGTTTTTATTTAAATAAAAATTTCAAAATTTTAAAGGTTTGAAATTTTTTCCAAATTTAAAAAATCTAAAACAATTTCAAAAATTTATAATTCTTTAAACTGGTCAATTATGGTCAAAGGTGCCAACCGGTGACTTGTATTCACTTTCTCGCACCACTACCGACGTGTGGAGGGCAACGGGCGATGATCTACTGATCTAGATAGATCTCGATCGCCTAAAATCGACATCATGATGACACAAGCACATAACATCATGCTGATGGTTTTCGGTGGTTGGGATCTATCTATATCGACAGATCGTCTACTAGTGGTCTTCCATNTACCGGCGCGTGGAGGGCAACGGTCGACGATCTACCGATCTAGATAAGTCTCGATCGCCTAAAATCGACATCATGATGACACAAGCAGATTCCGTGATAGAAGCCCACCACACATAACATCATGCTGATGGTTTTCGGTGGTTGGGATCTATCTATATCGACAGATCGTCTACTAGTGGTCTTCCATGCACTAGTAGTGAACTAGTGATGTTGGCAACATAAAGGAATTTGTTGGCTAGGGATTTTGACGATGGTTAGTGGTTGTGTCGGCAACGATATTAACACCATCTACAATGATAAACGATAAATATATTTGATCATTTTAATTATTAATATTTGAATAAAACAATTACTAAATTATAAAATAATCAAATTTTAAATTAATTTTATTACTAATAAAATAAAAAATTAGAATTTAAAAAGGGATAAAGTGGACATTTCAGTAAGTAGAAATGGATGTCACTCCACCCTTTTTATAAGGAATGAGAGTCTTATTCCAATGTTGATTACCATGAAGCAAACACGGCCGGAAAGAATTAGTTTAGAGCATTTGAAGTAAAAAGAGGAAATTTGATGACTTTAATCAACGTATAGCAAAGATGTGTTTATTTGCTTAGCTGCTATACAATCGACATGACTTTGAGGTTCCCACTATCCAAATCTTGCGCACTTTTTTTTTTTCAACTCCAAATCTACTAAAAGAATATTTAGAACGAGAAAGGAGGTTACCTTAACTTATAACACTCTGAAGGTGCAAAAAAATGGGGTTTAAAGGATTGTTAGAGTAAACAATTAATTTTAAATTATAATAAGTCATTCATCTAAAATGTGTCCACTAAGTTAGGCGGATCCAAGCATTTAAATTAAATCTCATACTTATTCCCTATCTAGTGGATCCAAGTCTTTAAATCAATCCCAGTCTCACTTGCTATCCTTAGGGGTAGGCACATACCCGCATAATTGAACTGATCCAAAAAAACCAATCCGAACCCTAAATTATAAACCCTTAACCAAACTTATATATCCTAATCCGTTTTTTTTCAACTATGATATATGTTGTGTTTTATTGGACGACTTGAAAGTTTAAAATGTGCTCACCCACACACAATCACATCTTACATTTACTTTTAAAACAAAAGAAAGAAAACCTAGACTAAACAATACAAACACAAAAACTCTAGCATCTAGTGCCGCCCCTGACCCCACAGAACCTATTCAATTCTGTCACCTTTATCTCTTGTATTTAATTCCTTCATGTCTTTTATTCTTTCTTTTTTGTACATATAAGCAATTGATTTGCTTTGATAGAGTGTGGAAGATTGAAGATAATGGGTCTGTTCTTAGTTTTTCTTAAATGATTTATTTTGTTTATTAGATTTACTTTGCTTTCTCTTTCTCTGTTAAAATATTGTATGTAAAGGATATAATTGATTTTTTTTTTAATGGACAAAACCAACCCGATTATAGTCGTTTAAGTTCGGTCTCTTCTCAAATAGGTTTATAATTAAAAAACCGAATTACTTTCAGTTTGACGATCGGTTTTTGTCAAAACCCGACTCAAACTAACAAGTGCCCACCCAGCTATCCTGGTGGATCCAAGCCTTTAAATAAATCTCAAACTCATTCGTTACCTAACTAAGTAGTATTCATTATTTGACGTCAACTAAGTAGATATTGCTATCCTGGTGGATCTAAACCTAGACCCAACCTTTAAATTAAACCTCATGTTCATTCATTATGCCAGGTTAATAATTAGTAGAATGATGTAGGAGCATCGCTACAGATCATCGACGTGACTGAAAGCAAGGCGAGTGGTAGCAAGCAAAGCGAGCAAGGTAGCGAGATTGGAAGCAAGCTTGAACAAAGATAAATGTGCTTTGACTGGGCAAGGAGATATGGGTCGAGCTAAGGGGACTTAGAAAATAAATGTAAACGTTTTACTTTTGTTTTAATGTTCTAGAAGAGGACATGTCATAGTTGAATTAAAGTAGGGACACTTGTCATTAGGGCTGCTAAGATTGAGACAAGTGTGTTTTTTTTTTTTTTTTTTACTTATTTAAGGGCACTATTCACAATGTAACCACAACTTTTGGAGAAAATACAAAGAAATTTTCAAGTAACCTTTGTGGGTCACTTATCATAATCCTTTGTGGGTTTGTTGTCCTAGTGGGCATTTATTAGGGAGTCTTTGGTGGGCTTGCACTGTCCTGTGTGGGCATTTATCATCATTGACAATCGTTTCAATTTCGTTGACTCATCGTTCAAGCAAAAAAAAGTTACCCCTAGTTTCTTGCATTAGTTTGGTATCAGAGCAAGTTCTGGTTTCTGGGAAAGATTTGGTTAGAACAAGCTTTTTTGTACGATTCTAAAGTTTAGAAAGTGAGTTGTGAGAATGGCAAGACAAGCAATGTCCCGTGGCCGTGGGAAAAATGCTAGTCAAGGAAGAGGCCCTAATTCAGAATCAAAAGAAGGCTTGTGCAATTGGAGAGAGTTAAGAGATATAAAGTTTGAAGAGTTGAGAAGGTTGCTTCAAGAAACCTAGTTGCAAAATGAGCAACTCCAATAGAGAGTTTACGACTGGACAGCTAACGAGGATCAAATTAATGTGCCAATTGGGCATCCATTAGTGGAGACGAAAATGACGAATACAATAACCCATTTGGGAGTCTCTAAGTGGAAAGAGATCGACAAAATGAGCAATGATGAAGAAAAACATCATCAATGTTGGTATAAAGGTGGAGATTCCAGAGTTGATGGGGAAGCACACCCAAATGATTTTTAGACTGGCTTCATACGTCAAAAGAGTCTTTGACATTAAGGAGTTTGCGGAAGATCAGAAGGTGAAGGTAGTCACTATTTGTTTAAAGGAAAAACTGACTTTATTTGGTGGGAACATGTCAAGAAGCAACGAGCTTGAGATGCAAGTCTAAGGTAGCGACATGGGAAAAATGAAGAAACTTTTAGTGCGCAAATTTGTGCTTAAGAACTACATGTAGGAGGCTTATATCGAATATCACAATCTATCACAAGATAGTTTGTCAGTAAAAGAATACATCGTTGAGTTTAATCGCCTTAGAATGAGGTGCAATGTCATGGAGGAAGAGAACAGACGGTCGCAAGGTTTTTGGGAGGTTTACGATGAGAAAATATCTGATGTGGTGTACTACAACCTTAAACGGATACAATGATGTTTGTTATCTAGCGATGAGGGTTGAAAAGCAGTTAAAAGCCAAAAATGTGAGCTTTCGCATATCTGAAGAAGTTTGTGGAAGATGAGAGTTCGAATGTGCAAACACTACAACATATTGCATTTCTAGCCATGGCGTTCATGTAGCTAAAAGTATGAATTTACGTAGCTAAATGGTTTAGCTACAAATGCAATGTTTTGTAGCTATTCGTAGCAAGAAGTGCGTAGCTAAGATTTAGCCGTGTAACTTTTTGTTACGTAGCTAACAATTTATATATTTTGCTATAAGTGAGATTAATATGTAACTAAAAACTTAAATGTTTTGCCATAACAATAATAAGCTTGTAGCAAAAACTTTGCCTTTATAGCCACGGAGAATAGTCTGTGTAGCTATGTTTGCATTTTAGCTACAAAATATAATTTATAATTAAATCTTGAAAATTTCTGCTACAAAAATAATATCCATAGCAAATATATTAACTTTTGGCTACTGGACAGCTAAAATTGTAACTAAATAAAAATATCATTTGCCACATATATAGTGAATTCATAGCTAAATTTTAATTTTTTTTTGTTACAAACATATGAAAGTCGTATCTGTATTGAAAAGATATTGTTATGGACATAGTGTGTTAATAGCTAAATATTGAAATTACTTGCTATGAATACTTTTGATTTGTAGCTAAATATTATAATTATTGCTAGGACATATTGAAGTCATATCTATGTGAAATTCAGTGCTATGACATAGTTTGTTCATAGCTAAATATTGAAAAACTGCATAAATACTTTTAATTTGTAGCTAAATATTATATTATTTGCTATGGAACAAATAATTATATAAAAAATTTATAATTTATTGCTTCAATTAAAATTAATTGTACAAATATTGCTATAATTAACAAATTTAATAATAATACAAATTTATAGAATTCTTTATTATAAATAGATAATATGACGTTATATGAAAATTTTTAACATAAAAAGTTATACATTAACAAAGCATTCCAATCAATAATTGTCTACCATAAAATCCTTCATCCTAGTAATTTAAAATGTTATCAACTAATTTTTTTTTACAAATATGAATCTCAATGCCATAGCAATCTTCCTGACCATTTAAGAATTTCCACCAACTGCAATATCAGATTGAAAAAAAAAACTTAGATAATCATATAGATTAATGAATCATTGCATATCACTTTATGATTAATGAAAAGCAAAATGGTTTTCATAGTATATATGCAATTTTCAAAAATAACTTACAATTTCATCCAAGGGATTTGGTTATTTATTGAAGATTGTTGACCTTGAGTATAAGCATCGTCATGAACTTCTCTTCCCATCGTCTATTCATCTCCTTCATTTGCTTTTTCACATCTTCTAATTTCTCATTTGCTTCCCTCTTTGCCTCCTCCACCTTTCATTTGCTTCCTTCCTAGTTGTTTGTACTTGTTCATAAGTTGTGCTTTAGTTGGTCTACTTCCAAAATATTCGGTAATACTTTTTCCTAGACCATAAGCACGCAAATAGCCATTCTTCTCTGGACCAAGGACCTCTTCAAATTTTCATCATCATTCAATAAGATTTGTCCTTCTACTTGTTGCTTTTTTAATCGATCAAACTGTGACTACAAAACAAATTTAGGTATTACCTTGGATGTGTGTGTGTAATAAAAAATAGAAGTAGTTAAAGAGAATACAAAGCTATTAACTAATGTCTTCTGTAATGGATTCAACTTGCTTATCTTTCTTCTTTTTGCGAGATTCTATCCAAACTTCAACACAAGAAGGGCATATCCATATTTCTTTTGCTGTCATAATAAAAGTTATGAACATATTGATTAAAAATAATGAATGTGAATTATAAACTTAATTCATATTTGAAAGCAAATTATACCATTTGATGTCTGAGTCGAGCATAACTTTTAGTTCCTGTGTAAGGAGGCATAGACCGCTTTGATCTATTTGTCTTATTCTTGTTACTCCTTTCCTATGTAATGATAAAAAAACAATAATATTTATATCTTATAATTACATAGTAATTATGCTAAAATGTAACTTAAATAGCTATGCTTACTGAAAGGTTGCCTCACTCCAATAATTAACCAAATACTTCCAATCGTCCATATCCAAACTTGTTTTTAAAACGACTGGTAAGTTGGTTTTGAATCAAAATATTTTTTCTTCATTTTGTATCTGTAATCCCTATATAGGCATTCATGTGACCAAAAATGGCTTATTTCCTCCTTCTATTCTTCAAATACAAACTTCTCCTGAAAAGCATAAAGATAAATAAGTTTCAAATTCTACACTTTAATATATTAAACAAAATAAAAAATATTATAAATATTATTTCTTATCCGTCTACCTTGATAATGGTCCACATATGGTCAATTTCATGTTCTAAGTTCTTTCCACTCCTTTATTTGTAAAGGACAACATGACATATTCCGAACGTTTTGTCTAAAAACCAACAAAATCTGTTGAGTTTTCACAACAGTGATGATCCTCATCAATTCTAAGGCAATTTTTTCTTTTTTTTTAAGTAATGATTTTTATGCAGCGCGTAGGACCTCTTGTTTTCCTTTTTTTCGTGTTTAGACCTAAAAATCATATGAATAATTATTAATTAAAATTAGAAACTGTACAACATTTAGAAAATGAAAATGCATGAAAGTAAAATGGAAAAAATTAAAATTAAAACCTGATGTCCATGCCTCAATTCCAACATCTGATGTGTGTTCCTCCGAAAATGTCGAGTGATTTCTCTCGAAAAATTTCCAAGATTATGTTCTTCGGGATAGCAAGACACTTATCATCCTTTTCTAAGAGAGTAAACATGCTAACATACATTCCCTTAGATTGGTTTCTAAGAGAGCAAAGTGGGTCATGAAAAGAATACATTGTAAATGTATTTATGTAATGGTATTTTTAAGCAGAGTGGGTGCCTCGGGGAGTTTGCCTTAAGATTGGTTTCTTGGTTGCAAAATGCTAATTAAATAATGTAAGATCGACAATGTCCCAAATATATATATATATAATATATATAATATATATATATATATATATAATATATATATATATATATATATATTATATATATATATATATATAAATTAGCAAAGTCTGATGACACAGCAGACATGGAAAGTCTCAAAAGCTAAAGTAGGAAGCTAAGATCGAAAATGTCAAAAAAAAAAAAAAAATACATACTATATATATATATTAGCAAACTCTTATGACACATTTATTGTAAGACATGAAAAATCTCGAAAGCTAAAGTAGCAAGCTACATGTTAATAGAGGTTCTGTAGAGGATATTAGACATGGAATCAAAGTAATATTGCCATGAGCTTTCATGAGTTTTTTCTTAACTTCCTTTATATGTTTGACGCATGGCCAATTTAATATTATATATAAATAAAATTTTTCTCAAATTTTGGCATTTTGTGGTTGATGTGTGACGCATGGCTAACTTTAATATGATGTATAATATTATTTTTACAAAATTTGACATTATATGTTTGATGTGTGTTTGATTATGTGTTTTATCAATAATTGTGTCATCCAAAAAAATTTAATAAATATCAAATAAGTGTATTTCTAAAAACCCTAAAAAGTTGTGAGATTTTGGCTCAATATAAACACATAATGCACAGAAGAAAATAAAGCAAGTTGCAGAAGAAAACTGACCTTCAAAGAAATTGATTCTTTGAAAGAAAACTGCAAGAAAACAATTTGCAAAAGAAAAAAATGCACAGAATACTAGAAAATAAAACCTCAATGATGTTTTATTGGTTCCAAAAAGAAAACTATCCTTTGAAGCTGAATATTGTCTGGGAACTCTTCTGATAGTTGTAATCATTGCCGCCCCTTGTTCTTGATTACCCCATGTTTATGATAAAATAAAAAGCTTCAAATAAAACCCCCAAAAAAGCGCCATTGAAAAGATAGAGGGATAAAAGTGCCGCCAGTTTTACTTTTATAATTTGGGAAAACATTTACTCTTTATCCTATTTAATTGTAAATTATTTTATTATTTTTAATTATTTTATATAACTATGTCAAATAAATAATAATAAAAACTTTGTATTTATTATTAAATTCTTATACAGCCACCTCTAAATTGCGATAATCTCAATTAAACAATAATACTACGGACACATGTATTTTACACCGAATCTATACTGGCCTATGTGTCCTAATTTACACCAGCAAATAGACACATTCACGTTATTACATTTTTTTCTAGTGAACGAACGTTTATCAAATATGGACGGTCGTTCACTTACATGAACTCTGTCCATATTATATGAATGAGATTCCATTTACTACGGACGAGTGTCTCCATTTAAAGGATGGGCGTCCATCAGTAAATGGAATAAATTTTTTTTTATTAAATTCAATAAATTATAACATAGTAATTTTTAAAAAGAATTGTTAATGGATGGGCGTCCATTAAATATGAACGCTCGTCAATATTTAAAGACAACCATCCATAACGTGAAGGCCGTCCCTAATTTTTATAAAAAAATTTTATCCATTTTATTGATTGAATGGGGACGCCCGTCCGTAATAAATGGAACCCGTCATATAATATGGACGGGAGTCCATGTAATGAACGGTCGTCCATATTTGATAAACGTTCGTTCACTAGAAAAAAAATGTAATAACGTGAAACGTGTCTGATTTGCTAGTGTAAATTACGGGACACGTAGGTCAGTATAAGATTTCTGTGTAAAAATCCAGTGTCCGTGCATTATTGCTCAATTAAATCACTCAATAATGCTACGGACACTGGTATTTTACACGAAATCTTATACTGACCTACGTGTCCCGTAATTTACACTAGCAAATCAGACACGTTTCACGTTATTACATTTTTTTCTAGGGAACGAACGTTTATCAAATATGGACACCGTTCACTTACATGGACTCCCGTGTAACAACTGTTTTCTACTTGATTATCATAAAATATGCATAGTAAAATACATGTAAAATACCATAAATAGTTGGGCCCAAATTTTTCTTTATTAAACATACACATTCTTTACACAAAAAGTTATATCATGTACAAAAACATTAAAAGAAGGGTGGACAATGTAGCCATTTCTCTTCGCTTAACGACACCCATCCGACCGTGTCCTCACCTAGATCCTGCAAAACATAGAAAACATCGGGGTGAGCACAACTAAGGCTCAGTAAGTAAAACATCTACTCATCTATCCTTGTAACCTCTCTCTGATTCTTTCCTTACAAGTCTCGTTTCTCTCCCTTTTATAATCTTTCTGATTTATCTTTCTCGTAACTCTTTTCTACTAACTCTCTTAGAAGTCACGGCCCCATCTAACGAGGCAAGGCTGGGACTCACTCTCACTCTACATGACTTATACTCGTTCTAGCTGATTGACTCGGTTATGCATGGATTTGAACACTTGGCCATGGAGTACATAATCTCTCTCTCGGGTAAACTCGGGTATAGCCTCATCCGCATGCACTCTCACGGGCTACCAATCTCTCTGATACTCATGCCGCTCTCTCAATGCGGCGTACATGCAGGATACTCTACCCATTACTCACGGGTTCCCCATCGCACAACCTACTCTATCTCTTATCTAGCCACTACTTTCTCTTTATTCTCTAGTGCTCAATTCTCTTCTTCTCTTCTTAGAGTATCTCAAACTCAATTTCTCTACCCTCTTTTCTAATGCTAACTATTGCATGATTAATGCATATAGTGACTCATGCTCATTAATGCACTTATGAAATGCATTTATGCTATGTAGAAAAAATTAAGGCTTTCTACTCTTACTCATGCTTCTCTTGAGCATTTCATCATACAATTCAAGTGCATATAAAGCTTACTTAAACTATAACTTTTCTCTTCTTTTAATCATCCAAAATGGGAGAAAAACTTCCTCATCATTCTAAATCCCTGTCAAAGGAAAACACTTCTATAAAGTTTACTCAAATCTTCCTTCAACCTCAATCAAAACTCACCCAACATCATAAAATCTTAACACTTCTCATAAAGGAAAATACTTCCAACAATTCAACATGAATACTCATCTCATTTACAATCATAACAAGCATAAAACAACTACTACATGCATATATCTCTACTCAATTTCTAGTCAAAAACTATTCAAATCTCAACTTGGTTGATTACTTACTGTGGAAAAAGTGACTTCTCTAGCACTTTTCTTCCCTTATTGTCTTGTCTTCTCTCTACAACCCAAAACAACAAAACAAAACAACAACAACAATAAAAACCATATAAGACTTCATATAACTTTAGAAAACTCACATCTAAAGCAAGAATCCTTACCTTAGGATGCTTTAGATGAACTCTACTCAAAATTATTCAAAGGCTCTCTTAAAACCCTTAGAAATCTTGGAACAATTGAAAGCAAAAAGGAGAGAATTGAGAGAATGGATATGGCGGTGAAGAAGAAGGAAATGAAGGGTTTATTACACTTAGCCCTTTTTAGTTCATGAGAAAATCAACACTTCCCAACTTTGCCCTGATCTTCTATGAAATTCCATCTATATCCTTTGATTCATTACACTCACACCCCATACTAACTCATCTCCAAGAAATTTTCTTACATTTACCCCCCACTTTTCGCTAATTAGGGGTAGAATGGTCATTTAACCCTTATGGAAAAATATCTGAAACTCAATACACTTTTAGTCGGTCGTCGCCGCGGCGAAGAAACTTCCGTTGCCCCGGCGAAGAAAGACAGAGCCTACACCGCCTTACTCAAAGCCAACTTCGCCGTGGCGAAGACTACTCTTGCCCCAGCGAAGACTGAAATTCAAAATTCCTCAATCTCAACCAATATCAAGGCAACACTCAACCAACGCACACACACTCAAATTAAAGCTGAATCGATAAACATTTAAGCAAAAACGCAATCTTAAGTACGTACTCAAGTGGGGCGTTACATCCGTCCAATTATATAGACGGGTTCCATTATTACAGATGGGCGTCCCATTTAAAGGATGCCCTAATCAGTAAAATGAAATAATTTTTTTTTAATAAAAATTAGGGACGGCCATTCACAGGTTATGGACGGTTGTCCTTAAATATGGACGAGCATTCATATTTAATGGATGCCCATCCATTAACAATTCTTTTTAAAAAATTACTGTGTAGATTAAGGTTTTGAGAAATATATTAATGGTGATTTTGGTTATTTTGATATATACACCAAGTTTTTATAAAACTTATCTTCCATACAACCAAATATCTTTTTATTAAACGTATAAAAATTTAAATGTTTTATTAACGTTGTCACATCGTCATCCAAAATATACATACAAGTTCATATATAAAATATGTAAGATTATCAATTTTTATATATCTCATATCTCATACCTAAAATCACTTACATTATAAAGTGTTAGTTTTAAATATAGAAAAGCAAAAACCTTAGAGATCCTTTAAAATACATTTTTATTTTACAAAAGCTCAAACTCTTAGCCGTGAAGAGTTCTTTTAAGTTAGCTATTGGTTTAAGGTTCTATTTACTATTGACCTTAGTGGTGTGATTAACACTAATTTGACTATAACTATTTAATCACAAGATAAATTTGAATATCTATAGCTGCATGCTATAAGGTTGTAGCAATTAATTTTCACATTTTTTATTTGCTACAAATTCAAATAATTATAGCTAATACACACATATTAGCTATATTGAAACTAGTAGCTAACAATGATACTAAAATGTTGTCACTACCATGAAAATAAAATTTGTATAGCTAGATACCTTAATGAGCTACAAATTTTAATATTTTATAGCTAATGTATAAATAATAGCATATAAATTAAAATGTAGCATAATGATAACTATATGCCACGTACATAAAATGTTTATAGCTAAATACATTAATTAGCTACAAATCTCAATATTTATAGCTAGTGCACAAATAATAGTTATATAGTTAAAACTCATAGCAAATAATGATACTATATGCCATGTAAATGAATATTTATAGCTAAATACATTAATTAGCTACAATGTTTTACCATAGCTAATACATTGTAGCTAAATGAATAGCTATTACCACAATTTTAGTAAGTTAAAGCAATAGATGAATATTAGCTTCGAGGGAGAAATTCTTATCACTAAAATTATTTCATTAGCTATAAATATTGACTTTTATAGGTTAAATATGTATTTGCTATAGTTTTTCTTTCGTAGCTAATATTCGTAGCTATAGTGTAATTGTTGTAGTGAAAAGAATGAGAAGCAAATTTCAAAAGGGAATCTAAGTCTGTTGATAAAGGTAAGCAAGTGAGTGAAGCGAGCTATAAGGGTAAGCGATGTTACAAATGTCATGGTATCAGATACTTTGCAACTAATTGTTCGAACAGACAAGTTATTACTCTGGTAAAAGGGGAAGAAGAGTAAGAACCACCTATGACAAAGAGAAGAGTAAAGGAGATAAGTAAGGGAGAGATCGTCTATGGGACCAAGGGATGTTTGGTTGTTAGGAGAACATTAAATGTTGAGACTGTGGGCGAAGATGACTCATGGTTTCGCAACAATATCTTTCACACAAGGTGCACAGCGTATGGTAAAGTGTGTAACATCATCATCGATGAGGGAAGTTGAGAGAATGTGATCTCATCAACTATGGTTGACAAGTTGAGTTTGCAGAGCAAAAAACACCCAAGGTCCTACAAGCTTTCATGGTTCCAACTACTTGGGAACTAAAACTGGCTGGTTCAGGTTCTGGTTCCAAATTGAAGGAATCAGCCAATTCCGATTCCTTCAATTTTGGGTGGGAACTCCGACCTGCCTAGCCCTAATAGCAACACCGTAACCATCTCCATTCAGGACAATGCAAGCCCGAACACTTTTACACCACCACCACCATAACTGAAATCACGATCCTCCCTAACCTCAATTGACCAAAAACCAACAACCTCGTCCTTTATTTCAAAAATCATAATTAGTTTATCAAATTAATTTCAACTATCGACCAAATAATTATACATATCCAAAGAGAAAAACTAAAAAAGCTTCTCTTTGTCAAATTTGAGCAAAAAAATATTAAAACAAAATAAAATTGGGAAGAGTAGAACAAAAGTTGTAAGTTATAAGAAGTGGGGGGCAATAGAGTGGGAACGGGTATGGTTGGTTGGTTGGGCTTTGCTGCTAGCAACAAAAGGGTGTAGGGAGCAACAGTGGGTGGGGTTGAGTTGTCTAGAGCCTTGAATAAAAGTGAAGTTATGAATAGAGAGAATCAATCGATCTAACGTAGGGAGTGTATGATAGCTTATAGGTGGTAGGCAAAGGAATTAGGGAAGAAGATAAGGATGAGTGGTATAATAGGTTATAGGTTACATTAAACTGATAAGGAAATTGATCTCTCTTGTTAACTCTTGTTTCGTTGCTACCATCCTCTTCTACCTTCGGGGTTGGTTTCTATGCATCCTATGGAGGTTATGGTTTGTGGGGATAGCTACAGTTTGAGTGATTCTTCTCTCCATCATTCTTGCAAAGACCCAAATGTTAATGGTGTTATTATGGGAAATAAGAAGAAGATAGTTGTAGTGGAAAAGAAGATAGAGAATGTTGCGCCTATGTCTAATAGTGAGTTCAATCCAAAGCTAGGGAGTTGCTCTAATGGAAAGAGGAGACTTTATGAAAATGTGGCTGCGAAGGTTGATGAGATTGCTAATGAATATCCAACACTCCCTAATAAAGAGATGAAAGGTTCAAAGTTTAGTGACAATGAGCAAGTTGTCCCCTACAATAATCCCCAAAGCAAGGAGCATTGAAAAAAACTCTTTACTTCTACAAGAGCTAGTGCCCCTATGGAATACTACGCTCCTATTTTTCTGGATGATGGAAAAAGAGTTCAAGTATCACCACTTGCTAAAGTTGGTGATTTAGGTGTGGAGAAATGGGGGAACTATTTGGTTGGATTTTTTCTTGGCAAGAGGATGCCGTTTATGGTGGTAAGGAATTTTTTTGATTCTAATTAGAGAAGGTTTGGTAAGGTCCATGTGATATCTAACAGGGTAGGAGGTTACATTTTGAAATTTGAGAATGACATGTTGAAAGATGCAACCTTGGAGGAAGGCTCATGGCAACTTGCAAGGCAACCCTTTTTCTTAAAGAAGTGGTGTAAAAATTTAAAAATGGTTGGCCAAGGAATTTGTCAAATGCTGGTGTGGATTAAACTTTATGTTTTTCCTCTTGAATATTGGACTCCTATGGGGTTAAGTTATGTGGCTAATGCTATAGGGAGATGTAATAACTCTTTCTAGCTAGTATACTTTGGAAAATATAATATGAAACCACTGAATATATCATAGATAATATATATGTATTTAAGTACAAAATAGTGGGCCCAAAAAATTTCTTTACATTAACAAAAGTATCATATACATAATCTCAAAATACGGTGGACATCGGTGACATTTCCCCTCCACTTCTCGATGTTCCATCCGACCGCTTCTTACCTATTTCCTGCAAAAACATTTGAAAACAATAGGGTGAGCACTAGTTGCTCAGTAAGTAAATCTGCTATGCTATTCTTCTATCTCCGTTGTTCATATTCTAAATTTCTTTCCTTACAGCACATCTTTCTATTATCCTCGATTCTTTCTTTGTTCTTTCTTTATTTCTAGTTCTCCCTGTTCTTTCCTTATTTTTAACTTCTCATTACTCATGACAATAGGCATGGTATCATGCATAGATATGATGCAAATGCACAAATGCATAGGAATGCATTTTATCATTCTGCTTTTCTATTTCTTACTCTGTTTTCTCTCTCTTTTCTATATTTCTTTCTTTCTATGCTTCTTTCTTTCTGTTCTGTTCCTTCTTTCTTTCTGTCTATTCTTTCTTTCTTTTCTTTCTATTCTTTTATTTTATTTTCTATTCTCTTCTTTTCTTATTCTCTTCTTTTCTTTCTTATTCTTTCTTTCTTTTTC
This sequence comes from Pistacia vera, assembly GCF_008641045.1. NCBI lineage: Eukaryota > Viridiplantae > Streptophyta > Magnoliopsida > Sapindales > Anacardiaceae > Pistacia > Pistacia vera. The sequence continues at coordinate 861,578 of NW_022196013.1, forward strand.
TCTTCTTTTTATTCTTATTCTTTGCCGATCGGACTCAGTTGAGGCATGGATTCGGAAACCTGGCATGTAAGTGAGTACAGTCCTCATCTACATGCACTCTTACGAATTGTACAAATTCTTCTTCTTCTTAGGCCGCTCACTAAAGGCGGCGTGTTGACCTGGCAAAATGGGTCTAGACCCGTGGGTTGGCCTGTATCCAGGTAAAAAATAGGGCATGGGTTTAATATGTTGAACCCGTTTAATTTCTACCCATACCCAGCTCGAACCGTTTTTTGACGGGTTACACAGGTAAACCCGTAGGTACCCATTTTTTTCAAAGCTAAACCCTAAGTCCCTAACCCATTAACACCACCCAACTCTAAAACAAACTTTCTCTTCTCTCTCGCACCTCTGAATCTCTCATCACTGTCAGTGTTCACGTTTTCATTCTCTCATTCTCTCAATCTCTCATCTCATTCTCTCAATCTCTCATCTCATCACTCTGTTTAGTGTTCACGTCGCCGATCGCTGTCATTCATCCTCGTCACTCGTCATCTCCTCTCTCTGTCGTCGTCGGGCGTCGGCTCGTTATCTCTTATCTCTCTCCGTCGCAAGACTCCATCATTGAGGGTATGTAGTATGTACTTGTGTAAAAATGTTCAAATTTCTAAGTTTTAGAGCTAAACTAGATGTATCATTTCTGGTTATGGTGTAGTGTTATTGTTTTCTGTTTTCTGTTTTATTAATTGTGGTGATAGTGGCATTCTGCTACCATGGGTTCTGGGCTTTGAAATCTCAAGATGAAAAGGCATGGACACTTAGTTGTTATATTATATTATATTATCTGTAATGGGTGGATCGATGGAGGGATGTTTGTTTTGAGATTTGAGAGAGTCATTTCTTGAGTTTGTATTCATTCATTGTTGTTATATATATTTGCTATACTATTTATTGTTATTATACGGTGGAATAAAAGATATTTATATTATTATTATTATTATTATCATTTATATTTTTTCTCCTCTGTTTTCTTGAATTTATAATCTTATTGAACTTATGCGTTCTAAAACATTCTATTATCATCGTCAAACACAAATCATTGTTTCAATCTGACAATTTAAAATCAAAAGAAGGTTTTTATGGGGATAGCAAATACAATTCATTGTTTTCCTCTTCCATGCTATCTATTTTCAAAGTTTTACCTGTTGATCTAATTCACAGTTCAGTTCTGCAAATTAATGATAGATAAAGTTGGCACTTGCAGTATAATCTGGACACCACATATTATTTCAAGACAAAAGATTGATTTTCACTCTTAATTCTTATAATTTCAAGACAATAATCAATAAAGTAGGCAATAAAAAACTTGAAAAGTTCTTAAAAATAGGATATAAAATTGTATTTATGTGTAACAGAGTGTTATTTTGGGTGCATAGAATAGAATCCCACCCTTTGTACCTAAATTTCAAGTATTTAAAAACTTGTCAATGAAAAATGCATAGACAAAGATAAGAAACCCAATTATAATCTAATTTTATATAAGCTAATTTTAGAACATGGATGGGAAATCTTCCATGCTATTGTAATCCTGCATGTGTATACATATGTTCTAGTATATACAAAGATGTTTGCTTATATTTTGTGCTTGTTGTCACCATCTTCTTCCCCCCTTACTTGTTTATTCATGATGTTTTGTGGATGATAAGACTCTTTGGCAACTGTAAATACAATGATATTGATTATTGAGACATCTTGAGAGCTTTACTTTGAAATCTTATGTCAACTATTACCATTGAAATTGATGCAGGGATTTTGGATGCTTGTGTATAGATTTATCATATAATTACTAAAAGTATGCTTATAGAAATGATATATCATATAATTACTAAAAATATGCTTATAGAAAAGCAGAATGTTAGTTTAAATTAATTTTATTCTGGTTATGGTGTCCTTGATGTTTGTTTCTTTGTTTTATTGTATTATCCTTTGAGTGTGTGTGAGAGACCTAATATAATACACACACACACACCCACCCACACCCACACACAGACATACACAGACACACAGATATATATATATATATATATATATTTTTGTAATCTCAAGCATTGACATGGCGGATTGGATATGAGTTTGAAGGTAACATGTTAACATAATATTTCTTATATTTTATTATTTACATTTATTAATATTTGTAGTTGACCATTGTTTTGTAGATGATGAGGTGAATGCTGATTTGGATGATGATCATAATGTGCCATTAACTAATCTTGAGACTGTGGAATCAAGAGACTCTATCACGCCCACTGTGGGATGAACATTTGTTGTCTTAAGAATGTTTTTTGTTGAATATTGGATTATGTATTTGTTTATTTTAGTTATACGCGTCTAGCTGTTGATCGGTTATGCATGGATTTGAACACTTGGCCATGGGAGTACATAATCTCTCTCTCGGGTAAACTCGGGTATAGCCTCATCCGCATGCACTCTCACGGGCTACCAATCTCTCTGATACTCATGCCGCTCTCTCAATGCGGCGTACATGCAGGATACTCTACCCATTACTCACGGGTTCCCCATCGCACAACCTACTCTATCTCTTATCTAGCCACTACTTTCTCTTTATTCTCTAGTGCTCAATTTCTCTTCTTCTCTTCTTAGAGTATCTCAAACTCAATTTCTCTACCCTCTTTTCTAATGCTAACTATTGCATGATTAATGCATATAGTGACTCATGCTCATTAATGCACTTATGAAATGCATTTATGCTATGTAGAAAAAATTAAGGCTTTCTACTCTTACTCATGCTTCTCTTGAGCATTTCATCATACAATTCAAGTGCATATAAAGCTTACTTAAACTATAACTTTTCTCTTCTTTTAATCATCCAAAATGGGAGAAAAATCCTCATCATTCTAAATCCCTGTCAAAGGAAAACACTTCTATAAAGTTTACTCAAATCTTCCTTCAACCTCAATCAAAATCACCCAACATCATAAAATCTTAACACTTCTCATAAAGGAAAATACTTCCAACAATTCAACATGAATACTCATCTCATTTACAATCATAACAAGCATAAAACAACTACCTACATGCATATATCTCTACTCAATTTCTAGTCAAAAACTATTCAAATCTCAACTTGGTTGAATTACTTACTGTGGAAAAAGTGACTTCTCTAGCACTTTTCTTCCCTTATTGTCTTGTCTTCTCTCTACAACCCAAAACAACAAACAAAACAACAACAACAATAAAAACCATATAAGACTTCATATAACTTTAGAAAACTCACATCTAAAGCAAGAATCCTTACCTTAGGATGCTTAGATGATATCTCTACTCAAAATTATTCAAAGGCTCTCTTAAAACCCTTAGAAATCTTGGAACAATTGAAAGCAAAAAGGAGAGAATTGAGAGAATGGATATGGCGGTGAAGAAGAAGGAAATGAAGGGTTTATTACACTTAGCCCTTTTTAGTTCATGAGAAAATCAACACTTCCCAACTTTGCCCTGATCTTCTATGAAATTCCATCTATATCCTTTGATTCATTACACTCACACCCCCATACTAACTCATCTCCAAGAAATTTTCTTACATTTACCCCCCACTTTTCGCTAATTAGGGGTAGAATGGTCATTTAACCCTTATGGAAAAATATCTGAACTCAATACACATTTTAGTCGGTCGTCGCCGCGGCGAAGAAACTTCCGTTGCCCCGGCGAAGAAAGACAGAGCCTACACCGCCTTACTCAAAGCCAACTTCGCCGTGGCGAAGACTACTCTTGCCCCAGCGAAGACTGAAATTCCAAAATTCCTCAATCTCAACCAATATAAGGCAACACTCAACCAACGCAACACACTCAAATATAAGCTGAATCGATAAACATTTAAGCAAAAAACGCAATCTTAAGTACGTACTCAAGTGGGGCGTTACATCCGTCCAATTATATAGACGGGTTCCATTATACAGATGGGCGTCCCATTTAAAGGATGCCCTAATCAGTAAAATGAAATATTTTTTTTTAATAAAAATTAGGGACGGCCATTCACAGGTTATGGACGGTTGCCTTAATATGGACGAGCATTCATATTTAATGGATGCCCATCCATTAACAATTCTTTTTAAAAAATTACTGTGTAGATTAAGGTTTTGAGAAATATATTAATGGTGATTTTGGTTATTTTGATATATACACCAAGTTTTTATAAAACTTATCTTCCATACAACCAAATATTCTTTTTATTAAACGTATAAAAATTTAAATGTTTTATTAACGTTGTCACATCGTCATCCAAAATATACATACAAGTTCATATATAAAATATGTAAGATTATCAATTTTTATATATCTCATATCTCATACCTAAAATCACTTACATTATAAAGTGTTAGTTTTAAATCATAGAAAAGCAAAAACCTTAGAGATCCTTTAAAATACATTTTTATTTTACAAAAGCTCAAACTCTTAGCCGCTGAAGAGTTCTTTTAAGTTAGCTATTGGTTTAAGGTTCTATTTACTATTGACCTTAGTGGTGTGATTAACACTAATTTGACTATAACTATTTAATTCACAAGATAAATTTGAATATCTATAGCTGCATGCTATAAGGTTGTAGCAATTAATTTTCACATTTTTTATTTGCTACAAATTCAAATAATTATAGCTAATACACACTATTAGCTATATTGAAACTAGTAGCTAACAATGATACTAAAATGTTGTCACTACCATGAAATAAAATTTGTATAGCTAGATACCTTAATGAGCTACAAATTTTAATATTTTATAGCTAATGTATAAATAATAGCTATAAATTAAAATGTAGCATAATGATAACTATATGCCACGTACATAAAATGTTTATAGCTAAATACATTAATTAGCTACAAATCTCAATATTTATAGCTAGTGCACAAATAATAGTTATATAGTTAAAACTCATAGCAAATAATGATACTATATGCCATGTAAATGAAATATTTATAGCTAAATACATTAATTAGCTACAATGTTTTACCATAGCTAATACATTGTAGCTAAATGAATAGCTATTACCACAATTTTAGTAAGTTAAAGCAATAGATGAATATTAGCTTCGAGGGAGAAATTCTTATCACTAAAATTATTTCAATTAGCTATAAATATTGACTTTTATAGGTTAAATATGTATTTGCTATAGTTTTTCTTTTCGTAGCTATATTCGTAGCTATAGTGTAATTGTTGTAGTGAAAAGAATGAGAAGCAAATTTCAAAAGGGAATCTAAGTCTGTTGATAAAGGTAAGCAAGTGAGTGAAGCGAGCTATAAGGGTAAGCGATGTTACAAATGTCATGGTATCAGATACTTTGCAACTAATTGTTCGAACAGACAAGTTATTACTCTGGTAAAAGGGGAAGAAGATAAGAACCACCTATGACAAAGAGAAGAGTAAAGGAGTAAGTAAGGGAGAGATCGTCTATGGTGACAAGGGATGTTTGGTTGTTAGGAGAACATTAAATATGGAGATTGTGGGCGAAGATGACTCATGGTTTCGCAACAATATCTTTCACACAAGGTGCACAACGTATGGCAAAGTGTGTAACATCATCATCGATGGGGAAGTTGCGAGAATGTGATCTCATCAACTATGGTTGACAAGTTGAGTTTGCAGAGCAAAAAACACCCAAGGCCCTAAGCTTTCATGGTTCCAGCTACTTGGGAACTTGGCTGGTTCTGGTTCTGGTTCCAAATTGAGGAGTCGATCGATCCGATTCCTTTAATTTTGGGTGGGAACTCGGACCTGCCTAGCCTTATAGCAACCACACCATCTCCATTCAGGACAATGCAACCCCGAACACTTTTGCACCCACCACACATAACTGAAATCACGATCCACCCCAACCTCAATTGACAAAAACAACACCTTGTCCTCTATTTCAAAGATCATAATAGTTTATCAAATTAATTCAACTATCGACCAAATAATTATACATATCCAAAGAGAAAAACTAAAAAAGCTTCTCTTTGTCAAATTTGAGCAAAAAATATTAAAACAAATAAAATTGGGAAGAGTAGAACAAAAGTTGTAAGTTATAAGAAGTGGGGGCAATAGAGTGGGAACGGGTATGGTGGGTGGTTGGGCTTTGCTGCTAGCAACAAAGGGTGTAGGGAGCAACAGTGGGTGGGGTTGAGTTGTCTAGAGCCTTGAATAAAAGTGAAGTTATGAATAGAGAGAATCAATCGATCTAACGTAGGGAGTGTATGATAGCTTATAGGTGGTAGGCAAAGGAATTAGGGAAGAAGATAAGGATGAGTGGAATAGGTTAGGTTACATTAAACTGATAAGGAAATTGATCTCTCTTGTTAAATCTTGTTCCGTTGCTACCATCCTCTTCTACCTTCAGGGCTGGTTTCTATGCATCCTATGGAGCTGTGGTTTGTGGGGATAGCTACGGTTTGAGTGATTCTTCCTCATCATTCTTGCAATGACCCAAATGTAATGGTGTTGTTATGGGAAATAAGAGTAGGTAGTTGTAGTGGAAAAGAAGATAGGGAATGTTGCGCCTATGTCTAATGGTGAGTTTAATTCGAAGCTAGGGAGTTGCTTTAATGGAAGGGAGACTTTATGAAAATGTGGCTGCAAAGGTTGATGAGATTGCTAATGAATATCCACCACTCCCTAATAAAGAGATGAAAGGTTCAAAGTTTAGTGACAATGGCAAGCTGTCCCCTAATAATCCCAAAGCAAGGAGCCTTGAAAAAACTCTTTACTTCTACAAGAGCTAGTGCCCCAATAGAATAATACACTTCTATTTTTATATATGATAGAAAAAGAGTTCAGGTATCACCACTTGCTAAAGTTGGTGATTTAGGTGTGGGAAAATGGGGGAACTATTTGGTTGGATTTTTTTTGGCAAGAGGATGCCGTTTATGGTGGTAAGGAATTTTTTGATTCTAATTAGAGAAGGTTTGGTAAGGTCCATGTGATATCTAACAGGGTAGGAGGTTACATTTTGAAATTTGAGAATGACATGTTGAAAGATGCAACCTTGGAGGAAGGCTCATGGCAACTTGCAAGGCAACCCTTTTTCTTAAAGAAGTGGTGTAAAAATTTAAAAATGGTTGGCCAAGGAATTTGTCAAAGCTGGTGGATTAACTTTATGTTTTTCCTCTTGAATATTGGACTCCTATGGGGTTAAGTTATGTGGGCTAAGCTATAGGGAGATGTAATAACTCTTTCTAGTAGTATACTTTGGAAAATATATGAAACCACTGAATATATCATAGATAATATATATGTATTTAAGTACAAAATAGTGGGCCAAAAAATTTCTTTACATTAACAAAAGTATCATATACATAATCTCAAAATACGGTGGACATCGGTGACTTTCCCTCCACTTCTCGATGTTCCATCCGACCGCTTCTTACCTTTTCCTGCAAAAACATTTGAAAACAATAGGGTGAGCACTAGTTGCTCAGTAAGTAAATCTGCTATGCTATTCTATCTCCGTTGTTCATATTCTAAATTTCTTCTTACAGCACATCTTTATTATTCCTCGATTCTTTCTTTGTTCTTTCTTTATTTCTAGTTCTCCCTGTTCTTTCCTTATTTTTAACTTCTCATTACTCATGACAATAGGCATGGTATCATGCATAGATATGATGCAAATGCACAAATGCATAGGAATGCATTTTATCATTCTGCTTTTCTATTTCTTACTCTGTTTTCTCTCTCTTTTCTATATTTCTTTCTTTAGACACATTTCACGTTATTACATTTTTTTCTAGTGAACGAACGTTTATCAAATATGGACGGTCGTTCACTTACATGAACTCTTGTCCATATTATATGAATGAGATTCCATTTACTACGGACGAGTGTCTCCATTTAAAGGATGGGCGTCCATCAGTAAAATGGAATAAATTTTTTTTTTATAATAAATTCTAAATAAATTATAACATAGTAATTTTTTAAAAAGAATTGTTAATGGATGGGCGTCCATTAAAATATGAACGCTCGTCCAATATTTAAAGACAACCATCCATAACCTGTGAATGGCCGTCCCTAATTTTTATAAAAAAAATTTTATTCCATTTTATTGATTGAATGGGGACGCCCGTCCGTAATAAATGGAACCCCGTCTATATAATATGGACGGGAGTCCATGTAAGTGAACGGTCGTCCATATTTGATAAACGTTCGTTCACTAGAAAAAAAATGTAATAACGTGAAACGTGTCTGATTTGCTAGTGTAAATTACGGGACACGTAGGTCAGTATAAGATTTCTGTGTAAAAATACCAGTGTCCGTAGCATTATTGCTCAATTAAATCACTCAATAATGCTACGGACACTGGTATTTTACACCGAAATCTTATACTGACCTACGTGTCCCGTAATTTACACTAGCAAATCAGACACGTTTCACGTTATTACATTTTTTTCTAGTGAACGAACGTTTATCAAATATGGACGACCGTTCACTTACATGGACTCCCGTGTAACAACTGTTTTCTACTTGTATTATCATAAAATATGCATAGTAAAATACATGTAAAATACCATAAATAGTTGGGCCCAAATTTTTTCTTTTATTAAACATACACATTCTTTACACAAAAAGTTATATCATGTACAAAAACATTAAAAGAAGGGTGGACAATGTAGCCATTTCTCTTCGCTTAACGACACCCATCCGACCGTGTCCTCACCTAGATCCTGCAAAACATAGAAAACATCGGGGTGAGCACAACTAAGGCTCAGTAAGTAAAACATCTACTCATCTATCCTTGTAACTCTCTCTCTGATTCTTTCCTTACAAGTCTCGTTTACTCTCCCTTTTATAATCTTTCTGATTTATCTTTCTCGTAACTCTTTTCTACTAACTCTCTTAGTAAGTCACGGCCCCATCTAACCAGAGGCACGGCTGGGACTCACTCTCACTCTACATGACTTATACTCTTCCAGTGATTGACTCGGTTATGCATGGATTCTGAACACTTGGCCATTGAGTACATAATCTCTCTCCTCGGGTAAACTCGGGTATAGCCCTCATCCGCATGCACTCTCACGGGCTACACCACTTCTCTCTGATACTCATGCCGCTCTCTCAATGCGCGTACATGCGGAATACTCTACCCATTTCCCACGGGTTCCCCATCGCACAACCTACTCTATTCTCTTATCTACACTACTTTCTCTTTTCTCTATTGCTCAATTTCTCTTTCTCTCTATTCTTAGAGTATCTCAAACTCAATTCTCTACCCTCTTTTTCTAATGCATAACTATTGCATGATTAATGCATATAGATGACTCATGCTCATTATGCACTTATGAAATGCTTTATGCTATGTAGAAAAAATTAAGGCTTTCTACTCTTATCATCTTCTCTCTGAGCATTCATCATACATTCAGTGCATATAAGCTCTACTTAAACTATAACTTTTCTCTTCTTTTATCATACCAAAATGGAGAAAAACTTCCTCATACATTCTAAATCCCTGTCAAGGAAAACACTTCATATAAGTTTACTCACAATCTTCCTCAACCTCAATCAAAACTCACCCAACATCATAAAATCTTAACACTTCTCATAAAGGAAATACTTCCAACATTCAACATAATACTCATCTCATTTACAATCATTAACAACTAAAACAAACTCATACTGCATATATCTCTACTCAATTTCTAGTCAAAACTTATCAAATCTCAACTTGGTTGAATTTACTTACTGTGAAAAGTGACTTCTCTAGCACTTTTCCTTTCCCTTATTGTCTGTGTCTTCTCTCTACAACCCAAAACAAACAACAACAACAACACATAAACCATATAGACTTCATATACTTTAAGAAAACTCACATCTAAAGCAAAATCCTTACCTTAGGATGCTTAGATGATCTCTACTCAAAATTATTCAAAGGCTCTCTTAAAACCCTTAGAAATCTTGGAACATGAAAGCAAAAAGGAGAGAATTGAGAGAATGGATATGCGGTGAAGAAGAAGGAAATGAGGGTTTTACACTTAGCCCTTTTTAGTTCATGAGAAAATCAACACTTCCCAACTTTGCCCTTGATCTTCTATGAAAATTCCATCTATATCCTTTGATTCATTACACTCACACCCCCATACTAACTCATTCTCCAAGAAATTTTCTTACATTTTCCCCCCACTTTTCCGGCTAATTAGGGTAGAATGGTCATTTAACCCTTGGAAAAATATCTAGAACTCTCAATAACATTTTAGTCGGCTCGGCCCGCGGCGAAGAAACTTCCGTTGCCCCGGCAAGAAAGACAAGCCTACACCGCCTTACTCAAAGCCAACTTCGCCGTGGCGAAGACTACTCTTCGCCCACGCGAAGACTGAAATTCCAAAATTCCTCTATCTCAACCATATCAAGGCAAACACTCAACCAACGCAACACCCAAACTCAATTAAAGCTGAATCATGATAAACATTTAAGCAAAACAGCAAATCTTAAGTACGTACCTCAAGTGGGGCGTACACATCCCGTCCATATATATAGACGGGTTCCATTTATTACAGATGGGCGTCCCCATTTAAAGGATGCCCTAATCAGTAAATGAAATATTTTTTTTTAATAAAAATTAGGGACGGCCATTCACAGGTTATGGACGTTGTCCTTAATATTGGACAGCATTCATTTTTAATGGATGCCCATCATTAACAATTCTTTTTAAAAATTACTATGTAGATTAAGGTTTTGAGAATTATTAATGGTGATTTGGTTATTTTGATATATCACCAAGTTTTATATAAAACTTATCTTCCATACAACCAAATATTCTTTTATTAAACGTATAAATAATTAAAATAGTTTTATTAACGTTGTCATCACGTCATCCAAAATATACACAAGTTCTATATAAAATATTAAGATTATCAATTTTTAAATATCTCAATCTCATACCTAAAATCACTTACATTTATAAAGTGTTATTAAATCATAGAAAGACGACAAAACCTTAGAGATCCTTTAAAAAATACTTTTTATTTTACAAAAGCTCAAACTCTTAGCTCGCTGAAGAGTTCTTTAAGTTAGCTATTGGTAAGGTTCTATTTACTAGGACCTTAGTGGTGTGTTAACACTATATTTGACTATAACTATTTAATTCACAGATAAATTTGAATATCTATAGCTGCATGCTATAAGGATTGTAGCAAATTAATTTTCACATTTTTTATTTGCTACAATTCAAATAATTTATAGCTAATACACACATTTAGCTATATATGAAACTAGTAGCTAACAATGATACTAAAATGTTGTCACTACCATGAAAATAAAATTTGTATAGCTAGATACCTTAATGAGCTACAAATTTTAATATTTTATAGCTAATGTATAAATAATAGCTATAAATTAAAATTGTAGCTAAAATGAACTATATGCCACGTACATAAAATGTTTATAGCTAATACATTAATTAGCTACAAATCTCAATATTTTATAGCTAGTGCCAATAATAGTTATATAGTTAAACTCTAGCAAATAATGATACTATATGCCAGTAAATAAAATATTATAGCTAAATACATTAATTAGCTACAATGTTTTACCATAGCTAATACATGGTAGCTAAATGAATAGCTATTACCACATTTTAGTAAGTTAAAGCAATAGATGAATATTAGCTTCGAGGGAGAAATTCTTATCACTAAAATTATTTCAATTAGCTATAAATATTGACTTTTATAGTAAAATATGTATTGCTATAGTTTTTCTTTTCGTAGCTAATATTCGTATCATATGTGATATATTGTTGTAGTGAAAAGAATGAAAGCAAATTTCAAAAGGGAACCCTAAGTCTTTGATAAAGTGAAGCAGTAGTGAAGCGAGCTATAAGGGTAAGCATGTTACAATGTTCATGGTAAGATACTTTGCAACTATTGTTCGAACAGACAAGTTATTACTCTGTAAAAGGGGAGAAGATGAAGAACCCACCTATGACAAGAAGAAGAGTAAAAGGAGTCAAGTAAGGGAGAGATCGTCTATGGTGACCAGGGGATTGTTTGTTGTTAGGAGAATAATATAGGAGATTGTGGCAATGACTCATGGTTTCGCAACAATATCTTCACACAAGGTCACAACGTAGGGCAAAGTGTGTAATCATCATCGATGAGGGAAGTTGCAGAATGTGATCTCTCAACTATGGTTGACAATTTTGAGTTTGCAACAAAAAACACCCAGGCCCTACAAGCTTCATGGTTCCTACTACTGTGGAACTAAATGGCTGGTTCTGGTTCTGGTTCCAAATTGAAGGAGTCGTCGTTTCGATTCCTTAATTTTGGGTGGAACTCGGACCTCCTACCCTTATAGCAACACCACACCATCTCCATTCAGGACAATGCAACCCCGAACACTTTGCACCACCACCACCATAACTAAATCACGATCCACCCCAACCTCAATTGACCAAAAACCAACAACCTTGTCCCTATTTCAAAGATCTAATTAGTTTATCAAATTAATTTCAACTATCCCCAAATAATTATACATATCCAAAGAGAAAAACTAAAAAAGCTTCTCTTTGTCAATTTGAGCAAAAAAATATTAAACAAATAAAATTGGGAAGAGTAGAACAAAAGTTGTAAGTTATAAGAAGTGGGGGCAATAGAGTGGAGGGTATGGTTGGTTGGTTGGCTTTGCGTGCTACAACAAAGGTTGTAGGGAGCAACAGTGGGTGGGGTTGAGTTGTCTAGAGCCTTGAATAAAAGTGAAGTTATGAATAGAGAGAATCATCGATCTAACGTAGGAGTGTATGATAGCTTATGGTGGTAGGCAAAGGAATTAGGGAAGAATAGATGATGAGTTATAATGTTTAGGTTACATTAAACTGATAAGGAAATTGATCTCTCTTGTTAAATCTTGTTCCGTTGCTACCATCCTCTCTACCTTCGGTCTATGCAGGCTTTTCTATGCTCCTATGGAGCTGTGGTTTGTGGGATAGCTACGGTTTGAGTGTTCTTCTCTCCATCATTCTTGCAATGACCCAAATGTTAATGGTGTTGTTATGGGAAATAAGAAGTAGGTAGTTGTAGTGGAAAAGAATAGGGAATGTTGCGCCTATGTCTAATGGTGAGTTTAATTCGAAGCTAGGGAGTTGCTTAATGGAAAGGGAGACTTTATGAAAATGTGGCTGCAAAGGTTGATAGATTGCTAATGATATCCACCACTCCCTAATAAAGAATGAAAGGTTCAAAGTTTGTGACAATGAGCACTGGTCCCCTACAATATCCCCAAAGCAAGGAGCCTTGGAAAAAACTCTTTACTTCTACAAGAGCTAGTGCCCCAATAGATACTACACTCTATTTTTATATATAGAAAAAGAGTTCAGGTATCACCACTTGCTAAAGTTGGTGATTTAGGTGTGGAGAAATGGGGGAATATTGGTTGGATTTTTTCTTGGCAAGAGGATGCCGTTTATGGTGGTAAGGATTTTTTTGATTCTAATTAGAGAAGGTTGGTAAGGTCATTGATATCTAACAGGGTAGGAGGTTACATTTTGAAATTTGAGAATGACATGTTGAAAGATGCAACCTTGGAGGAAGGCTCATGGCAACTTGCAAGGCAACCCTTTTTCTTAAAGAAGTGGTGTAAAAATTTAAAAATGGTTGGCCAAGGATTTGTCAAATGCTGGTGTGGATTAAACTTTATGTTTTTCCTCTTGAATATTGGACTCCATGGGGTTAAGTTATGTGGCTAATGCATAGGGAATGTAATAACTCTTTCTAGCTAGTATACTTTGGAAAATATATATGAACCACTGAATATATCATAGATAATATTTGTATTTAGTACAAAATGTGGGCCCAAAAAATTTCTTTACATTAACAAAGATCATATACATATCTCAAATACGGTGGACATCGGTGACATTTCCCCTCCACTTCTCGATGTTCCATCCGACCGCTTCTTACTATCTTCCTGCAAAAACATTTAAAAAACAATAGGGTGAGCACTAGTTGCTCAGTAAGTAAATCTGCTATGCTATTCTTCTATCTCCGTTGTTCATATTCTAAATTTCTTTCCTACAGCACATCTTTCTATTATCCTCGTCTTTTCTTTGTTCTTTCTTTATTCTAGTTCTCCCTGTTCTTTCCTTATTTTTAACTTCCATTACTCATGCAATAGCATGGTATCATGCATAGATATGATGCAAATGCACAAAGCATAGGAATGCATTTTATCATTCTGCTTTTCTATTTCTTACTCTGTTTCTCTCTCTCTTTCTATATTTCTTTTCTTTCTTTCTTATCTTCTTCTTCTTTCTGTTCTGTCCTTCTTCTTTCTGTCTATTCTTTCTTTCTTTTCTTTCTATTCTTTTATTTTATTTTCTATTCTCTTTCTTTTCTTATCTCTTCTTTCTTTCTTTTCTTATTCTTTCTTTTCTTTCTTTTCTCTTCTTTTTATTCTTATTCTTTGCCGATCGGACTCAGTTGAGGCATGGATTCGGAAACCTGGCATGTAGTGATTACAGTCCTCATCTACATCACTCTTACACGAATTGTACAAATTCTTCTTCTTCTTAGGCCGCTCACTAAAGGCGGCGTGTTGACCTGGCAAAATGGGTCTAGACCCGTGGTTGGCCTGTATCCAGGTAAAAAATAGGGCATGGGTTTAATATTTTGAACCCGTTTAATTTCTACCCATACCCAGCTCGAACCGTTTTTTGACGGTACACAGGTAAACCCGTAGGTACCATTTTTTTCAAACTAAACCCTAAGTCCCTAACCCATTAACACCACCCACTCTAAACAAACTTTCTCTTCTCTCTCGTCCACCTCTGAATCTCTCATCACTGTCAGTGTTCACGTTTCATTCTCTCATTCTCTCAATCTCTCATCTCATTCTCTCAATCTCTCATCTCATCACTCGTTTTGTGTTCACGTCGCCGATCGCTGTCTTCATCCTCGTCACTCGTCATCTCCTCTCTCTGTCGTCGTCGGGCGTCGGCTCGTTATCTCTTATCTCTCTCCGTCGCAGACTCCATCATTGAGGTTATATGTACTTGTGTAAAAATGTTCAATTTCTAAGTTTAGAGACTAAACTAGATGTATCATTTCTGGTTATGTGTAGTGTTATTGTTTTCTGTTTTCTTTTTTGTTTATTAATTGTGGTATAGTGGCATTCTGCTACCATGTTCTGGGCTTTGAAATCTCAAGATAAAGGCATGAGCACTTATTTGTTATATATATTATATTATCTGTAATGGGTGGATCGAGTGAGGGATGTTTGTTTTGAGATTTGAGGAGGTCATTCTTGAGTTTGTATTCATTCATTTTTGTTATATATATTTGCTATACTATTTATGTTTATACGGTGGAATAAAGATATTTATATTATTATTATTATTATTATCATTTATTATTTTTTCTCCTCTTTTTTCTTGAATTTATAATCTTATTGAACTTATGCGTTCTAAACATTCTATTACATCGTCAAACACAAATCAGTTTCAATCTGCAATTAAAATCAAAGAAGGTTTATGGGGATAGCAAAAACAATCATGTTTTCCTCTTCCATCGATCTATTTTCAAAGTTTTACCTGTTGATCTAATTCACAGTTCAGTTCTGCAAATTATGATAGATAAAGTTGGCACTTGCAGTATGCGACACCACATATTATTTCAAGACAAAAGATTGATTTTCACTCTAATTCTTAAATTTCAAGACAATAATCATAAAAGTAGGCAATAAAAAACTTGAAAGTTCTTAAAAATAGATATAATTGTATTTATGTGTAACAATGTTTTTTGGTTGCATAGAATAATCCCACCCTTTGTACCTAAATTTCAAGTATTTAAAAACTTGTCAATGAAAAATGCATAGACAAGATAAGAAACCCAATTATAATCTAATTTTAATATAGCTAATTTTAGAACAGGATGGGAAATCTTCCATGCTATTGTAATCCTGCATGTGTATACATATGTTCTAGTATATACAAAGATGTTTGCTTATATTTTGTGCTTGTTGTCACCATCTTCTTCCCCTTACTTGTTTATTCATGTGTTTTGTGGATGATAAGACTCTTTGGCAACTGTAAATACAATGATATTGATTATTGAGACTCTTGAGAGCTTTACTTTGAAATCTTATGTCAACTATTACCATTGAAATTGATGCAGGGATTTTGGATGCTTGTGTATAGATTTATCATATAATTACTAAAGTATGCTTATAGAATGATATATCATATAATTACTAAAAATATGCTTATAGAAAAGCAGAAGTTTAGTTTAAATAATTTTATTCTGGTTATGGTGTCCTGATGTTTGTTTCTTTGTTTTATTGTATTATCCTTTGAGTGTGTGTGAGAGACCTAATTAATACACACACACACACCCACCCACCCACACCCAACACAGACATACACAACACACAGATATATATAATATAATATATATTTTTGTAATCTCAGCATTGACATGGCGATTGGATATGAGTTTGAAGGTAACTGTTAACATAATATTTCTTATATTTATTATTTACTTTTTATTAATATTTGTAGTTGACCATTTTTTTTGTAGATGATAGGTGATGCTGATTTGGATGATGATCATATGTGCCATTAACTAATCTTGAACTGTGGAATCAAGAGACTCTTCCACGCCACTGTGGGATGAACATTTGTTGTCTTAGAAGTTTTTTTGTTGAATTTGGATATGATTTGTTTATTTTAGTTGGTATTTATTTTTATTGATTTATTTTGTTTGTTTATGTGTAATGTGATTAGTGATTTTGTATTTGTTTATTTTGGTTGGTATTTGTAGTTTTGTATTATATGTTATTGTTTGTTTATGTGTTATTTGTTTATTTTGGTTCCTATTTGTTTATATTCTTAATTGAATTGAATTTAGAGTAGTTGATTTAGGGGGTGTAATTGTCATAATTGAAAACTATTAGGGGTGAAACTGTAAAAACTAAAATCTGGAGAGAGAAAAAACGGGTCCACCCGCAGGTCTACCGTACCCGTATAGGGTAGGGCACAGGTCCAATATTTTGGACCTGTACCCGTTTGGCCCGCCCCGTACCCGGCCTACCCACCCGTTTTGCCAGGTCTAGCGGCGTGCATGTATGTATATTCTTCTGGGTATAGCCCTTATCCACATGCACTCTTACGAACTGTACAAATTCTTCTTCTTATTCTTAGGCCGCTCAGTGAAGGTGATGTGCATGTGGGGATATTCTTTTTCTTGTCACTCACAGGTTCCCCATCGCAACAACCTTCTTTTCTCTTATCTTTCTTTTAGAAATTAATATTCAATTTCTTTTCTTTAGCACTTTTCTTTCTTTCATTTTGTTCTTTAGTGTACTTATATGCATGTAGATGGATTCTTCTTATTGTTCTTTCTCAATTCTTGATTAAATGCAAGGATACAATATGGCATGTAACCATGTCATTCTCTACTTTCTCTACCATCTACAAACTCATATCAAAATAATAAATCAACATACTCATACATGCACTTCTCTATGGAATTTCATCAAACACTTTATATGCACAACTAAAGTACTAAGGTGATTACACTTCCATAACAATCTCTAACCACCAAAATTTTGGAGCAAAGCTCACTAGAAACAACTTCAAAACCTGGCTAGGAAAATACACTCCATAACTCTACTCAAATTCTTTCTTAACTCATCCAAACTTCCATCAATTTCTATAAACACAATCATCACTCCTCATGGTGGAATTCTAACCATGAATCATCATCCATTCTAACATCAATTCTCAATACTCAAGCATATAAATACATATAAGAAAATTCTCTACTCAAGTATTGCTCAAATCAAGGGCTAGGGTTGGATTTACTTACCTTGATCTTGGGTAGTTCACACTAGAACCTCTCTCTTTGGTAGACTTCCTCTTCTTCTTAAACCCTAAGCATATAAACTATAAGAATTCAACACTTTAAAAAATTCATCTCACATCTTATTACTAGAATTCTTACCTTTCGATGCTTAGGATTGAAATTCTACCAAAATACAACCAAAATCCTTTAAACCTCCTTGAAAATTTGGTGAAGAGAATTGAGAGAATTGGGGATGAAAGTGGCATGTGAGGGATAGAGAATGGTAGGGTTTCAATTCTTGAACCCTTAATATCTCATATTAATACTTATAATTTCCCATTTTGCTCTTGTACTTTCTATGAATTCCATCTCTACCCTTTAGTCAATTACAAAAATACCCTTATTTCCATTGCATTCTCCATGAAATTCTACTACTTTTCACTCCCCATATTTTCAACTAATTATGGGTGGAATGACCATTTTTCCCTTAAGAAAGTTTTCTAGAATTTTCTCAAAAATGTCAACAAGTTCTTTGCCCCGGCAAAATTTTTCCTTCGCCTTGGCGAAGTATTCCAGAGCATACATTGCCACGGCAAAGACTGCAATTCTAAGAACTTGATTTGGGCAATGTGTACAATGTTGCGGCGGCAAAAATCCTTTGTTGCGGCGAAGTCTGCAATTTCTAAGTTCTCAATCTTTCACCTTGAAAGAAGCAAAACTAAGGGCATTAAAGCATAACTAAGCTACGTACCTCAATGTGGGTGTTACAGGAGACCCCCATACATGGAGAGTATCATGCTTGCGAGGGATAGACTTGATTTTGCTAAGGTGTGTGTTGAATTAAACACCTCCTTAACCTTCCTAGAGAAAATTGAATTTGCACTTCCTAATGGTGAGTCTATTGATATTGGTGTCGAATATGCATGGAAACCAAGAGCGTGCCGTAGGTGTAGAACTTTAGGCCATGCCATTAAGGATTGCATCTCGGCCCCCAAAGAGAATAAGGTGTAGACTTTGCCCTCTAAGCCAAAACAAACGAAAATATGGAATGTCATCAATAGGAGGAAGGATGTAGTGTTAGGCAATGAGTCACTTGATGTCGTGGTAGGTAATAAATTAGGGAAGGGGTCATCTTTGGAGGGTCCTAGTAGAGTTTGTAATGGGAAGAATGAAACTAGCTTACTTGAGGCTAATATTATTGAGGATGGGGTTGATTTGAATAATTCTTTTGCTAAGGAAAGTCAGTTTTCTATCTTGAGTGAAAAATATGTAGAGAATGACTTAGGGGAAAGTGTGTCGGATGGGTCTGAAATCAATGGGGAAACATCTAAGAAAATGATGGTAGGAGAGACTCTTCCTAACATGGTTGATTCTAATGGGGCTTTGAATCGGGGTGCTAATGGTGATGGGGGTGAGTGTGATAAGGGGAATGAGTGTGGGGTGAATGCTCCTAATGTTGAAGGTAACCTCGAAGAATTAACCCTACCTAAAAGACCCTTGATGGGAAACAATGAGGGATGCGAAATGGGGTCTATTTCACTGGCTATTGTGAGATTCGACAATTTGATTCGGGTGGATGAAAATGATGCTTTTAAGTAAGGCAATGGAGGACTTTCTAAAAGCCAAATGAGCAAATTAGCCAGGAGGGCGAGAGAAGCTTCTAACGCCAAACCGTCCCATGATTAAGCTTGCTCCATCGAATATAAGGGGTCTTAATCTTAAGTAACTGATTAACTGTATGCAGCGGAAAAACAAAATTAAATCGGCAAATCAATTATCTTTTTGCCAAGATCTGGGTATAGATTACAATGTTTACATGTTATTTAAACAAAAATAGTATAACGAAATCCATACAAGGATTTAGAATACTTAGAACTTTTGGAGGCTCCTTCAAGGCTTTGATTTCGCTTATCTATTCAAGAACGGAATTGAATGAATGTTGATCCACATGAAGACAAGACAACTCACAATTGATTTAATTTGCTAGATTAAATCAGTGCAATAAGGTTTAATGATGTGTAGAATTTTTCAAAGAAAATTCTCTCTTTTCTCTCTAGTGAAAACGTGAAGGAAGTTAGGGTTTTTAATTGAGTGAAATTATTATTTGTTTTAATTTTAAGTTGCACTTATATAGTGCAATAATTAAAACCTTATTCCACTTAGGAATAGCCATGGTCTCCAACCTTAATCCACCCTTGCAACCAAACACCCCTTTAATGGTATTTTAAATTTAATTAATCATTATTATTATTAAAATCAATTAATATATTAAAATATATTAACATTTAATTAATAATAATCCATTTAAATATATGCACATACATTATTTAAATGTAATCTCACTAATTTTAATTTCAATGTTAAAATTGAATACAAGCAACAACATCAGCAAATTTAATTGCACTGTGAAATTACCAAAATACCATTTCGTCTTAAAAGACGAAAATACCCCTTTCACACATTAATCCTTAAACGGTCTCCTTATGTGCGTGACCCGTAGGCTTCTTATCATATCAGTAGTGAGTAGTCTCGCAATTGACACCAATCAATCATCTCACTAAACACAAACCAAAAGTGGCCCCTAGCAAGGCATCATGGCCACCCGATAGATTCGAATTCAGCGAAATAGCTACTTATCAACAATATGGTTACTATGCAATCAAATCCTTTCATCACTCGTTATCCCATCAAGGCTGAGGCACAGAAGTAGTGTCAACATCAGATATCCTTGTATTCAGTTATTGGACCAATGATCGGAATAAT
This sequence comes from Pistacia vera, assembly GCF_008641045.1. NCBI lineage: Eukaryota > Viridiplantae > Streptophyta > Magnoliopsida > Sapindales > Anacardiaceae > Pistacia > Pistacia vera. Next base: position 882,127 of record NW_022196013.1, read on the forward strand.
AAATTGAATTGAGCGACAACTTAATCCCATTGTGGCCACAGATTTAGTGTCATTTTCATTTACTAAATTGCAAAGTGAGATAACTTCTCCCATACTCGGAAGTGATGAATCATTTGTCAATCCACCATAGTCTTGATACGCACCTCGATGTAGTTAATCACTACCGTTCTGATAGTCCTGAATAGAACTACGTTGGGCTAGTGTCAAACTACACTAATCGATGCACAAGGTGCTTCAATGATCTCAATTCTAGGGATCACATGCATCACCATCTGTTAGAGGATTTATTCCATAGACACTAGGGTTTACCATCCATATGGAATCCTCTGGTGGGTCTCTCTAGTGAACAGTAAGCACCCATGTATTGCACCAGGTTGTTAACAAACAACCTTGACAAGTGAGATCAGTCACTGTCTCTTGACAGAGTCATTCAACACTATGATAATCTTACCGTATTATTTGTGTCCTTGGTTAGAATAATACTGGGCTACGGACATTTCTAGAATGGCCACCATATGTGTCATAGGGTTCTCACTATCAAGATTTGAAACACTTGATACTCTTGTCACAGTTTTACCATCCTAAGGACATATATCAATACATATAACTATAATTTACACGATATAGTAGAAAATGCCTTTTATTGATAAATAAACATTATTACAAAGAGTCAATATTACAATAACTAATTTGCTCTAGGGCACCTACTCTAACAGTAATTCCCCTTTGAAACAAAAAGAGGTTAGACATCTAATCTCATCTTAAAAAAATGTATTTTGTGGTATTTTGGAAACTAGAGTTCGAGAAACAAATTTTGAGGTGACAAAGTCCTTGACATTTGGGGGATGAGATGTTGTTCATAACTATGTGTTATGCCCTAATGGGAGAATTTGTGTTGCTTAGGACCCTGACTTGGTGAGATTTGAAATCATTCAAACTACGACTCAAGCCATCCATGGTAAGGTTTTTATTTTGGATTCTAATTCCTTCTTTCTTTACTTCTTTGTCTATGGTTCTAATGGTCTGTTGGGAAGGAAAAAATTATGGAGAGACGTGATGGGTAGAGCTCTAGATTTTGAGGAAATGTCATGGGTAATTTTGGGTGATTTCAATGCGATGAGATTTGGACATGAAAAGATAAGGGTTTCTTGTTAGTGGAGTAATTATGTTTCAGACTTGAACAATTTGTCTAATGAGGCTAGGCTTGAGGACCTTCGGTTTATGGATAACTTTTTCATTTTAAGCAATATAAGAGATGGGGAACATAGAATTACTACTAAGATTGATCGGGTCCTTGTGAATGAAAAGTGGGGAGGTGTGTTTGGTAACTCCTTAGCTTTTTTTCTCCCCCCAAGCATTTCGAATCATTCTCCTTGTATTGTTGACTGTGGAGGTAGTTCTTCCCCCAGGAAAATCCCATTTTGGTTTTTCAATTTTTGGGCCACCATGAAAATTTCATCAGCATTGTTAGTAAGGCTTGGGAAGAAAAGGTTAGGGGCAGCCCTATATATCAATTAGTTACTAAATTGAAGAGAGTTAAAGAACTGTTAAAAGCGTTTAACAAGAGGGAGTTTGGGAATATTACGGCTAGGGTTATTGAAGCCAAAGAGGATCTCCTAAAGGCCTAACATTATCTTGCTTCTAATCCTCTTGAAGAGGGCCTTATTCTTGAGGAACAAGACGAAGCTTTTATTTTTAAGACCTTAAGTTGAGCTGATGAGTCTTTTGCGAGGCAAAAATCTAGAGTGCAATGGCTTAGAGAGGGTGACCAAAATACAAACTATTTCTTCAAGTGTGTGCATGGCCAAAAGAATAGAAATAGAATCACCAAGCTCAAGTGTGACAACAACATGGTTATTGAAGATCCTTTGAGCATTAAGGAGGAAATAGTTAGCCACTTTAAAAGAGTGTTTGAGGAGCCTAAGTGTGTAAGAGATTTTCGAGGTTTAGAGAAACTTATTGAACTTTGCATCACAAATGATATGGTCGGTGGAATGGTGACTGAAGTGATGGATGAAGAAATCAAGAACACTTTGTGTTCTTTGGGTAATAACAAAGCTCTTGAACTGGATGGCTTTGGTGCATATTTCTTCAAGAAAGCTTGGGATGTGGTGGGAAAGGATGTAATTATGGCTATTAAAGATTTCTTCCAAGAGGGCAATCTTCTTAGGGAGGTAAATTGTACTTCTATTGCCCTTATTCCCAAGTGTGATAATGATTCTTTGTGTAAGAACTATCGGTCCATTTCTTGTTGCAACTTAATTTATAAATGCATCACCAAAATCGTTGCAAATAGAATAAAAAGTGCATTACCTCTCTTTATTGACTTGGCACAAGCGCCCTTTGTTGGTGATAAAAGAATAGGAGATAATATCCTCTTATACCAAGAGCTAGTGCACAATTACAATCAAGCTTCGGCCAAGGAAAAAAGAAGTGCCTTGAAAGTAGATTTAATGAAGGCTTATGACTTGTTAATTGGGAGTTTCTCTTACAAGTCCTAAAGAATTTTGGATTCCTAAGGATACTAGTCAATTGGATTTCCAAGTGCATCACTACTCCTAAGTTCTTGGTGCAGGGTTGAGACAAGGGGATCCCTTATCCCTTTACTTCTTTGTTATTGCTATAGAAGTTCTCTCTCGACTCTTAAATCGAGTGGCGGCTAATCTGAACTTTAGTTTTCATTGGAGATGCAAGAAAATGAGGCTGACTCGTCTTTGTTTCGTGGATGATCTCATGCTTTTCTGTAAAGCTGAAGGTACTTCTCTATCTCTCCTTAAGAATGCTTTGCTTACTTTTGAAAGCTAGTCAGGCTTGAGTGCAAACCCCGATAAGAGCAATGTCTTCCTTTCCTGTGTAAGTGGTAATGAAAAGATGGAGCTCTTAAGTTTGATAGGTTTTCCCGAGGGTATTCTCCCCTTCAAATACTTAGGTGTCCCTCTTATTCCTCTAAGTTAACCTTTGGGGATTGTCGATCTCTCTTGGATAAAATCTTGGCTTGGGTTGCCTCTTGGAGAAGTAGGTTCTTATATTATGCAGGGAGGGTTATTTTGATTAAGTCTATTCTTTGGAGTGTGCAAATTTATTGGGCGTCTCTCTTTATTCTTCTTTCCAAAATACATAAGGAAATTGATGTTAGTTTGAGAGCCTTTCTTTGGTCCAGAATTGATATGAATAGACACAAAGCTAGAATAGCTTGGGAGGTGGTGTGTGTACCCAAAAATGAAGGCGGGCTTGGGTTTATGAAATCTAAATAATGGAATCTTGCAGCTTCTTTAAGACATATTTGGAATCTATGCAACCATAGAAACCATACTGGTGTGCTGTCGTAGGCACCCAGAATTAAAACCTAAAAATACACGTAGTAGTGTAAGTCAGGGTCGATCCCACGAAGAGTGTCTAGCTGAATTTGCTGTTATGTGAACAAGGCTGGGGGGTTCTGTGTAAAACAGGAAACGTTCTTAGCAAAAACCAAAAAGGGCTTAATGCTATAGGGGATGTAATAACTCTTTCTAGCTAGTATACTTTGGAAAATATATAGAAAACCGAATATATCATAGATAATAATATGTATTTAAGTACAAATAGTGGGCCCAAAAAATTTCTTTACATTAACAAAAGTATCATACATAATCTCAAATACGGTGGACATCGGTGACATTTCCCCTCCACTTCTCGATGTTCCATCCGACCGCTTCTTACCTATTTCCTGCAAAAAATTTGAAAACAATAGGGTGAGCACTAGTTGCTAGTAAGTAAATCTGCTATGCTATTCTTCTATCTCGTTGTTCATATTCTAAATTTCTTTCCTACAGCACATCTTTCTATTATCCTCGATTCTTTCTTTGTTCTTCTTTATTTCTAGTTCTCCCTGTCTTCCTTATTTTTATTTCATTACTCATGACAATAGGCATGGTATCATGCATAGATATGATGCAAATGCACAAATGCATAGGATGCATTTTATCATTCTGCTTTTCTATTTCTTACTCTGTTTTCTCTCTTCTTATTTCTTTTCTTCTATGCTTTTCTTTCTGTTCTGTTCCTTTTTTCTCTTCTGTCTATTCTTTCTTTCTTTTCTTTCTATTCTTTTATTTATTTTATTCTTCTTTCTTTTCTCTTCTTTTCTTTTCTTATTCTTTTCTTTCTTTCTTCTTTTATTCTTATTCTTTGCCGATCGGACTCAGTTGAGCTGGATTCGGAAACCTGGCATGTAAGTGAGTACAGTCCTCATCTACATGCATCTTACGAATTGTACAAATTCTTCTTCTTCTTAGGCCGCTCACTAAAGGCGGCGTGTTGACCTGCAAAATGGGTCTAGACCCGTGGGTTGGCCTGTATCCAGGTAAAAATAGGGCAGGGTTTAATATGTTGAACCCGTTTAATTTCTACCCATACCCAGCTCGAACCGTTTTTTGACGGGTTAACAGGTAAACCCGTAGGTACCCATTTTTTTCAAAGCTAAACCTAAGTCCCTAACCCATTAACACACCAACTCTAAAACAAACTTTCTCTTCTCTCGCACCTCTGAATCTCTCATCACTGTCAGTGTTCACGTTTTCATTCTCTCATTCTCTCAATCTCTCATCTCATTCTCTCAATCTCTCATCTCATCACTTGTTTAGTGTACGTCGCCGATCGCTGTCATTATCCTCGTCACTCGTCTCTCTCTCTCTGTCGTCGTCGGCGTCGGCGTTATCTCTTATCTCTCTCCGTCGCAAGACTCATCCTTGAGGGTATGTAGATGTACTTGTGTAAAAATGTTCAAATTTCTAAGTTTTAGAGCTAAACTAGATGTATCATTTCTGGTTATGTGTAGTTATGTTTTCTGTTTTCTGTTTTATTAATTGTGGTGATAGTGGCATTCTGCTACCAGGGTTCTGGGTTGAAATCTCAAGATGAAAAGGCATGGACACTTAGTTGTTATTATATTATATTATCTGTAATGGGTGGATCATGGAGGGATGTTTGTTTTGAGATTTGAGAGAGTCATTTCTTGAGTTTGTATTCATTCATTGTTGTTTATATATATTGCTATACTATTTATGTTATATACGGTGGAATAAAAGTATATATTATTATATATATATTTTATTTTATTTTTTTCTCCTTGTTTTCTTGAATTTATAATCTTATTGAACTTATGCGTTCTAAAACATTCTATTATCATCGTCAAACACAATCATTGTTTCAATCTGACAATTTAAATCAAAGAAGGTTTTTATGGGGATAGCAAATACAATTCATTGTTTCCTCTTCCATGCATCTATTTTCAAAGTTTACCTGTTGATCTATCACAGTTCAGTTCTGCAAATTAATGATAGATAAAGTTGGCACTTGCAGTATAATCTGGACACACATATTATTTCAAGACAAAAGATTGATTTTCACTCTTAATTCTATAATTTCAAGACAATAATCAATAAAGTAGGCAATAAAAAACTTGAAAAGTTCTTAAAAATAGGATAAAAATTGTATTATGTGTAACAGAGTGTTATTTTGGGTGCATAGAATAGAATCCCACCCTTTGTACCTAATTCAAGTATTTAAAAACTTGTCAATGAAAAATGCATAGACAAAGATAAGAAAAACATTATAATCTAATTTATAAGCTAATTTTGAACATGGAGGGAAATTCCATGCTATTGTAATCCTGCATGTGTTATACATATGTTCTAGTATATACAAAGTGTTTGCTTATATTTTGTGCTTGTTGTCAACATCTTCTTCCCCCCTTACTTGTTATTCATGATGTTTTGTGGATGATAAGACTCTTTGGCAACTGTAAATACAATGATATTGATTATTGAGACATCTTGAGAGCTTTACTTTGGAATCTTATGTCAAATTACCATTGAAATTGATGCAGGGATTTTGGATGCTTGTGTAAGATTTATCATATAATTACTAAAAGTATGCTTATAGAAATGATTATCATATAATTACTAAAAATATGCTTATAGAAAAGCAGAATGTTAGTTTAATTAATTTTATTCTGGTTATGGTGTCCTGATGTTTGTTTCTTTGTTTTATTGTATTATCCTTTGAGTGTGTGAGAGACCTAATATATACACACACACAACCCACCCACACCCACACACAGACTACAAAGACACACAGATTATATATTATATATATATATTTTGTAATCTCAAGCATTGACAGGCGGATGGATATGAGTTTGAAGGTAACATGTTAACATAATATTTCTTATATTTTATTATTACATTTATTAATATTTGTAGTTGACCCTTGTTTTGTAGATGATGAGGTGAATGCTGATTGGATGATGATCATAATGTGCCATTAACTAATCTTGAGACTGTGGAATCAAGAGACTCTATCACGCCCACTGTGGGATGAACATTTGTTGTCTTAAGAATGTTTTTTGTTGATATGGATATGTATTTGTTATTTTAGTTGGTATTTATAGTGATTATTGATTTGTTTGTTATGTGTAATGTGTATTAGGATTTTGTATTTGTTTTTTTGGTTGGTATTTGTGTTTGTTTTATATGTTATTGTTTGTTTATGTGTTTTTGTTATTTTGGTTCCTATGTTGATATTCTTAATTGAATTGATTTAGAGTAGTTGATTAGGGGGTGTAATGTCATAATTGAACTATTAGGGTGAAACTGTAAAACTAAAATCTGGAGAGAGAAAAAACGGGTCCACACCGAGGTCTACCGTACCCGTATAGGGTAGGGCACAGGTCCAATATTTTGGACCTGTACCCGTTTGGCCCGCCCGTACCGCGCCTACCCCCCGTTTTGCAGGTCTAGCGGCGTGCATGTATGTATATTTTCGGGTATAGCCCTTATCCACATGCACTCTTACGAACTGTACAAATTTCTTCTTATTAGTTCTTCTCCCAGTGAAGGTGAGTGTAGTGTGGGGTTTATTCTTTCTGTCACTACAGGTTCCCCACGCAACAACCTTCTTTTCTCTTATCTTTCTTTAGAATTAATTTCAATTTCTTTTCTTAGCACTTTTCTTTCTTTATTTTGTCTTTTGTACTTATATGCATGTAGATGGATTCTCTTATTGTTCTTTCTCAATTCTTGATTAATGCAAGGATACAATATGGCATGTAACCCATGTCATTCTCTACTTCTCTACCATCTAAAAACTCATATAAAATATAAATCAAAAATATCAAATGCACTTCTCTATGGAATTTCTCAAACACTTTATATGCACAACTAAGTACTAAGGTGATTACACTTCCATAACAATCTCTAACCACCAAAATTTTGGAGCAAAGCTCACTAGAAACAACTTCAAAACCTGGCTAGGAAAATACACTCCATAACTCTACTCAAATTCTTTCTAACTCATCCAAACTTCCATCAATTTCTATAAACACAACATCATCCTCATGGTGGAATTCTAACCATGAATCATCATCCATTAACATCAATCTCAATACTCAAATATAAATACATATAAGAAAATTCTCTACTCACAGTATTGCTCAAATCAAGGGCTAGGGTTGGATTTACTTACCTGATCTTGGGTAGTTCACACTAGAACCTCTCTCTTTGGTAGACTTCCTCTTCTTTTAAACCCAGCATATACTATAAGATTCAACACTTTAAAAAATTCATCTCATCTTATTACTAGAATTCTACCTCTGATGCTTAGGATTGAAATTCTACCAAAATACAACCAAATCCTTTAAACCTCCTTGAAATTGGTGAAGAGAATGAGAATTGGGGATGAAAGTGGCATGGGAGGGATAGGAATGGTAGGGTTTCAATTCTTGAACCTTACTAATCTCAATTAATACTTAAATTTCCCATTTTGCTCTTGTACTTTCTATGAACTTACCTCTCTACCCTTTAGTCAATTACAAAAATACCCTTATTCTTCCTTGCTTCTCCATGAAAATTCCTACTGCTTTCACTCTCCCATATTTTAACTAAGTAGGTGGAATTACACATTTTCCTTAATGAAAGTTTTGCTAGGAACGTTTTCTCACAACCCTGTTCAAACAGCATTCTTTGCCAGGCCTACAAAATATTTCCCTTCGCACTTGCGAACGCTTACCGAGCATTACTTCCACGTAGCACAACTGACTCAATTCTAAGAACTTGATTGGGCCCGTGTGTACACTGCACTGGCGTGCGCATAATATCAGATCTCTGTGTTCGTGGAAGTCTGCTGCAATTTCATAAGTTCCTACATCATGATCACTTGCACAAGGAAGCCATACAACTAAGTGTGCATTATAGCATAACTAAGTCTAGTCGTACCTCAATGTGGGTGTGTTACAGGAGACCCCCATCATGCGAGATGTAGACAGCTTGCGAGGGCTTGAGACCTTTAGATTTTGCCTAAGTGTGTTTGTGTGACATTAAAACACCTCCTTAACCTTCTAGGTAGAAATTGAATTTGACACTTCCTAACATGGTGATGTTCTATTGAATATTGGTGTCGAATTATCTATCTGGAAACCAAGAGCGTGCCGTAGGTGTAGTATACTTTAGGCACACTGCCATTAAGCGCACTTGTCACTCTCGGCCCCCAAAGACATCGCCAATAACGGTGTATGAAGCGTGCCATCTATCAAGCATCACTTCAAACATACGATATATAATCATTGGGAATCGTCTATCTCATCATATGTGAGGCATTAGGATTTTTTGGAGTGTTCAGGACTGGCATTAGCCCGAGTCACTTTGATTAGTCCAAGTGTAGTATTGTCCAACATTGAGGCCCGGGTCGGTCATACGTTGGCGGCTACCCTAGTAGGTTTTGTATCTTAACGGGAGATAGAGATGCAATTCTAGCAAAGTAGCTTCCGAGTAGATCAATGAGGTTCAGTAGGTATGGGGGCGTGATTACAGTGAACTAATTCTAGGTAAGCGAAGATCAGTACATATCGTGTGAGGTGATAATAAGAATGTAGTAGAAGACTTACTGGTGCCAAGTGTAGTCGGGCGGGTCTGAGACTCAATGGCGAGTCTCAAACTGATCTCAGAAGGTTGTTTGTTATGAAGCGGATACCTGGATGCAGACTCTTCCTAACATGGTTGATTCTAATGGGGCCTACATGGGAGTGACTACAGTGTTGACGTAGCATGAATGAGTCGCACCAGGGGGGGATTGTCCAGTGTGATATAGGATGGTGAATAGAGCTGTGATGTGGTCTATGGAGATGACGGCCGCTACATGTTGCAAGTTTATCCACGAGAGAGAAGATACGCTGATGGGCCATGCACCCTAAAAGACCTTGATGGGAGATCACATGTGGGACCCTGCTTCGCATGACACTGGAGGTGCTATTTCACTGGCCTATGTGATGATTTCGCCACTTTGATTCTTGTGGCTGGTGATTACATGATACTGTTAACGTATATGCAATGCCGTGAACACTCACTTAAAAAGCCAAATGCAGTAACTTAGCCATGCGAGCCGCGAGTAGAAGTCTTCTATTCGCCCTAAACGCATGTTGCCGATGATGAGACTTGCTCCGCACGCACATGTACTACGGGGTATCTGATGCTAAGATTCTGAGCACTACTGTAGCTGACGGTCCCATACCCTCATATCTCTTCCCCTCGGGCCCTCCCCTCTTATCCACTGTGTTGCCCAGATCCGGGTCTCAGTATGAACATGTCTTCCAGTTCAAGTCCTTCCCATGCCTGAAAGAGTATAGCATTAATATTTATACCAGCGCACCTTTCGCATTACTTGATATTGTTGGCAGGCCCTGACGGCTCCCTAGTGATTTCGCCTTATCTCATTCAGAACGGCCTGCCCTGAATTGTTGAGTCATCCTGGGACCAGAAACTTATCCTCCATTCCGTCTTGTTAATTGCGCTAGATTATACTCCCTGCCCATGTCCGCATGCAGCGCTAGCCTACATGCATTCCATTGTTGTTACCACGAATGTTGTGGCAAGAAAGTTTTTATCTAGTTTTCTGCGTCTAGCTGAAAGACTGCGAGCACACGGAAGTTAGGCGTTTTTATTGAGTGATAACTTATTGTATGTGTTTTCAATTTACAGTTGCATTCATCTAGGTCAATAATTAAATACATACTGCCCGACTTAGCGACCTAGGCCCGGTCTCCACGACTTGATCACGCGTTGCAAGCAACAACCCTGTAATGGTATATTAGACATGTATTGACGCTTATTATTATTAAAACTAAATGCAATATAGTCTCACCTTGAGATATTGACATTTAGATATAATAATCATTTACGTTATGATGCACCGTACATGTATTTAGAATGTGTCATCTCACTAATTTTGAAATTGCATGTTACATATGAATACAGTGCCACAACATCAGCAAATTGAATTGCACTGTGAAATTACCCCAAATCCCTTGCCAGTCTTAAAATGTGATCGAATACTACCCCTTTTGACGTATCATTAATTCCTTACACAGAGGTTCCCTATTGTGCCTCGGCCCGTGAGGCTTGTACTATATCGAGTGGATGGATCACTAGTATGCAGCTATGTCTATCGCAGATTGACGACCCCACATCTATATTGCAGTCGCTGCGCACTTCTAGAGAGATCAGAGCCATTGAAGTGGTGGCGCGACACTTGGGGGGGACTACTCACTAAACTCTATGCTAGAGTACGCCTCATCACTTCCCTGAGTGGCACACCCCGGTCGACTGACGTGAACACCTTCTTCAAGTGATTGAATATAGTCCTTATTTGTTCAGCCCGTTATCTTCAATGTTTGGTTATTTTAGCACTTGCCCATCCGCCACTTATCCTTTCATTTCACTTATCCATCAATCATGGCTGAGGCACAGAAGTAGTGTAACATCAGATTCCTTGATTAGGTTATGGACCAATGATCGGAATAATAAATTGAGTGAGCACAATTCAATCCCTTGTGGCCACAGATTTAGGTGTCATTTTCATTTACTAAATTGCAAAGTGGATAACTTCTCCCATACTCGGAAGTGATGAATCATTTGTCAATCCACCATAGTCTTGATACCACCTCGATGTCGTTAATCACTACCGTTTATAGTCCTGAATAGAACTACGTTGGGTAGTGTCAAACTACACAATCGTGCACAAGGGTTCATGATCTCAATTCTAGGATCACATGCTACCATCTGTTAGAGGATTTATTCATGACACAGGGTTTACCACCATATGGAATCCTCTGCACAAGGGCTTCTGATCTCAAGTCTAGGATCACATGCCACCATCGTTAGAGGATTATTCATAGACACTAGGGTTTACCACCATATGGAATCCTCTGTGGGGTCTCTAGTGAACGTAAGCACCCATGTATTGCACCAGGTTGTAACAAACAACTTAAAAGTGAGATCAGTCACTGTCTCTTGACAGGTTTCAACACTATGATAATCTTACCGTATTATTTGTGTCTTGGTAAATAATACTGGCTACGGACTTTCTAGAATGGCACCATATGTGTCATAGGGTTCCACTATCAAGATTTGAAAACTTGATCTCTGTCACGTTTTACATCTAAGGCATATATCATACATATAACTAATTTACACGATATAGTAGAAAAGTATTTTATTGATAAATAACATTATACAAAGAGTACATATTACAATAACTTATTGACTTAGGGCACTACTAATAGTAATTCCCCTTGAAACAAAAGAGGTTAGACATCTAATCTCATCTTAAAAATTGTATTTTTTGTGTATTTGGAAATAGAGTTCAGAAAAAATTTTGAGGTGAAAAGTCCTTGACATTTGGGGATAGATGGTGTTCATAACTATGTGTTATGCCCTAATGGGGAATTTGTGTTGCTTGGACCCTGACTTGGTGAGATTGAAATCATTCAAACTAGACTCAAGCCATCCATGGTAAGGTTTTTATTTTGGATAGGGAGAGATCGTCTATGGTGACCAAGGGGATTGTTTGGTTGTTAAGAGAACATTAAATGTTGAGACTGTGGGCGAAGATGACTCATGGTTTCGCAACAATATCTTTCACACAAGGTGCACAACGTATGGCAAAGTGTGTAACATCATCATCGATGAGGGAAGTTGAGAGAATGTGATCTCATCAACTATGGTTGACAAGTTGAGTTTGCAGAGCAAAAAACACCCAAGGACCTACAAGCTTTCATGGTTCCAACTACTTGGGAACTAAAAATGGCTGGTTCAGGTTCTGGTTCCAAATTGAAGGAATCAAACAATTCCGATTCCTTAAATTTTGGGTGGGAACTCGGACCTGCCTAGCCCTTATAGCAACACCACAACCATCTCCATTCAGGACAATGCAACCCCGAACACTTTTGCACCACCACCACCATAACTGAAATCACGATCCACCCCAACCTCAATTGACCAAAAACCAACAACCTTGTCCTCTATTTCAAAGATCATAATTAGTTTATCAAATTAATTTCAACTATCGACCAAATAATTATACATATCCAAAGAGAAAAACTAAAAAAGCTTCTCTTTGTCAAATTTGAGCAAAAAAATATTAAAACAAAATAAAATTGGGAAGAGTAGAACAAAAGTTGTAAGTTATAAGAAGTGGGGGGCAATAGAGTGGGAACGGGTATGGTTGGTTGGTTGGGCTTTGCTGCTAGCAACAAAAGGGTGTAGGGAGCAACAGTGGGTGGGGTTGAGTTGTCTAGAGCCTTGAATAAAAGTGAAGTTATGAATAGAGAGAATCAATCGATCTAACGTAGGGAGTGTATGATAGCTTATAGGTGGTAGGCAAAGGAATTAGGGAAGAAGATAAGGATGAGTGGTATAATAGGTTATAGGTTACATTAAACTGATAAGGAAATTGATCTCTCTTGTTAACTCTTGTTTCGTTGCTACCATCCTCTTCTACCTTCGGGGTTGGTTTCTATGCATCCTATGGAGGTTATGGTTTGTGGGGATAGCTACAGTTTGAGTGATTCTTCTCTCCATCATTCTTGCAAAGACCCAAATGTTAATGGTGTTATTATGGGAAATAAGAAGAAGATAGTTGTAGTGGAAAAGAAGATAGAGAATGTTGCGCCTATGTCTAATAGTGAGTTCAATCCAAAGCTAGGGAGTTGCTATAATGGAAAGAGGAGACTTTATGAAAATGTGGCTGCAAAGGTTGATGAGATTGCTAATGAATATCCAACACTCCCTAATAAAGAGATGAAAGGTTCAAAGTTTAGTGACAATGAGCAAGTTGTCCCCTACAATAATCCCCAAAGCAAGGAGCATTGAAAAAAACTCTTTACTTCTACAAGAGCTAGTGCCCCTATGGAATACTACGCTCCTATTTTTCTGGATGATGGAAAAAGAGTTCAAGTATCACCACTTGCTAAAGTTGGCGATTTAGGTGTGGAGAAATGGGGGAACTATTTGGTTGGATTTTTCCTTGGCAAAAGGATGTCGTTTATGGTGGTAAGGAAGTTTGTTGATTCTAATTTGAGAAGGTTTGGTAAGGTCTATGTGATATCTAATGGGGTAAGAGGTTACATTTTGAAATTTGAGAATGACACGTTGAAAGATGCAGCCTTGGAGGAAAGCCCTTGGCAAATTGCGAGGTAGCCTTTTTTCTTGAAGAAGTGGTGTAAAAATTTAAAAATGGCTGGCGAAGAAATTTGTCAAGTGCTGGTGTGGATTAAACTTTATGTTGTTCCTCTTGAATATTGGACTCCTACGGGGTTAAGTTATGTGGCTAGTGCTATAGGGAGACCTCTATACATGGATAGTATCACGCTTGTAGGGAATAGACTTGATTTTGCTAAAGTGTGTGTTGAATTAAACACATCCTCAACCTTCCCAGAGAAAATTGAATTTGCACTTCCTAATGGTGAATCTATTGATTTTGGTGTGGAATATACATGGAAACCAAGAGCATGCGTTAGGTGTAGAACTTTAGGCCATGCTATTAAGGATTGCATCTCGCCCCCTAAAGAGAATAAGGTGCAGACTTCGCCCTCTAAGCCAAAACAAACCAAAATATGGAATGTGGTCAATAGGAGGAAGGATGTGGTGTTGGGCAATGAGTCACTTGATGTCATGGTGGGTAATAAATTAGGGAAGGGGTTATCTTTGGAAGGTCTTAGTAGAGTTGGTAATGGGAAGAATGAAACTAGCTTACCCGAGGCTAATATTATCGAGGATGGGGTTAATTTGAATAATTCTTTTGCTAAGGAAAGTCGGTTTGCTATCTTGAGTGAACAATATGTAGAGAAGGACTTTGGGGAAAGTGTGTCGGATGGGTCTAAAATCAATGGGGAAACGTCTAAGAAAAGGATGGTATGAGAGACTCTTCCTAACATGGTTGATCCTAATGGGGCTTCGAATTGGGGGGGTGCTAATGGTGATGGGGGTGAGTGTGATAAGGGGAATGAGTGTGGGGTGAATGCTCCTAATGTTGAGGGTAACCATGAAGAATTAACCCCACCTAAAGGACCCTTGATGGGAAACAATGAGGGATGCAAAATGGGGTCTATTTCATTGGTTATTGTGAGATTCGACAATTTGATTTGGGTGGATGAAAATGATGGTTTTAAGGAGGGAAATGGAGGACTTTCTAAAAGCCAAAGGAGCAAATTAGCCAAGAAGGCAAGAGAAGCTTCTAACACCAAACCGTCCCATGATTAAGCTTGCTTCGTGGAATATAAGGGGTTTTAATCGTAAGTAACTGATTAACCGTACGCAGCGGAAAAACAAAATTAAATCGGTAAATCAATTATCTTTTTGCCAAGATCCATGTATAGATTACAATGTTTACATGTTATTTAAACAAAAACAGTATAACGAAATCCATACTAGGATTTAGAATACTTAGAACTTTTGGAGGCTCTTTCAAGGCTTTGATTTTGCTTATCGATTCAAGAACAGAATCGCATGAACGTTGATCCACACGAAGACAAGACAACTCACAATTGATTTAATTTGCTAGATTAAATCAATGCAATAAGGTTTAATGATGTGTAGAATTTTTCAAAGAAATTCTCTCTTTTCTCTCTAGTGAAAACGTGAGGGAGGATAGGGTTTTTAATTGAGTGAAATTATCATTTGTTTTAATTTTAAGTTGCAGTTATATAGTGCAATAATTAAAACCTTATTCCACTTAGGAATAGTCATGGTCTCCAACCCTAATCCACCCTTGCAACCAAACACCCCTTTAATGGTATTTTAAATTTAATTAATCATTATTATTATTAAAATCAATTAATATATTAAAATATATTAACATTTAATTAATAATAATCCATTTAAATATATGCACACACATATATTTAAATATAATTTCACTAATTTTAATTTCAATGTTAAAATTGAATACAGGCAACAACATCAGCAAATTTAATTGCACTGTGAAAAGACGAAAATACCCTTTTTGTCTTAAAAGACGAAAATACCCCTTTCACACATTAATCCTTAAACGGTCTCCTTATGTGTGTGACCCGTAAACTTCTTATCATATCGGTAGTGAGTAGTCTCACAATTGACACCAATCAATCGTCTCACTAAATACAAACTAAGATTGGTCCCTAGCAAGACATCATGACCACTCGATAGATTCAGATTCAGCGAAATAGCTAGCTATCAACGATATGGTTACTGTACAATCAAATTCTTTCATCATTCATTATCCCATCAAGGATGAGGCACATAAATAGTGTCAACCTCAGATATCCTTGTATTTGGTTAATGGACCAATGATCTGAATAATAAATTGGATTGAGCAACAACTCAATCCCACTGTGGCCACAGATTTAGTGTCATTTTCATTTACTAAATTGCAAAGTGAGATAACATCTCCCATACCCGGAAGTGATGAATCCTTTATCGATCCACCATAGTCTTGATACACACCTCGACGTAGCAAATCACTACCGTTATAACAGTCCTGAATAGAACTACGTTGGGTTAGTGTCAAACTACACCAATCGGTGCACAAGGCGCTTCGGTGATCTCAAGTCTAAGGATCACATGCCCCACCATCCGTTAGAGGATTTATGTCATAGACACTAGGGTTTACCATCCATATGGAATCCTCTAGTAGGTTTGTCTAGTGAACTTGCCTACAACAAGCACCCATGTATTGCACCAGGTTGTCAACAAACAACCTTAACAAGTGAGATCAGTCACTGTCTCTTGACAGGGTTGTTCAACACTATGATAATCTTACCGTATTATTTGTGTCCTTGGGTCAAAATAATACTAAGGCTACGAACCTTTCTAGAATGGCTACCATATGTGTCATAGGGTTCTCACTATCAAGATTTGAAATACTTGATACGCTCGTCACGGTTTTACCATCCTAAGGACATATATCAATACATATAACTATGATTTACACGATATAGTAGAAAATGTATTTTATTGATAAATAAACATTATTACAAAGAGTCAATATTACAATAACTGATTGACTTTAGGGCACCTACTTTAATAGTAATTCCCCTTTGAAACAAAAAGAGGTTAGACATCTAATCTCATCTTAAAAAATTGTACTTTGTGTTATTTTGGAAAGTAGAGTTCAAGAACCAAATTTTGAGGTGACGAAGTCCTTGACATTTGGGGGATAAGATGTTGTTCATAACTATGTGTGATGCCCTAATGGGAGGATTTTTGTTGCTTGGGACCCTGACTTGGTGAGATTTGAAATCATTCAAACTATGACTCAAGCCATCCATGGTAAGGTTTTTATTTTGGATTCTAATTCCTTATTTCTTTGCTTCTTTGTCTATGGTTCTAATGGTCCGCTGGGAAGGAAAAAATTATGGAGAGATTTGATGGGTAGAGCTCTAGATTTTGAGGAAATGCCATGGGTGATTTTGAGGAAATTATGATTTCAATGCGATGAGATTTGGACATGAGAAGATAGAGGGTCCTTGTCAATGGAGTAATTATGTTTCGGACTTGAACAATTTGTGTAATGAGGCTAGGCTTGAGGACCTTCGGTTTATGGGTAACTTTTTCATTTTGAGTAATATGAGAGATGGGGAACATAGAATTACTACTAAGATTGATCAGGTCCTTATGAATGAAAAGTGGGGAGGTGTGTTTGGTAGCTCCTTAGCTTTTTCTTATACCCCCAAGCATTTTGAATCATTCTCCTTGTATTGTTGACTGTGGAGGTAGTTCTTCCCCTAGGAAAATCTCATTTTGGTTTTTCAATTTTTGGGCTCACCATGAAAGTTTCATCAGCATTGTTAGTGAGGCTTGGGAAGAAGAGGTTAGGGGCAGCCTGATGTATCAATTGGTTACTAAATTGAAAAGAGTTAAAGAACTACTAGAAGCATTTAACAAGAGAGAGTTTGGGAATATTACGATTAGGGTTATTGAAGCTAGAGAGGATCTCTTAAAGGTCCAACATGATCTTGCTTCTAATCCTCTTGAAGAGAGCCTTATTCTTGAGGAACAAGACAAAGCTTTTATTTTTAAGACCTTAAGTTGAGCCGATGAGTCTTTTGCGAGGCAAAAATCTAGAGTGCAATGGCTTAGAGAGGGTGACCAAAATACAAACTATTTCTTCAAGTGTGTGAATGGCCAAAAGAATAGAAATAGAATCACCAAGCTTAAGTGTGACAATAGCATGGTTATTAAAGATCCTTTGAGCATTAAGGAGGAAATAGTTAGCCACTTTAAAAGAGTGTTTGAGGAGCCTAGGGGTGTAAGAGATTTTCGAGGTTTAGAGAAACTTATTGAACTTTGCATCACAAATGATATGGCCAATGGAATGGTGACCGAAGTGACGGATGAAGAAATCAAGAACACTTTGTTTTCTTCGGGTAATAACAAAGCTCTTGGACCGGATGGCTTTGGTGCATATTTCTTCAAGAAATATTGGGATGTGGTTGGAAAGGATGTAATTATGGCTATTAAAGATTTCTTCCAAGAGGGCAATCTTCTTAGGGAGGTAAATTGTACTTCTATTGCCCTTATTCTCAAGGGTGATAATGCTTCTTTGTGTAAGGACTATCGGCCCATTTCTTATTGCAACTTATTTTATAAATGCATCACCAAAATTGTTGCAAATAGAATAAAAAGTGCACTACCTCTCTTCATTGACTTGGCACAAGCGGCCTTTGTTGGTGATAGAAGAATAGGAGATAATATCCTCATATACAAAGAGCTGGTGCACAATTACAATCGAGCTTTGGCCAAGGAAAAAAGACGTTCCTTGAAAGTAGATTTAATGAAGGCCTATGACTTAATTGGGAGTTTCTCTTACAAGTCCTAAAGAATTTTGGATTCCTAAGGATACTAGTCAATTGGATTTCCAAGTGCATCACTACTCCTAAGTTCTTGGTGCAAGGTTGAGACAAGGGGATCCCTTATCCCCTTACTTCTTTGTTATTGCTATAGAGGTTCTCTCTCGGCTCTTAAATAGAGTGGCGGCTAATCCGAACTTTAGTTTACATTGGAGATGCAAGAAAATGAGGTTGACTCATCTTTGTTTAGTGGATGATCTCATGCTTTTCTGTAAAGCCGAAGGTACTTCTCTATCTCTCCTTAAGAATGCTTTGCTTACTTTTGAAAGCTAGTCGGGCTTGAGTGCAAACCCTGATAAGAGCAATGTCTTCCTTTCCTGTGTAAGTGGTAACGAAAAGATGGAGCTCTTAAGTTTGATAGGTTTTCCCAAGGGTAGTCTCCCAATCAAATACTTAGGTGTCCCTCTTATTACCTCTAAGTTAACCTTTGGGGATTGTCGATCTCTCTTGGATAAAATCTTGGCTCGGGTTTGTTAGAGTAGATGCCCTAGAGCCAATCAATTATTGTAGAATTGACTCTTTGTAATAATGTTCATTGATCAATAAAAGACATTTTATTCCATATCGCATAAATCATTATTATTGCAATATGTATTGATATATGTCCTTAGAATGGTAGAACCGTAACGAGGGTATCAAGTGTTTCAAATCTTGATAGTAAGAACCCTATGAGCACATATGGTGGCCATTCTAGAAACGTCCGTAGCCCCAGTATTATTCTAAAGTAAGGGCACAGATAATACGGTAAGACTATTATAGTGTTGAATGACCCTGTCGAAAGGTAGTGACTGATCTCACTTGTCAAGGTTGTTTGGTGACAACCTGGTGCAACACATGGGTGCTTGCTGTAGGCGATTACACCGCAGCAAGTTCACTGGACTGACCCACCAGAGGATTCCATATGGATGGTAACCCTATTGTCTATGGAACAAATCCTCTAACAAATGGTGGTGTATGTGATCCTTAGACTTGAGATCAGCGGAGTGCCTTGTGCACCGATTGGTGTAGTTTGACACTAGCCTAACATAGTTCTTTTCAGAGCTGTCAATACGGTGGTGATTGGCTGCATCAAGGAGTGTATCAAGACTATAATGGATTGACAAATGATTCATCACTCCCGGGTACGGGAGAAAGTTATCTCACGGCGTAATTCAACATATGGCAATGACACTAAAACTGTGGCCATAGTAGGATTGAGTTGTTGCTCTATCCAGTTTATAATACGGGTCATTGGTCTAGAAATTGAATACATAATATCAAGAGTAACCGAAGGTTGACACTATTTATATGCCTTCGTCTCGTCGAGATAACGTATGATGAAAGGATCGAATTGCACGATAACCATATCGTTGACAGGTAGCTACTTTGCTGAATCCGAATCTATCGGGTGGCCATGATGCCTTGCTAGGGGCCAATCTTGGTCTGTGTATTAGTGAGACGATTAATTGGTGTTAATCGCNATGAGAAAAGTCCAAAATGTATGATATGTTTTATGAACTTGTTATGTCAAAGAATGAAGGTCATGTTTTGTAGGTAGGTAAAGTCCTAAGTAATTTACTTGTATAATGAACCTTAATAGTTTATAAATGGCCATATTCCTTACTGAGCGATTAGCGCTCACCCCACGAAATGTTTTAAAATGTTTTGCAGGTACGGATTAAGGCATGAAGCTGGGAGAGGATTCCAAGGGACGCTATGAGCATGAGGGGATGCTTTAATGATGACTATTGAATGGTTTTGCTAATATTTAGTGTAGTAATTATGTTCATATTTCATAATGTAGTAATTATGTCCATGTTCTATAATGGAGTAAATATGTTGTATTAATAAAGGAAATCAAATTGCTAGTAAATTTTATAAAAGTGTGTATGTTTTAGTAAGTATTACTATGGATTTCATAATTTACTCCAAGAAAGAAAACTATATTTTTTTTTTTTTAAATTTACAATGAACTTATTATAATTAAGAAAAAAAAAATTAAACACATATATCTATATATATGTTTTAAACTACAAGTTTATCCTTTAAATAGGATTTTAAAATAAACTTCTTTCCTAGGCGTGCGTTTTCTAGGTTCTCAATGGCCAAGGGATACTTAGGAAATACCCGGCTAGGGAAGGGTTTTACAGGGGCCTTCCTAGAACCATCTTCAAAGACACCCATTCCACTCCTGGCGTTTTTGATGACCTTGTGATCAGGTGAGATGTTGTTCTTTCAATGAGAGACTTATTGACTTGCTCGTTGTTGTTGTGAAGACTTTGCTGCGGAGTATCCTCACTCTCTTTGTTTTCTTTGCACGGAGTCTTCCTTGTGTCTCATTGTATGTGTTTTTTTGGAGCCAAATCTAAGGGATGGTCTTGAGGTTGGTGTTTTGTTGTTGATTTCTTAACTAGATTCTTTCTCTTGGGTCTAATCTCCCATGTTAGTTTAGATAGGATCCCAAGAGAATTGTGTAGCGTCAAGCTTAGGCATTTGTTTATTTTTTGCACCCTACGCGGGGGATGTCCCAATGTAGGTTGGCCACCTTTTTGTAGGCCTTTGTAAATCCTTCTTCCTTTTTAATACAATTTACTTATTTAGCAATAATAATAATAATAATAATAATAATAATACATTAAACAATTTTCTGTTAATTTAAGGATAGGAATCTGGAATTTATGAAACATGGGTGGGAACTTGGAGATTCGCGAAACCTTGGGTGGGAACATGTCTTTTACTCTTTCATTATCACCCATGCCTCTGACCTCAAAGGGTTTATCAGTTTGAAACAAACCTTAGAGGGTATAACGTAATTATCCCTTTCTTTTTGGAAGACTAGTATTATTAAATACCAATAATATTAGGATGAGGTTTCAAGGATATCTTTTGAGATTACTGATATTATTGAATACAAAAGTATAAAAGTAACAATTGCGATGAAAATGTAATATTGTAAATAGTTTAGTAGAATAAATTATGGTATATTTGTCATACTTTTTAATCCTTGTATGACTAACCCTCTCACTTTATCTTTCTTAGAAAATTATTTCATCTCTCATAGAGTATAACTTTAAAGTATTCTACTTTATTTGCGAAACATTTTTCTATAATCATATAATTAGAATTTTTTTTTTGATGTTAAAAAAAAAAAAAAAGAGTAAAATTTATTATGTCCTCTAAATTTGGTGCATGATTTGTTTTCTGTTAATAAAAACTTCTTGTATTATTAATGTTTGATTGCTTTTTCAAAACAAAAAATATATAATAGTATATTGTTTTAAAAAAAATTCAGACCTCCAATATAAATTATTTGTTTTTCCCTTAATTATCAAACTATTTATAAATAAAAAAATCATTGCAGTTATATTAATATATCGTGAAATTTTATAATATTATTAATTTTTAAATAACTATTTAAATATTTTCACGTAGCGAAAAAGAAAATACTTAAAATTATTAAAGGAATCCCAAGGTTTAACCCCCTCAAGTATTAGTACTAAGTACTAACTGAGAACCCCTTCTCGTCAGTAATCTTTCGTTGGTTTAACAGAATGAGGGTGAAGACCTTAATACCCTCATTCTGTCATGCCTAACAGCTTCCCAAACTAACCATCATTTCAATCTTTTTTCTCACAAAAACTAACTTCCAATGTTCATCAAACTTTTCTAATCCAAACTATCTTCATCTACTTTCTTGTACTTTCCCACACACCAAACAAAGTTTGTCATCAAATATTGACCCAAATTTGATATTAAAATTTCATCCGTACTTTCATCAAATCCCTCACCCAAAACCAAATTCTTTCTTTTTCTTTTACCAACAAATAAATCATCAAATATAAAACAGAATATATTTAACTTAAAATTAAAAAAAAATAAAGAAGCTCAATAGTCGGCACTGGGCAGGCAACTCTTGGTGGCCAAATCTGGTTGTTGAGAGCTAACCATCGCTTGTACCTTTTTCTTCATGTTGTGAGAAGAGGAAGGAGGAGAAGAAAAGGGGATGAGAAAGGGAGATAAGGAGAGAACGAGGAGAATATAGGGATGGTAAAATTTCCCGTGGGGACGGCCCCTCTGACCCCCGCGGCCCTCGTCCTGTTCAGTCGGAGATTAAGTGCAAAAATTGGGGATGGGGATGATTTTTCATCCCTGCATTGATTTAAGGCCGGAGATGGGGATTTTTTCTAATCCAAAACCCGGCGCAAGATTTAAAAATTAAATAAATAAAATATATTTTTTTTAAAATTGCAAAGCAAAATAAATAATTTTCTATTTTAATATCATTTATAGAATATGTATTTTATTGAGTAATGTTACAGTCATCGGGAGTAATACACCGAATAACGTGGCTCAATCTTGACTATCGATTAATATTAAGTTATAATTAATCGACGATCAAGATTGCGTCACGTCATTCGGTGCACAGATTCAGTGTACTACTCCCGATGTCTATTATTTTCCGTATTTTATATAATCTACCTATTATAGTTAAGGAATACATTTTTGGATATTACATATAATAATTAAGATATAATCATATTAAGTTTTGAGGAAATACTTTTTTAGATTTGAGGACTTTTGAAAAGTAAATAAATAGTCTTTGATATTGGTTTTTTTTTTTCTTAATTCAAAACTTAATTGAATATATAATCTTTCGTAAGAGATAATCATTCTCTTCGTATTACATTAATTTTCTATAGCTTCGTAAGAGATAATCATTCTCTTCGTATTACATTAATTTTCTATAGCTTGCATGTTAAAGAAAAAGAAAAAGAAAAGTATGTGGTTAGTACTAAGATCACTAATGTTTCCTTTCTATAAATTCTTTTAATAATTGTTTTACTAATTGCTGATTTATTATTATTATTTTTCAATTAGTACAAGTGACAATGTGGCACAATAAAGTTTATAGTTAAATTAAAAAGAATTAAAATTTCCAAACATTCAATCATTGAAATTTAATTCTTTTAAATTTTGGATCAAGTCCAGGTGAGAATTGAGAACAAGGATTACTTTTTCTTTACTGGGAACCCTCGGCCTAATCCCCACTTAATAAGAGTCGGGATCAGGCTAGGAACGGGGTTTGTCTATCTTTTTTGAGGATAGGGGCAAGGATGGGGTTGAGAATCCCTTGCCGGTTGCTATCCCTAGGAGGAGGAGAAAAGAGAAATTTTAATATTTATAACATTTAATTACTTCTTAACCCTTATTTATGTAAAAACTAATAAAAAAGGACTACTGGTAGGGTGTTCTTAGTTAATACTGATATTTGAGGGGGTTAATGATATATTTAAATCTGGAGGACTCAAAAATAATTATCCGTTGTTTATAACTTTGAAAACTTAGACACCAGTGTAGATACGATAGTATACAATTTCCCTTCATTCCCAGGCAAAGAGTGTAACTAAAGTTATAGTAGCATTAGCATAAAACCTTTTAACAAAAATAAATTATCAAACCACATGCAATCAAATGATTTTAACATCTTATTATTACAATCATCTTCTACATCGCACACCACATATACTGTTCTATTAAAAAATTAAACCCTAATAATTAACAATAATGGAAATTTAGATTATTAGTAGGACCCTTAACTGGGCATAATACTTGCCTTTGATTTTGTAATGAAATTGTTATTTTTTTAATTGCCATGATGAACGGAGCGTATTCAGATTTAAGAGTACATACTTTTACCATACGATTTGCTTCTATATAAACCACTCTTCACCCTCTGTAAACTCATAAAAGAACATTTTCATATTTTAATGCAGTGATATTCCTGTAGAGGAAGAAGAAATGTCTCCGAAACTTGCCCTTTTGTTGGTTACTTTGTCACTTCATCACTATGCTCATATCACCACAGCTTCTGACCCAGATCCCATTCAAGATTTCTGCATACCAAACCCTGAATTTGGTGTAACAAAATTAGCTCATCTCACTATTCTCCCATGCAAAAATTCCTCTGAAGCGACCACGGATGACTTCGTATTTTCTGGCTTAAAGTCGGCTGGAAACTTCTCTGAATCTGGCCTTGCAACCATTCCTGTCAACCCAATAGTTTTTCCAGGGCTCAACACACTAGGCATGTCATTTGTGCGAGCTGATCTTAAAGCTGGTGCTGTGAATCCCCCACATTTTCATCCGAGAGCTACTGAAATCTCGTATGTGGTGCAAGGAAGTGTTTATTCAGGCTTTGTTGATTCCAGCAATCGAGTTTTTGCAAGAGTGATTGAGCAAGGAGAGGTCATGGTGTTCCCTCGAGGTCTAGTGCACTTCCAGATGAACGTTGGTGACAAGCCTGCAACAGTATTTGGAAGTTTTAATGGCCAAAATCCGGGAAGTCAGAAAATCCCATCTGCCATTTTTGGGTCTGGGATCCAAGCAGAGCTACTGGAGAAGGCTTTTGGCTTGACTCCGAAGCAGATCGGAACAATGAAGAGAAAATTTGATCCAAAACGGTGAGATGAAGAGGAAGCAGAGCTGCAGAAGGTCATTATGTTTTGTTGCTTGAATATTAAGATTAAGGTGTGAGTTTTAGATTCTATGAAGGTGGAATATCAATATGTATGAAATCAATCAGTTTATTCAGTTATTATAATTTAATGTCTTCAAAATACCTTGAAAGTGCTGAAATTAAGTGAATAAACATAGTTCAATCTCAGAGACGTTGCACCCAAAGGCCAAAATATTAGAAGAAAAGGAAAATTAGTGCCAGTAACTGCAGTTAAAAATATGGTCATTGACACTAACTTGAAGAAAATTACGTGGGTTTGATGATGATATTAGCGACAACACAAAAGGGTGCGGCCAGGTGTGCCTTTACTTTAATTTAAAGGCAAGTGGCAAACCCACAATAATCATGACCAAGGGCATGCTTTGTTTGCCCTGTCTTTCTCACTCCGTTTGCACCAAATCTAGGGCGAATAACAACGAAATTTCAATGGTTTATCTATTTCAATTGGTGGTTAAATTTTGAAGGAAGCCAAAAATAATTATATTTACTATTACCAAATCAATAACTCTTCAAATTTGATGCATTAAAATAGCTGAATAGCTGAAAAGTATATAATTTCTTAACTTTGTGTAGTAAATAGGCCAAAAGTCATTTGGATCCAACAGTTCAAAAGAAATCAAATAAACTTTTCAAAATTTTAACCTTCAAGTCACATCTGCTTTCTTACAAACAATAACCAATTACAAAAACATAAATTCCAAGTACAAAATTTATCGTACATATCAAAACAAGGAACTAAGCCTTTGAATCTCCAACTTCAAGCAAGAGAAACTGCATAGATAAGCATACCTGAGTTAGGCTATTTATCTCCAGTTAAAAGTGTCTTTATTATGATGTTGGACATTCCATCAGCATGTGGAAACAAGTGCCCAGCACCCAGCAGCTCGTGGTAGTGTACCCAAGGGAGTCGCTGGGCAATATAGCATTGCAGTGTGACAGGTACCATACGATCTTCATCTCCATGCCACAAGTGTACAGAACCTTCACCATTTGGGAATGGATTTTCTAAGTCCATAGGGTCAAAATCCCAGGTTCCAAATCCAAAGTTGATGTCATGATGAAGGGACACATACTCTCCTTGCTGTCTTACTTGTGTCTGATGAAACCACAAATAGAACATAACTACAAAGCTATTCATATTACTCAAATCGCCGGATACTACTGAATAATAATTCAGGTATAAAAATAAAAATAAAATAAATAAATAAATCTACTAACTCATATGAGAAAGAAAGATTTGCCTCAGTATTATCTTTTAAAAAGAGAAAGAAAGATTTGCCTCAGTATTATCTTTTAAAAAGAGAAAGTGTTTAATAGTTTCCATAAAGAAGTTGAACTGAATCATGCTTTGTAAGATTAACTTTAATAGTTCTAGTTTCTTAATTGTAGCTATGGTATTATCTTCCACATCAAATAAGAACAATAAGGCATTAATATTCAGTAGAGAGAGATAAATACCGCATAATCCTTTCTCGCAGAAAGCTTAGGCAGAATTTCAATGTCTTGAGGTGAAAGAATTTCAGTACTGTGAGATATAACAGAAGAAGCAGGGAAAAACTTTTGAGTGTTCCACCAGTAAGTAAGCCAGGGAGCGTAATGAGCAACACGAAGTGTCCATTGGTCTTGGGGTAGCTGTTGGTAGTAGGCTTCTTTAGATAAGTTTCCAGGAAAACCAGGCCACCAATAGTTAATAACTGGAGCTAATAGCACAGCCCCTGCTAACCTGTGACATTACAAATATTACTCACATGAGAAAAGATGGGAAAAGAAATGACAAACACAACACATACGGGCTTTTATTCATATTCTCTTTCTTGCATCCATAAATATAGCTCAACTAAAAAATACCTGTGAGGAATGTACTTCAGGCAGCTCCAAACTACCTCTCCACCCATGGAAAATCCAATCACATAAAATTTAGATCCTAGCCCCAGTTGATCAGCGAGCTCCTCTATATCCCAAGCCATACTTTTGACTGTTTGCTTTAAATTAGGATCACTTTCTCCATAGCCTGGTCTGTCAAAGGACACCATATAGATCCCAAAATCTTCAATGATTTCCTGGAAGAGCCCACCACAAAGTCAATTGATACTGGCTTTTAGCATTTCAAAAATTGAGGCTTAAGATATAAATGCAAAAATAAGTAACCCATAAAAACGTACCGGGTATAGAGTCTTGGCAACAACAGCATCATGTCGACAAGAATCAAATCCATGAATATACACAAACTTATGCGTGGCTTTATCTTTTTGGACACCATGCTCTTGGTATGCCAAATATCTTCCATCTCTAAGTTTTATTCTAGGTGCTGTTACAGAAGGGCCGTCAGGAGATCCAATTGCCTTGGGAGGAGGAGGTTGAATTGCCTGATAAGCCCATGCCAAAATCCCAACGAAGAAGACCAATAGTGTTGTCTTAAAAATCCCTAAATTGGGAGAAAAACCTTTAGCAATTATATACTAGTGCTTAGAGGCAATAAGCACTAAAGAACTTGTCAGCTTAAAGTTTGGGGCATTGATTTTCTTTTTATAGGAAAAAGAAAAGTATATGCTACTATAAAAAGAAAGTGTAAATAGCAATGCCAGAAAGTTAAATAAGATAACAGCTCCAAAACATATAGAGGGGTTTCGGCTATGAGGTGTAAGAAATTAATTTTATCTATGAAATGTACACAACCAAAGTCTACCAAAAGTTGTTTTTATTTCATTACACTATTAGTACTTGCTTTTACTATTAATTGGACTCTTCACTACACATACAAACATAAATCTACTTAAAATATGCAAAAAGGAAAATGCACTATGGTTCCAATCGTTGCAATATACTAGGCATTGTAAGGATTGAGCAAGTTTTTTATAGCACAGACGAATCAACCAATACATCAATGAGAGGAATATGATTCAATCTCAAGCTTTGGAATGATTTAGAGAGTTTTGGCATGAATGGGCTCAAACCAAGACTCCAAAATGATGGAGCTTAAATCTACCCTTTGCAATCTGTGGCAGGATTCAAGATTAAACCCACATGCACTCTAAAATACATGGCATCATCCAGCAGGTAATTACTGAAAATGATTGATTTAAACACAAGCTACATCTCAATCCACTTAATTTCTTGCATTTGATTGGTTAAAGTACATCACCAAGGCCTCTCATTGGTGGAAAGACCACTTCCTCCACACTATAGGCACTACCTTGTTCATCACTCAAAAGCAACTATCGGCTCATTTAACACTCATAAAAAAATTTAAAAAAAAAAAAAAGAAAGAATTCCTTTCTACTTTCTCTAAGTAAAAATTTCAGTTCTAACTGGCATATTTCCATACATATATAGCAGAACTAAAAAACAAGTAATTTGTTTCATCATCTTTCTGAATTTAACAAGGATCACTCCCTCGCATATACTACACTTGTCAAACACACTTTCGTCCAAATAATGGCATCAAGCTACATTCTTTCCGAGTTCCCTATTATTTTCCAGTGCTCATACATAATCCCTCTCCAATATTATGACATTATTCTTATACATGGCATCTCTTTCAGCTCAACCAAAGAACCTTTCGACTCAGAAGGTAAAGTTGATTATTTTAGAACCGATTCAAGAAATTGCATACACTTATTAGTTAAAGCAATGTACATGCTTCCCCCAACATGGTTTTTCTATTACATTAAGTTAAGATGAAAATCCTAATGGTAGCCCCATGGCAAACAGTACATCTTTGTATACACTATCCCAGAGCTTATAAACCATAACTGAATCAACGGCCCATCAATCAGCTTGAACAAATAAATGCATTGTTTGTTTAATTCACAGCAAACTACTGGCATGACTTCAAATTAAGGCAACTGGCTCGAAACCTAAGATTAAAATCAAAATCAGAAAGCATTTATTTCCATCAAAATGATTTTGATTCCACAAAAATCTTGGAAAATGTTGAAATAAACATGAATATAGATCAAACTGAATAAGAGAAAAGAAGATTCTACCTGAAGGAAGCTTAAAAGAAGAGCTTTGCTTAGCTCGTCTGGTATGAGCTCGGGCTGATGCTGCCGATATCTTCCTGTTGACCCCTGCTGCCATTTCCCGAAATGCCCTTCTATTGCAACTCAAGATCTGTTTGTCTTCGTGCATCGATTTGTGATTTGTGAAGGTAAAAGACGACCTTTTAAGTCTGGTCTGTCACTCTGGCATTTGCTCAGCCTTTCCCGTCGATTAACTCTTAATTTATTATAAATCTAAATTACTATAAAGCCCTTTTTTGCATTAAAATCGTGGACAACAATCCGTTTCAAGGGAATGAATTTGTAATAATACTAATTAAATTAATTTGTATTTAAAGTCTTTGGTTTTTTGCCTAAATGGATGTTTTAATTTCACTTTTGTTTTGAAAATTTTTTATTAAATATTTTAGATTTAAAAAGAAAAAAAGTTTTATATACTCTTGGGCAAAGGATATTGCATTAAGATAACTAATTTTAGTTTACGTTAGATATTTATTTTACAGTAATGTTAGATTTACCGACTCAACCGACCTAATTATCCAAATCTCAAAATTCGACTCAATTCACATAATTCAGTATGTCAAAGTCGATAGTTGGGTCGATTAGTCTAACATTACTATTTATTTTATGGGTTTCCAAAACAAGTCACCATCATTTTAGCGCTTGTTCGTTTACGTTTTTTACTCTCCATTTTCATTTGGTTGTTGTTCGTTTCCGTTTTACGTGAAATGAGAGAAAAACCTTCGGAAGTAAGACAATGTGGGGCCTTTATCTAATATAATGGATTAAATTTTTAAATAAATAATCATTTATTCTCTTTTTTCTTTTCTCTTTAAAACATTTTTTTTTTTATATTTTAAGTCATATTTTTAAACACAAAACTGAATATGAAATTCAATAATTGACATATTTAAAACAAGTTGTTCCAACAACAAAATAAGTGGTCTTTTTAAAGTGATTTTTAGATAAAATAATTAAACATGTTTTCATTTTTCACATTTTCTAATCATTTTCAATATTCTAAAAAAAAAAACATAAAACAAAAACACAAAATTCACAAATGAAAGACAAAATTCAAATACTCTAGACTTGGAGAATACCCTTTTTATGATATCCAAGAGTTTCATTAAAAGTTACCTTTGTTTTGGCAAAACAATTCTTAAGGGGTGTGTTCTTTTGTGAATTTTGTGTATAAATTTTCTACATTTTTGAAATATTTAAAATAATTAAAAAGGCAAAAAATAAAAAAGCGTTCAACATGTTTTACTGAAAATTATATTTTAAAATGTGAAAAATAAAAATATGTTTGTTTGAAAGTGCAAAAAAATAAAAACAAAATAAAAGATACGAAATTCATCACTTCCACAATTGATAAAACCCTTCAAATTATTACTTATTTTGTTCTTCCCGGAGAGCTTGTCTCAAATATATCCATAGTTAGGTTTTCATTGGAAATTTTATATTATAAATTTTGATTTGAAATGAAAGTTTTTTGTTTTAAAAGAGACAAAGAAAAATATAAAAAAAGAACATATTTTTTATTTAAATATTTATTTTATATATAAAATTTGAGACCCACGGTCTCTCTTTTCATTCCTTTTCTCTTGTTTTCACGGCTAAAATCTATAGAGATCATAAATGAACAGATTTTTTGGATTTTTTTTTTCATTTTTGCAGAAAAAGAAAACGAAAATGATATTTTAAATATTGGAATAAATACTTAAACTCTTTATCACGTCAATTATCAAGTTTTTAAGTATTTTTAGAATTAATCCCAAAGTTAAATTCTTTCTATATTATTTTATTCTTGTATTTCAATAAAACAATAATTTTATGCCTTTAATTATCTTTTAAAATGATATTTTTTATATAGGTTTTTTATTTATTTATTTGTTTTATCTCAATCCCTTTGAGGTTCAATAAATTAAAAAAGTTCTCTAAAGATTTTAGAAATAATATGAACTTTCTTCTTCTTGTCCTTAATGAGCTATTAGTGTATTGTTAGAATTTATAATATGATTAGTAAAGGTCCGCGCGTTGCATGGGTTGCTTATGAAATTAGTTTTAACACCACGTTTGTTTGAATAATTGGAATTTAAATGGTGGATTTTTAAAGATAATAACAATGGTTCGACATATTACACTGGTTCCGAATAATACAAATTGATAATTCTACAATAAGGTTTGAAATCAAATAGACATTTTATCTTTTACAGTTGTAGTGAAACCTATATTCGAGAAAGACTTATTACATTAATATATTATGAAGTATGGTTTAGCATAACTACAAAAGTAAGAATACATAATAGTAATATATAAATTATAGTTCAGCAATGGTTTAACATAATTATTCACTCAAATTTATGGTTCGGCATCTGGCATATCAGAAATCGGTAATTGAGAAATATGTGGATTGACAGTCAAACTGTGAACTAACGGATCTATTATAGCCATAGATAAATTAAATTTCAATACATGGTTTATTACAATTCTATAGAAAAATAATAGTTAACTTTAACTAATTTTTTCATATATTGGTAAAACTTATGAAAATAAGAGAACCTATCCAATATGTTTTACTCATATTGATGATTCTTCAAAATTTTATTGAAATCAAACAAGCATTTTATCTTTTACAATTATAGTGAAACCTATGTTCGGCAAAGGCTTATTACAGTGATTCATTGTAAATTATGGTTCGATTGATGGCTTGCTACAATTCTATATTAATGAAACTCCATGGTTTGGCGTGTGCATTCGCCTAACATAAACATTAGACAAAATATTGAATAATGGTTCAGCATTGTTTGGCTATTGACTTCTTAAAATTCAACAACCAAAATAATGAGTCGCGTGATTTTATGAGTCTACTTTTTTGTTGATGTTGGATTTTGACACTAACTATTCGCATGTGTAAAGCGCTAAGGTGACTTAGGAATTACACGTGAACTAAAAATGAAAATAAATAAAATGGAAGATGATTTTTAAAGTGGTTTGGATGCTCTCAACAAATCTTACGTCCATTGCTTTTTATAAATGGGAGATTACAACCAGGTCGCGTATAGTGATCAGAGAATAGAAATACAGAGAGCGAGATTGAGTGTTTATGTTATCAGGATCCGAATCCGAATTCAAATTCAAAAAATGAGAGGGGAGCTCTCTATTTATAGTAAGAGATTTCTGGGTAATGATTATAAGTCTGCCAGCGGGCAGGTGCCATACAGCTCTTACCCTACTTCCTATTGGCTGGTTGCACGGAGATATCATTAAATCGCGTAGGGCTTGGGCAAGTGGGTGACTCCCAACCCTTCACCAGCCAGACCTTTACCTACTAAGTTGATGGCAGCCTTACTTCTCCTGTCCTTGGACGACATGGCAGCGCCTGGGCAACACAACGCCCTCCTAAACTCTGATTGGTCCTTGCTAACGTAAGCTCGTGTCAGCCCTGATTTCTTAGGCATAACAGAAGCCCCCCAGTTCTTAAGGTTCAAGGCTTGAACTTTGAGAACTTCATGATTATGCCATGATTTGACTTGTCTTGAGGATCGCTTACTTGAATTGCAAGTAGAGAACGACTGAAATAACATAAGGTTCACAGTCTAACTCAACTAGCAAACTGAGTGGAGGTCGCGATGTGGATCTTAGAGAATTGCACAAGCGACCTGAGGTGATCATCCCCTAAAGGTTTAGTGACCTAGGGTCAGATCTTGCTCAGTGCTATACCAACGTGCTTTGAACTTTACCCATTGCTCGCGACCTAAAAACACTTAGAATATTTTCGCTGAAAATCAGAAGTCACTTCGCTTTGAGCTCAATACACGGAGAAGAGTGTTTTATTCGGACGACCTCTTCAGATGTTATCCATTGCGCTTGATAGCTGGCCTGGTCAATAAAGTAAGATTTATCTGACATAAGTATGTTTGTGCAATAAGTGTCAACCATGAGCATTAAATGCAAGCCATGTTGAAACGACATTCTCTTTTAAAGCATTAAATGCGGACGAGGGCGCATTCAATGTGGTAAAGATAACCACGCTGACGTTTGGTGTCTCCAACGGAGGGAAACGTCAATTGATCTCCAAGGAGCATGAAGATTACTCTTCACGAGGATTGGCGACACGTGGTCGCATCCAATAGCTAGGAACGCGTCCCACCCAAACGTCACTTGTAAAGGAAAGCCAAACGTCTCCTTCTTCCCTATAAAACCCTAATCTCATTTCATGATTTTCATAGAACTCAAATCTTCAGAGAGAAAAATAGAGTTTTTGCACTCAAGAAACCAGATCATCCTTCTTCCAGTTGATGCGCACCCGCCGTTACGACAGAATGTTTGTCTCCAGCAACCAAAAGGTAAGGAAAACTCTTCCTTTTCTTCTTTTCATTCCTATTAAAAACTCGGTTTTTTTCACAGTAATGGTGGGTTTGAATGCCTAGTAAACTTACACGATGCACATTCTAGGATAATGTTAAAAAAAGAACACTTTTAAGAATTAAAAACCTAGGGCACAGATCATTGGGAACTCATTCTCAAGGATGTTTAGGGTTTTTAGGGGCTAAGGAAGGAAAATTAGGGTTTCTTTTACTCTTTCAAGTCGTCATACGAAACACTGTGTACGGAGACTGAGTCACCTTTACGTGTCGTACCTTTTCAGACTTTAGGAGCAATGGATGAGCAACCGAAGGGACAAGCTCGCAGCACCCAGGTACCTCAGTAGGTCCCGCACAGGTGGTACTATCAGCAGATCCTGTGGATGAAATTCAGAAGGCGGTAGACCAGTTTGCGATCAACGTAAACATCTACCAGCACAGGTCACACACCGCTTAAGACCCTTTAGAAGGAATGGCTACGATCTTAGAAGTAATTTTTAAATGTGGGGTGACGATACCTTTTCACCCTTTCATCAGATCGATCCTTGACCACTTCGAGGTCACGCTATTTCAACTGACGCCCAATGCATAAATGATAGCAATTGCTATGTATATCGCATGCTGCGAACACAGATTTGGTGAGTTAACAGCGTTGGAACTAGCATGCGCTTACTACTTAAAGACAAGCAAGGACAAAGATTCTTTCTACCTCTCGAAGCAATCTACGATTGAAGGAGGGATATTTGGTTACCGCAGCAACGTTGGGGCTTATGACACCAAATATTTCTTCTTCGAGTACAATGGCATTTGTAAATTTAGGGAGCCGAGTAGGTTTTCCCTTTTATTTTCCAAACTGACTATTCTTTCCTTTAACTCTCTTTTGGTAGTTAAGACTAATGGAGTTTTTCCTTTTTCACAAAAAACAAGACGACCAAGTTATCGGCTTTAGCAGATTTTAGCCATATCAAGGTGTTTGGTCGTTTGTGAAAATCCCTCTATGGTCTAAAGCAAGCATCCCAACAATGGAATGAGAAATTTACAGCAGCTCTCATTGGCATAGGATTTGGTCAATTCAAACATGACTATGCATTGTTTACTTGGTATAGAGGTAAAACATTCATTGCTCTAATTATCTATATCGATGACATTTTCATTACACAAAATGATGAAGTATGCATCAAATCCTTAAAAAAAACATCTCAATAGACAATTCTGAATAAAAGATCTAGGAGAGCGAAAATATTTCCTAAGAATTGAAATTGCAAGATCTTCAGTAGGGATATCTCTCAGTCAACGAAAATACGTCTTATAACTTATTTCTAATTTCAGACTATCAGCATGCAAGCCAAGTGTGATTCCAGTAGAACAGAACACTAAGTTAACCAGTCAGGAATATGATAATAGGACATCACCTCAAAAAATGATCACCTTTGGAAGATCACACAAACTACCAAAGACTTGTTGGCTGACTGATTTATCTCATAAACACTTGACTAGACATTAGTTATGCAGTTCACATTCTTAGTCAGTTCATGCATAGACCTAAACGATCTCACATGGATGCAGCAATAAAGGAATTGAAATACTTGAAAGGGTGTCCTAGTCTGGGACTTCTCCTTCCTTGTAACAAAGACTTAGATATCACAGCACATTGTGATTCAAACTAGGCCACATGTCCGATGACAAGGAAATCACTCACTAGTTTCTGTATAAAGCTAAGGGGAGCACTTATTTCTTAGAAAACAAAGAAACAATCTACCGTATCCCTTTTTTCAACAACCGAATACAGAGCCATGGCAAAGACTACATGTGAGATCATTTGGATTTTAGGGTTGTTGGAAGATATTGAAGTACAAGTAAGGAACCTATTCTTTTATACTGTGATAACAAGACTACAAATGACATAGCGACAAATTCAATATTCCATGAAAAGACGAAACATATAGAAATTGACTGCCACTTTGTGAGGAGCAAAATACAAGCACGGGTAATTAAGACTTTACACATTCATATTTCAGAACAACCAGTGGATATTTTTAGAAAGCCATTATGCAGCAAACAACATTCATATCTAATTAGCAATCTTGGAGTTTTCGACATCTACAAACCACAAGCTTGAGGAAGAATGACAAAATATAAAGGGAATGCTATAGATTTCCCTTGATCTTAGCCTACTAAGATCAAGGAAATTATTTGTGTATTTATATGTAATTAAGTTTCAATCAATCAACATAGTTGCTATGATTGATCATTTGATTGAATGATTTACATGGATCCTTATTCCTAATTTACATTCACAAATTTGTATAAATTGCCCAATTGTATAGGCTATAATTTAATTCAATACAGGAAAAATATTTCTGCAATTCCCTTCTCTTTTCTCTTCTCAGGTATACTCTAGCAGCGTTGCTTTGCTTCTCTTGCTTTCTCCTCCAAACTCTGACAACATATATAATGTTAGAACAATTAGATAATTTCCGCATACATATACATACACATAGTTATAGTTAATGGGGTTGAACCTTTGACAAGGGAGGAAAATTACTTTATACATGAGCTAATTAGAACATAACTATCTCAGACGATACAATATATTAAAATATTAATAGGTTTACCTAGTACTTTTAATTTGTATATATGTTGTACATATCAAATTTAATTAGTTTGAATTTCCTATCTAAAGATACTCGATCATGGGCAACATAAATATTGAATGCATAAGTTCTAGAATCTAAACTGTATGAGAGTTTACTTTAATTAAGCCTTTATATTAAGAAAACTGAAAGAGTGGCAAGGGAAAAAGAAGAACATAGAAAAGCATGAGACAGGGGGTTGTGGTGCAGTTGACATTATAAATTAACATATAAAGTAGTTTAACTTCTGGTTATAGAAAATCCACCAACTTTCACCTTGCTAATCTTGGAAGTTGGAACCCCTCTGCACTGAAACTTATTGTGGTGGAGTTCCTTTATGCTCCCTCAGCCTCGCTTTTGAAAAATTCTCCGAAACTAGTAAAACTGCTTTTTCATGAAATCAAATGCGTTCAAGAAATTCTCATTTTGATTTCCCTAAATGCAAAAGATGAGTTTCCTTAAAAGATTATGAACGTTCCAGAGGAATTTCTTGAACATTTTTTATACATGTTTATATTAGAAATAATAAGACCACTTGCATAGAAAGGTCCCACTTCGATTATATATGATTCATTTGTGACCTTAATTAGAATTGGAAATATTCATTCCTTTATAAGATTAATACTAGTTAGCAAAGTGTACATCCAATCAAGAACCAAATTCCAGGGACCCATCAACAGAGAGAAGATTGTGATAGAATTTGAGGTGTGCTTGACTCCTCACTCAATAAGATCATATTAAATGGGAGGATTACCTCCTCTTGTAACCCAGTAGCCTTGAGCGTGTCGAGTCAGTGTGGACTCCAACATTTCTACTCACGGTCAAGCTCGTATGTTGGGTCATGCCTATTGATGGAGGTAGAGCCAACAATTACCTCAATTTCCACTCACGGTCACGCCCGTATGTTGGGTCATGCCTGTCAATGGAGGTAATTGTTGGGTCTAACTTCTCATCTGCTGATCAAGCACTCAACTCAACTGGGCCTAACTTTGATATTATGCTTGATTATCCGCTGATCAAACACTCAGCTCAATTGGGCCTAACTCTGATATCATGCTAGAATTTGAGGTGAGTCTGACTCCTCACTCAAGAAGGCCTTGTTGAATGAGAGAATTACCCCATCTTATAAAACAATAGGATTAAATATGCCTAATCGGTGTAAGACTCAAACGCATTATATAACTAACTAATTCATCTTAATTTATAATTGATATTTGCCACAAACATAGGGAGAGAGAGAAAATAAATATATAGCAAAGCAATATAAGATTCTTTCTTGATGTCCCACAGATCTTAGACTTACCGTCTCTTAAACATAGCTTAGATCTAAAGAGTGACTTGCAGATCACTTCAAAAGCTTTATAAATATGGGATTTCTGCTTTCATGCCCTATAAGAAAACTCCTAACTGATTTTTATCCATTTTCTTTCCCTCTCTCATTCGCATTCTTATTCTCCTACTGATTCAATGGCAAGAACCGTAGAGCCTCTTGTTGTTGGGAGAGTGATAGGAGATGTTCTTGATTCTTTCTCTCCAACAATCAAAATGTTTGTAAGTTACAATAACAAGCAAGTGAGCAATGGACATGAGCTCTTTCCTTCCACAGTTTCCTTCAGACCTAGGGTTGAGATTCAAGGAGGTGATATGAGAACTTTCTTTACACTGGTAAATTCCTTTCCTCTTTTCAAATTTCTCTTCTATAATTATTCATTACATTGGGGACTCTATGAATTAATTTCTCATCTTATTAACTTGCATCTTGCTAACAAAAAAAAAAAAAAAAATTATGTCTTGTTAATTGCAGGTGATGACAGACCCAGATGTTCCTGGACCTAGTGACCCTTACTTAAGGGAGCACCTGCACTGGTATACTCTAAAACCATCAAAAAATTCTTATGTAGCGGTGTATATTAGGATACTCTTATCTTGAGTCTTTTAATTTCATGCACATCAGACTATCAGTGTTAGTACAAACACATGTCGAAGTAAAAACCCTAGTTCATGGGTTGATGGCCAACTTTCTTCAAAAAAAAAAATAAATAAATAAATAACTTCGCCAAAAGCCTAAGGGGACATCAATAGAAATGACATTTATGTCATGTATAGAAAAAATTCTATTTACTGAAGTCATTTGTACCCGCAATCAATACATAATTATCACATAATTTTTTAAATTAATAACTATCAATCATATTGACGATAAAGATTGAGAAGAGAGAAAGTGCTTATGTAAATTATTGGATACCCATTGATAATCTAGATTTTTTCCATGAGCAATATTCAAGTTACTAGTTTGTTAAAACCATGTAGCCACTGCACGTCAATCATACCAATATAATATAATCTACAAATGCTAAGTGAGAACTAACAATAATTCTGGGTTAAACCTTTTTACAGGATTGTGACAAACATACCAGGAACAACAGATGTTACATTTGGTAGGTTATATAATTTACTTTGTAGATCTTAAAGGATTTTAATCATTTTTATTAAGGAATTTCATGTATGTCAGGGAGGGAACTGGTGAGCCACGAGACGCCAAGGCCAAATATAGGCATCCACAGATTTGTTTTTGTTCTATTCAGGCAGAAAAGTAGACAAATATTTAACCCACCTTCTTCAAGGGAAAACTTCAGCAC
Organism: Pistacia vera; assembly: GCF_008641045.1. Lineage (NCBI taxonomy): Eukaryota > Viridiplantae > Streptophyta > Magnoliopsida > Sapindales > Anacardiaceae > Pistacia > Pistacia vera. The sequence goes on from NW_022196013.1 coordinate 920,459, forward strand.
TCGAGTTTTCGCTGCCGAAAACGATCTTGGTCCACCTGTTGCAGCTGTTTACTTCAATGCACAAAGAGAAACTGCAGCTAGAAGACGCTAACCAGAGCCCCAACCACACCCGCCACCCCCCGCGCGCACACCCACGCCGCCACACACACCCCCCCCCCCCCCCCCCCCCCCAAACCAAAAAAAAAAAAAAACTTATAATAGAAAAGTTAGGTGATGTGAAGGAAGTGTTTCTGGGTTTTTATCTAAAATTACTCTTTATAATTTAAATAATATGCAGTAAGGGAGGAATTACCATCTCCTCTACCCCATTTCCGCCATTGTATTGTGAAACATCGAGTGGTTTTTTCAATTCAATTTGAGAATATTTATGGTAAATGTGGGAAACTTATTTGATATGTTCTCTAAAATTATTTCTTTATTTTTGTTGGGTTGTCTTCATTATCCCTAAATTACACGCTGAAAATATTAGAAAACAAAAATTGTAGTGTATATATATATATGTATACAAATAATATTTTTATATTTAATGCTTTTAAATATGTGATAAAACAGCCCCTTTGTTTAGGGTCTTTTTCCATTTTTTTATGCACTTAAAAGGTACGTAAAAATGTGCACGAAGGCATAGAGTCAAGCGAGTTTCATTTGATTTCTTTCTTCGTACGATTATCATCTTGGTGGGACATGTTTCTGACCCTGCACTTCTTTTTTATTTAACCTTATGGTTAAATTCATCTGCGACAGAGTTTCCATACATAGGAAGTACATTTTCAGTACCATCCATTGAGTAAACAACTAAACATCTTTCTCTTTTCTCTATCAATGGAGCCCTATTTTCAAATTGTTACAATTACAATATGACATGCGCTAGTTTCTGCGTTTGACAGCGATGCACATTTCCCTTCTTAATAATTTATATATTATATATTATATTCTACTCCCTCCGTTTAAGTTACGTTTTAGCTAATTGCACAATTTTTATGCATTGATTTTTTTAATGTAAACAAAAAGAAGAGGAGGTGCTATCAACAAGTAGAGAGAGAATATTAAAGCAGACACGCAGAGCAAAGAAAGAGAAAGAGAAGAGATGTGGGCCATCGCAAAAAGGAGAATAGAGATATAACTGAGACAAGACAAGCGACACTTATTTAGAAAAAAAATTATACCCCAAACGTCATTTAAAAAAAACGGAGGGAGTATATTATTTTTTATTTTTGTTTATTTAATAAAACTTGTTTGGATTTCAAGCCCGTGCTGCCTGTGAAAAAAAAAAAAAACTGTTACTTGTGTTTGTTTGAGAAGTATATTCTTAAACTTAACAATGACATAATTCTCTCTCTCTCTCTCTCTCTCTCCTCTCTCTCTCTCTCTCTCTCTCTTATATATTATATATATATTATATATATAATATTATAAAGTGGGAATTGCGACATAAAACGATGCTACATTGACAATATACATCAATGCAATCATCGCACAATTGAGCCTCCGTTGGATTCATTTTTTGCCCGTCAAAGCCCCTATTCCGACACAACTGCCGCACCCCATTTGGATGCCTTTTAAGATTTGCACGATAGTTTTAGGTGCATTTTTTTAATATTTTCCATATTCTCAATCCTATTCCCATATTTGTTTGTTTAATTATTTTGAAAATATTAGTATATTTTTTAATTACTTTAACCCTTTAAGTTTATTAATTTCATTAAATTCCTAGAAAAAAGTTAAAATTAACAAAAACACACCCACTTAGCCATAGTTGCCAGATTCCGGTAACCACCGTCGGTGGTAGTTGAAATCTGTCACAACGCGCTACAAAAGACCGAAACTGACCGGTATTCATCGATCTGCCTTTCCGTAAACCATTGTCGTTGACCGACAACGACGGTCATTCTTTGATCGTCAGTGATGGCCTATCTGGACTTTTGCTGCCGTCACGACTGATTTGGCTGTAGATCTGGTCTTTTTCGACGGTCATATCAGCCGTACCCCCAAATCAATCGGTCTGCTTCGTAACCCATTTTTCGCCAGATTCTGACGGTGGTGGCCAGAATCTGGCACTATGGGTTAGTGGCGGTGTTTTTGTCATTTTACAAATTTTATATATTAAGGTGTTTAGTTAAATTAACAAACCTAGGAGGTTTTTTGTTAATTTTTAAATTTTATCTCGTAATACTCACTCTATTCAACTACATAATATTATTCTCAAAATCCTATCTAAAATAACAAATAAAACAGACCCTTACAATTAACATACAGCATTATGGATTATTATGTGTAGCATATAATTAAAGAAGCCAACTGGACAACACACAATTTGATGTGTAGCGCGGGCAGTATGATTTTGTTAGTAATTTTCTCCCTCGTCACCGCTAAGATGAAAGACCTATGGAAGATTTTTCAACTTATTGTCTTTAACTTCTTGTAATTCGATGCATTCATGCAATACATAATTTAAAGAAAATTCTCTGTTCTGAACAGGTTTAGCATAACTATTAAAATCAATAACTAAATCTTAATGCGTCACAAAAATTTAACAAAAAGAAAAAAATTAATATGGTTCACATAAACTCGTCTACCTCGGAGGATCTGGAAAATGTGATTTGGGTTGGCCCAACATATAATTGTTGGATTGTGTTTAAAATGTTATCTATTGGTAATGTGAGGACCTCCACCGCCTTGAACTTAGAGGCCGTGGGGCGGTCAAATGGGGGAGGATTTTTTTTATAACATAAAGCTACGGACACCAAAATTTTGCACCGAAAATGTGTACCACCTACGTGTAACATGCCTCTGATTTTTTTAACATTTTTTTTCTAGTGAAGGGCCATCCATCAAATTTGGACGCCGTTTACTTAATGGACGTCCGTCCATATATATGGACGGGCGTCCCCATTTAAAGGACGCCCGTCCATAAATAAAATATGAAAAAAAAAACTTTGGGGACGGCCATCCAAAATTACGTTTGACGGGCGTCCATTAGGAATGGATGCCCGTCCATACTTTAAAAAAAAAAAAAAAAAAAAACGTTTGGACGAATGGACGCCCGTCCACTATTTTGGTTTCTACAAATTAAAGAAAAACTTTGGATGTACTTACGTTTTTAAAATAAAAAAAAACTTGCAGTTTCACGCAAGGCTATGGGTTTGAGATCGCCAATGAGTTAGGAAGTGTTCGTTAGTTACGCCTTGAATTCAACACCCAGCATCCTTTCTCGTCCTCTAAGCAATGACATCCATTCTCCCGGATACACTGAAGGGCCGCTTCAGTACAGAGAGCAGCAAGATCTGCTCCCACATAACCATGGGTATCTCTTGCACTCTTTCAAGATCAACCTAAAACATGCCATCAAATAAGAATGTCACTATACCAAAGAAAAAGACATAAAATGATTTATAGAAAAAAAGACATAAAATATTTATAAAAGACGATGAGATGAAGCAGATAAGAGTCCTACATCTTCCATGCTTTTAGCAAAAGTTTATAATTATATTTTTAATTTAGGGTAAGAGAACGAGAGGTTTTGAATATTTTAAAGCATCCATGACCATGAATACGATCAAGCTCTGGTTCAGTCTCAGTTTCATCCTTCTCTTTTGTGTGACAGCGTTATCATGGTTCAAGAATTGCGTAGCAAGTTGGAGCAACTGGAGACACTATTCTCTAGGTTGAGGTCCCTCAAAAATCCTAATGACCTTTTTAACAAGGTAATTCCATGGAGGCAAGAGTTTAAGATTTTCAGGGAAGTCAGTAGCGATGAAGAGAATAAGGATAAGCTACAGAACTTCAACCAGGATGCAAACGTACTAGACTGGCTGGAGGACGTCAAAAAGTTGGTTGATGATGTGCAAGAGATACTGCATGAGATTGCTATCACTGGAAAGAGTTCACAAAAGCGTGGCTTCCTTGCTCATTGTTGCAATCCAGTAGCTGATACTGCATTTACTGATACTCGTCGAATAGATAATGCAAGTAAGCGAATCCATATACTCAAGAAAAGAATGAAAGACACTGGATTGAAAGTGAGATACGAACACTTCCTAACTGCATTGGCGATCTCAAACCCATCAGCCTTCAAACCCATCAGCCTTGTGTGAAACTGTAAGTTTTTCTTTTATTTTTAAAAATGTAAGTAATGGACGGGCGTCCATTCCTTACGGACGCCCGTCCTATCCAAAGTTTTTCTTTAATTTGTAGAAACCAAAATAATGGACGGGCGTCCATTCCTTCCAAACGTTTTTTTTTTTTTTTTTAAAGTATGGACGGGCGTCCATTCCTAATGGACGCTCTTCCAAACATAAGGGACGGGCGTCCATTAGGAATGGACGCCCGTCCAAACGTAAGGTAATAGACGCCCGTCCAAACGTAAGGGACGGCCATCCAAAATTTATGGATGGCCGTCCCCAAAGATTTTTTTATTTTTTTTATTTTCATATTTTATTGATGGACGAGCGTCCTTTAAATGGGAACGCCCGTCCCTTGTACATGGACGCTCGTCCATATAATATAGACGGGCATCCATGTGAGTGAATAACCGTCCAAATTTGATGGACGGCCGTTCACTAGAAAAAAAATTGTTAAAAAGTTCAGAGGCGTGTTACACGTAGGCCGGTACACATTTTTGGTGCAAAATTTTCGGTGTCCGTAGCTTTGTTGTTTTTATAAATACCCCCCTCCCCATCATTCTTAAGAAATGTAAAAATTTAGGGAAAGATAAATCTCATTGTAGTCCTATTATTCTTTCTCTATACATATTAGTCTATTTGCTTTATATTATTGGTAATTATTATACAACACGTTATCAGCACGAAGAAATTAACAAGTGTAACGTTATGCCCTTGTTGAAAGTAAATACTTTGATCTTACATGTGTTCTTTAATCTCTGTTTTCGCCTTTATGGTTGAATTTATTTATTTATTATTAAATTTCGCCTTTATGATCGGATCTATTTATTATTGTTAAATTCTGCTTTTATGGTCAGATCTATTTATTATTGTTAAATTCCACCTTTATGGTTGAATATATTTATTATTGTTAAATTCCGCCGCTATGGTCGGATCTATTTATTATTGTTAAATTTTGCCTCTATGGTTGGATCTATTTATTATTGTTGAATACCACCTTCATGGTCGAATCTGTTTATTCTTGTTGAATACAACCTTTATAGCTAGATCTACTTTTATTATATATTCGATAACCAACATTAGTAATTGTGCTTCCATCTTATATATGATAAATGAACTTGGAATTTCATAAATAAATATTGTTTTTAGAACTTGAAGTTCTAAATACTGATTACAAACATGAAGTTTTTAAAACAGAGACAAGAAAAAAAAAAAAGGAGCAGAAGTTTCATATCATGAAGATGAAGTTCTGTAAACATCCTTATCAATTTAATTTTTTTAAGGATGGACTTCGAAACCGAAACATCGATATCCATTAATGGTGGAGATATTTGTATAGTAGACTATGCAACAATGCACACCTTCCTTTGGGATAGAAAATATTTCTTAGGTTTGACCTTTATTGAGGCTAAAATAAATACCGTATATATCAGGATCTACAAACATAATTGAGGGCTCCGGAAGAGCAACACTTTTGTTACCAAACGGAACTAAATTAAGTATCCATGATGTTTTATATTCTCGCAAATCTAGAAGAAATTTGCTTAGTTTCAAAGATATATGACTCAATGGATACCACATTGAAACTTTAAATGAAAAGGATGGAGAGTTTCTATGCATCACTACTAATATTTCATGCTAGAAGCATGTATTAGAGAAACTTCTTGCTTTCTCATCAGGGTTATATTACACATTCCTTAAGAATGTTGAAACTTATGTAGTTATGAACCAGAAGTTCACTGATCCTAAACTTTTTAAAATTTGGCATGACAGTCTTGGTCACCCAAGTTCTATTATGATGCATAGGATCATAGAAAACTCACATGGGCACCCATTAAAGAACCTGAAGATTCTATCACCTAATGAGAGTGCTTGTATTGCTTGCTTACAAGGCAAATTGACACTTACGTTGTCCATCACTAAAGTTGGTCTAAAATCCCCATCACTTTTACAAAGAATTCATGGGGACATATGTGGACCTATTCATCCACCAAGTAGACCTTTCTACTACTTTATGGTATTCATTGATACATTGGCACAATGGTCACATGTTTGTCTACTTTCTACCCGTAATGTTACCTTTGCTAGATTGCTAGCACAAATCATCAGATTACGGGCACACTTCCCAAATTACCCAATTAAAGTGATACAGATTGACAATGTTGGTGAGTTTACCTCACAGATATTTGATGATTATTGTACAATAATGAGAATTGATGTTGAGCACCCATTACCACATGTACATACCCATAATTGTATAGCAGAGACATTTTTAAAGCGTATTCAATGAATTGCAAGAACTTTGCTATTACGTACGCAATTACCGACTTTTGCTTGGGCTTATGCTGTTTTACATGCTGCGATGTTAATTCGCCTAAGACCCACTACATATCATCAATACTCTCCAATAAAACTTGTATTTGGACATTAGCTTAATATATCCCATTTAAGAACTTTTAGTTGTATTGTGTAAGTTCCAATTGCACCCCCTTAACACACCAAAATGGGACCCCAACGTTGTTCAGGAATATATATTGGCTATGACTCACCATCTATCATCAGATATCTTGAGCCCCTGATGGACGATCTATTTACTGTACATTTTTCGGATTGCCATTTTGATGAGACAACATTCCCATCTTTAGGGAAAAAAAGTAAAACTCTTGAAGTAAGGCCTGAACTTTCCTAGAAAGCAAATTCTATGTCTCATTTAGATCATTGCACATCTCAATCTGAAATTGAACTACAAAGAATAACACATTTGCAAAACAATGCCAACCAAATGGCTGATGCATTTACAAATGCAGCAAAAATAACGAGATCATACATTCCTGCTCTAAATACACCAGTAAAGATTGATGTTACCAATAAACAATCTATGTGGGCAGCGATCGATTCATCTGTTACACGCCAGAAGCATGGTAGGTCTGTTGGAGCCAAGGATATTGTTTTTAGGAAACGAAAGACACATAATCAAATAGGTGCCAATATTGACAATACTGGAATAATTGAAATTCCACATCTTCTAAACTAACTCTAGAAGAGTTAATAGTCCTTGAAAGGACACAAGCCCCTGAAGAGGAACAAATCCCTAAAGGAATGAAAGAACATAGAAATGAAGAAGTTTCTATAAACTATGCTCATAGTAAAGAAATGTAGAATCGTGAAACAACTATTGTTGATAACATATTCTCATACGTAGTAGCTACTGAAATTATGAATGATGAGTTTGAGCCACATTCTGTTGATGAATGTTGAAAGAGACATGATTGGCCAAAATGGGAAGAGGCAATTCAAGTAAAATTAACCTCCCTAACAAAACGTAGTGTATTTGGACCTGCAGTCCAAACGCTTGAAAACGTGAAACCCGTAGGATACAAATAGGTATTCACAAGGAAACGAAATGAGAAAACTGAGATTGCTAGGTATAAGGCCAGACTAGTAGCTCAAGGTTTCCTGTAGAGACCTTAAATTGATTTCAATGAGACATATTTACCAATGATGGATGCGATCAAATTTCGATATTTTATTAGTTTATCAGTCTCAAAAGGACTTGATATGCATCTCATGGATGTTGTCACTGCGTATTTGTATGGCACACTAGATACTGATATCTATATAAAAATCCCTGAAAGATTCAAAGTGCTTTAAGCAAATAAAAGGCACATGTATTCAATAAAATTGCAAAGATTTTTATATGGGTTAAAACAATCCGGACGAATGAGGTATAATCGTCTCAGTAAATATCTGATGAAGGAATGATACATCAATGATCATGTATGCTCGTGTGTCTTTATAAAAAGGTCAGAATGTAATGCCCACTTGAGGTACGAAGCTTATGTATGTTCATTTTGCCCTTAATGTTGATTGTTTGCCCTTAGTTAAGCTTGTATGTTGTTAATATTGCTTGTTTGGCCCTTAATTGAAGTGATATGTTAGTTTGGTGGAGTGGTTGCCCTGAAATTGGTGAAGACTTGGCGAAAATTGGAATTACAGACTTCGCCGGGGCGAAGAAGAATCTTCGCCGCGGTGACGTAGGCTCTATAATTCTTCGCCGAGGTGAAGAAACAGTCTTCGCCGCGGCGAAGAGTCGGTTGAAATTCTTCATGAAGGTTCTAGAGAATTTTTCCATAGGAGCAAAGTGACCATTCTACCCCCAATTAGCAAGAAAAGTGGGAAGTGAAATGTAAGAAAATTTCATGGAGAATACATTAGAGTTGGGGTTGTGATTGCAAAGAATTAAAGGGCAAAGTTAGAATTTCCAAGAAAGTGTAAGGGTAAAATGGGAAAGAGTGCTTATAAAAAGAGATATTAAGGGTTTAGTCTTATAAACCCCCTCATTTCTCTTCTTCCACCGCCACTTCCAGCCTTCATTTTCTCTCAACTTTTCACTCAATCTTCTATGGATTTTGAGGGCTCTTGGTTTGAAATTGATAAGGAGTTGATCCTAAGCAACAAGAGGTAAGAATCCTTGCTCTAAATATGAGTTTTATTTATGCAAGAGTTGAATCCTTATTAAGTTTATGCTTAGGGTTAAGAGGAAGCTTGAGCCCAATAAGAGTAGAGAGCTTTAGTGGAAACTACTCGAGCATAAGGTAAGTAAATCCAACTTAAGCTAAGATTTAAGTGATTGAATGATGTGTAGAGATTGTTTATATGAATCTTGCATGAATTCTTTATGCTTGAGATGAGTAGATGGAGTTGTTATTGAGTTTGATGATGGTTTATGGTTGGATTTCCACTATGAGAAGGGTTGGTTTTGTTGATAGAATTTGATGGAAGTTTGGATGAATTTAGAAAGAATTTGAGAAGAGTATTTGAAGTGTGTTTCCTTGGTAGGAGTTGTGATGGCTCAAGGGAGTTTACTCCAATTTTGGATGGTTTAAGAAAGAAGTAGAATTATAGTTAAAGTAGAGTTTATGTATGCATGCTTATTGTTTGATGAAATGCCTAAGAGAAGCATAAGTATGAGTAGAGAACCTTAATTTTATGCAACATTGCATATTTGCATTTCATGAGTGCATTTAAGAAAGAATTCGAAGCATGAGCCATCCATATGCATATTTTTTATATGTGTACTAACTTAAGAAAGAATCATGAATTGTGAGAGTAAAGCACTCTAAGAATAAAAAGAAAGAAAGAATAAGCACTAGAGAAAGAAAGATTAAGCACTACCGAATAAAATAAAGAAAAGTGCTAAAGAAGAGAAAAGAATAGGTTGTGCGATAGGGAACCCGTGAGTGATGAGCAGAATATCCCCACATGTACGCCGCCTTTAGTGAGCGGCCTGAGAATGAGAAGAAGAATTGGTATAGCCCGTGAGAGTGCATGCGGATAAGGGCTATACCCGAGAGAGAGAATACACTCACATGGCCAAGGGTTCCAAATCCATGCATCAACCGAGTCCGATCGGCATAGAGTAAGAAAGAATAAGAAAGAATGAGAATGAATAAGAATGAATAAGAATAAGAAAGCATGAGGAAGAAAAGAAAGAACATAATAGAAACAAAAGAAATGCATAAAAATAGAAAACATAATAAGAAAAATAGAAGAGAAGAAAGAGAATGCATTTCTATGCATTACTGCATGTGCATTTCATTCATGCATTGTTATCATGATTTCTATCATGATTAGTAAGAATAGAAGAGAAAGAAAGAAAGAATAGAGAGAGAGAATTAGTAGAGGAGAACCGTGAGAAATAGAAGCAAAGAAGAATATAAAAAGAACAAGGGAGAAAGAAAAAGAAGAAAAAGAGTAGAGTAAGGAAAAATGAAAAAGTGATGTACGGAGATAGCGGTGTAGAGGATTTACTTATTGAGCATTTTTGTGCTCACCCATTGTTTTCCATGTTTTTGCAAGAAATAGGTGAGGATGCAGTCGGATGGACATCGGCAAGCAGAGAGAAATGGCTACACTGTCCACCATTTTGATAGTTTTTGTACATGTTATTTTGTACTATGTAAAGAATGTATATATTAAGTAAAGAAACATTTGGGCCCAACTACTTTCTATTAATTATACATGTATTTTTATTAAGTATATTTTATGAGCATATTAGTAGAAAGAAGTCATTCGTTACTTCAGTGGAACAAACGATTTGGGATTATTTTATCTAAGGAAATCTGTTAATGATCCTAAATTAGTTGGCTATATAGATGTTGGGTACCTTTCTGATCCTCACAAAGCCTGCTCGCAACATGATATGTTTTCACTCATAATGGTACTACAATATTATGGTGCTCTACAAAACAGACATTGGTTGCTACTTCCTCCAACCACTCCGAGATTCTTGCACTTCATGAAGCCAGTCGAGAATGCGTATGGTTAATATCTGCAATCCATCATATTGAAAGGACATGCAAATTGCCAGATATTTCAGATGTGTTATTGATTGATCTCAAAAATGCAGCGGAAAAACAATAAATTAAAACTAAAAATCAATCACTTTCGACGCCAAGATCCGGGTATAGATCAAATTGCTTACAGGTTAATAAACATAAAAATCTGTACAATAAAAATCATAGTAAATAATCCATACGAGGATTAAGAACACACTACCGATGTTTGGAGGCTCCTCCGAATATCTATGATTTTGGACACGAACACTGTTCATTGGTAACTGTTCACTTGTTATTGTTCATCATTTACTATTCACCGTCTTTTGTTCACGTGATTCTTCGCTAATCGATCCAATGTAGGATCGCACTCACGAAAGTCTCCACAAAGATAATTCGAAGAACCGACAATTGTTTTGCTAGAACAATTGTCGGCATCAAGAATCACGAACAATCAAAATTGAAAAATTTTCTTCTTCACTTAAAGAATAAAACGTGAGAGTAAGAACCTTTTGGGTGGCTAGGGTTTTAATTGAATGAATAATTCTTATTGTTTTAATTTTAAGTTGCACTTATATAGTGCAACAATTAAAACCCTATTCCACTTAGGAATAACCATGAGCTCCAACCCTAGTTCACCCTTGTAACCAAACATACCCTTTATGGTATTTTAATTAATTAATTATTATTATAATTAAAATCAATTAATATATATAATAATATATTAACATTTAATTAATAATAATAATTCGTTTAAATATATATACATAGATATATTTAAATATAATCTCAATAATTTAATTTTAGTATTAAAATTAAATACAGGCAACAACCTCAGTAAATTTAATTGCACTGTGAGATTACCAAAATACTCTTTCATCCTGAAAGATGAAAATACCCTTCTCACAAATTGATTCTTAAATTATCTTCTAAGTGTGTGACCCGTAGGCTCCTCATCATATCGGCAGTGTGTAGTATCACGATTAATACCAATTAATCGTCTCACTACAAATAGACCAAGATTAGCCCCTAGCAAGGCATCATGGCCACCCGATATATTCGGATTCAGCGAAACCGCAGCCTGTCAATGGTATGGTTACCATGCAATCAAATCATTTCATCAACTGTTATCTCATCGAGACTGAGGTATATAAATAGTGTCAACCTTAGATATCTTCGACATGTTTGTATTCAGTTACTGGACTAATGACAAGAATATTAAATTGAATTGACCATCAACTCAATCCCACTGTGGCCTCAGATTTAGTGTCACTGCCATTTACTGAATTATCTAGTGAGATAACTTCTCCCGTACCCAAGAATGATGAATCCTTTGCCAATCCACCATAGTCTTGATACACTTCTCAATGTAGCCAATCACTACCGTATTTATAGTTTTGAATAGAATTACGTTAGGCTAGTGTCAAACTATACCAATTGGTGCACAAGCCGCTCTGATGATCTCAAGTCTAAGGATCACATGCACCACCATCCGTTAGAGGATTCATTCCATAGACATCGGGGTTACCATCCATATGGAATCCTTTGGTGGGTCTATCCAGTGAATTTGCCTCTAGCAAGCATCCATGCGTTGCACTAGATTGTCGGCAAATAACCTTGACAAGTGAGATCAATCACTGCCTTTCGACAGGGTTGTTCAACACTATGATAGCCTTACCGTATTATCTATGTCCTTGGTCAGAATAATACAAGGGCTACGGACGTTTTTAGAATGGCCACCATATGTGATCGTAGGGTTCTTACTATCAAGATTTGAAACACTTGATACCCTCGTCATGGTTCTACCATCCTAAGGACATATATTATTACATACACGATATAGAAGAATATGTCTTTAATTGATAAATAAACATTTATTATAGAGTCAGTTTTACAATAATTGATTGGCTCTAAGGCACCTACTCTAACAAGATGCTCCCACAATTATAAATGAAGACAATGTGACATGTATTACCCAAGCCAGGGGAGGATATATCAAAGGAGACAGAACCAAGCATATTTCACCGAAGTTCTTTTACACTCACGAACTCCAGTAAAACCAAGAGATTGATGTCAAACAAATACGCTCTAGTGATAATCTTGCAAATTTATTCACTAAGACTTTACCGACATCAACATTTGAAAAATTAATGTATAACATCAGTATGTGGCGACTCAATAAGTTACTAAATTAATTCTACCATTATGAGGGGGAGCATTGATCAAGAGAAGCATCGATTTGGGGGAGTTTTTAGAAAAGTTTATTGTATTATTTATTGTACAGGACATATGTGTACTGTACTCTTTTTTTCTTGATCAGGTTTTGTCCCATTGGGTTTTCTTGACAATGTTTTTAATGAGGCAGTATGAAGCACGTCCAATTTCACGTTACAGTTTCTTTGTAGAGTTGTATTTCTTTACTTAGGTTTTTTCCCACTAGGTTTTTCTTGAGTAAAGTTAAAATACAATTATCTGTAAAAGGTGGAGGTTCAAGGAGGAGTGTTGTAATATGATGGACCTCCACCACCTTGAGCTTAGAGGCAGTGGGGTGGTAAAAAAGGGGAGGGATGTTTTCTATAAATATCACCCTCACCTTCATTATTAAGAAATGTAAAAATTTAGAGAAGATAAATCTCATTGTAGTCCTATTATTCTTTCTCTATACATATTAGTCTATTTGCTTTATATTATTGGTAATTATTATACAACAATATATAATATTATATATTATATATATATATATAGTATATTATATATATATATATAAAGTTTATGCATAAACTGGTTTGAGTAGCTATTATATACATATAAAATGAGATTTTGATTAGTATAGCATTTGATTGTTGGCTTTTTGAGCAAAGGGAAGAGGGCTACAAGAATAAAAGTTTTGAGAATCTTTTTGAATTATATAATGAAAATAGCGGACACAATTATAACACAACCGTTCCATTTATTGAGTATAAATCATTACTGTATTTGGTTCGTGAGGGCTGTATAAATAATTAATGTATTTGATGAACAATGAGTATAAATTACTTAACGTTTATTTTACTAAATTGTCCTTCACAAGATTAGTGAGTATAAATCAATAATGTGTTTGGTTAAACAAGTATACATTTGGCAAAGCACATATGAAGGACATCTGAATATTTACGTTTTCTATCCGTTATCCATGAACAGCATCCAACTTTGCATATTTGGTATCTAGCTTTGTTCAGACATGTAACGCGGAGCAAATAACGAGTTTGAATAAATTATTGCCATCGACAAAAATAAAAATGCCATTTGTAGGTATTTTTTAAACAGGAATAGTCAAATAATTTCAAGTGTTTAAGTTGAAATAAAAAGTCTGCATGTCATAAGTTAGTACTAGTAATTAATTTCAACCCAACAAGAAGTGCAGTTAGTTTCCACCAAAGATCTTATGATGACCCTTGAAGGTTGTTTCAATGCCGCGGCATTAAAAGTCTGTAATGTGAATGACAATTGTTAAAATGAATTGACAATATCCCTGCATTATCATTGTTTTGTTATGTTAATAATTAACTGAGTTTTATGCTTGTTTGTATTGAGCGATAGTTATACATTGCCAAAACTTATATTAATTCGTATTCGGGCAAATGTTTTGTTCAACTCAGATTTTTTCCCATTAGATCACAAAAACTCATAGTATGAAATGGAATATGCATTGCCATGCATATACGAAACTATTACGCATGCACGTTTATTGCAAAGTGAGAAAAAAACACAGCTTCCCACTTCATAGAAGTAATTGGATAACACGAGTTTCATTTCCTTAAATAGCCAGTGGGGAAGTTATATTTTACAGATAAATTAATAAAATTAGACACCGCTCCTATTCCTAATTTGTGTTTACACTGTCCCCTGGTGCTGAAGTCCTCCAGAATTCATGACTTCATCAACAACATGAATCCAACACAATTCAACAATATAATACATCGTTATACAACAACCACAGAGATTACAATGTTCTCAAAGAATTAGTTTAACCACGTATAAAAAAATGCGCAAAGCACTTTAAAATTCGTCAGTCCATAGTTTGTCATGAAAGGATTGCAAATCCTCAAGACCAAACCAATCCTCCTTCATCTTTAGTGTCGAACAACAAATTAATTGTTGAGCCCTTATATGTTTTAATGTGACAAAAAAAATAAAAAAATTGATTGGTATTTAACAAACATGCAAAGGTATGACAAGAAGTCATAACAAAAATAGAAGACGTTGTTTTCCCAGTTAGTATGACTGTGTAGGACAAAGGAACGACCGTTCCTAGTTTCATAGAGATGCCCAGATGAACGTTCCTATAGCACGACCATGTTCCAAATGATCATGCATTCTCCTGCCCAAAATAGAGGTAGGCAAGGCCCAGTCCTAGCCGGGTCTAGGACTAGTCCCAAATTGGGATCGATCATTCAAGGACCAATCCCAATTGGGCTGGGATCGGTCCAAGGCCAATGAAAATTCTTAGGGCTCGGACCGATCACTAGGACTGGAAAATTACTTTAGCCTCCCTTAATTTTTTTATATCTTTGGCTAAATAAAAAATTATGTAGGGGGGTTTATATAATTTTTCAAAGGGTGATTTGTAAATTTTTTAATTAATTAGTAAATAAATATAAATGAATGTTTAAGTGGTTACAAATTTATCAATAAAACTACACTTACGACTTTTTCATACAACCTTTTTATACAATTTTGATGTGACAACTCGTGATTGGTCAGCTCGCATTTAAGCAAATGAGACCCACTACGAGTTGACCAATCATGAGCTATTACATCAGGGTTGTATGAAAAAGTTGTAAGTGTAATGCTGCTCTAAATTTATATGGTTTTAATTTAAAGAGATAATTTAATTTTAACATAAATACAATATTCACACTTCACAAATAAACAATTAAATAAATTTATTTTATTAAATTATTAATTTACATCGGCAAAATTTACATCATCTAAATCTGTGTTTTTGAAGAGGTCGAGTAGTTTGGGATCTTCAAGGTGCTACTATAGTCTTCTGTCTGCATGAGTCCAATCCTGTAAACATTTTATGACTTCAGCCATCTCATTGGTTAAAGAGCATCTTCTGTCTTCAACAATGCGGCCACTAATTGAGAATGTTGTCTCAGATGCAATTGTCGAAACTGGCTCAAATAAAATGTTGCGTGCCATTTGGGCTATAGTGGGGAATCAACTTCGATTTTGGTTCCATCATTGAAGTAGATCCATCTCATGCTTCTCTTGCTTGATCATGCAAGACATGTCCATTTATAGGTATCGTTGCAGCTCATTTGGTCTGTGTCTGTACGAGTTGTAGTTGCTACTTCCACCATCACCGCTACTGAGTCCTGTATACATCCACATTCTCGATCCTTGTTGATAAATGTCTTTATCAAGGTCCTGCTAGTCGTCTCTATTAGGTGCTCCATTGTACCTAGTCTGATATAAAGAAAAAAAGGCTTTCTAATTTTCTGTTAAAGTATATCAAATAAGAACTATAGTCATGTCCTAAATGTTGGCATATCTCAATAACCATACAATTAAATACGTTTAATTTAAACCTAGGATCTACATTAAGACCTAATCCATTTAAGAATGGAATATCACACCAATATTTCTGGTATTTTGTTTCCATGTCTGAAATAATATGCATTAAGTTTGGATTATATCTATGTTTAGCAAAAGTTTTAGAAATTTGAAGTAAAATATCTAATGCTAAATTAGTAGTAGGATAATAAATACCACTTAATGTATCAGTGGAATTGTAAAACGCTTTAAGAAATGATGAAAAACATTGCAAACCATCCAATCATCATCGTTGATGACTTCATTAGGATAGTTCTTCCGGTTGACGAACTCTGTAATTTGTGTTGCGATTGGCATAGCTCTTTGCAGCATCAAGTACGTGGAGTTCCAACAGATAGGCATGTCCGTACATAACTTCTTTGGTCGAACTCATGGCTTCTCTTGGTGACAATATTTTACGTACTCATTCTATCTTGTATTGCTACCGGTAATGAATCTGATAATCACGCGCACCCTTTCAATCCTTGCATGTATAGCTTCTAAACCTGCTTTAACAATAAATTAATGATGTAGCAAGCATATCTCTGGTGTAAAAAATTTGCCTTCACCAAGCCGATCCAATCTCTTTTCAAATAAAGAAATTGTTGCTGTGTTAGCAATTGCATTATAGAGCGTTAGCACCACAACTCTCTCAGTTAATACATAATCTTGCAAAACTTCTATAATTGTAAAATAAATAGTCTCAACACTATATTTAGCATATAATTGTTTAAAACCTATCAATTTTTGTTATAAACGCCAACTATGATCTAGGTAATGTATTGTGACACTCAAAAAATCTGTTTTTGATCTAGCAGTCCATATGTTTGAAGTAACTGCAATCAATATATTCCTAAAATTTTCAAATTCTTTTTTAAGTTGATCTCTTATTTTAGTAGAAATTTTTTGTATATCCTTTTTACTTGTACCTCTCTACTAATAAGGCTATATTGTGGACAAAAAACAATTTTAATTATATCAACAAAAAAGGATTTTCATATAAAGAAAAAGGAGAGTCCATAGCAACTATGTATCTTGTTATTTCCTCTTGTGCTTGGAGTACATTATATTGTCAGGTTGAGAGAGTTGAAGATCGTGGATTAAAATTAAGTTGAGTTTGAATTTTTTTATCGGTCCGGTTGAAGTTGAACCGGACTACATATATTGGGGGTGCTTCTTCTCTAGGTGCCATCACATCGTTGAAATCCCGTGCTTAGCACCAATAACGGTTGGAAAAAAATTACATACCCCGCATGTGTCTTCTCCTACCCATTTGGCTTTGCCCGTTTTGATTTGGTGAATAATTGCCATACTCGGGACACGACCCTCTTCGATGGTCTTCCCGTGGAGTCATAGCTCGCTTGTGTTTGGCTGGATGCAGTCTCGACCGTTTCTGGTTGTGGAATTGCTGCCTCTAGAAAGGGTGAAAATGGATCGGAACCTTATATTTCTTCGATGGATGGAGGAATTGGAACATAATACTCATTTGGGGATGATCCTCCGAGTGCATAATTTGGGAAATCCATTATGAATTTATGATAAAATAATAAATAACTAAAATGGAAGAAATTGAATAATATAATAATAATATGAATAATAGATGTAATTGAAAAATGGAAGAAATTGGATAATATAAATAATAAATGAATAAATATACATATAAATTGAAGAGAGTTTGAGAATTGGAGTAGAGAGAATGAGAGATTGAGAGTTGTGAGGAAAATGGGCGGTTCTAGGGCTTATTTATAGTTTAGGTTTGGAGGAGAAGTGAAAGAAAATAAATTTTTCTTCTTTTTTGTAAAATTTTGTTTTAACATTTATATTTATTGGTAATTCTATAAAATAAGGGGGTTATGGATATTTTTTAGGGGTTTAAATAAAATTAGGGCCCGAGCCTGTAGGAAGGACCAACCTAAGGATCGGTCCCTCCTCGTTGGGCCTAGTTCAGGTTTTGGCCTGGTCTTTATAGGACCGGTCTTGGGGTCCAGTTTTTTGGACCCGGGCCAAAATTCCCACCTCTAATCCAAAATGAAGTCAAGTCGCTCAATCGGCACGACCAAGCTGCATGCTTGTTCCAACCAAGTCAAAAGTCAAAGTACTTAGGATTCAAATGATTTCACTCCTTTGACAAATCTTGAAGAAAAAGCCTTGAAGATCAAGTTTAAGTTTAAGTGTTTCAAGTGGAACAAGCATGTCGCATGATCGGTCCTACTCAAAGATTGTTCTTGACAAAACATCATCGTTCAAGGAAGCCATGCATGCTTCTGAAATTTTATGGATTTTTAAGAAGCCAATGGACTAATCGTTTCTCATGGTGAACTGACCGTTTCTTGTGGTGGAATGACCGTTCACGATGGTGGAACGATCATTTCATAAACCCTAAAGCTAAGCAAAAGTATCTGTTATGTCGGGAATAACCATTCGTGATGGTGGAAAGCTCGTTCCTCTAGGTATTGCAACTTTTCAGAGTTGCATTAAATGCAGCACCGGCTTTGTACTTCAAAGGGGAGAGACAAGCAATAAATAAGGTATTTTATTGCAAGGAAAGACAAAGAGAATATCAGAGAAACAAAGGTCTTATGAAAAACATTCTCATATAATCCCTCGAGCTAAAATCCAAATCATTCTCACTCTCTTGTACTCATATTGAAAACCTTCGAGAGTATTGTTCTTATTGTGTGTTTAAGCCTAGTTTAAGAGTCAAACATTCAGAAGCTCTTATTCAAACATCTTGTAGGCGAAATCTTGTAAATCTTGAGGCAAAATCTTGTCAAACTAGTGTAAATGGCGAAATCTGATTCTAGTGGAACTTCAAGGAGGTTGCCTTGAAAAAGTGGATGTAGGAGGCTTGTGGATATAGCTCCGAACCACTATAAATTTTTGAGCATTTCTTCTCTCTCAACTCATTCATTATTCCTTACATATTTACTTAAACATCATTATCACTTGTTCTTATTCATTGCTCTCTCATTTATTGCTCGCCATTGTTTATCTTTATTGATTATTAACATTGTCATTCATTGCTTGTTGAGTTTATTTATTGTACATTGATTAGTTAAATGAAAGTTTTTATTCCGAAATTACTTTCATTGA
The DNA here is from genome assembly GCF_008641045.1 of Pistacia vera. Lineage (NCBI taxonomy): Eukaryota > Viridiplantae > Streptophyta > Magnoliopsida > Sapindales > Anacardiaceae > Pistacia > Pistacia vera. The sequence continues at coordinate 939,585 of NW_022196013.1, forward strand.
TACCTATTCACCACCCTCCCCCCTCTAGGAATATTTGCCATATAAGATTTTACAATTGGTATCAGAGCTTGGGCTCTTGTGTAGAAAATCTAATTGTTTCAATAGTTAATCGATCTAGATATGGGTAGTGCATCAACACCTATCTTTAATGAAGGCCATTGTACTACAAGACCCCTATTGTTTTGTGGTCTAAACTACACACATTGGAGAATTAGGATGAGACTTCATATTAGGTCCATAGATTACAATTTGTGGAAATAGTAGAACATGGGAACTACGTTCCCATGGACCCTAATCCAAGTCTTCCAAAAGAGGAAGATGACTACACGGTAGATAATGAAAATAAATTAAGCTTAAATGAAAAAGCTCTTAACATTTTGTTTTGTTCTCTTGATGCTATAGAGTTTGGAAGAGTTTCAGCATGTGAAACGGCTAAAGATGCATGAGAAATTCTTCAAACAACTCATGAAGGAACAAGTCAAGTGAAGGAATCAAAGATTGAGATGCTATTCTATAACTATGAGCTATTTGAGGTGAAAATCAGAGAAAGCATCACCAACATGTTGTTAGTTGCTGTACTGGGTTTATGCAACAGAAAATAAAAATAATCCCAACAACAACCATAAGCCTTAGATCCTTATACTCTGTTTTACGTTATTAGCATATAAAATGAAATTAAAACAACATGTTCTAGATTTCAGACCAGCGTTTGAAGGCTCCTTCTTTCGATGCGAATCGCTCCATTCTATGACAAGAGTGAACTCTTGGTATCCACACGAAGACAAGACAATGATCACCTAGCGATTCAAAGTGCTAGTTGAAACTGCAAGGCTCAAGGGTTCTCCTCCACAACAATGGTGGCCACGACTTGGAAGAGAGAGAGAAAGAAAGGATGGCTAGGGCTTTAGAATTTTAGTGTGTGATTTGATTTGATTTTTAGTTGCACTAAATAGTGCAAATCTAAAAACCCTGATCTATTTTGGAATTTGAATTAATATATTCTATAACAGAATTTATATATATATTATCTTCATTAATATTAATATCAAAAAATATTAACATTAGATGATATATATATAATATTTAAATATATGAATATATTTTAAATACATAATCTCACTAATTTTAATTTCCATACAAAATTAAATATAGGCAACAACCTCAGCAAATTTAATTGCACTGTGAGATTACTAGAATGCCATTTCATCTTAAAAGATGAAAATACCCCTCTCACTTGTTTATCCTTAATTTGTTTTCGATGTGTGTGACATGAAGACTCCTCATCATATCGGCAGTGAGTAGTATTGTGATTAAAAACCAATCAACCATCTCACTAAACACAGACCAAGATTTACCTCTAGCAAGGCATCATGGCCACTTGATAGATTCAGATTCAGCAAAACAGCTTACTTATCAACGATATGGTTACCGTGCAATCTAATCCTTTTATCATCCATTATCTCATCAAGGTGGAGGTACAGAAGTAGTGTCAATCTCGAATATCCTTAATATCTCAGTATTCGCTTATTGGACCAATGATCGGAAATAGATTGGATTGAGCTATAACTCAATTCCATTGTGGCCATAGATTTAGTGTCATTGCCATTTACCAAATTGCTCAATGAGACAATTTCTCCTGTACCTGGGAGTGACGAACCCTTTGTCAATCCACCATAGTCTTGATAGATTTCTCAATGTAGTCAATCACTATCGTTTTGATAGATCTGAATAGAACTTCGTTGAGTTAGTGTCAAACTACACCAATTGGTGCACAAGGTGCTCCGGTGATCTCAAGTCCAAGGATCACATGCACCACCATTCGTTAGAGGATTTATTCCACAGGTGCTGGGGTTACCGTCTATGTGGAATCCTCTGGTGGATTTGCCCAGTGAACTCGCTTATGACAAGCACCCCTGTGTTGCATTAGGTTGTTGACAAACAACGTTGACAAGTGAGATCAGTCATTGTCTTTTCACAGGGCCATTCAACATTATGATAGCCTTATCGTATTATCTATGTCCTTATTCAAAATAATACTAGAGCTACGGACGATTCTATAATTGCCACCATATGCGATCATAGGGGCCTCACTTTGAGATTTGAAACACTCGATACCCTTGTCACGGTTCTATCATTCTAAGAACATACATTATAACATACAGTAAATACGAATTATATAATGTAGAAAATGCCTTTATTAATTATAAACATTATTTACAAGAGTCAACATTTACAAAATGGATTGGCTCTAGGGCACATACTCTAACACATGCACAAAAGATTTTTCAACATGATAAACGACCTCAAGGTTCTTGGAAAGAGTTTTTAAACTCTTGAGCTTGTAAAGAAAATCCTTCGTTCATTGCCGGAGAGTTGGACAATGAAGGTGACCTTAATTGAAGAATCCAAAGATCTCACCAAAATGAAAATGGATGAGCTCATTGGTAGCTTGTTGACTTTTGAGATAAAGAGAAAGCTAAAAGAAGATTAAAGCAAACAAAAGAGAGAGATTGCCCTCTAGATGATAAATGAAGAAGAGGAAGGTTATTCCTCTATGGAAGAAGATGAAATCAACTTCTTGGCAAGAAAGTTCACTAAGTTTCTTGGATGGAACAAATGATTTAAAGGAAGTAATTTTCAAAGGTTCAAACCAAGAAATGAAAAGGAAAATGGCAAACCAAATATCATTTGCCATGAGTATAAGAAACTGGGCCATATTTGTCAAGATTGTCTTTAAGCCAAATGGAAGAAGAAGGACAAGAAGGAAAAATTCTACAAGAAAAAGTTCTTTCAGCCACATGGAGTGTAAGTGATGACTCAAGCAATGAAGATGAGTCAAATGAAGAACAAACCAACCTTTGCTTCATGGCCAACGAGTGTAATTTGGAACAAGACTTTGAATTTAAGGTAAATGACTCCTAACACTATTCTTTCAATGAATTACAGTATGCATTTGAGTCATTAATGGAAGAATATGAAAAATTTTCCTTAAGAAACTATTTTTTAAAGAAACAAGCGTGTACTTTGAAAAATGAGCATGAAAAACTTTTGAGTGATCATGAAAAGATTTTAAGTGAACATGAGCAACTCAAAGATGATTTTGACTATTTTGCATGTGATAAAATCCTTTTGAGTAAAGAAATTGATGTTTTGAAATTATCTTGTGTGGATTTTCAAAATGAAAGCATTAGTTTCAAGAAGGAGCTTGAAAATACCAAAGAGATTTTGAGTACATTCACTTTAGGAAGCAAAACACTTGATGAAATGCTTGCTTCACAAAGATGTGCTTCTAACAAAGAAGGTTTAGGCTATAACAAGTTTTCAACTTTTGGCATTCTAAACTTGTAAAAACTTCATACCAAAAGCATTCAATCATTTCAGAGAGCTTTCACTTGTGATTTTCTTACTATAACTCAAATCCTTTGTAAAACCCCTCCCAAGCCAGGTATTTCCTAAGTATCCCTTGGCCATTGAGAATCTAGAAAAGACATGCCTAGGAAATGAGTTTGTTTCAAAACCTATACTTTTGTTTGTTTTGTCTTTGTTTTTTTTTTTTTTTTCTTTTTTCTTTTAAACATATTATTAAACATCCATATCCATAAAATGATTTAAGAAATTTTCTTCCTCCAGAGTTAATAACATAAGTATATAATATCATTTACTAAAATCATTTAACCTTTTTCATTCATTTGACAAGGAAATGGTCATACTAGGTTTATTAAAACATATTTACTTCAATAACCATAAACCAAAAACCATTTGATGTTATTTTACATCAAAACTCAAAACATAGCAAAAGCATTCCTTCATGCACATGTCATTCCCCAGTAGCCTCTCCCAACTTCAAGGTTTAATCCTTACCTACAAAACATTTTAAAAATTTTGTGGGGTGAGCGCTAATTGCTCAATGAGGGAATATGGCCATTTATAAACTATTAAGGTTCATTATACAAGCATATTACTCAGGACCCTACATACCTACAAGACATGACCTTCATTCATTAACATTATCAAGTTCATAAAACATGTCATACACTTTGGACTTTCCTCATGAACATAATTCATAACATAACCATACATAATATAACATAGAAACATATATCACTTATGCACTATTCATAAACATGGCATGCCTATTTCTTTTGTCTTTGTACTTGACATTTTCATTAGTCTTCATTATCTAGTTGGATTCATTTAAACCATTACCTTGTTCTTGGTCGTCACCTCAAAGGACTCATGGTTCCCATAAAGATTTCATTCCTCTTATCTTGGTTTACACCTTAAGAGACTCATGGAATTCATTCTTTAACATTTCATAAGTCAACTAAATAAGCTACATGCATTATCATTATGAATGCAAACATATGGGATAACATCTCCCACGCTCAATCATACTATTCATTTAACATGTACCCTTGGCCAATTGCACAATTCATCAATCAATTTTGCAAAACTCCTTGACATGAATATTTTCTTATTAAATTCATTAACTTAATTCATTCGATTTCTTGTAAAACACAAGGAATTTCAACAGGTGCCTTTTATCAATATTTTTGTTTTTAGACCATAGGATTATTCAGGGGTTTATTAGAAATTATAAAAAAGATGGGAATTTTTATTAAGGGGGTGGTTGCCATACAGTTTGTCACTTTTCAAGCAATTTTTTCCTCATCTTCCAATTCAAATTGATTCTTGGTTAAAACATAAAACTTTTAGGTCTATATCTCAAATTTTTAATACTTCAAGAATCATCTCAATCCGACTTTTATAACTTCAGTTATGACTGATTCAGTGAAGCATGTATAGTAAAAGTCTTAAAAAGCCAAATCCGAATTCTATTCATTTTTAACCATGTCACATTCATTTGCACATTCATAATATTTTCCATATCATTCTAAGTATAAAAGGCCATAAGAAAACTCCTTTTTTACAAAACCAAAATGTGCCAAGACATCATCCAACTACAAATCTCTTAATTGGCATAATCATCCTCCAAATACAATCTATAACCAAAACATAGCATCACACTCAAATTAACATAAATTAAAGTAAGTTTCATCAACCCTAGGTTTATCAATTTTAGTCATAAGGGAATTTTTTTTTCCTTATCTTAGTATTCAAAGCACAAAGACACTCCTCCTTAGCTCCAAAGGTTCACCCTTTCTACCTTACACACATAACCACTTATGAATTTATCTTTTAACTAAAAATCACAATAAACTAGGTTTTAAAACTCACCTTAAACCTTGAAATTGAAGTTCTTTAAGTGTGGATGGTGATCTCCTTCAAAATTCAACTTGAAATGCTATGAAAATTTTGAGAGAGAGAAAGCTTGAATTAAAGCCTTCAATGGAGGTAAATAAGACTTGAAGAATAAAGTTTGGTGTTCTAAGAGTGTCGGCCGACTTAACCAAAAAAAAAAAAAAAAAATCTTATAAACATTTCTAGTGTGTTTGTTTTATTATTTTGGATAGGATTTTTGAAAAAGTAAGAGTCGGGTGGTTATTACGAGGTAGGATTTGAAAATTAACAAAAGCACCCCCAAGTTTGTTAATTTACTAAACACCCCTGTAATAAAACATTGAAAATTAACAAAAACACCCCACCCATGCATTAAATACCGACAGCCAGCCACCACCGCTGGAGGATGGCCAAAGTTGTCGTATTGTGCACGACCAGCCAGACATGGCCTTTTCTATCCAAATCCATCGTGGATCTAGACTAAAAAAGTAGGATCTACGGCTAGATCTGGTCGCGTTTGGTTGTCAACGACGGCTAAAGATATGGCCGTCGTTGATGACTAGCTAAGGCCAAAGATCTAGCCGTCAATGGCCAGATCCACGGTGGATTTGGCAGAAAAAGTCTAGATCAGCACACTATTGGCCAGATCCAGTATTAGAGTAGGTGCCCTAGAGCCAGTCAATTATTATAAAATTGACTATGTAATAAATGTTTATTTATCAATAAAAGACATATTCTTCTATATCATGTACGTAATGATATATGTCCTTAGGATGGTAGAACCGTGATGAGGGTATCAAGTGTTTCAAATATTGATAGTGAGAACCCTATGATCACATATGGTGGCCATTTTAGAAATGTTTATAGCCCCAGTATTATTATGACTAAGGACACAAATAATACGGTAAGAGTATCATAGTGTTGAACGACCCTGTCGAAAGGCAATGACTGATCTCACTTGTCAAGGTTGTTTGCCGACAACCTGGTGCAACACATTGGTGCTTGCTAAAGGCAACTTCACTGGACAGACCCACTAGAGGATTCCATATGGATGGTAACCCTAGTGTCTATTGAACAAATCCTCTAACAGATAGTGGTGCATGTGATCCTTAGACTTGAGATCACCAGAGCGCCTTGTGCACCAATTGGTGCAGTTTGACACTAGCCCAACATAGTTCTGTTCAGAGCTATCAATACGGTAGTGATTGGCTACATTGAGAAGTGTATCGAGACTATGGTGGATCGACAAAGGATTCATCACTCCTGGGTAAAAGAGAAGTTATCTCACAATGTAATTCAGTAAATGGCAATGACACTAAATCTGTGGCCACAGTGGGATTGAGTTGATACTCAATCCAATTTTATATTCCTATCATTAGTCTAGTAACTGAATACAAACATGTCGAGGATATCTGAGGTTGACAATATTTATGTACCTCAGTTTCGATGAGATAACAGTCGATGAAAGGATTTGATTGCACGGTAACCATACTGTTGACAGGCTGCAGTTTCGCTGAATCCGAATCTATCTGGTGGCCATGATGCCTTGCTAGAGGCCAATCTTGGTCCGTGTGTAGTGAGATGATTAATTGGTGTTAATCGCGATACTACACACTGTCGATATGATGAGGAGCCTACGAGTCATATACTAAAAGATAATTTAAGAATCAATTTGTGAGAAGAGTATTTTTGTCTTTTAGGACAAAAATGTATTTTGGTAATTTTACAGTGTAATTAAATTTGCTAAGGTTGTTGTCAGTATTTAATTTTAATATTAAAATTAAATTAGTGAGATTATATTTAAATATATCTCTATATATATTTAAATGAATTATTATTATTAATTAAATGTTAATATATTATTATATATTAATTGATTTTAATTATAATAATTAATTAATTAATTAAAATACTATAAAGGGTGTGTTTGGTTGCAAGGATGAACTAGGGTTGGAGCCCATAGCTATTCCGAAGTGGAATAGAGTTTTAATTGGTGCACTATATAAGTGCAACTTAAAATTAAAACATATGAGAATTATTCATTCAATTAAAACCCTAGCCACGCTATCGCTCTCTCTCTCTCAAGAAGAAAACTTTTCTTGTTCTTCTTTCTTGATTCTTGAAGCCCTTGATTGTTCTAGGAAAATAATCAAGGGTTCTGCGGATTATCTTAATGTGGACTTCCGTGAGTGCGATCCTACTTTGGATCGATTGGCGAAAAATCACGTGAACAGTAAATGGTGAGCAGTAACCGTGAACACTGTTCTTGTCCAAAATCAGAGATATTCGAAGGAGCCTCCAAATGTACGTAAGTATTCTAATCCTTGAATAGATTTACTTTATACAGATTTTTGTTAATGAATATGTAAACGGTATAATCTATACTCGGATCTAGGGAAAGAAAGGTAATTGATTTACTGATTGAATTTTTGTTTTCCGCTGTGTATGGTAGATCAATTAGTTACATCTAGCTGGTAGTGCACCATTATACCAAATTCTGACCACCTTCCGGCGGTGGTGGCCTAAATCTGGCAAATGTGGGTGGGTGGGGGTGTTTTTGTCAATTTCTAAACTTTTTTTGGGGGGTGTTTAGTTAAATTAACAAACCTAGAGGGTTTAAAATAATTAAATAAAATAGAATAGGATTTTTAGAATAGGGAAACAAATGTGTATTTTGAGTATGATAGGGATAGGATAGTGCAAAAATATTGAAACAAACGCACTCGCAATTTTTTTAATTCCCAAATGGGATTGACCATCAAAAGTTAGATATATAGGTCATTTGGTATAAATTTTGCATATAAGGGCATTTTGATCATTTTCACTACAGCATAATTATTACACTCCTTTAAGGCCATTTGACTTCTCTTTTCTACTTGGTGACCAAGTAATTCCATAAGATAATTAACTAATTTACCCATAATACACTTTTATGGATACTTGGCTCCTATAAATTATTGTGAAAAGACCGTTATACCCCTTGGGAACCGTTTATGCCATTTAACCCTACTAACCTCCTTCATGACCCTTTAACCATATTTCTTATCAGTATCATCAATTCCTAACCCTTTACAACATTCACGTCTCATAATGTATGCAAAATTACCATTTTACCCTTTTATTGATAAAAAATCCTTTTAAGGATAGAATTACATACCTTATAGCATCGGAACGTTGATGTAGGGTTTACACCCTTGCTCCACCTTACACTTGTATCTTTGTAGATTTGGTTTCTCAAGGATATGCAATTTCTTATCCACTCTATATGAGAGAGTTTTGTTGTAAACTTGTTTCTATTCTCATATTGTAAAAGAGTGTGTTACAATCTTGGGGTTTTGTGCATTTCTAGGTAGAGAGCTTATCCTAATGTGTGTGTGAGGTTTAGTTGCACCTTGTGAAGCAATTGTTTGTAAAAAGTCTGATAACATCTATATAGGATTTGCTTGATTGAGTGATCAACAAAGGTGGATAATGGTATACTCTAAAGGGAATAGCTAGCTTGAAGGAGTGAACATAGGCCAAGTTAGGCTTAACCACTATACATCGATGTGTTTAACTCTGTTTTCCCTTATATATATATATTGTGTATACTTACATGCCTATAATAGTTCACATTCATAATGACATAATTGCACTTGAAGAGACATAAATCAGAAATTGTGCAAATTTGCTCGTCTTAAAAGGTTTAAAAGCTTAATTCACCCTAGGGGTGAGCATGGGTAACAGGAAGAACCGAAACTTACGGAACTGGAATAGAACCGAAACCTACCCCCAACAAACACTGTGCAGGTAGGTTCCGGTTCCATTTTATTGGAACCAATACTGTCCGGTTCCGGTTCTGGTTCCTATAGGTTTCGAAACTAGAACTGGAATCAGAACCTGGGTTAAGAACCTGAAGCGAGTACCTTGCTTGGAACCTGTTTGTGTTTTGGTTTTGATTAAGAAATTTTATGTGAATTGTGATAAATTGATTGAATTCAAGTGTTGGATAGAGATTAGAAGATTTATGATCACATTGGACACAAATGAATGAGTAATCAAAAGTTGAAAACTACTAAATGTGGGTTTTCTTTATTTGTTAGGGGTGTATTTGTAAACTTTTAAGGTATTTTTGTCATTTTTAAACTAATAGGGTACCTAGGGAAGCAACTAGAACCTGCATTTCAGGATTCGGTTCCTTGAATTTAAGAACCAGAACCTGTCGGTTCCGATTTCGATTCGCCTAAAAAATGTAGGTGACCCAAAACTGCTCACCTCTAATTCACCCCCTCTTAGATTATTTCAATCATTCAATTGGTATTATAGTAAGGTTGCCCATCCTTTGATGGCACAAACTACCTTTAACCGTCAAGAGCAATGGCAATGAACATAGGTGGATTTAGCACTAGTAGTGAGACACATACTCCTAATAGATCGATATTACAATTGAGGATAAATTAATTTCTCATTCCCCGTAATAGATGAGATTTTAGATAAGTTACACGGAACATAATTAATCTCAAAATAACTTATCAAGACCACTATGAATTTGGTCATGCCCTCGGTATAAGATGATCAATTACAACAAATTAAAACAAGAATATTTCATGTTTACTAATGAAATAAGAAGGTAATTAATAAGAATAGGAAAGCCAACATATAATATGATCAATTAAGTCCTAATCCTTTGAAAACAAATTATGCACTCATTGGCTTGCGCTGCTCAATTCCAAAAGCCCCATAAATGGAATCCCAATAACATTTCGTGGCAAGATGGGCACGGAATCTGCAATCACGAGCAAGTTTGGCATCGGAATTGCGCAGGAAACATCAGAAATGGGCAATAAACAATTGGCAAAAAGTATACTAGTAGTTGCAGTAAAATAGCTCTCGCAGTAATGGGGTGGAGGGATGGCATTAACAGCCTCGATATCGATCTCGAAAAGATCGTCATCGTCTTCCATTTCCGGTACACGGACAAGACTTGAAGAAGCCATAGCCATTAATTGTAGGTTATGTTGTTGTTTAATTAGTTTGTTGATGATATATATATATACGGCGAATTTTGTGTGGTGGGGAAGATGGAAGGTGGTAAGTGGAACGCTCTTCAACAAACAATTATGATATGATATGATATTAGAGATTGCTTTTTCAAACCATCGTCTCTACCCCATTGCCATCATAACGTCTTCATGACATATGCTTTCCTTATTTTATTTTTTAACCAAATAACACTGAACTCAATTTTCATATAACTAAATAGTTAATCATTTAGGTTAAACATCTAATTATTGTAATAAATATTCTAATTTCTTATAACTTCAATTATACCTAATTTTTGTTTTCAAATATATTAATAAAAAAGAATAATTTTGAATTTTTTTCTGAAAAGCTTTTGTATATTATTTGAGGTAACAACTTCGAATGAAGAAACTTTCGTTTAATTATTTATATAAGTTTTTTCTGCATTAGAATTCTATCATTTAGCTACTTATTGTCTCTTTCATTTCCCATTTCGATGACTTCGATATTTAATATTTGCTTACATAAATTTATATTAATATCATAATTAAAACCTTAGTATTTTGGTGTCAATACTTATTACCAACAGTTAATCTGAAACCTGGGCCCAACTTAAAAGGCGAGAACTTTTCGTCATTAGAATCTAATTAATTAATAAATTTAAAAAAAAGCCGAGTGAAATCGTTTTTAATCGAAACCAGAAAATTTGTTGATTCACATCCAACAAAACCATGACAAAAAGTCAGCAGATATAGAACTAACCCTCACCTCAAACATTGGCCAGTCAGCAACCAACCAAACACTTTCTTATGGAGTCTTCTGTATGAGTTATAAAATCTATAATTTAATATCTTGTTTTCCATCCACCAACACTCTTACCATTTCTCCTTCAACAACAAACTTCACTTTCTAATTAAATTCAGATCAGCTGGCCAACCATTACACCAAAACTTACTACTTACATCTCTAACTGATCAAATAAAACACAGACAAATTTATGAGAACCAAATCATGGAAAATCAGTCAACAAACAGAAACATTAACAATGTTATTGAACCATTCCCCTGATCCTGATACAAAAAGGAATAGATACTTCACAGATCATGCAAAATATTGCTTCTGTAATAACACAGAATGAACGATCAAAGAATTTGTTAAGTTTGCAAAAAGAAAAGATAATTAGAAAGATCTACAATAAACAAGAAAGATATAAACTTTAACTCAACCATCATAAAATATTTACACAACTGGGAATAAAATCAACTATTCTAGAGCCGAATACAAGTCCACAGGATGCTTAACACATTCTTTTAATATAAAGTTACCAGACAAAGAACTAACCTGACAATAAACAAAAGATAGTTGTATCATCAACTCAATTAATTCAATTACATAGTCACGTACAATAGAGTATAACAATATTGTTAACGTTATTAGCCAACACCAGCTCAACATAGCTTCATTTAAGGGCATTACAACTAGAATAATTACTCATTCACAAATCAATCAATCCGGTGTCACATAAAAAATTCAATACTAGCACAAATTCAGAGTCAGAAGGAACAAGTCTACATTTGCTCAGCCATAACATGAATATGTTTCTACTTGTATAAATCTTTCAAACCACAAAACCCATCCACAACAGTGAATTCATCTAAAATCTCCTATCATCAAACTAAATTTCAAAACCACTATTGCCACCAAAAATTAAACAAATGGTTTGCACCTATGATGAACTTAAAATGGTAGAAAATTAAATAGCTTATGAACAAACTTACATGCTCATACCTTTCATTCATACTGATATCTTGTACATTAAACATAGAAGACAAGTAAAAAGCCTTCCATGACTCTTTTAAAGCACCTCAAATAAAATTAGTTTGTAAGATCAAACACTGGATTAACAATGTGCAGATAAAAAAACCTCTGTAGCATCAAAATCCAGAAAATGACTCTATTTGCATACTAGACATCAAGCAGCCAGAAGCCCCAATTTTTTTTTATAACCTCCATGCATGAACAACATCTCAACATGCACAATATTAGAATGACAAATATGGCAATAAAGGTACTTGTATGCAGACATCATTACATCAAGTGCATCACAAGCAAATTACAAAATCTTGCCGCCTCTTTCCCCAGGACTCCATGAACCAGTTCCAGCCATCACCAAAATAGACCAAAGGTATAAATCAAAGATTAATACAGTAAAAGGGTTCACAAATCTGTAATATTAACCCTAGGAAACTAAATCAAGCAATATTCCGCAAGTCACCAATTTTCCCAGCAACCAAATTGATCAAACCTAGTGGAAAAGCTAGAAATTGGTTCAAGATTGATGAGATCATATTCAATGTAACAGCAGTAAAGCGACCATAATGAATGTTCTAAAAGTTAGATTTTCTATAACTGGAATTATTCACCAGCTAACAATAATTCACAACAAGATTAAAATCATTAGTCACCGTACAGTAACATGCAATATTGATTTTGGCCTGTGATAGAACACTGACCTGTTAAACCACCAAGATACACACAAACAATCTATCCAATACCAGTTCAAACAATCAATAAGCACAAGAAAGAAAAGGAAATAAACTCTATATTGATATTAAAACAGAACAGTACACCCAGAGGATCATGTTCTATCATCTACCCAGCAATCTAGCAGCAAAATGGAACAATTCTAAGTACAGCAAAAACAAAGATAAAGACTGAACTTCGAGGGTCAATCACCTCCCCTCCTAAACCTTAACCTTCCTTCTGAATATCCTTCAATTCCCTCTGTCCCTCACTTTTATTCCCTGGCTCATAACCGAATTCTTCCTCCTTCCAATCTCATTAAGCCACCTGTCCTCCCAAAAACAACTCCTAACACTCATGCATAACAAATATTCCTCTACTTCTCACCTCTACCCTTCCTACTGTAGACCAGCCTCCCAAGTGGCTCATCAATTCCCTCCCCAAGGAGAACCACCTTGTCCTCAAGGAGGAAGGAAGGAAATTGGGAGTTGATTGTGTCAAAATCCTCCCAAGTGTTTTCATAAGGAGGTAAGCCTTTCCATTGAATTAGTACCTCCCATTGTCCATTCAAGAGCCTTCTTTTCTTGAGTACAGCCTCTGGTTCAACCTGCAAAATAAAATCTTCATTGAGGGCTTCCGGTAGGGGTTGGCTATCGGGGAGTGGGAAAATTGCCTTCTTCAATTGCAAAACATGGAAAACGTCTTGAATATGAGCTGAGGGAGGTAATGCCAGCCTATATGCTACTTCCCCAATTTTGTCCTTGATCACAAATGGACCATAAAACCTCGGACTAAGTTTCTCATTATACCAACGAGCTAGAGATCTTAATTTATAGAGCAGTAACTTTAAATACACCGATTCCCCTATCTCAAACGTAACTTCTCTCTGTCGGTTATTAGCATAAGTCTTCATTTGGTTTTGAGCCTTGAGGAGATTCTCTTTTAACTCCTCGATTATATTGTTGCGACTTCGGAGTTGTTGGTCGACTTCATCGACTGAGGAAGTGTGGTCAGTATGCTTCAACACCGTTGGAGGGTAGCGACCATATAAAGCCTTAAATGGACACATACCTGTGGAGCTACTATAAGTCGTGTTGAACCAAAACTCTGCCCACGGAACCCATCTCGGCCACTGTTGGGGTTGGCTATTGACAAAGCACCTGAGGTACGTCTCCAAACATAGATTTACCACCTCGGTTTGACCATCCGTTTGCAGGTGGTAAGCTGAACTCATGTGCAATTGGGTTCCTGATTGTTTAAATAATTCTCCCCAAAAGTTGCTCATGAAAACTCTTATCACAATCTGAAACAATGGTGCAAGGAAACCCATGCAGCCGCACTATCTCTTTGATAAACAGATCAGCTACCCCTATAGCTGTGTAAGGATGCTTGAAAGTTAGAAAATGGCTATATTTTGTAAGACGATCAACAACTACAAAAATGGTATCTACCCCATGAGCCTTTGGAAGCCTCATAATAGAGTCCATAGAGACATCTTCCCACACTTGTTTAGAAATAGGCAGTGGCTGTAGCAGACCTGCTAAACTCAAGGCTTCGTATTTGTTCTGTTGGCAAATAGTGCAGGCTTCCACAAACTCCTTAATATCTTTCTTCATCCCCTCCCAATACACTACATTTGTGATGCGTTTATATGTCCGAAAGGAACCCGAATGGCCCCCAATGGGCGAGGAATGAAAATCGTGTAATATTTTCTGGATATGAGGCCCAAATTTAGGCACCACCAACCTGACATGATACAATAGATGTCGTCCTACCAATCTGAAATGAGGATGGCTATTTGGGTCGACCAAAAGCTATTGCATGATCCCACGTAACTTGTCACCCTGATGAATGGCATCTTCTAAATCTGTTATACCCGAGAAGCAGCTCATAGAGAGAGCATGGTTTTCGACAACTTCTAGCATTCTAGAGAGAGCATTTGCCGCCTTTAGTAGCCCAAGTTTGTACTGAATTATAAAGTCTAACCCCAATAACTTGATAATCCATTTTTGCTGATTCTCACTCAACAATTTCTGGTCAGTTAAGAAGTGAAGACTTCTCTGATCAGTCCTAATAACAAAACGTCTTCCCAAAAGATAATGGCACCATTTTTGCATAGCCATGACTATGGCCATTAATTCTTGCTCATAAACTGATTTAAGTTTGGAATTTAGAGACAAACCCTTGCTGAGAAAGGCAATAGGTCGCCCCTCTTGCATCAACACAGCCCCAAAACCACTCCCGGAAGCATCCGTCTCTATGACAAATTCCTTTGTGAAATTAGGCATTCTGAGGACTAGAACACTCATCATGAGTCTTTTAATTCTTCAAAAGCACCTTGAGCTGCTGTATTCCACACAAACGAATCTTTCTTTAATAGTGGGAAGGCTATCTTACCATAATCCCGAACAAATCATCAATAATATCCCGTCAAACCAAGAAACCCTCTAAGTGCTCTAATGTCCCTTGGCTCTAGCCATTTAATAATGCTCTCTATCTTTGCCACTCCTTTTGCTGAGATTACATCCCCCAAATATTCTAACTGTTGCTGCCCAAAAATGCATTTCTTCTTATTGACCATCAATTGATTATCTAACAGTGTCTATAAGGTAATGCTTAGATGCCTTGCATGCTCACCCATCTCCTTCCTGTAAATCAATATGTCATCGAAGAAAACTAACAAAAACTTTCCCACATACGGCTTGAAGACCTCATTCATTAATGCTTGAAAGGTGGATGGTGCATTGGTTAGGCCGAAGGGCATAACTAGAAATTCATAGTGCCCTTCATGGGTTCAGAGAGCTATTTTGTTTGTGTCCTTTGGTTTAACTCTGATTTGATGATAGCCTGATTTCAAATCAAGCTTGGAAAACACCGTTGCCCCTTCTAACGCATCAAATAGCTCGTCGATAGCTGGAATCAGGAATTTGTCTAGAACTATTACCTTGTTAACTGCCCTATAATCCACACAGAATCTCCACCCCCCATCATTCTTCTGTACCAATAAAATAGGACTTGAGAATGGACTTATGCTAGGCTTTATAATCCCAGAGGCCAACATTTCCTTGAAAATGCGCTCTATCTCATTTTTCTGATAGTAAGGGTACCTATAAGGTCCAACGTTTGGTGGTAGAGTTCCTGGAACTAATTGAATGGTGTGGTCTCTCGATCAGGCAGGTGGTAGTCCTGGAAGTGGGTTAAAAACTTGACTAAATTTCTCCAACACATCCAGTAGTCAATCATCAATATCCCCATTTTCATCATACTGTTTCTGAATCTGTCCAAACTCTATCAAACAACCCTGCCCCGCACATTGCAATGCCTTAATCATAGCCTTGAGAGATACCATTGTTTTGTTAAGTGATGGATCCCCACACAAACTAACGGTCTAATCTCCCAATTTAAACCTTATTGTTTGCTTTCTCCAATTAGTAACTGTCTCACCTAGAGTCTCCAGCCACGCAATTCCCAGAACAGCATTAGCACTACTCATGTCAAATGGAAAGAAGTTTTGAACGATGGTAACACCTTGTAACTCCATACAAACATCTCTACACTCCCCTTTCACACCTCACACTATACCCATCACCCACTCTAACCCCAAAAGACTGAGTTCCCACTATCAGTATCCCCAATCTTTTAACTACCTCAAAACTAATAAAATTGTGGGAAGCCCCACTATCAATCAATACTATCAACTCCTTACCTTTGATTCTCCCTCTAAGTTTCATTGTCTTCGGGCCGTTGATCCCCACCACCGAACTGAGAGAAAGTTCGACATTACCTTGTTGATGCTCGAATTCAGGTTCCTCTGTTTTTCCACCACCAATAGATTCTGGTTCATCTTCCTCTTCATCAATTAAGATGATTTGAAACTTTTTTTTACCACATTTGTGTCCAAGGAAGAACTTACCGTCACATCTAAAACAAAGGCCCTTCTCTTTTTTCTTTTGGATTTCTGCATCTGTCATCTTTCTAAATGGAAAATCTTTATGTTGGAAGGTTGGTCGCTCAAAGGATCAAAAAGAAGATGGTGGCTGGTCGCGATGGAGGTAATTGGGTGACGAACTATGTATCAATGATTCTGGTGTTCTTTGGTTGTAGTTGGAAACATGGGTTGGTTTTAGGGATTCTTGCGAATTGATGGCCTCACCTTCCATACAAATGGCCACTGCTGTCAGTTTACCTTCCTTAGATACTCTGTTAAGGTTGAAGTAACGCTCCACTCTAAAAATCCATCCGTAAGGGTCCTCGTCGAAGAATATTGGCATTTCCAGTTTTCGTCCTCCAACTTCACTTCAATTTTGGCCACTGTCACCAATCCCACTAGCTCCATTAGGATTTTGCACTTTGTGACAGCGAACATTTCCCGATGAACGCATTTCCATTCTGCCAGCTTCTTCTTCGTCCTTTCTTAGTATTTAGGATTGTATCTCTACCAAACATTCTCGAATAGTACCCATTTCAACCCCTAACTTGGTAACTTCTTTCTCAACTTTATCCATTCTAGAATCCATTCTCATCACAACCACTTCCTAGAAATCAATGCTCTGATACCCACTTGATAGAACACTGACCTGTTAAACCACCAAGATACACACAAACAATCTATCCAATACCAGTTCAAACAATCAATAAGCACAAGAAAGAAAAGGAAATAAACTCTATATTGATATTAAAACAGAACAGTACATCCAGAGGATCATGTTCTATCATCTACCTAGCAATCTAGCAGCAAAATGGAACAATTCTAAGTACAGCAAAAACAAAGATAAAGACTGAACTTCGAGGGTCAATCACCTCCCCTCCTAAACCTTAACCTTCCTTCTGAATATCCCTCACTTTTATTCCCTGACACCTTTTGCTCATAACCAAATTCTTCATCCTTCCAATCTCATTAAGCCACCTGTCCTCCCAAAAACAACTCCTAACACTCATGCATAACAAATATTCCTCTACTTCTCACCTCTACCCTTCCTACAGTAGACCAGCCTCCAAAGTGGCTCATCAGCCTGGCATGACTCAATAATGAGGATCCATCATCATTATATAAATATCCACTTCCTTGAAAACTACCAAATATGAGAAAACTATTGAAAGTACTATTAACCCACAAATCCTATCCTGATTCAGGTATCAGAACATAGTTTACAGCTTATGCAAAATATAAAATTGAATACAACAGAAGTTATAAGAAAAATAGTGCACGACCTGCAATTTGCTCATAAAGCAAGATAAATGATAAGTCAAGAAGATGAGATATTTTTCAAAGAAAATGAGATGACTAGAAGCAGATGAGAAGATGAAGTCTTCATCCCAACTGAATTCTCTTAAGTTTAAATAATTAAATCAATCTAATGTACATTCGCATATATCCTCTAGACTCCAATAAATTCAGCACCATACTCCAAGCAGTCCTTTGGCTTTTGTAATATGATACAACTTAGACTAAAAAGCTCATGCAAAATAAAAATTAACGCTAAAATAAAAAGAAAGAGCTTTCCTATAACAAAGTCTTGAACAATATGCAAGTTTGAAGCATTTACCCCGCAAGTATACAAACATAGTAACTGATAAATCATCCATAAACATTGTCACTGACTTTTATATTTGCTCTTTTAATGATTTGAGAGTTGGGAATTTATGTATTTTAGAATAGCAAGTTGATTGTATGAATTATTATACTTTTTCAATTTTGTATTAACTCTAAAGATAGTTCAATTCAATACCATATCAAAAGAGATTCATATACAGCTACAGCTTCCAGAAATTCTCTACTTTGAATACAAAATTCAGTTCCATTCAATACCAATCAATTACTCACTGTATTGAAGTTAAAATATAACAAGAAGCGAAAAAAGAGTGTAAATCAAGAAACAGGCATACGCAATCAATCCTCGATGTTCCTCTCCTCCATCAGCGAGTGAAACCATCAGATTGGTTGAAACCCTTGTAGCCCAAAGAACAAAAACTGCAGCCACCACCAGTCGAACAAGCCCGCCCTGAGGCAAGAACAAGGACAATGCCGCTAGGATCACCACCGGAAGCATACAGTAGCCAATCACACTAGTACACGTGTGCAGGTCGAGATTCCCATTTCGTCCAGCTAACATATTGAAAACGACGTACAAAAAGATTGACGAAACCACAATCCATCCAAGAATAACGCCGAATTGGAGCTTTCCGGCCAGGAGTTGAAAGAGACCAAAAGAAAGGTAGAGAAAAATTGGGCCTGAAAGATCGGAGTCTTTATGGACAGTGGGATTCACTCGAAATGGATTTAAAATCGATTTGGTTTTTTTCCAGATTTGATCAGGGTGGATGCCAAGCTCGTCCAGAAGAGGTTCTTCGTCATCAAATGAAGCTGGGCCACCAAGGGACGATGTCGACGAGGCAATAGAACCACCGTACGATGCAAATGCGGAGGCGGAACCGATATCAAATGACATAAAAGGGATAGAAGAGCTGGCAGCGCGATTGGGCTGAAACGGGGCCGTTGGGACTTGGCGTTGGTTGATGTTGCTGGTGGCAGAAGGATTGCCCCCAGCGGGAAAGATCACAGGTGGCACCGTGAATTCCTTTGTCATCGTTTTTACAAATACGATTGATCTATTTCGGATTTTTTTTTTTTTTTTTCTAATTTCGTTTGTGAAATGAGGAGGATGAAGAATACACAAGGTGTGAATATTAAGTAATGATAATGAATACTAAAATCTCAATATTAAGACTTCACTATTAAGCTATGTCCAGTCTAGGGGTGTTCAAAAGCGGATAATCGAATCGGCTAATCATTTTTTTGAACCGAATCAGATTTTCGATTTAGAAAAATTCTCAAACCAAAACCAAATCGGTTTTAAGGAAAACCAGTTTTTTTAATTAACCGAAAAACCGGTTAACCATTTTAAAAAAAGTGGTTAACCGGTTTTCCCTTTTTTTTTTTTTGATAAAACTTTTTTTTTTAATTTTGTCCTAAATTAAATTATAAATATAGACAATACATATCCAAATAAAAATTAAACATTCATACATATCCATTTACCACTACTAATAATAAATTAAAAATTGATACAAATGAAAGTCCAAAATGAAATAAAAATAAAAGTCCATAATAAAACAACAAAATAAATAAATAAGTCCCAATGGAAAACAGCAAAAGAAATTGGGCAAATGCAACTCCACAAGTAGAAAGCGGAAACCAACATTAAGTCAATACGAGTAGATCTCCCAATTTCTGCCTAAATAAAAATTAAATGTTAGAAGTTTATAAAAATTAAATCATATTTTTTTTCATTGCCTACAATAAAAAACTATTAAAGCAATCAAACCTCCATTAAATGCTACAAAACCTTCAATCATTAAGATGAATACAAGTAGTATTTTCCATTGCCGAAGACACAAATTCTACAAAAAAAAAAATAGGTCATATAAATAATGGTTAAATTCAAAATTCAGTCAATAAATCCAATAAAGTCAACATAATAACCAATAATTGAAACTAAAACAAAAACTTTACCTGACTCAAGCTCTGTTATCTCTTCCAAGCTCTCCTCAATCATGAATGGTTCACGTGTAGCCCGAATCAAATCTTGTGTACAAAATAAGAGCCTCCACCATCTTAGGAGTGAGGAAGCTACAAAATGGATCTAATACATGACCCCCAGTGCTAAACGCTGACTCAGATGCAATAGTAGAAATCGGCATAGCCAACACCTCTCGTGCTATCGAAGAGAGAACTAGATATCTATTTGAATTGACTTTCTACCAACTCAAGATATCAAACATGTTATCCTTGTGACGCTGCTCACATTCATCCTCTAAATATTTATCCATCTCAGATTTGGTCACCGTAACTTCCTGTCTAGCCATTGCCTCATCGTACATACAATATATCAATTCTTCAGGATCAACATTTACATCTTCCACATTAACCTGACTTGCTTGTTAAGACTGTTGACTAGATTGTCCACTTGGAGAATTATAAATGAGCTTGTATTGGTCAAATAAAGAGTATAAAGTTGTATGCACTTTTTTGTCTTCAAAAGTTCAACATTAGCATCATCATAGGATTTACTAATAACCCAATTCACATATCCATCTAGGATCCAACACCACTGCAATAAATAACATTAAGTTGATGTTATCAATATTTGACCAATATTTATCATGTTTTCCCTTCATTCTCCTAGCCATAGTACTCAAGCCAACATCATTACTTCTACACCATGTTGAAATCTGCATTCCAATGGCAAAGATCTCGCGCATGTATGCATTGCCGGTAACAAAAAGTGAGCCCGACACACGTACAGTAGCATCATAAAAAACTTTCAAAAAAGGTAACAAGTAACGGGCATACTCCCAATCACTAGGCATAGGCAAACCCCTTGACTATTCCGCTCTAGTAAGTTCATCTTTATACTTAATGCCTTGGATTTCCAACAACTCAAATGTTTTCTGAAATTTTAAAGCCACATCCAACATTAAGTATGTAGAGTTCCACCTTGTTTCTACATCAAGAACCAAAAGATTTTTTTGTTCAATCTTTTCTTGCTCTACACACTCTTTAAACCTTTGTAATCTCGCTGGAGAAGACCTCACATATCTCACTGCAGAGCGAATTCTAAAAATGGAGTCCTCCATGTCTTTTAACCCTTCTTTTACAGTGAAACTTAATATATGTGCACAACACCTCATGTGCAGAAAGTCACCATTCAAAACACTATCCTTCCAACTTTCTAACCGATTCTAGAGATATTTATTCCAACATCATTAGAACTTGCATTGTCAATAGTAATGGTGAAAACCTTAGAAATACCCCAATCAAGCAAACACCTCTCAATTGCCTTGCCAATCAATAAACCTTTGTGACTAGCAATTGGACAAAAGTTTAAGATCTTTTTGTGCAATTTCCAATCATCATCAATGAAGTGAGCCGTTAAACACATATAGTTAAGGTTTTGGCAAGATGTCCATGTATCTGTGGTAAGACTTACTCTCTTACTAAACTTACTAAAAAAGGCCTCCAACTTATTTCTCTCCTCAACATAAATATTAAAACAATCTCTAGCCATAGTAATACGAGAGGGAACTTGAAATAGAGGTTGTGCATCCATCATCATATCGCGGAACCCCTCACGCTCTACATGCCTAAAGGGCAACTCATCAACAATGATCATTCTAGCTAGAGACTGTCTAAGCCTATCTGGATTGAATTTCTAAGTTGTAAGTGAAGATTGTGTGGAGGTGGCAGTAGTACCACTTGATTGGTCATGTGATTGTGTCTGTTGAAAAACTAAGATCATTTGTTTCTTATCCATCACATTCAAAGGGTACTTTTTACATCGACTTAAGTGATTCCGTAGACAACTAGTACCACTTTTACTTAGACATGCAAGCACATTCCCACAACAATCACATGTTGTTGTCCTATCATCCATATTCTCACAAGGATTTACAGTAAAGTGATCCCACATGTCAGAAGTATTCTTTCGAGTATTAGAACTTACACGTTTGGGGACTCGTGGTGGTCGTGGTTATGGATCAGGATCCGTAGAAGGCTGTGGGGCTACTAATGAGTTTGGAGTTGGATTCCTACTAGTTGGTGTCTCAGGACTCTCATCAGTATTAGAATGGTCAACAGCCATGGGATTGGATTTGGACATCTGCAACATCAACACGAAGAAATATGTTTTAGTTTGATACATGAAATAATTCTATAAAAACTACCAAGCAGTGATGGAGTATTGTTTTTACTCAACACCCCATCTTCTAATTCAATCGTACATCATACTAGACATTTTGCAATCCAATTGAATTCAAATTATTTTGTAAAAATTCAGTGCTAAAGGTGACCAACATATAGTATTGTCATTATCATAAACATCAATCAGTAATCTAAAGCTTCTCATCTGGTGAAATCAATTTCTTTTTTTTTTCTTTAAAAAATAAATGAATCCATCAGAATTGTACAAACATTGGTCCGATTGAGAGAGGAAGCATACTTAACTCTAAGAAAGTCAATCATCAATCAAACATTTAGCCATTTCTGTAAGTGATAGGACTTTCATGTGGCTAAAGATCTTAATGTAAGTGAAAGGACCTTCCTAGCAGTCCATACAACTGAAAAAAAGAACCAAATTTCAGAACAAGCAATATTAAGATGCATTATACATGCATTTCGGCTAAAGAAGAATTTCTAAAACTGAGCTAGACATACCAAAGAGTTGTCTAAGCAGTAGGACAAACAAATATAAGGTCAATGACCATGATTACCAAACTGCAATATTACTGAAAGTAAACTCTCTATAATAGTCAAGGTCACTTAAACATAGACATACATGAACTCAAATGATGACTTATCAACTACTAATTTGGGATAAATTTTCATAACTTCATCCCATTAAATTTCAACTCAATCAAAAATCATATGGGAAACAAGATTTTCTAATGTGTCAAACGAAAAGAGGTTTCAAATTGCAGCAAAAAGTCCATTTCCTTGTCAAAAAATTATCAAGAAACACAGAAGTTAAATAAGGCCAATATCTCAATCAAACAAATCAATAACGATTAACCTGAAATGCAATGTAAATTTATAACACAATTAAACAAATCAGAAACGATTAACTTGAAAAGCAACTGAAACATCAGACTGGAGATTTCCAATATTCAGCTGTAACTTCAGCAAGTATCATTCATCACATTTTACATATGAAAATTATTATTGTAAAATAGTTAAGGAATTTAGTAAAGATGGAAATGTTTTTCTTAATGTAATATTCATCTCTCTCTCTCTTCTTTTTTCTTTTTTTTTTTTTTTTTTTTTTTTTTTTTTTTTTTTTTTTTTTTTTTTGGCTTGAAACCATAAATTAGGACATGACATTTGCCTAAGGGATAAACTACAAGATGCAGGGGAGTCTACATAGTGGAAGGAGCTTTGGAGTCTAGTGATTTAAGGAACCATACACAGTCAGCAATGAAAAGCTTTTAGTGCTATAAAACTTGTTGACAATCAATAAACTTTTTGAAAAAGCCCAGATCTCTGATACCTAATCGCTGGAAGAAGACAACGAAGCTGAAGTTGAAAAATGAAAGTTATTAGAAGAAATCATAAACTTGGTCTGTTGTGGTGCTGCCTACTGTAGCTGGAAGAAAATGAGGAAGCTGCTGCCCGCTAGAGCTGGAAGAAGGAGAAGGACGAAGTTGCTTTGCTAGAGCTGGAAGAAAGATGACAAATATCGAGCATTTGGGAACTGAGAAAAAAATTTTGGGTTGAGATTTTAGATTGAGTGAATTAGGGATTTATTTTAGTTTAGGTTAAGGTTATTATTTATTTATTTAATATATTATATATTATCTATATATATAGATTATATATATATATATATATATTTGAAAACCGATTCAGAAAACCGGTTTTTGGTTAACCGTTCTAATTTTTCCCAAACTGGAAATTCGACTTTTTGCATTTTTCGAACCGTAACCAAACCGTTTTTTCGGTTAACCGGTTTTTCGGTTCGGTTTGGTTTTTGCATTTTTTTTAACACCTATAATGTTCACTTGGCGTTGGCTTGGGAATTCTTACTCTAACATAGGGTGCACTCGTCATGTCACATTGGACTAAATTAATTTCATGGTATGGATTGGAGCAAATTGGATAGGGTTGAAATGAATTAAATTTAATATTGTGGAGTGTTTGTTAAAATACTACATGTAAATGACATGTTCCCACTCGAGGTTTAGCAAGATCTCAAGCTCTTACCCCTCGTTACATTTATTTCACATTATCACCCTTAAACCAACTATGTAAGCAATTTTTAAGGCACAGAGGGTGTTATTATCATATTACCTTTGACAAATAAATTAATAAATTATTTATTAACCCCCAAATTAGTAAAATTAAAAAATTACCATTTTACTTTCAAATTTATTTCAATAACACTCTCTTCTTCAACCTTACTCTTCCAAATCGCGATTGTCGTTTTCAGGCCAAATTGGCCTAATTTTGGCGTCGTTGGAACGCCTCGACACCACCAAACACATCCCCTTACTCCCTCATCAAAACCCCTATCGTCTCCACCCCTCTACACCACCAAATTGTCGACGCCGCTCGTTGTGGAATCACACGCTTCTTGGCAATTTTTGGCAATTTCGGCGATGAAAATCAAATCTAACACCACCCTCTTAACTGTTGACCTCCCCTTTCTAAAACCCTCACCACCCCAAGCTAGGATTGCTCACTAGTGGGAGGGTGGCTGTTATAGGTGGGTGCGTTGGGAGGCAAAGAGCGCAGGGGCAGCGCGTGCTCTGTCTAGGTCTTTTCCTCGAGCACTTGGCGTGCCCCCGAGAGGAGGAAAGTTAGGAATGGTTTGGGGATGATGGAAACCCAAAACAACACCCACAATCAGTTCAAAAAACACAACACAGCACTCCAATAGCAACAACCAATACAAAACTACAAAAAATAAGGCTCCAAAAAGCTCCAAAATGAGCAAATCACAAAAACCCAACGGCGAGAGGCAAGCGTTTCACGGCCAACGATCGGAGGGAAACCAAGTAATGGGGTTTGAGGGGTTTTAGAGAGAGGATGTCGGCGGTTAAGAGGGTGTTGTTAGATTTGATTTTCGTTGTCGGAATCGCTAGAAATCGGCAAGAAGCGCACAATTCCACTACGAGCGGCCTCAGCGATTTAACGGTGTAGAGGGGTGAAGATGGTAGGGGTTTTGATGAGGGAGGTGAGGGGATGTATTTGGTGGTGTCGGGGCATTCCAACGACGCCAGAATCATGCTAATTTGGCCTGAAATGACAATCACAAGGTGGAAGGGGAAGGTTGAAAAAGAGGGTGTTATTGAAATAAATTTGAAAGTAAAATGATTACTTTCTAATTCTACTAATTTGGGGGTTAAAAAAATTATTTATTAATTTATTTGTCAAGGTTAATAGGGTAATAGCATCCTCTGCACCCTAAAAATTGTTAATGATGTTGGTTTATGGTGGTAATCTGGAATAAATGCAAACAGGGGTATTAACTTTGGATTTTGTTAAACCTCGAGTGGGAATATGTCGTTTACTCTAATACTGCACTAAATTTATAATTAATTAATTAATTATTTAAAATATGAAATAAATAAAAATAAATCTTTTAAAATAAAATACTTGAGAAATAAAAAAATTTGAAACTTGCCACCGATGATGATTATGGCAATGCGCCTAATGGCACTGCCAACATCATTGGGTATATTGCTGGAAGATCTATGCAACAGTGGTGACAAAGTCTTCTGGCGAAGCCATTTCGTTAGAAAATTCAAAAAATATTGGTCATCAATGGTGATTCTAGCAGTACATTTGGGGACACCATCGATAGCGGGAAGACTCTTTAATCTTTTCCGTCGTTGAATCTTTTTCAACTTTTTTTGGTGAAACGACTTTGCTAGACGACCCCCAGTAATCACCATTAGGTAGATCATTTAGCGATCTACCCAATGACAACTAACGACCTCGTTGGCCACTTCTTTGATTTTATAATCTATTTTAACTTTCATTATTTTTAAAAAAAATAATGAAAGAAGTCCTAAGTACACCTAATGGGAGGTGCGGGTAAGGGTGTATATGAGCCGAGCCGAGCCGAGCCGAGTATCTCGTGGCTCGAGATCGACTCGTGATAAACAATGGCGAGCTCGAGTTCAAGTCGAGCTTGTTTGAACTTGGATACTCATGCTCAAAAAACAATGCTTGAGCTCGAGCCAGCTTGAACTCGTAAACTGCTCATGTATCTGATGAAAAATACAATTCCAGAGCTCTATCCACTTCTGATTCAACGCAATCTTGCAAGACATAGCCAAGAATTCACTCAAAACATAGCCAAGAATCTCTCCAAAACAACAATGAACATAATACAAAACAATAACAACACAACAACAAAAGCCAACCATCTCCCAGCCACCATCAAACAACTCCTACCACCTTAAAATCTAGCATAACTCACAACAAAAGCCACCATAAAACCACCCATTCTAAAATCCACTCAAAACTCAGCCAAATCTAGCCGCTGGCATGGCCTAGTGGGCAGCCAGGTCTATCCAATCACATGGGCTACACAGTCGACCAAATCTGGCAAGCATCGTAGCCCACATGGCCATTTGTATTTGGCCGTCTTTATGACCTTAGCCAGCCATGGCAGCCATGGTAAAACGAAAAAAAAATAAAAGAGAGAAAAATGAGAGAAGAATAATGAGGGGAGAGAAAATAGAAAAGAAAGTAAAAAAGATGAGAAAAAAGAAAAACAAAGAAAGGAAGAAAACTGGAGAAAAAGCAAAAAGCAAAAAGAGGAAGAAGAAGAAGAAACGGCATGAAGAAGAGAAGGGAAAAGAGAGAGAAGAGATAAGGGGAGATATTATATTATTATTATTATTATTATAATATTATATTATATATATTATAATATGTCGAGCTTGGCGAGTCGAGTATCTGGGTGTTTGAACTCGACTCGTCGGCTGATTCGAGCTGCTCGAGCTCGAGTTCAGCTCAACATTTGTCGAGCCGAATTCAAGTTTTTCTCAAGCCGAGCCGCTATCATCCCTAGGTGCGGGTCTATTTTGCTTTAATTAATCTAGCGCAAATTACAGTCCAATCCTTCCAAACTATAGCCAAACATGTGACTAAATTTCAAAAAACTGTTGTAGCGGCATTGTTCATATCTTAGTACAGTGCAATACTACAAAACCAAAGCACCTTTAGGGTGCATTTGTCACATGTTTTGAGTAACAGTGGACTAAATTTATAATTAATTAAAAAAGTATAATTTAATTATTTAAAACTGAATTATTTAAATATTTGAATAAATAATAATATATATTTAGAAATAAAAAATTTGAAATTGGTCAATGGGGTGGCTGGTCACCAATGAGATTTCGGCAAAGCATCTTGCAACATTGTTGACACATTTAAGTAGATCGATGCATGATCTACCTAACAGAATTTTCGCAAATGTACAAAATCGTACAAGTAATAAAGGATGAATAATGAGTGTCGAATCCCAAGAGAATTATTACTACTAAGTACCAAATTAACCTATCTTATTATTATTTGATTAATCAGATTCCTTAAGAATGAATTACTAAAATTAAAACAAATTAAAAATTAAACAACAATAGGATTTTTATTAAAACTTTGGTTGAAAATCAATACGACTAAACCTATGATACCGATTTCACACCAATTTAATCCTATACATTGACAATTATTGCTAACCTAATTAAACTTTTTCTAAAGGCCAAATTCCCTAATATTCTGCTAACTTTCTGGTAAAAAATTGCTGGATTAACTCTTAATCATCAACACAAGATATCTCTAAATTGGATTAGAAGTTAAAAGATAATTACGTTTTATGGAATTTACCAAAGCCTCATAGATTACGGTAACCTATCTTTAGCGTTCACTCAATCTACGGTTTTATTACCTTAGACTAATTACATTTCATCTTTGATCTCAACCTAACCTATAAAATCATTCCAACTCTTGGATCCAACAGAATTGAAAGCATTACGTGCAATAATAAAACTTAGAACAATGCTTAACAAATTTTAACAATAATAAAATCAACACATATTCATAAATTAGGCTTCATCTTAGCCCTATAAAATATATTTAGTTCATACTTTCAATAATAAAAACAATCATTGTATTAATTAACATTAGTTCAGAAAAAGAATATTGGTGAACCAAAAACTCCAAGAATTGTTGTTTCGATCTCCCTAAAAAATGACTAGTCTTCTCTCTCTTTTTCTCCCCACACAAATAATAGCTAAAGACCTATATTTATAATGCTAGACTTTAAGAACGTGACTAGGAAAAAATTTATTCCAAAATAAAACAAGGAAATTCGGACTAGGCTACACACAACTCATACATGCCCTGGAAACTACTGTTGTTGTAGCGACAGAAATCTTTGTTGCAGCGTACGAAGATTTCCTCTAATGAGCCCGATATCTTAAGAATTAGACAGTCATTAACATAAGAATTGTAGCTCTCTAAATCAGCTTTCCAACACCACAAGAATCATCGAATTCTGAGGTCTAAAGCTCAAGTTATGGTTAACATACTGAAGCACGTTCACAATTGAAGAAATTTCCAAGATTTGCAATTTATCTTCAAAACAGCATAATTTTCTTGTTTCAACTGATCCTTGTACCATTTGTTCCTAGCTGTCACAAATTTCCTCACCAACATTATGCTTCATTCAAATATAATTTAGACTAAACAACATATTCCCACCCAATGTTGAGCGAAATCCCAAGCTAATACGCTTGGTTTAATTTATTCCTAACACCCACCCTTAAATTAACACCATTTCCTTTATTTTAACAGTGAAGGGGTAGATTGGTCTTTCTCTTTTTTTTTTTTTTTTTCCTTTCTCCTCTTCCCTTCCCATTTCTTTCCCCAGTACGCCTCCTCCTCCCATCTTCTTCCTTTTCCCTTTCACTTTCTTCCTTATCTCTGCATCCTTCTCCCATCTTCTTCTTTTTCCCTCTACACCTCCTCCTCCCTGGCGCCTCACCATCCCAACCCACTACCCCCCCGACCACCTTGACTCCCCTTTTCGACGTCACCCTTCACCTCAACTGTCGCACTCCGCCAACCACTTTCCGGCAGCCTCATCACCAAAAATCTTAATCGAGCCCACCATTTAACTCATCAAAGAGCCCTCTCCAATAACCCCATGTTTTCCGTCCCCGATTTCTCACCTTTCAACACCGATTTAAGCCCCCTCTCCCTAGGGTTTCTATTTTCTTTTTTTTGTTTTTTTTTTTTTTTTTTTTTTTTATTTTCTTTTTTTTGTTTTTTTTTTTGTTTTTTTTTTTTTTTGCTTTTGCTTTTGTTTTTTGTTTTATGTTTTTTTGTTTTTCTTATTGAAATGGTGATTTTTGGTGGTTGCTATTGGGTTTGGAATGGGGTGATTTGGCTGACTGTGGTGGTGGTTTGGACGCTGTGGTGGTTTTGGGATGGGGTGGTTTGGAATGGGATGTGGTGGTGGTGGTTTGGCCGGCTGTGGGATTTGGAATGGGTATAGTTTGGATGGCTATGGTAGTGGTTTGGGATGGGCTGGTTTGGTGGTTTGGCTAGCTCGGTGGTGCTGTGGTGGTTTGAAATGGGGTAAAGGGCAGTTTGGTAATAGCATCCATCCAAACCCAACCGTCACTAACTGTGTTAATTTAAGGGTGGATATTTGGAATAAATGAAACCAGTAGTATTAACTTAGGATTTAGCTAAACCTTGGGTGGGAATATGTCGTTTACTCTATAATTTATAACTTGAAAATACTCAAAACACACCTGTGATCCCATAAAAGATATTTATGAAATAACTAACTCAAATTTCGTAATTTAAACTAATTTTCCCTCAAATAATCTTAATAAATAACTAAATAAACATGTATTTTCAAGCTCTTATTACAACCCTCAACCAGCTTCTTGCTAGCCCCTAGCAAGCTAAGTGATAAAATAAGTCTTTTAGCTAAAAAATAAAATAAACAAACTAAACCCCACATCTAAACTATCCTAAATCACTTCTACAAATTGTCAGAGTTGCATTTAGCATTGCAACGAGCTCTAAACCCCTAGGCGATCCTAGTTGGATGAGTTGTAGTCTTGTGAGGGTTTCCAGTGATGATACTCACAAACATCCACACTAAACCTAACTTACACTAAAAAATAAAACTAACAAATCAATTCAAATAATCGCCTCAAAAATTGCATACACACATAACAAATAGAATAATTAATACCTCAGCCCAAAGATAATGCAAACATCAATTCCACTTTTATTATCGACTCTAGAACATAGGCTCACTTTTCAAACCACTCTCCACCAATATAGAACTACACATTACCTTGGATCAATAGGTGTTTGTAAAGGTTATAATGTTAGGCCATGGGAAGGACCCGCGGGGTGTGGGGGTGTTTAAGGAGGGTTAGTTGACCCTCCTTAACTTTGAAAAATTATCAAATATATATATATGAAATTAACTTTTAAATTCATCAAAGATATCAAATTAAATTCTTAGTTTTACAAAAAAATCCCATAAATACATTTAATAAATTATATAATGAATTTTATATCTATTATTTAATTGTACAAAGAACAAAATGAAGAAAGTTTGTATATCTTTTCATATATTTTATAAAATAAATTTCATTTCTAAAATTTGTTTGACAATTTAAACTACTGTCAATTGTTTTGTGTTTCAATACTTCTTACTTAAAAAAAAAAAAAAATCATATTATATATATACCTCACTTAAATTGCGGATGCTCAGATGGAGAATCGAACATAATAACTGTGTGTCTGTCCACACTTCCACACTATTTCTAATTCATTCTAATCATCTAGACTACCGATAGACGGGTCATATCAAAATATTGAAGTTAGGACCAAAAGATAGATATTAGAAATATGTATTTTGATGCATTATTTTAAGGGGTCAAAACATAAAAATGAAATTACAACAAAAGTTATAATATTTTACTATAAAGCTAGATAAATCTTTGAATATTTTATTAGTATAAATTTTATTGTAGTTTAATTTGGAGGTGTTGTTATTTGTGTTGGCTTAATAACTTGTTCGTTTGTAAATTTTCTTGGTTTTGTTTTGCACTCGTGAAAGTATTATAAATTTATTTCATATCATCAAATAAATATATGAATTATAAAGAGCATTATAAATAAATACTCATATTTTTGTATAACTTATATCTAATATATTATTTATTGTAATTTTATTTACAATTGTATTGTTAAGCTTAATTAACGTCTTGACCCCTCTAGAATGAGTTTCTGGCTATGTCCCCACTAGGGTATGGGTTCATGAAAGAATGAAAAGGAATTAAACAAAAATTAAGAGACTTAATCATCACTCCTTCTCATAATAATCAAATAAACATGAGTATACTTCCTGTTTTTCACCCAACTTTTTCCCAAACTTTATCGAGTTTTTCCTTCTCACACTAACACAAATTTTTTTCTTCACAATTTCACACCTTCGCAATGTTTTCCAAATGATCACTTTTCTTCCTAACTTCTCTTCTCTTCCTTTTTCTTTAATCATTGTTTTTTCATTTATCAAATTTTTTTTTTTTTTTTTTCATGGAAGAGAATAACTTGTAAGAAAGAAAGCAAAATCCAACCCCACCTTGATATTACCCACAACCCCCAATCTATTTCTCTGCATAAGTTCAGACTGTGGTACAAATTTTCACAACTTTCCACTCGCATTTGTCTAAATTCTCTCATCAAGCTTGTACTAGTATTAAGTCTCTTAAAATTAAACAGGCAAGGATGTGTTTTAGGCTCACAATCAAGGTAGGTAATCATAAGCTTAATGAAAGAAAAACAAGTCTTAAATATGTTTACAAACGGCTCAAAGGGTTAACTAGGGATTATTAAATAAATGGTTGGCTTGAAAGGCTCAATCATCCAAAAATAGCCTAAATTATTTCCTAAGTAATGTGAACTCTAGGATTTCGCCTCTTTTAGAGTTTGTCGAGATCTAAAAAATGTCTTATGAAAAATTCACACATAAAACTTCTCTAAGCATGTAAACTAACCAACCTTCAAACCACCAATTATTAGATTCTCAAACGAGACGTAATTAACATTCACAATCATCCATAAGTAAAGGCAAAATTTAACATCTTCTATATGTTCCATATTATTGCAATTATATTACTATCATTGACATACAAATTAATCTAAGAACACAAACAAACAAAAAAATAACTTATATATATATATATTATATTTAAAACAAAAAAAAACTTCTCCCTTTACCTTTAATCCATAATTCCATAGTTTTAACAAACTTTTGAAAAGGTTAAGGCTAATTCCTACCCCCACCTTAAAACCAACATTGTCCTCAATGTTAAGAAAAGGAAGAGGGAAAGAAAAATAAGGCATTACCCCTTCATAGGGGTGCGAGATCGGTCCATTTGTCGTGTCCATGTGCGCCTATTTCATTTTATCAAAATCACAAAACTAGGAGTACCTCATTGGCCAGCAGTGTTATATGTGAAGGTGAATTGATATAAAGAGTAATAAACAAAACAACAAATTTAACAAAACTATCATAAACACAATACAACTCTGAAAATTTGCAACATAACACACACAAACTCAAACATCATAATAAACCAAGTATAGAAATAGAAACAAACAACCAATGTAAGCAAAATCCAAAAAAAAAAAAAAAAAAAAACAACATAATGATAACTACATTCTTCCAACAGCAACACAACTCCTTTATTCCTCCATGCTATCCTCAGTGTATTCATTAGTAGATTCTTCATCTTCCACATTGTGCTAATAAACAAATTCATTCCATGCATACCCAGACGCCTCTATCCCAACATGAGTGAGTTACAAGCGTTGCATCTCATAAAGTACCTTCATTTGCTTAGTCATCTAGGATTGTTGTCGATCCTGCTTCTCGCTCAATTGTTCCATATCCTCACTCAACTTGGCCAATTGATCCTTCTTAGATGTAGAGACTATTGTACGTGACTCCACCTTGCCCCCACTTGTAAGATTATTCATAAATTACTTTATCAAACATGCGCCAGGTTGTATCAACATCTCATCAGAGTTACATGGCACTCCTGCTTGCATACACAACACATTTATAAGATGAGTAAAGTAATAACCTGTTTTCAAACGGTTTGCCAAAATATGAATTTGGTGGAAAATTATTTGGCCCACATTCATACTCATCAATCTGTGAATTACAAATAGCAAAATAGCTCGAGCTTTACTAACATAACTCATATGCTTTGTAGGCATCAATTTGGAGCAAACAAAGTACTGTTGAATTTGCGCAAATGCTTACGAGGGCTTACTTTCAAACGTTTTATGCTCACCAGCAGAAATAAGCTATTTTGCATTCTTCTCAACGAACACTCTTATCACCTAATCATAATCCACCTCTTGCTTGTAAGCCACATATTCATCCTCATCATCTTTGACATTTGGCAGCTTATAAAACTCATTGATAGTGGTTGCATCAAACACAATAGGTTTGCCTCGAACCATTGTTCTCCCATTAATGCTTTCTGGAATGTTAGCATAAAATTCCATGACTATAGAGGCCACAACAACAGCCTGAGGTTCTTTGCATAATGTCTACCAACCCAAAGTTGGGATTTTTGCAAAACTTACATGAACATTCAAAGTGCCAAAATTCATCCCTCTTTCCTTGATAAACCCTCATGTTTTCTTTTCCATATTCTCATACCATTCTTTTGCAGCCTCACTTATAAACCTCATATCATTTAAGGGCTTCCCCATTCGTTTATCTTTCCCAACTCCAATTTCCTTCCTTTTAGGAGCCCTTTTTCTTGGAGGAAAAAAAAAAAAAAAAAAAATTCTAACAAATAAAAACTCCCACAACAATGCTATATTCTCAAACAAATCAATCAAAATACTATCACCACCACTTCCAAAATCAACCACCACAAACTCTCCAAAATCACCCACAACAGCAAACTTCAAAAGCATAATATTACATCAACCAACCTCAACCAAATGAAAAAAAAAAAATGATAAAATATACGAGGGAACACTTACTTGAGTCAATGTCATAGCGAACTTCCCTTGAAATTGTGAGAATTTACCCAAATTTGCCAAACCTGCAAATTTTGGAACCCTAACCTTTCAAAGGGTGAGAATCCTTGAATTTCTTTCTTTATCCTATGGAAAAAGACTTTAGAGAGAATATTTAGTGATAAAATGATGAGAGTATGATGAAAGAATGAAGAAAAATGAGATGAAGAGTTAAAAATGAAAGTAAGATGAAGTTATAGACATGAGAGGGGTTGACAGGAGGTGAGTTAGCGTTATGAAACCCTTTGACTTGAATTTGTAACTTTAAACGCGAATTCGTGTTTTTAAACACTCATTGCACGAAAATATAGTTAGCCGCAGTGGTTATTACGTTCATAACGCTAGCCGCAACGAAAATTCTATTTGTCACGGTGTGCATACAATTTCATTGAATGATTTGATGTTCTTCTTAAGATTCTACCGCGGCGGTAATTTTCTTTGCCATGGTAGTCGCTCCAAAAAGTCATATGAACTAAAGACAAAACCTGCAAAAAAACAAAGACAACAAAACAATTAAACTTAAAACAGTAGAACAATAAAGTGAAGAACACGTAAAAAAAATAAAAAATAAAATACAAAGCTTGGGTTACCTCCCAAGAAGCGCTTGGTTAAAGTCGTAAGCTCGACTCTTCCATCTTGTTACCGTAGATTGTGAATGAAAATCAAAACCCTTTCAACTTCAATCCCATTCTCTATATAGGGTTTCAATCTTTGTTCATTGAATTTAAATGTCCCCTTCATCAGATGGTGAACCTTTACCACTCCATGTGGAAACACTCGATGTACTATGAATGGTCTAGACCACCTTGAACGCAATTTTCCCAGGAAAAGTCTTAGTCTTGAGTTAAACAACAAAACTTTGTTCCGCTCCTTAAATTCCTTTCTCATGGTGTGCTTGTCGTATAACTGTTTAGTCTTTCCCTTGTAAATTCAGGCACTCTTGTACGCACTATTTTGAAATTCTTCCATCTCATTGAGTTGCACTAATCACTTAGCTCATATTGCTTGCCGATCGAAGTTTAAAAGCTTCATTGCCCAATACGACTTATGTTCTAACTCAACCGATAAGTGACAAGCTTTTCCGTATACCATCCTAAAGGGTGACATTCTTATTGGTGTTTTGAATGTCGTCCTATAATGTAATGCTACATGCAAGACATGATATAGCTTATGTTGTAAGTGTTACGAGCAGATATCAGTCAAATCCAGGGGAGAAACATTGGTCAGTTATAAAATTGATCCTCAAGTACTTAAGAAGAACTGAGGATCTAACCCTGAGTTATGGATGTTCAGAATTAAACATTCAAGGATACTCATTCTAGTCAGATATTAATGATAGAAAGTCTATGTCAGGGTTCATTTTTATATATAATGGAGGTGTTGTTAGCTAGAAAAGTTCCAAATAGACAACTATATCAGACTCCATTACAGAAGTTGAATACATTGCCGCTTCAGAAGCAGCAAGAGAGGCTGTTTGGTTGCGCAAGTTTGCATATGAACTAGGAGTGGTTCAAAACATAGCTTATTCAATAAGCATCTTCTATGATTATACTGGAGCTATTGCAAAGGCAAAGGAACCAAGGGCACACCAAAAATCCAAACATATTCGGGGAAAGTATTACATTTTGAGAGAATTCGTTGGAGCGGAGAGATTATAATTCTGAAGACACCTTCAGCAAAAAATGTAGCTGATCCATTGACTAAGGCGATGACAAAAAAGTAATTGGACCATCATCTTAAGAAGATGGGTATGAGATACAATAGCGAATGACTTTAGTGCAAGTGGGAGTTTGTTAGTGTATGTCGTAGAAACCATTTGTGTTGTCGGTTTTAGAGTATCTTATCTTGTATCAATATTTTATAAATAATAAAAGAAAGAGTTCTTCAATTCATATAGATAAACTGTTTTTTTTATTATGTCATGCATTTAAAATAAAGTACGTCTATATATTGTTCAGATAATTCATATAATCAGTAAATGAATTTATAAAAAGGTTCCCTGTGAAAGCAATATTATTTGGGCAAAAATATTGTATAATAGGCATACTAAATGCTTCTGAAAGATATCATAAGTTGATATAAGTATGGATGACAATGATAGTCATGTCATTAGGGCATTAGTATGGATTAGCGGTTGGTGAACTTTTTTTTAACGTGACCGAATAATAACAAATCACTTGGAAAAGCATGTAGTCAGTGATTTATCGTTTGGTTATATCAATATGCGATGTAGTCCTTTGACCTGAGACATCGTGATTGGATCTGATACGGATACGTATGGTTCATATGGTGTATAAGTACGAGATTAGTCATGTTTCATATGATAAAGCCTATTTGGTCATGTATTGTTCATATGTGGAAACGAAAGATGGTCAAGACGGGATCCATTGACTTAAAAATATAGGATCAGGAGTACCGCTGACTCCATCCATATATGAGTTTCTGAACGGACGTCAATAAATGTCAAAAACAAAAACCTCTGGCCAGCGTATAACATTAGTCATATTAAAGTGAGTTCGTGGTAACTAGGGGTGAGTGGTTTCGGGTATCCTACATTTTTCGGTTCCGCACAATGCAGGTTCCCAAAAGAAGGAATCGGAACCGAAACCGGAACCGAAACCGCACAATGCAGGTTCCCAAAAAAAAGAACCGGAACCACACAGTGCATGTTCTTAAATTCAAGGAACCGGAACCTAAAATGCATGTTCCAGTTCCTTTCTTGGGTACCCTATAAAAAACTAATTGCACCCTATTAGTTTAAAAAATGATAAAAATACCTTAAAAGTTTACAAATACACCCCTAACAAATTTTGATTACTCATTCATTTGTGTCCAATGTGACTCATAAATCCTCTAATCTCTAGGCAACACTTGAATTCAATCAATTCATCACAATTCACATAAAATTCCTCAATCAAAACCAAAACACAAACAATTAATTAAATAAATCAAACAATCATACTATAAATCTATAATTTAATATTATAATTAATTAACTTTCTAATCATTTAATTAAGTATTGTATTAATGTTTATAATGGAATATTATAATTAATTAAATAATCATACTATAAATCTATAATGTAATGTTATAATTAATTAAATTTTTAATTATTTAATTAAGTAATATACTAATGTAGTAAATTACCAATGTTTATAATGTAATGTTATAAATTTATAATTAATTAAGTAATCATTTAACTATGTAATGTTATAATTAATTAAGTGATTATAATATAATGTAATGATATTATTAATTAAGTAATTATTTAATTATAATGTAATGTTTTAACTAATTAAATTTCTAATCATTTAATTAAATATTGTACTAATGTTTATAATAAAATGTTATAATTAATTAAGTAATCATTTAATTAAGTAAGCATACTATAAATTTATAATGTAACGCTATAATTAATTAAATTTCTAATCATTTAATTAGGTATTGTGCTAATGTAGTAAATTACTAATGTTTATAATATAATATCATAATTAATTAAGTAATCATTTAATTATGTAATGTTATAATTAATTATGTGATCATATTATAATGTAATGTTATAATGAATTAAGTAATTATACTATAAATCTTTAATATAATATTATAATTAATTAAATTTCTAATCATTTAATTAAGTATTGCATTAATGTTTAATTGTTTATAATGGAATGTTATAATTAATTAAGTAATCTTTGTTTATAACGTAATGTTATAATTAATTAAGTAATCATACTATAAATTTTATAATGTATTGTCATAATTAATTAAATTTCTAATTATTTAATTAAGTATTGTGCTAATGTAGTAAATTACTAATGTTTATAATATAATGTCATAATTAATTAAGTAATAATTTAATTATGTAATTTTATAATTAATTATGTGATCATACTATAATGTAATGTTATAATGAATTAAGTAATCATACTATAAATCTTTAATGTAATATTATAATTAATTAAATTTTTAATCATTTAATTATGTATTGTACTAATGTTTATAATGGAATGTTATAATAAATTAAGTAATCATTTAACTATAATATAATGTTATAATTGATTAAGTAATCATTTAACTAGTAATGTATTAATATTTATCCATTTATTTTATATGATTAATTAATTACTAATTTACTATAGATATACTTAGATCTTGATAATTGAAGTAAATAACTAAATATTATATTATTATTCAATCAAATATACTATTTTATTCAAAAATAATTCTTTTAATAACATTAAAATACTTTTAATTGGTCCTAATTCCAATTATACATTTAATTAATCAAAACTTTAATATTAATATATTATAATATATTAAAGTTTTTTATATGGTGTAGTTTATGTGTAATAAGTATAATTGTACATTTATTTAATTAGGTTATTGTAAAAAATTAACTTTTTTCCATTTTAATTTTTTATATGTAAAATTACAATAGACCTCCCATTCTTCACAAATATTTCATTTTAGCCTAGGTTCCAAAACAGGGTACTCGTTGTAGGTTCCAAGCCGCGTACCCACTACAGATTCTTTTTTCCAAGTTCAAGTTCCGATTCCGATTCCTCCACATGTGGGAACAGGAACCGAAACCGCACAGTGTCGGTTCCCAAAAAAAAAAATGGAACTAGAACGTAACCGTACAATGTCGATTTTGGGTAGGTTTTGGTTCCAGTTCTACTCACTACCCGTGCTCACCCCTAGTGGTAACAAGTTCCGAATATATTGATTGTCGATCCAAAAGAATATTGAGTATATGAATTTGACATTCCATGAATCGATGCTCAATCAAGTTATATCAATGGAGAGACTTTATCTGCATTGTAACACCCACATCGAGGTACGTAACTCTATTTATGTTTTTAATGCCCTTAGTATTACTTATTCTAAGGTTAAAGATTGAAAATTGGCATTTTCATAGTTCACCATGGCAAAGGAGTTTTGTCACCGCGGCAATGAACTTTCTACCCAAATTTGTGTGTTAGAAATCTTAGACTTCGCCGAGGCAAAGAAAAAAGTTCATCAAGGCAAAGAATTCTTTGGAGTTTTTCGCCAAGGCAAAGGAAAATTTTCGCCAGGGCAAAGAACTCACTGGAATTTTTTAGAAAATTCTAGAAAACTTGCTTAAGAGCAAAATGGTCATTCCACTCAGAATTAGTTGAAAGTATGGGAGTTGAAAGTAGTAGAATTTCATGGAGAATGCAATAGAAATGAGGACATTATTGTAATTGATTAAAGGGCAAAGATGGAATTTCATAGAAAGTGCAAGGGTAAAATGGGAAAGTATAAATAATATTATGAGATATGAAGGGTTCAAGAATTGAAACTCTAGACATTTCTCTCTTAGCTCACGCCACCCTCATCCCCAAATTCTCTCAAATTTTCTTCAACCAATCTCAAAGGAAATTCATAGAAGTTGATCTAAGTTTGGTAGAATTTCAATCCTAAGCAACTATACTAAGTTTCTGGCACTAATTTGTGAGATTAAATTTTTAAAGTGTTGAATTATTATAGTTTATATGCTTAGGGTTTAAGAGGAAGAGGAATTCTACCAAAGAGAGATTATAGTGTTGGAATTACTCAAATTCAAGGTAAGTAAATCCAACCTTAATTATGATTTGAGCAATAATTGTGTAAAGAAACTCTTATATGTATGTATGTGTTGTATGTTGAGAATTATTGATGGAGTTGATGTTGAATGATGGTTAGGATTCAACCATGAGAAGTAGTATTTGTGTATATGATGATTGGTGAAAGTTTGGATGAATTATGAAAGAATTTGAGTAGAATTATGGAGTGTGATTTCCTGGCCAAGTTTGGTGTTGATTTTAGGGAGCTTTGCTCCAAATTTTGGTGGTTAGAGATTCATATGGAGGTGTAATCAACTTAGTGTTTTGTTTGTGCATACAAACTGTTTGATGAAATGTCAAAGTGAAGGGGCATGTATGAATATGATAGCATGTTATCTTAATATGAGTTTATAGATGGTAGAGAAAGTAGAGAATGATATGTCTACATGCCATATTGCGTTCTTTGTAAATATTTGAATTTAGAAAGAATAACAAGAATAAGCCCATCTACATGCATACATACCTATATGAGAACACTAAAGAACAAAGAGAAAGAAAAGAAAAGAAAATTCATTATAGATTCAATTATTAAAGAAAAGAAAAGAAACTGAATTTTTATTTAAAAGAAAGATAAGAGAAGAGAAGGTTGTTACGATAGGGAACTTGTGAGTGACAAAGAAACAGAATAGCCCCACATGCACGCTGCCTTTAGTGAATGGCCTCAGAATAGAAAGAAGAAGTTGTACTGTCTGTTAGAAGTGCATGTGGATGAGGATTGTACCCAACAGAGCATACCTACATGCACGCCGCCGCGAGCGAGCGAGCGGCCACACAGAGAGATACCGTACTTGTACAGTCTATGAGTAGTGCATGTAGATGAGAACTATACTCACTCAAATGGCCAGGGTTCTGAATCTATGCCTCAACCGAGTCCAATCGACAAACCAGAATAGAAGAGAATGGAAAAGAAAGAATGGAAAAGAAAGAAAGAATAGAAAAAGGAAAGAAAGAATAGAAAAGAAAGAAAGAATAGAAAAGAAAAGAAAGAATAGAGAAGAGAAGAAAGAAAGAATAGAAAAAGAAAAGAAAGAATAGAGGAGAAAAGAAAGAAAGAAAAGAAAAGAAAGAATAGAGAAGAAAAGAAAGAAAGAATAGAAAAGCAAGAAAGAAGAGAAAACAGAAAAAGAAAGAAAACAGAAAACAAATGAGAAATTTTGAAGAGTTGATGTTGGAATTTGGAAGTGTTGAATTCGGCCAGAATAGGGGCTGAGTTTTTGTTGAATTTCTTCCAACTTTAAGGCATTTGGAGAGATGTGGAGGTGTGGCCAACCATGTACTTATATGTGCATGTAAAGTGTTTGGTGAAATTTCAAAAAGAAATTCATGCATGAATTTATCAAATATTGTTAAAGATATTGTTTGACAAAGGAAAGAATTGATGTTAAAAGGTTGTATTAGACTTGACCAGGTATAAGTTTAAGTGTTTAAGAGTGCATTTTGTTATGCCAAAATTTAGAATAACACTTGGTTATGTTAGTTCAATGAAATGAATGGCCTTTAGATCATGGTTCAAGTTGCTTGAACTTTTAGCATTAGTTTGAATGGCATATTGTATTTAGTCATTGAATTATGAGTTTTGAAACTTATGACTTTAGAAAAGTGATGGCAAGAATTGCATATTAAATTGTTGTAATAGTGTAGTATTGATGATAGGAAAAGATGGGTGATTATATTATAATATTACAATATGCCACAATAAATTGTCAAGCTTGTATGCTTGAAATTAGAAAGATCATTCAAAGAATGGCTTGCCAAATGAGTATATTTTTATTTCTTGTTTTGAGATTAGTTATAAACAATATGTAATAAGTGATTTTGTTGTATAAATAATAGAAAAACTTTCCCAAGTATAGATATCAAAAGAAACATCAAAGAAATAGAAGTTTGGTTTATATATTAAATACATGACCATTTTAGAAATTGATTGATATGGATATAGTTTTCATGCCTTATTATATATTACAAGCTATAGAATTGTGCTAGAAGATCTTGGGAATATGTTGTATTGGCCAAAAGTTTAGTTAAGAATGTTAGAAAGAAATTAGAATTTAGCAAAAGTATATATGTTGTGCTATATGTTAGATTGTATTTACAATGATTAATATGGCAATATAGATTAATGTATAGAATGTAGCCAAAAGAAAAGAAGAAAGAAGGGCATGTATAACAGTGTTGATGGTCATATTAAGAGAATCCAAATTTATGGCATTAAAATTTGTATTTAGAAGTTGTACAAGGCATGTTTGTAACATTAGAAAATATGAGAGAGTAGTTTAATGACATGGTTATGTGATATATATATATGAAAAAATCTAGTAGCATAATTGGGCAAGTTAGTAGACTTAATAACTAAGTTGTGGCATAGATTTTTATAGAAGAAATTAGATTGCCCAAAATGTAGAATTCATTGCCTAGTTGAATTGTGTCGTTTTAATATCTCACTAATAGAATTATAGAAGAGTAGAATTTGTGAGAGACAATGTAATTGTGTACGTGTACATTTTATGTAGCACGATAGAATGGAAGAATTATAGAATTATGTAGAAATTATAGAATCACATACGTACACATGAAGCATAGAATTCATAAATAAAGAATAAAATAGAAAATGTTTAAGTTAAGTGTGTTATTAGAAAAGGAACTTTGGGCTTTCCAGAAAAATATAGAAATAAAAGCCTTAGAATTAATAGAATACATGCTAGAGTCAGACACGTATTTTGGGATCATGCATAGACAACATATAAATACATGACATAGCATAGCATGTATTTCAGAAATTTTAAAATTATTGGAAAATGTCTAGCTAGTTATTTTTCAGATTTATAGAGCATGTTTTCAGAGGGCTATTGCAATAGGGAACCTATGAGCATTCACTGCATTAGTTACTGGCGACAGAGATGCAGAAGTTTCCCACATGCACGCCGCCATCAGTGAGCGGCCTTAGAATAGAAAACAGAATTGTACAGTCCGCTAGAAGTGCATGTGGATGAGGACTGTACCCAGAAAGAATCTCAGAATACGTTCACACAACTAGGGTTCCAAATCCATGCCTCATCCTAGTCCGATCGACAAACCAGAACAGAATACAGAAAGAGAAAAAGAAAGAAAAATAGAATAAGAAATAGAAAACAAAAAGAATTTCAGAAAGAATTAGAAAAGAATTTTCAGAAAGAATACAAACATGATCAT
Organism: Pistacia vera; assembly: GCF_008641045.1. Classification (NCBI taxonomy): domain Eukaryota; kingdom Viridiplantae; phylum Streptophyta; class Magnoliopsida; order Sapindales; family Anacardiaceae; genus Pistacia; species Pistacia vera. Next base: position 982,809 of record NW_022196013.1, read on the forward strand.
TTGCATATGCATCAGACATTTTATGTGCATTGCATTTTATGCATTTATGCATAGATTAAATAGTTAATTTTATTATTGCGTGTCTAGCTAGCCAAGAAAAGAAAATAGAAGCCCATGAAAATGGAGAAGAAAAGAAAATAGAAGCCCATTAAAATGGAGAAGAAAAGAAAATAAAAGCCCATTAAAATGGAGAGGAAAAGAAAATAGAAGCCCATGAAAATAGAGAAGAAAAGAAAATAGAAGCCCATGAGAATGGAGAAGAAAAGAAAATAGAAGCCTATGAGAATAGAAAAGAAATTAGAGATATATGAGAAAGGAACATAAATTAGATATATGCTAGAAAACAATAGAAATTAGAAGCATGACCAATAGCAAGGAAACTTAGTGATTTGTTGAGTAGAGAAGGAAATAGAAAGATATAATCTAGCAGAGAAGAGAAATAAAATAATAAAGAATAGCACAACACTAGAAAGATTTAGAAAGATTTGAGAAAAATAGAAGACAGCTATGTAGTACGCCTGAGAATAAAGAGAGAAAGCAAGTAGAAATTTAGAAGCAGTACAATGAAAACGGGGACAGTGGAGTAAGAGCATAGTTAGATTTGATTTACTTACTGAGCATTTATAGGTCATCTTGTTGCTTTCTTTATTTTTGCAGGTATCATATTGTAGCGGTTGGGAGACGTCAAGCTGGCGAAAGGATTGCACACACTATCTTAGTGAAGGAATTAATGTGGATCTATGCATGTATTTTTGGTAGTTATAATATTTAGAAAGGCATCTTCATGCTTTCTGATTCATTAGAAAATGATTCTTATTATTTGTATATATGTGAGAAATAGTCATTGTGTAATAGTATTTTATAACTGGATTAAGGATAAAAATTTCAGACAAACACTTTTTTTAAGCTAGCAATTCTCTAGATTCTCTCTATAGGATACTCAGTGAATACTTGCCTAGTGAGAGATTACAGTAACCCTAGTGTCTATGGAATAAATCCTCTAATGAATGGTGGTGCATGTGATCCTTAGACTTAGATCACCAGAGCACCTTGTACACCGATTGGTGTAGTTTGACACTAGCCCAACATAATTCTATTCAGAGTTGTTAATACGGTAGTGATTGGCTACATCGAGGAGTGTATCAAGACTATGGTGGATTGACAAAAGATTCATCACTCCTAGGTACAGGAGAAGTTATCTCACGACGCAATTCAGTTAATGATAATGACAGTAAATCTGTGATCATAGTGGGATTGAGTTGTTGCTCAATCTAATTTATTATTCTGGTCATTTGTCTAGTAACTGAATATAAATATATCAAGGATAACTGAGATTGACACTATTTCTATACCTCATCTCGATGAGATAACAGATGATGAAAGGATTTGATTGCACGGTAACCATATAGTTGACAGGTAGCTATTTCGCTGAATCCAAATCTATTAGGTGGCCATGATGCCTTATAGGGGCCAATATTGGTCTGTGTGTAGTAAAACTATTGATCGGTGTCAATTGCGATACTACTCATTGTCGGTATGATGAGGAGCCTACAGGTCACACACTAAGGAGACAGTTTAAGGAAGGTTAACTATGGAAGGGTATTTTCATCTTTTGGACAAAAGGGCATATTGGTAATTTTGCTATCTAATTAAATTTACTGAGGTTATAGCCTGTGTCCAATTTTATTGGAATAATTTAGCAAAGTTACGAGTTTAATTATTGAAGTTAATATTAATATTTAATTAAATAATTAAACAGAGACCTATGAGCGATTCCACCTAAGTTTGAGTTGTAGCTAAACTTTGGGGGTGGAATTGACATTTGGTTTTTCCATATAAAGAAAAGCAAAATAGTTTTTCAATGAAGAGAATTCATTTTAGCCGTGGGAGTTAGATTTAAGAGAGAATTTTTCTCTCTTCATTTCTTCACTCATCTTTCAAACCTTGAAACCTTAAAGCCAAGGATTGGTTCTAGCAAAACCAATCTTTGGTCTCTGACGTACTATCTTCGTGTGGATGACGTGAGTTTGATCTTACACTTGGATCGGTAGCGAGATCGCGTTCAGAGATATTGATGGAGCCTCCAAACCCTGGTATGATCCGATCCTTGTTTGGTTTTGTGTTATTTCAATTTAACCATGTAAAATATATACATATCAAACCCTGATCATGGGTTTATCATAATAATCGATGGGAAAATTTTTCATTTTCCGCTGCATTTACCCCATCGATTTACTTACACGGACAAGGTTTTTTAAAAGATCTGAAACCATCTCATACCTAATCCATGGTGGACCTACATGGTCACACTAATAACCTTGTGCAATTAGAGAAGAAAGTGGATAGAGAAAAAATTATCCAAAGGAGGCTAGCACCTTCCAAGGGTAATAATTGAATTTCTATATAAATCATTACATAGAATTATTCATGACATTTTAAAGGTTAAAATGGTCAAGTAATAATTAATTGGATTTAGTTATAATATCTTAAAGTGTTACAATAAAATAAAATAAGACATGGACCAAATTACTAAATGCTTGGGCTCTTTTAAAATAAGATTTTTATAAGGACATGCAAGTAAAAAGTGGTAATTAAAATTTTGCCCTGGTCTATATAAGTAGAAGGAAATTTGATTTTAGAATACAATTTTCTTTTCTCTTATCTCTCTACCTCTCTGGTCTCTCTCTCTCTCTTGCCCTGGTGGTGTTAAAGTGTGGAGGATTCATCTTTTTGGATCTTGGCTTATCAAACCTTGGCACTAGGAGAAGGTATAACCCATTACTTCTTCCATGTATGTGTTGTTTTCATTCCTAAGTTCTATATATATGCTTGCATGCTTGTCATCTTATTTCCACCACTACTTCATATCTTTCAATTGGCAATACATAGTTTTTATTCTCATGATGTGTATAATGAAATGTGTGTGTTTTTGTGCTTATTGGTATATAATGCATTTCTTTTCATCACTCTTATGTGTCATTAAGATTGTGTTGATGTGTTGATATCTTTTTGGTTAATGACAAAAAGGGGGAGAGATAATGCATATGCATATTGAGTTTGATTGTGTGAGATATTGAAATATCTTTTGAAATGAATATGTCTCTCTTCTTTGATCTTCAAAAAGAGTATTACACTCTTACTTTAAAAGAAGAATGAATATGCTTAGTGTAAGGGGGAGCATTATGCTCACTTTATTTTGGATTATATGCATATTCTAAGGAGGAGCTTGTCAATTTTTGTTTTTGGCATGTTGTGAATGAATTTGTAGTTTTATTTGAAACTCAATATTTGCTTAGTTTTGTCATCATTCAAAAAATGGGAGATTGTTGAGCCCTCGTGTGTTTTGATATGCCAAAACTAAATCAAAGAGTTGATTGATTTCTGAGAAACATTCTTAGGTATGACAAAGAGTCATAACCAAAAAATAAATGTAGTTTTTCCTTTTGGAATGACCGTGTAGGATAAAGGAACAATCGTTCCTTTGTATTAAAGTTGCTCAGATGCACATTCCTCTTAGCACACAACGTTATGTGCCATTGTGCATGCTTCAGACTATTCCTTGTGGTGGAATGACCATTCGCGGTGATGATACAACCATTCCTCATGGTGGAAAGACCATACCAAAAACCCTAAAGCTATACTAGTTGACCATTGGTGTCAGGAACGACTGTTTGCGATGATGGAACGATCATTCCTTTGTGTCTATAGGCTTTTCAAACATGCATTAAATACAATGGTGTGCTGTCGTAGGCAACCAAGATTAAAAACCTTCCTAACCTAACTACTGAACTGTAAATAGGATAAGCAAGGGTCGATCCCACGAAGAGTGTCTAGAATAATTCTCGATGATGTGAACAAGGCTGGGGGGTTTTGAGTAAAACAGAAAACAATCTTAGCAAAAACAAAAACAAAAACAATTCAAATCAAAATCAATTAATATAAAGAAACTTGGTCTCAGTCAACATCCACTATCGGAATCTTACAACTAATCATTGATGCAAAATTAAATCAATTCATACCTGAATATTCACCGTTGGAACTATTTTCCTATCCCTCCTTAGGTGTAATTAATTAGGAAACAAGCGATCTTAATTAACCTTACTACTAAACAACCCTAGACAAGCACTAAAGATTTAATCTAGTGGCAGCTTTAAGAACTAGAGAGATCGATGAAGCTAAACAACACAAACTCAAGCGATTGCATTTAATTTAGTCGAGTGTTCCTCTTAAGATTACTAATTCCTGACACAGCAAATCAATAACCCTAATTGCTTCACAAGTTAGAGGGATCAAACAATTACGGATTTGATATCTAACTTAGCAGTAGATTATAACAAATAATAACCTAGTAGGCCTCCTAGAAATTAAATGAAACAATCATTAAAATAAGCATTGAAGAACATCTAATACTCAAAGCATAAAATTGAACACCAAAAACAGATAGATCTCACAGATTTATTGATTCCGAGGCTTCCGTTTCCTTCAACCAAGTTATAAAAATTAGCCTCTCATGGCAATAACAAAAACTCAAAAAGAAAGAAAAATTCCAGAGAAGAGAAGAGAGAGGTGTGATCTCACTCAAAAACCCTAATCTGATCCCTTTAACAAAAATCCAGTTCAAGTATTTGAATCCCACTAAATCTTCTAAAAGAAATATTCTAATATCCTAAAATAACATTAATGCTAATTTGATTCTAATTAATTGAAAATAAGATAAAGTCCTAAAATAAAATAGGAAAGTGGTGATTCTGAGCTGTAACTTGCATGTCACATGTCTTCAAATCTTCCAATAATAAACTGCCCAATTGATTTGCATGACAAGGCAGAATGTTCCAGGACATCAGCAGTGCAGGTGCGTCAATTTCAAGCCCGATTACAACCTTGATGCAGAGAGTATCTCTCCAAAATCAAAACCTGAAAGTTGTAGATCTATTTCTTATGGTTCCACAGCATTTTGAATCATCTCAATCAGAGCTTGGATGAGAGAGTTATGCCCAGATTACGAAACAATGTTGAAACTATCTGAATTCACTTAATTAGTTCCGTTTTGCAATTAACGCCTCCATTTGCATCCTAAATCAAAATAGAATAATAATGAGTACATTTAGGCAACAAAGACGTATAAAAGACTAAACATTCAGGGGGTAAATATGATATTTTGCATTCTCATCATGCAACAACGACTCTTTGCAACCAAGGGAGAAGTCAAGCTTAAATAGAGCACTTTAATGCTTAGAAAGGTAGAGAGAATATCAGAGATTCAAGTCATATCAAAACATTCTCACATAATCCCTTGAGCTAAAAATCCAAATCAAAACATCACTCTCTTGTACTTATTTGTTATCCTTTGAGAGTATTGTTCTTATTGTGCGTTCAAGCCTAAATTAAAGGGCAATCTTTCTCACACCTTTTATCAAACATTTTGTGGGTGAAATCCTATAAATCTAAAGGTCAAATCCGATTCTAGTGGAACTTCAAGGAGGGTGCCTTGAAGAAGTGGATGTAGAAGGCTTGTGGATAGAGCTCCGAACCATTATAAATCTTTGAGCATTTCTTCTCTCTCAACTCATTTATTGCTCATCTCATACTTACTTAAAGCATCATCATCATACTCATATTTATTGCTCACATTCATATATGCATCTCTCTAATTTATTGCTTATTATTGATTACTCATATTGTTTGAATCACTCTCATTCATTGCTTATCATTTGTTCAGTATCATATTTATTTATTGCATATCTTTGTTGGTGTTTGGTGTCTATAACTTGCTTGGGTTGGTGATAGTTTTATTTCCGCAAATGTTTTTAAAGTATCCCCACCCCCCTCCCAGCGGTCCTAGACTATTTTTGCCATATAGGGTTTTACACATGGCAATTTTTTTAATTCCAAAAGGTTTTATTTGGTCGAAAAGGAAATTAAAGAATAAAACTAATACTGGTGTTACTAAAAATAATGCTCGAGCTATTGATAAAATCACATTCTCTAACTTAACTTCAGAAGAAATAATTATTCATAAAGACATAAAAGCCTAGAAGTGATAATGTCTTTGAAAAGGCACAAGTCTCTGAAGAGACAAACGCCACCAAAAATGGCACATGCTCTAGAAGTAGCATATGAAGAAAATGTCTTAGAAGTGGCAAATGCCTAAAAAATGGCACATAAAATTGTTGCCCCAAAAGTGGCGCATATGCCAAAAGTGTCACACAAAAATGCTGAAATTTCAATAAATTTTGCATATACATGAGAAATGTGGAATTGTAAAAATATGATCATCGATGATATATCTGTAATAGCTACTGAAATAATGAATGATGATTCTAAGCAACGTACTGTCGATGAGTGTAGATAGTGATAATATTGGCCGAAATATAAAGAAGCAATTTAAGAAAAATTGACTTTTGTAGCAAATTGTAAAGAATGTGGATTTGTAGTCCAAATACCTAGAGTTGTTAGACTTGTAAGATACCAATAAGTATTCACAAGAAATAAAATGAGAAAAATGAATTGCTAAATATAAGTCCAAAGCCATGGCCCAAGGTTTACTATGGAAACCTAGAAATGATTTTGGTGAAACTTATTCACCATGATGCATGAAATCATATTTAGATATATAATTAACTTATTAGTTTGAGGATGAATTGACATGCTTCTCATAGATGTCGTGAAACTACTAGAAAAAATCTCATCTTTGATAGAATAATTTGACAGATTTTCTTGACCGTACTCAAAACTGTCAAAGAATTTGAAATATTTCTTGACATTTTGGATGATTAACTGTCAAGAATTTGGTAAGAACAAAATTTTATTTTGTTCTTGATAATTGTAGTTTCAATCCTTAATAATTTTACAAAAATAAAAGAACCTAAAACATTTGCTTACCCCATATTTCACGAAGGCAAACGTTTCCCACCCATTTTCATCAAGGCGAAAGTTTCTCATTCATTTTTCATTAACCCATTTTTTATTCTTTCTACCATCAATTATTTTTCTCTTTTCATTCTCCACGTCTCGTTCAGCTTTTCTCTTCGATTCTTCGTTCTCACCTTAAATCCTTCTCCGAGCTTCTTCGTTCTCACCCGATTATAAGACAAGCTCTGGCCTTTGAGTCCGTGACTTCAGCCACTCGCCAGTTCATCATTCTTCAAGCTCTTTTCGTGTCGCCATCAGCTGTGCCAGTGCGCCTGCCGCTCACTCTGTCTGCGTTCGGTCTTCACTCTACAGTCTTCAACATCACAATGTCTTTGAAGCTCATTCAGGTAATCTTCGTCATTGCTTCTTTTAGTTTAGAAGACTGGATTTTGCCATGGAGTTTTTGCGTTATTTTGTTCTCTTTTGGACTTCTGGGTAGTTTTGGATTTTGTGTGTGTTTTGAAGATGCTATATTGACACCGAGTGCTCACCGTTTATCCCGTGAGTGTCTCCTGGCAAGTTGGAGAACTCCTACTTTCAGTTTATGTCCTGTTTGCAGGTACAATCTAGTAGCTTCAAGTACTTTAACTTTTATCATGTTGCCTTTTCATTCTTTTCCCCTTTTCCTTTTGTTTTGTACTCGTTGGAGCTTTTTCATTATGAAATTTTCTGGTCATACATTCTCAGATAATATGTTTCACCTTATTGCAGGAAAGCCATCAATAGGCAAGACCTTATTACAGCCCCGACTGATAGTCATTTCACGGTTCATGTTGAGAAAGATTGGGTGGAATCATCTAAAATCGTTGTTCTTTTGCAAGAACTTGAAAATCTTCGCAAATCAGGCTCCAAGAGCATTATATATAGCCAGTGGACTGCCTTGTTGGACCTCTTGCAGATTCCTCTTTCTCAGTAATACATTTAGCTGCCTAAAATTTTTTGAGTATATTAGTTGTGTGAGCATAGCAAACTAGCCCTTGATTAGAACCTCTTTTACACAATTTGTCTCATTCACTATTTAGAGAACAATCTGGCTATCCATTTATTAATTTCTCATCACTGCATACTCTTAAGCAAATGATTTGTCAGATGCATTTCAATATGTGATTCATTATGTTGTTAAATCTTCATGAAGTTGATATTGGGCATGATGGTTGTTTAGGAAATTTTAGTTTTGGGCTTTGGTTGCACTAAGTGGATTTTTGCTAGAAATTATTTCATAGGGGTTTTGTTTCCAGGGAAATGAGGTGTGCTTATGGAGGGTTGTTCAATCAACTTATGTGATGTGAAAACAAATAAAAAAAGATAAGCTTTAGGTTGGGACCATGCTTACGGATATATTTTAACTTTTTGTCGAAGGGCAATACCAGGCTTTCTTAATATTTATAGGAAATTATCATCTTTTCAATAACCTAGCTCACTTTAATTAAGTATCAGGGTACTTTAGTATTTGCTCCAATTGAATAAAATCTTCAATGGACCCTTTCTTTATGAGTGTGAGAACTTGGGATCTGTTTTCTCATAAGTTTTTTACACAATTGACCCTTAAATGATAGCACCCCTAGACTTGTTTATGTATTGTAATATATTATCATATTCAAAGCCTGTGATAGTTTGAGGCCCAAGTGTTTGTGAGGCCTTTGCTGACCCCTTCTGTTGGAAGTACAACAAATATTCTCCCTTCATTAATTTTCATTTCTGCCTATTCAAAATGTTTTCGAAATTCTTGAATTGGTCAACATGATTGATGAACCAACGTTCATGTTTCTGCAGGATCCATGGTGGAATCCAGCTGTGGAGGAGCAAGTTGTCATACACATTCATTGTATTGGACAAACCAAGAGGGTGATGATTAACCGGTTCATTGTGAAGGTACATGTTCCCTAGCAACTAAAATCAGTTTTTGTGATGAAGCTGCACTTTTTGTTTATGTTTTTGTAAACTAGGAGTTGTTAATATGGTTTAGAATTTTTTTCAACTATAAATGGAAATGCAGTTGTCTGCTACAAATGATATTTTTTTCCAATCATAAAAAAAATAATTAAAAATTATTGATAATAGGGAACAGTTGAGGAGAGAATGGAAGCAGTGCAAGCACTTAAGCAGTGGATGATTGCCGGAAGCGTTGAATGTGGGTTTTATATAATAAGATATATTGGAGATATAGTTGAGAATGGGTTGGCAGTACTGAAAAACAATGTAAATTCTTTCTCTTTTTTTTTTTTTTTTTTTTTTTGTAGTTTTGAATTATAATAAGATATAGTTGATTTTTGTTGATTAGTCTTATTGTGTTTACTATCCATTTAGATTTGTATAAGTGTTAATGTTGGTTAATTATATAATAATTAAGGGGTTTTTAGAATATCATAAATAAATGTTGAAACACATATCTATAGCATGTCCTTAGCATGGGCAGGAAGTATGCTTGGTCTTGTAGTGGAGAAAATAATTATTATCATGTGTTTATAAGGATAATGAATCAAGTGCAATCTAAATGTTATGCTCATAGTACAATGTAATTTATGCATTGTTGATGGGTGGCATGTTACAATGTAATTTATGCATTGTTGATGGGTGGCATGTTGTCTTTTGATGAAGTTGTTGCGTCTTGTTGGTCTTCTACTATGTGTTTTAATCATATATAAATTACAAATTGCTTGATTACTGGAGCTCATCATTTGATGGTTTTGCTACTAGACTATAGTCAGATATTAGATATTAGATGGTTTATTTTGGTAGTTACTACTACTGAAGTGTAGCTGGTTATTACTGTAGGTTTACGAATCAAATTTACCCAAGAGAATAACAAAAATTATTTGATCCATAAACCTTTGAACCTAACGATCCTTATATCGATTTACATCGTTCATACATATAATTATATTAAATACAAATATAACTTCATATCAGCGTTCGGAGGCTCCTTCAATTGGTTTTTATTGCGTTCACTTTCACTCCAAGGAAGGAATGCACGAATGGTATCCACACGAAGACAGGATGATGATCATCAATAGGTTTATGTGCTAGCTAAACCAATCGGTTCAAGAATAAGAAAAGCGATGCTACAGACACCAAAAATGGGTACCAAAAAATTGCACCAAAATACGTGGCCTTTGACTAGGACGTCGCCACATAGGACACGATAAAAGAATTTTGTAAATGGACGATCGTCCATACTTCGTGGACGGTCATTCATTCAGGAATGGACGACGGTCCATAACAAATTTTTAAAAATAAGCACGCTAGACAGGATCTAATTTGACTGGCATCCATTTAGTGTTAAAATATTTTTTTATAAAAAATAAAAACAAAAAAACATTGGATGGATGTCAGTCCATCTAGTATGAATGGTCGTCCCTAATAGATGGACTGGCGTCCATAAGCAATACAAATTTTTTTTTTTTTAAATAAAAACGAAAAATTAGATGGACTGGCGTCCATGTTATGTTAAAAAATTTAAAATTTTAACTTCTTCCCACTTTGGCCCATTTAGTGTAAAATGTTATGTTAAAATTTTAACTTCTTCCCAACTGTCGAGCTTGTGATTGTTGTCGCTCCTGCAAAAGCTTTTGTTGTTGATGAAACTGTTGCTGTTGCTACAATTGATGATGTTGAAGTTCAAGCTGACACTGTTGTTGCAGATGAAGGGTCAAGAGATGTTCCATATCTGGAGCTGGATGGTTTGCCAACTGTTGTTGATGAATCAGATTCTGATTTGGCAACTGTTCTAAAACTGATTCATTCAGGCGTGTAGGAGGAAACATATTTCGCTATTGGAGCTGCTGTTTCTGCAATTGTTTAGACAAAAGCTGCTTTGCTAGATCAAAATGGTTGGATTCCTGTTCCATGCGTCGCATATGGTGAGCAGCCATAGGATCTTGATACACAATGGGGGATAAGATATTGGAGGAAGAGGAACAGAAAAGGAAGGAGGTTGAAGAGAAGCTAACAAATGCGGAAAGTATTGCAGAAGAATTGAGAGAAGCTGCAAAGCAAGAAGCTCATTCTACTGAGATTTGGAAGCACAAAACTACTTTTATATATATATATATATATATTGTGATGGATGGAGCAATTGATGGTGAAATGGCGTGTTTGAATCTAATAAAACAGGAGAACTTTGATATGTGCAGTCAGTAAAGATGCTGAGGAAGCATTCAAAAAAACTGTAGAGTTGGATAGGCTGATTGATATGCTCAGAGATGCAAATCCCAAAGAACTGGACCGAGCACTTAGGCAAGTTGAAGCTGCGAAACAAGAGCTTGCTTCAGTCTTGGTGCAGAAGGATGAGTCAGTCTTGTTGCAGAAGGAGGTTAAATTATCAAAAGTGAAGAAGCAGCAAGCTGAACTTGAAAATGGAGCATTGAGTATGTGCTTTTTGGATAGCCGTCCATATTAACTGGACGCCAGTCCATAGAATTTGGACGGGCGTCCATTGTTTTTTATTTTTTTTTAAATATTTTTTATGGACCCTCGTCCATTCCACTATGAACGGCCGTCCAAAAAGTATGGATGGTCGTCCGAAACCATTGGACAGTCGTCCCTTTACATCAGTGTTCTATGATCTAATGTGGCAACGTCTACGTATTTCGGTGCAACTGTTCGGTACCAAACTTTCGGTGGATATAACATTTTTGGAATAAGAATGCAGAATTTTTCTCTTGAAAAATTCTCTTCTCCAACAATGAGGGCTCACGATTTGGGAGAGAGAAAGAGAGAGAGAGAGAGAGAGGGCAACTAGGGTTTATTTTAGTGAATGGAAAATTATGTTTTAATTTTTAGTTGTACTTAAATAGTGCACTAATTAAAACCCTAATCAATATGGAATAGCCATCTACTTATTCCATATTTATATTAGCATTATTCCATTATCAAAACAAGGTAATTCTAATATTGGTATTTTAATTTTAAATTTGAATTTATATTATATTCATTAATATTAATATTATTTTAAATATTAATTATTAACTAATAATAATATAACATTTAAATATTCATATATATGCTTGTATTCACACACACACACACACACACACACACACACACAGAGAGGCAACAACCTTAGCAAATCTAATTACACTGTGAGATTACCAAAATACTCTTTCATCTTAAAAGACAAAAAAGCCTTTCTGACTTACTTATCCTTTATCTGTCTTCTACGTGTATAACCCAAGAGGCTTCTCATCATATCGGTAGTGAGTAGTATCGCGATTGATACTCAATCAATCGTCTCACTAAACACAGACCAAGAATGGCCTCTAGTAAGGCATCGTGGCCACCCGATAGATTCAGATTCAGCGACAACTACCTATCAACGATATGGTTATCATGCAATCAAATCCCTTCATCATTCTTTATCTCATCAAGGCTGAGATACAGAAGTAGTGTCAACCTCAGATATCCTTGATCTCTTTGTATTCGGCTATTGGACCAACGACCAAAATAGATTAGATTGAGCTACAACTCAATCCCACTATGGCCACATATTTGGTGTCTTTTCCAATTATCGAATTAGTTAGTGAGATAATTTCTCTTGTACCCGGGAGTAATGAATCCTCTGTTAATCCGCCATAGTCTCAATACAGTACTCGATGCAACCAACCACTACCTTTTTGATAGTCCTGAATAGAACTATGTTGGCTAGTGTCAACTACACCAATGGGTGCACAAGGCACTCCAATGATCTCAAGTCTAAGTATCACATGCACCACCATCCGTTAGAGGATTTATTCCATAGATGCTGAGTTTACCATCTATGTGGAATCCTCTAGTGGGTTTATCTGGTGAACTTACCTATAACAAGCACCGATGCATTGCACCAGGTTGTCAGCAAACAACCTTGACAAGTGAGATTAGTCACTGTCTTTCAATAGGGTCGTTCAACACTATGATAGCCTTACCTATTATCTGTATCCTTAGTTAGAATAATACTGGGGCTATGAACATTTCTAGAATATCCACCATATGTGATCATAAGGTCCTCACTATCGAGATTTGAAACACTCAATACCCTCGTTACAGTTTTACCATTCTAAGGACATACATCATAACATACAATGAATATATTACACGATGTAGAAAAAGTCTTTTATTGATTATAAACATTCTTACGAAGAGTCAATATTACAATAATGGATTGGCTCTAAGGCACTTACTCTGACTGTTGCTAGTTTATGTTTGTTGATCTATTTCATTCTATATGTTTTTATTTGCATGCATTTTCAGAATTTCATGTATATATACTGAATTTATCTACTTTTCTTTTATAGTTCATGGGAAAAGAAATATACACAGATGCAAATGTCGATGAAGTTAAAGGAGAATGGGCGATGTACATATCAAACTTTTTTTAATTATTAATGTTTTAGTAATGTCAGAGGGAAAAAAATATGTATCAAACTTTTAATTATTGATGCACTAATGCCATAGATCTTTTATTCATGTATATATACTGAATTTATCTACTTCTCATCTTTTATAGTTGTTTTTGCAATATTTTAAAGTTTATACTTGTTGTTCAATTTTGTTTAATAAGAGCAACAGTAATTTATGTATCATTCAATAAATTAATTGAGAGATTGTAGAATGTCTAAATTTATTGTTGAATTATGATCATTGTTGTTGGTTGAGGAATATTATGAATAATTTTGTTGCACTATTCCATAATTTAATTTCATTTTATTATTATTATTCAATTTCATTTTATTTATTTATTTGTTTGTTAAAAACACTTGACAATTCTAGAAACTGTCAAGAATTTGGTTAAAATTCAAAAACTAAAACCAAATCCTTGATAGTTCGAAAACTGTCAAGACCCTTCCTTGACACGAGCTTCCTTGACAGTTCGAAAACTATCAAGGAACCCCTTCTTGACAGTTAATAACTGTCAAGAATCAGGGTTTTTCTTGTAGTGTGACTACATACTTGTACGGCACAATGGATACTAATGTTATATGAAAATCCCTAAATGATTCAAATTGCTAGAAGCAAATATTATTATATGGGTTGGTATAATGTAGACAAATGTGATATATATAATCGTCTAAGAGGGTACTTGACGAAAGAATGACATGTTCGCCATCCTACATATTTATAAAGAAATCAGTATCTTGTTTTGCCAATTATGGTAGTATGTGTCAATGACATGAACTTAATTAATTGGAACTCTTAAAGAGTTCACAAAGACTATTGAGTACTTGAAAAGAGAATTTGAAATGAAGGATCTACGGAAAACATGATATTGTCTCGGCCTATAGATTTAATATTGTTCAAATGGAGTATTGATCCATCAGTTAGTTTATATTGAAAAGATCCTTAAATGTTTTAATATGGATAAGGTTTACCCCTTGAGTACCCTAAGGGTGGTTCAGTCCCTTGATCCTAAGTATGATTCATTTCATACTAAAGACAATGATGAAAAGATATTTGGTCTTGAAGTACCATATCTTAATGAAATTTGTGTTTTATTATACTTAGCATAATATGCTAGACCGAACTGTTAGAGTAAGTGCCCTATAGCCAATCAATTACTATAGAATTGACTCTTTGTAATAATATTTATTAATCAATAAAAGGCAAATTTTTTTTTATATCATGTAAATCATAACTGCATGTATTGATGTTAGGAAATGATCAAACATAGCAATGGAAAAAACAAAAAAAATTACAACATGGATCGTTCCTTAGAACCAAGATCATGGTACAAAATTACAGTTTATATATAAAATAAGAATTTGCAGATTTTAGTTTAGAGTTTAAGAAATCATACGCATGTTTAGAGGCTCCTCCAACTTGTCTCTGAGCATATTTCGCTACCGACCCAAGTGTAGAATCAAACCGGTGTAGTCCACATAAAGATAACCTCAAGGAACTAAAGAGGAATTTGCTAGATCCTCTTTAGCCTTTAAGAACCAAGAAGAAAACAAAGTGTATTTGATTTTAGCGAAGGATGCAATCTGGCGTGAGAAGAGAAAAGGGGCTAGAAATATTTCTTTCAATGAGTGAATTAAAATATTTCACAAAGTGTGCACTTATATAATACACACTATACCCTATTCCATCATGGAATGGGCTTGGGCTCTAACCCAAACACCCCTTGTATCCAAACATCCCCTTTAAGATATTTTAATTTTAATTTATCATTATCTCAATTAAATTAAATTAATATATATTTACAATATATGTATTAACATTTAACAATAATGATAATTTATTTAAATATATACGAACACATATTTAAACGTAATCTCACTTATTTAATTTTAATATCAAATTAAATAAAGGCTATGACCTCAGCAAATTTAATTGCAATGTGAAATTACCAAAATACCCTTTCACCTAAAAAAGACGAAAACACCCTTCTTCTAAACTGGTTCTTAAATTATCTTCTATGTGTGTGACCTGTAGGCTCCTCATCATACCAGCAGTGTGTAGTATCGCGATTAACACCAATTAATCGTCTCACTACACACAGACCAAGATTGGCCCCTAGCAAGGCATCATGGCCACCCGATAGATTCGGATTCAACGAAGTAGCTACTTGTCAACGATATAGTTACCGTACAATCCAATCTTTTCATCATCCGTTATCTCGATGAGACCGAGGCATAGAAATAGTGTCAACCTTCGGTTACTCTCGATATTGTGTATTCAGTTACTGGACCAATGACCTGTATTATAAACTGGATAGAGCAACAATTCAATCCCACTATGGCTACAGTTTTAGTGTCATTGCCATTTACTAAATTGTGCCGTGAGATAACTTCTCCTGTACCCGGGAGTGATGAATCCTCTGTCTATCCACCATAGTCTTGATAAACTCCTTAATGCAGCCAATCACCACCGTATTGATAGCTCTAAATAGAACTACGTTAGGCTAGTGTCAAACTACACCAATCGGTGCACAAGGCCCTCCGGTGATCTCAAGTCTAAGGATCACATGCACCACCATTCGTTAGAGGATTTGTTCCATAGACACTAAAGTTACCATCCATATGGAATCCTCTGGTAGGTTAGTCCAGTGAACTTGCCTACAACAAGCACCCATGTGTTGCACCAGGTTATCACCAAACAACCTTGACAAGTGAGATCAGTCACTGCCTTTTGACAGGGTCGTACAACACCATGATAGTCTTACCGTATTATCTGTGCCCTTTACTTCAGAATATTACAGGGGCTACAGACGTTTCTAGAATGGCCACCATATGTGCTCACAGGGTTCTCACTATCAAGATTTGAAACACTTGATACCCTCGTCATGGCTCTACCATTCTAAGGACATATATCAATACATACAATGATGATTTACGCGATATAGTATAAAATGCCTTTTATTGATCAATGAACATTATTACAAAGAGTCAATTCTACAATAATTGATTGGCTCTAGGGCATCTACTCCAACAATCTCCCACTTGCACTATAGCCAATCATTTATGTATTTAATACCAAATGATCTCAAGTGCCTTTCATGCTTCTGCTGCAACAGAGGCTTTGTTAGTGGATCTGCGAGATTGTCATCAGTATGCACTTTACTAATCTGCACATCTTTCCTCTCAACTATCTCTCTGATGAGATGGAATCGTCTGAGTATGTGTCTAGACTTCTGATGAGACCGTGGTTCCCTGGCTCTAGCAATGCTCTATTGTTGTCACAATAGATGTCTATAGGATCAACAATCATGGGAACCACACCAAGTTTAATAACGAAATTTTAATCTGGACTGCCTTCTTGGCCGCATCTGCTAATGCAATATACTCAGCCGCCATTATAGAGTCCACTATATTGCTTTGCTTGGAGCTCTTCCAACTCACTGCACCCTTATTGAGACAAAATACAAACCCTAATTGCGATCAATAATCATCTTTGTCTATTTGAAAACTAGCATCACTGTATCCTCTTACAGTGAGCTCATCTTCCCCTCTATAAACTAAGAACATATCCTTAGTCCTCTTCAAGTACTTAAGAATATTCTTGACAGCCATCCAGTGACGCTTACCTAGATCCGATTGATATCTACTACAAGTGCTTAAAGCACATGAGACATCAATCCGAGTACATAGCATGACATACATGATGGATCCAATTGCTGATGCATATGGGATCTTCTTTATCCTATCTCTCTCATCTTGTGTTCTAGGACACAATTCCTTATAGAGATAAACACCATGTGACATCAGAAGAAATCCCTTCTTGGATTCTTCCATACTGAATCTTTTTAGTACTTTGTCAATATATGCACTTTGACTTAGGCCAAGAACCTACGCAATCTATCATGATAGATCTTTATTCCAAGGATGTAGGTTGTTTCCCCTAAGTCCTTCATGGAGAAGCACTTGGATAACCAAGTCTTTACTGACTGCAAGTTCGATATATCATTCCCAATCAGAAGTATGTCATCGACATACAACACTAAGAATGCCACTGCGCTCCTACTCACTTTCTTGTAAACACAAGGTTCATCTTCGTTCTTGATAAAACTGAATTCTTTTGCGGCTTCATCAAAACGAATGTTCCAGCTCCTTGAAGCTTGCTTGAGTCCATATATGGATCTCTACAACTTGCATACCCTATCAGCTTGCCCATCAAGAATGAAACCATCGGGTTGTGTCATATACACATCCTCTTCAAGGTTTCTGTTCAGGAAAGTTGTTTTGACATCCATTTGCCAAATCTCATAGTCATGAAATGCAGAAATTGTAAGCATAATCTGAATGGATTTAATCATGGCAACCGGCGAAAAGGTTTCTTTGTAGTCAATTCCATGAATTTGTTTGAAACCTTTGGCAACCAGTCATGCCTTATAAGTATGCACCTTGCCATCCATGTCATTCTTCTTCTTGAAGACCCATTTACACCATATGGGTTTTACCCCTTCAGGTGGTTCCACCAGAGACCATACTTGGTTCTAGTACATGGAGTCCATTTCAGATTTCATGGCTTCAAGCCATTTAACGAAATCTGGGTCCGATATAGCATCTTCGTAGGTTCTAGTTTCATCGTCTTGGTAGACTAGTACGTCACCATGTTGAGTCACGAGATAACCGTATCTTTTGGGCTCATGGCGTACTCTCCCATATCTACGTAGCTCTTGTGCTACTTGAGGTGGTTCACTTTGATCCATAGCTTGTGGATTAACCTCCTCATGATGTTCAACCACTTCATGTGGCACATCATCCCGTCCTTCGTCTAGTATAATTTGTGGTTCTAGAACTTCATCGAGTTCTACTTTTCTCCACTAGTGCTTTTTAGAAAAAATTCTTTTTCTAGGAAGACACCAGAATGAGCAACAAAAATTTTGCGCTCTTCTGGGTGGTAGAAATAGTATCATTTGGTCTCCTTTGGATACCCCACAAATATAAAATTACAGGATTTTGGGCCCAGCTTATTCAAAGTCAATTTCTTAACATAAGTTTCGCAACCCCAAATCCTTAGATAAAACAAGCTGTGTTTTCGCCCTCTCCATAGCTCATATGGAGTCTTATCTACAGACTTAGACGGCACACAGTTCAAAACGAGAGTCACAGTTTCTAGGGTATAACCCCAGAACGATACAGGTAAATCACTAAAACTCATCATGGACCTAACCATATCAAGTAAGGTCCTATTCCTCCTTTCAGACACTCCATTGTGTTGGGGTGTATACGAAGGGTTGAGTTGTGATACTATCCCACATTCCTTCAAGTATTCAAAAAACCCTAAGCTTAAGTATTCACCTCCTCGATCAGACCGAAGAGCTTTAATACTCTTGCCCAACATATTTTGTACTTCATTCCTAAATTCCTTGAATTTATCAAGGGCTTCAGATTTATGTCTCATAAGGTAAACATAACCATATCTACTGAAATCATCAGTAAATGTGATGAAGTATGAATATCCACCTCTGACCTCAACTATTAGTGGACCACGTACATCACTATGGATGATGCCTAAAAGCGCAGTAGCCCTTTCACCTTGTCTTATGAAAGGAGACTTGGTCATCTTGCCTAACAGGCATGACTCACATACCTCAAATGACTGAAAGTCAAAAGGGTCCAAAACTCCATCCCTTTAAAGTTTTGCAATGCAGGTCTTTTTAACATGACCCAATCTACAGTGCCAGAGGTATGTCTGGTTTTGATCGCTATGTTCAGCTTTCTTGGTTTCAACATTGAGAATATCTTTATTGTTTAAATCAAGAACATATAATCCATTATATAACCTTACAATTCCAAATAGAATACCATTCAAACTAAAGGACAACAATCCATTAGATATCTCAAAATGATACCCTACATTATCCAAAGCGGATACTAAAATAATATTTCTAGAAATAGAAAGGTACGTGATAACAGTTATGTAGTTCCAACAACAAGCCCGTAGGTAAACATAAACAGTAAGTCCCTATAGCCAATGCAGCCACATGTGCTCCATTTCCAACTCGTAGGTACTCCTCTCCCTTGGCGAGCAATCAGGTACACCTCTCCCTTAGCGAGCAATCTACTCTGCCTTAGCCGCTACACATCGGTACAAATGTGAGTACCATATCCTGTGTCAATGACCCAAGATGTTGAGGGAGAGAAGTTAATCTCAATCATAAACATACCTGAAGTTGTAGCATCTGACTTTTTCTTGCTTGCGAGGAAAGCCTTACAGTGTTTCCTCCAGTGGTCAGGCTTGCCACAAAAGAAGCAGACTAGTTTGCCCTTCCCTATGCCATTCTCAGGCCCAAGAGCAACCTGTCCATTGGGCTTGGGCTTGGGCTTGGGCTTGGGCTTGGGTTTGGCCTTGGCCTTACCCTTGTCGTTACCCTTTCCTTTACTGGCAACAACCAGTAAAATAGGCTTGGACTTCTTTAAGTCATGCTCTGCAGTCCTCAGCATGTTCAAAAGCTTCGACAAGGTTTTCACCATCGTGTTCATATTGAAATTCATTATGAACGGTGCATAAGAGTCAAGCTTTGTGATACAAAATTACAGTTTATATATAGAATAAGAATATGCAGATTTTAGTTTACAGTTTAAGAAATCATACGCATGTTTGGAGGCTCCTCCAACTTGTCTCTGAGCATATTTCGCTACCGACCCAAGTGTAAGATCGAACCAATGTAGTACACACGAAGATAAACTCAAGGAACTAAAGAGGGATTTGCTAGATCCTCTTTAGTCTTTAAGAACCAAGAGAAAACAAAGTGTATTTGATTTTAGCGAAGAATGCAATCTGGCGTGAGCAGAGAAAAGGGGTTGGAAATATTTCTTTCAATGACTGAATGAGTGAATTAAAATATTTCACAAAGTGTGCACTTATATAGTACACACTATACCCTATTCCATCATGGAATGGGCTTGGGCTCTAACCCAAACACCTCTTGTATCCAAACATCCTCTTTAAGATATTTTAATTTTAATCTATCATTATCTCAATTCAATTCAATTAATATATATTTACAATATATATATTAACATTTAACAATAATGATAATTTATTTAAATATATGTGAATACATATTTAAATGTAATCTCACTTATTTAATTTTAATATCAAATTAAATAAAAGCTATGACCTCAGCAAATTTAATTGCACTGTGAAATTACCAAAATACCTTTTTGCCTAAAAAAGACAAAAACACCCTTCTTTTAAACTGGTTCTTAAATTATCTTCTATGTGTGTGACCTGTAAGCTCCTCATCATACCGGTAGTGTGTAGTATCGCGATTAACACCAATTAATCGTCTCACTACACACAGACCAAGATTGGCCCCTAGTAAGACAACATGGCCACCCGATAGATTCGGAGTCAGCGAAGCAGCTACCTGTCAACGATATGGTTACCGTACAATCCAATCTTTTCATCATCTGTTATCTCAACGAGACTGCGGCATATAAATAGTGTCAACCTTCGGTTACTCTCGATATTGTGTATTCAGTTACTAGACCAATGACCTGTATTATAAACTGGATAGAGTAACAACTCAATCCCACTGTGGCCATAATTTTAGTGTCATTGCCATTTACTGAATTGTGTTGTCAAATAACTTCTCCCGTACCCGGGAGTGATGAATCATCTGTCTATCCACCATAGTCTTGATACACTCCTTAATATAGCCAATCACCACCGTATTGACAGCTCTAAATAGAACTGCGTTAGGCTAGTGTCAAACTACACCAATCGGTGCACAAGATGCTTCAGTGATCTCAAGTCTAAGGATCACATGCACCACCATTCGTTAAAGGATTTGTTCCATAGACACTGAGGTTACCATCCATATGGAATCCTCTGGTAGGTCAGTCCAGTGAACTTGCCTATGGCAAGCACCCATGTGTTGCACCAGGTTGTCACCAAACAACCTTGATAAGTGAGATCGGTCACTGCCTTTCGACAGGGTCGTTCAACACCATGATAGCCTTACAGTATTATTTGTGCCCTTTACTTCAGAATAATACTAGGGCTAAGGACGTTTCTAGAATGGCCACTATATGTGCTCATAGGGTTCTCACTATCAAGATTTGAAACACTTGATACCCTCATCACGGTTCTACCATTCTAAGGACATATATCAATACATACAATGATGATTTACATGATATAGTATAAAATTCCTTTTATTGATCAGTGAACATTATTACAAAGAGTCAATTCTACAATAATTGATTGGCTCTAGGGCATCTACTCTAACAATTGATATATGTCCTTAGGATGATAGAACCATGACGAGGGTATCAAGTGTTTCAAATCTTGATAGTGAGAACCCTATGATCACATATGGTGACCATTTTAGAAATGTCTATAGCCCCAGTATTATTCTGACCAAGGACACAGATAATACGGTATGGCTATCATAGTGTTGATCGACCCTGTTGAAAGATAATGACTGATCTCACTTGTCAAGGTTGTTTGTCGACAACCTGGTGCAACGCATGGGTGCTTGCTGTAGGCAAGTTTACTGGACAGACCCACCAAAGGATTCCATATAGATGGTAACCCATTGTGTATGGAATAAATCCTGTAACCAATGGTGGTGCATGTGATCCTTAGACTTGGGATCACTGAAGCACCTTGTGCATCGATTGGTGTAGTTTGACACTAGTCTAACATAGTTCTATTCAAAGCTATCAATACGGTAGTGATTAGCTGCATTGAGAAGTGTATTAACACTATGGTGGATCAACAAATGATTCATCACTCCCGGGTATGAGAGAAGTTATCTCATGGCGTAATTCAGTAAATGACAATGACACTAAAGTTGTGGCCACAGTGGGATTGAGGTATTGCTCAATCCAATTTATTATTCTAGTCATTGGTCTAGTAACTGAATACAAAGATATCGAAGATAACTAAGGTTGACATTATTTCTGTACCTCAGCCTCGATGAGATAATAGCTGATGAAAGGATCGGTTTGCATGGTAATCATATCGTTGATAGGCAAGCTATTTTGCTGAATCCGAATCTATGGGGTGGCCATGATGCCTTGCTAGAGGCCAATCTTGGTCTGTGTTTAGTGAGACGATTGATTGTTGTCAATCACGAGACTACTCACTGCCGATATGATGAGGAGTCTTCGAGTCACACACATAAAAGACAAATTAAGGATGAATTTGTGAGAAAGGGTATTTTCGTCATTTATAATGGAAATGATATTTTCTTCTTTTGAGATGAAAGGGCATTTTGGTAATCTCATAGTGCAATTAAATTTGCTGAGGTTGTTGCCTATATTTAATTTCATATTGAAATTAAAATTAGCGAGATTAATATATTCATATATTTAAATACTATATATACATATTTAATATTAATATTTGATGATATGAATATTAGTGAAGATAATATATATGAAATATGAAATTCATATTTGAATTTAAACATATATTCAATATTAATATTTGATGATATTAATAAAGATAATATATGAATATGAAAATCATATTTGAATTTGAATAAGATGTCATGTGGATTATTACCTTGTTTGGTAATGAGGATTTACTATTCTAGTCATGGAATAAATTTATTCCTAACTAGATTAGGGTTTTAATTTTTGTTGCATATAAAAGGCAATTTAAAATTAAAATAAAATAGGAGAACACATTAATTAAATCCAAGCCACTCACCTCACTCTCTCTCACATTTTTCACTTGGTGGAGAAGAGAATTTTTCTTGAAGAAAAATTATGCATCTTTTTTGCTTGTGTGTCTTGCTAGCACTTGAGACCGCAAGTCGATCGTCATCCTGTCTTTATGTGGATACCGAGAGTTCACTCTTATCTTAGAGTGGGAGCAATTCGTATCGATTAAAGAAGCCTCCAAACGCTGGTATGAAATCTGGAAATGTTATATTCAATATCATTTCATATGTAAATAACGTAAACTAGGTATAAGGTTCTTGGGTTCAATGTTGTTATTGGGGATTTTATTTTTATTTTCCACTGTGTAAACCCCATCAGCGACTAACACGAACATGGTTTTTGTAGTCAATTTACTAATGTTGTTTACCTTTCTGGTCCCCACAAAGCCCATTGGCAAACATGAACTATTTTTACTTAAATTGTTTAGTAATATCGTGATGCTCTAACAAAGCATACTTTGGTTGCAAAAACTTTTAATCATTAAAAAATTCTAGCAGCTCATGAAGCCAACCAAGAATGCATATGGTTATCAACATTAACTTTTGATAAAATTGGTATATAACGTTGAAATGTGGAGACTCAGTAAGCAACCAAGTTAAATCCATGTCAACTTCTAGCATAATTTCAAAGAAATCAACATATTGGCCAAACTGTTCATTGTACTCTTATTTCTTTGGTTAGGTTTTGTTTCACTGGGTTTCCTAACAAGGTTTTTAATAAGGCAGTTTAAGCAAGCCCAAGCCACCTTACAATACATTGAATAATCACATTTCTCTACTTTGGTTTATATCTTGGGTTTTTCCCCCGCAAAATAATTTTAATTATCTTTAAGTGGTGGAAATCCAAGGGAGAGTCTTGTGGACATGTGTCATGGTTCTAGCTTTCCACCACATATGCTTAGCATTTAAGACGTATANAAATTGGTATATAACGTTGAAATGTGGTGACTCAGTAAGCAACCAAGTTAAATCCATGTCAACTTCTAGCATAATTTCAAAGAAATCAACATATTGGCCAAACTGTTCATTGTACTCTTATTTCTTTGGTTAGGTTTTGTTTCACTGGGTTTCCCTAGCAAGGTTTTTAATAAGGCAGTTTGAGCAAGCCCAAGCCACCTTACAATACATTGAATAATCACATTTCTCTACTTTGGTTTTTATCTTGGGTTTTTCCTTCGCAAAATAATTTTAATTATCTTTAAGTGGTGGAAATCCAAGGGAGAGTATTGTGGACATGTGTCATAGTTTAGCTTTCCACCACATTTGCTTAGCATTTAAGACGTATAATTATTAAGACTTGATAATTATTAAGACATATGGTATTAGGAGATTAGTCTAAGACTTGATAAAGGGACAAGTGTCCCAAAATTGATGTTTATCTCATGGTTGAAAATGGCTGGAAAATATTATATCCCCCCCCCCCCCCCTCTCTCTCTCTCTCTCTCTCTCTCTCTCTCTCTCTCTGTGTGTCTGTAGGAGAGATTGATTATTTGTAAGAGAAAAATGAAGAGCTAAGCACGTTTGTAAAGACTAGTAAAGGTGCATTTGGTTAAGGGTTTGGGTATAATCTATATTTTATTACAGGCATTATGTTGTTTGATTGTCAAGTAATAAAGATTACGATAATCTTTTGTTGTCAATAGTTGTTACTGTTGATAATATAAGGGTAATTAGATTACATTCTTAATAGGTGTTATCAAAAGATTAGTAGAGAATCTACTATTCATACCAATTTTTAGACCTAGCAAAACAGGTCCATAACTACGAGTGGACCTGCACCTGCCCAAAAACTATAGGGTACAGGGTCCACAAGTTTAAACCCGTTTTAATTTTACTGGTACTCGGCCTTGCCCATTTATTTTGCGGGTCAGCCGCATATTCTCGCAGGTACCTGCAAAAATTTAAAAAAAAAAAATTACCCTAATTCCTTCCAAAATCACTTCCTCTCTCTAAAACCGACCAGTAAATCGAATTTTGGAACTTAGGTACAATCGAGATCTTCTTCTCTCCTCTCGCTCAAGCACCTAATTGAAGACAAATCAGTTGTTGCATTTGGCATTGTGGCTACATTGAGTAATTTCTTCTCTTCTATTTTGAATCTGTTTTGTACGACTTTTTTTTAATTGTAACTCTGTTTTGGACTCATGATGTTGCGCACATAAGGTTGGGTATTCGTTGGGGCAATTCTTCAAACACCTGGTGGGCAAAGTGCAGGGGAAAGGTGTTCAATCAATCAACAAAAAATCACTTAAAAAAAAAATCCTCAACCTCAAAACACTACAAATATCCGTTTAATCAACTCCAACAATGACCATTCAAATCGCAACCAAGAAACCCAAAAGAAAAACTTAGCGAACAGGCTCATGATAGAGGCGAGGTGCGGCGGTCTTCGAATGACAATTGGGCAAGTGAAGGCGGCTAGAGGTTTGGAAGGTTATGTGTTGTGCAGCATTGCCGGAATGGGAGGCAGAGGGCCGTGCGCTCGTTCGTGTGATAGTCACAAATGATCACGCTAGGGGAGACGCAGCTGGAAAAAAAAGGGTGGTGGTGGTGGCACACAACGTAGACAGCGACGAAAGGGTTGGCTGGGAAAGCGAAAAATGGCAAGGGAGCTTCACGATAACGCCACAATAGGCGGCGACGCTGGCAAAGAAGAAAAACACTAGCAAATTTGATATATTGGACTCGTTTAGAACCAAGCCATTTAGGGCCCGTATCTGTTGAACCCATACCCGTTGGACCCGAACCATACTTGGCCAACCCACCCATTTTGCGAGGTCTACCAATTTTACACTCAATTACAAAACACTTTAGACACAAATGTCCTCATATGTCTATCAAATAACAATTAGTCCAACTATGGAAAATGACTTCTATAACTTCATAAATTAATTTTTTGGACAGAAATGCCCCTCACTATTTATATGAATACCATCCAAAATTATTTAGCCATTGCAGACAATTGTCGGTCACCGGCAATCGTCAGAATGACTCATGATCAGCTGGATCTGATCGGTCGTACGTCGATATGGTCATTTATGGCTAGATTAAAGGTTGAAAACGGCCAAATGGCCTTGGATCTTTAGGCCTCTCTGGCCATTAACGACCTTGAATCTGGTAAAAAAATGGCCACATCCATGGCCATCTGACTGTTTTCGGCCTTTGATATGGCTGGCAACTGCCAGATCGGTGCACGGCTAGTTGTGTGCCGTTTTGGTGACTATCGGCAATGGTGGTCGGTTGTCGACAGTAGTTGGGGGTATTTTGTTCAAATTTAAACTTTTGTTGTTGCAGTGTTTTAGCTAAATTCTCAAATGTAGGGGGTTAAAAGTAACCTGTATAATAATTATTTTTATTATTATTAAAAATGAAGGGCAATTCAATAAAAGCCTTTGTCGATAATATCTTATTCCTCCCAACCAAACATTTTAATTATTTATACTCAGCAATCTAACCAAACATATTGATATAACATTTCCCCATAATCTTCAAGGTAACATATTTCACTAGTAATCCTACATTTTCAACAATAAAATATTCTCCGAACTAAACGCATCCTAAAGGCAGTAATGTATGATTAGTCCCACATCTCTCAATCCTCTCACTTTGTCCCTTGTTTCTTTTATTTGTTAACTTAATTTTTTGTCCTAAGTTAATTATTATATAAGACAATAGAGACTTAATATCGATTTGTGTTATTGAGTTAGCACTTAGCAATGCTATTACTATGGGAATTGATTACATTGACCTCCCCTAAGGTTTCAACATTTCACATGTGCATAGAAAAAAAACTAGGTTAACACAGATGCCCCACTCTGTTAACTTCTCTTAGAGCTCCGCTGACTAAAAAGCTCCTTTATAACCCTACAAATATAAAAACCTAACAGTTACCCCCACTAACTCACTTGTATTTCTTTCAAAACAATTTATTGATAAAAAAATTACAAATATTTATTTTAGCATTTTATTTTTAAACTAAAAAAAAAATTTAAGAAAATTGAAACATAATTTTTAAATATAATTTTTTAAAAAATTAATAAATAATGAATCCAAAACTAAAATGTTTTGTAAAGTAAAATATAAAAACTGGAAAAAAAATTTAAAATAAACCTTAAAATATATATATATTGTAAATTGAAAAAAAAAAATAGATCGATGATCTAAGAATGGAGGTTGCAACGATCTTTATTAAATGTTAAATGTAATTTATTTTTAAGACTTTTTTTCTAAATATTAATTTGTTAATTTGAAATATTTAATTTATAATTCTGTATTTTAACATAAAAGGACTATTTCACCCCTCCTTTATTAACTTTAACACCAAAAATTGACTGTAGGAGGTGTAAATATAATTAATTTTTATCGTTTTTCAATTGACAAAAAAATATTTTAAAAAGTACTGTATATATATATTTTTTTTAGTTTTTATATTTTTATTTATAAAATATTTTAATTTTTGATTCCTTATTTATTAAATTACAAAGAAGTATTTAAAAATTATATTTCAACTTTTTAAAATTTTTTAGTTTACAAATAAAATTTAAAAAGAAATATAAGTTGTAATAGTTCTCTCTAGCTAGTGTACTTGTGAAATATAAAGTAAAACTCACTAAACATACTATAGAAAATATATATGTATATGAGTATGAAATAGAGCGCCCATAAGTAATTTTTCTTTATACACAAATCTCTACACTCAGTCATAAATTCACAAAAATAAACTCAAATTACAATCAGACAGTGTTGTCAAGTTCTTCCGCTTCTTGACGTTCCAACCGACCCCATCTCATCTATTACCTGTAAAAACATTGAAATTAATAGAGTGAACACTTATTGCTCAGTAAGTAAACCCACTATGCTACTCTTCTATCTCCGTTGCTCATATTTTGAATTTCTTTCCTTACATCAAACTTCTCTTTTCTTCTCTGCTCTTTCTAAAACTCTGGTTTCTCACTTACCCAGGATAGTGGGAATGGTATCATACATAGGTATAATGCATATGCACAAATGCATAGGATATGCATTTTCATTTTTGTTTCTTTGTTTTCTTATTCTGTTTTCTATTTCTTTTTCTGTGTTTCTTTCTTTTCTGTGTTTCTTTCTTTCTATTCTTTCTTACCGATCAGAATCGATTGAGGCATGGATTCGGAACCCTGGCTGTGTGAGTGTATTCTCAAATTTTTTCTGGGTACAATCCCCATCCACATGCACTTCTAACGGACTGTACAAATTCTTCTTTCTTATTCTGAGGCCGCTCACTAAAGGCAGCATGCATGTGGGGCTAATCACTCACAGGTTTCTCATCGCAACAACCTTCTCTTCTCTTCTTCAAAAGTGTTCTTTAATAGGTTTCTTCATTTCTCTTTGTTCTTTAATGCTTGTATGTATACATGTAGATGGGCTTATGCTTGTTATTCTTTCTAAATTCACATGTTTAGATGGAAAAATGAAATATGGCATGTGTACATGTCATTCTCTACCATCTACAAACTCATATCGAGATAACAAGTAATCATATCCATGCATGCACTTCTCTTTGACATTTCATCAAACAATTTGTATGCACACACACAAACTCTAAATTGGTTACACTTCTACATCCCTCTCAAGCCACCAAAATTTGGAGCAAAACTCCTTAAAACCAACATCAAACCTGACCAGGAATTAAACTTCACAAATTCTACTTCAATTCTTCCATAATTCATTCAAACTTCCTCCAAACACCATATACACAAACACTCCTTCTCATGGCTGAATTCTACTCATCATTCAACATCAATTCCATCAACAACTCTCAACATACAAACACATACATACATATAAGAATTTTCTCTAGACAGTTCTTGATCAAATCATAACTAGGGTTGGATTTACTTACCTTAGATGTGAGCAACCCAAACACTTTAGTCTTCCTTTAATACAACTCTCTTTCTCTTAAACCCTAGGGATGCTTTGGATTGAAATTCCACCAAAAATGAACCAAACTTTATGAATTTCCTTGGAGATTGATTGAAGAAATTTGAGAGAATTTGGGTGGAGAGTGACGTGAATGGAGGGGAAAAGTGGCTAGGGTTTCATTCTTCCATCCTTAATATAACATAATAATACTTATAGATTCCCATTTTACCCTTGCACTTTCTATGAAATTCCATCTATGTCTCTTAGTCAATTACAATAATGTCCTCATTTCCATTGCATTCTCCATGTAATTCTACTTCTTTTCACTCCCCACACTTTTAACTAATTATAGGTGGAATGACCATTTTGCCCTTAAGCAAATTTTCCAGAATTTTCTCAAAAATTCCAGTGAGTTCTTTGCCCCGGTGAAGACTATATTTTCTGCCATGAATTTGGGTTGAGAGTTCATTGCCACCACGGCAAAATTCCTTTGCCGCGGCAAACTATGAAAAATTTTCCTCAAGCTAACTTTCATGCATTCATCTTGGAGTAAACATTACAACTAAGGGAAATGAAGTTACATACCTCAATGTGGGTGTTACATAAGTGTTTTTAATTAATTATTTTATGTTTTTTTTTTTAAGAACGATATGAATTTTTCTTATCCAATTACATGGATATAATGGTTAAATCTTGAAATATCTATGGGAATAAAGTTATTGCAAAAGGTGGAGGCATCATCAAGGGTATTTTGGCTAGTTAGTACTTAGTAGAGGTAATTGTATGGTTTTTATATTTGAGGGGGTATAAGGAAACTTCTCAATTAACAAAGCCCTAACAGAAGTAAACCGAGTGGGGTGTCTGTGTTAATCTAATCATCTTTTCTATGCTTACGTAAAATATTGAAACCTCACGGGGAGGTTAGTGTAATTAACTCATACTATGAGACCTTTGCGGCAAACATGATCTACGGACTGGGGCTAGGGTCGCAGTGTGCTGAAGTGGACCGAGAGAAAACCCTCCTTTGCAAGAATTAACGATACCAAAAACTAGGCACAAGTCAACTCACAATAAAACTGAAAACAAACCCAAACCTCTTTGCCTCTTTCATCTCAGAATGGAACCAGAAATGGAAGCGTGTGTTTCAAAAACAGTGGCAGTGATTGGTTGCATATTCATGACATTGTTATATGTTGCGATTCTCTATGCTCCCACTCTGATATTGCGTCTCCCTCCTCCTTCATCTCTTAACAATTTCCTCATCAGACGCTTCATATGCGCTGCTATTGCTTCTATCCTCTCACTTCTCTTCTCTGCTCTCATACTCCCTGTAAGCTCAACTGTAACTTGAACTTACTTTTATTCTTTGTAAATCCAATTACTTCCCCAACTGACTTTGATTTCAAAAAAATTTAATAATGCTAGGTAAGAAGTGGGGAGGCATCGGATATATTTAGTGTGTATGGCATTCGAGCGGATCATATTGTGAGTATAATGATTTGGGTGCTAGTGAGGAGCAATTTGTTTGCACTTTTTAATTATCTTTATATTCTTGTATGGTCTGCAGATTTGGAAAAGGGTGTCTGATTCCTAAATTTGCATGCTGAAATGCAATTTTGTGTGTGAAACAGTGGCAAGCTGTGGTCTTTCCTCTTTTCCTCACTTCTCTTATGTATGCTGGAAGTTTGGTCCTCAAGTGTCTGTTGTTGGTGAATTCATGGAAGACAGACTTTGATAATGGTGGAGAGTTTTTGTTTGACCGCATCAAAAGTATAACCCAAACATTCCTCAGTTACTTGCTTTCTATTGCATCCAATCTTCTAGCTTGGCGTAACTATGTTGTGGTTAGTGTTTTCAACATTTTAATTTATCTTTGTAAATAAATGTAAATGTGTTTTCTTTAGTTTTATTACTTGTGGTTTTTCCATTTGAATGTTAAATGTTTTCATTACTGGTTTAAGGATGTAAAAGTCTGCCGGAAAACATAATATTAACAATAATCAAAGAAAGATGATGCATTACCAAACTGAAAAAGAAGCTGATACATTTGTTTGTAATATATGTTTATATAAACTTACCTAAATCTCAAATGATCGATGTATCTTTATCATTTTGAGCTGTGTTTTGTTTATTTAGTAGAAATACATGAGTGTCTTCTTCACTTTCAAATTTCTTGAAATGGATTTGATGGAGGCTCTATTCATGCATTATTTCCATTAATCACTAGATGTCCTTTGATCAATTGTAAGATTTTTAAAGGAACAATCCAAATAAGTTCCCCCTCAGTCCTTGACTGTACTTCAATGAACAGGCACCATTAACAGAGGAGTTGGTGTTTAGGGCATGTATGATACCTTTACTTCTCTGTGGAGGATTCAAGATATATACTGTCATTTTTATCTGCCCTATCTTCTTCAGCTTGGGTAAGTCAATAACTCTCAGTGGAGATTAAAATCTAGTTTAATATGTACAGGAACTTTAGTAGAATTTGTGCCTCCTGTTACAATGAAATGCTTGTAACTTGTTGAATGGGTCACTATTCTGATCAATCACTCGAATTTAAGGTATAAAAGAGTGCTGTTAATATTCTTTCTAGATCACATTATATATTTATAAACAATGTTGTAATTAACTGTATAAATTTTATAAATATATATAGTAGTAGCTTTCGTTCATTCTTGAATGTAAGATGTGATGACTACTTTGGCCTCATCAGCGTTTTGTGACTTACTGCTTTGTTTATGTTATATTTCTTGTCTTCTGATAAACATTTTTGGCCCTAAAAACTCTTTGGTTGACAATAGAGTGCGTGGAAAATAGTTTCTGTTTAATCCCTTATTTGCTCAAAGATTTCATGACCTTTATGGTGTTGTTAGATTTTTTTTAATATCATTTTTATGTTTTAAAAATCCAAAAGCATAAGAGAAAATATTCATGTGGCACTTGGAAAAGAGAATTTATAATGACAAAATTTAGCTTCTGAAATTTAGTGTTAAACTCAATATTTGTGGTTTTGTATGTTTTGGGAAGCAAAATTTTTAAAAACACTCAAATCTGTCCGCTAATTCTCCATAATATTACTGCTGAACACTGTCATTGTTTGCCTCTTCTTTGTTTTAAAAATTAACTACTAGAAACTTTTTCAGGTTTCAAGAATGCAAAATTAAATTTCTCATTTTTGTCTGCCAAACAGTTTCTCAAAAGCAATTCATTGAATGGATTCTAATACTTTGCCATAGTTCATACATGTGTTTCTTGTTTCAGCATCTGTTACATATATTTGTATAATATTTCTCTTTCATATACCAAATTTCATGCTAAGGTGAATTTGTTCTTGGAATAGTCTTACTGTCTTTGATCCTTATCGTGCAGCTCATTTGAACCACTTAATGGAAATCTATAGATCTCAAAACTATAGCTTGCTAAAAGCTTCCATGGCTGTAGGTATGTACTAATCTTCTTGCTTTCATGTATAGCTAAATGTCAGTTTGTTATTTGAATAGCTTGCTTTTTTTATCTTCTTGAAGTACTCGTGTTTCTGAGTTTGAATTTTTTTATTTATGTTTTTTGTTGTTGAATATAAATGATATCTGATATTTACCATGTATCAATATCTTGTTTTCTAATGCAATTATATATGTCAGGTCTTCAACTTGGCTACACAGTCGTCTTTGGTTGGTATGCTTCTTTTCTCTTTGTGCAGACAGGTAAGTAATTGGTTGTTAACATCTACTTATTACATTTTGTCTTCAATTCCTGGTTTTTAGAAGTTTTGAATTGACATGAACAATTAATTCATTTGTTTAATGTGTATATCTTGATGTAACTGTGTCAAAGATTTACATACAGCTGTATGAATTGTTGCTCTTATAGGGAGTTAACTGGTGTTGTTAATCTTTCATGAGATTTTAAGTTGAGATCTTAGATGCTTAGACACCAATGATTAGTTTATGATTTATAGCAGAAGGGTTTCAGGCCTGAGATTATAATTAAAAGAATTCATACTTTTAAACTATTAAGAATTTGTGTAAAACAATTGCATACAATATCTTAATCCTTTAAGCTATTCAGATGTGTATAGCAATTACTTCATAAATAATTTCATTAATGTCCATGTAAGTAAATATGACAACTTAGGTTTTCTGGGAGCAGTTCTTGGAAAAGTGGCCATTTATGGTGTCTAGAATAGTTTCATATTTGGTAGGTAGAGATTTTACCTTCACAAAAGATTTCCTTATGTCTTTGAATTATGACCTTAAGAAGGGCTATCTAGGCTTGCTAAAATCTCCAATAGTCAGAGTTTATGGTTGACACGGACAAGATTATAGTGTAGGGCCAAATCTGGTGCTGTTTAGTGGTCAATGCTTGCTATACTTTCACTAATATAATAGACTAGTTTGTTCTTTTTTATTCGGCTGCTTAGTTTATCATCTGTCTGGTATATCTTCAACCTCCATGATGTACTACATTTATTCTTTGCAGGGCATCTTGTTGCGCCATTAATTGCTCATGTATTTTGCAATTTCATGGGATTGCCTGTGATGGTTGCCAGGAGGAGAGGTATGAGTAACGCAAGTGAACCATATTTTGTTTATTACCGGAGAGAGTGTAGATTTGTAATCATTGATAAATCTTTGTTTAATAAAATTAGTTTCTTTTTGGTAATCAAAAGAAGCTTAACTGGCATTTTACCATGGTTTGGGGCAAATTTGGTTTCTTTTATATAATCTGTCAGTGGTTTTTACTTAAAAACATAGCTCACATCTTTTGGACGAGATTGTGATTTTGGTATTTCAAGTCTACCATATTGCCTTGTGGAATTTGGTATTCGGAACTGTGTCGTGAACCGATTGTAACATTTCATAACAGAATTAAATCCCTTGATACTCATTTCTGCCAAGCTCACCTGTTCTTCATTCTATTATTTTCAGGACTAGTGACTGTAGCCTTCATAGCTGGAATCGTGGCATTCGTATGGCTTCTTTTTCCAATCACGAAGCCGGATTTGTATAACTACAGAACAGAGAATTGCAAATGTTGGAATGGATATTGTTCATGGAATTGAACTTTGAACGTATGAAATCTTTGGAAGAAATTGATTTGCATGCATATGGGCCTAATTCAGTAGCAACGGGAAATGAAAACCTTATGTTAAGTTATTAATTTTTTATTTATTTATGTTATTTACATTTTCAAAAGCTTACTCTGTTGCTTTAGTTTTTACTTTTTCGGTCGAGAGATGCTAAAGATTCTTTCTTTTTTCTAACTTCAGTATACCTGTCGTCAGTTTTCCTTGTTAAATCTAACACCTTGAGGGGCAAAAGGTAACTCAACTCTAAAACATGATTAAATTAAAAAAGTTTAGTGGAAAGTGTTGGATATTCATATACCGATTATATTCAATCATTGAGAATAATTTATTTGTCAAAACATATATTGTTGTAGCTTCAGACTTAATTGGTGTTTTATTTTTTAATTGGAAAACTGAATAGAACTGAATTAATTTATAAATTGAATAGATTTAAATAGTTAAATCTGAATGATACGTTTGTTTTTTTTACTTTTATAGTTTGGTTACAAGTGTTAATTTGTATGTTTTTTAACATAAAAATATATTAAAATATAATTGGGACATATATGTCCCTTTATATTATACCTAAAAAATGTTTTAAGTTCTATTAGTATAAATAATACAAGAACCAATAATTTGTCAAAAATATAAACTAAATTATATCAAAATTAAAATTTCCAATTTTTTTCCAACTAATTCAATACTAAATTGTAAAACCCTAATATGCAGGGACAACCAACAACAATAAATGAAAGCATTAAATATGCAAGAAATATTAAATGAGTCGAGAGAAAAAGATGTTCCGGGATTTATAGTGGTTCGGAGTTTTAATCAATAGTCTCCTACATTCATTTCTTCAAGGGAACTTCCTTAAAGTTTCACTAAAATTGGATTTTGCTGATACAACAGTTTAACAGGATTTCACCTCTAGATTTACAAGATTTCGCTTCCAATATGAATGAAAAATATGT
The DNA here is from genome assembly GCF_008641045.1 of Pistacia vera. Taxonomy (NCBI): domain Eukaryota; kingdom Viridiplantae; phylum Streptophyta; class Magnoliopsida; order Sapindales; family Anacardiaceae; genus Pistacia; species Pistacia vera. Next base: position 1,017,757 of record NW_022196013.1, read on the forward strand.
TTGTGATTGTTTGCCTCTAAGCTAGGCTGATATACACAATGGGTTTTGAATTTCTCTCCAAGGATACAAGTTTGAGTACAAATGAGAGAGTAAATTATGTTCAAGATTGGGCTCTAGGCTTTTCAATAATGATGATTGATTGTTGCACTAATATCTCTCTCTCTTTCTCTTGCAATAAACTTTCTCTATTTATGTCTTCATTACCCTTGAAATAAATTAGAGTCCATGTTTCATTTAATACACTATTACAGCTTTCTACAAAACTACATAACCTAGGGAGCATGTGTTCCATTATCGGGAACATGCACTTTTCTTTGAAAATAAGGTTTGGACTAGTCGTTCCCCTATTACGAACAGGCATTCCCCTATCGCGAACGGGCGTTTCATCTTGGATCTCTTAAAGTCCAAAAATTCTAGAACTATGAACAACTTCGTGGAATGATGTTGTTCCTTCTTTCAAATGACTTCATAATTTCTAAGAACAGGTGTTTATCATGGTTATTCTTATTTGGCTTGAAATTTCCAAAACCTTGGCTTGAGCTCCAAATATTTTAAGTCTAAAATCTTAACTTGAACTTGGAACAGGCATTCCTCTTATGAAATGGACATTCCTCTTCAGATCGCAAAAAGTGTCAAGATTCCAAAATCATGAACGACATGATAGAACAACATCATTCATGTGGAATGATCGTTTTTCTTTAGATAGCGAGTGTGTGTCAACCTCTTCGAATAAGTCTTCTGTTATGTTTGGAACAACTTGACGAAATAAGGTGTTCAATTTGGAATGACTTGACAAGAAGTTGGCTTCAATTTGGCAGATTGATGAACGACATCATGGGACAATGTTGTTCCTTCTTGGAACGGTTTGATTGTGAGTTATTTTTAATTAGAACTGAAAGGGAACGGATTGGAAAATTGCATTTTCATTTTAAGGTTATGGCTTATGTCATACCTTTACACATTGTTTAGTTTTGACACATCAAAACATATAAGAGCTCAACATAAATGAATAATAATATTTAAAACTGAAGCATAAAATATTCTAGCTTAAAAAAAATGAAAAATAAATAAATATCTAAGGTAGTGAAACCTAGTTGAGCTAAAATACTTGATCAAGGAGTTCAATCATAAAAGCATAAACTTTGAAGTAAAAAATGTTAGCCCACAAGGAGAAAATTGAAACAATGGTTTGTAAATGGTATAATTATTATCAACACAATTAAAATAAATTTTTCAGATAACTGCTCATTAAGTGAATATATATTCAATTCAGTGAATTTAAGAAAAAAAGTGACAATTAAGTTAAAAAACAAACACACCAAAAAGACTGAAACATACAAATTAAGTTGAAAAAACAAGGAGGGTCTTAATTACTTAAAATTTTAAGCTACAACAACAAATATATAACTGATTAAAAAGTTTAAAATTGATTATAAAACAATCAGTTTTATAAAAAGATTCCAAAGGTAAGTCTTTCACAATCAAATTATTTTTAATATGGCAATTACAAATATACCCCTCTATAATTTTTTAAATTACACTATAATCTTATCTTAAAAAATTAATTAATAAACTAAATACGTACACTTTTCAAATAAAACAGATGAATAGTAGCAGTCACTGTGGGTGTTGGACTACCACTGTTAACATCGGTGAGACATTGTTGACGGTTGCCGGAATGGCACATTTGGCGACATCGCTGGTGTTGTTCCTGGTGGTTCGGCTGGAATTCATGGTTTCAACATTATAAAAACATCATACAATTTTATAAATAATTATAGAATATTTTGGAAAATAAACTATATAAAATTAATTGAAAAATGTATTTTATTTTACCAAACATAACATTAGAGATTTTTAAAATCAAAGCAATTTCAAAACATTTTATTATAGTTTTTCAATCTCTCTTTTAAGTATTAAAAATCGTAACTAAAAAACCGTCAAATTTGTATTAATTTAATGAATAAGATTGAGTTAATAAATATTGAATTAGTACATAATAATAATAAAAGCAGAGTCTTACCAGAATAGAATAATCAAATTGTTACTTCAATTGTCTCTCTTAACATTAAAAAGGGGGTTCTCTTCCTTATTGACATTGTTTGCTTATTTAACAAAATAAATAAGTATTGTAATACTTTGGAATCACATTAAAATCTTTTATATTAGTATTGTTTGATTGAAATCCTGCAGTCAGCTTACCCTTCCCTGGATCTTCTAAAGAGATATTAGTCATGATTGCTAGCTAGGTCGTCCTTTCAGCTTGTTCATTGACTTGCTGTTGCTAAGTTGTTGTGTGATGAGTGGCCTCATGAAGTTTTAAGGGCATTAGTCTTAGATATATTCATTGAGTTTGATGATAAGACATTCTTTATGTTATCTCATACAGAAAAATCTCTTATTTTTGTGGTCAACCAGCTTATGCTATAAGGCTATGTCATGTCTATGAATTTGATTTTGTGAGTTACTTTTTCCAAACTTAATGAACCCTCATTGACTTTCTCCTTTGAATCTGATGACGTTACCTTTGATTAGATCCTCCCATCACACACAGAATCTGAATGACAAGCCCATTTTCTTATTTTTCTAATATCTTTGCAATTTTTAGTCTGCAAAAAATTGTGCTCCGTTGGGGTTTACTTGAAACATTTCAAGCCAACTTATGCTTCTTACCCTTCCACCTTTTGTTAAGTGGATTCTACAGTTCTCAGGCATAATATTGCTAATATATTAATTTCTATAGAAATAGAATACACAATTTCATTTATCACTTTGACCATTGGCCACTCTGCATTTTGTTTTATCTTCTTGAGAGCTGCATTCTTTTATCGTTACCAAGTTATTAAGGTGCTGTTTTATTCTAATGTATATTGAGAGAGAGAGAGAGAGAGTGATAACAATAATATCATATTTATCTCTAGCAGATAGCCTGATACATCTTTGTGGTTCAGAAATCCATATCTTAAACCCCCAGAAAAGAAAGATGTATCCAAGATGAAAATAGAAGCAAAAGTAAACCTGGTAGCAAAGTACTACTACTGTCCTATATTAACTGAAACTAGAACTACACTAGTGTTTGACTATGGTTTTACACAAAAAAAGAAGGCTAGGGGATTCTTCAGCGGGGTCATGATATCTACTTAGCTGAATCATGGTTTGCTAGATTTGGCAGGATTTGGGTTGGAGGTGGAGCAGAGGTTGAGGTCAGGAATATTATTTGGAGCATTTCCTTTTGATGAATTTCCCTTCCCCAATTTCTGTTTCAGTTCAGATAGTAGTGCTTGATTCTCCTGGTTGAGAAGCTGTGCTTTCTTCCTTAGCCTCTCATTTTCCTTCATAATATAGCAGTTCTGTAAGTACAGCTTTGAGTTCAGTCTTTCCATCACTCTGAATATTGTAAAGTTTTCGAACTTTTCTGCAAACAAAACCACCAGTGTCAACAATCAGTATTTTAGCTAACATTCTTTATTGTCGCATAAATTATTCTACCACACAACCAGACACTAAGAATATATTCAAATCCGTACGCTAATAAATAAAATATAATATCCATAATAGAAAAAAAAATTGCAACTGTTAAAAGGAAAAAAAATACTGCTCACTGCAAACAAAAAAAAAAAAAAATTACCCAAAGAGTGAAAAACAATGAAGGAGAGCTGAGGCAACTGAATCAAATATCTAAATATTCAAAATAAAAAATGTTATAACATGTAAAATATGTTTGATAGAGGTAATTTAACAGTTGAGTAGGAAACTCATAGCTACAGGGGAGAGCAGGGGAAGTGAAGGGTAAAGAAGAAGTGAATATTTATGGACCACCGTAGCTATTAATAGAGCAAATGGGAGAGATGTGGAGCTGGAAAAACAGTTGTCAAAATCTCTACTTGTGAAAAAATGGAGTCTTTCGGCTGCGTGCCCATTGATGAAAGAAAAGGATAAAGATTGATAAGAAGACCAACAGCAGCCTGATGTTTTGCTGTGTCTGCATTTACTTAAGTATGCTAGATATCTATAAGTAGATGTAATTCTTGGCTTGTATGATTGTGCAAAGAATAGAATGTACCACTGTGTTCTCTTATTATAAAAAGAATGGGCCGAAAGTTGTTAAAAGACAGAAGAAAGTAAAAGAACACAAGTTGAGAGAGGTAGAGAAAGACAAAGAAGCTATGAAAAAGAAATTTGTAGAATCCAAGGGAGAAACACTTGAAAAGCAAACATTCCCTCCTCAAAATGAGGTGAACAAGACAAAGTAAAGAAAATCCCAACTCCCAACATCGTCTCTTGAGTTGTTGTAGTAGTGGACATAGAAACCATGTCTAACCTTGTAAACGAAAGAAAACAGAAGAAAAAGAGAGAGAGAAACAGAGTCACTCTCTATCCTTTCAAAAAAGATCACCTTTTTGAAGTTGAAGGTGGCCGAGGAAGCCAAGATAAGCTAAGCTAAGCTAACAGCTAGTTTAGTTTGCAGTTGTTTTAAAAGAAAAGAGTAAATTGTGTTTGTGAAGTGAGGGAGAAAGTGAAAAAAACAGAGAAGTAAATATATAGAGGAAAAGCCTCTCTCCTCTGACACAACAATCATGCATTTGTAAGCATGGAAGGCGGCCGGTTAGGGGCGAGGATTTAATGTTTTGGTTTGTATGATGATGGGTATGGCGTCATGTGAATGATGATGGGTCAAGGGTATTTTCGTCTTTATGGGTGTGAGAAGGACAATTATGGGATTTTAGTTTTTTCGGCTAGGGCTTGTAAAATGATGGTGAGCTAGGCCGTCCCAAGATTCGCAATGATGGTTTGGATTGGTTCTAACCATCATCACAACACACTCCTTCTTCTACCCCATAATCAATTCGCTTTTGTTTTACTTCTTCACATCTTCTTCTTGTTTAGACCCTTCCCTTGCTTTCTTCGTTTTATTGCTTGGTTTGGCAACTGTTGGTAATAATCATTCTTTGCCGTAATGCAATGTTGAAACTTTAAATGGCGGTTTTTGCATAGAGACACTAAAACCAAGTGGGCTTTTATGGCTTCACATGTATTATATTGCTCTATAGTATTATTAGTCTATACTTGCTAGATAAATTTGGTCAAAAAGATCTTTTACTGTTTAGTTTTGGGTTGGAATGACCAAACAGATTTGCACCATTGATGATGTTTTGTTTTACGTTATTTCAATCATCATAAGTTAAGCAAATTTTGGCCAAATTTATGGTGAGCTTGAAATAATAATGGGTTGGAAGAGAGTTGGGCCAGCCACAGCCAGCCTCAGCTATGAGTGCCTTAACGTGAAGCATCATGGTTGACAGGTGGTGTTGTATGGGCAAAATAGTCAACTTATTTCTCTTCCCCCTCATGGAGCTCGTTTATTTAGCCTATTATGGGTTTCCAATCCATGGGCCTCTCCGAGATCAGAAAATAAAAGTGAGGTGTAGAATCTTCTAAAGAAACATAACATAGGGAGGCAAATGGGAGGATAGGGTTATAAATCTCGTCTGAAAAAACCAATGATGGCAAAACCCCATTATTAATGTGTCTTAAATTGCTTTTTGCAGCAATATTTGAGTCACCCTTAATGAAAAAAGAAATTTGGTTTCATGATTTAAGAGGGTTAAATGTGTATGGCAGTGCTCAAGAGATTTGCATGGCCGCAGATAGGCATTCATCACTACTCTTTCATCATCATCATCATTTTTTTTCTTCTACTTTCTCTGTAAATACAATTATGCACAACCAATCCAACTGGGTAATAACCTAACCTAACCTTTTAAAAAAAAAAAAAAAAAGAGTTGATTGCTTCACCCGTGACGTAAATAAGTAATTGACCCATGAATTATGATTGGACAGCATTGATGTTAGACACGTGATGGTAATTTTATGATTGGTGAAATTTTTGATGACCCACTGTTAAAACCATGATATATGAATATGACCTCATTAACTTTGTGAGCTCATTTTAATCATATCACATAATACCAATCCCTGCATGGCTAATCATGAATTTTTTTTAACATTATCATGCTTACCATATCAAATGCATTGAACCCTACACGTGAGCTTAGACCCCTTTGATTATAATTCATCACTACTCATTTTAGGCTTACCCCAACCCCCAAGGGGACCACCCGCTTCATATGTAAACATTTACATAACTAATAAAAATAACAAAAAATCAAGAATAGTCAGGGGGATTTTTGTTATTATATCATACCTCGGGGGTCTACGGTTTAACATAAAAGAAACTTCTTTTTCCTCAACATTTTCCCAATTAAGAGATATCGTCCTTCATAAACGCACCCCACAAAATCAATTCAATTATGAAATTTTCAAGACTTCCCTTTTTTAGTTGACACACAAGTACATATGGTTGTGGTGTGGCTATTCACTCTTACTTTCTTAATATAGTCGAGACAATAAATTATCAATTAACCTGAAAATTTTAATCACTTCATACCATTTTCTTAAAATTTCAATTCCTCACTTCTTTTCATATTGTCTGGTGCCCAATAATTATATACTACTTATTTATATAACCAATTAATTTGTTAAAAATGTAAATTAAATACAATAATTACTAAATGCATACCATACAGCCTAGGGACTAATAAATTTTAAAAATTAGAATTCATAAAATTATTGTTTTTTTTTTTAATTCACACAAATTATGATATTAAACAAAACCATTGTTGATGTCCAATTTCACACCAAACACATGATTACTGTCTTGCCCTTTGGAATACAGTGCCTTTACGCTTCTACCCTTGGATTCATTGACTCTTTTGTCTTTGACTCAATTGTTTGATGCAACACCAATCTTTGCCCTGCAAAAGAACTACAGAGGCACCTGCATGATCGTAGGGTTAGAACAGGGGCAAAGTCTAATTCTGATGACAATCAACTTCAATACATAATGCTCAAGTACAAGACTTTCTCAAAGTGATCATTCTATGTCGTTTAGCCTCCTTTATATGGTGAAATAGAATAGGGTTTAGAGAATAACTTTCCTTGCCGCGGTAGGATTTGAGGTTGTATAAGGATTCTTGGAGTTTTAAGAGAATGCAAAATCTTTTTCCCTTTTCGGATTGAATCTAGTCCTTGTTCACTCTCTAACTCAACTCACTTTCCTCTTTCCCATAGATTCTCTCTTTAATCATAATTCTATTTCCTATTTTGGAGAGAAATCCTTTAGATTGCTTAATTAGTGAGTAAGCATATCAATTTAGGATTTTATTGTTTTGCCCCAGGGAAATTTGGATACTACTTAGGCACCTCGGTTTGCAAGGTCATAGTGATGTCTCTGTGAACCAATTATATCTCTCAATACTACAACATTGTTGCTTTTTTCACTCTAGGGTTTGGCTTCTACGTCACAACCTTTTGGGTTGTTGAACTTTGAAATTACTGTTCTATCACATCTGTGACGATTATGGCAAGTGTGCAGTTGACGAGAATGCATTTATGCGTCTATCGCACCATAACTGTTGCGGTGTGTGGGTCTTATGGTCATGACACCTGGCAACTGGGGCATGTGCTTTGATCCTTAACTGTATAATCTATCCGATGGCTAGGATCTGAAGCTGACGTTGCCTTTATAAAGCTTTCCTTGTTGTTTTCTTGCCATTTTGCAATTTCTTTAGATTATTGTGTTCATCCGTTAACCCTTAATTAAAAAATGGAACCAACTAATTAATTTATAAGAGATTAGGAAATTGCTGTTGGGTAGTTACCCAGTAACTGCTACCCTTGGGCTTTGCTAAGTGCACTGATGGGTGCAAGCTTTGGTACAAGCCCAAAGTCCAAGAGAATACGAAACTGTCCCCAAGCAGTAATTAAATAACAATAATTATAAAATATTATATAGTTGGTGAAATTTAATGGAACGAAAATGAAATCAGAAGCTTGCACCATCACTTGAAAGTTGAAATATTACCACTAATGAGCTATCCGAATCCTCGACCTCATGTAGGGGAAAATAATTTTTCAATAAAAGTAATTTCATGGAAAATAATTTTTAAAGAATAATACTATACAAATATTATTCTCATACAACATTATATGGCAAGATATGATTAGGTGAAAATTAAATTTTAACTTTAAATTAGTGAATCATATCTTGTCAGATAATATTGTATGAAAAATGTTGTATAAAAATAATGTATGTGTAGTATTATTCATTTTTAAAAACATTCTATATGTTCATTTAACAAACAATTAAAATATGTCATAGTATTACTAAGCACACTTGTAAATTCCTCATACAATAATCACAACAAAACGTTTACTGGCTATGTAACAATTTTTTTTTTTTTTTTTTTTTTTTTATGTCTTTATAAAGAATTATGCCAAACATTTTAATCGCTCTCTAAACAAGTACCAAATGGAAATAAACTTGTTATACCCATAAGGGCAGAGCGGGAATCTGGTCAGAGCAACAAATGTAATCTGGTCAAACGCCCGCAAAGCTACCCCGAAAGACCAAAATCTTAATATTAATTTAGAAATTTCAAATCTAATTAAGAATAATTCGGCTCCTTAATTAATAAGTTTTCTTTCCTTTTAACAACTGTAACAAAAATAACTGTCTTTTATCAACCAACCCAATTAAAATAAATAAATACTTAATAATTGTATATCTAAAATAACGGAATAAACCTTAAGAATATTAGTTTCAAACATCTACTTATAATTATAATCAGCGTTGGTATAATAAAAATTATCAGGAATTTTATCAAAAAGTAAAATCATAAATTAGTAAATATTGGTATGAATTTGAACAAAAAAACAATATCAACGAACGATTGACCAAATCAAATAATACAACATTCTTTAAACAAAACTCAATATAAAATATATACATATACATAGTAGACCAGCAATATGTTTAATGTAGAAACCATATTATAAATTCTAACATTTTATTTAAACAAAACAGATTATACATCCTTTAAATGTTTTTGAATGGAATAAATACATTAACTCACTTCACTGATTTAAACATTGTCTTTTAAAAAAACTCTTAATAAATAATTCTATAAAAGAAAGCTTTTAAAAGATTTAGTTAATTAAAAAAAAAAAAAAATCAAATGATGACTATCACTCTGGGTATTGAAGCAACTTCAAAAATTAAATAAAACTTACTGAAGTTTTCAAACTCAGCATTTAATCAGGTCACCCAAGATGATTTAGGCCTTTTGTTTCCGTTTTTGATTCTGTTTTCCATCACTTTTTTTTTTTTTTTTTTTTCGGTTGTAAAGTGTGATACACTTTTTCACAAATAGAAAATGTTTTTATAAAATGAAAATGCAAAATTTGCTTGAGTGATGTTTAGGATTTTGAGGAAACAACAAAAAGTTGTTTTATGGTAATCATTTTTAACACAATATTATTTCTTTTTACATTCTTTTCTTAGACTATATTTTCATTAATACTTATCAATATAACACATATATTTCATTTAAGTAAGACAATAAATTCATTTCTTTTCTTTCTTTTTTCCTTTACTTAAGCCCATGCGTTTTGCAGTTTGATTTGCGTTTTGCAGTTTGCAATAAGACAGTATGATTGTTATTTATAAAATAAACAATTACAGTATAACATCTCTATAGTGATACTCTATATACGAATAACCTTTATAGAGTTATAAAAAATTCTAGTCCTAACTTGTGCCATTTATAAATAAGAATAAATTTTACATTGTAATAAGTTATAATTTTTCTAAAACCCGTCTTAATGAACTTGCCTCCACATAGTAATAATTATCTTTATATTACAAAAAATATATATTATATTATATTAAAGGTTTGAGATGAAATAAAATAGTTATCTAAAGTTGTTTGGAACAATGATTTATGCTTTAAAGTTGCTACCATATTTGAATTTACGGGTACGTAATAACTCACCAACATAGATATCTTCTTGTTAAAGTCAATATATTTCTTGATTCTTAAACATGTTTAGAACTTCTTGACACGAAACTATATCTATATCTTTTATCAATGTTTATACTTTGGATTTGACATACTCCATTAATTAATTATCAATGTAGTGTATATTTTACCTTTATACCACATGCACTAAGGATAACTAAGTTAAAATAATAATTTTTGTAGCTATACATCTATTATAATATAATCTCTTTATAGTAATAAAATTAGTTTGGTCTCACCGCTATGACTATAGAGAGGTTCTACTATATTTTATATGCTTAAATGTATTGTCGTAATTTGTATACATGGTAACAACATTTATTGACATTTAATTAATATTTTTGTTTTTATAGTATTGCATTATTGTACATGTAAAAATTATTACATATAATTAAATGATTTTTTTTCATAATATTTATTATTATTTATTTTTAACACTATAAATCAATGTGTCAACTAGAAGCATGTTATAGTTATTCATTTTATTTGATTTTTAGTATATTGGTCAAATTTAAAAATGTTTTTGTTACATTGTATTATTTTTCACATATTAAATTTCAAATCTATTCTACTCTCAAAAAAATGATTTTGTATATAATGGTAAACCATTTTCTCTATTTTCATTGTTATAATTTTCTTGTAAAGTATGAGTCTTGACTAGAGTAATATTTTTTGCAAGTTAATTAAAAACAAGTAATTTCTTTTTTTAATTTATACAAGGCAAAATAAGAAGTTAGCAATCGCAGCATTATCAAGTATCAACACATGTACAAGTATTATTTGAGTATATGATAAGTCCATATATCTTTTTTAAGCAAAAGGATTAACTGTTTACTGCTTGTCTGCATACTAAACTTTGAATTAATATAAGGGAAGCGATTTTCAGTAGCCACTCTATTTCCTTTTTGCCCCCATCTTTAATTTTAAAGAGGACATAATTGTAATAAAAAAAAAAAAATTAATCTTCTCCTCTCAAGCTTTTACTTCGAAATTTTATATTTGCACTTATCAAAAAATTGAAAGTAAATTTTTATCTATTTAAGTTAACAATAAAACATGAGATCGATGGGTATTTCTTCTGTTAAGATGTGATTTAGAAATGATTACTAGATTTTAAGAGCTTTGAGATTATGGTTTTGTAAACAAATTATATAATCTATAGTTGTATGATAATGATATTGACTGATTTTCTCTCATGCTTTATTATTTAGTCCATTCATTTAAATTTACATTTTAACTGTTTATAACTGTAAATACAAAGCTTTAAATTGAAAATGGAAAAAGAAATTTTTTTTTTTTTATTACAATTATATTCTCCGCTTAAACTAATTTCACCCTTTGGAAATTTATCACTAAATCCTTGAATCACTTCGAATTTATCAAAGGAATCATGCAAAGATGAAAGGACGTCATCGAAGAAAAAGTAAACCAACATTTATGTTTGTAGAATTTAATTTCATTGAAGACCTCTGTAGTTCTACTTAGAAGCAGATGACAATGTTGTAATAAGTCATAGATTCTATTAAAGGTGAAAAAATAATCCACTCGGCCTGTGGCGGGTTAAGCAAAATTGCAGGTCGGGGCCTAATCCGGCCTGCCAACAAGCCCGCCTCTTTGGCCAGAAGGGTTGGCCTAGCTCGGCCTGCCAACCCTAATCCGGTGGGTTTTTGTGCGGGCCGGGCCAGGCTGGTCTGGAATTTTTTTTTTCTTTTGTGTAATTTTTTTAGCTAACTTTTCAAATATCAATAATTCAATTAAATTTATTTTTTTGCTAACATTTCAAATATTAATTCAATTTTAATTAAATTAAATTGTAATATAAGAAAAATTAGATTTATTCATTTATCAAAAAATAAAATAAGAAATAAGAAATTACAATAATTATTGCCTTGTTAAAAACCTTACCAAGAAAAACAAAATTGGAAAAAAACTTGGTAAGGAAAAAAGAGTGCAATAATTGACAATTAATTTACAAATTACAAAATTACAATTTACAAAACAACTAATTTAAGGGTTGACTAGAACCTCCCTCATTTGTATCATCTAAATTACAAAATTGAAATGATTCTATTAAAGTATCGTCGACAACCTCGTATTGATCCTAATGACGCAACCATTCCCAATCTCGAAGACATATGAAGACTTCAATCAATTTTGGTGAAAGTTTACTCCTCTTGTCATTTAAAATTCTTGCACTTGCACTTGCACTAAAAGTTTGTTTGGATGAGACGGTTGAGATAGAAACAGAGAAAACATCCAGGGCAAGTCTTGATAATATCAGAAAAACACATTTAAACACATTTTCTGGTTTTCCAATATTCTAAGACAATAAAGTTGGCTCTTTGTTGTGGATCTGGTGTTAGCACGTTGGGGGTTCCCAAATATTGGTGAAGCTCATTACTCTGTAGCTGCATGGAGGACAATATATTTGTTGTTGATGCTTCTAAAAAGGAGGCTATGCTTCGGGGTCGGGTCTCTTCGGCCTATTTAGTGCACTCTAGGAGTTGAAGTCTTCATTTGTTTCTTCTGATGCTACTTCCTCAGGTATTTCACCTCTTCACTAGTTCCCATACCTGTTTTCATATTGCAAATATACATTTACAAGACATTGTCTTATCTCTCCTAGTTGATTAGCATAAGATTCGTCTCATAAATTTTCACTTAACGTGTCTAAACCATTTTCTAAACGCGCTAATTTAATTCTAGGATCAAATATGACAACTAAATAAAAAAGAAAAGGAATGAGTTTCCAATATTTTTTAAATTTTAATTCTATTGCCTCTATTGGTCCCGCTAAAATTTCATTGTTTCTGTTTTTTTTTTTAAAATAAATCTGAAATTTTTATAATTGTATGTATTACCAGTGGACTAGTAGGATAATACACACTATAAAGTTTTAAAGAAAGTTTTAAAGTGGATTGATAAAAAATTTTAAGAAAAGAATGAAATTTTTGAGTTATATGTTAATCACTGTCTACCAAATAATGAGGACTCCTATTATTTGCTACAAAATAACTAATTAAATTTGCATAAGGTAAACATGAATCAAACATTAAATAAGTACTATTCCATCTAACAAGAATGTCTAATGCAAAAGTTCTAGGAGATATATTCAATTTTATACAAACATCTTGAAATTCAGCATTTCTTCTATTACTACTAGTAATCAAAGCTAAAGAATCCCTAATTCTATCAATATTATTTCTAATTTTTTCATACCACTTTTCACAATAAAATTAATAATGTGACATACACAATGTTGGTGAAAAAACTTCAAATTGTCATAAAAAGGAAAATTACTTTAAAAAAAATCTATAGCTCTATTGTTAGCACTTGCATTATCTAAAGTTACACTTTGTGAACAATATCATAATCTTCTAAAACTTCAATAATTTTATTATAAATTTGTTGACCACTATGTCCACATCTATTAATCTAAATCCTAATACAAAATTTATTTAATTTACATTAGTTATCAAAATAATGACTAGTCACACAAATATAATATTGTTTAACTCTACCACTCCAAATATCGGCGATTAGAGCCATACTAACATGACAACTATGTATTTTATTTCTTAATTCTAATTTCATTTTCCCAAACAATTTTATTAAATCATTTCTAGTTGCAGTTTTAAAATAACTTTCAAATCCTGGAAAAAATGAATTTTTAATAAATATTTCAAAATATTTATCTTCAGTCATATTAATAGGTTGATCAGTTGTAATAATATATAAAACTAATTGTTCCCTATATATATCAAAATTATAATGCCAAGTAGTACCCATATTAGTTATTTGAGTTTGATTGGTTTCTCTATTTCCATGTTGATGCATATGTTTACTAGCATACATTTTTAAAGTACTAGTACCATTACCTGCATCAGCTTTATATTTCCATAATACTTACATCTTGCTTTCTTCACTTGAACTTCATTTTCTGTCTCGTAAAACTTATCGAAATGCACCCAAACGTCAGATGTGTGCTTGTCGTCAATTCCGACTGCAGTTGATGAACCCACTTTTGCTTGAGATGGAGTTGGACAAGAACGACGATTACGAGGACGATTTCTAAAACCACCGGGAGCTGTAGCAGCATGGGGAGGAAGGGAGGAAATATTATGAGGTGTATCGGATTCTAAGAATGGGAAAGCGAGACTATTTGAATCTATTGCATTTACGTTAGTAAATTCAGGAGGACTAGGATAATTTTCTTCATCATCGAAATTGATGGGATGGAAATATCTATCCATTCCAGTTAAAAAAAAAAATGGATATAGAAAAAAAAAGAATTAAAGAAGGAGAATTGGAATTTGGAAATATGAATTGAAAATTGCAAAAACTAATAAAAATTAAAATGAGAGCAAATTGACAACAATGGGATTGAGAGATTTCAATAGAGAAAATGAAAGAATGATAGAATTTGGGATGTGAGGAAATATGAGAGTTTAAGTCCTATTTATAGAAAAAAAAGGGAAAAGAAAATGACCAAAAAAACCCTTCTAATTGCTATAAAATGGTTATATTTCAAGGGTAAAATGGGTTTTTGTAAAAAAAAATAATTAAAATTCTTTTGTTCAACTTGTCGAGTTGGACGGGTTTTTTTTTTTTTAAAATATAACCCGCCAGGTCGCCGGGTTGGCCTATGAAGGCCCAACTCGCCCAACGGGGTATACTTGGGCCAGGTTAGGGTTGACCCACGTAACTCGACCCATTTGTTCGACCTCTAGATTCTATAGTTAAAAAATTGACTTCCCTATTCATTTGGATTTTTAGTTATCGAAACTGTATTTAACTGGTTCATTAATGAAACACTGCAGAATGGTTCTACTTAAGTTCGCTTGTGCTTGGAAAGATAATTAATGAACATCAACACAATATCAAGCATTCAAAACATAATGTAAAGCACACCAAAGATTTTATATGGTTCGGCTAAAAACAACTTTAGTCTACATCCATGGGACCAAGTCCAACTCAATCAAATCCACTAGCATCAAGGAAAAATACCAATACAAGATAAAAATTAAATACATTAATAAGTAAACATCCATGTTTGCAAAATTTAACTTCACCCTATTGATTGAACAAGCACCAAGCTGTGATTAGATTGGATCCAAGCTACCTCTTGGATGGCACAAGCTCCATTCGAACTTGGATAGCTGAAATCACGTTTCAGCTCACGAGCTTGGACTTTCTTCAAGCTTCGATGATGGAACCACATTCCACAAAACTCATCAATTAGATAGAAGATTGTTAAGATAAATGACCAATAAACAATTAAAGGAACCTGAGTGAAAGAATAAACTCTGCAAAATTTCAGAGAACAAAACAATGAAAATTTTCAAGTTCAAAGAGTAAGGAAGAAGAAGATAAGTTTATATATTCCTTAATGAATCTCAATAGTACACGTACCCTTCACTTTTTAACAACCTTGTTGGACCAATTAAGGACATACATACAACTGTCAAGTGACATTTCATGTACGTTTCAGGAATGAAAAATATCTTAATAAGCAAGGTAAAATTGACACCTGTACTGAGAGATCAGATTAATAAAATGTTTACACATCAAAAGAAATGCATACACATATTTGTTCAATACAATCATTTGAACAACAAAATGTGTACACAAAAAGCAATTTGTCAAACTTATGAACAAAACACAATCTTTACATATTATCAACACAAACATTTCTTAACAAAATATCATCATCACAATCATAAGAGAAACACAAAACGCAAAAACATATCTCAAGTAACATCACAAACATAAGGATATGCTATAAACACAAGCAACATTAAAAAAAAAAAAAAAAATCAATTTAGAGGAAAAACATAAACAAGTTTAGATGAGCAAGACAAAAAGTTCAACTTCAACATAAATTTAAAAACATTAAACAACTCCCCCTACGTAGAAGAAACTTCCCCTAAGTTAAAACCCTTTATGCTCCACCATCTTTAGCATTTAAAAGAAACATATAACTACTCCCCCTCTTTGTTCATAAGGTTGAATTGAACCTCAACGTCGACTGGATTTTCGGGGAGTCACTTTCGCTTGCATAGCTCTCCTCTTGACCCTGTTGCCTTTGAGAGAAACATAGGATTCTATTAAACATGAGCTCTTGTCATTGCGAGCAAAGGACGGTGATTTTCTTTCAGAAATTAACTTTGATGATCCATGATTCAGATAACAATGTGAGATTGAAAACGAGAGAGAATGATTCAACAAGGAGTTTAAGACAACATAGAGAAAGGTTAGCCGAAAAACAATGTAAGCACATAAAGAAATAAACCCTAGAAAAATTAGGAATTTCACTTAAGTGAGAAGACATTGAATTAGAAGTGCACACATAATGACAAGATGTGAGCACACAATTTAAATGATTTGAACATGTGAAGACAATCTAATAAATGTTAGCACCCAAAACAAGTTTTGAAAATGTGAAGACATTCACAAACATGTTAGCGCACAAAATAAGTTTTGAAAATGTGAAGACATTCCACAAACATGTTAGCACACAAATCTCGATGTGACAAGAGTAATAGACAGACACAGATATATATATTGGAACAAACAAGAAGAAAACAAAAATAAGACAAAAATCATAAGATCAATCAAAAGTTTCACAAGATTTTAAAGAGACAAGTTACACTAATCTATGCAAAGTACAACCAATCCATTTCTCAATCTTGAAAGTTTAATACATTATAAGGATCATAGCCCACATATTTCAACAATCAAAACAACAATATCTCAAATCATTCAAGAGAAAATCAGTTGATAATCCTTATCATACGTGTGTGATGTGTCCACAAGAGGAAATTATGACACTGTTAGAGTAGGTGCCCTAGGGCCAATCAAAATTTTGTAATATTGACTCTTGTAAATCATGTTAATATCAATAAAAAGGCATTTTTCTTTATATCATGTAATTCATATTATGTATCTCGATGTATGTTCTTAAGATGGTTGAACTTTGATAAGGGTATCAAGTATTTAAAATCTCAATAGTGAGGACCCTATGATCAAATATGATGGCCATTCTAGAAATGTCAGTAGCCTCAGTATTATCTAACCAAGGGCACAGATAATACAGTAAGACTATCATCGTGTTGAACGATCCTATCAAAAGGCAGCAACATTTCTGACTTGTTAAGATTGTTTGGTGACAACCTGGTGTAACACATGAGTGCTTGTTGTGAGTAAGTTCATTGGAATGACCCATCAGAGGATTTCATATAGATGCTAAACCCAATGTCTATGGAACAAATCCTCTAATGGATAGTGGTGTATGTGATCCTTAGACTTGAGATCATTAGAGCGCCTTGTATGCTAATTGATGTAGTTTGACACTAGCCCAAGGTAGATCTATTTAGATCTATCAGAACGGTAGTGATTGGTTGCATCGAGAAGTATATTGAGGCTATAATGGATTGATAAAAGATTCATCACTCTCGGGTATAAGAGAAGTTATCTCACTGTGAGATTCGGTTGAATGGTAATGACACTACATATGTGGCCAGAGTGAGAATGAGTTGTCGCTCAATCCAATTTTAGTTTGGTCATTAGTCTAGCAATCGTATACCAAGATATCAAGGATATCTGAGGTTGACATTATTTTTGTGCCTCAACCTTAATACGATAACAAATAATGAAGGGATTCGATTGCACGGTAACCATACCATTGACAAGTAGCATTCTTCTCTGAGTCTCTAATGTAGTCCTATTTAGAGCTATTGGTATGGTAGTGATTGACTTCATTGAAAAGTATATTGAGGCTGTGATGGATCTATATAGAATTCATCACTCCTAGGTACATAATAGAGTTATCCTACTGTGCGATTTGGTTAAGTAGATACGACATGTAAATATATAGCCATAGTGGGATTGAGTTGTTGCTCAATCCAATTTTGATTTGGTTGTTGATCCAATAACCAAATACTAACACATCAAGATAACATTTGAGGTTGACACTCTTTCTATGCCTTAGCTTGATGGGATAACAGATGATGAAAGGATTTGATTGCACGGTAACCATATCATTGATAGGTATTGATAAGAGCTTGAAAGTATATATTTTTTTAGTGATCTAATTGGATTATTTGTGGAAAAATGTGTTTAATTTGTGGAATTTGAATTAATTATTTCATAAATACATTTTACGGGATCACGGATGTATTTTGAGTATTTTCAGGTTCAAACCGATATTTGAAGGAAAAAAAATGATGTCGATGGAATTCGTGACAAGTAGGAACAAACGGTGCAAGAATCGGAGTTGAAACGAGAAAGTTGTGACGTGTTGAAGATACAACATAAAATCTGGAAATTCTTCAAGATGAGCATGCTTCGATATTTCGATCATAACTTGAGCTGTAGAAATCAGAATTTGACGATTCTTGTAGAGTTGGAAAGCTTATTCAGAGAGCTAAACGTTTGTGTTGATGACTTTACCAAATTCTGAAGATCACGGACTCGTGGGACAGAAAGAACGATCGCCACAAGGATGGGTCATGGGCCTATTTGGGTTATTGCATTCTCCTAGTCTGAATATGAATGGGTTAAGGCATTTAATTCTTTCCTAAGTAACCTCCAAACCCTAGCACTATAAATAAGGGTCTTTAATTAGTTTTGGGGAGATTAGAGAAGGAGAAAGGATGGCTACTATTTTTGGAGATCGGAATTCTTGCAGTTTTCGTTCGCCAATTTTTTATTTCTTTAACTCATGTTATTGAATACAATGGTTGTTTTTATTACTGCAATTATGAACTAAATCCCTTTTCTAGGGCTAAAGATGTAGCCCAATTTATGAATATGTGTTGACTTTATTGTTGTTAATTCTTATTGAGCATTAATTCTAAGTTTTATTATTGTGTGTAATGCTTTCAATTCTTAAGGATCCGAGAGTTGAATGATATCATGGGTTGGGTTGTGATCGAGAGATGAAACCTGATTTGTCTAAGGTAATAAAACCATAGATTGAGAGAATGCTAGAGATAGGTTACCGCGATCTATGAGGCTCTGGTAAATTTCATAGAACTTAATGATCTCTTAGCTCCTAAATCCAACTTAGAGATATTTTGGGTTGTTGCTTAAGGGTTAATTCGCTAATTGTTTGAGAGAAAGTTAGTGGAATATCATGGAGTTTGGCCTTTAGAATAAGCTTAATTAGGTTAGCAATAATTGTCAATGCATATGATTAAATTGGTGTGAAATCTGTGCCCTAGGTTTAGTCATATTGATCTGTTTACCAAAGTATTAATAAAATTCTACTTTTGTTTAGTTTTTAGTTTGTTTTCTTTTTCATTAAATTCATTCTTAAAATTATGTTTCATCAAATAGCAGCAAAATAAACTAGTTTGGTACTTGGTAGGTAGTTCTCTTGGAATTCGACACTCGTTTACTCGAGCTTTATTACTTGCACGATTTCGTACACTTGTGAATAGCCTGTCAGGTATCAGTCTTCACTAATCTCTACTTGTTGGGTGGCCATGATGCCTTACTAGAGGCCAATCTTGATCTGTGTGTAGTGAGTTAATTAATTAGTGGTTAATCACGATTACTCACTGCCAACATGATAGGAAGCCTACAACTCACACACATTAGGAGAATTAAGTCAAGAATGTGTTTTGATCAAAGAAATGGTTAAAGGGTATTTTGGTATTTTCACAAAGACAAGTGTAGACAGTAAAAATCTACGGTTATGGAACAAGATGTTCCTATGAGGTTGAGGCCACTAATGATCTGTTGAACTTGCACACACAAAGAAATAAGCGCGAGGCTCACGAAAAACACCGGTGTGGTGTTAACTATAGGCACTCCGATGCTCAAGTCAGCAAGGCTGAATGAGGGTTATTTAGTGAGGGTTAAGGGGAGAAAGGGTTACTAGAGTTTGATTAGACACTAGAACTACAGTAGAGGAGCTAGTTCTTAAGAGTAAGAACTTTAGAAGCTAGTAGGTGGTATTGAATAATGGATCCTTAATGAGAGGCAAGACCCTTGCTTATATACTGGTCATAGGGTCTTCGAGTCCTAGTAGGACTCTAAGTCCATAATGGTAGAGTTCCAGTAAATAGGAAAATCTTGATTTATTTGCCTTTGAAGGAGTGAGCATCCTAATTCATATAAGATTCAAGATCTTGGATGAATTAAGATGAAGATGAAATAGGAAGTAGATGTCTTAGGGTTTAAATAGGATTCTAGACCTTTTGAAGCTAACATGGGCCAATGGGCCTGGACCTTAGTAATTGGAAGGCCCAACACATTAGTTGTTTGGTTGGTGAAATGGGCTGGCCTATGGCATGAATCTTGGCGTAGGCCTAACCAAAGTTGGGTCATGACCCTAAACCATATAGTAGATGTTTTGTGTTTGGGCTTGATAAGGCCCAATGATTTTTTGCCCATACAACTGGGTAATTTGGTAATTCTATATAGGTTGTTGCCTATGTTTATTTCTTAATGAAATAGAATAAATAAGATTACCCAATTAATATTAACTATATTATATTAATATTAATTGAATGAATTAAAATTACTCTAATTAATATTAAATATATATTTATTATATATTAGTATTAATTGAAATAAAATACCTAATTAATATTTAATATATTTAGTATATTAATATATTAATCGGAAACCTATTTAATTCTATCCTAAATTGGATTTAGCATAAAACCAATTAGGAATAGAATTGTATCCTATTCCAAGATGAAATAGGACTTTAAGTTTACTATATAAGCAAACTTAAAATTAGATTTAAAAAAAAAAAAAAAAAAAAAAAAAAAAAAAAAAAAAAAAAGGCTTTTAACACAATTCTCTAAAAGTGGTGTGAGTTATTTTTAGAGAGAGAGAACCCTAACAGTTTTTACCAATCTAGCAATTGGGTGATTTATTCTTCGATTGATCTTGCCGATTCTCTGTGTGGATACTGAAGCACGACTCTACACTTGAATCGGATTCGAAGAACCTATTGTGAATAGTGCTGTAAACAGTGATGCAAACAGTGATGTGAACAGTGCCATGAACAGTGCCAAAAATTAAAGTGAAGGAGCTACCAAACATGAGTAAATCCTTCCATCCTTGAATGTATTTTTAATCATGAAAACAGTAAAATCAATGCCCAGATCCTAGGCTTTAAGGTTTAACTAATTTTTAATTGTTAATTCTACTGCATATGTTCTAATCAAACCTTACAATCCATTTAACACACAATCTCCACAAAAGTATAATCAACAACACTTCAATCAGAACATCCCTCCACAATAGCACAACACTCCAGAATATCATCATCGACACCATTTCTACAAAAATATGCTAGCAACACTCCTCAATAACATACATATTCCAAGAAAACAAAAAATCAATCAGCATTCCCCAACTTAAAATGTCATTGTCCTCAATGACTCACAACTATAAACATTCTCCCCAAATTAACATTAAATGATCTCAAATGAAAATAAATCAATAACAATTAAAATAGTCCAACACATTTGAGAACATATCAAACAATAGCAACATATAAGGTGTAGACATACAACTTGAGGGACAATGATGGAGTTGTTATGGGGGTGCAGAGCATGTTTAGGAGTAGTCCTCGACTAGTCGATATGAGTTTCCAATCATTGCACACATGATTATTCCTGCAAAGACAAAAACAACAAAGACATCAAAGCAATAAAAACATATTTATAAAGGTGGGTTACCTCCCACATGCGCTAAGTTTGAAGTCTTAAGCTACACATGATGCGAACAGAAAAGTGCAAGGTGGTTGAATCGTTGGTGGTTCGTTACCTGGCCCTTGCAATTCATCAACAAGTAGGGTCTCATGAGGTCCCAAGAAGGCATATTTGAACTTAATACACCTATTCCGTGTGCACAAGTCGTTTAAGATCTTAGCATAGGCAGGTATGTGCTTAATGATATCTAGAAGTGGAATACCAATCGGCCATTGTCTAAACAACTTGACCATTTCCCCCATCCTAGTGTTTTTCTTAAAACTGGATTCATTATGTGACTCTAGGTATTGAGGAAAAGGTGTTGTCGGCAAGTAAGATGCAGGGATGGTACTTTCTCCCCCAACTTCCTCATTCTCATGTATCGGCGCATCTAACTCTATGGTTGGTTCTCTCTCACCCCTCTCGGCTTGGTTTCCCTCTAAGTTCTCTTTCTTTCCAACCTCAATATATAATTCCCTCTTAGGCCTAGCTAGCTCTTGGCTGCTTTGAAGAGTCATCGCGACCTTAGCTTATTGATGATACCCCACTTGGTGAGGTGCACCACTAGGATTACCTACAACTTGACTCAGCACATGACCTTCATCTCTCCTATATATTAACCGCTTAAGCTATTTGACCAATTTGGGTCTCTAGCTTACTAATAGATTGAGAATGAGAATGTATCAATTTGGTACTTTGCTCTAATTCTTGGAACCTAGCGTTCATGTCTTCTATTTGTTCCTTGCATGGTTTGGAGCATGTCAGCTTTATGTTCTTTCATGGTTTAGAGCATTTGAGCCATCGTTGATTCCAATGAATCGGGCACTGGAGTGGGCTGCTAGGCAGGGGATGGTTTGACCGAATACATGTCCCAATAATTGCTCTACTGATTGAAAAAACTATATGGCATATTATGTATTGGGAGGCTGTGTTTAAGGGAAGATATTGAGAGAACTGGGTTAACTTGTAACTATAACAAACATAGTGGATTGTTCTACAATTCTAACAAACTTCATGTAAATGACGACGTTTTGACTAATGTTATAAAGTCCTGCGTGTGTCTTCTTCCAGTTTAACACAAAATACAAAACTACTTTACCAAAATTTCTAGAAGTTTTCTTCTTTGTTTTTCTTCTATATTTTTCATGACTTTTTCTTGAACATTCTTGAATCTCAACTTTATGGGAGACATTCTGAGGCTATTCTTGCTTCCAGGCAAAATTAGGATGGTTATGCCACCCATTATTGAATGTGTTCGAGTACGAATCATTTCATTTCAGGAAACCTTATGCAGCTTGCACTTGCTCCTCAAAAGAGTCAGGAGTTGGTTCCTCAAATGTGTACTCAACAACTAAAGGTTGTGAAGGCATAGCAAATACATACTGACTTGTCCTAATAGGTGGTGGTTGCCAAGAAGCTTGCCTTTGCATGGATATGAACTTTCAAATTGGTAGGCTAAAGACTTCAACCTTATAGTTTATATCTCTTCTCTTTAAATTAAGAGTAATTTTAAAATTTAAGATAACAAACATCTTATAGTTTATTTTTAAAATTGACCTATAAGTAATTGTAGAGGTGGGCATTTGGGACTGAGTCCAAAAACCCAACCCAAAAACCCGGTCCTAGGATCGGTCCTTGAGAGGACCGGTCTTAGGAGGCCTGATTCCAAAACGGGACCAAGCCTAACAAAGAGGGCCCGGTCCCTCCACTGGGCCCTCCTCCAAGGCTCGGGACTGGGCCCACATCTTTTTACATATTTTCGTTTTAGTCCCTTGTACAATGACATAAAACCCCTTATAAATTTTGAAATAACATAAATTATAGGGGTTAAAAGAAAATTTTACAAAATGTATTAAAAAAAAAAAAATTTCCAGGCCCTAAAAAATTTATAAATTTTACCTCTAAAAAATACTAAAAACCCCCTACAAAATTTCGTTTCGTCCCTTAAATATAAAAAAAATTAGGGGAGAAATTTTTTTTCAGGCCCATAGGACCGATCCTAGGCCCATAGGACCAGTCCTAGGGACTGGTCTAGGTCCTAGAATTACTCATGGGCCTGGGATCGGTCCCAAGCCCATGAGCAACTGGTCCCATTTGGGACCAGTCCCAAACGGGCCCAGGCCTGGGCCTGCTTGGGATTGGTCCTTGACGAGCTCTAAGTAATTGTGTGATCCTAAACGAAGCCTAAGAAAGAAGATATTGTTTGATTGTAAACTAAGAGAATCATGGAATAATAAATGTGGTTAATCAAATGGAGTAATAAGAATTGAATATCAATGCTTGTTGTTGTCCGTTTTCTATCTTATCTTTTTATTACTATTATATGTTGTTAATATTATTTAATTTAGAGTTTGAGCCCAGTAAATAAAAAATTCTGGTTCCATCCTTGTTATTATGATCGTTACTTTTTGGTATTATTGAAAGAAGAATTGAGTATGTTCACAAGTAATTAAGAATTGAGTTTACAAGAAGGATTAGATGAGAGACTAGTGAACCAAATGGAGTCACTAGCAAAAGGCTGGTCATTTTCATTCCTATGCCATGTCCAGAGTGCATGGCTTTCATTCATCACTTCCAGTTGGCCGTGTCCAAAGCTTGCCTCCCTGAATACTGATATTTCTGGCTTTGGCTCCATAAACCTGATAAATGTACAAAATTAGCGAACATTCATTCTCTTTAGTTAACATCAACAATATGGGATTCTTGTCAAATTATTTTTTTGTTAATTAGTAAGGAAAAAGTATTGTAAAAGAAAACAAAGAAGCTAATTACTTACAATACTTGTTCCTTACTAATTCAAACTTACTTGCTGGCAAGGCCTTCACGGTTGCCACCATCACCAATGGTTATATGTACTGGACCACAATTGTTAGCTTTCCCATTGAAGACATGAGTCTAAAATTGACACACATAGAGAAGCATTAATCAATAGTAAGGTTTATTTATACACCCAGATTTTGGAAACTATTAAAAAGCATTAAACAATTGTTAGCTTTATAATTATTGAAAATCCCCTTAAGAAAAGGGAATTTTTTAATAATTTAAATGGGGTATCTAAAAATTATAGGGATTATTTTATAGTTTTTGTCAAGGTAGGTATGCTCATATTAAACAATCCTAGAAGCCCTTTTAAAAAGTTCATAAATGAAGATGTTGGATGTTGAAGAACAAGGAATAGGAAGCTTACAAAACG
Organism: Pistacia vera; assembly: GCF_008641045.1. NCBI lineage: Eukaryota > Viridiplantae > Streptophyta > Magnoliopsida > Sapindales > Anacardiaceae > Pistacia > Pistacia vera. Next base: position 1,042,584 of record NW_022196013.1, read on the forward strand.
CTCATAGGCATGGACATGGCCAGCAAAAACAATATCAACCCGAGCCTCATAAAGTAACTCTTCCATAGCTTTCTTCATTTCAACTGATTCATTCTCACCCTGATGAGCAGTATTTGAATTGTACCAAGGTGCATGAATAACAACAACTATCCATGGAGTTATTTTCCTATCAATGTTCTTCAAATCTTGCTCTAACCATTTGTATTGCTCCGAATTGGGTTCAAAATCAGTGTAAGATCCTAACATAACAACATGCACACCTGCAGTATTGAATGAGTAGTAAAGATTTGAAGTGGAACCACTTTCTTCAAATGGCATGCGCCATCTTGAATTATAAGAAGTGAAAGGAGTGTTATGAAATAGAGGTATTCTTTCAATCTCGTGGTTGCCTTGAGTCACCATCCAGGGGCGTTGGCTGGCTAATGGTTCCACCAGGCGCCCAAATGAATCCCATAAAGGTTGAACAAAATCAGCATATGATAAATCTCCTGGAAGTAGCAAGATGTCGTAGTTGGATTTTGCTATTTGTTGTAAGGTTGAGTTGGTCCATCCAGTCTGACCAAGATCACCTGTACAAATTAACAGAGAATGTCTTTGAGCATTTTGTCGAAGAGATCAATGTCCTAACCTTTCAAATACTATGAAATACCCCTGTTCAACTAATAACTGCTAATTAAAACAAATAAAATAAATTAAGCAACATTACCTACGACAACAAATTTGATTGGAAGCTCAGAGGGTGGGGTTTCGACAGTGAATTCGGTGTCAGAAGAGCCACATTGGTAGTAATATGTTGTATTGGGCTTTAAGGGACCAATAACAACATCATGGATTTGACCTGACTTGTAAAGCATATAACGATACGATGTCATATCACCATTAGCAGAAAACGGGTAATCTCCTGGAGATGTACCATATTTTAAAGTTGCAGCAGATTCACTCTTGGTAATCCATGATACTCTTATTTTGTCTTCACCAACTAGAGATATATGCACCTGCATGCAATTCCAGATGAAAATGATATATTGACAATAAATATTTTTTAAAGATAAATACGTTAAAGAAACCCATGGAAAGTTTGGTAAAATAGCATAATCTTATCTTTGTTTTTATTGAGTTTCAGATATCAGGTGGATTCTTTTAAATTGAAAGGAAGTAGAGATGGTGATTGTGAAAAGGATATAAAGGCATATACTTGATTAGAAGATAGATAGCAAATTTAATATTCATTTTCTACAACATTGTTATCATCATATGGAGTCAAATCTTTAATCATTTCTAAATTCATGATATGAATGACCAATTAATAATAAACGTTTTAATCACAGAGAAAATATTAATTTAATTTAAGTATCAGAGAAGATTGACTTTATAAGATACATTCATTCTGCCTAACAATATCCATCATCAAATTGACCAATTTCTTTCCCAACCATATCAACCAAACACTCTCCTAATTTCCATTTTCTTACATTTTACCCTTTCTTAATATTACAATTTCTCACCATAAACAATAATATTTTCACTCTAATTAAGGAAATATTTACACTTACTATTTGATTTAATATTTTTTCATTAAATATTTTAAATACACTTACCATTTTAACCTGAATTCTAAAAATGAATTTGGCTTGTTAGTTAAGAGTAATACAATTAATATCTCAAATTTTACATCTCAAATGATGTGTCACCAAATATGTCATTGTTATCTTAATAGAATACTATTATTGATCTGATAAGTTTTGGAAAGAACAATATTAAAATGCATACTACGTTAAAACTTATCTTTTCAGCTTTCGTTTTTCATATTTCAAGAAAGAAAATTTATATTAGAAAAAAAAAAAAAAAAAAAACAATTCTCTAGAATTTCAAGTTTTCAATTCACAAAATAATAATAATAAAAAAGGATCATACACGAAAATACAGACAAGGAGGAGTTTCCCATAATATCTAATAATTACAAAACCTAAATGAAACCAAAACACAGAAACTAATTGGACCAAAGCAAATACCTGTTGTGGAGATGAAGAACTGGAACGTAATTGGTTCAAAAAAACGAGGTGACGAGCGGGTGGGCGATCATAAGAAAGAGCAGTGATAGATAAAAATACAAACAGAAACGCTAACATGAAATGAAGAGGTTGTAGTTGAAGCAACATGGTGGGCGTCACGGGTGGCAGATCAAGAGCTTGAAGGAATCTAAAGAAGAAGATTTACCTCTCTCTCTCTCTCTCTCTCATGAAAATTTATAGGGGCTTTCTTCCCAGTATGGAATATGGATACAGATTTTCAAAATGATTCTTGTGGGGATTTTTATATATATTCTCTTTAGTCCTTGTGGTTTCTGTTTATCATTTTTAGTCTAGTAGTTTCAAATATTATAATATTGGTCTTTCTTGTTTCAAATTACGCCTTTTTAGTCATTTGGCTTAATACAAGGTTAGTTAACTGTTACATTTATGTTTGAAATGTGTTTTTCATTTTTAAGTTTTACTTATAATTTTGTTATGCATAATGCATAATTTTTATTATTAGTATATATATAATTTTATTACACTAATGATGTTTAATATAATTTTAATAACTTTGAATAAGGTGTATTTTTTTCTTTTCAATATAAAATTTTCAATTAAGCTTTTATTTAGTCAAAAGACTAAAACAGTAATAATTTGAAATGAGAAGGGCCAAAATAACATTTGAAACTTTGGACTAAAATAGGAAACTGAAGCAACAAGGATGAAAAAGAATTGTCTTATTTCTTGGTCATAACCTTAACGTACTTGCAGACAAAATATGTGTCTTTTGGATTGACAAGACACGTGTATAAAGAAAGCATTTCTACTCCAGAATTTGTTAATTGGTTTGTTTTTTTGTTTGCAAGGTTTCGTTACGGTTTCGGTGCCCTTTCAACTCTTAGGGAGCGTTTAGTTCAGGGAATATTGGATTACTAAGAATATTGGATTACTAGAATCTTATATTACCTTGAAGATTACTGAGAATTTTTAAGAAAATATGTTTGGTTAGTTGGTAGGTATGTTATATTAATATGTTTGATTAGGGGGAATAAATTGGTGGATATGTTATTTAAATTACTAAATTGGCCTCTTTTTAAATATTAATATAATAATATTTTTATTATTAACTTTTGAATAATTTCTTTTAACCCCCAATATTTTAGATTTAGCTAAACCACCCTCTCTTATATAAAAATTTAATTTATGACAAAATCACCCCCAACCACACCCCCTTCCGCCGCCTGCCGCCTGCCGCCACTGCAAACCACCGTCGAAAGTCTCTAAAAGTCACCGGGAGTAGCTCACAGTGACCATGAGGCTTCGTTGATGGCCGAAAACGGCCATATAAAGCCATATCTGGCCGTTAACGGCTAGATCCTTGGCCATTATCGGCTAGATCTGGGTGAGATCTGGCAGTTAACGGCTGGATCTATTCTGTCGGAATAGATCTAGCCATTAACGGCCAGGTCCATGGCCATTAACGGCCAGATCTCGCTTAGATCTAGCCTGATATGGCCGTTTTTTGCTATCAATATGGCCAGAAACGGCCATATTGGAGCCTCCCAGTGAATCTCGGTCATTTTTAGGGACTCCGACGACTTTTCGGCAATGATCCGTGGTGGTTGGCGCGTTACCAGCAGTGGTGGCTGGGTGGCGGTGGCGGTCTGTAATTTGTTTTAAATATAAGGGCATTATTGTCCAAAAACTTAATTAAACAAGGGTAAAATTGAAATGGTATATTAATGTAAATTTATTTTAAAACAGGGGCATTATTGTCCAAAATTTTTATTAATAAGGGATAAAATTGTAACAAAAATAAGATTACCTTGGTAATCTTACAATACCTAAGAAAATGAAAATAATCAGATTATTTCCAATATTACCAACAGTAATAACTATTGGTAAAGCAAGATTACCGAAATCTTATATTACTTGACAACCAAACATGGTAATAAAGTAATATAAGATGACATAACTCCAGTAATCTTTTATTACCTCCAACCAAACGCCCCCTTCTAGTTTTGTGGAGTTTGAATCTAAACTGACTTATGACTTAGTTGGATGAACTCTATGAAACCATTATATCACGTTGGCCTTCCATGTTTTACCCTCGAATTGGTGTCTCTGCCAATGTTTTGAAGAGTAATGCTACCTTTACACCACCCTTTACACCATTTTCATTACACCATGACTATTTTACTAATAATAATTTTATTATAATATTAAAAATTCAAAATAATTAAAAAATTGTGTGGATGTGGCATATGCCACATCATGATGTAATGAAAATGGTGTAAATAGTGGTGTAAAGGTAGCATTACTCATGTTTTGAAACCAGGACCGGACCAACCAATCAGACAGGGTTTTGTTCAAGACTCTGGTTCACTAATACAATAAAATCAGATTTATTATTTAGACCATTTTAAACCGCTGTTGGACCGACGGAATGGTGCCAGACCGTCGGTCCAACCGGCCCAGCAGCAAATCCGGTCCACAATAAATCAAAATTCCTAAAACCATTTTACCCTATCTCTCCTTCTTCATTCAACAATTTCAACTTCGAAATAGCTTCAGCCTTCAGAGTTCAACTCTTATCTCTTACCAAAGAAACTGATTTTGTTGTTCGATTGAGTTAAAACAAAAACACCCTAAATAAAAACAAACTCACATGTTCGGATTGTGTGAGAGCATTGAGACAACAAACACCATCGATTCAAACCCATTTCTCTTGCAATTCTATATATCCAGGTTTTATGCGTGACTTGTGGGCAAGTTGCTTTTTTTTGTTTTTGTTTTGTTTTCAAAAGTTTGAAGCAAACAAAACCCGCAATTCAAAATTGTAACTTGATGATATGCGAGGGAACTAGGCCTTGAAAATCTCATCTGTAAATAACAGAATTCCTACGGGATGATATGCGAGGGAACTAGGCCTTGAAAATCTCATATGTAAATAGCAGAATTCCTACGCGATGATATGCGAAGGAACTAGGCCTTGAAAATCTCATATGTAAATAGCAGAATTCCTACGGGATTGTATGGTTAGAAAAGGAATGAGAGACTAATTCAGGCTACGCTCAGGTTTCACTTGGAATGCTCTAATATTAGGCTTTTTTGTACTAATTGTTATGTATCATTCCATCCTGTTAGTCTCCCTTTATATAGTGTAGAGTGAGTTTGAGGAAAATACATTTCTTACCATAGTATGACTTTGAATAGGAAAGAGATTGTGAGAATTTCAGGAGAATGTGGGATCTTTTTCCCTTCTTGGATCATATATTGTCTCCATTCACTTCCTAATTTGAATAAACTTCCTTATTCCCTCATATTCCTCATTTAATAATAATTCTTTTTCTTATTTTAGGGAATATCTCTTAGATTATTTACTTAGGGTGCAAGTAATATCCTTTAGAGAAATTATATTTTTGCCCTTGGGAAAATTTGGGCACTACGTGATCTTGTTGGTGATCGTTTTGATTATGATTTTATAAGGCAACAATATGCCCATTGTTGAGGTTCACTGACTATGTCCTTGTAGCAATAGTTTGGGCGGCCAGCCAGTTATAAATTTCAGTACGTATTTCACTACTCATATTCTTGTACTGATCTAGGAGAAACCCTACCCTTAAGGGCTCAAATGTGCTCGGATCAATAAGTCGTTGGTTGTTACAGGATAGAAGAGTTATTGGTGCAACAATCACACCTAGAGGGTTTCCAGTCAAGAAGATGTTGCCAGTGTTGGCAAAGGTCATTCTAGCGTTCAAGGCCTCTTTTTCCTTGGTTGTCTTTTTTCGGCAAAATGTGTGGTCACCATGTTGTTGATATGACTTTTTGTTTGACTTTCCTACTAATGGAGCCAATTGTTGATGCTAATTTTCACACCAAATTAGAAGTCACAACTTGCCCTTGGATTGGTGTCTTTGGAGTCATGTTGCCTCTGGAGTTGTCCTTGACTACAGCGCTTGTCCTTATTGCTGTATAAAATAGCAGAGTTCCTATGAGATTGTAAGGTTAGAAAAAGAATGAAAGGCTGATTTAGGCTATAGTCAGGTTTCACTTGGAATGCTTTAATATGAGGCTTTTTTGTATGAATTGTTATGTATCATTCCCACTGCTTTAAAATTCGGACCAGACTAGTTGGTTAGACCGGTCTAATCATGACTTGATAGCCTCTTCGGCCCGGTTCAGGTTTTAGGGGGTTTCTACTATATTTCAAACTTGTTGGGACTAACTTGTAATTTTTAGGGGCAGTTTTACAATATTTCAAAAATGTAGGACTAATAGTACTTTTATTTGGGCATTTTTGAAATAAATGAAAATTTTAGGGGTATTTTTGTAATGTACTAAACTTTAAGGACTAACGTAATTTTTTAAAAATATTTTGTTGTTGACATCATCGGTCCAACTGGTTGGATGGTTGACCTGTGACCCGATTACCGTTCTAAGTCTCATAACATGTCAGGTTTTAAAACAATGATCATTCCATGCTATTAGCCTCCCTTTATGTAGTGAAGTAGAGAGAGTTTAAGGAAAATACCATCCTTACCATAGTAGGACTTTGAATAGGAAAGGGATTGTGAGAATTTTAGGAGTATGTGAGATTTTATTCTTTTCTTTAATATTATCTTGTCCACATTCACTTCCTAATTTGAATAAACTTCCTTATTCCCTTAGGGTCCGCATGGGAGTTTCATGGTAGCGGTTATGAGGGTAAACCACTGTAACGATTTTGAGGGTAAACCATCATAGCGGTTTTGAGGGGTTTTTAGTAGCGGTTTTTAAAACACCCAACCTGTGCTTGGAAGTTTATTTTCTAGCAGTTTTAACAGTTTTTTAAAATGATAAATTTACATATATGCCCATAAAAATACCCCAACTCTAACTAGTACTTTCGAGTTTTGTTTTTTCAATTTTAAGTAAGAGTTCTTTATTTGTTTTCTACGTATTAGTATTTTATAACTTCAAATGTGATAAAGTTTTCTTATCATTCTTCGCCATTCTTTGCAGCATATGGAATGATTGAAAAATTGTAACTCTACTTCTCCAAGAAAGCATCTAAAAATGAGATTTTAATAATTTTTTAATTTTTTTTTAATTTTTATGATTGCTTAAAATTGTTTTATATTTAATATGGTTGAAGACTTGCATAATATAATTAATATATAATATTTAATTGGGATAGTTTTATAAGAGATAGGGTATTTGTGGAATAAAATTTGAAAACCAACTAAAACACCCCGATTTGGGGTGTTTTATAAACCCCTCAAAAATACACTACACTGGTTCTAGGGGGTTTTTGAGCCAGTCAAAACCAATGCATAAAAAATTTGGCAAGTAATGGTTTAAAAACACCTCAAAACCAGTGAAAAAAAAAAAACTCCCAATCAGACCCTAAGTGTTTGATTTTTTGCCTAAGTGAACAGCAGAAGATAGAAGCAGTTTACATTTAGTTTTGCAGGTTTAACCGAGCTTGGCTCGGCTCGTGTTTAGATCGAGTCTAGCCGAGCCAAGCTCAAGCTAAGCATTTTCCTTATCAAGCCGAACTCGAGCTCACGAGTTTGAGCTCGAGCCACTACCTAGCTAATCTGAGCTGAGCTCGAACCAGCCACTACTCGGCTCGGCTCGTATGCACCCCTAGGTCTACCCTTGATGGTGTGGCCAGATGTTGATAGATTTCCGCGCAATGATTCAGTGGCACAATGACCTAGTGTGGCTTCCATATGGCAATGAGGCAATTGTCCATGATTTTTTTATTAATTTTTATTAATTTTTTAAAATTTTAAAATTTGTTTTTGTTACAATAAATTTAATTCATATTTTTTTTGTCTTTTTCTTAATTTTTACTGTAGTGAAGAATTTCCCCTAGGGCAAAAATATAATTTCTCTAGGGGATATTACTTGCAACCTAAATAAATAATCCAAGAGATATTTCCTAAAATAGGAAGTAGAGTTATTATTAAATGAGGAATCTAAGGGAATAAGGAAGTGAATGTGGACAAGATAATATTAAAGAAAAGAATAAAATCTCACATACTCCTAAAATTCTCACAATCCCTTTCCTATTCAAAGTTCTACTATGATAAGGATGATATTTTCCTCAAACTCTCTCTACTTCACTATATAAAGGGAGGCTAATAGTTGATATTCTCATAACAAACCAAAATTGAAATGCACAAATGCTCATAATATGATGAAATGAAAAATTAAACAGAATGCAATCATTTAATTAAAATCTCTATCCAACAAAAAACTTGATATAAGTTACACTTTTTTGGTATTAGGCTCCCAGTATTCTTTTCTTACACAGCTCGAAAATAGCATGAAAAAATTAATTTTCAAAGAATTCTACTGTAGTAAGAAATCTGTTGTTCCTTTCCTTTCAGGGCACTTGAAGCCTACACTTTCAAAGAATTCTAGCACATTATCTCTTGGACCTTGGTAGACATTATCTCTTGGCTTCATGTATCTGACAATCTGGAAAGTTGTAAAGCTGTCCAGACTAGTTAATATCTCATCCATGAAAAGAGCTTTGACAGGTCCAACCAACATTTCTCCTGCATTTATACTATTTACCCTTTGTTAAAATGTTGTAGATGACTAAATGTGGATCAAGAATCTATAATGACTCACCCTTAAAGAGAACAACCAAAGAGAGCAACGTCAAGCACCCATCCAGCCTACACACAAAACATGGCAGCAAGTTGTTGGAGTTGGAGCCCTAGAGCCAATCGATTATTGTAGAATTGACTCTTTGTATTAATGTTTATTAATCAATAAAAGACATTTTATTCTATATCGTGTAAATCATATTGATATGTATTGATATATGTCTTTAGGATGGTAGAACCGTGACGAGGGTATCAGGTGTTTCAAATCTTGATAGTGAGAACCCTATGATCACATATGGTAGCCATTCTAGAAATGTCCGTAGCCCCAGTATTATTATGACCAAGGACACATATAATACGATAAAGTTATCATAGTGTTAAACGACCCTGTCGAAAGGTAGTGACTGATCTCACTCATCAAGGTTGTTTGCCGACAACCTGGTGCAACACATGGGTGCTTGCTGTAGGCAAGTTCACTAGACTAATCCACTAGAGGATTCCATATAGATGGTAACCCTAGTGTCTATGGAAAAAATCCTCTAACGAATAGTGGTACATGTGATCCTTAGACTTGAGATCACCGGAGCGCCTTGTGCATCGATTGGTATAGTTTGACACTAGCCCAAAGCAGTTCTATTCAGAGCTGTCACTACGGTAGTGATTGGCTGCATCGAGGAGTGTATCAAGACTATGGTAGATCGACAGAGGATTCATCACTCCCGGGTATGGAAGAAATTATCTCATGACACAATTCAGTGTATGGCAATGACATTAAAGCTGTGGACACAGTGGGATTGAGTTGTAGCTCAATCCAATTTATTATTCTGGTCATTGGTCCAGTAACTGAATACAAACGCATCGAGAGCAACTGAGGTTGACACTATTTTTGTACCCCAGTCTCGATGAGATAACATATGATGAAAGGATTTGATTGCATAGTAACCATATCATTGATAGGTAGCTATTTCACTGAATCCGAATCTATCGGGTGGCCATGATGCCTTGCTAGGGGCCAATCTTGGTTTGTGTGTGGTAAGACGATTAATTGGTGTTAATTGCGATACTACTCACTACCAATATGTTGAGGAGGATCGAAGTCACACACTTAGAAGATAATTTACGAATCAGTTTGTACAAGGGGTATTTTCGTCTTTTAGAACAAAAGGGTATTTTGGTAATCTCACAATGCAATTAAATTTGCTGAGGTTGTTGCCTGTATTTAATTTAATATTAAAATTAAATTAGTGAGATTATATTTAAATATATGTACGCATATTTTTAAATGTATTATTATTATTAAATTAAATGTTAATATATTTTATATATTAATTGATTTTAATAATGATAATAATAATTAACTAAAATTTAAAATACCAATTAAAGGGTGTTTGGTTACAAGAGTGGATTAGGGTTGGAGCCCGTGTCTATTCCATATAGGAAAAGGGTTTTAACTCTTGCAGTATATAAGTGCAACTTGAGTTAAAACATTCATTATTATTATTTTCAATTGAAAATCGGCCACCCTTACCCACTCTCTCCCTCACGTCCAAGGCATAAAATTGAAGAGAAATTTTCTCTTCTTGATTCTTCAAGGTCTTTGATTCTTGAAGCCATCCTATTGTTCTAGCATAACAAGGGTTGGTTCTTTGGATTGTCTTCGTGTGGATCACCGTTTGTGCGATTTTACTTTGAATTGGTAGTGAAGTAAATTCAGAGACACTTGAAGGAGCCTTCAAACGTGCGTAAGATTTCTAATCCTTGCATGGATCTTTATTGTTTCAATATATATATATATATATATATATATATGACCGTGATCTTGGTGAATCAGAGTAATCGATGGGCAATTTTTTTTGTTTTTCCGCTGTCTCTGTTCATTGATTTACTAACAGTGGTATTAGAGCATAGGGCCTTGATTGTATATATTTTAACTGTGTTTTTGATTGATTAATTGGATTGATTGCTTGAAAAATGCATGTTTAAGTTTTTCAGTCTGTTAAAGTTGCTTAAATTGATTAATAATATTCAATTTATTGATGATCTGCAAAATTGGTATAATGTAATAAGGATTTTTTTTGTTGATATCAGAAGTTAAGTTGATTGCAAAAATCCTTTGGTGTTTTTGTTGCTAATTAAATTGATCCACTACAGATCAATCTATGCTCGATCGCTCTTAAGCATGCTCACTGATTGAAAATTAGCGCATGCCGCTACGATATAAAACATCGTCGCGGTGATCGTACTCTTGCGTGCGAGCTAATAAAAAATTAGTGCACGCCGCGATGATATAAAACATCGTCGCTGCGATCGCACTTGTGCTTGTGTGCGATTGAAGATCAGCGCACGTTGTGGTGATATAAACCATTGTCGCAACGATCGCAGATGTGCATGCATGCTGACCGATAATTAGCACACGCCGCAACGATATAAACCATCGCCGTGGCAAGCGTATTTTCAAGTGCAGAAGGGCCTAAGTGAAAAGTTTCAATACTTTTGGACCAAAAGGAGATCTGCAAATTGTCAGAGGGTAATTAATAATTTCACCCACCCAATTCAAAATTTTATTTTTGAATGTATGCAATATACTTGTTTGAATATTGCATGGTGCCCGGTTCATGAGCCTTAGACCTATGGTGAATGTTATAAAATATTTTTGGGTATGTATGATTGTAATTTTTAAATAAGGCTTGCATGCCCTGTCTTTCTCTTACCTTCTCGATGTACATTCTCTTCTCATCTCATTCCCCTCAAATGTAACTCGAGGATTCTAAATTTATTGATGTAAAATTATTGTAGTAATAATTTCATTGTAAATTTAGTATGATATATTTCTTAATGTGCTTGAAGACGGAGCAAGGACGAAGTGATCATACTTGAAGACTCAAGATATTTTTTATAAGATCCTTAAGTGACCCATCAATTCCTCTAGGCTCAAGGAAATCAGTTTTAGATAGGCCACGTACCGGCATGTTTCCTTAAATGCATAGAATGCATGCTAAGGGTGTATGTTATGACTATAACATGCTAATAAAGATAAAACTGGTGAGTCCTTAAATAAAGATTATTAAGTCACGTACGCCTTCCATCATCATGACTATAAACCACTATTTATTGGAACCTCGTTCGCTAAAGTGAATGGTACACTTCTACTAGCAGGAGGTTAAAGCTCATTGGAGTTTTCCTCAATGGTGATGGGTCTACTTAGAATGACGTGTTTTTCTTGTTTCCTAAAGCAAAGGTTGATAAGCACGTCATAGGCATAGTAGAGAAGTACAAGTGTTATGTGTACGTGGCGACATGTAGTGTCCACTCTACTGATACTAAGAATCACACTTGAGGACAATGGCCTAGGGCCATTGAATTGTGTGATTGGCTTGTTGGCTTGTTTCACATTTGAGGTTGATAGTGGGAGCTATCAACTAGTGTGGATTAAGTTTGTTGGCCAACCTAATCGACACATTTTGGCTTGTTCGCCAAAGCAAAGGTTTGAAATGGGCTAGATGAGATCTTAGTCCACTAGGAAAGCCAACGGGCTTTCTCGAGTTAATAGTGAGGGCTATTGGCTTGAGGAAAATAGTGGGAGCGATTATTTAATAAAAGGCATTATTAAATAATAATAATAAACATTGTAATAATGTTTACTTATTCTATACTTGTAGATTCACTTAAAAATTGAGCAATATGATCCCATCATCACTGCCACAAATCATCGAATTGGGAAACAAATGGAATGGTGAGAATTTCGTTGACTAGTATAGAAGTATAAACAATATACTTCAGTTAAGCGATGGATTATACACCATTGAGCAGACTTTGTCACCAGAGCCTACTGATAGCTCTATCCATTAGACTGGGTATGTATATATGAAGCATACATATGATACAAAAGAAGAAATGACAAGTTACATTGTGCTTGCATCAATAACACCATTATTGCGACAGTAGTGCTAGAAAATGGACTTAGCTTTTATTCTTCATTTTCTCTAGAGAAATGAGAAGTATATGGTGTCTCGGTCATTGTTCAAATGCAAGATGGAAGAGGGAACCAAAATTGATGATCATATACTCAAGTTGACCAAGTATATGAACAAGCTTGAGATTTTGGGATGCTGACTTAATGAGGGTTTAGCGATAGACCTAATATTATAGTCTTTGCTAGATTTTTACTCTTAATTTGTCTATGAATTCATTGAGGATGATAAGAAGAATACCCTTTCCGACCTTCCGGATATGTTGAAGGCTACTAAGTCAGGCATGAAAATGTCAGAAACATTGACGTTGGTTGAAGTTAACTCAAGTAAGAAGGAAAAGGCTCATAAGTCGTTGGAAGAAACTGTTGTAGGTAGGAAGGGCATTTGTCCTCACTGTGGGAATCCCAACCACTAGAGGAAACATTGCAAGGCCTTCCAAGCAAAAAGGAAGAAGAATGTTACTTCTTCATCAGGTAAGTTCTTGATTGAGATTAATTTCTCCTGTCAACATCTTGCGTCATTGACACAAGATACGGTACTCACATTTGTTCTGATGTGCAAGGACTATGACAGAGTAGATTGCTTGTTGAGGGAGAGGTGGACCTACCAATTGGAAATGGAGCATGTGATACTGCATTTGTTGTAAGATCTTATCGTCTGATTTTGCCTACGGGCTCGTTTCTTGGAACTTTTGGATTATTATTATTTTTCTTCAGTTTCTAGAAATTATATTTCTGTGTTCACATTAGACAAACGAGAGTATTACTTTACTAATGGATTGTTGTCCTTGAGTGTAAGTAATATTTTTTGTGGAACTGTTTCATAATAATATGTTCTTAAGATAGACAATAAGGAAAATCTCAAAATGACAAGCATGCCAACTGAGGCAAGTTGAGTTAAACATACCTAAAGGAATGTGGGATAGTATTAAAACTCGCCTCTTTGTGTACACCCCAACATAATGGTGTATCTGAAAGGAGGAATATGACTTTACATGAAATGGTTAGGTCCACGATGATTTTTTAGTGATCTACCCACATAGTTCTTAGGTTATGCCCTAGAGACTGCGACTCATGCACTGGATAGTTTGCCGTCAAGGTATGTGGATAAGACTCCATATGAACAATGGAGTGGGCAAAAGCCAAACTTGTCTTATCTAAGGATTTGGGGTTGCGAAGCTTATGTAAAGAAATTGACTTTGAACAAGCTGGGCCCGAAATCCTGCAAATGTATATTTGTGGGGTATCTTGAGGAGACCAAAGGATACCATTTCTACCATCCAGAAGAGCACAAAACTTTTTGTCGTTTGTACTGGTGTCTTCTTAGAAAATAATTTTTCTAAGAAGTACTAATGGGAGAAAAGTAGAACTCGATGAAGTTTTAGAACCACAAGATACATTAGACAAAGGACGGGATGATGTGCCATAGAAGGTGGTTGAGCATCGTGAGGAGGTTACTCCATAATTTGTGGATCAAAGTGAACCACCTCAGGTAGCACAGGACCTACGTAGATCTGGCAGAGTACGCCCTGAGAGATGGTTTTCTTGTGACTTAACATGATGACGTACTGGTCTACCAAGACAATGAACCTAGAGCCTACAATGAAGCTGTATCAGATCCAGATTTTGTTAAATGGCTTAAAGGCATAAAATCTGGGATGGATTCGATGTACCAGAACTAGTCATGGTTTCTGGTGGATTCACCTGAAGGGGTAAGACTAATAAGGTGTAAATGGGTCTTCAAGAAGAAGACTGAAATGGATGGCAAAGTGCATACCTATAAGGCACGACTGGTTGCCAAAGGTTTCATACAAATTCATGGTATTGACTATGAAGATACCTTTTTGCTAGTTGCCATAATTAAATCCATTTGGATTATGCTTGCGATTGCTACATATCATGATTGTGAAATTTGGCAAATGGATGTCAAAACAGCTTTCCTGAATGGAAACCTTGAAGAGGATGTGTGTATGGCACAACTCGATGGTTTCATTCTCGATGGATAAGCTAATGACTATGAGATTTGACAAATGAATGTCAAAATGGATTTCTTTAACAGAAACCTTTAAGAAGATGTGTACATGATACAACTCGATGGTTTCGTTCTTGATAGGCAAGCTAATAAGATATGCAAGTTGTAGAGGTCCATATATGGACTCAAGCAAACTTCAAAGATCTAGAACATTCATTTTGATGAAGTTGTAAAATACTTCAGTTTTTATCAAGAACGAAGATGATGCTTGTGTTTACAAGAAAGTAAGTGGGAGTGCATTGACATTCCTAGTGTTGTATGTTGATGACATACTTCTGATCGGGAATGATATATCGAACTTACAGTTGGTAAAGACTTGGTTATCCAAGTGCTTCTCCATGAAGGACTTAGGAGAAACAGCCTACATTCTCGGAATAAAAATCTATCGTGGTAGATCGGGTAGGTTGCTTAGCCTAAGTCAGAGTACATAGACAAGGTACTGAACATATTCAGTATGGAAGAATCCAAGAAGGGATTTCTTCCGATGGCACATGGTGTCTATCTCTTTAAGGATATGTGTCCTAAACCACACGATAAGGGAGATAGAATGAAGAGGAT
This sequence comes from Pistacia vera, assembly GCF_008641045.1. Lineage (NCBI taxonomy): Eukaryota > Viridiplantae > Streptophyta > Magnoliopsida > Sapindales > Anacardiaceae > Pistacia > Pistacia vera. Next base: position 1,057,764 of record NW_022196013.1, read on the forward strand.
CCCACATGCTTCAGCAAGTGGATCCATCTTGCATACTTGATAATCATATTTTACATTATGATTTTGCATTGAATTTTGATAGGATTTAGGATACTTTTCATACAATTTGGGCTATAATTGCTACCTAATTCTATTAATTTGTCTTTGCAGGCCTAAATGGTGATTTTTAGCACAAATGACAGTTTTGAGCATAAATTGTGTAACTTGAGCTTGGAAACTTGGAATGACCTAAATTTAGAAGCTTTGGAAAGCTAAGAACAAGCGCTACAACTTTCATGTTTTTGGTTTTTCCTAATTATGACTGGACAAGGGTGAAAACTTGGCTTGAAGTTGTAAAAAGTATGCTGGGAACTGAAGAAAAATGTCTTTGGACGTGCTTCAGTATTTCTGCCATAACTTGAGCTGTAGACCTAGGATTGTGGTGATTCTTGAACTATCAGAAATATAATTTAAAGGGCTATAATTCATATGTTTAACACTTGTTCATATTCATACTCTATCATGCTCATATTTGGCCAGAAAGTCTTCGCCGCGGCGAAGCTTTGCCAGATGTAAAAATAAAACGACGCGTTTTGGCTTGCTAGGGCTTCATCCTTAAGTGAGAGAGGTATAAATTAGAGCGAAAAGGAAGAGGAAAGAGGTCTTGGTTCATGATTTGGGAGGCAGCTCATGGAAGGAGAAGATTATTGAAGATTTGGGTTTCAAATTAGAGAAGATTTCTCCATCTTTTGCTTGCTTTTCAATGATGAATCTTGATTCAGTTGGCTTTTGTTATTTTATTTCGTTTTTGAGTATGAACTGAGTTATTTAGCTAGGGTTTGATGTAATCTTGATACAATGATTCAAATTTATATGAATTGATTTACTTTGAGTTTTAATTTCGTGATTGAGTGTTTATCTCTTTGCTTAATGACTTTTGGATGCTTGATCACCATTCAAATGTGTGTTGTTCATAATGAGATTGAGAAGTGATTTGTGATTGTGCCTCTTGGGATAAATACTGTAGATTAGCAAGCGCTAGAGATAGGTTTAGCGATCTATGAAATCTATATAGAATTCCATAAAGCTTAAAAGACTTTGAACTATTAATCTTCAATTTGTTGGGTGCGGAAGCTTAATAGGGATAAGTAGGGAAATGTAGCCTGAGAAGGTATGTTTTACAACTTAGAGAATTCGATTTTCAATCAAGGAATTAGAATTTGGGTAATAGATTCTATGATTTGGATTAGCGTATCTAGGTGAAATCAACACCCTAGCATTTTTTAGTATTGTTTAAGTAGTTAAGTTGTTGGGTTTTGCTTTAATTTCATTATCATTCGTTTTTATTTTGTTAATTTGTATTTAGTTGTTAATTTTCCATCAATCCAATTTATTGTTGCTTCAATTAGGACTTAAACTAGAGAAATCGGTACTTAGTAACATTATCCTCGTGGGAACGATACTCACTCATCACTTTATTACTTTGTGCGACTAGTGCACTTGCTATTTTTGCATGTTGTAGGAAACAAGCATCAATACTTAGATTGATATCTAATGTGCATTAAGCACTTGTAGTGGATATCAATCGAATCCAAATGAGCAATGCCATGTTGTATACTCAGATTGATATCTCATGTGCATCGTGCACTTGTAGTGGATATCAATCGAATTCAAGTGAGCAGTGCCATCTTGTATGCTCGGATTGATGTCTCATGTGCATTAAACACTTGTAGTGGATATCAATCGGATCTAACTGAGCGATACCATGTTGTATGCTTAGACTAATATCTCATGTGCATTAAGCATTTGTAGAAGATATTAATCGGATCCAAGGGAGCAATGTGATGATATGTACTTAGATTGATCTCTTATGTGTATTCAACACTTGTAGAAGATATCAATAAGATCCAAGTGAATGACACTGGATGAGTGTTAATGGACATCCTTAAATACCTGAAAGAGGACTAAGGATATGTTCTTGGATCATGGAGGGGAAGATGAGCTCACTGTAAGAAGATACAGTGATGGTATTTTCCAAACATAAAAAGATAATTTTCACTTGAAATTTTGTCTCAATAGAGCTGTAGTGAGCTAGAAGAGCTCAAATCAGAGTACTGCAGTGGATTCTACAACTAATGCTAAGTATATCGCATTATTTAATGCAGCCGTGTAGGCGGTTTGGATCAAGAAGTTCATTACTGAACTTGATGTGGTTCCAAGCATTGTTGATCCAGTAAAGTTCTACTACGATAACAATGAAGCCATTGTTGTGGTTGAGGAATCACGGTCTCACCAGTAATCCAAACACTTACTTAGTTGATTCAATCTGATATGAGAGGTCGATCAGAAAGGGAATGTGCAGATTTGCAGAATACCTACTAACCCACTGTTGAAGTTTCTGTTGCAGCAAAAACATGATAGGCACTTGGGTTATACTCTCTAGCAAGTAATTCTTTAAGAAATATATGATAACATCCACTAAATAACTTTGTAAACATATATATACATGGAGGTATAAAATGTAAAATCCAAAAATTTTAATTTTAATTCACATAAACATATACACAAAATAACTGATAGTACAAGGTAGTCTTGGACAGTGTCGCCAAACTGCTCCGCTTCTTGATGTCCCACCTGATCGTAAATCATCAAGTACCTACAAAACAGTAGAATAACAGAGTGAGCACTAATTGCTTAGTAAGTAAACCAAACTGCACTACTATTTTTCCTCCATTACTCATGTTCTGATTTTCCTTTTCTCACTTTAATCTTTGATAATATTCTTCATTCTTTTCTGATACTCTGATTTGCTACTTATCAACGTGAAAAGACAATGAATAAAACTGTACAACGTCGAGCACATAAGAAACATTGAATCATGTAAGTAGCATAATACATATGCATAATAATAAACTTTCCTAAGAAAAGAACTTTCTTTTCTTTTCTGTTATTTGACTCTTATGCTGTATCTCTTTCTTTTATTTTCTATTTCTCTTTCTTTTCTTTCTTCTATTCTGGTTTGCCGATCGGACTAGGTTGATGCATGGATTTGGAACCCTGGCCATGTGAGTGTATACTGGGTACAATCCTCATCTACATGCACTGTTAACGGACCGTACCAATGCTGTATCTTTCTATTGAGGCTGCTCACTGATGGCGGCGTGCATGTAGGTATGCTCTGCTAGGTATAGTCCTCATCCACATATACTACTGACAGACTGTACAAATACTGTATCTCTCTGCTAATGCCGCTCACTAATGGCGGCGTGCATGTGGGCATCTCTGACACTCACGGGTTCCCCATTGCAACAACCTTAAACATAGCATGCTGTAGAAAGAGAATAGAAAGAGATACTATGCACATATCAACATGAATTTCAAAGATATGGAAATTCTAAACTTACATACTTTAGTAAATGAGAAAATATACATAATTGCATATTAGCTTAAAAGAAAAATAAAAGTCATTTTCTTTTCTTTCTTTCTCATTCTTTGCTAACATATTCTTTCATATTCTCATTTACCAAATCAAGGCTATATATAAATCATATGCAAAATATATGCATGATCAAGCCCATTCTTTGATGTTCTTTCCAAGTTCACATACACAAACTTGAAAATTCATTATGGCATAATGGTATGTCATGACATATTCTACCATTCTCTACTATCACAATTGCCTTATCAAAGTAACACTTTAACTTGCAATTCTTCTCTAACACTTCCATGTGCATTTCAAGAAGTAGTAAGGTTCAAGTAACCTAGAACCAAACACTAAGGCCATTACTCTCATGTAACTAACATGACCAAGTAGAATTAAATTTTGGCATAATAATAGGCACTATTGAATAATAACATTTACACTTGGTTAAGCCCAACCATAATCTTCATACTTCATTCTTGCTTTTCTCTAACCCTTTCTTCATGAGGGTTTAGCCAACTCATGCATGCATTTTCTCTTTGGATTTTCAAACAATTCATATGCACATACAACTACTAAGTTGGCTACACTTCCATATCTCTCTAAATCCACCAAAATTTGAGCAAAAACTCACTCATTATAGCATCAAACCTGACCATTTTCAACAATTCTCAACACTTCAAAAATTTCAACACCAATTCTTCCATAACTTCACCAAATCATCACATACTCATATTGTAACACTCACATCAAGGTACGCAATTTTACTTATGCCCTATACCCTTAGTTGGATTTCTTGAAGTTACTTTAGACAAATGTGAAGAAAATTCCTTAAAAGTTATTAGGGGTAAAATGGTCATTTCACTCTTAATTAGATGAAGAGTGGGGAGTGAAAAGAATAGAATAACATGGAGAGCTAATAAAAATAAGGGTATTTTAGTATTGACTAAAGGACATAGATGGAATTTCATAGAAAGTGCAAGGGCAAAATGGGAATACATGCATATATTATTTGATATAAGGCTTTATTTGAAGAAACCCTAACTACTTCAGCCCTTGTTAACACCACCTATACCCCATTTTCTCTCAATTTCCTTCACTAAATTTCAAAGGAAAATCATAGGATTTGGTTTGGATTTTTGGAGATTTTCAATCCTAAAGCATCCTAAGGTAAGATTCTAGCAAAAGGAATGTGATTAAACTTTAAACTTTTAAATTTTTATGGTTTTTATATGATCTAGGTTCAAGAGGAAGAGATTTAGAGCAAAAGGGAAATGATCTCACATATTCAAGGTAAGTAAACCTAATTTGAACCTTAATTTGAGCAAGACTTTGTTGAATGAATTTTTTTGCATGTTTGTATGTGATGGTATGAGAGAATTATGGGCTGTTTTTGATGTATTAATTCTAGCCAAGAGAAGTAGTGTATGATTATGTGATGATTTGATGAAGTTGTGGAAGATTTTGTGTTGAAATTTTTGAGGTGTAGAGAATTGTTGAAAATGGATAGGTTTGATGCTATAATTAGTGAGTTTTTGGCTCACAATTTTGTTGAATTAGAGAGTTGTGGAAGTGTAGCCAACAAGGTAGTTGCATGTGCATATGAAGTGTTTGATGAAAATCCAAAGAGAAATTGCATGCATGAGTTGGCTAAACCCTAATGAGGAAAGGGTTAGAGAAAGGCAAGACTTGAAGTTTGAATGTATATTATTGATCTTTTAACCTGTTTTCACAGGGGAGAATGGTTAGTAAAGGTTAGGGAGTAAGTGAAGGTAAATAGGAATGGAAAAGCCTTAAAGTAGGCATGTTACCAAGGTTGCCCTGTCAAGTCCGTGACATTCTGAGTGATTTTTGGGCATCTTACCTATCGAACTGGGTTGAGTCATAAACATAATAGTTGTAGCCCTTTTTCTAACCTTTAAAATGAGACCAAGATCATATCAATCAGAGGTGTATAACTCAAGATATTCCTTCTTGAATATGACATGTGCAGGATGACTATCTCAAAAGTGCTTCCACTTTATTAGTTTATTTGTAGTCTAATAATCTATAATTGATACAAAGTATAAAAATGATGCTAAAAGAGTTGAGAAGAATGTTTGAATGAGTGATCTTTATGATTATTTAATGATTGTATGAACATATATATTTGATGTAGTGAATGACCATGGAAGCTATGTGTAATATGTTATATACCACCTAAGTACGAGCTTGTGCATGTATAAACAAGCCTAAGGATGATATATTTCTATGAATTTGTTATGCATCCACAAAATGGTCATGATGAAATGATATGTTCATATATGGAAAGTGTATGTTTTTTAAAGAATGCAAGTGTAGAATTTCCATAGCTTGGAAATTCATGTTGAAATGTGCATAGTATCTCTCTCTATTCTCTTTCTATATTATACTATGATATAAAGTTTTTGTGATGGGGAACTTGTGAGTGACAGAGATGCCCACATACATGCTGCCACGAGCGAGCGGCATCACCAGAGAGATACAGTATTTGTACAGTCCATGAGTAGTGTATGTGGATGAGGACTGTACCCAGCAAGGCATACCTATGTGCACGCCGCCACGAGCGATCGGCCACAGTAGAGAGATACAGTACTTGTATAGTCCATAAGTAGTGCATGTATATGAGGACTGTACCCACTCACATGGCCAGGGTTCCAAATCCTTGCATCAACCTAGTCTGATCGGCAAACTAGAAAGAATAAAGAAAAGAAAGAGAAACAGAGAAGAAAAGAAAGAGATACAACATAAGAGAAAGAGAAAACTTACATGATTCAGTATTTTTATGTGCTCGACGATGTATAGTTTTATGTATTGTCTTTGCATGTTGGTAAGTAGCAAATCAGAGTATCAGAAAAGAATGCAGAATATTAGAAAAGAATGCAGAATAACATAAATGAATGAAGAATATTAGCAAAGAATAAAGTGAGAAAAGGAAAATTAAAACATAAGTAACGGAGGAAGAACAGTCATGCAGTTTGGTTTACTTACTGAGCAATTAGTGCTCACTCCGTTATTTTACTGTTTTGCAGGTATTAGATGATTTACGACCGGGTGGGATGTCAAGAAGCAGAGGAGTTTGGCGGCACTGTTCAAGATTACCTTGTGCTTACTAAAGTATATTAGTATTTTGTGTCTATATTTATATGAATTAAAATTAGAATTTTCAGATTTTACATTATGTATATATGTTTATAAAAGTTATTTAGTGGATTTTATCATATATTTTTCAAAGAACTACTAGCTATACAATGTATTACACATACACTACTTCCCATGGCTGGAAATTATGCATCATTAAACATAAAAAACAGCCAATAATTCTCTTATACCGTCATATACAAACATGTAAAAATTAATTCAACACAAGTCTTGCTCAAATCAAGGCTAAAATTAGGTTTACTTACCTTGAACGTGTGATATCACCTCCTTTTGCTAAAAGTCTCTTCCTCTTGGACCTAGATCATATAAAAACCATAAGAATTTAAAATTTTAAACTTTAATCACACTCCTTTTGCTAGAATCTTACCTTTGGATGCTTTAGGATTGAAAATCTATGAAAATCCAAGCCAAATCCTATGATTTTCCTTTGAAGTTTAGTGAAGAAAATTGAGAGAAAATGGGGGTGAAGGGTGGCGTGAATGAGGGTTAGAATGGCTAGGGTTTAGGTTATTGCAACCTTATAACTAGATATATATATATTCCCATTTTGCCCTTGCACTTTCTATGAAATTCTATCTATATCCTTTAGTCAATTACCAAAATACCCTCATTTTTATTATCTTCTTCACATTATTTTGCTTCATTTCACTTCCCACTTTTTAAACTAATTATGAGTGAAAAGATCATTTTACCTGTAATGAAGTTTTAAGGAATTTTCTTCACATTTGTCTAAGGTAACTTCAAAGAAATCCAACTAAGGGTATTAGGGCATAAATAAAATTACGTACCTTGATGTGGGTGTTACAGTCATTCGATGTTAAATACATGGATGATTGGCTATAGTGCAAGTGGGAGATTATTGGAGTAGGTGCTCTAAAGCCAATCAATTATTGTGGAATTGACTCTTTGTAGTAATGTTTATTGATCAATAAAAGGCATTATCTATCGTATCATGTAAATCATAGTTGCATGTATTGATATATGTCCTTAGGATGGTAGAACCATGACAAGGGTATCAAGTGTTTCAAATCTTGATAGTGAGAACCCTATGAGCACATATGGTGGCCATTCTAGAAATGTCTGTAGTCCTAGTAATATTTTGACAAAGGACATATATAATACAGTAAGACTATCATAGTGTTGAACGACCTTGTCGAAAGGCAATGATTGATCTCACTTATAGAGGTTCTTTGTTGACAACCTGGTGCAATACATGGGTGCTTGCTGTAGGCAAGTTTACTGGACTGACCCACCAAAGGATTCCATATAGATGGTAACCCTAGTGTCTATGGAACAAATCCTCTGATGAATGGCGGTGCATGCAATCCTTAGACTTGAGATCACCGGAGCGCTTTATGCACCGATTGGTATAGTTTGACACTAGCCTAACGTAGTTCTATTTAGAGTTGTCAAAACGATAGTGATTGGCTGTATCAAGGAGTGTATCAAGACTATGGTGGATTGACAGAGGATTCATTGCTCCCGGGTATGGGAGAAGTTATCTCACGATGCAATTTAGTTAATGACAATGACAGTAAATCTGTGATCATAGTGGGATTGAGTTGTTGCTTAATCTAATTTATTATTCTGGTTATTGATCTAGTAACTGAATATAAATATATCGAGGATAACCGAGGTTGCACTATTTCTATGCTTTTGTCTCGATGAGATAGCAAATGATGAAAGGATTTGATTACACAATAACAATATCGTTGACACGTAGCTATTTCGTTGAATCCAAATCTATAGGGTGGTGATGCCTTGCTAGGGGCCAATCTTGGTCTGTGTGTAGTGAGACGATTAATTGGTGTCAATTGGGATACTACTCACTGCTGGCATGATAAGGAGCCTACGGGTCACACACTAAGGAGACAGTTAAGGGTGGTTAACTATGGACGGGTATTTTCATCTTTTGGACGAAAAGACATATTGGTAATTTTGCTATGAATTAAATTTATTGAGGTCGTAGCCTATGTCCAATTTTATTGGAATAATTTAGCAAAATTATGAGTTTAATTATTGAAGTTTATATTAATATTTAATTAAATAGGGACCTATGTGCAATTCCACCTAAGTTTGGGTAGTTGCTAAACTTTGGGTGTGGAATTGATATTTGGCTTTTGTATATAAAGAAAAGCAAAATAGGTTTTCATTGAGAGAATTCATTCATTCTTTGTTGCTGCTGTAGGAGAGTGAAAAATTAGAGAGAATTTTTCTATCTTCTTTTCTTTATCTTTTTTTCACTTCATCCTTTCAAAACCTTGAAACCTTAAAGCCAAGGATTGGTTCTAGCAAAACCAATCTTTGGTCTCTGACATACTACCTTCGTGTGGACGATGTGAGTTCGATTCTACACTTGGATCGGTAGAGAGATCGCATTCAGAGATATTGACGAAGCTTCCAAACGCTGGTTTGATCCGATCCTTTCTTGGATTTGTGTTATTTCAATTTAAGCATGTAAAATATATACATATCAGACCCTGATCATTGGTTCATCAAAGTAATCGATGGGAAAATTTTTGTTTTCCGCTATGTTTACCCCATTGATTTACTTATAGATTTACTATCACTAACCTATCAAGATTCCACGCAACTTTATAGGATTGGAAGTCGAAACTGCTCATTTGTCTTATCCTTTTAAACAACAACAAGGAAAACAATTTTTTTTTTTTAGTTTGAATAATGTTAATAAATACAAATTTTAATAAATTGCACTATGGAAGTATGAAACTTACTTTGTAACTTTTCTTGATTCCATAGAGATTGTGATACCAATCACCACTATAAAGTAGCACTTGTATGGTATCGGGAGACAACGATGATCAATAAGTGTCAATAACTCGACTTCCAGCACTGAAAGTTGCCTCCAAAGTGACCGTGGTGATTGGAATGGCAAGTATTTCATGAGCCATCGTGGATAAAATACGATAGTTCATTTGATTAACCTTCCACCACTCTAACGCATCAAAATAACTATCATCCTCAACAATCTAACTCAAATTTCTCATGTTGCTCCATTTGAGTTGTCCTAACAAACTAATTGAACCGTGAACTAGTATTTTAGGGCATTGTACATTCACCCGCTCAACCTTACTGATTTATACAGGTGGTTCATTGCTAGAAGATTGACTTTTTGCCGCATTTTCCTCATAAATCTCATACAAGGCAGCGCACACTTCATCAATTTTTTCTTGTGCTTCTTCAGGAGGAAACAATTGCAAGTAGGCAAATTGCAGCAACCTCATTTTCATCCTCGGATCCAATACAACTGCAATTGCCATTAAGAAATTGCATTCCCCCAAATATTTGTCAAATTTTTCTTTCATCTTTCCCACCATTGATCGAATGAAATCATCATCATCAGAACACTTTTCATCTAGCAACTCTTTTATGTCACAAACTTTTGTAAAAATAAGTTAGTAGTGGGGTACTCACTCCGCGATATGACATTAGTTGCAGAGTTGAAGGCTTCCAAAATCTCACACACTTTCTCAAGTTTCTTCCAATTTTCATATAATAGGGCACAAGTAAAGTTATTATCCATCAAAAATAACATTGGAAACACCTCTTTGTATTTAATTGCCAGTACAAACATCTCATAAGTAGAATTCTATCTCGTTTTGCAATCAAGTTGCAGTTTCCGCTGAGGCAACTGCAACATTTGAGCGATCTCAAAAAACATAACTGCTTTGACCTCTGATTGCTTGACATACGCAATATACTAACGTATGTCTTGAATGATGGACTTAATTTGGGAAACCCATCCTGAACCATAAGATTCAGTATGTGTGTCGTGCACCGCACGTGAAACAACTTCCTATCGCACAATAGTTCTTGTTTCTTCCTAAATTCTCTCTCAAAATCTTGATTGCCGCGTCATTACTTGAAGCATTGTCAACCGAGATACTGAACACCTTGTTCTCAATTCCCCATTTTATTAGACACTTATGAATAGCAACAGCAATCTCAACACCACATCGAGGATGAGGTATACGAACAACATTGAGAACACGCTTCCACAACTTCCAATCATTATTTATAAAATGTCCGGTGAGAACCATGTACTCAAGATTTTGATTAGAAGAATTCCATTAATTAATTGTCAAACTAATCTTCTTAATACTCTTAAGCAAATCAAACAACGTTAACTTCTTCTTTTGTATCTCATACATAGCCACACAATGTTGTTTCAACATAGTACGTGTTATCTTTTCCCATTGTGGCATACCACATCTTTGCATCATGTTAAAAACCTCCTCCTCTACGATTGTAAACGGATGCTCATGCATAACCACCAATTAGTAGCTAGTTCCCGCATCTTGCTCATATCAAACTTGGCATCTGAAAATGCAACTGCAGATTGCATTGAACTTCATCCGTTGAACTTATTACCCAAAAAAACAACTGTGTTTGCCCCTGGGTAGCCATTCTCTTCAAACAAGATTTCAAGTGTCTTGCAAACTGGGTTGTGCTCTTGGTCTCCGTTATTGCGAGCTTTGCCTTATAATGAATACACTCTCCCTTTGTAGAACCATCCGGTAGAACTACCTCTTTAAATTCATTCCAAACCGTTGATGTCTTTGGTCTCTTTTTTCCTCTGAAAATGATTAACTTACTCCTCTTCATTACCAAGGGTAGAAGCATCAACATTAGCATCAGTTACAGTACGAGAAATAGGTGTGTTTGTGGGTGTGGCATCGTCATCAAACCAGGTTTCAAATATATCATCTACTGTAAGCTTTCCTGAAGTGAGTGGGTGTGTTCGATTTGGGGTGGATGATGGCTCCATTGGAATTAACAAATCCCTCTGCAAAAAGAATATAAACTATGGTATTAATGAATTCACATGGACATTCATATATAGATAAATAAGAAAAAGCAAGCCAAAGCATTTTGGGGATTTTTCAAGTGAGATATCCTAAAAAAGGAGAAATCGATGACTAATTTTCACCAAGTCTAAAACAACTCAACTCTCAAAATTCTACATAAAAAATTGTAGCCACTGTGGTTTAATTATAGTCATTGTGGTTTCAATTTACTACCGTTTAAGGATAATGGTTTCAAAAACTATAGTTTTGTTCCTTCATTTCAATATGTACTATAGTTTCTTTCAATAATGGCTGCTTCTTGTACTTCTAGAGGAGCACATGTTACAATAAACAAGTAGAAGCAAAACAGGTAAAAATTAGTTCTAATAGATCCAAATTCAAGTCTGGCGGGACCTCTTAAAACATGTATATCACTCATAATAATAGAAGCAAAACTTGATCTACATTAGATTCGATTGCAATAGACAAAATCTCACAAACAGAGTAAGTAATTAAGAAATAGAAGCTAACCTAAGTTTGTGGTGTCAAGATTCAAGAATCCAAGCTCAATAAAGGGTGGAAGGCTGTAGGCGATAGCTGAACAATAGTGGGGTGAGAATTTGAGTTTGTAGTAGCTTCGTTGTCGGATTCAAACTTGCAACAGCTTCGATTGAAGGGTAAATGAAGGTTGGTCATTGGACAGCGGCAGCTGAATGAAGGCTAGACAATGGTGGCGTCTCAGACCTTGCGGTGTGATGAACCCAAGCTCAATGAAGGGTGGACGGTGGTAGGCGACTACTCAATGAAGGGTGGCATCTCAGACTTGTGGTGTGAAGAAGTGAAGATGATGGTGGCAGAGGTAAAATAAACTTGAAGGGAAAACGTCTTTTTTTTAGCTTTTAGGGATTTTGCAGCCGAGTGTAGTTATGGCAGATTTTAGGGAAAATATGATATTATGCGAGTTGAATCAATTGATCGAGCTCACGAGCTTCGTTTACTCGAATGATGTCGCGAGCAACTTGAAGATCGTGAGCTATTCGAATCGAGCCCAGAAAAGCTCGACACCTTTTGCAAGCTTGAAGGTAAGCTCGAACTTGCGAACAACTCGACTCATCAAGAACTGAGCCTGAGATCGTGATGAGTTGAGCCCAAGTAGCTCACGAGCTACTCGATTCGACTACAGCCCTAGGTAGACCTAACCCCTTTGAGGGGCCTACCCTCAAATTTATTAAAAAATAATAATAATAATAATAAAAACTAATTTTTTTCCAATGGAAAAGTCTTATCTAGAATCTCTCCTTATTCTTTGGGATTCTACCTGTCTTTATTGATTTGACATTTATGTCCTCCTCTTTTCCCCTAATTTAGTCCATATAATATACCACATAAATCACTATTAACTGTGATTTTTAGTTTTATGACTTGGCCTCACTGTCATTTTATCTGTACTTACCTTTATGTCTTTTTTCCCTCTATCTAATTAAGTACTTAATAGATGCCAATTCCCTCTACTAATAAAAGATTTCATGTTGTAACTTACACCCCTTATCAATAGAAATTAAAATTAATAATTTATATAATTATAAACTAATAATCTACTTAATAATTATCATTCTCTTTCCTTGATTTTAATAAATTTTGAATGATTGTGTTATACTCTTTTCACAAAGCTATTCTCTAATTAATGACAATGACGTGACATAATTTAAAAAAAATCAAATTATAATTTAATTTGAATCATTCATTGAACTTTAACCATGACAATCTAGTGTTAAGAGCAAGCCGAATTGTTTACTATTTAATTCTTTAAAGAACTTAATCATATAAAACATTACTTTAAAGTGCATATAACTCAACTCATTTTTCCATTCGGCCCTTGCTTCTTCCCTTCCAATTTCATCACAAATTTTCATAAGACATCAACAACATCAATTGGTAAGAGAAGAATTTGAAGTGAAAGCAAATTAGGTTAAGATTTAGGGTCTGCTTGGGAGTTTTTTTTTCACTAGTTTTGAGGAGTTTTTAATTAGATTGGTTTTGAGGTGTTTAAAAACCATTATTTGCCAGATTTTTTATGGACTGGTTTAAAAACCCCCCAAAACTAGTGTAGTGTATTTTTGAGGGGTTTATAAAACACCCCAAATCGGGGTGTTTTGGCTGGTTTAAAAATTTTATCCAAAAAAAACCGTTTTCCACTATTAATAATCCCTTTGCTGCTAAAAAAAAAAAAGTCACAGAATAGAGGAGCCAGTAAGCCTCTTCGTTTGATTCTTCCTTCTCCAGCTTCTTCAATTCTCTCAACAAGGTTTGTTTTTCTCTTTCTCTCTCATTTTTTGTTTGGGTTTACCATGCCATGCTTAAATGAGGGAAGGATCCTTTGTTCTTCTTAATTGATTTGCCCTAGATTTGCAATAGGTTATTCTATTAATCACATTTGAGATGAATTGCCGCTTGTTTGAAAGGTTATACTTCTTTTTAACTCGTATTACTTCATTCAATCTTCAACATTTAGATGACTGTTACAATGCTTTTGAATCTTTCATTTATAGAATAATACGTTAGAGTCAAATCATAAATTAGGCTTCTTTTTTTTTAATTTTTTCAGTTTGTTTTGTGTGAGCATGTGTGAGACTAAAACCGTTTTATTATTTGAGTTCTCTTTTTTGCATGCTTGTGCTGGCTCTGGCTGATATAAGTTGCCAATTAATCACATTTTTATTTAAAATACTACACCAGATGCTAATCCAAGTTGATGATGACGAAACGTTTATGGAGAGAAACCCCCAAGCCTTCTACCATTTTCTATAATGCAAAATGCTTCCAGTTAAGACAAGAACAAAAAGCCAAAGCACCATTTACATTGAAACGATGATGTCCTTTTTAATGGACCCATAATTTCCAAAACCAACATTTTTTAAGGTTGTATTTCAGTTGGTTTCACAATTAATTATTGATATTTTGCACCTTTTGTTAGGCTTTTGTTATGGGCATATATGAAAATTTATCATTTTAAAAAACTGTCAGAACCACTGGAAAATAAATTCCCAAGCACAGGTTAAGTGTTTTAAAAATCGCTACTAAAAACCCCTCAAAACCGCTACGATGGTTTACCCTCATAACCGCTACCATAAAACTCCCAAGCAGACCCTTAGAGTTTAGGTTTAACCTTTTTTGCTCTCTTCACATTGAAAATGTTTTTCTCGTAAAAATTTTCTTGTGAATTAGATGTTATTTTCAACATATTTGCTCAAGGTTTTGCCTCTCATAGATTTATTCAAGTAAGAAAGTATTGTGTTATTACATTCTTTCTTCTTAGCTTCTTGATGCTGTATTGTTTCTTTTGCTCAAAGTTTGGTGGTTTTTTAAAAGTTTTCACTAGTTGATTGGCAAACAATGGCGGAGTTGTGGAGGCCCCCCTTGGGTAAAATCTTGGGTCCGCCACTTGACACCACCATATTGTTATGCAATAATGTTGTCATCATGGTTTTAGTGATGGTAAACAAGATAGGTCGGGGTGGGGACCGCCATCTCCATCCTTATCCCCATCCCTAAAATGAAATAGCATCCCTTTCCCTGAATTGGACAATTTAGGGATAGGGCGAGGATCCCCTATCCTTGAATTGTCCAAATAATATTTTATTTTTAATTTTTGTAATTTATGATGACTATTTTTTCAAAATATTAAGTTTTAAGAATTCTATTTTTAGTTTAATCTAAATCATATAGAGAAACAAAAATTGATTTTGCATTCAAAGTTATTAATCATGTTAAAATATTTATGTTCAACATTCCAAATTATGTACTAACACGCACATTTAAAAGTCTTATTTTCTAATTGTACAAGAAAACAAACTAATAATTTACATTAAAGATAATGAAAAAAAATTCATAATCACGTACATGGATAATTTATATAAAATTTGCATGCGCACAATTTAGATAGAAGTTTACAAATTTTAGATAGATTTTTACAAATTTTAGATCGGGTCAGGAACAAGCGGAGACCTTTTCTCGCAAGAAAAATTTTCATCTTTTATTTCTTGACTGCCATGTTTGATTATCAAGTAATATAAGATTCCGGTAATCTTCCAAAACCAATAGTAATTATTATTGGTAATATAGAAGATAATCTGATTACCTCCATTTTCTTAGGTATTTTAAGATTACCTGGTAATCTTATTTTTGTTACAATTTTACCCCTTATTAATAAAACTTTTGGACAATAATGCCTTTTTTTTTTTTTTTTTAAATTGATTTACATTAATCAGCCATTACAATTTTACCTCTATTTAATTAAGTTTTTAGACAATAATTCCCTTATATTTAAAACAAATTATAGGCCCCTTAGGACCACCGTCGCCTGCCAACCATCATCAGCCGCCATCGGAAGTCGCCAAAAATGGCCATTGTACGTCGATATGACAGTTTCCGACCACATTGATGGCAAAAAACGGATAGAGGGCCATAGATTGGCCGGAAATGGCCAAATCTATTTTGGTTGTTTCTGGCTAGATCTACGGCTTCTGGTCGTTAATGATGGCCAGGTGGCCAAATCATGGTCGTTAATGATGGCCAGGTGGCCAAATCATGGTCGTTAATGATGGCCAGGTGGCCAAATCATGGTCGTCAACGGCCAAAACTTTGGCCAACTCTAGCTATAGATCTGGCCGAAAATGGCCATATCGGTGTACGACTGGCTAGATTCGACCGATCATGTGTTGTTACAGCCATTTCCGCCACTGCCAGTGGCTTGGGGTGGATGGGGGTGTTTTTGTTAAGTTTTAAACTTTTTTATTGCTGGGGTGTTTTAGCAATATCTCAAACGTAAGGGGTTAAAAGATATTCAAAAAAAATAATAAAAACAATATTATATTAATATTTAAAAAGGAGGGCAATTTGGTAATCTATATAACATACCCACCAATTTATCCTCCTAACCAAACATATTAATATAGCATATCCACCAATTTATTCCAAACTAACCAAACACATTTCCCTAAACACATCGGTAATTTTCAATGTAATATATCTTTCTATTATCAACATAACATTCCCAATAATACAATATTTCTTGAGCCAAACACACCCTAAGGGAATAATTGTATTCCTAAAAATGCTAAGTCCCATGTAGAAAAGGAAGAACAAGTAAGAGCATCTCCAAATGGCTCTTTATATGACTCGAACTCTTTATTATGAAGAGTTTATTCATAAAAATAAGAGTTCAACATATTTTTTATCTTTTAAATAAAAATTAAACAGTAAAATTGGCTATTCACATTTAGAGATTCAAATTTCACTCTCTATCCTAATTTTAATTAATAAAATACTGGTTTCTACGCATTTTACCTCTTATACTAAGTCTCTTTCTTGAAAATAAAGAGTATCTTTATTAAATTTAAAGAGTTCATTGGATTTGAATAAAAATTTTGTTCTTTATATTTAGGTATTAATGAAGATACTCTTTAAAATAAAGAACACCATTGAAGATGCTTTAAAAAATGTTTATAAACACTTACTCATCACGAATTTGGTAACAATTAAAGCCCATTGGGCTACCACTTGTACAAGGCTTTATAACCCAAGCCCAAATCTATCTGATTATAAAAGTCTAAAATCTAATTATAATTTTTTTTCTTTTTCTTTTGTTGTACACAAAATGTTTATCATACGCAAACTGCCACGTGTAGAAAAGGATATTCTTTTATATATACAGTTGAATAATTAAATTATAATTTTACAATTAATATTATGGTTTCACTCCTATACGCTATACCGAAGGGCACGTGTCTCCCACGAAAGGCATCCTCATTCAAGGTCAGCTTCATTACATTTAACAATTGAAAGGATTGAGGTCTTCTTAAAGTTTGCCATTCTCAATAAATTTTCATGATTATTTAATCCCGAAATCTATCTGTACTCACAGGTCATCTAATATTATATTTATATATATGCGCGTTTTGACTTTAAAATAAACAAGTAAAGTTATGAGGAAAGAAAAACAACCAGTTAATTGGATTTATTTTCCTAACTTAATTAAATGGTGTTTGAAATATACCTCAAGTTGCTACACTGATCAACAATCTGAACTCAATCATGAATATTTGTGATTTATATAATCAATGGTTAATGATGGATCGCCCTTTCGAATTGGAACGGATTTGTCTCTCACTTTATAATTATCAAATGAAAGTAGATTCCTAGGATATTCCGAGGTTCCATATTTATTTATATTAGAATAAGTTTATCATTGAATTGACTTAAATATATATATATATATATAATGAATGAATGATTCCCGAGAAAGAAAAAATTGCAGTGCGTGAATTATTACGTGTTCTTATTAGTTTATAGAATTGTTACGCTTATAAAGAAATCTTATAAAGATCAAGTGATATAATAAAAAATTAAATAGAAGAGTGAATATAATAAATTTGATTTTTTGTTTTACTCTTTCATTCATTTTTTACCACCTCACTTTGTATGTAAATTTTTATAAAATTTCTTTATAAATATAGTATTATTAACTAGTTTATATCATCAATGATCTGTTTCGCTTCATTGACATAGAGCTTAATTACAATTTTACAATTAAATTGTTGGTTTAATCTTTTAATTGAACAGAATAACTTTTACAAATTTATTCCAGTAAAAATAAACTAATAATTAGTAATTAGAAGAAAACTGTTTGAAAATACATCTTAATTATACATTATTCACACATTCTTTTAAGTATCGGGTATATCTTGAAAGACAAAAACGCTAAAACCAAACCGAATCCTCTATACACACAAGAACGTTAAGCAAATTGGTCTATAAAGAAAAAGGAAATATATTAATTATACATAAGAAATACATGTATGTATACAAATAGATGTGATAAAATAGTAAAAATTAAAAATTAATTCAATAAATAAAAATGATAATAAAAGTATAGTGTGACATATTATTTAAGTAAAGAAGCTTTATACAATGAACGAATATTTTTCTGTGGTGGTAACTGAAGATAAGTGAAGCCAAAAGGATACATAGAGGGGGAGGGAGGGATACATAGAGGGGGAGGGAGGGTGGAGTTCCGTGTATCCATTGCTGTAAGCATATCCAAAAATAATATTCTTAAATGGACATACTTCACGCCATTGCAACTAATAATTTATATTTTTTCAAACTCGCCAAACCCTTTTTTATATCCCTCCCCTTCCCTACCTTAATTACAACTCATGAATCCTTAAACAAAAAAATTATGGAAAATTTGCTGTCACCTGTGTTCCCTATTCTTCTAACCATGTGCATTTTCTCTCAGATTTCACCGTCTTATGCATTAACCCATGACTATATTCGCCCACCAGCTCGAGGTCTGGTCTTATCTCAACACAAACGATCTGAATCCGACCCTCAACAGGTCTGTCTCTTCATTAACACTCTTTACTATATCATCATTTCATAATGTTAAAGTTTCTTTTCAATAATATCTTAGGTGCATATATCCTTAGCGGGTAAAGATCACATTAGAGTATCTTGGATTACGGATGATAAGAAGGTACCATCTATTGTAGAATATGGAAAAGTACCAGGTGAATATAATGCAATGGCAACTGGAGAGCATACCTCATATCATTACTTCTTTTATAGCTCCAGCAAGATACACCACGTTAAGATTGGGCCACTGGAAACAGACACTATTTATTATTACAGATGTGGAGGTTGTGGTCCAGAATTTTCATTCAAGACACCCCCTCCATCTTTTCCGATTGAATTCGCCGTGGTTGGTAAGTAGATTTTTATATATCTAGATCTAAATATCAACTCATACTTCTTCCTAAATAGCTAAATTTAGACGTTGAGCAAAAGTTGGTAGCGTTTAATTTGTGGTGAATGTTAACTTGCACGTTTCATTCAAAACAAAGTAGACATGTTTTTGTTTTGTTCTATGTTGCTTTTTGGGCTTAAGAAAGGCGTTGTTTCTTTTCCCAAAAGGAAAGAAAATGAAGAGTGTATACTGTATACTACTACTTTTATATCAATTTTGTTTAAGATTAAAAGTCATTATTATATATGCTTAATTGATTGTATTTATCCATTATTTCACTAGCAATTGGTAATATTGAATTTGATCCCACTGTTACATGTATTTTAATTAATTTCAATTAAAATCTCTGCTTTGTTTTTGTTTATTTCTTCTCTACTTTTATTGTTCCGGAGATGTTAATTTTCTAGAACTATGTAGTTAATTATATAGGTCTTTACTTGAGTCCAGATTTGTTTATTAGAGCTGAAAATGCAGAATATTAAATTGTCCCATGCAGGAGACCTTGGACAAACAGAATGGACAAATTCAACCCTAGCACATGTTGGAAGCAAAGACTACGATGTATTTTTGTTACCAGGTGATCTATCATATGCAGATACCCAGCAACCACTTTGGGATTCATTCGGTCGTCTAGTTGAGCCATACGCCAGCAGCCGCCCATGGATGGTGACAGAGGGCAACCATGAGATTGAGACTTTCCCCATTATTCAACCCCACGGTTTCAAGGCTTACAACGCCCGTTGGCGAATGCCATTTGAAGAAAGTGGATCTTCATCAAATTTGTACTATTCTTTTGATGTTTCTGGAACTCACATTATTATGTTGGGATCTTACACAGATTTTGATGCTGATTCAGCTCAGTACAAGTGGCTTCAAGCTGATTTATCAAAGATTGACAGGAAGAAGACACCCTGGGTTATTGCTCTTTTGCATGCGCCTTGGTATAATACTAATTCTGCTCATCAAGGGGAAGGAGAATCCATGAGAAAATCTATGGAAGACTTGCTGTATAAGGCACGAGTCGACATTATTTTTGCTGGCCATGTTCATGCATATGAACGATTTGTAAGTATCTTCATCACTAATCAAGTATTTTTTTTTTTTTTTTTTTCTAATATCATTGAGATATAATTAAGTCCAAGTTAGAAGTTACAGATCTAATTAGACAAGTATATTATTGGATGTGTTTAAGATTAAACAATCTCAGAAGGGGGTCCATAAAATAAACCCTATGCAATGTATATATATGAGTGATTAACTGTAAAATTTGTTTTTCCGATTAATTGCAGACTAGGATATACGATAACAAAGCTGACCCGTGCGGTCCCATGTATATAACAATTGGTGATGGAGGGAACAGAGAAGGACTTGCATTAAAGTAAGTAATTTTTCCTTTTTCACAAGCGTGAAATTGTTAATCATTAATATATCATTAGTTGCAGTTCTGGTTATTATAGAAAACCTTTTTAAAAACTAAAGATACAAGTGCTATTTGATTTCAAAATGAAGAATGTTTATCATGTTTTTCCTTGATAAGATTATCTAAGTATTATATAAGAGTTTCGGGATACTAAATTTAGCTATTCTTAGTATGATCAGCTCGAAAAATATATATTTTAACCAAATTGATTTCAAAGAGATTATGGAAATTTTGTCTTCTCTTCTGTGTTTTAGAACTTTGGATGGCTAGAAATTAATATTATATTTTGATTGAATGTGAAGTTTTAAGGAGCCAGTATCCCCTCTGTCAGTGTATCGAGAGTCAAGCTTTGGACATGGACGGTTGAGGATATTAGACGAAACCCGTGCTCATTGGTCATGGCATCGTAACAATGATTCTGACTCTTTTACGGCTGATGAGATTTGGTTTGAAAATTTAAGCACATCAAAACAATGTTGGGGAAACACCAATACCCAACAATCGTCATCAATTGGCATTAGTGATGANATCAAAATACTGAAGTGCATTCTTAACAACAAGATAATCCTCAGTAATGGAGTTTAACAGTATCATGGCTAGACTAGTCTCTCTTAGTTCCTGATATGTGCCCTTTAAAATTAAGGTCATTTTTAGGAATTCATCTAGGTTCTCCTCTATTGTCTTGCTACTATCAATTTTATAAGAAAACAGAGCACCCCTGAGAAAAGCTAAGTTTGGTGCAGATTGAAGTGCATACAAAGTTTCGAGTTTACCCCATAACCCCAGAGGGGTTTCGATTCCATCGACCTTGCTCAGTACACTGTCTAAGAGGTTCATCACGATCAGATTGTAGGCTGCTTCGTCAATCTCCTCCTTCTCCTTCAATTTCTCCTCGGGCCATTTCTTTTGATTCTCCAGTGCAAGACCGACTTTATTATATGAAAGCAGAGCCTTAATTTTCTTCTTCCAACTCCCGAAATCGATCTTTCCATTGTATTGGGAGATCTCCATACGTGTAGCGCTCATTGTATTATACAGATAGTGTGATACAATCTAAGGTGTAAGTGGCGTTGTTAGACCAGAAGTCGCCAAATACTACCATGCAGTTTTTAAGGCGGTTACTGGTTTCCAGCCTATATACCCTTAAACTTGACAAAAACGAAAAAGAACACTACTAGTACAGACTCAAGGCAATGACCAAGATTTCTTTCCTTAACCAGTGTTTGTGATCTAATCTCACAAAATAACCCCAAGACTCAGCAAGAATCAAAGTTCTAAAGCTCTAGGAACCTTTGGATTGAGAAATCCCTAAAATCTGAGAAACCCTAATTTTTTTTCGAACAAACCCTAATTTTTCGATTCGTCAAAAAATTAAACGATTTCTAAAACCTAGATACACCCTAGGACGATGGCTCTGATACCACTGTTATGCAATCAACCTAGAATCAACCACAAACAACCAAGAAAATAGAAAACACAAACAATCAACACCAGATCTTTACCGTGGTTCATTTGCCCTATTTGAGCAAGCTACATCCACGTTGAACTCCGAAAAAGGAGTTCGCTACACTATGATTATAGAACAACCACTTACAGTCACGATTACAAGAATACAACCAAGAACCCAGATCAAACAACTCTGATTCAAACCCTTAATCTGCCCTAGGAATCCTCTAACCTGGAAATCCCTACAACAAGAACACAGAAGTTCTTCCCTTGACTGATTAACCCAAATCACTCAAGAAACTCGCAGATTACAACTGAAATCAAACCCAAAAGAAAGAACCCTAATCGCACAAAAGGAAAAAACAAAAATGTCTCTGACTTTTTCTGGTTTGATCTACTGTTAATAAGAAACCCTAATCCTTTTATAGTGTTGACTGGAGGCTTGATCTCAGCCGTTGGTTTTTCCTCTAAATCAGCAGTCAGGATCATCTTAGAGCTGTCTCAAAACGACACCATTCCGTTAATACTCAGTACAATGCCGTTTCAGCATTCAATCACAACAATCTCCACCTTGAATGCTAAACATTCACAGTGCAGCAAACCCAAACAGTTCCTTCATTGTTCTGGTCTTCACAGGTTATCTTACATGCAGTAGGTTCAAGCAGTGCTTGAACTTTGCAGGTGAGACAACCTTGGTTCCCATGTCAGCTGGATTATCCTCAGTTGACACCTTTATAAGATCAGTTACCCCCTATGATACTAAGTCCCTGACGAAGTGGAAACGAACATCCATATGCTTGGTCTACTCATGGTATACTAGACTCTAACTGAGATGAATTGCACTTCGACTATCTGAGAATACAGTAACCTTGCCATCAGTCAGTTTTGCTTCGGCTAACAGACCTTACAGCCACACAAATTCCTTAAACACATAAGCAATAGCAATATACTCTGCTTCAGTTGTTGAGAGAGCAACAATGGGCTGAAGCTGTGACTTCCAGCTAATGCAATTTCCTCCAAGGGTAAAGTAATATGAGGTGGTGGATTTCCTTGTGTCTTTGTCACCTACAAAATCAGAGTCTACAAAACCCACCAAGTCAAGTGTATTATGCCTTTTATAGAAATTTAAACCAACATTCAAGGTACCATTAATGTACCTTAACACTCCTTTTAAGGCAGTCCAATGCTCACTGCTTGGATTTGCCATAAATCTGCTCAGTAAGGAAATGGAATAGGACAGGTCTGGTCTGGTACTGATTATTCCATACATCATAGATCCAACAACATTTGCATAGGGGACAAATTCCATTTTGATTATCCCAGATTCAGTTGTAGGGCATTGACTCTTGTTTAACACAACATGGTTTGTAAGAGGCATGGACATTGGTTTTGAATCAGCCATACCAAATTTAGACACTAGTTTTTCTAAGTATGATTTCTACCTAATGATTAATTCATGTTTATCCCTGTTCCTGATAATGCCCATTCCTAGGATTCTTTTTGCATTTCCTAGATCCTTCATGTCAAATTCTGATCTAAGGTGACCCTTTAACTCATGAATTTTAGACTTAGACTCACTCACAAGTAACATATCATCCACATACAGTAAAAGATATATAGGTAGGTTATGATTCAAATTAAAATAGAAACAATTGTCATATCTACTCTTAGTGTATCCTAAGCTTACAATGAAATTGTCAAACCTCTTATACCACTGTCTTGGGACTATTTTAGTCCATACAATGATTTGTCCAGAATGCACACATGGTCAGGTTTCTTGGGATCAATAAAACCTAGAGGTTGGCTCATGTAAATGTCCTCTTCTAAGTTACCATGCAGAAAGGCAATGGTAACATCCATCTGCTCTAGCTCTAGGTTATAATGGGCAACAATGGAGAGCATTAACCTAATGGTTTTATACTTGACTACAGGGGAAAAGACTTCATTGAAGTCTATTCCTTCGCGTTGGGTGTAACCCTTAGCTATTAGCCTAGCTTTGTACCTAGGGGGGTTAGTAGCTGAAATTCCCTCTTTAATCTTGTACAACCATCTGCATTTGATTAGTTTTTGGTCCTTGGGTTTGGGAACCAAGGACCGGGTTCTATTTACCTCAAGTGACCTCATTTCATGTTCCATTGCCTGCCNTTTCTCCTAAACCCTAACCTTGGCCGCAATTCCCTTGCTTGAGAGAGAAATTCTTTCTCTCAATTTCATGGCCTTCCTTGAGCAATTGAATCTATCTAGCAATTGATTCAACTGAGATCCAATCCTGCTTTTGTGTGGATACTGACTTGCTCGATTCTCCCTTTGAATTGTTAGCGAAGTTCAAATTCAATCCAATTGAAGGAGCCACCAACGAAGGTATTAAAAAGTTCTAACCTTGTATGAGTTTAGTTTGGGTTACACCATATCAATCCTAATCTTGCGTTGAGATTCTTCGAATAAAATTTTATATTATGTTCCGCATATTCGATGAAAAACACTATAGGGTTATGTTATTATCAATCTCTTGAGATAGAGCCCGATCGATAGTACATAATTTATTTTCAGACTCAAGTACAATTCAAAGATCTCTATACCTGTCTGTAAAATTATTACCATCCAGCCCGTGTTCATTTTCGATTAAAGATCGCAACATTAAATTGGAGTTGTCCATTTTAATATGATTTTACAAGTGCAACATAAGAGAATTAATTTCATGTTATAATCATTTGTTTAATGAGGTCTTTAATTAAACAAACGCTCCCACTATTTTACTCAAGCTGATAGCCGTCATTATTAAACTCGAGAAGGCCGTTAGTCTTCCTAGTGGGCCAAGATCCCATCAATTCCATTTAAACCTTCACTGATGTGAACAAGCCAAAATGGGTTAATTAGGTAGGCGACAAACTTAAATTACATCAATCTATGACACCCACCAAAGATCTCAATGTAAACAAAGCAAACAAACCAATTACATAATCCAATGACACAAACCATTGTCCTCAAGTGTAACTCTCGGATCAATAGAGTAGACACTACATGTCAACTCGTGCATTATTCGATTGCATTTCTCTACTATGCCTTTAGTATTGTTAATAACATTCCCTGATGCGAACAAGCAAAACTACTAGTTAAGTCTTAACCCAACTCTATTAAAGAAAAGTTCCAATGTAACTTAACCTCCCACTGATAGAAGTGTTCCCTTCGCTGATGCGAACACGGTTGCGACGAACAATGGTTTGATTAAGCCTATAGTGTTGGAAGGCACTGAAATGTATATAACTTAATATCATTTACAAGGGGTTTTTATTATGTCTCACCATTTTATTAATACATAATTAGGCATGTGAAACATTCAACCTTAATCATGCATTCTAAGCAGAAATTAAACATGCCGGTGCATGGTCTAACTAAAAACTGGTCTCCTCAAGCTTAGAGGAATGGGTGGGTCAACCTAGGGTCTTGTACTAAACAATACAAATCTTGAGTTTTCAGGAATGAATGTTGCTCCTTCACTTCGTCTTTAACTGCATAATATTATAAATTTACAAGAAATTAAAATACAACTATTTTAATTTACATTGATAAATTTGGAAACCTCGAGTTACATTCGAGGGGAGTGAGGTAAGAAAAGAATGTACAATAAAGTTGACAGAAAGGCAAGATATGCAGACCCTATCATAAAAATGTACAAACATACATTCTTAGAAAATTCAATTAAAAACATACACCATTAGGTCTAAGGCTCATGTACTGGGTACCTTGCAATAACACACATAGAAGCATTGCATTCAAACAATCAAAAGAATATTTTGATTCAATGTAGATAATTACATTACTCCTTAATAATTTGTAGAATTCTTTAGGTCCAATAGGTTTTGAACTTTGCAGTTTAGTCCCTATTGACGGACTTCAAACAATTGGGCCACCAAATTACAGCAAATGTGCATCAACACACTCCAAATAATCTTCAAGTAAAATTGCATGCAACAATGCGCAATTATTAACCCAAAACAGTCCAAAATTTGTCAATACAAAGGTTGCTCGAAAACGCTCTCGTGCGCAACAACACATGTGGGCAGCAACTATTTTAAAATACTAGGAAATGCACCAACATGTCCTCTTTCATATGATACAATTTGTGAGTCACTTGACTCACCACAGCCTCTGAAATCAACACTTTATGAGGATGTAGTCAGTTCACACGGGACAACGTGCAGAAAAATTGCATTATTGTAAATTGCTCGAAGCCCTATGTTACACGAGTCCAAAAACTTGGGCAGGCATACCAAAATGTTCCTCACACATGCAGCAACACATGGAAAAAGACCGTGCACAAAAATACATGCTACAACACGAACGGAGCTAAAGTTCGAGGACAGTCTGCTTGTTGTCGCAACAACGCGCAGAAAAACTGCTTGCTTGACAACTTGCTCGAAACCTATGCTACAGGTCTCAAAAAACCTAGTGTCACAGGCTGGGAGTTTCACACCCAAAAGGTTAACCTATTAGGTGGAGGGACTCCTCCCATTTATAAGCCCAAGACCTCCCCAATACGCTTCCAATGTGGGAATTGTTACATTCTCCCCCACCCAATCTTGTGACGCCCTCGTCACAAGTGGGGCCCCCTGTCTACCCATCCACCTCACTCTCGTGTAGACCCACAATTACACGTGGACGCCCCTGCGTGGGCGCTTGACGGGACATCGAAAGACGAATTGGGTCTGCTCTGATACCACTTGTCACGGGCTGGGAGTTTCACACCCAAAAGGTTAACCTATTAGGTGGAGGGACTCCTCCCATTTATAAGCCCAAGACCTCCCCAATACGCTTCCAATGTGGGAATTGTTACACTAGGCACACCTCCCATATCGATCCTCACACATTTAACATGTGGATGGAAAACTCGCACCAAAATTCGCGGTACTACGCGAACGGGAGCTAAAGTTTGAGGAGAACCTATCTACTGTCGCATGTAGGTCTGTTGTGCGCAATTTCACACAACAACAGATACACATGGCTGAAATTGTCATGTGCTGGTCAAGACCATGTTTTTTCACACATGGCCGTCATAGATTGGCCATGCACAAATGTGCACAGCCATGAAAACTGCCACTCATGGAGTAGGACAACAATAATGTGCAAAAGCGCACAGCCCCCACAGCAGCAGCGACGAGCAACAACGGGTAGCGCAGTGGATGTGCGTGTTTGTACTTGGCCACTACAACATCGTTTGCGGTCGTTGCATGCAGCCATAAAGCTGTTGTGCGTGACATACTATTGTTGTGCACCGCAACGCTCAGCAGGTGCTTGTTGCTGCGCACGGCAGCACACAACAGTCGTGCACCACCACACATGGTGGCACACGATTAGGGTTCCGATAATCAATTTAAAAAAAAAATTAAAACAAAGGCATAAAATTAATCCCAACGCAATTCATTAACAAATCACACTTAATCAATTTCAATTGAACAATTTTAATCAACAAATTAAAATTAACACATGCAATCAACAAATTGTAGGAACCATGCTGTGGCAAGCGCGGAATAATAACAAAAAAATTTCTTGCCATGGAACGATTCCCTTACCCAAGATCACGATTTCGACTAAATTAATCAACATAAATTAAAACAACCATACAAGGTTATGTGACATACCTCCTGTTGGCGGCTCCTCCTCTGGATTAGAACTTTCAGTACTGTTCACTGGCATTATTCACAGATACTGTTCACATACCTTGTTCACAAATACTGTTTACCGTATTGTTCACATATACTGTTTACAGGGTACTGTTCACGGGTATTGTTCACAGGTACTTCACTATCAATCCAACATAGGATTGAATCCGTAGGTATCCACACTAGGATCGACTGCTAGATCAATCGTAGGGCTTAAGGGAGGTGGCTAGGGTTTTTAGGAGAGTTAATTTTGCTATTTAATTTGCAAAATTAACTTTATGATCTTCGCTCTCTTAAAACAAAACTCAATGACTCTTTATATAGACAATCCCAAATAAGAGTCTAATAAGGATTGTAAATCCTTAATTTCTATTCGGATTGGATTACAATCCTTTTAATTCTTATTTGAATTGGATTGCAATCCTTGATATAAGGGATTAAAATATCTCTTAAAGACATTCTCCTAAATATGCATCATAATTAAATAAATATTCATATTTATTTAATTCCTATATAAATATATATTCTAATTAAATAAATATTACTATTTATTTAATCCATATATATTTATATATGTTTATCATATTTAATATATGAGTTTTAATATATATTTAACTAAATTAAATATATATTCTCCGTATTAATTAAAATTAATATGATTACAATTTTGCTAAAAATTCTCCCAATAATTTGGATAATGACATCAACCCCTTAGCAAAATTACCAAAGTGCCCTTTTCACCCATAATGACGAAAATGCTCCTAGACTCCCAAATTATCAAAATACCCTTTTCTGCCCAATCTCACTTAACTACCTTCTATGTGTGTGATCCGAAGGCTCTTTACTTTGCTGGCAGTGTCCTTATGACTAGTTAAGCATCAAACAATTAGTGTTTTCATACACCAATCAACATTGGCCTCTAGCAAGGAATTTTGATTTCTCGGTAAGTAAAGAATCAACAATTTAGGCTTACCTTGTCTTCGATATGGTTACCATGCAATTTGATTCATTTCATCATCTTTTATCTTATCAAGGTTTGAGGTATAGAAATAGTGTCTACCTGAAAATGCTACCTTGACATATTCTATATTTGGTTCTTGAATCTGACGACTATTGGATTCGAGCACTGACTCAATTTCACTGTAGCCACGAATTTGAGGTCATAGTTCTTTAACCAAATATCTCATCGAGATAAGATCTCCTGTAACCAAGAGTGATGAATCATTTGTTGATCCACCATAGTCATAGTGAATTTCTCGATGTAACCAATCACCACCGTTCTGGTAATCCCTAAAAGAGTCGACGTTAGGCTAGTGTCAAATCACATCAATATTTACACATGAAGCTCTAGTGATTTCAAGTCGAACGTGTTAGCAAATCGATGAGCAGAGGTAATGGAAAAACAAAAATTATTGCCCATCGATCACTTGGATTTCGCCAAGATTAGGGTTTGATATATATATATATATATATACTTAAATTGAAATAACAAAGATCCATGCAAGGATTAGATTATACTAGTGTTTAGAGGGTCCGTCAGTATCTCTGAACGCAATTGTTACCGTTTCGAGAATGGAATCAAACTCACGTTGTCCACACGGAGACAATATGTCAGAGACCAAGAATTGATTTTGCTAGAATCAATTGTTGGCTTTAAGGATGATATTTAAGGTGATAAAGTGAAGAGAAGTGGAGAGAACATTTTTCTCTCAATATCACTCACGACACAAAAATGAGAGAATGAATAAAACCTAACTTTTTGCTTCATTTAAATAATGATGCAAATATCCATTCTGCCCCCAAACCCCAAAGTTTAACAACAACCCAAACTTAGGTGAAATCCCATATAGGTCCCCATTTAATTATTTAGTTAAATATTAATATAAATATTAACATTAACTTCAATAATTAAATTCATAATTTTGCTAAATTACTCCAATAATAAAATTGGACACAGGCTACAACCTTAGTAAATTTAGTTACACATCAAAATTACCAATATGCCATTTCATCTAAAAGACGAATATGCCCTTCCAAAGTTTACCATCCTTAAACTGTCTCCTACGTGTGTAACACCCACTTTGAGGTACATCATTTACTCAAGTTTATTTGCCTTTTAATGTTTAAATGGATATGTGTTATTGTTGCTTTTATGCCCTTAGTTTTGCTTATTTTAAGGAGAAAGATTGAAAAATCGACATTTGCAAACTTCGTCGCGGCAAAGGAATCTTGTCGCCGCGGTACTGAACTTTTTCCCAAATTGGTGTCAGAACTTTGCCGAGGCGAAGAACTCTCTGGATTTTTTCGCCGAGGCGAAGAACCGTGAGAAAATTCTAGAGAAATCTTCCTTAAGGGCAAAATGACCATTATACCCCTAATTAGTTGAAAATGTGGGGAGTGAAAAATAAGAAAATTTGATGGAGAATGTAATAGAGGTAAGGGCATTAGTGTAAATGACTAAGGGACAAAGATGGAATTTTCAATAAAGTGTAAGGGCAAAATGGGAAGGTATGCCTATAATATGAGATATTAAGGGTTCAAGCACAAAGACTCTATCATTCTCTACTCCCTCTCATGCCAACTTCACTCTCCATTTCTCTCATCTTTGCATCCATTTGCTAAAAGAAATTGAGGGCTTTTGGTTGGATTCTTATAAGGATTTGATCCTAAGCATCAAGAGGTAAGGATTCTTGTTCTAGACATAAGATTAAGTTGTGTTAATGTTGAATTCTTATTAAGTTTATGCTTAGGTTTAAGAGGAAGAACAAGTTCAACAAGGATAGAGAACTTTTGTGCAATTCTTCAAGCATAAGGTAAGTAAATCCAACCCTAACCCCTTGTTTGAGCAAGTAAAGCATAAAGATTGTTTTATGTGAATTTTATATGAAGTCCATATGCTTGAGATTTGTGTATGAAACTTGTTATTGAGTTTGATGATGATCCATGAATGGGTTTCTTCTTGAGAAGGGTTGGTTGAGTTGATAGAAGTTGGGTTGAATTTAGAGGGAGTTTAAGAGCATTTATGAAGTGTATTTTCTTGCCTAGGCTTTGAGATGATTCAAGGGAGTTTTACTCTCGTTATGGATGGTGTAAGAAAGAAGGAGAAGTATAGTTAAAGTAGACTTGAAGTATGCATGCATGATGTTTGATGAAATGCCTAAGAGAAGCTTATGCATAAGTAGAGAAACTTATTTTTATGCAACATAGCATAATTGCATTGCATAATTGCACTCAAGGAAGAAACATAAGCATGAGCCATCCATATGCATATACTTACATATGCATGAGAACCTAAAGAAAGAATAAAGAACTTTAAGAATAAAGAGAAAGAAAGAAAAGTACTAAAGCATCAAAGAAAGAAAAGTGCTAAAGAAGAGAAAAGAATAGGTTGTTGCGATGGGGAACTCGTGGGTGCTAGGAAGAATTTCCCACATACACGTCGCCTTAAGTGAGTGGCATATGAAGAAGAAGAATTTGTACGACCCGTAAGAGTGTATGTGGATGAGGGTTGTACCAAGAAGAATTCCTACATGCATGCCACCTTAATTGAGTGGCCTAAGAAAAAAGAAAGAATTTGTATAGTCCGCAAAAGTGCATGTAGATGAGGACTGTACTCACTCACACGGCCAGGGCTCCAAATCCATGCATCAACCGAGTCCGACTGGAAAAGAATAAGAAAGAATAAGAATAAGAAAGAACAAGAAAAGAAAAGAAGAGCTTGAGCATGCAAGAAAAGAAAAGAAAAGAAACAAAATAAGAAATAGAAAAGAAGAAAGAAAATGCATTTCTATGCATTATTGCATGTGCATTGCATTCATGCATATTACCATGGTTTCCATCATGGTTAGTAAGAATAGAAAGAAAGAGTAGAAAGAATAGAAAGAAAGAACAAAAAGAATTAGAAAGAAAGAAAAGAACAGTGAGAACTAGAAACAGAGAAAGAAAAGAGAAAGAACAAAGAAAGAATGATGAAGAGAAAGAATAGAGTAAGGAAAGAACCAAAGAATAAGTTGCGAGGATAAAGGAGTAGAGGATTTACTTACTGAGCATTGTTGTGCTCACCCCGTTGTTTCTCCATGTTTTTCAGGAAATAGGTGAGAAGCAGTCGGATGGACGTCGAGAAACGGAGAGAAATGGCATCACTGTCCACCATTGCTTAAGTTTTTGTACATGTTATTTTGGTATATGTAAAGAATTATAGTTTATAAGTAAAGAAAAATTTGGCTCAACTACTTTTCATATGCTAAGTATGTATGTTTTCATTGTATATTTTCTAAAGTATGCTAGTAGAAAGAAGTTATTACAAAGTGTGTGACCCGTAGGCTCCTCATCATATCGATAGTGAGTAGTATCCTGATTGACACTAATCAATCGTTCACTACACACAAACCAAGATTGGCCCCTTGCAAGGCATCATAGCCATCCGATAGATTCAAATTTAGCGAAACAACTACCTATCAATGATATGGTTACTATGTAGTCAAATCCTTTCATCATCTGTTATCTCAACAAGACTGAGGTACAAATATAGTGTCAACCTCAGTTACTCTCAATGTGTTTGTATTCAGTTAGTGGACCAATGACCAGAATAATCAATTAGATTGAGCAACAACTCAATCTCACTGTGGCCACAGCTTTAGTGTCATTTTCATATACTGAATCGCATTGTGAGATAACTTCTCTCGTACCCAGGAGTGATAAATCCTTTGTCAATCCACCATAGTCTTGATATGCTGCTCGATGTAGCCAATCACTACCGTATTGATAGCTCTAAATAGAACTACATTAGGCTAGTGTCAAACTACACCAATCGGTGCACAAGACACTTCAGTGATCTCAAGTTTAAGGATCTCATGACCACCATTCGTTAAAGGATTTATTTCATAGACACTGGGGTTATCATCTATATGGAATCCTCTGGTGGGTCAGTCTAGTGAACTTGCCTACAGCAAGCACCCATGTGTTGAACCAGGTTGTCAGCAAACAACCTTGACAAGTGAGATCAGTCACATCCTTTTGATAGGGTCGTTCAACACTATGATAGCCTTACCGTATTATCTGTGTCCTTGGTCAGAATAATACTGGGGCTACAGACATTTCTAGAATGACTACCATATGTGATCATAGGGTTCTCACTATCAAGATTTGAAACACTTAATACCGACGTCATAGTTCTACCATCCTAAGGACATATATCACTACATATAACTATAATTTACATGATATAGTAGAAAATGCCTTTTATTGATTAATAAACATTATCACAAAGAGTCAATTCTACAATAATTGATTGACTCTAGGGCACCTACTCCAACAGAAGGACTACATGCACTACCTTCGTAAGAGGATATATTCCACAAATACTGGGTTTACCATCTTGTGTGGAATCCTCTAATGGGTTAGTCCAGTGTACTTACATAAGCGAGCACCCATGCGTTGCACCAGGTTGATGCCCACAATGTTGACGTGTGAGATCTGTCACTACCTTTTGATAGGGTAGTTCAACACGATGATAGTCTCTCCGTATAATAAGTGTCCTATTGTACTTGGTCAGATTTATACTATGACTACAGACGGTTTAAGAAGGGCCACCTTGTGCTCATAGGGTTCTCACAATTATGGTTTCTAAAGACATATAATATTTTCTTTACGAGTAGTAAATAGATGCTACAATATATGCTCATAAATAAGCGATGCCTTTTAGTCATTAATTTGAAATGAGTTTAAAAGAGCTAAATTGTTGGCTCTGGTGCACATACTCTAACAATCTCCCACTTGCACTATAACCAATCATTCATACGTTTGATCCCATATGATGCTTTGTGCCTATCATGCTTCTACTATGACAAAGCTTTTGTAAGTGTTGGGTTTGCGATGTTATCGTCAGTAGGTACTTTGTCGATTTGTACATCACCTCTCTTCATGATTTCTCTGATGAGATGGTATCGCCGAAGTATGTGCTTGGATCTTTGGTGACATTGTGGTTCTTTAGCTTGAGCTATGGCACCGTTGTTGTCATAGTAAAACACAACTAGATCAACAATGTTTGGAACCACCTCTAGTTCAATCATGAACTTCTTGATCCAAACAACCTCTTTGGCCGTATCACCCAATGTGATGTACTCGGCTTCTGTAAATCTGCTACAGTGCTTTGTTTTGAAGTCAATGAATTTCATCCAATCTACCCTTAAAATCACAGAATATAAATACAATTTCACCACTTATCCTAACCCTCAACCAGCGTTTTGCTAGTCTCTAGCAATCAAAGCAATCGATAATAACCTAACCCTATTATAATGACTTTAAACAAAACCACTTCCGTAGGTTGACACGATTGCATTTAGCATATTCAATAAGCCTTTAAACCCCTAGGTCCCCTTAGTGGACGAGTTATAGTCTCGTGAGGGTTTACAACGATGCTACCCACAAACATCCTACAAGTTCTACCAAGACTCATAACTAATAAACTAACAATTCCGGATCAATACATTAAGGAGTCTCAAAAATTTCATACACATTAGGCAGCCAAAATAACCAAACATTACTTTACTTCTAAGAACATCCTATTGTCAATCTCATTTCATTATCAACTCTCTACGTTTCAAAAGTCCACAGTTTGTCGATTCTAACACCAGGAATAATTACGTATGCAACATCAATAAACTAACATTGATCCCAATAAAAAAAATGCAATAAGAGTAAAACTCTATAGAAACAAACTCCATAGGCCTAATTTTCGAACCACTCTCCACTAATGTAGAAAATGACATAACTTTAGATCATTAGGACTTTATTAAGCTTGTAATGTTAGGCCAAGTATTGGGTTATGAAAAAGAAATGGAAGGAGAATCAAACAAAATAAGAGGATTAATCTTACCAATTTGCAATGAACTCGCTCAAAGCACATCACATCCTCTCTACTCTTTCTCACTGCATTGCATTAACATACTTTCTATACTTCCTTGATTCTTTCATTTTTTTTTTCTTTTAACATTTTTTTTTTCACTTTTTTTGAATCAAGAATCATTAGGAAGCATAGATATCACAATCATTCCCATTATTACCTTGATATTCACAATACACCACAACCCCTAACCCATTCTTTTGAATACTCTTCAACATCTTGAGAAAACACTTAAAGCCACACACAAACCTCTCACTTTGCATAAATTCAGATTAAATCCTCTTATAAATCATGGGTGAGTAATGTGTTTAAGGGTTAAAAGGGTATGTTATTGTGGGTTACATGAAAGAAAATCAAGGCTAAAATATTTTAATCTTGGCTAAAAAAGGGTAACTAGTGATAATCACAACATACAAGGTTGGCTTGAAAGGCTCAAACGGTCCAAAGATGGCCTAAGTCACTTCTTCAGTCATGTATCATCTAGGATTTCGCCTTGAGTGGTCCTCAAATAGGTTCTAGAGTTTGGGGATCTCAATTATGTCTTAGGATGTGCACATACCAACCATTCCTAAATATTAAAACTAACCCACCAGACAAATCACATTCATGAGAGTTTCAAATTACAACAAAACTAACATTCAAAATAATTTCTCGACTAAAGCAAAATTTGCATTATTATCAACGCTTTATGTTGTTGAATTACTTACTATCATAGACAAATATATTGATCCAGAACAACAATCAAAATGAAACAAACATCCCAAAACTCCTACAAATAAATTGACGCAAGTCCCCACCCCTAACCTAAATCCTACATTGTCCCCAATGTGGTAATCAAAGCAATTAGGAGGTTATGAGAAAGAATCAATTACCCATGTTGAAACATCATAAAACGAGAACGCTATATAGCCCCAAGTGTCCACCTTGTATTGGATTCAACTATCTACCAACAAAAGAAACAACACGATATCCTTGAAGGAGAAACCACATTCTTGTTAAAGATCATGAGTTTGGGAAGAAATAAACAACAAATAGAAAAATACAACCAAACATACTTGAGAAGTGTCTACACTTAACCAACTAGAAATTGAAAATGAAAATACGGCAAATGTCATTAACAAAACAAAAACATTCACACAACATATGAAAGACAAAAACAAATGAAATAACAACTATCCACATCCCTTGGATCCCGCACTCTCCTCTTTTCGCTCCTCATCATCCTGCTCCTCATTGCTCTGCTCCTCACCAGGCATATAATCTGGCACATCAGGCTAAAAAACCCAGGATACAACGGAAACTGAAACTAAGGTTGAGTACTATCGGCCCCAGCCTGAGTAAGGTGGAACTGCTAAATCTGTTGCATAGTCTGCCAACACTCTAACTGATAAGTCATCTGATCCGTGGCCCAAGTCTGCCATGGCCACATTCGGGACACCTCATCACTCACTCGGGTCAGTTGATCTCTCATACTCTACAATGGATTTGACAAGGGTGGGGGCACAGAAGTGGATGGACATGAAGTGCTCTCAATAGGCCTTGGTAAGAGATTCTAGATTTCTCCTATGTTCCGACCATGCAACTTCAGATAAAAGGTGCCATTCAATGAGGATGATAGCTTTCTTTGGACTTTATCGTCCCCTATCGACAATCCAACTTGCTTGTATAGGGCAGTGATCAAATTAGGAAACAAGTAAGACACTGATGGATTTCTCGCTGCATGCAAAATCCGATAATAAATAAGATTGCCTACATCTACTCGCATCCGCTGAGCAATACCATAAAGCAATAGTGCCCTTTCTGTGTCTACTATGCTATGATGAATAGTGGAGAAAATCGAGGTGCACACAAAATACTACCACAATCAATGCACACTTTCATTGCACAACCACAAGACTAACACTACAACCAATATCAGCTACAGCACACCACACAATATAACACTAAATAATCTAACAAAGACACCCCAATTTTCCTTCAACACTGCACACACACTCCCTCCATGCACTCTACTTGACAATGTCAATCAAATCTGATCTCAAAACAACCTCAACACTCACCCAGCATTACCCATAATCTCAATCACCCAAACATAATGCCATCAAACACAATCACAACACCAACTCAATCTACTATACTATTCACACATATATCAGTTCCTAATGCACTCCAATTCATTTTTTTTTTGGTAATATGTGCAAACAAACACTGCAAATTAGGATGAACAAGGCTTACCTACTTAGTATGAACGAATTGCAAGCCTTGCATTGAAGATTAAACTCCCAATCACAAAATCCCCAAATTACGAAACCCTAACCTCTTCTTCTTCTTCAATTCGAACAAATCCTGCAAAATAGACAGAAGATAAGAGTTTGGGTGTTATGGGAAGGGATTAGATGTTGTGAAGGTAGTTGATTGGGGAGGCAATCGTTGAAAAAATATGTGTTTCAGAAAGGAAGAATGAGGAGCACTGTGGCATGGAAGAAAAAGTGTAAGATAAAAAAAAAATTTGGTTTTTTTTTATATAACCCGATTGGTGCCGCGGCGCTTGTATTATGGAGGAGTCTTGCACCATAGTGCATAAAATTGTCACGCTACAACATTAAGTTTCTGTCTTGGAGGGCATTTTTATGCCGCGACGTGGAAATCTTATGCTGCGACGTGGCTTCGTGATCGGATTCTCCCATTTTCGAGCCACAACATGAAAAATTGCCACGCCCTGGCATGAAGTTTTTGCCTTGTGGTCCCTTTCTATGCTGCGACATGAAAAATCTGAGCTGTGGCGTAAAACAGCCATTCCTGAAAAAAAAAAAAAAAATTAACACATAAACAAGAATAACGTAAAACTAAAAGAAATTAAAAAAAAAAAAAAACTTGGGTTGCCTTCCAGTAAGCGCTTTATTTAACGTCTATATAAGATAGAGTGCATGGCCTTTTAGTTCATGTCGTCGAGGTATTCCACCACTTGTTTCGAAAGGAAATCTTCCAAGAATGGTTTCAAGCGATGCCCATTAACCTTGAAATTACTCCTTATCTTCAGGTTTTGAACTTCCACTACACCATGAGGAAACACTTCAAGCACTTTATATGGTCTCATCTATCGTGACTTCAACTTTCTTGGAAAAAGTCACAAACGTGAGTCATAAAGCAAAACTTTCATACCTGGACGAAATT
Source organism: Pistacia vera (assembly GCF_008641045.1). Lineage (NCBI taxonomy): Eukaryota > Viridiplantae > Streptophyta > Magnoliopsida > Sapindales > Anacardiaceae > Pistacia > Pistacia vera. The sequence goes on from NW_022196013.1 coordinate 1,095,563, forward strand.
CCTTGCATTGTATTGCTTTATCATGATAGAGCTTCATTTGTTCTTTGTAAATCTTCGCATTTTCAAATGCTTCATTCCTAAGCTCTTCCACCTCATTTACTTGCATTTTCCTTACCTCTCCGACTTTGTGTTGAGTGTTGGAAATGCAAATTTATTTAGTGATTTGGGGGTGAAACTGTAAGGAATTTAAGGTTTAATGCATGATTTATGATGTGAATTCTTTCAAGTTTTGTTATCTTCAAGAATCACAGGTTGTGTGTGTTTTTTAGGTTTTCAGGTGCAAAAGAATGAATTATTTGTGCTTGCATTGGTGTTCAGACATCTGGAGTCATTCGAGTATGGATAAATCAAGGCAAGAAGTAAAAGTGTGAAATTCTAACTTTGCGCTGTGGCTCAATTCAACTGAGTCATGGCGTAAATAGACGAGGCTCAATTAAACTGAGCCGCGGCGCAAATCACGCTGAATGTAAAAATGTCGCATTTCTTACCCTAATTTTGGCGACTAGTATTTACAAGTTTTCCATTTTGTCTAAAAACTATATAAAGGCAGCTTAGGTTTATTTTTTGGGAGTTTTTAGGTTTGATATTCACATTTAGGGAGAGAATACATTTGACGCTTCTTGGAAAGGTGGAGATTGGAAAGGAGAGGAGGTTCTTTTCCTCTCCTCCTACTTGTTCTTCACAATTATACTTCCAGGTGTTGTTGTTTCTATTCCTTTATGTTGTATTTTGTTTTCTAGGGATTTGATGTAATATAATTGAAGGCTTGTGTTTTATTGTTAATCTATTTGTTTGATCTATTCTATTATGTTCTAGGTTCATTCATTGCATTTAATTCAATCTTTAGTTGATATTAGGGCCTGATCAATCTTGATGTTAGTTAATTGATTGTATGAGACAAGATTGGGTGTGGAATAATTGATTTGTAGCTCTGCCCGGTTATAGATTGGTTACTGTCTTTAAGTTTATCTTGTGCTTAATGGGTTTTTGTTACTAGACTAGGATATATGCCACTGTCTACTTTAGTCGATGGAAACAATAGGTTATTCCGAATGGCCGTAGTAATACCTTAGGAATGAGAGACGCCGTGCCTATCTTGAATAGCTCTATGAATGGATGATTTGTGTCTTTAAGATCGTCTTGTGTTTATGTGTTTTTCTTTATTTCAATTCTTGTTGTTTTCATCAAGGCATGGTTACTAGGATCTCGAGAGCAGCTTCAGCCTTTGGGGGATCGACCTTGACTCATGCACTATGTTGCGATTGCGACTCGTGCACTTGCGAAGGATTAAACACTGTATGTCTATCACTTTGTCCATGTCAAAATTTAACCGTTTGATTGCCCAATAAGCTCAGTGCTCTAATTCCATCGGTAAATGGCATGCCGTTCCAAAAACTAGCCTATATGGGCTCATCCCTATTGGAGTTTTGTATGCAGTTTTGTATGTAGTTTTGTAGGCCCATAGAGCATCATTCAACTTTAATGCCTAATCCTTCCTAGATGTGTTCACTGTCCTTTTCAAAATTGCTTTGATTTGCCTATTACTCACCTCTACCTACTCGGTGATATGGGGTGGTGACTTTATGAGTTACATTGTACTTCTTCAATAGATATGTAAAAGACTTATTACAAAAATGATTCCCCACATCACTAATAATAGTTTTAGGGGTACCATACCTTGTGAAAATCAAGTCTTTAAGGAAACTAAGTACAACTTTACTGTCATTAGTTTTTGTGGTGATTGCCTCAATCCATTTAGGCACGTAATCTATAGCAACAAGTATGTAGGTATAACCATAAGAGTTAGGAAATGGACCCATGAAATCTATACCCCAGACGTTGAATAATTCCACCACCATGAATGACGTGAGTGGCATCTCATTCCTCTTGCCAATGCTTCCAATTCGTTGGCCTCTATCGCATATAGCAGAAAAAATAAACACATCTTTAAACAAAGTTGGCCAATAAAAACTGGATTGCAATACCTTTAGTGCTGTCTTCTTTCCCCCAAAATGCCCTCCACAATGTAGTTCATGACTATGTTGTAATATACACTACTACTCTTGCTCCAGTACACATCTCTTGATTATCTAATCCGGACAACTCTTAAACAAATAAGGGTCATCCAAAAAATAGTGCTTGACCATGGATGAAAATTTCTTCTTTTCCTGAAAGGTTAGATCAGGTTTTAAAATATCACATGCAAGGTAATTCACTATATTTGCATACCAAAGTTCTTTTCCACGTATAGAAAAGAGTTGTTCATCCGAAAAAGTCTCATTAAGAGGATAATCCCCTCATTGATTATGATCTTCATGGCTTGTTGTCTCCACTAGTCGCGACAAATGATTAGCCACTACATTCTCGTTTCCCTTCTTGTCCTTGATAATCAAATCAAATTCTTACAACAACAGCATCCATCTAATCAACCTAGGCTTAGCATCCTTTTTAGACATCAAATATCTCAAAGCAGCATGGTCAGAATAAACATGTAACGCCCCACTTGAGGTACGTAGTTAATGCTTATTCTTTTGCTCTTTTTGAATTGATTCATTATTGTTTGGTTGGCCTTTGAGTGATATGTTGAACACTTGCCTTGATATTGGTTGAAAATAGAAGAAGTTTAGTGTTTCAGGCTTTGCCGGGGTGAAGAATAATCTTCGCCGCGGCGAAGAGGTGTTGTAGCCACGGGGAAGCTGCTGGACAGTTTCGCCGCGGCGATAGAGGATTCCTCGCCGCGGTGACGTGCCAACCAAAATGTTTGTTAAGTTTTAGATATTTTCTTCCCTAAGGGCAATTTGACCAATCTACCCCTAATTAGCAGGAAAAGTGGGGAGTAAAATGTAAGGAATTTTCATGGAGAATATGTTGTTATGGGGGTGTGTTTGTAATGAATCAAAGGATATAGATAGAATTCCCAAAGAAGAGTAAGGGCAAAATGGGAATGCTTGTGTATAAATTTCATTAAAAGGAATTAAGTCATTGCAAACCCTTCATTCTTCTTCTTCATCGCCACTCTCCTCTCTTGCTTCCTCTCAATTTCTCTTTCTTTTGATCAAGGAGTTTTAAAGGGCTTTTGGAGTGATTTGGGGTAGAAAATCAACCTAAGGCATCCTAAGGTAAGGATTCTTACTTTGGTTGTGAAGCTTTGTGAGTTTTAGTATATATTGAATATTGAGGGTTTTTGTTCTTTTGTTTAAGAGTAGAGAAAAAGTCAAGCAAACCAAGTGAAAGGAAGAGTTAGTGAAGTCTCTCCATAACAAGGTAAGTAAATCCCAACCCAAGTTGAGATTTGAGAATTTTCTTGATTAGGGTTTTGATAGCAATTATGTATGTGTGTTATATACATGTTATATGCCATGTTATTGAGGCTTAAATAGAGATTTCTAGTGCTTTGTGATTGTTTATACCTTTCAAATATAAGAAGTGAGTTGTGGGTTGGAAAGGTAGTTTGAGATGGAATTGAAGGGGTATTGTGGAACCCTTTTTGGAAGTGTCTTTCTTTGGCAGGTTTTGTGGCTATGTGAGGGGGTTTCTCCCCATTTTGGATGGTTAGAGAAAGATTTAGAATCATTGCTATAGTAGAGTTTTATAATGCACTTGAGTTGTTTGATGAAATGCCTAATAGAGGTTTGAGTATGAGTAGTGAACCTTAATTCTTGCAACATTGCATGTTGGCATTTCATAAGTGCATTAGTGGAGATGAACCATCCATAGGCACTAATTGTGCATTGAGAAGTGACCTAAGAAAGAGTAGGAAACTTTGTGTATGCACTTGCTCTATGAGTAGAGAACTTTGTGGATGCAACTACTCTAAGGGTAGAGAGAATGAGAAGTGCTAGAATAGAGTGAATGAGAAGAGTAGTAGAAATGGGTGGATGCTTTGTGATCATCACCCGACAGTTATGAGAATCGGGTTGATGCTTTGTGATCATCACCCGAATAGCCATTAGAAATGGGTTGATGCTTTGTGATCATCACCCGATAGTTATTAGAAATGGGTGGATGCTTTGTGATCATCACCCGGTTAGTTATTAGAAAGGGGTTGATGCTTTGTGATCATCACCCGACATTTATTAGAAGTGGGTTGATGCTTTGTGATCATCACCCGACAGTGATTAGGAACGAGTTAGTGCTTTGTGATCGTCACCCGAAAGTCATAAGGAATGGGTAGGTGCTTTGTGGTCTCCACCCGATAGTTACGAAAACCAGGTAGGTGCTTCGTGATCCCCACTCAGTTGTCACTAAGAACGGGTTGGTGCTGTGTGAACTCCACCCGATAGTCATGAAGAGTGAGATGGTGCTGTGTGAACGCCATCCGGCCGTGCCTCCGGTAAGATGACGCCATGACGTTTAGTAGGAAACAACAGAAAATGTGAGGAAAGAATTAAGAGAAATACATACGGGGATAAACAGATAGAGGGTTTTACTTACTGAGCATTATTTTGTGCTCACCCCGTTATTTTCCTTTGTGGATGCAGGATCTAGGTGATGATGCAGTCGGAGGGGCGTCGGCAAGCGAGGAGCAATAGCTACATTGTTTCCCCTGTTTTTGTCTTTTAAAATGGCTTTTTGTAAATGATGCTCTTTGCGTATAGAAGATGTTATTTCAAACTGATTGAACAAGATCAAACATAACAGTTCCTAAAACAATAAGTTGGGATCAAATTACTTTACTAGAAGATTAGGGATTAGCAAATGCAATTATACCTTTAAAAATGAGAATTCCTAAACCTTTAACCCAACCAATCCAAAATACAGAGATTGAAAACATAACTAAAAATTCTGATGGAAGTGTTCGGATTAGGTTTAGTAGGCTCCAAGAATAAGTTTTGATGACTCACACTTATCCCCTTCCAGATTAAATTCCAAAGAACCTCTTGAACAAAGAAGATTTTCTTGTTCAATAAGAGACCCCCCTAGACCTTCCCAGGTTAAAATAAATATTCAAGGAATAGATAATTCCTCAACAATACCACAACCTTATTATTCAGTTCAAACACCTTCCCAACAAGAAGGGAAGAGACATCACAAAGAATGTCTCTGACCTATTCCCAAATGACAGATTTGTCAGAATTAAACATGATTGAAAAATTTGAAATAGATAAAATCTCTTAAGAAAGGATTTTTATTCGAAAGAAAATCAAGAATTAAGGGAAGCATTCTCTAAAAACTTTAATAAAAAAGAAAGAGATATAATTCAACAAAATTATTACAAATTTATGAAAACACACCAAATTCTTATACCTTTCTTTCAATGGTTTGATAGTGAAAAAACAATCAATGTCCAAACAAAAGGCAAACAGTGGAAAATCACAAGAGGAAAAGATATTGAAGAAATAGAGTCAATTCATCCACCTTTAGCAAAAGTAACAATTCCCTATAAAGGAGTAGAAATTAAGGCTTCACCTTTTAAAGTCAAAGAAAATTTAAGTGAAATATCAGGAAATGATATTAAAAATATTTGCCAACAAAATAATTATGCAAACTAGTGCTTGAATACTATTGACAAACAATTGGATAGAATTGAAGACATTGTAGGAAAACTTATCCTAAAACCTATTGACATAAGGTCAAAACCACTAAAAATTGTAGATAATAAACCTTTATTTGTTCCACACAAGATCCCTCCAAAACACACTAAAACTTTAACAAACAAAGAAGAATTTATGCAAGAAATAAATAAAAAACTCAACCAAATAAAAGAAGAATTCTCTAGTGTTGTCGCACCAAAAACCCCACAAATTTCTAGACATATAAATTTTATTGGCAAAATGGATTCATCAGAAACTGATGATCAAAATACATCCTCAAGTGATAATTCTATTCAAATCAACAACATGAATTGGAAAAAAACCCCAAAAAATGTATTATCCAAGAGCTTCAGCCCCAGATTTAGTTTTGGAAGAATCCTCTCAAATACAACAAAGGAAATACAATGACAATTCTATCTATGGATGGAACATAGATGGGATGTCTGATTATAATATTATTATGGTCTGACAACAAATGACCATGGTCAGTAATGCCTATAGGACTAAACATAATTCAACAGACCAAGCCATAGCCCACTTGTTAGTAGCTGGTTTCACTGGCTCTCATAGCCACCTACAAGATTGATACCAAAGTGAAATTCTTAACGCAATCAAAATTGATGATAATGGAATACCAATTTTGGATGAAGATGGTTATGAAATTCAGGATGTTGTTAATACCTTAATTTTTGCAATAACTCTTCACTTTGTAGGAGACCCTGCAAACGTAAAAGACAAAAGTCAAGCTGCATTAATGAACTTAAAATGCAAAACCCTTCATGATTACAGGTGGTATAAAGAAACATTCTTTGTTCGAGTTATGCAAATGCCTAATAGTAACAAAGCTTATTGGAAGGTTAAATTTTTAGTAGGATTACCCAACATCTTAGCTGGAAAGGTTAGAGAAAATATTAGGAAACAATATGATGGTATTATACCATATGACAATTTAACTTATGGACAATTACATAGTTTGGTCCAGAAAATTGGAATGAAAATTTGCAAAGATGAAAAACTCGGTTACCAAAGGCAAAAAGAAAGAAAACAGTTAGGAAAAGAATTAGGAAGTTTTTGTCAACAATTTGACAATCAACACAAAAACTATTTTGAAAGAAAGAAAACCAAGAAAACAGTAATCTGCAAAGGTTAATGTGATAAAACCATGAATAATCATAAGAACAGTACATACAAGAAAAACTCATACAAACCCACATTTAGGGGGAAAAAAAAAAAAAAAAAAAAACCTTTTCAACAACACAAATTTTCTAAAACAGACAAACCCACAAACAATTCACATGCTTTAGGTGCGGAAACAGGGTCAATAGCTAAGTATTGCAAAATTAGTAAAGGAATTAGAGAATTAAGCCTTGATGAAGAAATTATAAATAAAATTGAAATGTTAATGATACAATCCTCTGATTCAGATTCAAGTGAAAAAGAAATGTCCAATGACAACCAAATTGATGAAATCGAAACATCAAGTGAAAATGAAATAAATGTCTTAACCAAAGACCAAAAATTCCTCCTAGAAGCCGTTAATAAAATTGATGATCCTCTTTTGAGAAAAGAGTATCTAGAAAGACTAAAAAATACCTTAAAAAAAACTAATAGGAAAATAGAAACCCATAAAGCTTATAGTTTTTAGAATATTATTGACAAATTCGAAAACAAGAAAAAAGGAAATTAGCACTTAAAGATTTAACAAAAGAAATCCAACAAATAAAAATTGAAGTCAAAGAATTAAAAGAACAACAAAAACAACATTCGAAATTACTTGTTACTAAAGAAAAAGATAAATATGAAGATGATGAAGATCATAATGAAGATTTTATAAATATGCTAACCCAAATAACTTATCAAAAATGGCATATTAAGATAAAACTCTTAATCAATGATGCATTTATCCTAGAAACAATTGCTCTATTTGATACTAGAGCAGACTTCAATTGTATCCAAGAAGGATTAGTTCCTACAAAATACTATGAAAAAACACTAGAATTTGCTAAGTCAGCCAATGGCTCAACACTTTTTATCAAGTACAAATTATCAGATGTTAAAGTTTGTAATCAAAATATTTGTTTTAAAACCTCTTTTTTATTAGTAAAAAATTTGAGAAGAAGTATAATATTAGGAACACCCTTCATTAATTTCATACAACCATTTAGTGTTGATGACTCGGGAATATTCACAAAAATAATGGGTGAAGTTCTTATCTTCGAATTTATACACAAACCCATCCAAAAAAACCTTAATATTCTCCAAGAATACTCAACATCAAAGAAAGAAATTAATCACCTTATCCTAAACAAACAAAAACATATACACTTCCACCAAGAAGAAGTTAAAACTAAAAGAATCGAATCTCAATGTAAACCCCACGTTATTATTCTGATGCCCTAAAGTATGAAATTTACCTTTTCAAGTAATTTTTCTTTTTTGAATGGAAGGGTAAAATGGTCAATTTACATGTATTTCGAGATGTGGCCATTATAAAGTGTAAGGGGTGATGTCATTGAAGATAAATGAGGGTAGAATGGTCATAAAGTTGATTGATATGGTTAAATGGCGTAAACGGTAACCAAGGGTATAATGGTCTTTTCATACAAATCCATATGAATTAAGTATCCATAAAAGTGCACCAAGGGTAAATTAGTCATTAACCTAATGGGATTGCTTAATTGCTAAGTGTTTTAAAGAAGTCAAATGGCATTAAATGAGTGCTAATCATTATGTTGTAGTAGAAATGACCAAAATGCCCTTATATGCAAAATTTATACCAAATGACCCATATCTCTAATTTTGATGGCCAATCCCATTTGGGAATTAAAAAAAATAAAATATTTATAAGATATTTCCTTGGTTAAGTCGGCTAACACTCTTAGAACATCAAACTCTCTTCTTCAAGTCTCATTCTCTTCCATTAAAAGCTTAAATTCAAGCTCTCTCTCTCAAATTTTCATAGGATTTCAAGTTGAATTTCAAAAGAGATCACCATTCACACTTAAAGAACTTCAATTTCAAGGTGAGTTTCAAAACCCTAGTTTTTCTGATTTTTAGTTAAAAGAGAAATTCATAAGTGGTTATGTGTGTAAGGTAGAAGGGGAGGTTTTTATGGCCTTTTATACTTAGAATGATATGGCAAATGATATGAATTTGCAAATGAAGGTGACATGGTTAAAATGAATTGAATTCGGATTTGGCTTTTTAAGACTTATAATGTACATGCTTCACTAAATCAGTCATAACTGAAGTTATAGAAGTCTGATTGAGTTTATTCTTGAAGTATTAAAAATTTGAGAAATAGACCTCAAACTTTTATGCTTTAGCCAAAAATCAATTCGAATTGGAAGATGAGGGAAAAGTTGCTTCAAAAGTGACGAACTATATGGCATCCACCTTGTTAATGGAAATTCCCTTTTTTTTTTTAATCCTAATAAACTCCTGAATAATCTTACTATTGAAATTCCTTGTATTGTATGATAAATTGAATGAATTAAGTTAAGGAATTTAGTAGGAGAATATTCATGTCATAGAGTTTTGCTAAATTGATTGATGAGTTGTGCAATTGGCCAAGGGTACATGTTAAATGAATGAATAGTATGATTGAGCATGGGAGATGTTATTCCATATGTTTGCATTCACAATGGTAATGCATATAGCTTATTTAGTTGACTTATGAAAAAATTTATGAAAAGTTAAAGAATGAATTCCATGAGTCTCTTGAGGTATAAACCAAGATCAGAGGAATGAAATTCTTATGGAAACCATGAGTCCTTTGAGGTGACGACCAAGAACAAGGTAATGGTTCAAATGAATCTAATCGGATAATAAATACTAATGAAAATATCAAGAACAATGACAAAAGAAATAGGCATGCCATGTTTATGAATATTGCATAAGTCATATATGTTCTATGTTATTTTATGTATGGTTATGTTATGACTTATGTTTATGAGAAAAGTCCAAAGTGTATGACATGTTTTATGAACTTGCTAATGTCAATGAATGAAGGTCATGTCTTGTAGGTAGGTAAGGTCCTAAGTAATATATTTGTATAATGAACCTTAATAGTTTATAAATGGTCATATTCCCTTATTGAGCGATTAGCGCTCACCCCACGAAATGTTTTAAAATGTTTTGCAGGTAAGGATTAAGGCATGAAGCTGGGAGAGGATTCTGAGGGACGCTATGTGCATGAAGGGATTTTTTAATTATGACTATTGAATGGTTTTGCTAGTATTTAGTGTAGTAATTATGTTTATATCTCATAATGCAGTAAATATATCCATGTTATAATGGAGTATATATGTTTGTGTTAATAAAGGAAATCAAATTGTAAGAAAAAAATTGTAAAAGTGTGTATGTTCTAGTAAGTATTACTATAGATTTCATAATTTACTCCAAGAAAGGAAACTATATTATTTGACTTGTACAATGAACTTATTATAGTTTAATATACATACATATATATATATATATATATATATATCTATTATATATATATTATATATTATATATATATATTATAATATAATTATAATATATATATATATATATAATATATATATATATATATAATAATATATATATATATATATATGTGTGTGTGTGTGTGTGTGTGTTTTTAAACTAAAAGTTTATTCTTTAAAAAAGATTTAAAAAAACTTCTTTCTAGGGTGCGTTTTTAGGTTCTCAATAACCAATGGAATATTAGGAAATATGTAACGCCCCACTGAGGTACGTATTGTTGTTTCTCTTTCGCTCTATTTGAGTTGGTTTTGGTAAATTGTTGTTTGATGAATGTTATGTGAATGTTTGCCCTGAAATTGGTTGAAAATAGAAGAAGTTTAGTGTTTCAGTCTTCGCGGGGCGAAGAAGAATCTTCGCCGCGGCGAAGAGGTGTTGAAGCACGGGGAAGCTGCTGGACAGTTTCGCCGCGGCGACAGAAGTTTCTTCACCGCGGCGACAGGCCGATTAAAATGTTGGTTAAGTTTTAGATATTTTCTCCCTAAGGGCAATTTGACACTTCTACCCCAATTAGCAGGAAAAGTGGGGGGTAATTTTAAGGAATTTCATGAGAATATGTTGTTAAGGGGGTGAGTTTGTAATGAATCAAAGGATATAGATGGAATTCCCAAAGAAGAGAAGGGCAAAATGGGAATGAGTGTATATATATTTCATTAAAAGAATTAGAATTGGAAAACCCTCATTCTTCTTCTCCAAAAACGCAACCCCTATCTTTGCTCCTCTCAACTTCTCTTTCTTTTGATCAAGATATTTCAAGGGGTTTTTGAAGTGGATTTGGGGTAGAAAAGCAACCTAAGGCTTCCTAAGGTAAGGATTCCTACTTAAGTTGTGTGATTTGTGAGTTTTGGTTCATATTGAAGTTTGAGGGTTTTGTTCTTTTGGTTAAGAGTAGAGAAAAAGTCAAGCAAAACAAGTGAAAGAAAGTTGGTGAGTCTCTCCATAACAAGGTAAGTAAATCCCAACCAAGTTGAGATTTAGAATTTTCTTGATTAGGGTTTTGATAGAAATGATGTATGTATGTGATATACATGTGATATGCCATGTATGGAAGTTTAAATAGAGATTTCTATGCTTGTGAAGTTAATACCTTGCAAATATGAGAAATGAGTTGTTGGGTTGGAAAGGTAGTTTGAGATGGAATTGAAGGGGTGTATGGATCCCCTTTTTGGAAGTGTGTGCTTTCTTGACAGGTTTTATGGTTATGTGAAGGGGTTTTTCCCCATTTTGGATGGTTAGAGAAAGATTTAGAATCTTTCTATAGTAGAGTTTTATAGTGCACTTGAGTTGTTTGATGAATGCCTAATAGAGGTTTGAGTATGAGTAATGAACCTTAATTCTTGCACATTGCATGTTGGCATTCATAAGTGCATTGGTAGTGATGAACCATCCATAGGCATAATTGTGCATTGAAAAGTGACCTAAGAAGTGTAGGAAAATTTGTATGCAATTACCCTAGTAGAGAGCTTGGTGGGTACAACTACTCTAAGGGTAGGAGAATGAAGAATGTTTAGATAGAGTGAATTAGAAGAGTAGTATAGTTGGGTTGATGCTTTGTGATCATCACCTGATAGTTAGGGAATCGGGTTGATGCTTGTGATCACCACCGAATAGCCTCAGAGATGGGTCGATGCTTTGTGATCGTCACCCGATGAGTAGTAGAAATGGGGAGATGCTTTGTGAACACGACCCGGTTAGTTGTTAGATAAGTGGATTGATGCTTGTGATCATCATCCAACATTTAGTAGAAGTGGGTTGATGCTTTTGACCATCACCGATAGTGACTAGAGATGGGTTAATGTTGGTGATCGTTACCCAAAATTCATGAGGAACGGGTAGGTGTAGGTGATTCCACCGATAGTTAAGAAAACCGAGTAGGACTTGGTGATCCTCACTCGGTAGTCACTAAGAACGGGTTGGTACTGTGTGAATTCCACCCGATAGCCATGGAGAGTGAGATGGTGCTGTGTGAACGCCATCCGGCCGTACCTCCGGTAAGATGAGGCCATGATGTTATTAGAAACAGAAATAGAATCAGAAATAGTATAAGGAAAGAATTAAGAGTTGTACATACGGGGACAGACTAATAGAGGGTTTTACTTACTGAGCATTATTTTGTGCTCACCCCGTTATTTTCCTTTGTGGATGCAGGATCTAGGTGATGATGCAGTCGGAGGGGCGTCGGCAAGCGAAGAGAATAGCTACACTGTTTCCCCTATTTTGTCTTTTAAAATGAATTTTTGTAAACAGTACTCTTTGTGTATAAAAGACATATGAATTATAATGAAAAGAAAATTTTGGGGCCCAATTTTCTATTGTTATTATGCATGCATAGCACTAGTTTTCAGCAGTTGTTACAAAATACCCGGCTAGGGAGGGATTTTACACTCAATTTCAATAGAATGATATCCGCTCAAAGATAAATCAAATACAAAAAAAACTATTGAAACTCAAATCTACTCTAACCTACCTAATGCTTTTTGGGAATGGAAAAAACATATGGTCAGTTTGCCTTATGAAAAAAATTTTGATGAAGAAGAAATACCTACAAAAGCTAGACCAATATAAATGCATAAAGAATTAGAAGAGCATTGTAAAAAGGAAATCAATGATCTTCTACAGAAAAAATTAATTAGAAAAAGCAATTCTCCTTGGAGTTGCTCGACCTTCTATGTTTAGAAAAATGCTGAATTTGAACAAGGAGTTCCAAGACTTGTCATAAATTATAAACCTCTTAATACAACCTTAAGATGGATAAGATACCCAATCCCAAACAAAAAAGATTTATTACAAAAACTATCCAATTCAAAAATCTTTTCCAACTTCAACATGAAATCTGGATTTTGGCAAATCCAAATAAAACCAGAAGATAGGTATAAAACCATATTTACTGTACCATTTGGTCAATATGAATGGAATGTAGTGCCCTTTGGGTTAAAAAATGCCCCATCAGAATTCCAAAGAACAATGAATGACATATTCAATCCATACTCTCAATTCCTTACTGTCTATATGGATGATGTTCTTATATTTTCATCAAGTATAGATCAACACTTTAAACATTGAAAAAATTTATTCACATTGTCAAAACAAATGATTTAGTTGTATCATAAACAAAAATAAACCTTTTTCCAAACAATCTATATAGGTCAAATAATCTACAATAGTACAATCATATCAATTCAAAGATCCATTGAATTCGGCCAACAATTCCCAGATGTCGTCACTGATAAAACTTAGTTACAAAGATTCATGGGAAGTCTTAATTATTTAATGGATTTTTATCCAAAATTTAGTAAAATTTGCAAACCTTTATATGAAAGATTGAAGAAAAGTCCAAAACCATGGACAAGTCAACACACTTGTATAATCTGGCAAATTAAAGCCCAAATTACTCATTTGCCATGTTTGCATTTAACAGACCCATTAGCCTTTAAAATAGTAGAAACATATGCCTCAGATTTGGGATATGGAGATATTCTCAAACAAGTAAAAGATAACAAAGAATAAGTTGTCCAATATACTTTCAAATTTTGGAATGAAACTCATAAAATACTCCATTATCAAAAAAGAAATTTTATACATTGTCTTATGCATTTCTAAATTTCAAAGTGATTTACTCAATCAAAAATTTTTACTTCGTATTGATTGCCAAACTGCTAAACATGTTTTACAAAAGGATGTTCAAAATATTGCATCAAAACAATTTTTTGCAAGATGGCAAGCAATTTTATGTGTGTTTGATTTTGACATTGAATACATCAAAGGAGAAACTAATTCCCTACCTGACTTCCTCACCAGGGAATTCCTTTAGGGGAGGTAACCATCATGCCACCCAAAAAGACCAACCCTCTAATCACTAAAAATCAATCAAAGGCTTCTTATGCCCAAAAGCCCACAAACACCAAATCATGGTTTGAACTAGTATGTGAAGAAGAAGCCCAAGAAAAAGCCCAACAATCAAAAGGAAAAGGGATAGCCTCAACAAGCTCTTCTCAGAGCCCAACAAATATAGAGCAAATCCGGAATTGGATCAACTCTTTTCAGCAAAGTCCAGAAGCAGCCCTAGCCATGATTGGGCTAATACCAAATTTACCAAAAAATGAAATTTTGAAATTTAAAAATCCTCAAACTCTTCCAAAAAGTTCCCAAGAATTTTCCCAATGTGAAAAAATTACGTTAAGTAAACTACAAAAGGCAACTCAAATTGTTCTTTCAAAAAACAAAGAACTTGTTCTTGCGGCTATACCATTAAAAGCCCTTAAACCAGGACAAAAATATATTCAAAAGGAATTGCTTCAAATCTTTTGGCTTTTGAAGAAGGAGATGATTTTGAAAACCCTAAACAATTAGTTCAACAAATTTTTCCAGAAGGTTTTCATTTTTTCCCCGAAGATTTAAGGAAAACTCAAAAATTTTATGAATTTATTCTTGTTGATTCAGACTCTTATGAGTTTAAACACTATGAAGATAAAAACCAACCAGGATTTATCACTCATTCAACCCTTCATATCATTAAAATCCTTAGTCCTTCTGATTGGGGATCCAACCCAAACCAATTCAAAAAAATTTCCCAAAATTTTGATCCGCCTGGATATAATTACTGGGACTATCAAAGGGCCTAGAACAGATCACTCTTTCTCCAAAATAGTCACCACAGGCACTCCTGGATGATTTACTTCAAAAGAAACACTTTATTCAAATTTCCCAATTGGTTTGCGTAATGGTGGGATCATTTTGGATTAATTCCCGAAATCCTACCCCCAACTGTCCTTGAGGGATTCAATGAGTTCAAGCTCAAATTCAAAGTTTCTGAAGCAGATTCAAATTTCCCTCCATCACTTCATTTCTTAGCAAAATTCCACCTCTCGTGGATATGAAATTGTCCAAAATATTAGCAATCTCCCTAATTTGATACAGAACAATGAGATAACAGATGATGAAAAGATTTGATTGCACGGTAACCATATCGTTGACAGGTAGCTGTTTCGTTGAATCCGAATCTCTCGAGTGGCCATGATGCCTTGCTAGGGGCCAATCTTGGTCTATGTGTAGTGAGACGATTGATTGGTGTTAATTGTGATACTACTCACTACCGATATGATGAAGAGCCTATGGGTCACACACATAGAAGATAATTTAAGAATCAGTTTGTGCAAGGGACATTTTCATCTTTTAGGACGAAAGGGTATTTTGGTAATCTTACAATGCAATTAAATTTGCTGAGGTTGTTGCCTATATTTAATTTAATGATAAAATTAAATAAGTGAGATTATATTTAAATATATGTATGCACATATTTAAATGAATTATTATTGTTAATTAAATGTTAATATATTTCATAAATATATTAATTGACTTTAATTATAATAATAATTAATTTAAAATAAAAATACCACAAGAGGGGTGTTTGGATACAAGGGTTGGAGTCATGCCTATTCCTCATTGGAATAGGGTTTTGACACATGCACTATATAAGTGCGTGTGTGTTAAGGAATGAAATCATAATTCATTTCAATCAAATCAAAAAGAGAGAAAAGGAGGCAGCCCTCTCCCTTCTCACGTTTTTCTCCTTGTGCTTGAATCAAAGTTTTCTTTGATTCAAGTTGATTCTTGAAGCCAAAGATGATCTAGCAAGTCCCTCTTTGGTTCTTCAGATTGTCTTCGTGTGGATCACAGTTTGTTCAATCCTATTCTTGGATCGGTAGCGAAGTAGATTTAGAGACATTTGAAGGAGCCTCCAAATGTGTGTGAGATCTCTAATCCTTGTCTAGATTAATGTTATATTTGTTCTTTTCAATTTAAGCATGTAAAATATATACATATCAGACCCTAATCTTGGGTTAATCAAAGTAATTGATGGGAAAAATTTTGTTTTCTACTGCGTTTACCCCTTCCATTTACTTACTTTATGTATTGTGATAGTCAAAGTGCAATTCACCTGGCAAAGAACCCAATCTACCATGCTAGGACAAAACACATAGAAGTTCAATACCATTTTATACGCTCAATTTTGGAAGAAAGAGTTATAGCTCTCGAGAAGATTCAAGGGAGTAAAAATCCAGCCAATATGTTTATGAAGGTGGTTACCATTGAGAAACTGAAGTTGTGTACAACTTCAGTCGGACTTCTCGCTTGAAGAAAGAGAAGTTGATGTCATTGTCGATGGAAGTGAAGAACTGAAGACATGTTGAATTAGTCTCTAAGTGGGAGATTGTTGAGATTGTTGAGCCAAATTCAATCCAAATTAGAGTTGGATTAGGATATGAGTTTTCCTAATTTGTGTTTATGTAGAATTGTCTTCCTTTAGGGATAAGATTATAATTGTATTAGGAATTAAAATAAAATTCCTATTAAGATATGAGATTTGAGTCCTATTAGGAATAGTGTCTCATGTATTACCTATAAAAAGGGGTTAAGTCCTATAGTTAGATATTACAAATTGAATAAAAGGCAAAACCACAATTAGAGAGTGAGAGCCACCAAATAGGGTTTATTGTGTGAGCCAATTGTAAGGCTTGAAAGATTCTTGTAATTTTCTTCTTCTTCATAGTGAAATTTCACAACAGCAAAGTGGACATAACTCTCATACGGAGAGTGAACCACTATAAATCTTATGTTTGTGTGTGTGGTTATTTTGTGTATTTTGTTTGCATTATTTTCGTTTTCAGGGATTTAAGATTTGTTAGTATCTAATTAAATCCCCCCAACACGAAAGAGGATCATAATTCTTATTGTGTAGAATTTGGTTGATTGAAAAGATCAAATTTGGGTGGAGACTTAATATTTGATTCTTCAACCTCTACTAGAATGAGTTAATTTTCGAAGCAAAGAGTTGATAGAAGTTCATAAGATTCTGTGTTAATTTTTAAGGGAAAAAATGCAGATTTTCACAGGAAAGACCAACAATTAGAAATTAAATTCTCAAATACTACTTTCCTATATTTCTTATTTGAAAAAAGAAAAAAAAAATATATACATATATATATATATAAAAGGATGATTTTAATATTTTTGCAAAATTAAGGGGTTTTAATGATTTTAAGCTCAAATAATATTATGGCCAAAATGCATAGGTCGGATCGAATAATATTTTTAACAATAATGCTTGAGTTACCGATTAAACTACCGATTTGACATACTGATTGAGTTAAATTTTGAGATTTGGGTAATTGGGTAGGTGAGTCAGTATGTGAAAATCGGTAGCTTAATCGGTACGTGTAGTATTATTGTATTTTTAAATCCTTGTGTTGGTATTTGAGATTCTTTTTTATTTTCAAAATTTGAGGTATTTTTGGGTAAGTTGTAAAATTAAAAAATAAAATAAAAATCCTAAATAGATAATATGCCAGTTGTTTTGGTATATATCGGCCGACCCTGATAAAGGAACCAGAATTATCTCTGAAATCTTTGATTAATTTAGTCGTCTGTCTCCTTCCATGGCTTCATCGACTGGAGGTTTCCTCTTGGGGTTTTCAATTTTCTTGGGAATTCTCTCCGTTTCAACCACCGCAAGACCTTGCAAGACTCTATTCATCTCTTCTTACTCTTTCTCCTTCAATCCCCAGAACCCTAACCCTAACCCTAACCCTAACTCTAACTCCGCGGGATTCGTGACCGTTTTCACCGAAGTTCGCCAATTCAACGATTTTTCACATAGGGCCTTAGTCTTTCTCGATCGTCCGATTTTCCCCACAGTCGATGATGAACCTCAGATCCAAGGGCCACAGCGGCGCGTTGTACCGTTGGGTTATGACTTCTCTTCTCTCCGCGATCGCACTAAGGATATTTTGAGCGTTGTTGTCGCTTTGCTTTTCGGTGTTGGGTGTGGTGCTCTTACTGCTGTTACCATGTACTTGGTGTGGACCCTCTTTGCCAGCCGTAATTCCTTTGATGAATTCAGTGATGCTGATGCTGATGAGGATGATCTTAGCCTTAAGAAGATGGGATACGAGAAGATTCCAGTTAAGGAAGCAGCGTGAGGTTTTTTTTTTTTTAATTGTTATTACTAGTAATATGTGTGTTTTATTTTATCATCTCAACTTGTTATTAAACATGTTATGCTTTGTGGATTGTATTTTATCAACCTACTAATGGTTAATATCATCTATTGCTTCTTGTTTCAGTATATTGTTATTGAATCAGATATTTTATTGGAATTTAAACAAATAATTTCTTGAATTGGTGTTGACTTCTTTTTAATTAGAAATAAAAGATACGATAACTTTTGTATCCTCAGGATTGTTGAATTGTTTGCATACAAGTTTTGACATATCCTTGATCCCTTTTTTGTTTTACAGTGTTATTTTGAGTGGCTAGAGTAGTTTCATTGAACCTTCACATGGTAAATGTCTCCATTTTTTCAACCATATATTTTCTTGCTTTCATTTGATTGAAGGGATCACTAACCTTGAATACGGGTGATTGAAATTAGTTAGCAAGTGAAGTATGTGAAGTGGTAAATGTATGCTGTAAGTTTAGTGGAAGCCTGGTTTATGTGAGCGTTTCCTTTTTGTCTAATGCCAAGTATTTTTGTACCTTATTGTTATTTTATAGACTCGCATATTGCATAAGAAGCAATTTTTTCAGATTCTTTTATATGATCAAGAAGAAGAATAGTTGCTTTAAATTCGCATCGATCATTTTTGTATTTCGTTTATCGATGTTTCAAATTCTGTCTGCTTAAGATTTTGAAATTATTATAATTTTTTATTTTAAATAGCCATAGAAAGAGGCAGAAGCAAGATGGAACGGAGGATTGTTAACCTAAATTTCAACTCTAATGCTTCTTTTGTCAGCCTTGCATGCACATGTCCTTGAATGAAAAATGGAAGCTTTGCTTAAATACATAATTGTGGTACTTTTGATTAAATTTCAATGAACCATTTTTCATCCTTGTTTAATTTCTCAGACTGCAATGCTTTGATTGCCATATTTACGGTTTTGGTTTGAAGAATCTCATTTCTTTCAGTATTCCACTTCTATAGGAGGAAAAGAAAAAAAGGAACAAAAAACAAAAAACAAAACATATAATTCTCGATCACTTTTCAATTCCACTGCTAGATTTAAATTGCATATTTTCATATTCTTGGTGGTTCCAACTAGTTATTGATAAGTTCATCATGCATGTAAGTATTATTGATTGAAAAGAGAAAATAAAGAGGGCTAAGTGTCACGAAATAGGTCTGAAATAGGTGTGAAAAAGAAAACTATATAAAAGAAAACAGGGAGTTGAGAAGATAGCGGAAGAAGAATGAGAAGAAAATAGGAGAAAAGAGGACAAGAAGGAAAAGGAGAAAGAAAAAGGGGCTACCAAGAAAAGGAAGTAAAGAATCTACAAAATCAGCTTGGGTTTCTCAGATATTAGTGTTCCCACTGTGATTCCTTTTTAGGTGCTTTGATGTTCAACCAAGTTACAAGAGAAGCATCTATGGGGTCAGAAAAAAAAAAGTGAGAATTGGAGATATTAGATTCAGTGTTCATAGATCTGAGCTAGGTAGACTTAAAGCATTTGAAATTTTTTTTTTTTTAATAAATTTTTTTTTTTTTCTGAGAAGGAAGAGTTTTATTGTTTGAAAATCTCTGTTATGTTCATGTTTGGTTGATTAATTCAAAAAATATTTGCATTGGAGTCATACATTGTTTTAATTTTGTGAATTAATTCTTAAATAACAGGTTTAAATTATTTTGTCATAAAACCTACTTGCTTATCTTGGAATAGTATTATTTATTGCTTGTTTAATTAATTGATTATAAATGTCCGTGTTTCATCATTGTAACCATTATTTATGGCTATGGTTATTGAACTAAGAATTGAGTTGATGGAAACTATTGAGGTATGTTTTTCTAGATTAAAGTATTGTGGTTGGTTTGAAAACCTCAATTTGGCCCTTGTTGATTATGTTTGTGTGCTTGGAAATTATGCCTTGAATTGATATTATAAACATTTCATGTTAAATGAGTTGCTTGCATTGCATGTTAGTTTATTTAAGACTTACAGAGTTGTGATTATTATTTTAAACTACTGGTTTATTCTTTTACTTGTATTAAGTGTTTCAATGGAAATAATCAGTTAATAAATTTTATTATGTTTTAAAGTTGAAGATGTTTGTAAGTTTGAATATGTTTTTATTGTTTACCCATACATGGGTAAAGAAATGGCTGAAGTATTGTTATGGAGCTTGCTTCACACTGTTTTTCATGAATTTTTAATGATTTATATGGTATGAGGGCTAAAGTAGTTATATTTTTTCAGATAATTACTATATTTTGTGTGAGTTTCACAATGGTCCTGTTGGAATCAGTTTGATAATTTCTGATACAGTAAAAATACGATGACTGCTTGACAAGTGGCATGTCATAAGTTACTTGTGTTCATAACTGTTATTATTATTATTATTATTATTATTATTATTATTATCAGCCCTATCTAATAACCATTAAGCTCATGTTAAAACAGTAGTAACGATTTTTCCCATTTTGGGAATTGGATTCCTATTCTATTATTAGAATCTGCAAGCTAAAGATGCTTATGGAGTTCATCTTTGTGCAGTCTTAAGTAGGGAAGGCAAAATTAACTGGCGGGGCTGAGTAATTGGGGTTACCCGGCATTCTTGGTCGGGTAATTACCCTGAAACCCAAGGAATATCCCCAGGGTCGGATATAAGGGTCCCTGGCCCCGGGAATTACCCGGTATTCTTAATAATTATAGGCTTTATATGTAAGCCTATTTATAATCCCTACTCATTATTAGTAGCCAATTTATAATTATATAGGTTTGTAAGCAAAAATGATGATAAAGAGACTGGGACCCAGGATATGTTGATAGAAATGTAAAGGGCTTTTTAGAGTGATGTTATGCGTACTAACCTTTGTTAAAATTACATATAGTATCCGTACTATGCGTATGGTACCCGTACTATGCGTATGGTACCCGTATTATGTTTTAGGTTAGTACGTTAATTAGTAAAATTCGTTAGTACGTATAGTATTATTGGATTTTTTAATATACCCTATGAGATATAGGGTAATCGTAGACAGTTAAGGGATTTTCAGAAAGTCTAGATACCCCTTGCCATTAGTAAAATTTTAGGGTTACTTCCAATTTATTTTTTGAAGAGTCTATTTTGCCCTTTCATTCTTTACCTTATATATACTTTTAATTATAATTCAAATTTTAGAAGGTAAATTATAATTTAAACATTGAAAAAAGTACTCGTTTTTTCATGAATTCATCAATATATTGATTTAATTTATTTTCTATCCTTTTAATTCACTTTCTTAATAATTTTTTTCTTAGATAAAGTAAAAATCCCAAAAAAAAAAACTCACGACAAACTCAATTTTCTAGATAATTTTTGGCCAAATTCAAGAATAAAAACCACAAGCACATAAAACCAAAACAAAAATTTTTGGACAAGTTTAGGAACCAAAATGACAAAACAACCCATATAAAAATTTCTCGGCAAATTCAATAACCAAAACAATAAGTTAATACAGAATCAATTCCAGAACAAATTCATCTTATTTGCATTTTCCAAACAAATACCAGAACAAACTATTTGATTCCGGAATAAAAAAAATAGATTTCGAACACAAACACAAAAGGGATGACCAAGCTCACCAGCTAAGTAGAAACACAAAAGGGATGCAAAATAAACCCACAGAAAAGAGTTCAGTAAGGATACAGGGCTTCAAAACTTACCACTATATTCAAAACTTACCACTATATGGAAATCCACCAGAGAGATATAGAGTTAAACTCACCACTCAATGGAATTCACCTAAGGGTGAGTTCGGTTCAGGGAATGTTGGATTATTGGAAATATTAGATTACTAGAAAGTTAGATTATCTTAAAGATTACTGAAAATCTTTAAGAAAATGTGTTTGGTTAGTTGGAATAAATTAATGAGTATGTTATATTAATATGTTTGGTTAGGAGGAATAAATTGATGGACATGTTATTTAAATTACTAAATTGTCCTCTTTTTAAATATTAATATAATATTATTTTTATTATTAATTTTTGAATAACTTTTTTAACCCCCAACATTTCAGATTTAGCTAAAACACCCATGCTTATATAAAACTTTAATTTATAACAAAATCACTCCACCACCCCAAGCCACTGCCTGCCATCTGTCGCCAAAAGTCGTCGGAAATCACCTGGAGTTACCTTGAGTAGCCCACTGCCACCAAGAGGCTCTAAAATGGTCGTTTCTGGCCATATTGATGGCCGAAAACACCCCTATCGAAGTAGATCTGGCCGAAAATGGCTAGATCTATTCTGGCTATTTCCAACCAAATCGATGGATTTGGCCGTTAGTGGCCACATCCATGGCCTTTATCAACCATATATGGATGAGATATGGCTGTTAACAGCCATGGATATGGCCATTAATGGCGGGATCTATTCTGGCCAAATCCATCAATCTGGTCGGAAATGGCTAGTTTTCGGCCAGATCTACTTCGATAAGGGTGTTTTCGACCATTGATATGGACGAAAACAGTCATATCAGAGCCTCCTGGTGACAATGGGCTACTCACGACGACTCCAGGCGACTTTCAGCGACTTAGTAGCGGCCGACGGTGGTTTGGCTAGCGGCGGTGATAAGTGGGGGTGGTGGCTTGAGTGAGTTGCAATTTGTTTTGAATTCAAGGGTAATTTTATCCAAAAAGTTAATTAATTGAGGTGAAATAGTAAATGCTATATTCATGTAAATTAATTTAAAAATAAGGGTATTATTGTCCTTAAATTTTATTAACAAAGTATAGAATTGCAACAAAAATAAGATTACCTTGATAATCTTACAATACATAAGAAAATGAAGATTATTAGATTACCTCTAATATTATCAACAGTAACTACTATTGGTATTGAAAGATTACCGAAATCTTATATTACTTGACAACCAAACGTGGTAATCAAGTAATATAAGATGATATAAACCTAGTAATTGTTAGGAAACGATCCATTGATGCAGCGGAAAACAAAAATTAATAACAACACAGATCGTTCCATAGAACCAAGATCAGGGCACAAATTTACAGTCTATATCAAAATAAGAATCTGCAGAAAAATAGTTTAGAGTTTAAGAAATCATACGCACGTTTGGAGGCTCTTCCAACTTTGTCTCTGAACGTATTTTGCTACCGACCCAAGTGTAGGATCGAACCGATGTAGTCCACACGAAAATAATCGTAAGGAACTAAAGAGGGATTTGCTAGATCCTCTTTAGTCTTAAGAAACAAGAAAGAAAAATCAAAGAATACTTTGATTCTAAGCAAAAAGCAATCTGGCGTGGGAGAGTGTTTTTGGGGCTGGAAAGGTTTCTTTCAATGAGTGAAATGAAATAATGATGAATAACTATCTCAATCAATTAAACCTTTTCTTTTATAGTGCAAGTTTAATTGCCTTATTCCCTTATGGAATAGGCTTGGGCTCCAACCCAAACACCCCTTGTTTCCAAGTACTCCCATTTAGATATTTTAATTTTATTTATCATTATCTCAATTAAAATCAATTAATATATATTTAATATATATTACCATTTAACAATAATGATAATTTATTTAAATATATGCAAATATATATTTAAACGTAATCTCACTTATTTAATTTTTCTAACAAATTAAATAAAGGCTACGACCTCAGCAAATTTAATTGCATTGTAAAATTACCAAAATACATTTTTGCCTAAAAAGACGAAAACGTCATTTTTTCTTTCTGGCTCTTAAATTATCTTCTATGTGTGTGACTCATAGGCTTCTTATCTTATCGACAGTGTGTAGTATCGCGATTAACACTAATTAATCATCTCACTAAACACAAACCAAGATTGGCCCCTAGCAAGGCATCATGGTCACCTAATAGATTCGGATTCAGCAAAGTAGCTACCTATCAACGATATGGTTACCGTACAATTCGATCCTTTCATCATCTGTTATCTCGACGAGATCGAGGCATAGAAATAGTGTCAACCTTCGGTTACTCTCGATATTGTGTATTCAGTTAGTAGACCAATGACCTGTATTATAAATTAGATAGAGCAATAACTCAATCCCATTGTGGCCACAGTTTTAGTGTCATTGCCATTTACTGAATTATGCCATGAGATAACTTCTCTCGTACCTAGGAGTGATGAATCCTCTATCTATCCACCATAGTCTTGATACAATCCTTGAGGTAGCCAATCACCACCGTATTGACAACTCTGAATAGAACTGCATTAGGCTGGTGTCAAACTACACCAATCGGTGTACAAGGCGCTCCGGTGATCTCAAGTCTAAGGATCACATGCATCACCATTCGTTAGAGGATTTGTTCTATAGACACTGGAGTTACCATCCATATGAAATCTTCTGGTGGGTCAGACCAGTGAACTTGTCTACAGCAAGCACCCATGTGTTGCACCAAGTTGTCACTAAACAACCTTGACAAGTGAGATCAGTCACAGCCTTTCGACAGGGTCGTTCAACACTATGATAGCCTTACTATATTATCTGTGCCCTTACTTCAGAATAATACTAGGACTACGGACGTTTCTAGAATGGCCACCATATGTCCTCATAGGGTTCTCACTATCAAGATTTGAAACACTTGATACCCTCGTCACGGTTCTACCATTTTAAGGACATATATCAATACATACAATGATGATTTACGCGATATAGTATAAAACGCATTTTATTGATCAATGAACGTTATTATAAAGAGTCAATTCTACAATAATTGATTGGTTTCAGGGCACATACTCTAACAGTAATCTCATATAACTCCCAACCAAACGCCCCTAAGAGATATAGAGAATAAAGGAAACTTAATTTTCAAAATAGAAACTCTCTTCATGAACTTCAAAATTGCTGCCCTGATTTACAACACTTCGAATTTTAAAATAACAATTCAAAGATTCTTAGAATACTTGAACTTTTGACTGGAAACTGATAAAACTCATAAGACTCATAGAGAAACTCAAAAAGACATTGAAAATAACAAGGCTTCAAAACTTGAGGAGCCTCATTTTGTAGGGAACCTAAACAGGTTGTAAAAATTGGGCTGTAACTTATTCTAGAAAACTCCAAAGTCAATTCCGTAAAATGCATTAGAAAGCTAATTGGGAGAGCTTTCCAATGATGTGTAGCTTGCACATGAATTTGTTCTACATCAATACCAGTTCCATTTCGAATTTGCCCTTGAATCTAGCTCTTTAGCCCCAATAATCAATATAAGGATCTGAAGCTCATTTGAAATGGCATTTTTACCCATACATTGGAACACTCCTATGTCAGTCTCCCTTGGTTGGAAAAGACTTGTCCTCAAGTCTTGGCTGTTGTCTTCAACATGGTATCGACTAAGATTAGAAACATTGAAAGTTGATGAGACCCCATAACTTTCTAATAATTCAAATTTGTAGGTTTTCTTACCAAAAAGGTGGAGTACTTTGAAAGGACCATTAGCTCTAGGTTTAAGTTTGGCATACTTTCCATGCGGAAGCCTTTCCTTCCAAAGATGTACCCACACTTCTTTAATCTCAACATTCATTATATGCTTGTTTGCCACGTTTTTGTATTTCTTGTTTTGCTTGATAATCTTGTCACAAACTTGCTCATGCAACTCCTTGATACTTTTAACTCTCTCTTTAACATCTGAACTGAACTGACGAGTAGCGGAAAGAGGAGCAAAATCCAAATGATTAATTGGGTTTTGACTATAAACAACTTCAAAAGGACTATGACCAGTTGTTTGATTTAAAGAACGACGGCAAGCAAATTCAATTCGAGGTAAAATCAACTCCCAATGCCAAATATTCTTTCCAACATTTAACTTCTTAGAAGGTTTCCTAAGCTTTGATTAACAACTTCAGTTTGGCTATCTGTTTATGGATGATAAGCAGGATTTACCTGGGAAGTCAAGGGATGCCTATCGCAATACTTGGGGAAGGTGGAGCTACTTCGGGAGGAGTAGTCTCCTGATTGCGGGGAATCTCCTCATTGTTGGTGCTAATATGCTCGGTTTCAAGACCACGAGCCATGAGTTTTAAAGGTAAAACTGATTGGTCATATGAGAATACCGATTAAAGATCTAATGTGAAATCTTGGCCCTCCTTCTAGCGTCAAACTGTTGATGATTGATTTGACACTAATGACCTCGCACGTGTAAAGTGCTATGAAGGTCTTAGAAATTACACGTGACTGATGATGAGATTTGGTTAAAGTGCAAAGACTTAAATATAAATGAGACAATGAAATTTTTTATAGTGGTTTAGATGCTTAAAGCGATTCTTACATCCACTATTTTCTTTTATACGAGTGTTCTTTGTGATTAGCCAAGTTTACAAGGGGTCGCGAATAGCGAACATAATTACAAGAGTTTGGTATTCAGAGAGAATATTAAGCCAGTCTCTTTCCTGTAAGTTGTCTTTGCTATTTGTTTTGTTGAATTCAGAGAGTCTGATCATTCATTCATCCCGATTTTGCAAAGGGGAGTCCTCTACTTACATTCGCTGAGTTCAAGGTAATGATTACAAGTCTGCAAGTGGATAGGTACCGTGCAAGTCTTACCTTGCGTCTCATTGGTTGATAACTTAAGAAATATCCTTAAATTATATGGGGATTGGACAGGTGTGCGGACCACATTTATTCACAAAAAAAACTTGAGCCTGCTAGGTTGGTGACAACCGTATTCTTTCTATCTTGGGGCGACATGGCAGATTCTGGGCGGCGCAAAGCCTTCCTAAACTCTGATTGGTACTCGCTGATGTAAGCTTACGTCAACCTTGATTTTTTAAGCATAACATCACTTTTAAAACCTAAAGATGAATTTTAACTATTTTTGGATGAGATGTGAAACAAAAAGAGTATTTTTTTTGTCTTCTACCACTGACTTGTGTCAATAAATGAAACTTATAACGTCAACCATCTTTTTTGGGTGAAATTATCACTTGTTGAAAACGTCAACATTAAAAGTGTCACTATCTGGAACCTTTAGTTAAACCGTTAGTTTGTTCAAACTTGAAGGGCCAAATAGTTGTAAACCCATGACCATGATACATAAATTGCAATATTATCCATCGAATAATGCTACGCTAACAACCCCCTCTCACAATGCTGACGTGGCACTTAACCTAGCACTGCCATGACAACTTTAACATGGAAATGATTTTAATTAGACCAAAGAAATGACCGTTCCTTTCATAGGAACGGTCGTTCCTTATAAAGGTATGGCCGTTTCTTACGGAAGGAATGGTCGTTTCTCATCAAGAGGAGGAAAAGGAGGAGAAAGAGAAGAGAAGAAGAAGAAGAAGAAGAGAGAATAAAAGAGAGAAGAAGAAGAAGAAGAAGAAGAAGAAGAAGAAGAGAAGAGAGAATAGATGAGAGAAGAAGAAGAAGGAACAGTTGTTCCTTGAAGGAATGGTTGCTCCTTCATAAGGTACAACCGTTCCTTATGAACCGTTCCTTCATAGGAGACAACCGTTCCTTCTCCAAGAATGATCGTTTGTTTCTCATAGTGCTTGATGCCTTGGGTGTGGTTGGGTGTGTGGGAGGTGAAATGACAGTGCTAATATGTTGACAGGTTAAGGTTGTAAGAGAGGTTTGTGATGGCGTAGTATTATTCTTATTCGTCTCCTAACAGATGGGCTAGCTTAAATCGTACCCACAATTTTTTTCAAGTATTGTATTCCCTTTTTAAAAGATAAATAATAACATTAGGACGTACATAATAATTTCAAGAGATTAATGATAAGCTAAAGATGCATGTAATTTTCAAAATCACGGGTGCACTTTAAATATACAAAAACCTACTTCGCCATAGAATGCGAGACTTTAAAACAAAAACACACTTTAGATTTAGTGTAAGTGACAGTTAGACTCAAATGTTTAAACAAGTGACATTATAAACCAAGGGTGCGTTTGTTTCCCTATTTTTGCACTATCCTATTCTTATCATTTCCAAAATATACATTTGTTTCCTTATTCTGAAAATACTATTATATTTTATTCAACTATTTTTAAACTTCCTAAGTTTGTTAATTTAACTAAACACCCCTTAAAAAAGTTTAGAAATTGACAAAAACACTCCCATTCACCCATATTTGCCAGATTTTGACCACCACCGCCGGAAGGTGGCCAGAATCTGGTATAATGGTGCACTACCGACTGGATCTGGTCGGTAGTACGCCGATATAGCCTTTTCCGGCTAGATCCACGTGGATTTGGCCGAAAAAAGCTAGATCTATGGCCAAAGATTTGGCTGTTGACGGTCAGATCTTTGGCCGTAGCTAGTCATCAATGATGGCCAATGTATGGTCGTCGTTGATGACCAAACGCGGCTAGATCTAGCCTTTTCTGGCTAGATCTACAGTGGATCTAGTTGGAAAAAGCCATCTCGACACACGACTGGCCAGATCCAGCCGGTTGTGCGTCGATACGATGACTTCGGCCACCCATCAGCGGTGGTGGTCGACTGCCGGTATTTAATGGGTGGGTATGGGTGTTTTTATAATTTTTAATGTTTTTATTGCAGGGGTGTTTATAAATTAACAAACCTAGGGAAGTGTTTTTGTTAATTTTCAAATTCTACCTCGTTATTACCACACAACTCTTACGTTTTCAAAAATACTATCTAAAATACTAAAACAAACGCACTCAAAACGTTATAATGTAGTGACATTATTATAATAAAAACGTACAACAAGTGCATCTTTTATATTATTATTTTTAACTATTACATAATTAAAAAATTTTGTACTAAAACATCATTTTTCTCTAATTTAAAAATTATTGTAATTTTGTTGGATAAAAAGATATTTTTTATGAAAAATATTTTTATATTTGTTATATCTAATTAATATTTTGTTTATTTTATTTTATTTATAATAAGATATGATAAAAGGGTTTTTGTTCCTTTTTGCCATATTTTATATGTTAAATAACGGACTAGGCTAACGATAATTATATTTTGAATGAAAAAATAATTATATTATAACATTTAGACTTAATAATTTCACTTGTTTAAATCTTTCATTAAACTTGAAGGGTGGTACCTTTTTAAAGACCAGAATGCAATATGTCCGTTATAGAAACTTAAATGAAAGGATAAGACAATCAGGTTAATTTATAAAGAGAAAAGAAGTTGAATAACATTTTCCACCTGGAGTTTAGTGACTGTAACTTTTGAGCCCACAAACTTTGAAAAAAAAAAAACACATTTTCCCACCCATCGTTAACATCAAACGTTAGTTTTAATTGTGAAAAGACATTCTCGTCAATGTGCAAAAATGATAGTATAGAGTTAATATCGTTTACACCCCTAAAATATAAACACATTTTTGGCTTCATGAACTTGGGAATTAGTCACACAGACCCCCTATTTTAAATTTCTACCATTAAAATAAGTTTGACCCTGATTGACCGATGAAATCACATATATGTCCACATCCACATATTTTTTAGACTATTTACCCCAGTCCTCTCACGTAAATTAGTTGTGCTTCTATAAAAAAANTCATCACATATTAACACTTCTCATCAATGAAGTGTATTCAACAACCATACAACAAATACTCATCTCAACCCAATTTCTCAATATATCATACACATGCATAAATAAATCTCTACTTAATCTCTACTCAAAAGTTTTCTCAAATTTCAACTTGGGATGGATTACTTACCATGTAATGGAGAAATCTCCCTAGCACTTTCCTTTCCTTTAAATGCTTGTCTCTTCTCTACAACTTTACACAATAAAACCATAAGCCTTCAATGTACAAATATATGCAAAACTTCACATCTAAAGCAAGAATTCTTACCTTAGGATGCCTTAGATTGATTTTCTACCAAGATCTAACTAAAAGCCTTCAAAGATCCTTGAAAGATGGAAGGAAGAATTGAGAGGAAATAGTGAAAGAGTATGGCGGTGGAAGAAGAATGAATGAATGGTTTATGAAGCTTATCCCTTTTTTAGCTCAAATTTCTTCATTCATTCCCATATTGCCCTTGCTCTTCCTTGGAAATTCCATCCTTGTCCTTTAATTCATTACAAATACACCCCCATTCTAACATGTCCTCCATAAAATTATCTTACATTTCACTCCCCACTTTTCCTGCTAATTAGGGGTAGAATGGTCATTTTACCCCTATGAAGAATTCTCTAGAAACCTCAAGAAACTTTTCTGCCGTCTCGTCACCGCGGCAAAGAAAGTTCCATCGCCCTGGCGAAAAATTACAGAACCGACATCGCAACACAGAGCTGACGTCGCCGCGGCGAAGACTGTAATACCAAGATTCCTCAAATCTCAACCAATTTCAAGGCAAACACTCAACCAACTCAACATGCCATTTCAACCAAAGACGAATCAACCAAAAATAACAACATACAAACTCAATTGAAACTGGATCAATGAACATTTAAGTAATACAACAAATGTTAACTACGTACCTCAAGTGGGGCGTTACAATTAAAGTATATCATTAAGCTTAGGATGTTACCGTAGGGTATTCGGAATCAACCCTTTTTCTACACCCCTAAAGATCTAGAGCACTAAACAAAGAACCAATTCACATAGACACAAATCATCCATTCATAGAGCTAATCAAGAGAGGCAAGGCGTCTCTTGTTTTTAAGGTATTACCGTAGGGCGTTTGGGGTTAACCTAGTATTTTCATCATTTAAACTAGCTAATGGCATAGCCTAGTCTAAATAACGAAAACCCATTAAGCACAAGACGATCTTAAAGACAACAACCAATCTATACTTGTCAGGGTGTATGCACAAATACTAATCAGTCATTCCATACCCAATCTTGTCTCATACAATCAATTAACTAACATCAATGTTGATCAGGTCCTAATATCAACTAAAGATTGAATTAAACACAATCAATGAATCTAGAACATAACTGAATAGATCAGACAAATAGAATATAATAAAACACAAGCCTTCGATTAGATTACATTAAATCCCTAGAAAAACAAACTAATAACATAAAGGAAAAGAAACGATTACACCTGAAGCCATAAAGATCCGTGAAGAACAAAGGAGAGGGAAAGGAGGAGAATGTCCTCTCCTCTCCAAGCCCCTCTTTTCCAAGTAGCCCCAAATGTATTCCAATCCCAAAATGTCTATCTCTCCCTAAAACATGAATTTTGTTGCCTTTATATAGTTTTTACAAAATGGCAGCTTGGTAAATACTGGCAACTCAAATTAGGGCTAGAAATGCACTATTTTTGCATTCAGGACGATTGGCACTGCAATGCAACTCTAGGGGATTTGTGCTTTGAAAAACCTATACCACGCCGTGGTGCAGGATGATTCATGCTGCAATGCATGATGGATTTCGTCGATTTGTGTCGCGACGCCATAAATCTTTGCTGCGGCATAACTAAAATTGCGTCGATTTGTGCCGCGGTGTAACTTTGAGGTTCCACTTTTCTTCTTCTTGTCTTGATTCGTCTGTACTCGAATGGGTCCCGATGGTCCGAATATCAGTGCACATACAAATGATAAATTTTGCACCTGAATTCTTGAAAACAGAAACAAACCCGTGATTCTTGAAGATAACAAAACATGCAAGGAATTTCATCATAAATAATGCATTAAACCGTAAATTCCCTACAATCTCATCCCTGAATCACCAAATATATACGCATTCGTAACACTCATCACAACCGCCAACCAGCTTATTGCTAGTCCCTAGCAATTAAAGCAATCTAAAAATAAAATCTAATCCTAACTAAACTATCCTAAACCACTTCCGTAGGTTGACATGATTGCATTTAGCATATGCAATAAGCCTTTAAACCTCTAGGTCCCCCTAGTGGACGAGTTATAGTCTTGTGAGGGTTTTCAGCGATGCTACCCATAAAAAGCCTAAAAGTCCCAACACACATATTTACAAAACAAAAATTTCCCAGATTAATCAATAGACATGTCTCAATATAGCATACACCTATAGCAAAAAGAATAAGCAATAATTACCACCAACAACCCCCCCCCNGTTCAAAAAGTGGGGAGTGAAAAGAAGTAGATTTTCATGGAGAATGCAATAAAAATGAGGGCATTAGTGTAAATGACTAAGGGACAAAGATGGAATTTTTAAGAAAGTGCAAGGGCAAAATGGGAAAGAAGGCATATTAATATGAGATATTAAGGGTTCAAGCACACAAACCCTCTCATTCTCTACACCCCACATGCCACTTCTCTTCTCAAATTCTCTCATCTTTTCATCAAATTTCCAAGGAAGATTCAAGGGCTTTTGGTTAGAATTTGGTAGAGATTTGATCCTAAGCATCAAAAGGTAAGGATTCTTGCTATAGATATGAGATTTAATTTTAAAAGTGTTGAATTCTTATAGAGTTTATGCTTAGGGTTTTATAGAAAGAACAAGTCTACCAAAGATAGAGAGATTCTAGTGGAAGTACTCAAGCATAAGGTAAGTATATGCCACCCAAGTTATGATTTGAGAAATCAAGTGTGTAGAGATTTTACATACATGTATATGCTTATGATTTGAGAATTGTTGATGAAATTGATGAGTTTGATTATTATTTATGAATAGAATTTAGCCATGAGAAGTGGTTTTGGTTGTATGATGATTAATTGAAGTTTGGTTGAAGTTGGAAAGAGTTGAGTAGAATTTTTGGGAGTGCATTGTTTTGGATAGGTTTAGTACTTGTTTAAAGGGAGTTTTACTCCAAATATTGGTGGCTTGAGAAAGAGATAAAATTGTAGTCAAATTAGAGTTTGATTATGCATGCAATATGTTTGATGAAATGTCCAAGAGAAGTGTATGCATGAGTTTTATTCATTTATAAATTGATATGAGTTTGTAGATGGTAGAGGGAAACTTATTTTTATGCTACATGGCATCCTTGCATTTAAACATTTGCATTTAGAAAAATTATAAGCATGAAACCATCTACATGCATATAAATTCATAAGAGCATGAAAAGGCACTAATGAATGTTAAAGAGTAAATAGAAATAAATGAGAATATTAAAGAAGTTCCAAATCTGAATTTTATTTATTCAAATCTGAATTTTATTTAAAGAAGTGTGAAAAGATAAAAAAAAGAATAGGTTGTTGCGACGGGGAACCCGTGGGTGAGAAGAAAAAGAAATTCCCACATACACGCCACCTTAATTGAGTGGCCTAAGAAGAAGAAGAATTTGTACGACCCGTAAGAGTGTATGTGGATAAGGGTTGTACCAAGAAGAAGTTCCTACATGCACGCCACCTTAATTGAGTGGCCTAAGAAGAAGAAAGAATTTGTACAATCCGCAAGAGTGCATGTAGATGAGGACTATACTCACTCACATGGCCAGGGTTCTGAATCCATGCATCAATTGAGTTCGATCGGCAAAGAAAAGAGAAGAAAAGAAAGAACAAAAGAATAAGAAAAGAAAAGAAAAGAATGAGAAAGAAAGAAAGAATAGAATAGAAAGAATAGAAAGAAAGAATAGAACACGGAAGAAAGAAAGCATAGAACATAGAAAGAAAAGAAGGAAAAGAAGAGAAACAGAAAACAGAAAAGAAATTGCATTCTTTATGCATTTTTGCACATGCATCATGACATTTGTTTCTCTAGTTGTACTTACATGTTATTGAGTGAGAAACAAGAACAAAGAAAGAAAGAAAAGAATAGAAAGAAAAGAATAAGAAAAAAAGAAAAGAAAAGAAAAGAAAGAAGAAAAAATAGAGAGAAGTAGAAAGAAAAAACAGAGAGAATTAGAAAGAAAGAACAGAGAGAATTGGAAAGAAAGAACAGAGAGAATTAGAAAGAAAGAGCAAAGATAGCTAGAAATAAAGAAAGAATAGAGGAAGAATAGAGCAAGAGTAGAGAAAGAATAGAGAAAGAGTAGAGAAAGAATAGAGAAAGAACAAAGAAAGAATCGAGAAGAAGAGAAAAGTGTGATGTAAGGAAAGAATTCAGAATATGAGCAACGGAGATAGAAGGGTAGAATAGCGGGTTTACTTACTGAGCAATTAGTGCTCACCCTGTTGTTTTCAATATTTTTGCAGGTAGTAGTTTAGATGCGGTCGCTGTTGCTTGGAATGTCAAGATGCGGAAGGCTCGGGCAACACTGTCAAGCTTCTTGAGAAATTTATTTACACTATGTATGGTTTTGTATATATAAAGAAAAATTAGGCCCATTATTTTATACTCATCTACATGTGTATTTTCGTAATATATATATTTAGTGAGTTTTACTGTTTATTTTACGAGTATACTAGTTAGAAAGAGAGTCACTATAGCATACTAGTGCCCCAATGCCCTCGATCGTCCAAAACTTCTCAAGGCCCACAGTAATCATTCCACAGACTTATCCCCACTAACTACCGCCATTGCAAACCCTTATAAATACCAAGTTAAAATCGTGAAAAATGGGGTGAAGGCATATAGATAAAGAGAGTAGAAAGATATCATTTTGGTGTTTGTTTTAATCACACTCTCTGTAATCACTCATCTCAATAAAAGAATTAGTGGATATAGGCTTGATTTCTTGCTTGGCTGAACCATTTTAAAAAGCTCGCCTCTTTATTGTTATTATCTGTCAATATCACCTCCAATCCCATTCTTGTCCTAATCATTTGCACTTGTCTTTGCTGATCCCCTAGGATCACGCACCCATCATACTCGGTTCCTTCCAAGGTCAAACGAGTGTCTCTAGTTGACGCATGTTCATGTCTTAACATTCTAGTTAATACGGAATTTCGCATCAACACAACATAGTCAGGAAATTAAAATAAGGCCAAAATCACCATCTTGTGAACTTAACATAACATCTATCGACGTTGCAGTAAAATAAAAAATCTCAAGTAACCCAAGAATATGATCACAAGTAGTATGAGTTTTAAGATTCCTTGAGCACTAAGTTGTACTTATAAAAGTATCAGGCATCCCCATTGTTGGAATTGGTTCCATCATAAGAAGATGAGACATAATTGTTATGTTCCCTTATAAATGACACTAGTGGAGTGTAATAAATATTTCATCATTATGCATAATCATTATAGGAAATATGTTTTGCAAATCGTCTTCATTATGTATGTCTTCCATTCCAATATTCAACTCTTCCAAACTATAAACGTTGTCAATATCATTAACATAATCTCCTTGTAAACAAAGTTTTTAAACCCAACCTGAGCCTTGACCTAGTCAAGGGGTCAATTCTTGAGTTGGCCAGTCCGGCTAGTTGAACTGACGACCTCAGCATATCCAACAGGTTTGAAATCCAATAAACACACCCCCTGTAATCTGGCCAAGAAACTCTAGTCACCACATATGCAGTCCACCCCTGTGACTACTCCAAACCTTTTTTTGGTCGTTTCTGGTGCCCACATGCTTTTCCCAACCCTCTAGACACCGTAGGAAATCTACTTCATTTTCAACGATTTTCAGTTGATTTCCATCCTACGATCGATCGATCGATCGCATGAGATTGTCGACGCTAACACCACCTTCAGCCTTCCTCGTCACCTCATCCCTTCATAGCTTCGAATGTCATCCTCCTCTACCTACCTATAGCAACTGTCATTGGCCACCGATTCTTTGACTCGACGGTTGCACTGGTGATTCGGCACTGTTTTGCCAATTCAATCGGAGGTCAATCCAGGCTAATGGCGAAAACTGGTTTAGGGTGTCCCCTAATAGGAGAAAGAGCTGGTCGACAGTTGGACAAGCTGGTCCGAGTTTAAAAACATTGCTTGTAAATTACATAATTGTGGAGGAGAATCTACCTAAATATTATCATCATTTTCAACTAGGACCTTATGATGTACTTCTAATTGATTCAATATAGGGTGTTATGTGGTTGACTATGTGGTTCTTGGTTGAATGCTACCACTTGAAAAAAAAATGGTGCCACGTTCACATTTGTAATGCCATCTTAAGCATGGTTGTAGCATACAATGGTGAGTATCTCATAATCCTCATCATATCCAAACTATCTTCAATGAAGAATTCAACATCATTGTTGTTCTCTGCACTAACGGAATGAATAAGAGAAGGCACTTTGAGTCGGACACTCAAATGTAGATCATGTCGGGTAAAAAAAAAAAAAAAAGCTTTTTGCATAGCAACTACATTAGCTTTGTACACTTAATGTGCTCAGATATCTTCAAAGTTCTGTTCATCCCATGCATATATTGCTAACCACCATCCTTTTGAGGCTGATAATAATCGTTGTAATTCTCTCAGATCTTAATTGCTGCACTTTTTATAAATTCATCAAATCAAATTTCAAATTAGTAGTTCATCAAATCCAATTTGAAATTAGCATCTAATAATCATAATATTGTAGAAAATACATTTGACACAAACTATTCAAGTGATTTCGGGTGATATCAAATGTCCTATAGTTTTTCCTGAATCCATTGGCTAGTGCTCGAAGTCACTCGAATGATCGATCGAATAACAGGATTCGAGTGTTATGTTCAACCTCTAATACCCAATTCGCTTGAATTGCTTGAAATGGCACTTGAATATACTTTACATATATACAACTTTTTGACCTATAAATTGTTAAATAATGATAACAGCTACATTAAATTGCTATTTTAAGGTAATAACATTATTTAACACTTGATATATGCATCCCAAAAGAAAACTCCATTTTAACCCATGCAACTAACTTATCTCTTTAATGGCTTACAAGTTATGTCATATTGAGCTGAAAAACATTTGAATAAATATGTTTAATGAGTTACAATAGACTGATTTGTTGATGATGAGTGATGAACAATTGAATATAGATAGTTTAAGAGTAAGATTGTGCTTCTATAGGTTGTGTTTTGGATAGATGAATAAAGACATGATTAGCTTTTATATATAAGCACAAAATAGACCATAAAATTAGGAAAAGGTTAGATACTTGTGAGAGTTTCAAAAATGGCTACTTATCAATTCACCCATTAAAAAGAGGTTTTTTTATAAATATATATACAATAATAACAAAATCTTTAAAAATCTACAAATAATGTGCTTAGGCTAAGTGAAGCCAAGCTAAATTTACTTGGCCCAAGCTAATTTACCTTAGTAGGCCTAACAGCTTGAGTGAAGTTAGCTTGGGCTTTACTCGAGCAATGGCCATAATGAGCCCAATAAAGTTTTTTCTTCTTCATTGCTTGAGTTTGTTCATCACTAGATTGCTTCATCCAATTTTTAAGTTTCTTCTTGCAGTCAATTTTTTTTTCTAAAATTTAACAAATATGACATGCCATTTTCATTTATCCATCGACCATAATAACCCTTGTCAACCATTATAAAAATTTCATATTATATTACAACATTTTAACCATTCCAATCACAATCCTATTTTGATATAGCCTTAAATCTAAAATACCCTATATCCTAAATATCAAACTTTAAATTGTAAAAAGAACTTAGAAAACATTTAGCTTTGACACCATACTCATGGACATAGATGAATCCAATCTTCCTCATCACTAAAAAGCCAATTCAAACCCAACAACTCTTTGATGAGATATTCCAAATGTTGAAGTAAATTTTTAGCTGAAATGTTAAACTAAAATACTTTTTCTTTATGGTTTCTACCTTTGTTTCTTTGGTGTCGATTAGATTGGAAAATTTTTCGATTTAGCTAATTTCAGAGGCCGTTTTCCAAACTCATTTGGCTGATGTGATATGTTTGGGATGGTGGGGGTAAAACCATCCAAAAGCACCCATTCATTGGTAGCCCAGTGTTGAGCTCTCATGTGTTTTGATGTGCCAAAACTAATCAAAAGATTGGTTGGAATCCAACAAAAATGCAAATTTATGACTTATGTCATAACGCAAACAAAAATGGAGATTTCCTCTTAATGGAACGCTTGTTCCTCCCTTGATAAAATTCCAAAAAAGCCATTCAAAAAGGAATGACATCATTCCTCATGCCCATTCATGGCTCTGCCAAGTTTGTGCTAAAGATGTTCAAGTCGTGCCAAACCGAACAACCAAATCCCATGCCCATTCCAAGCATATCTAAAGACTTAAGCAAAAGACTGAAGCACACATCTAGAGAAAGAACAACAAAATAAATGACTATTCGTCAAGCCCGTTCCATAATGAACGACATCATTCCAATCGTCGCTCACGCCTTTGGAATCTTGACTCCAGTTTGTGATCATAAAATTAATGCTCATTACACGTGGTAGAATGCCCTTTCCAGTCAAAGTCAAGATTTAGGTTTAGAAGTTGTGAGCTTAAATCAAGTTTTGGAATTACCTGAACGACCTAGACGAACGCTCATCTTATAATTTATTGAAGATCATTTCTTAAAAGAACGACATTGTTTTAGGAAACCGTTCATGCTTCTAGAAAATTAGGACTCTAAAGAATCAAAGTCGAATGACCATTCGCAATGGTAGAACAATCGTTTGTGTTAGGGGAACATCACGTTTAATAAAGGGAACAACCATTCTAAGACCTCGAAGTCAACAAAAAAGTGTCTGTTGGTGTTAGGAACAACCATTCACGATAGTGGAACGCTCGTTCCTCTGAATTCTACAGCTTTGCAAGAGTGCATTAAATGCAACAACGGCTTTATTTTTTTTAAAAGAGTTAGTGAGATATAAATTCAATGATTTATTGCTCAGAGAAGTATACATAAGAGAGATAGAAGTAACAATACATCAAGAACATTCTCACATAATACCTTGAGCTCAAAAATCCAAATCATAACTCTCATTTGTACTCATTCTTGAAAATCTTTAAAGAGTACCTTGAACCTTTATTGTGTGTATAAGTCTAGCTTAAGGCAATCTCATAATAAAAAGTAAGAGTGAGCACAGGTAGCGGGTAAAACCAGAAGCTACAGGTAGAACCATAATCGGAACCGGAACCTACCCGAAACCGACACTGTGCTGGTAGGTTCCGGTTCCATTTTATTGGAATTGACACTGTGCGGTTTCAGTTTCGGTTCCTATAGGTTTCGAAACTGCAACTAGAACTGAAACCCAGGAAAAGAACCTGAAGTGGGTACTCGGCTTGGAACCTGCTTGGAACCTATTTGTGTTTTGGTTTTGATTGAGAAATTTTATGTGAATTGTTATGAATTGATTGAATTCAAGTGTTGCCTTGAGACTAGAGGATTTATGAGTCACATTGGAATCAAAAGTTGAAAACTACTAAATGTAGGTTTTCTTAATTTGTTACGGGTGTATTTGTAAACTTTTAAGGTATTTTTGTCATTTTTTAAACTAATAGGGGGCAATTAATTTTTTATAGGGTAATTGGGTAAGGAACTAGAACCTGCATGTTCCGATTCCTTGATTTTGAGAACCGAAACGACAGGTTTTGGTTCTAGTTCCTTGTTTTGGGAACTGCGCTATGCAGTTCCAGTTCAGTTCCCCCAAAAAATGCAAGATACTCGGAACCGGTTACCCTTAATAAAAAGTAGAAAAAGTTTTTTTTTTTTTTTTTTTAATGACTGGGGGTGTTTGGACTAGCCACTAGGGTAAGAGCTCTGGTGGCACCCCTATTAGGGGTTGTGGGGACTCAAACTCAAGAGATCATATTAGATCCTCCCGGGGGTGTCTGGGCCAGTTGGCCAAGTAAGAGCTCCAATGGCAAACTTTGAGTTCATTTAGTTGTTGTCTTTCTTTGTTTCTTGATAATCCTAGGCTTATACTATTTCCTATTTGATTTTTGTAGGATTTTCGGATACTTCTTATGAGTTTTATGCCTGAATCGTTACTTAATTCTGCATATTGTATGTATTAGGCCAAAACGTGCAGTTGGAGCAATACAAAGCAAAATTGAGTTTCTGGATCCAGAATCAAGCACATTCCAAAAAATTGGGGAAATTCTGATGTTGATTGGAAGTACCCTCGAAGCTTGTTCATATTAGAGATCAAGAAGATCGAAGATTCAAGTGAAGAAACAAGTGGAGGGCAGTTCAATAAATTCAGCAAAGAAGATCAGAATTTCACTGTGGCAAGCTTTTTTTTCCTTACCACGGCAAGAAAGTCTTTGGAATTACGGGGAAACTACTTTCAAGTGGATGTTGCGGCGAAAAATTGCAATTTTTGTTTTCTAAAAATGGGGCATTTTCCTTTTATAGCTTTTTGTCCTAGGGTTTTAGGGTACTCTATAAAGAAAAGTTAGCCTATTTTGGAAGGGGGTTGACATTTTTGGAAAGAGTAGAGAGGAGAATAAGATTGGAAGGATTCGACTTTCCAAATTAGAGAAGATTTCTCTCCCTTTTCTTTTACTACTATGTTGAATTCTATTTACTTTATGTATTCACTATTTGTTTTAATTTTGATGATGAACTAACTTGTTATGGGTTAGGGTTATCATGGATCCTTGTTTACAATAATTTAATCTATAAATTCTTGTTATTTTTGGATTCTATTGCATGGATTAAGTGTTTATCTTTGTTCTTAATGCATTTGAATGTTTGGTTTTTTTATTCAAATGAGTGCTGAGCATGATGAGACTGAAAAGTGATTCATATGTTAGCTTCTTAAGGTAAATACCATAGATTAAGCAAAAACTAGATATGGATAAACACAATCTATGAAATCTTGATAGGATTCCACTTGCTTAAGGGACTTTGAACTATTAACTTCATTTTGTTGGGTGCGGAAGCTTAATAGGGATAAGTAGGAAAATATAGCCTGAGAAGGTATATTTTACAACATAGGGAGTTCGATTTGTAATCCTTGCATGAAAATTTGAGAGTAATAGGATTTATAGGTTGGTTGGAGTAACTTGGTGAAATCAAACCCTAACCTCTTTTCTTGAATTGGTAATCATTTTAAATTACTTATTTGTGTTAAGATTTAGTTGTTTAATATTTTCTTTTAATTTAGTTTTAAATTAGGAAAATTGGTACTTAACACTCAATCCTCGTGGGAATGATACTCTATTTGTGCCTTTTTTTCTCGGTGACTCTTCGGTGAACCTTTCCATCAACTGCATACTAGTAAGTGTTCTTACTCTTGTTCTCTGTAGTTTTGTTTGATTTTTTTGCTATTGGTGTGGCCATTTCCATGGCCTAGTTAGTTTTTAGGGTTTAAACCCTCTAACTTGGGTTTTAGGAGCATTGAGACGAGCTGCCACCGGAATCCTTTGCTAGAATTCTTGGTAAGCTGCTGGGAATCTTTATGGCTCACTGACATTTCTGGGTTTAGCTTTAGGTCACTTGAATGTGAGCTTCTGGATGCTTGAGTTGAAGGCAAGTTTAGATAGGTTACTCGTAATTTGGGATTAACACTTGTTTCTTCATGTTTCAGGTATCCACAAACGAGCTAACCAATCATGTCATCCACTGACGTCAGCATTGAAAGGCTATTCTCAAAGGGCTCCCCAACAGTTTTGGCTGATAGAGGGGAGAGAGCTCGAGAAGAGTTCGCTGCCGAGGATTTTGAGAAGAGTATGAATAGTGGGACAAAAAACTCGTAGAACATAAGCGAGGAAGCCCCTAACGTGAGCCCCCGACAATCAATTAGGTTTAGTAAAGATTCAACCTCATCGGTCGTCTTAGATGGCCTCGAGCGGATAAAGGAGAGTTACACAATTTGTAACTTTCTTTGTGCTCCAAGCAAGTTCTCATGAAAGAATCCTGCCAAAACATGGGTGGCGATCTCTAAGACTCTTATGAGGTGTGGTATGCCTATCCCACCTCATTCATTTCTTGCGAACATTTTGAATCATTTCAGCGCCGCTCCCCTTCAATTGACAGGGAATTCGTACATAATAATCGTACATATGTACATAGCCTACATGTTACATGAAATTGGCGAGCTGTCTATAGAAGAGCTCGTCCATCTATATAGACTGAAGAAGAATCAAGACAAGACCTTTTACCTCTCCAAAGCGAGAAAGACCCATTTGAACGGGTTGGTCAAAGTCCTTAAGAAGCTTGGAAATTGGGATTTTGAGTATTTTTTCTATTTCTCTGAGAGCAATGGCTTTTTTGTCGATGAAGCCTGTAGGTATTCTTGCCTTTTTGTTATAGTCAAGTGTTCTCTGCTCGACTTCTAACTATGTTTATTTTTTCTTTGCAAAGAATGTCGAGCAAAGCTATATCGGGGAAGACTATAGGAGGCGGTTGAGAGCTTTCAATGACCTGCTTACAAGTTCCCACGACAACTGAATTAATCATGCTTCCTTAGTTGAAGTCGTTTAGGTTCTATCCAGATTTTGCAAACTTCTAAACAATCTTTGAGAAAGGTAAAGTGTGTAATAGCTCGCTTTCTCATATTTTCTTTCATAAGGTGTTACTGCATTTTTTGTTCTTGTAGAGATGTTAACCAAAAAGACCCAAAATCTTAAGAAGAAAATGTTATCCCACGCTGCTGCGAAGAAGCAGGCCAAGGCTTCTGCAAAACCGACTGAGGTTGTGACCTCACAGCCACAGTCAAGAGGATTAAGGGCGAGCTTGAAGGGGCTCCAAACTCAAGGAAGGTTGCAACTACCCAAGGTAGTTGCAAAGAAGGATGCTCCCAAGCTCCAGAAGAGCTCGAAGAAAGATTACGAAGCTGGGGGAGGGCTTGAAGAGAAAAGTTATTGAGCCCACAGGAGGCTCAAAGAAGAAAGCTATCGAGCCCATGAAAGGCTCGAAGAAAGTGGTGGTAGAGTCTTGTGATTTGGTGAAGGGCTCGGCCAAGAAGAAAAAAGCTTTGATGGCTAAGGCTAACGACCAAATAAGTGAGTAGAGAACCTCGTTGTGGTGACGTGATGAAGAGGAGAAAGATGATGAGCTCGAAGCCAAGATAGATAGGCTGATAGATAAGCTCCCAGAGCATTTTGCTGTAGGGGCCTCCGTTGTGAAGGGCGTAATGACCTGGAAGCTCTATGACCATTATAAAATGATGCCTCCACATGATTGCTTTCTCACAGCACATGCACGATCCCTAAAGTAAAGTAGCTCATTCCCCCTCTCCCCCCTTTTTTTGATTCTCTTCCTTATTTAGAGTTATTCATCTTTCTTTTTCTTCCTTTTAGGCTTGTATGTTGACCAACTTCTCTATCATGAGTGCTTTGCAATGTTCCAAAACTCGGACAAATCCCAAGAAGAAGCGGAGAAGTTCAAGGAAGAGGCCTTGGAGAAGACATGAAGTTGAAAGAGGAGAAAATGGCACTAAGGGAAGAGCTTAATCAGCTCAAGGTGAAGCAGACCAAAGCCCTGTCTCTTAAGGAGAGAGAGTTCGACGATAAGCTCTCTTAGGTTGAGGTGGCTAAGGAGTAAGTGACCAAAGACAGGAACCATCTATGAGGTCTCAACAACAAGATAACCTCCGAGCTTACCACTACTCAAGCCAAGGCTGAGGATCTGGAGAATCAATTGATAGCTCAGGATGTCGAGCTTTTGTAGACTCAGGAAGATTACAAAGAGGCTACAGTAAACATTGTCGATTTAAAGGAGAACGTAGACGACCATGCTTGGGATACATCAGTATACTTGGTCCAACGCATATGGGAGACCTATCCCTTACTTGATTTTTCTTTCCTTCCCCAGGAATACCAAACAGAGATTGAAAAGATGAAAGCCGAGGTTGTGGGCTTGAAGTTCATTTATTCAGATAGCTCTGAGTCTGACAAAGGCTCGGATGGCGGGGATGAGGTCAAGGAAGAGAAACCTGTGATTGAGGATGTGAAATTGCCTACTCCAGCCTTGGTTCCCAACGAAGTCCCTGAGGTCGCCAAGGACACTCCTGCTATGGACAAGCCATCAAAAAAATCCTCCTCCAACTCCAGCAGCACTAGATTAAGCTCCAACATGTTTGCCTTAGCAATGTAGTTTTCCTTTTTTTTTTTTTTTTTTTTTTGGTAATATCAATCGAACAATCAATAAAGAAGATTTACAAGTATATTCATTTACATTTTCATTGCTGTTGTTTGTAGTTCCTTTACAAAATCATCATAGTCCATTTGACCAAACTAATTGATAAAATTGAATTTTGCTCTTAAGTTATGCATTGTCCGCTCTCTTAACAACTTTTTAACAAACCATGAGAGTCTTTTCTCGTGATGATTGATGCGTTGTAACTACAACATGCATAAATAGCAAGTGCACTAGTCGCACAAAGTAATAAAGTGATGAGTGAGTATCGTGCCCACGAGGATAGTGTTACTAAGTACCGAATTCTGTAGTTTAAGTCCTAATTGAAGAACAGTAAATTGGATTGACGGAAAATTAACAAACTAAATACAAATTAAAAAAAATAAATGAATGATAATGAAATTAAAGCAAAACCCAACAACTTAACTAATTAAACAATGCTAACAAATGCTAGGGTGTTGATTTCACCTAGATACGCTAATCCAATTCATAGAATCTATTACCCAAGTTCTAATTCCTTGATTGAAAATCGAATTCCCTAAGTTGTGAAACATACCTTCTCAGGCTACATTTCCCTATTTATCCTTATTAAGCTTCCGCACCCAACAAAATAAAGATTAATAGTTCAAAGTCTTTTAAGCTTTATGGAATTCTATATAGATTTCATA
Source organism: Pistacia vera (assembly GCF_008641045.1). Lineage (NCBI taxonomy): Eukaryota > Viridiplantae > Streptophyta > Magnoliopsida > Sapindales > Anacardiaceae > Pistacia > Pistacia vera. Next base: position 1,140,079 of record NW_022196013.1, read on the forward strand.
GATCGCTAAACCTATCTCTAGCGTTTGCTTAATCTACAGTATTTATCCCAAGAGGCACAATCACAAATCACTTCTCAGTCTCATTGTGAACAACACACATTTGAATGATGATCAAGCATCCAAAAGTCATTAAGCAAAGAGATAAACACTCAATCATGAAATTAAAACTCAAAGTAAATCAATTCATATAAATTTGAATCATTGTATCAAGGTTACATCAAACCCTAGCTAAACAACTCAGTTCATACTCAAAAATGAAATAAAGTAACTAAAACAAACTAAATCAAGATTCATCATTGAAAAACAAGCAAAAGATGGAGAAATCTTCTCTAATTTGAAGCCCAAATCTTCAATAATCTTCTCCTTCCATGAGCTGCCTCCCAAATGACGAACCAAGACCCATTTTCTCTTCCTTTTCACTCTAATTTATACCTCTCTCACTTAAGGATGAAGCCCTAGCAAGCCAAAACGCGTCGTTTTATTTTTACATTTGATGGTGGTTTCGCTGCAGCGAAGCTTTTTCCTTGCCATGGTGAAGAATTTCGGGCCAAATTTGAGCATGATCGAGTCTGAATCTAGAAAATTGTTAAAATATGAATCGTAGCCCTTTCAATTATCTTTCTGGTCGTTTAAGAATCAGCACAATCAGAGGTCTACATCTCAAGTTATGGCAGAAATACTGAAGCATGTCTAAAGACGTTTTTCTTCAGTTCTTAGCATACTTTTCATGACTTCAAGCCAAGTTTTCACCCTTGTCCAATCAGAATTAGGAAAAACCCAAAACATGAAAGTTGTAGCTCTTCTTCTTAGCATTCCAAAGCTTTTAAGTTCAGGTTATTCCGAGTTTCCAACCTCAAGTTACACAATTTACGCTCAAAACTATTATTTATGCTAAAAATCATCGTTTAGGCCTGCAAATACAAATTAATAGAATTAGGTAGCAATTATGGCCCAAATTGTATGAAAATTATCCTAAATCCTATCAAAATTCAATTCAAAATCATAGTGTAAAATATGATTATCAAATACCCCCAAACTTAAGATTTGCTCGTCCTTGAGCAAAAAGGAATAAAAACTCAAAGAAAGAAAAGCAAAGAACAACCAAAAACACAAAACAACAAAACTAAAAATGAACAAACAAAAATTAGACTCAAACTCAACACAAGACTCAAACAAAATTCAATGATGTTGAGTTAGGGTTAGTTGCCCGTCTCGAGTCTTAGCCGTTGAGTTTTAATTGACTTTCTCATTGACATGCTTTTCTCAGTTTTTTCCAAGTTGCTTTTTCATCAGGTCAAGGAATACACCCTTGTTGAGCTTGAATTATGGTGTGGCTATACAACTAGGCTGCCTTTTTGAGCTTCAACTTTCTTTGGCAGTAACTGCTTAGATTGCTATCTTAATGGACACTTAAAACACAACTTGATTGTTTGATAATACTTGTTTTTTTATTGATGACATGTTGGCCATAAATGGCCTTACAACTTATACTAACTAATAACAAAGACATAAATTAAAACAAAAGAAATATACCTGAGCTGATTACTGATAATACCTCCCTAGATGCTTGGCGTTCCAATATCTCAAGACAGCTATGCCATTTAGGTATTCCAGGTGAAAAGTTTCTAGTGCGAGCTTCTTTGAGATCTTGAAAGGACCTTCCCATTTGGGTGCAAGTGCCCCTAAGTTCACATCTTTTACCCTGCGAACAATTTTCCTTAGGACTAGATCCCCTACCTAGAAATTTTTGTTTCTTACTTTCGAGTTGAAGTACCTTTTCACTTGTTGTTGATACGAGGCTACTCTCAATTAGGATTTAGTATGATGTTCCTTGATCAGATCTAACTTTAAGCATAAGAGCTCTTTATTAATATCTTTGTTGAAAACTCTTCGAAGCGAGCTAATTCCAACTTATACTTGGGCCATTGCTTCACATCCATAAGTGAGTGAAAATGGGGTCTCTCATGTTGAGCTCCTGACTGTGGTTCTATACAACCACAACACTTCCCGTAGCTCGTCTACCCATCTCCCTTTGAGGGAGTCAGGCTTTTTCTTCATAATGTACTTGATCACTTTGTTTATTGCTTTGACCTGACCGTTAGCTTGGGATCGATAGACAGCTGAGAAGCTTTTCCTTATGCTGAGCTTTTCACAAAATGATTGGAAATTTCACAGTTGAACTGTTTATCATTATCAGTGATAATGGTGTGCGAGATCCCAAACCTGCAGATGATGCTTTTGTAGACGAAATCCTTCAGTCTGTTTGATGTTATTGTCACCAAAGGCTCTGTAAAACCCCTCCCTAGCCGAGTATTTCCTATGTATCCCTTGGCCATTGAGAACCTAGAAAACGCACGCGTAGGAAAGAAGTTTATTTTAAAATCCTATTTAAAGAATAAACTTGTAGTTTATAAACATATTTATTTATATTTATTTATTAATTCAGTTTCTAAACTATAATAAGTTCATTGTATAAGTCAAAAAAGAAATAAAGTTTCCTTTCTTGGAGTAAATTATGAAATCCATAGTAATACTTACTAGAACATATATACTTTTACAAAATTTACTAGTAATTTGATTTCCTGTATTAATACAACATATTTACTCCATTATAGAACATGGACATATTTACTACATTATGAAATATGAACATAATTACTACACTAAATATTAGCAAAACTATTCAATAGTCATCATTAAAACATCCCTTCATGCTCATAGCATCCCTCGGAATCCTCTCCCAGCTTCATGCCTTAATCCTTACCTGCAAAACATTTTAAAACATTTCGTGGGGTGAGCGCTAATCGCTCAGTAAGGAATATGGCCATTTATAAACTATTAAGGTTCATTATACATCATTTTACAAGTATATTACTTAGGACCTTACCTACCTACAAAATATGACCTTCATTCTTTAACATAACAAGTTCATAAAACATATCATACACTTTGGACTTTTCTCATAAACATAAGTCATAACATAATCATACATAATATAACATAGAACATATATGACTTATGAAATATTCATGTACATGGCATGCTTATTTCTTTTGTCTTTATACTTGATGGTTTCATTAGTCTTTGTTATCCGATCGGATTCATTTGAACCATTACCTTGTTCTTGGTCGTCACCTCAAAGGACTCATGGTTTCCATAAGAATTCCATTCCTCTGATCTTGGTTTATACCTCAAGAGACTCATGGAATTCATTCTTTAACATTTCATAAATTTTTCATAAGACAACTAAATAAGCTATATGCATTACCATTATGAATGCAAACATATGGACTAACATATTCCATGCTCAATCATACTATATTCTCCTACTAAACTTCTTAACTTAATTCATTCAATTTCTCATACAATACAAGGAATTTCAGTAGTAAGATTATTCAGGGGTTTATTAGAATTAGAAACAAATGGGACTTTCCATTAAGAAGGTGGATGCCATACAGTTCGTTACTTTCAAGCAATTTTTCCATTATCTTCTAATTCGAATTTATTTTTGGCTAAAACATAAACGTTTTAGGTCTGTTTCTCAACTTTTTAACACTTCAAGAATCAACTCAATCAGACTTCTATAACTTCAGTTATGACTGATTCAGTGAAGCATGTACAGTATAAGTCTCAAAAAGCCAAATCCGAATTCTATTCATTTTAACCATGTCACCTTCATTTGCACATTCATATCATTTGCCATATCATTCTTAGTATAAAAGGCCATAAAAACCTCCCTTTTTACAGAACCAAAAAGTGCCAAAACATCGTCCAACTACAAATCTCTTAATTGGCATAATCATCCTCCATATGCACACATACACCAATCAACACACCCATTTAAACAATCCATAACCAAAACATAGCATCACACTCATATTAACATAAATAAATGTAAGTTTCATAAACCCTAGGTGTTATCAATTGTAGTCATAAGGGAGATTTTTTCCTTACCTTAGTATACAAAGCACAAGGACACTCCTCCTTAGCTCCAAAGGTTCACCCTTTCTACCTTATACACATAACCACTTATGAATTTCCCTTTTAACTAAAAGATCAGAACAACTAGGGTTTTGAAACTCACCTTAAACCCTGAAATTGAAGTTCTTTAAGTGTGGATGGTGATCTCCTTTGAAAATCAACTTGAAATCCTATGAAAATTTGAGAATAAAATGCTTGGATTAGTGGCTTTTATGGTGGATTTGAGAGATGAAGAAGAAGATGATATGTTTGGGGTGTACAAGGCCGACTCCTCTCTCTTTAAACCTTGTAAATATTTATTCCATTGTTGCTCTAATGTGATTGGTCAATAAAAGTTAGATATAAGGGTCATTTGGCATAAATTTTTCATATAAGGGCGTTTTGGTCATTTCTACCACAACATAAAGATTAGCACTCATTTAATGCCATTTGACTTCTTTAAAACACTTAACAATTAAGAAATCCCATTAGGTAAATGACTAACTTACCCTTGGTGCACTTTTATGGATACTTATTACATATGGATTCGTATGAAAAGACCATTATACCCTTGGTTACCGTTTACGCCATTTAACCATATCAATCAACTTTATGACCATTCTACCCTCATTTCTCTTCAATGACATCACCCCTTACACTTTATAATGGCCACATCTCGAAATACATGTAAATTGACCATTTTACCCTTCCATTCAAAAAAAAGAAAATTACTTGAAAGGTAAATTTCATACCTTAGGGCATCGGAATAATAATGCGGGGTTTACAGGCTCGACTTTTGCCCACTTAGTGAAATAGTCGATTGCAACCACTGCAAACTTCACTCCTCATTTTCCCTAAGGTAACGGGCCTATCAAATCGATTCCCCAAATTACAAACAGCCATGAGTTTGTTAGAGTTGTCAGTTCATGGGGTGGAGCTCATGGAATGCCAACGAATCTCTAACATTTGTCGCAGTTCCAAACAAAGTCAATTGCATCATCATAAGTTGTCGGCCAATAGTATCCTTGTCAGAGTACTTTGTATGCCAAAGACCGTCCCCCAACATGATTTCCATAGCTCCCCTCGTGGATTTCCCTCAGAATGTAGTCCGCCTCTTCGTGGTCAACACATTGCAATAGTGGAGTGTTGTAACCTCGCTTGTATAGCTTCTTATTGATGACGATAGAGCGAGCTGATTTTGCACGGAGGGCTCTATCTTTATTTCTTTCTTTGGGAATTGTTCCATCCTTCAAGTACGCCATTATGGAATTCATCTAGCTATACCTTTGCCCTATTGTCATTATTGCTTCTTCTAATGTGAGGATAATGGGGCTTTGTAAAAATTTAACTGGACTCGAGCTTGTAACTTCTTTACTCATTGCCGAGGCCAGGCAAGATAAAGCATAGACCATTAAATTCCGTTCTCTAGGAATCTGCTGCACTGTATAGTTTATAAAAGACTAAAGCTTGAATTTTACCTTGCGGAGATATGATGTCATTCTTTCTTCCTTGGTTTGGTATTCCCTAGAGATCTTATGTACGACGAGCTGAGAATCTCTATAGATCTTGATCAATTCTACCCCCATTTCTTTGGCCAAACGGATTCCTGCGAGCATGACCTCATACTCTGCTTTATTATTTGAGGCGACAAAACTGAATCTGACTGTAGCCCAAATTGGATCCCTCTCAAGACCCTCAAGCAGGAGTCTTACCCCTGCTCATTTTTCAATGGAAGACCCATCCACATACAAGGTCCGTTGCCACAAACTATCTAGCTTTTCCTCCACCAAACTATTCTTATCAGAAGTGCTCACTTCAAGCGAGCTCATTTCCCCTTTGGGCTGGTAGGAGAACTCTAAAATGAAGTCTGTCAATGCTTGCCTTTGATTACCATTCTCAAAAAGTACTTGATGTCATGCTGGCTTAGTTCCATTGTCCACTAGAGTAACCTTCCTGATGCCTCAAGCTTTTGCATCACTTTCTTAAGTAGAAAATTTGTAAGCACATGCACAGTATGTGCTTAGAAGTATGGTCGCAACTTTCTGGCCGCCACAAAGAGTGTTAAAGTGATCTTCTCTATCTTCGAGTACCTCATTTCAGCATCGAGCAACCGCTTGCTCACATAGTAGATGGGTCATTGAACTCCCCCTTCCTCACATATCAAAGTCGCACTAATCGTGAACTGTGAGACCGATAAATACAGCAGAAAGGCTTGCTTAAGATGGGCTTTGATAATAGTAGTGGCTACCCTAGGTTCCTTTTCAATTCCTGGAATGCTTTCTCGCATTCTTCTGTCCACTTGAAACCCTTATTGCCCTTCAAGGTCTCAAAAAATGGCAGGCATCTGTTGGTTCTCAGGAAACAAACCTACTCAGTATAACCACTTGCCCTGTTACCCTCTGAACTTGCTTTATCTTGGTTGGGCTTTGCATGTTCAGTAAGGCCTGAATTTTGTCTGGGTTGGCCTCAACACCTCGTTGGTTCACCAAGAATCCTAAGAACTTTTCGAGCTTACCTTGAAAGCACACTTCAAAGGATTTAGTCGCATCCAATATTTTTTTAGGATACTGAACATCTCGCCCAAGTGATCAATGTGGCTTTCTACAACCTTTAATTTGATGAACATGTCGTAGATGTACACCTCTATGGTTTTGCCAATGTGTTCAGCAAACATTTTGTTAACTAAATGCTGATAGGTCGCTCCAGCATTCTTCAGTCCAAATGTTATAACCTTGTAACAATAAATACCCCGATCAATAGTAAAGGAAGTGTGTTCTTCATCGAGCTAATACATCGAGATTGGGTCGTATCCCGAGTATGCATCCATGAAGCTCAGTAGTGTGTTCCCTACTATTGCATCACTAGTTGATCAATCCAAGGTAGCAGAAAGCTATCTTTGGGACATGTTTTGTTGATATCAGTGAAATAGACGCAAGTCCGCCACCTGCCTATCTATTTCTTCATTAACACCGGGTTGGCAAGACAATCTAAATACTTTACTTCTCTTATGAAGTTGATGTTCAAGAGCTTATCAACTTCATCCTTGAGTGCTTAAGATTGCTTAGAATCTATCGATCTTTTTTTCTGCATAATTGGTTGGGCTTTAGGGTCGACGTTCAATCGGTGGTAGGTTCGGAATCCCCCATACTATAATTTCTGATAACAAGAAACAGTTTGACAGTGAGGACTTCAGATCTTTCTACGAGTGGCTTGACATCAAGAAGAGCTCTGCCGCCGTTTATCGGCCTTAGACCAATAGTCAAGTACAGGAGGTAAACAAGGTCATCAAGTACACCATCAAAAAAAAGCTCAACGCCCTGAATGAGAGATGGGCCGAAGAATTGCTCAAAGCCTTGTGGTCTTATAGAACGACAGCCAAGAGTTCGACAGGTGAAACCCTGTTTTCTCTATCATACGAGTGTGAAGCAATGGCCTCGGTTGAAGTGGGAATCGATTCATTTTAAAGGGAAGTTTTCAACGAGGAAGTGAATGAAGGCCTTCTTCGCCTGAGACTAAACTTGATTGAAGAACATTGGGCCAAATCTTAGCTAAGGCTCGCCTAATATCAGCAGCGAGCCAAACGATACTTCAACACCAAAGTCAAAAACAGAGACTTTGAGTGGGCGACCTAGTTCTAAGGAAGGTCATCCAGGGTACCCAAAACCCGAACTGGAAGGCATTTGGGCCCAAATAGGAAGGTCCTTTCAGTATCTCTGAAAAGCTCGCACCAGGATCTTTCTATCTGGAACGCCTTAACGGCGAACCAATACTACAAGCCTGAAACGCTGAGCATTTGCAAAGGTATTACTAATAAGCAGCTCGAGTTCTGCCATTGTTTTTCTTTTAATCATTTGTTATAAGGCCGCTCATGGCCAAAGTGCTTTATCAATAAGAAAGGTATTATTCATAATCTTTCTTTTTTCATTATTAATGTTTTAATTTGTTTAGCATTTAATTATCGCTTCAAAGATTGCGATCTACACGATAGCATTCCAAAAAGAAAACTCGGAGTCTAGAGTCTGGAAAAGGCAGTTTATCTCAAAAAGCCACGCCAAAATCCAACTCTGTAAGGGTGAAACACCCTAAATTGACGAAGTTAAACTTAAAAAAAAAAAAATCAAGAAAAGACACATCGAAGGAAATCGGCCTTAAGCCAGTGACCAAAACTCAAAACGGACAATAAATTTGAAGTTGAAGTTATTTGTTGTGTAAGATTTCCTCCCACAATTCCAAAAAAGCTCTTCAAGAAGCAGGCTACGCATAACTTGGATCAAATTTGGCACATGTCCAAAAAAGCTCTTCAAGAAGCGAGCTACTCATAACTTGGAGCAAATTTGGATCTTTTATAAGTCCAGTTAGGACAACTAAATGACTATACAGGATTATAAAGAATTTGTTCGACAAGGATATAATGAAATATCTTCTTTTCATTAATAAAATTATATTACATTCTAAAAAAAAAAGAGAAAAAGAAAAAATATGTAATCTTTTAGGTAGCTGGCGGAGCAGAGGCATTATCCTCGATTGGTCCGGGGAGCTCGTCGCTGACGGTTCCTCGATGGAAGGAATGGCAACAGTTTCTTCAAGGTTGGGAGCCTCGCCTAGGGGAAGTATAGTTAGGGGAGCCGGATCCTCGACTTCTTGCTTAAGCCTGATCTCCTCTTCACCTTCCTTGACCTCTTCTTCACCTCAACCATCATCCTTGGAATCGTCCGAATAGATGTATGCCATTCCTTAGGCTTCGACCTTTATCCTCTCAACTTCTTTCTGATAAGCTCGTAGAAGGAAAGAAAAGTCGATTGAGGGGTGGGTTCCCACAACTTCTAAACGAGGAAGACCGATGTCTGCCAAGCTCGAGTAGTGATGGCCTCATTCAACTCCTCTATTTGAAGTCTGAGTTGCCCAACCTCAGTTTTGGCCTTCCATCGACCTTTCACCTCTTGAGCAAGGTCGAGTGAGGACTGTTTGAACTTGGCCTCCAATTCTGAGGTAGCCTTTTGAGTCAAGGAAAGCTTAGAATTTAGTTCATTATTAGCACCTCGCTGCTGTACCAAATTCTTCTCAGCTTCAGTTGCCGCAGCTTCAGCCTTAGCTCACGCGACCTCGCTCACCTTGAGCTTGTCAAGGAACTCCCTTTCCTTGAACCCAAAGGTCGCCATTTCCTCCCTAAGCCACTCAAGCTCAGCTTGCCTGGCTTCCTTCCCGTTCTTTGTAACCTTGGCCTTGGCTAGAGCATCCTCTTTCACCGTCTTTGCCAGTTACCACCCTTTGTGAGAGCCCTCCAAGGTGGCATAGCACTCGTCATAGAGAAGCATGTTCGCCATGGTAGCCTATGAAAGATAAGACGGAAAGTTAGCAAGAAGTAAGGATAACATGCAAATAAAAGAAAAGAGGGGTGAACTACTGATACCTTCGTCGCATAACTGCACACCAAGGCCAACATCTCGGTAGGAGCTACATCCTTAATGGCTGCAAATGTTCACGGGGTGACCCTGTCCTTGGCTGTTGCAACCCTAAAGCTAATATGGTCAGGGAGTTGGTCGATCAACACGTCGACCGTAGCTTGGGCTGCTTCATCCGTTTTCTTGCTTTTTGGCTAGGACGAGCTAGACTTACTCCCCTCAACAACACTAGCCTCACCCACAGGAGCAGACTTCTTCTTAGCGAAATTCTTGGCCACTGATTTCTTTGGGCCATCAACCTGCACGACGAACTCTTTACCTAAGCCATCCAGCTGCTCAGCCACCTTTTGCCTACTCGAGCCTCCAGTAAGCTCGAGTGCTTTCTTTACTGGCCTTTTTTGGGGCTCGAGGGTACTTTTCCCACCAATTGCCCTTGAGGCAGTCGCGAGCTTTTTCACGCTTGGGCCTCCCCTAAGCTCACCACCACTGCGCTTCACGCCGGCAATATCAACAGGCTGCTTCATCGCCAAAGCAGCCAATGTCTTCTTGGTAGCCACCAAAGTGGTCGCATTTTTCTTAAGGCCTTTTGGATTCTCGGCCCACATTTCTGCAAAAAATAAGTAAATAATGAGCGATCTATCTGCGCAAAAAAAAATTGTGAAAGCACAGAAAGTGATCCTTGCACGCATGGAAAGTCAAAGTCTTATTCGCTTCTGAAGTGAAAGCACCAGTCTCCTAGATTTCGTAGAAGAAAAATTATGAGTCCCAATGCAGGACCTTTTTAGGGACATCGACCAGCCCATTGAAACGTACCTTCCTCGTCTTGGAAAGGTAATAAGTCTGGTCTTGCCCTTTTTTGAGCCTATACAGATGGATGAGCTCCTCGACGGATGGCTCACCAAATCAGCAATCATGTATGTTAGGTACAAACCTATGATTATGATGTATGAGTTCCCAGACAGCCAGAAAGGAACGACGTCGAACTGCCTTAGAATGTTGTCAATAAATAACAGGGGGAATAGATACCCCACATCTCAGAAGAGTCTCAAAGATTGCCACCCATCCGGGCAGGGGATTCTTTCGAGAAGAGCCCCCCAGAGTTGTCAAATTAAGCTACGACACATAGACTGCTCTTATGTGCTCTAGATCCCCGATGGTGATCGAGGATTGTGGTTCTCTTCACAACCTATGGATTGAGCCAATTGTATAAAGCCTACTGCATTGGGGTCTGAACTTCTTGCGACAACTTCCTCGAAAACCTCAAGGACTGAACCCTCGAGGATTGTCGAGCCTGCAGGTGAGTCAAACATGCGATTAATTGTGTGACTACTGGAAAAGACATAGTTATAGCTTGCTTTAGGGTACCTAAAACAGAAGCAAACATGTGTCAGAGCATGAAAAACTTAGCGACCAATCCACACTTGCTTTCAGTTCAGGCACCCAAGATAGCTCGCACCACACAACGAACACATGTGACTTACCTAGGGTTCCGACGGCCACTACGATAAACTCTCCTTAAACCCAAGACCATCGTAGACACACCAAAAAACCTTACTGAAGCCTTAGGAAATTCAATGCGGCCATAACAATGGTCACCGTTTGACACAAAAAATCAGAAAAACAAATAAAGAGAGGGAAAAGAAGCCTTACCGAATTAAGAGAAGTGCAAGAACTTGCCAGAAAGAGCACCACGATAATGATGAAATAACAGCAGAATGAACAAGAACGTCAGAAACCTTTCATGGATTGAATAAGTATTCTGACGACTTCGCTAGCTTTTATAGTGGTTTGCATGGGAGACGAAAAGGCGGGGTTCAATCATAGCTGTCAATCTATGGTGAACCTCAACCCTTCATTCGTCGAACAATCTCTGCCCTGAGATGTAGCCACGTGTCATCCATCCACGAGGGCGACGGACTGTCAAACTGCCACAATGATAATCGTCGCTACATGTTGCATTAAATGCGGCAGCCTTTGGCAGTCACGTTTCATTATGCGTGGGTGACTACAGTTGTCCACGCGCGATGAAACGTGACTGCCAAAGGCTGCCACATTTAATGCAACATGACGGCATGGAAATTACATATTTGCCCTAACTTTTCGAATTCTGAATTTGTCAGGTATCAGAGGAAATAAAAATCCAAGTGTGAAGAACATCAACCGGGCATAAGGTCGACCCTGAGATCTCGATCGAACTTGCATTCAGTGATCTGCTGGTAATGCCGAGCTTGATATCAAATCAAGCAATAGTCTTCGAAGCCCGAAGAGCATCAAACACTAGGGGGTAGATGTTGTGTGTGATTCTTCTACCAAGCTCGAGCTACCGCGAAGACATAGCTTGACCTAGAACTAGTTCAACTCCAATGATTATCCAACCCAGCATAATCTAATCGAGATTCAGCTCGACCCAGCAAAAGCTAGTCGCGAAAAATTCGTGCTATCATTCAACCAATTCCTAGATAACTCTAGATCCCAGGTATCTCAGTAAGAATCAGATTGACAGCAAACTTCACGCAATCACAGCGCCCAATCGCGAGAATATCGGAATTGCATTTCAAATCAATTGTAATCCCTTTATTTTTGCTCTTTCCTTTGTACAAACATTGGATATAAACCCCCTCCAATGATGAAAAGGGGGTTATGAAATTTTGATATAACTCTTATTGTAAGCTCCCACAATAAATACAAGAACAGTGGACGTAGGCTTAAGAGTTCACCTCACCGAACTACTTTAAAAATATCATTGTCATTTACTTTTTACGTTCTTTACTTGCTCATCATTGATTATTCGTAATCACGCATACACCAGTTTCGATCCCACCAAGATCGATTAGATCACTTTGGTTGGTGCGAATTTTCATGTCAACAACTACAACTATGCATAATTATGGTTCGACATGTTTCTTATTACATTTTTATAATCATATTGATGATTCTACAATGAAATTTCGAAGTCAGGAAGACTTTTATCTATTATAGTCGTAATAACATGTATGGTTAGGCAATGGCTTCTTATATATGTACAATATAATTTAAGGTTCAGCATAAGAGCAGGAGTAAAAACACATAACAAAGATGTTTAAATCATCGTTCGACAATGTCTTATTAAAATAATATGATCAAATTTAAGGTTCGGCAGTGACTTATTACAACTATATCGTCTAACTTAACGTTCGACATATCAACAATAATAAAAATATATAACAATGATGTCTAAACCATTGTTCGGCATTGGCTTATTACAATTGTACAGTCAAATCTAACGTTTGACAACTAGCTTATTAGAATTTAATAGCAAACAAAGCTTATGTCTCGGCAGTGTGATTGTGAAATCAGATCAATAGGAAGTAAATTGCAACTATGAGAACAAATTTTATGTTTCTAAAAGAAACTATATAGCAACCATTATGAGTGATTGAACATGCGTATTACAATATAATACTGAAAAGAGTTCAGGACAATACATTACCTTCAATAGGATGTAAATTGCAACTATGTGAACAAATTTTATGTTTTCACCAATAGAACATACCTTCATCAAATAACAATGAAAAATATTAACAATAATCTGGCAAAAGTAAAAGATAACAATTAATATCTACCAATTTAATATTGATTACCTCTTTTTCTTCTGATTAATTATGTAGCAAACAGTTAATGTAGGAAACTCTTAATATACCTATATATATATATATAGAATTCCAAGTAATGAATCACTTCATATTCAAATAAATATCTCTAACCCTTCATATTAATTTCACATAAATATTACCACATAACACATACAACGTATCCCTTCATATTCACAAATTTCGATAATACACCTTATCAATCCCTTCACATTCACATTCATTCATATTAATATATATGTAATCCTTCACATTAAATTTAATAAAAACAGTGAATAACATAAAATTCATTTCATCAGCCCGAAAATGAATTTTAAGTCATACATCAAGTTCTATTTGACTTTAAAATATAATTGTTGAACTATTAAACTTATTAATGGAATAACACAATGATATAAAAGAAGTAAACGGATAGCATAAATTGTATTGTAACTATCAAGACCTTTCTTTTTTTCTTTCTTTCTTTTTTTTTTTTTTTTTTCGATTCTATATATCTACATCAAATTAATATAAAGAATATTTACAACAAATGAGCAGGAGTTATAAATACATAACAATTATCAAACAATTGTCGAATATATTGCAACTATCAAGACCAATTCATCTGGTCTATTAAAATTTTAGAGTTAAAAGAGTTAAGGGCATTACATTACCTTTAACAAGAAGTATATTGCAAAGTTGAAGATGGTATATATAAAGATTTTGAATGAAATCGGTTGTCTTTTTTTTTCTGTACTTTGAAGCAGTTACATGTGGTGAGGAAAGGTAAAAAAGAGATGTTTTGATACTGAATTCAAGTATTGGGAAATTAAAGAGAATAAGGTTTTCCTCTGTTAACTTTAAGATGATATAATGATGCTTATCAAAGTTCTCCAAATGCTTATAATACAATGTATAAATCTGTTAACATTCACTGATACGAAAAATACAACGTATAAATAACACATACAACATATCCATTCACATTCACAGGCTTCATTTGCAAGCACATCAAAGACAACAGTTACATCGTATCAAACCTTTAATTTTGAAATAAATGTCTATATGCATTAATAAATTAACTCTAAAATATACATATAACAGCATGAATTCATATCTTGGATTGAAATTAGTTGCAAGGCTGACAGAGGTAATCAATGTCGATTTGTGGTTCATATAAATACCGGGAGGAACGACATTAAAAAAACAAAAATTGTTTGGAAACGATGATGTTCTAACTACATCTCGTCCCTTTACGTGGTTTATATTTTAAACCAAATAATTTGCTTAATGTACTAAAATACAGAGCGACAATTTTCTGCAGACAGCCAAGAGAAAAAGAAGAGTTAGGTATTTAAGAATTAATTAACAAGTATGTTTAACAATAAACATGTTCCAAGGCAAATAGTTTGATATAAATTTTTATTTGAAATATAGATATTTTGAAAAAATAATACTAATTAAGGGGTGAATTTGTTAATTTATTAACCTTTGTAATTATTTTAAAGGTATACAATATAAGAGTTTATTAATTGTGAACATGTTTGGATTTGTAAAATTTAAAATTCTTCAAAATGTTGTCGTTTAATGTATTGAGCGTGTTTAAAAATAATTTGGGGGTTTAGGGCAATTTCTTTTCAGTTCTGATTCTTGTGCATTCCAATTGTTTCACACTCTGTTGTTAATAGTTGAATTAATTAGGATAAAATTGATTGATATTCTCATTTTTCATCACCGTTTTCTTCTGTCTTTGACATTAGTTTGTTGGTAAGTGAACTTTTTTCCTATTCAACTTGTCTTCAATTCCAGTTGCTATTTGAAAATTTTTGTTTTAGAAATACCCAGCACTGTTACTTGTGATGATTTTTTGAATTTTCGAAGTGAATACAATATCTCTGATGATTTTGATTTGTTACCTTGTGATGCACCTGATATTTTTTATATGCACCACACCTCCTTCGGGTTTTTTACTTTCTACGAAGAATAATGCGAGCCTTACTCACTCTCCCTACTCACATCTCTTACTCACCTTTATAATAAAGGTGAGTAAGAGATGTGAGTAGGGAGAGTGAGTAAGGCTAGCATTACTCTTCTACGATTCATTTTTCCAATGTAGTCTTGTTCCTCATTTCTCTCCATTCGTTGAAGAAATAATGATTACTTATAACCTTGTGCCGAGTCATATATATTCATCCAAATGGTTGGAAAATAGTTTTAAGTTTTGAGGTTCTATGCTTGATGCATAAAATCAAACCTACTTTTTCTATTTTTAACTATTTTCATCCAATTAAAAAGAGACCGAATAGCCTTTTTATTTTATTGAGAGTAGGAAGGATATATTTTTGTTATCAGGATTGTGTAATAAGTTGCGAGGGTGGAATGATAGGTATTTTTTGTTGGGTTGTAAAAAAGGGTGGGGTGGATTACCAACTGAGTGGACAAATGCTAAAAAACCAGAGAATGATGTCAGCAACATTGAAGGAGATGAAACTACTATCAAAACATTGGAAGAAATTATTCAGAATCAGAAAACATTTGACATTTCTGATATGCTAAAGAGATACTCGCATTTTCAATCCAAAAAAGGTATTATAATTTTTAATACAGTTGGTTTTCCTTTAATTATTAACTTTTTGAAACTTATTTTATTTAATTATTTATTTTTTTCGTGAAAGTAATATTTGAAAACTGTACCAATTTCAAAAACTTCAAAATCAATTTGGCCACACAAACTAATTGTTTCTGCCATCCTGGACCCTCTACCATTGAACACAATCATAAACTGATCGAAGAAGAAGATGAAGATACAGAAGAGTTTCAATTAATCAAGCGAAGAAGCGCAAAAAAGAATGTCAGGAAGGAAATGTATATCAGCAATCTGCTATTAATTTCAAGACTGTGTGTGCAAAAGATCTAGATAAACTTACACCAAATGAGGTCATTCTCCTAATTTGAAAATGTTAATTTTTAATACTTGTATTTATTCCAGGTAATTATTTTTTTGTGTTGTTTTTGTTCTATTTTTGTGGACAGGCTTTTCTAGCTTTGTTGAAAATCAAGCAACGATGGCTAGATTTAGACAATGTGACTACAAAATTGGAGGAAAAAAAAAAAAAAAATAGATCTTGAAAGGCAAAAATATACAGCTGAAAAAATTTACCTACAAAACAGATTGACAGAAGCTGTAAATGATTTAAAGGATAAAGAGGAGATTGTGAAAGTTGCTGGAAAGTCCTATGCAAAAGCTCAGCAACAAAATGATAATTCTTAAAAAAGGAAAAAAAAAGAATTGATATCAATACAAAGTTAGAATCTGCTCTTGCTAAAGTTGAAAGAGAGGGAGGTGAAGTTTTTGATATTGTCACAAACATGTTCTTGAATACTCGAGAACCTTGTGCTAAGGCATTCAAGTCAAGGTTTCCAGATGAAAGTTCAGATTTCTTAGAGTAATTGTTGTTGGAAGAGGATCAGACAGACGCTAATATTACTGATGTTTCCCTTGATGCTGTTGATCCTTGATACATTGTATTTGGTAAGACTTGTACAAATAAATAACTTGTGCATATATTTTTAGTAAAATTTTAACAATGTTTATAATATATGTCAAATGTGTACATATTTCTAATTCGAGTCATAGTGTGAGACTTTGAGTAAAGCAAGAAGAAAAACAGAGAAAACTTGAGAGAAAAACCGAAAAAGGGAAATTTCTGGAAACTTGGTGTATTGCATTTCTTGATCTTTCATCAGTTACATTGTACACTTTTATAGTGTTTACATAAATCTAACTAACTGTTAATGGTAACTGAATGTTAACAGAAACAACAACTGATTAATGGAGGAGAGTTAAACATTTCCCTCCTTTACTAACATTTTCCCTCAAGCTGAACCTGGGAGCAAATATAGACATTCTCACTCCTTTACTAACATCTTCCTGTTATGCAACAGAAACATAAACTTTAACGCTAGCTATTGAATATAATAATAACAAGTAGTAAAGCATAAATAAATTGCCAAAATTAAATGCAAAAATAAAGAATACCAGGAATTAACGAGGTTCGGTATTAAAACCTACGTCTTCGGGCGCTGCAAAAGAAAACTCCACTATCTCCAAACAATATTACAAATTTTTGGGCAATACAACAAATACCCAAAACAAATGGGAGATACAACAAAACTTGCAAACTAAAGGGTCCTTAAAAAAAGAACCCTAAACAAAAGAAGTATAATGGAATTACATCTTGGGATACAAATAACAATGATTTAGGTCCTTATATATAGGCCCCAAAAGTTTCCCACTTTTCATTCCCAAGCAATGTGGGACAAACTAACATTTTGGTCTATCACATATAAGTCCCTAAACCTTTTTCCATTATCACTTCTACCCCTATGTGATTTGCTAAATGAGCCATTTTTCCAACACTTCCCTTAAGCTGAATCTGGGAGGAAATGTAGACATTCTCACGCCTTTACTAACATCTTCCCTCAAGCTGGAACAGGAAGAATTTGACAACTTTTAGTAGCTTCTTTTGCTAACACCTCTACTCAAGTATAATCAACAAAAGGCTGAACCATCTCTTTGCTATGACCATTGCCCAAAAAAAAACTATACTAACATCTCTGTTCAGGTTGAGAACAGAAGTATTCCAGCAAGTACATGAAAAGTTCAACTAAAAACTAAGAAAAGTTCAACTGAAAACTATTAATCACATGTCAAGGACAACAACACTTCAGAACAAAAATTCATTAGTACTAGCTTCAACATCAGTAGAGTCAAAGGTGAGTATCAAAGCTTCATTACAAATGTCACCAGTCATAGAAGAGATTACCACTATGCTACCAATTATCAAAACTACCAATTTCAATTGCCAAGTTCATTCACTCTGCTATCAATTATCAAGAATACCAATTTCACTTTGTTACCAGTTTCACTTTGCTAGTTGGAAGAGGCTGATAAGGATGTGTTATCAGCAGCATCAATATTGGCAGATTTAGTATCTGTATCAACTAGAGGACCAGCCATAATAGTCAGCTTGTCTCGAAGAGCCTCAAATCTGGTGGTGGATAATGCCTTAGTAAAGATGTCAGCCTTTTAGTAATCAGTGGGCACATATTGGACTTTAAGATAATTAGCAGCAACCTGCTCTCGAACATAATAAGCATCCAAGTCTATGTGTTTGGTTCTTGCATGGAACACTAGATTGGAAGCTAGTGACCTACCATTTTGATTGTCACACCAAATGATAGGTGTATGATGCATTGATTTTACAACATAATGTATAGCAAGTGCACTAATCGCAAAAAGTAATAAAATGATGAGAAGAAATTCGTTCCCACGAGGATTGCGTGTTAAGTACTAATTTTCCTAGTTTTATAACTAGTTGAAGAACACAAAGATTGTTGGATTTGCGAG
Source organism: Pistacia vera (assembly GCF_008641045.1). Lineage (NCBI taxonomy): Eukaryota > Viridiplantae > Streptophyta > Magnoliopsida > Sapindales > Anacardiaceae > Pistacia > Pistacia vera. Next base: position 1,158,459 of record NW_022196013.1, read on the forward strand.
AGAAAAAAACAAAAATTAACACAAAATAAATAACATAAATTTAAATTCTAACTAATTAAGAAAATATCAACTAATTACGAAAATATCAATTCAAGACAAAGAGGTTAGGGTTTCGACTTCACTAGGTTACTCTGATTCAATCTACGGTTGATGTTGCCTTTAAACTCACATGCAAGGATTATAAATCGGATACCCTAATTTGCAGAATATACCTTCTCAGGCTATATTCTCCTACTAATCCCTATTAAGCTTCCGCACCCAACAAAATGAAGATTAACAGTTTTAAGTCTATTAAGCCTAATGGAATCCTAAAGTGATTTCATAGATCTCCGAACCTATCTCTAGCGTTCATTAATCTATGGTATTTACTTTAAGACGCTAACACAGGAATCACTTCTCAGTCTTATCATGCTCAACAATTAATTGAAACAAAGAAAACTCAACATTTAATACAACATCTATTAAAGATTAAACCATTGTAATCAAAGTTAGGTCAAAACCCTAACCCAAAAGTGGGTTAATTCATATTCAAATTAAAGAAATTCGGAAAACAAACTATAAGTAAAGAATTCAACATGCTAAAACAGTAAGAAAATGATGAAATCTTCCTGAAATGAAGACCCAAAATGCTCCAATCTCCAATTTCTTCCTTTTTTTCTCTCAAAATCCGAACCCCCTCATAAAATGAGCTAAGGCTCTCTTAAATAGTCGACCAAAACCCTAAGATTCTAATACAATACAATTAAAATGCAACGTTTTAAAAACAGAAAAATTGCAGGTTTTGTCACGGCGAAGAATAAACTTCGTCGTGGCATCGAGTTGAAATTTCGCTGAACCATCTGACCCGAGGCTAGCTTGTCGCGATAGAGAATTATCTTCGTCACAGCGAACTTTGCTGATCTTTTCTGAAATTATGAAACTACCCTTCGCTTGAATCTTTGATCTTCGTGACCCTCGATAGGAACAAGTTTCATAGTGCTTCCACTCCGCATCAGAATTTCCCCGATTCCTGAATTTCTCCTAATTCCAGGTCCAGGAACTCAATTTTGCTCGGTTTTGCTCCAATTGCATGTTTTGGCCTGAAACGTAAAATATGCGAATTTAAGTTGCAAATCAAGCACAAAACTCTATAAGAAGTATCCAAAATCCTACCAAAAAGTATAGAATACACAGTATAATCCTAGGATTATCAGTGTAGCATGAAGAGTTAGTCCAATTTCAGAGAATAGACTTCAAAACCAAGCTATCTTTGCGGCTCCTTGTGCAAGTGCACGATATTCAGCTTATGTGAAGGATAGAGCCACCACCTTTTGCTTGTGTGAACTCTACTGAAGTAGGTTTGGACTGAGAAATAAACAGAAGCCACTTGTGGATCTCCTATTTTGAATATAACCTGCCTAGTCAGCATCTATAAAGCATTCCAAGTGAAACCTATGGACTTTGTGAAATGCAACACCAAAATTCATAGTTCCCTTAAGGTATCTAAGGAGTCTTTTGCAATCCTACCAATGAAGATGAGTAAGGGCCTTGAGAAACCGACTTAGCTTGTTCATTCAATAAGCAATGTCAGGCCGAGATAACGTTAAGTATTGTAGAGCCCCAATTGTACTTCTATAGAGGACTGGTTTGTCAAAGCATTCACTGTCCTCAAATGTGAGCTTGTTACCTACTACCATAGGTGTAAAACACTGATTACAATCCATCATTCCTGTCTTAATTAAGAGATCGGGCATACTTCTCTTGACTTATGTGAATGCTGGAGGCTGTTTTATGTACTTGAAAACCCATAAAATATATAAGAGAACCTAGTGTTTTCAATGCAAACTCTATTGGAGTAGGTGCCCTAGAGCCAATCAATTATTGTGGAATTGACTTTTTGTAATAATGTTTATTAATCAATAAAAGGAATTATCTACTATATCATGTAAATCATAGTTTTATGTACTGATTGTTAGTAAACGGTCCCGTATACGCAGCGGAAACGAAAAATATAATATAACAGGATCGTTTACATGAGCCAAGATCAAGGTATGATTTTACAATTTATATTAAATAAAATCTGCATAAATATTCAACATGAGTTAAGAGAAACAAACGCACGTTGAAGGCTCCTCCAAATTTGTCGACGAACGTTTTGCTACCGATCCAAGTGTAGGATCGAACCTGCGTAGTCCACACGAAGACAATCTTAAAAGAACCAAAGAGGGATTTGCTAGATCCTCTTTGGCTTCAAGATTAAGAAGAAGACAAAATCAATTGAATTGATTTTAGGCAATGGTGTTACTGCCGTGGGAGAGGCAAAAATTGGGGCTGCTGTGTGTATATTGGTTTTACAAAGAAAAACTCACTCATTAAAAATCACACACATTTTTCCTTTTATATTTAAAAACAATTTGCCCTAATCCCATACGGAATAGGCTTGGGCTCCAACCCAAACGCCCCATGTTGCCAAACACTCCCAATTTGATTTATTTTAATTTCCATCATTATCTCAATTAAAATCAATTAATATATATATTTAAATATATATTAACATTTAACAATAATGATAATATATTTAAATATGTGCGAACACACATTTAAACGTAATTTCACTTATTTAATTTTTCTAACAAATTAAATAAAGGCTACGACCTCAGCAAATTTAATTGCACTGTGAAATTACCAAAATACCCTTTCGCCTTAAAAGACGAAAACGCCCTTCTTTCTTCTTGGATCTTAAATTGTCTTCTATGTGTGTGACCCATAGGCTCCTCATCATATCGGCAGTGTATAGTATCGCGATTAACACCAATTAATCGTCTCACTAATACACAGACCAAGATTGGCCCCTAGCAAGGCATCATGGCCACCCGATAGATTCGGATTCAGCAAAGTAGCTACCTGTCAACGATATGGTTACCGTGCAATTCGATCCTTTCATCATACGTTATCTCGACGAGACGAAGGCATAGAAATAGTGTCAACCTTCGGTTACTCTCGATATTATTTATTCAGTTTCTGGACCAATGACCCGTATTATAAACTGGATAGAGCAACAACTCAATCCCACTGTGGCCACAGTTTTAGTGTCATTGCCATATACTGAATTGCGCCGTGAGATAACTTTCTCCCGTACCCGGGAGTGATAAATCCTCTGTCAATCCACCATAGTCTTGATACACTCCTTGATGCAGCCAATCACCACCGTATTGACAGCTCTGAAAAGAACTGCGTTAGGCTAGTGTCAAACTACACCAATCGGTGCACAAGGCGCTCCGGTGATCTCAAGTCTAAGGATCACATGCACCACCATTCGTTAGAGGATTTGTTCCATAGACACTGGGGTTACCATCCATATGGAATCCTCTGGTGGGTCAGTCCAGTGAACTTGCTGTGGTGTAATCGCCTACAACAAACACCCATGTGTTGCACCAGGTTGTCACCAAACAACCTTGACAAGTGAGATCAGTCACTGCCTTTCGACAGGGTCGTTCAACACTATGATAGCCTTACCGTATTATCTGTGCCCTTAGTTCAGAATAATACTGGGGCTACGGACGTTTCTAGAATGGCCACCATATGTGCTCATAGGGTTCTCACTATCAAGATTTGAAACACTTGATACCCTCGTCACGGCTCTACCATTCTAAGGACATATATCAATACATATTGAAATAATAATGATTTACGCGATATAGAATAAAATGCCTTTTTATTGACTAATGAACATTATTACAAAGAGTCAATTCTACAATAATTGATTAGCTTTAGGGCATCTACTCTAACACTGATATATGTCCTTAGAGTGGTAGAACTGTGATGAGGGTATCAAGTGTTTCAAATCTTGATAGTGAGAACCCTATGATCACATATGGTGGCCATTCTAGAATGTTTGTAGCCCCAGTATTATTCTGACCAAGGATACTGATAATACGGTAAGGCTATCATAGTGTTGAATGACTCTGTCAAAAGGTAGTGACTAATCTCACTTGTCAAGGTTGTTTGCTTACAACCTGGTGCAACACATGGGTGCTTGCTGTAGGCAAGTTCACTAGACTGATCCAGATTCCATATAGATGGTAACCCCGGTGTCTATGGAACAAATCCTCTTACGAATGGTGGTGCATGTGATCCTTAGACTTGAGACCACCATAGCGCCTTGTGCACCAATTGGTGTAGTTTGACACTAGTCCAATCTAGTTCTATTCAGAGCTATCAATACGGTAGTGATTGGCTGCATCGAGGAGTGTATCAAGACTATGGTGGATCGACAAAGGATTTATCACTCTCATGTACGTGAGACGTTATCTCACAGTGCAATTTAGTTAATGACAATGACACTAAATCTGTGATAATAGCTAGATTGAGTTGTTGCTCAATCTAATTTATTATTCTGGTCATTGGTCTAGTATTGAATACAAAGATATCAAGGATAACTAAGGTTGACACTATTTATATACCTCAGTCTCGATGAGATAACAGATGATGAAAGGATTTGATTGGACGGTAGCCATATCATTGACAGGTAGCTATTTTGTTGAATCTGAATCTATCGGGTGGCCATGATGCCTAGCTAGGGGCTAATATTGGTTTGTGTGTAGTGAGATGATTTATTGGTGTCAATCGCGATACTACTCACTGCTGGTATGATGAGGAGCCTACGAGTCACACACTAAGGAGACAATTTAAGGATGGTTAACTATGGAAGGATATATTCATCTTTTGGACGAAAAGGCATATTGGTAATTTTGTTGTGTAATTAAATTTACTGAGGGTGTAGTCTATGTCCAATTTTATCATTGGAATAATTTAGTAAAATTACCATTTTAATTATTGAAGTTAATATTAATATTTAACTAAATAATTAAATTGGGACCTATGTGCGATTCCACCTAAGTTTGGGTTGTTGCTAAACTTTAGGGGTGGAATTGATATTTTTCTTTATTATATAAAGAAAGCAAAAGTTAGGTTTTATTGGAATGCTTCATTTTAGTCATGGGTGAGTGTTTTTGAGAGAATTTTTCCTCTCTTCTTCTCTTCATTCGTCCTTCCAAAATACCATACTCCTTAAAGCCAAGGATTGATTCTAGCAAAATCAATCTTTGGTCTCTGTTGTGCTGTCTTCATGTGAACGACATGAGTTCGATTCTTCTCTTGGATTAGTAGCGAAATCACGTTCAGAGATATTGACGGAGCCTCCAAACGTTGGTATAATCTAATCCTTGCTTGGATTTGTGTTATTTCAATTTAAGCATGTAATATATATATATATATCAGACCCTGATCTTGGGCTAATCAAAGTAATCGATAGGAAATAATTTTTGTTTTTTTTCGGTGCGTTTACCATCGATTTACTTACAAACTCATCATTCAACTTCTGAACCATAGTTTTAACCTATTTAAAATCACTTCATGTTAATAAGATGTCATCCACATAGACAACAACATAAAGTACCCGATCATTGTGTCTATAAATGAACAAACTGGAATCAGCTATAGAAGAGACAAACCCCCATTGAAGAAATGCAGTCTTCAACTTCTCAAACCAGGCTCTAGGAGCCTGTTTTAAGACATATAAGGCTTTAAACAGTTTGCAGACATGAAGAGGATTTTTAACATAAACAAAACCTGTAGGTTGAGTCATGTAGATTGTCTTACTTAATTCACCATCTAAAAATGCATTGTTGATGTCCACCTACTGAATGTCCCATCCATAGGTGATGGCCAAGCTCAACATAACTCTAATTGTAGCCGATTTAATGACTGGGCTAAAAGTTTCAAGACAATCAACTCCAAGGTCTGTTGGAAACCTTTAGCAACCAATCTTGCTTTGTATCTTTGGATAGAGCCATCTGATTGTGTTTGATCCCAAAAACCCACTTACAGCCCACTATGTTCATGTTAGGTGTAGTAGGAACAAGTTCCCAAGTGTTATTTGATTGTAAGGCATCAAACTCACTTTGCATGACAACTTTCCAAGAAGGATGATTGAGAGCTCTATATACACTAGTAGGTTCAATTATGTCAAGAGAAGAGGAAGAAACTGTAGAGGAAACTAACATGGAACTATGAAGTTTGGCCTTGGATGTAGTGATCATAGAGTGAGTGTTAAGAGATTGAGAATCAAAAGGAAGTTCAACTGTGAGATTTATACCATTCAAAGAATAAACTAAGTGAGTTGGGTGAGGGGACTATGATTTTGAAGGCTGAGGATCAAAGGGCAGGTCTACTATCAGATGGTTGTTATTAGGAGAAGTATCTACTGAAGTTGCGGAGAAGATGGAACAAATACAAAGGGATTGTGAGACTAAAACGAACAAGGTGAAGACTCAATAGGTTTTGTGACAGAAGGAGAGGGCTGAGCAAATACAAACTTATCATTTGTTGGCAGAGCAGGGTAATGGAGAATTAGAGGATTATGTTACTGTTGAATATTGCTGATCACATACAGACAAAGAAGTAGGAACAATGAATGCAGTAGAAGAAGTATAGGAAGGAAAAGTTGATGATGACATAGGAGAATTATTCTGAGATGATGAACAGGAATTTTGAGCAAAAGGGAAAGTAGACTCATCAAACTTAACACTTAAACCGACATAAATTTTGCCATTTGAGTCCATACACTTATATCCCTTATGATGCATACTATATCCAATACAAGTGTATTGAGTGGTGTGAAATGCAAATTTATGATAATTATAGGGTCGGATAAAGGGGTAGACTACACAAACAAAGACTTCTATAGCCGAATAATCTGGATTTTGATTGAATAAGACTTGAAAAGGGCAGGAATTTGACAAAAGAAGGGTAGGTAATCTATTTGTGAGATATGTTACTGTTTGGAAGGCATACCACCAATACTTTAGGGGCATACTAGCTTGAGCCAATAAGGTCAATCCTTGCTTAACTATCTGCCTATGCTTCCTCTCAACCATTCCATTTTGTTGATGTGTATAAGGACAAAGGTGTCTTACAACATTACCGTGATTAGCAAAATAAGATATTAGACTCTCAAACTCACCTCTCCAATCTATTTGAACAACTTCAAAGGTTTATTATACTATCTCTCCACAAGTTTGTGAAACTGTTGAAAAACTAAGTTTATTTTAGACTTAGTTTTTAGGGGAAAAATCCAAGCAAATCTATTGTAATCATCTAGAAATTGGATGTAGTATTTAAGGCCTTCAGGGGATGAAATGGGTGTTGGTCCCCAAAGGTCTGAATGAACTAATTCTAAAGGTTGAGAAGCTCTAGAAGCTGATTTGGGAAATGTGGAGTGGTGAAGTTTTCCAGATTGACAGGCTTGTGCAGAACTCTAATGATCCATGAATTGAACAATTTAAGTGCAAAGAACTCATAACTTTGGGAAGGACTGTAGCATTGGGATGTCCTAAATGTTTATGCCATAACATGCCATTGGTTTTTTCCATTGGAAATGATTGAAAAATGCTACTTTTATTATTATTAGTAGCATTATTACAAGTAGATACAAGATTGGACACTTAGAGGAAACTGAATCAGACTTAATAGAAACTAAATTAGACTTAATAGCAAACTGTTTGAAATCACATAAAGAGCTAGTAACATTATTTTGACATGGCTGTGTAACCATAGATGGCAAAAATTGCTTAGATTGCAATGAACTTGGAGTCTTGCCTGATGAGTTGAAAGCTAAAGATGAAGGAATTAATTGACCAATAGGAAAATTTGAGTTCGAAAGAGCTGAATTGGGTGAAGTTTGAAGTTGATACAGGCCAGCCTTAAGCTTTCCTTGAAGAAGAACAACTTTGAAGTGCTTGTACTTAACCACACAGTGATCAGCAAAAAATTCAACAGTGACATTATTGTCTTTGGTAAATTTGGAAATACTTAATAGATTTTTTGTAATCTGAGGCACACACAACACATCTTTCAAATAAAGAGACTTAGATTGACATGAAAATGAAGTAAAACTAGTGTGAGAGATAGGAAGTAGCTCATCATTTCCAACCTGTAGCTGCTCATTACCAGTGTAGTTTGAATTCAATGTAAGCTAAGACACATCAGAGGTCACATGGTCTGTTGCTCCAGAATCCATATACCAAGAGACATCTTGAACTATGGCTGGAGTGGCAGTGTAATTCGTAGCAGGATTAGATCCAGGAGGAGCCTGTGTTTGAGACATAAATGCTTGATTTTGAGGATTGTGCACAGATGGTTGTGATCCAGATGATATCTGGGACTTACTGGAACTGAATGAGAAATGGTTGGAAATCTAGCTGAATTAGCATTTGAACTATGTGAGACTGTATTGGAGAAGTCAGGCTGTGAGGTCAGATGAATATGTGGATTGGAGTTGAAAAGGACAAGTGGAGAGTAAAATTGTGACTGAAAGTTCTTCGGTGATCTGGGATAATTCTAAGCAATGTTGTTTCTGCCTAAAACATTATTTGCTCCAATAAAACTAGTATCAAATTGGTGATAACAGTTTAATGCTAAATGTCTAGTTTTTCCACAAACTTGACATATCAACCTGTTTCTTCCAACACCTCTACGTCTACCTCGACCATCACCAAACTGTGGAAAGTAAAATGGATTGTATAATGATGGGTTCATAGGGTGATTAGGATTGGGGATGGATTGTGTAGAGGTGTATGGATGAGGTACAAAACTAGGAGCCTGAAAAACTGGACATGGAACTTGAGACTATCCAAAGCTAGATTGTCCAAAACTGAACTTAGATTGCAATTCATTCTGATACTTCTTGTCAGGTTCATTTGTAGAGATATTAACAAGATGAACTGACCCCCCCACTGAACTCAGTGTTGATAACATAATTCATAGCCAGATTTGCTTTCTCTAATCTAAGCTCATACTTCTATAGAATGATTTGTGCTTCCTGAACAATTAAATGATCTAATCGAGACTCTAGTCTGGGAGTTATAGTCACCACAACAGGATCATATTCAGAGTTTAATCCATCAAGTATATAGTTCAAAAGCTCTTCATCGGTAACTACAATTCCACTAGCAGATAAGATCTCTGCAAACCCTTTCATTTTTACGAAATATTCATGAATACTTAGATTGTCTTTTTTGTATTTTGCAGCAAATTCTTAACATGCAAGGTTTTGGTTCTTGATTTAGTGAGGAATTCTTTTTCCAAAGTAATCCGTATGTCGGCAGAGAATTGACATTTTGAAACTACATTAAACATAGATTCAGAGATTGAGCTAAGAAGCTAGCTTACAAGTAATTTGTCAGTTTTCTTCCACTGATTGTACTCTGGATTAGGTCTTTTCTCCATTGTTTCTTCTGAGTTTTCAGCTTAAATCTTGATGAATGGAGCTGGACACAAGACTAGTCCAGTGAGGTGCTCTTCTAAATCGCATGATCCTACTGTTAGAGTAGGTGCCATAGAGCCAATCAATTATTGTAAAACTGACTCTGTAATAAATGTTTATTTATCAATAAAAGGCATATTCTTCTATATCGTGTAAATCATAGTTATATGTAATGATATATGTCCTTAGGATGGTGGAACCATGATGAGGGTATCAAGTGTTTCAAATCTTGATAGTGAGAACTCTATGATCACATATGGTGGCCATTCTAGAAACATCCATAGCCCCAGTATTATTTTGATCAAGGACATAGATAATACGGTAAGGCTATCATGGCGTTGAAAGACCCTGTCGAAAGGTGGTGACTGATCTCACTTGTCAAGGTTGTTTGCTGATAACCTGGTGAACGCATGAGTGCTTGCTAAAGGCCAGTTCACTAGACATACCCACTAGAGGATTCAATATGGATGGTAGCCCCAGTGTCCATGGAATAAATCCTCTAACGAATGGTGGTACATGTGATCCTTAGACTTGAGATCACCAGAGCACCTTGTCCACCGATCAGTGTAGTTTGACACTAGCCTAACGTAGTTCTATTCAAAGCTATCAATATGGTAGTGATTGGCTACATCGAGAAGTGTATCAAGACTATGGTGGATCAATAAAAGATTCATAACTCCCAAGTATGTGAGAAGTTATCTCACTGCACAATTCAGTAAATGGCAATAACATTAAATCTGTAGCCATAGTGGGATTGAGTTGTTGCTCAATCCAATTTATTTATTCAGTCATTGTCTAGTAACTGAATATAAAGATATCGAGGATAACTGAGGTTGACACTATTTCTGTACCTCAACCTCGATGAGATAACAAATGATAAAATAATTTGATTTCACGGTAACCATATCATTGATAGGTAGCTGTTTTGCTGAATCCAAATCTATTGGGTGGCTATGATTGTAAACCCCGCGTTATTATTATTCCAATGCCCTAAGGTATGAAATTTACCTTTTCAAGTAATTTTCTTTTTTGAATGGAAGGGTAAAATGGTCAATTTACATGTATTTCGAGATGTGGCCGTTATAAAGTGTAAAGGATGATATCATTGAAGAGAAATGAGGGTAGAATGGTTATAAAGTTGATTGATAAGGTTAAATGGCATAAATGGTAACCAAGGGTATAATGGTCTTTTCATACAAAACCATATGATTAAGTGTCCATAAAAGCCACTAATCCAAGCTTTATTCTCAAATTTTCTTAGGATTCAAGTTGATTTCAAAGGCAGATCACCATCCATCTTAAAGAACTTCAATTTCAGGTTAAAGGTGAGTTTCAAAACCCTAGTTTTTCTGAATTTTTTGGTAAAAGAGAATTCATAAGTGGTTGTGTGTGTGAGGTAAAGAGTGAAACTTTGGAGCCAGGAGGAGTTACTTTGTGCTTTGAATACTAAGGTAAGGAAAAAAAATCTCCCTTATGACTATAATTGATACACCTAGGGTTTATGAAACTTACATTTATTTATGTTAATATGAGTGTGATGCTATGTTTTGGTTATGGATTGTTTAAATGGGTGTGTTGATTGGTGTATGTGTTGCATGTGGAGGATGATTATGCCATTAAGAGATTTGTAGTTGGACGATGTTTTGGCACTTTTGTTCTGTAAAAGGGAGGTTTTATGGCCTTTTTTATACTAGAATGATATGGCAAATGATATGAATGTGCAATGAAGGTGACATGGTTTAAAATGAATAGAATTCGGTATTGGCTTTTTGAGATTATACTGTACATGCTTCACTGAATCAGTCATAACTGAAGTTATAGAAGTCCGATTGAGTGATTCTTGAAGTGTTTAAAAATTTTAGAAACAGACCTAAACTTTATTTTTAGCCAAAATAAATTCGAATTAGAAGATAATGGAAAATTGCTTGAAAGTAACGAACTGTATGGCATCCACCTTCTTAATGGAAATTCCCATTTGTTTCTAATTAATAAACCCCTGATAATCTTACTACTGAAATTCTTGTATTGTATGAGAAATGAATGAATTAAGTAAGAAGTTTATAGGAGAATATAGTATGATTGAGCATGGAATATGTTAGTCCATATGTTGCATATTAATGGTAATGCATATAGCTTATTAGTTGTCTTATGAAAAATTTATGAAATGTTAAAGAATGAATTCCATGAGTCTCTTGAGGTATTAAACCAAGATCAGAGAATGGAATTCTTATGGAAACATGAGTCCTTTGAGGTGACGACCAAGAACAAGGTAATGGTTCAAGAATCCGATCGGATAACAAAGACTAATGAAACCACTCAAGTATAAGACAAAGAAATAAGCATGCCAGTACATGAATTTCATAAGTCATATATGTTCTATGTTATATTATGTAGATTATGTTGACTTAGTTTATGAGAAAAGTCCAAAGTGTATGATATTTTTATGAACTTGTTATGTTAAAGAATGAAGGTCATATTTTGTAGGTAGGTAAGGTCCTAAGTAATATACTTGTAAAATGATGTTTAATGAACCTTATAGTTATAAATGGCCATATTCCTTACTGAGCGATTAGCGCTCACCACGAAATGTTTTAAAATGTTTTGCAGGTAAGGATTAAGGCATGAAGCTGGGAGAGGATTTCGAGGGACGCTATGAGCATGAAGGGATGTTTTAATTATGACTTTTGAATGGTTTTGCTAGTATTTAGTGTAGTAATTATGTTCACACCTCATAATGTAGTAATTATGTCCATGTTCTATAATGGAGTAAATATGTTATATTAAAAAGGAATCAAATGCTAGTAATTTTATAAAAGTGTATGTTCTAGTAAGTATTTATGGTTTCATAATTTACTCAAGAAAGGAAATTATATTTTTTGATTATACAATGAACTTATTATGAAAAAAAAAAAATTAAACACATATATCTATAATATGTTTTAAACTACAAGTTTATTCTTTAAATAGGATTTTAAAATAAACTTCTTTCCTAGGCGTGCGTTTTCTAGGTTCTCAATGGCCAAGGGATATTAGGAAATACCGGCTAGGGAGGGTGTTACATTGGTATCAGAGCGCGATTTTGGTGTTCGAAATGATGTTTTGATTGAATGTTGTAGGTTATTTTCTATTTAATTGATTGATGAAATGGTGTTTGTAAGTAGAAGTACCATTTCTCATGGTCCCCAAGATACTCTCCACGATTGCTGTAAGTATTTTCTTTAATTGTTTAGTGAATAGAATTAGCTAATATTGATTGAAATTGTGTGAGTAAGAGTATGGCTACGAGCGTCCACGAAAGGTTATAGGAGGGGTGAGGAGAATATTAATGATGCAGGCACTAGTGAGCCGTAGCAACCGACTACCAGTGTGCCCCTAATAGTGGACCAGCTATGTCTGCCCAACATGCTTCTGTTTGGATGAGGCTGCAATCAACAGATGATTCAGACAGTCCATTACTGAGCCTTTAGGAGGGTGATCCCAGAGGGTATAAGTAACCAAGTGAACACAATCCCTCAGCTCCAGTAGTTCAGCCACAGCTCCAAATCACCAGTTCCACCTCCAGTAACTGGACAGTTATGCCGATGGGTGCTACACACTTCTGGACAAGTAGAACCAATCTATAATCTTTCTCAAAAGCCCCAACCTCCAGAGTTTAGTGGTTCAAACGATCGGCGGTAACAGAGGAGTGGCTAGAGACTGTTGAAGGCATGGCCTTGTTTCCCATGAGTGACAGGAAAAAGTCCACTATGCTTCCTATTTGTTGAGAGGAGATGCTCGGGTATGGTGAAAGCTATGGAGCATACCTATGTGACGAGTAATCTTTCTGGAATGAATTTAAAAGGCTATTTGAAGCAAATTCGGTCGGCAGACATGTTACCGTGAAGACTCAAGAGTTCACGGAATTGAAGAGGGTATATGACTGTTAGAGAGTATGCTACAATGTTCAACTCCTTAGCCTGTTTTGCTCCTACTATGGTGAGTACCAACGTGCCGGTTAGAAAGATTTATTAATGGACTACACCCAAAATTGCCCAGATGTGTTATAGCGGGTGGTCACCTCCTCAGACTTATGTGCAGGCTTGGACGGGCATTGAGGGCAGAGATTTATGTGAATAAGGAGAGGCGGATGGAGAACCCCAAGTTGGTGATTGGTATTCTAGTTCAGGCCAGACAGCAGTTCAGAAAGTTGAGTGGGAATTCCACTCAGGCCTCAGAGGACAAAGGTAAAGAAAGTTTCAGCAAGGATTCAAAAGAAGGGTAGCAAGAATAAGGACTCCAGAGCAACAACAGGAGGACTAATCTTCCCCATTGTCAAAATGGGAGGCAGTATAAAGGAATTGTCATTAGGAACCATATGTGTTTCAAATGTAAACAACACGGGAACATGGCAAAGGACTAAAGTTACTCAAGCTACTTCCCTTCAGACTATTGGAGGTTCGACTGCCAGAGTTTACTCAGTGGCTTAGAAGAAGCTAAAGCCAATCCATCTGCAACTACTGGAATGGACTTCCTAAGCAAATATGAGTATTGATAGATTGTTGGAAGAAGAGCGCAGGTTTAACTTAGATGCTGGAGACAGTTTCACCTGTGGGAAGGTCATCTACACAGCCTGATGATAAGTGCAGTGAAGGCAATGAAGATGATAGGAAGGTTGTGCAGGGTAAGCTAATGTGGTGAATAAAGAAAAGTTTCCGACTTTAGGTTTGGGATGTACCCATAGTACGAGAATTCGAAGATGTTTTTCCAAAGATTTGCCAAGACTTCCTCCAGAAAGGGAAGTGGAATTTTGTATAGAATTGGCTCCTGGTACGGCACCAATATCTAAAGCCCCTATAGAATGGCCAGCAGAGTTCAAGAGTTAAAGAAGCAGCTTCAGGAGTTGTTAGATAATGGTTTCATTCGACCTAGTCATTCTCCATGGGGAGCTCCTATTATTTGTGAGAAAAAAGATGGTTCGATGAGAATGTGTATGATTACAGGGAGCTCAATAAGGTGACAGTGAAAAACAAGTATCCATTACCAAGAATTGATGACTTGTTTGATCAGTTAAAGGGAGCTTCGGTGTTTTCCAAGATTGATCTTCGGTCAGGCTCCCAAGTGAGGGTCGCTGACAAGGATATTCCCAAGACTGCATTTCAAACCAGATATGGGATTATGATTATATTAGTGATGCCATTTGGATTGTAATGCACCAGCGGTATTCATGGATTTGATGAATAGGATTTTCCATGATTGTTTGGATAAATTTCTAGTAATTTTTTAAGTGATATCTGGTCTATTCCAAAACAAAGGAAGATCATGAAGAGCATTTGAGATTTGTGCTACAAAGACTAAGGGAGAAAAAGTTATATGCTAAGTTCTCCAAATGTGAGTTTTGGTTGGATCAAGTAACATTCTTGGGACCTGTTGTTTCACAAAAGGGTATTTCAGTGGACCTAGTAAGATTGAAGCAGTGATTGAATGGCCAAGACCAAAACTGTAAAGAAGTTAGAAGTTTCTTGGTTTAGCAGGATATTACAGGAAATTTGTGGAAGGCTTTGCTAAGTTAGCTTCTCCACTCACAGCTCTGACCAAAAAGAAGCCGTTCAGATGGACTGGAAACCTGTGAGAAGAGTTTCCAAGATTGAAAAGAAGATTAACTACTGCTCCTATTTAACACTTCCGAGGATGGAGTAGCTTATGATTTACACTGATGCCTCTTATAATGGTTTGGGGGCAGTTGATGCAAAAGGTAAGGTGATTGCTTATGCTCTCGTCAATTGAAGACTATGAAAAGAGGTATCCCACTCATGATCTTGAATTAGCAGCTGGGTCGTTTGCTTTGAAGATTTGGAGGCATTACTCTTTGGGGTGAAATGTAATATTACACAGATCACAAAAGTCTAAATACTTTTCACCCAGAAAAAATTGAATATGAGGCAGAGAAGATGGCTTGAGCTGGTGAAGACTATGAATGTGATATTATGTATCAGCCAGGGAAAGCTAATGTAGTTGCAGCAGCCCTCAGCAGGAACGTCTTTAGCTCAATTAACTTTTCAGAAACACCTGCAACAAGAGATAATGAAAGAGGGGATAAGTTGGAGTTTGGGAAATTATCCAAATTGAAGTTCGGTCTAAGTTGTTGGAGGAGATTAGAGAAAAACAAGCGAATGAAGAGTTTAGTAAAGGAATTGAGCAGCAGTTGAAGATGGTAGGAGAATTAGAATTCAAATGGGTGAATGGAATCTTGAAATTTAGAGATAGAGTGTATGTTCCTCAGGATATTGAATTAAGAATAAGATTTTAGAGGAAGCACATAGTACTCTTTACGCTGCTCATCCAGGGAGTGTAAAGATGTATCAGGATTTGAGGAAGAGCTATTGGTGGCCAAGGTTAAAGAAAGATGTAACTGAGTATGTTGCCAGTGCTTGGTGTGGCCAACAGGTTAAGCAGAACATCAACGCCCATCTGGATTGTTGCCAGTCCCTTAGTATTCCTTCGTGGAAATGGGAAGATATTTCTATGGATTCATTTTAGGTCTTCCAAAGTGCAAAGGGGTTATAATGCCCTTGGGTGATTGTAGATAGATTGACTAAATTGCTCATTTCATTCCAGTTACAGACAAGATCTCCTCTGATCAGCTAGGCCGATTATATGTTAAAGAAATAGTAAAATTACATGGAGTACTTAATGTATTGTTTCAGACAGGGATGTGAAATTTATGTCAGTATTCTGGAGTAGCTGCAGAAGGCATTGGGTACTAGGCTTAATTTCAGCACGCCTATCATCCTCAGACAGATGGACAGAAAGAAAGAAACGAATCAATATTGGAGGATATGTTACGGGCATGTTGTATTGACCATAAGTTGAATTGGTGTGACATTCTCCCCTAGTTGAATTCGCTATAACAATAGTTATCAAGCAACCATTAAAATGGCACCATATGAAGCCCTGTAGGAAGGAAATGTAGATCTCCATTGCATTGGGATGAAATAGGAGAAAAGAATGCATTAGCTCAAGCTCTTGGTCAGAAATGACCAAAAAAA
Organism: Pistacia vera; assembly: GCF_008641045.1. Classification (NCBI taxonomy): domain Eukaryota; kingdom Viridiplantae; phylum Streptophyta; class Magnoliopsida; order Sapindales; family Anacardiaceae; genus Pistacia; species Pistacia vera. Next base: position 1,174,788 of record NW_022196013.1, read on the forward strand.
TGATAAAAGATGTAAAGTTAATTCGAGAGAGAATGAAGCAGGCCCAAGACAGACAGAGAGCTTATGCAGACCAAAAGAAAGGATATGAATTCCAAATAGGAGACAAGATGTTTGTGAAAATCTCTCCTTATAAAAGGGTGATGAGGTTTGGAAGAAAAGGGAAGCTCGCCCTAGATATACGGTCCATATGAGGTATTAGAGAAAGTGGGCAAAGTAGCTTACAGACTTGCCTTACCAGTAGTATGGATCGGATCCATAATGTTTTTCCATGTTTCCCTTTTGCGAAAGTAGTTAGTGATCCTTCGCATATATTACAAGACAAATGAAGTGGAGTTAAAAGATGAACTAATTTATGAAGAACGGCCAGTTCAGATTATGGATAGACGAATAAAAGAGCTTCGAAATAGAAAGTACCGCTTGTTAAAAATTGTGGAGGACATAAAGTAGAAGAAGCGACATGGGAGGTTGAGCAAGATTGAAAGAAAGATATCCAGACCTCTTCAACTGATTTCGAGGACGAATCTTCTAAGGGGGGGATGATTGTAAACCCCGCGTTATTATTATTCCAATGCCCTAAGGTATGAAATTTACCTTTTCAGTAATTTCTTTTTTGAATGGAAGGGTAAAAGAATGGTCAATTAGAATGTATTTCGAGATGTGGCCGTTATAAAGTGTAAAGGATGATATCATTGAAGAGAAATGAGGGTAGAATGGTTATAAGTTGATTGATAAGGTAAAAGGCATAAATGGTAACCAAGGGATAATGGTCTTTTCATACAAAACCATATGATTAAGTGTCCATAAAAGCCACTAATCCAAGCTTTATCTCAAATTCTTAGGATTTCAAGTTGATTTTCAAAGCAGATCACCATCCACTCTTAAAGAACTTCAATTCAGGGTTAAAGGTGAGTTTCAAAACCCTAGTTTTTCTGAATTTTTTGGTTAAAAGAGAAATTCATAAGTGGTTGTGTGTGTGAGGTAGAAAGGTGAAAAATTGGAGCCAAGGAGGAGTTACTTTGTGCTTTGAATACTAAGGTAAGGAAAAAAAATCTCCCTTATGACTATAATTGATACACCTGGGTTTGAAACTTACATTTTATGTTAATTGGTGTGATGCTATGTTTGGTTAGGATTGTTAAATGGGTGTGTTGATGGTGTATGTGTGCATGTGGGATAGATTATGCCAATTAAGAGATTTGTAGTTGGACGATGTTTTGGCACTTTTGGTCTGTAAAAGGAGGAGGTTTTTATGGCCTTTATAAAAGAATGATATGGCAAATGATATGAATGTGCAAATGAAGGGGACATGGTTTAAAAGAATAGAATTCGGATTTGGCTTTTTGGGACTATACTGTACATGCTTCACTGAATCAGTCATAACTGAAGTTATAGAAGTCCGTTGAGTTGATTCTTGAGTGTTAAAATTTTAGAAACAGACCTAAAACTTTTATGTTTTAGCCAAAAATAATTCGATTAGAAGATAATGGAAAATTGCTTGAAAGTAACGAACTGTATGGCATCCACCTTCTTAATGGAAATTCCCATTGTTTCTAATCTATAAACCCCTGAATAATCTTACTACTGAAATTCTTTGTATTGTATGAGAAATTGAAGATTAAGTTAAGAAGTTTAGTAGGAGAATTAGTATGATTAGCATGGAATATGTTAGTCCATATGTTGCATTCATAATGGTAATGCATATGCTATTAGTTGTCTTATGAAAAAATTATGAAATGTTAAAGAATGAATTCCATGAGTCTCTTGAGGTAAACCAAGATCAGAGGAATGGAATTCTTATGGAAACCATGAGTCCTTTGAGGTGACGACCAAGAACAAGGTAATGGTTCAAATGAATCCGATCGGATAACAAAGACTAATGAAACATCAAGTATAAAGACAAAGAAATAAGCATGCCATGTACATGAATATTTCATAAGTACATATAGTTTATGTTATTTATGAGTTATGTTGACTTATGTTTATGAGAAAAGGCCAAAGTGTATGATATGTTTTAGAACTTGTTATGTTAGAATGAAGGTCATATTTGTAGGTAGGTAAGGTCCTAAGTAAATACTTGTAAAATGTTTAATGAACCTTAATAGTTTTAAATGGCCATATTCCTTACTGAGCGATTAGCGCTCACCCACGAAGTTTTAAAATGTTTTGCAGGTAAGGATTAAGGCATGAAGCTGGGGAGGATTTCGAGGGACGCTATGAGCATGAAGGGAGTTTTAATTATGACTTTTGAATGGTTTGCTAGTATAGTGTAGTAATTATGTTCACCCCTAAGTAGTAATTATGTGCCATGTTCTAAATGGAGTAAATATGTTATATAATAAAGGAAATCAAAATTGCTAGTAAATTTTATAAAAGTGTATATGTTCTAGTAAGTATTACTATGGATTTCATAATTACTCCAAGAAAGGAAATTAATTTTTTGATTATACATGAACTGTATTATAGAAAATTCCAGAAAAAAATTAAACACATATATCTATATATATGTTTTAAACTACAAGTTTATTCTTTAAATAGGATTTTAAAATAAACTTCTTTCCTAGGCGTGCGTTTTCTAGGTTCTCAATGGCCAAGGGATACTTAGGAAATACCCGGCTAGGGAGGGGTGTTACAATGATGCCTTGCTAGGGGTTGATAATCCTAGGATTATACTGTTTTTATATACCTTTTTGGTAGGATTTTGGATACTTCTTAAGTCGTTTTGTGCTTGAATTGCAACTTAAATTCATATATTTTATGTTTCAGGCTGAAACATGCAGTTGGAGCAAAACCGAACGAAATTGAGTTTCTGGACCTGGAATCAAGAGAAATTTAGGAATAGGGGAAATTCTGATGTTGAGTGGAAGCACTATGAAGCTTGTTCCTATCAGGGATCTCGAAGATCAAAGATTCAAGCGAAGAAGCAAGCAGAGGGCAGTTTCATAATTTTAGAATAAATGAACAAAGTTTGCCACGGCAAAGATGATCCTCTGCCGCGGCGAGCTAGCCTCAAGTCAGATGGTTCAACAAAATTTCAATTCGATGCCGCGGCGAAATTTACTCTTCGTCGCGGCAAAAACTGCATTTCTTCTGTTATTAAAACGTTGCATTTAATTGTATTGCATTAGAATCCTAGGGTTTTGGCTGACTATTTAAGAGAGCCTTAGCTCATTTTTGAAAGAGTTCGGATTTTGAGAGAAGAAGAGGAAGAAATTGGAGGATGGGGCATTTTGAGTCTTCATTTAGGGAAGATTTCATTCTCTTTCTACTGTTTTATCATGTTGATTTCTTTTCTTATAGTTTATTGTCCGAATTTCTTTAGTTTAAATATGAACTAACCCATTTTTGGGCTAGGGTTTTGACTTAACTTTGATTACAATGGTTTAATCTATTAAAGATGTTGTTTTTATATTCTATTGCATTGGATTTTGTATTTGTTCTTGTTCTTAATGAAATTGAATGTGAGTTTTCTTTTTTTTTTTTCAATTGAATGTTGAGCATGATGAGACTGAGAAGTGATTCATGTGTTAGCCTCTTAGAGTAAATACCATAGTTTAATGAACACTAGAGATAGGTTCGGAGATCTATGAAATCACTTTAGGGTTCCATTTAGCTAAAAAGATTTTGAACTGTTAATTAGTTGATATTTTCTTAATTTGTTAGAATTTAAATTTACGTTTTTAATTTTGTGTTAATCTCTATTTTTGTCTCCCTCAAATCCGACAATCTTTATTTTTCTTGAACTAGTTACAAAACTAGGAATATTAGTACCTAACACGCAATCCTCGTGGAAACGATACTCTATTAATCATTTTATTACTTTTTGCGAGTAGTGCACTTGCTACGCATTGCATGCTGTAAAATCAATGCAACAAGTTTTTGGCACCGTTGTCGGGGATTGATTTAGTTTTAATATGGAAATTTTCTAGTTTTCACTAGATTGGAGTTTTATTTTTATTCCAACTAGTTTTAGTTTAATTTTGTGTTTCTTTTCATTCTTTGTGTTCTTGTGTAGTTTATGCGAAAAGCGGAACAACATCCAATGGTTCCCATTGATCCAAAGATTGAAAGAACCGCAAGAAGACTTATTAGAGAGAAAAGAGAACGAGAGGCAATAGTCATTGAGATGGCTGAAACCAGAACTTTGAGGAAATTCTCAGTACCTACCATTGATGGTAGTGGTCCAAGTATCACTAGACTACCAGTGCAAGCCAACAATTTTGAAATAAAGCCGGCAATCATCAAAATGATCCAACAGTCAGTACAATTTAGGGGAGATACAAAGGAAGATCCAAATTAACATATTGCAAACTTCTTAGAGATTTGCGACACATTCAAGGCAAATGTAGTGTCAGATGACGCCATCAAGTTAAGATTATTCCCCTTTTCATTGAGGGATAAAGCAAAGGGATGGTTAATGGCACTACCAATAGGAACAATCACAACCTGGAATGAATTGGCACAAAAGTTCTTGACTAAATACTTCCCTCCAGCGAAATTTGCAAAGATAAGAAATGATATCACATTATTTCTACAGGAAGAGAACGAGTCACTTTATGAGGCATGGGAGAGATATAAGGAACTGTTGAGAAAGTGTCCACACCATGGTTTGCTTGTTTGGATGCAAGTCCAAACTTTCTATAATGGGTTGCTAACAAATGTGCAAACAATGGTGGATGTAGAATCTGGAGGAGCTTTGCAAAACAAGACACCTGAAGAAGCGTATGAGTTACTTGAAGTCCTGGCAAGTAACAACTACCAGAGACCCAATGAAAGAATTCATCTGAAGAAGTCTATGGGTATTCATGAAGTTGATGCTTACATAGCCATTTCAGCCTAACTGACAGCACTTTAGAATCAATTAAGAGGTATGCAAGTAAATTCAATTCAAACACCTCAAGTAACATGTGATTTTTGTGCAGGTAACCATGCAAGCATTGAATACCAAGTGGGGAATAATTTTCTTCAACATCCCATCATCGAAACAAGTTAATTATTTGGCTAGGAATCAGAGACAACAGAACAATCCTTTCTCCAACACGTACAATCCTAGTTGGAAAAATCATCCAAACTTGTCTTGGGGCAATCAGAATAATCAATGGAATCAAAGAACAGTGCTAAACAATCAAATGGGGGTGAATAAACAACCAGGGGATCAAAGAGTTTCGAAATTGGAGGATATGTTCGGAAAGTTCATGCAAGAGACTACCAGTTTTATGAGTGAGATGAGGGCAAATTTCATAAACCAAGGAGCGTCGATTCGAAACTTAGAAGTACAAACGGGTCAAATAACTGAAAAGTTGAATAAGCAACCTCAAGGTTCCCTACCAAGTAACACAGTGACAAATCCACGTGAACAAGCAAATGCAATAACTTTAAGGAGTGGAGCAATCTCAGAAGAGGTTGAACAAAAAGGGAAAGAAGAGAACCTACCAAAAGAAAGGGAAGAATCCAATGAAGAAGTCAAAGAAGAAATCATTGTTGAGGAAGAGTCAAAGAAACTCAGAGAAGAAGAACCAAATAGGGAAGAGATGCCAAAACAGAAGAAGGAAAAATTGCCATTTCCTGAGATACCGCCAGAGTTGGCACACTATACCCCTCATGTGCCTTTTCCTCAGAGGCTTAGAAAGAAAAATCTGGATAAGTAGTTCACGAAATTCCTTGAGGTATTTAAAAAACTACATATTAACATTCCTTTTGCAGATGCCTTGCAGTTGATATGAGCTATGCTAAGTTCCTCAAGGAAATTCTAGCAAACAAGAGAAAGTTGGAAGAAAAGGAAACAGTGATGCTTATAGAGGAGTGCAGCGCCATTCTACAGAAGAAGCTACCTCCAAAACTCAAAGATCCAAGGAGTTTTACTATCCCTTGTGTTATAGGAAATATTGCATTTCATAAAGTTTTGTGTGATCTGGGTGCGAGTATAAATCTAATGCCTTTTTCTGTTTTCAAGAGATTACAGATTGGTGAAGTAAAGCCTACAACTGTATCTTTGTGCTTGCAGATCGATCCATTAAGCATCCGAAGGGTATTGTTGAAGATGTACTAGTTAAGGTGGACAAAGTCATTTTTTCGATAGACTTTGTTGTGTTGGATATGGAAGAAGACAAGGAAATTCCTCTCATCTTGGGACGACCATTTATTGCTACCAGGAGAGCCTTAATAGATGTACAAGAAGGGAAGTTGATCTTAAGGGTCCAAGATGAAACGGTGACATTTAATGTATTCGAGGCCATGAAATTTCCATCAGAATCAAACTCAGATTCATGTTTTAGTGTGGATTTGGTGGATAGACTTGTAGCAAATACCATCAAAGAGAACACCTCTCATCTACCTCTAGAAGCTTGCATTGCCCAATCCAAAACAATCGATGTGGAAGAGCTGAAGAAGAATAAGTGTGATAGGTTGTTGGAAGCACTTCAACCGATAGACACAAACCAACATCCAGAATTTGAAGATTTTGACATAGAAAAAGAGAAGGAAAAGGGAAAAAGTGAAGAACCTCTAAAGCTTGAACTGAAGCCTTTACCATCTCACCTTAAATATGTGTATCTTGGTGAATCAGAAAGCTTTTCGGTGATCATCAATGCAAAGTTGAGTAAAATAGAGGAAGAGAGATTGGTTCGAGTTTTACAAGAGCATAAATCAGCCATTGGATGGACCATTTCCGACATTAAAGGCATTTCTCTGTCTCTTTGTATGCACAAGATACTCATGGAAGAAGATGTCAAGCCTAGGGTGCAACCGCAATGGAGATTGAATCCTTCTATGAAGGAAGTGGTGAGAGAGGAAATGGTGAAACTCTTAGATGCAGGCATCATCTACCCTATTTCAGATAGTCCTTGGGTGAGCCCAATGCAAGTGGTTCCAAAGAAAGGAGGTATCATGGTAATAAAGAACGAAAGCAATGAATTGATAATGACTAGGACAGTCATGGGTTGGAGGGTGTGCATCGACTACAGAAAGCTGAATGAAGCAACAAGAAAGGATCATTTTCCACTTCTTTTCATTGATCAAATGTTGAAAAGACTTGCGGGCTATGCTTATTATTGTTTCTTGGATGGCTTTTCAAGCTATAATCAGATTTCCATTGCTCCTGAAGATCAAGAGAAGAGACATTCACTTGTCCTTATGGTACCTTTGCTTACAGAAGGATGCCTTTTGGGCTGTACAATGCACTGGCCACATTCCAGCGATGCATGATGTCGATTTTTGGTGACATGGTGGAGCGGTTCATAGAAGTCTTCATGGATGACTTCTCTATTTTCAGTTCTTCTTTTGATAATTGCCAGTCTAACCTTTCCCTTGTTTTCCAGCGATGTCAAGATACAAATCTAGTGCTCAACTGGGAGAAGTGTCACTTCATGGTTCAAGAAGGAATAGCACTCTATCATCGAATTTCAAAGGATGGCATTGAAGTGGATCAAGCCAAAATGAAAGTGATTGAGAAGTTGCCACCACCTGCAAACGTCAAGGCAGTCCAGAGTTTCCTGGGGCATGCGGGGTTCTATAGAAGATTTATAAAGGATTTTTCCAAAATCTCTAAACCTCTTTGCACTTTGTTGATTAAAGATGCCTCTTTTGATTTCAATGATGAATGCATGCATGCTTTTCAAACTCTTAAGAAATTATTAGTGTCTGCACCCATTATCATAGTTCCCAATTGGGAACTCCCATTTGAATTGATGTGTAATGCTAGTGATTTTGCATTAGGAGTGATTTTATACTTTGCTGCGACATCGAGCAGTTTGCACAAGTAATTCAAGAACTTCGTCGCAGCTAAGTTTATTCTTCACCACAGTGAAAACCATTTTCTATATAAACTTGCATTACTTCTTCATTTTTCGCGAGAGTTCCAAAAAGTTTCCAAGAACAAAAGATTTCCACTTTCAATTCCTAAGCTTTCCCTGTCAATTTCGCACCCTATTCCACTCTAGAACTCCCATAAACATCCAATCACCTTTCCTTTTTCAGGAAATTTGCTGATTATTGAAGAGATTGACGAAACCCTAGGTTTCCAAAAAATTGGGAATCTTGCAATTTGAGCGGAAATTGGCGAAATTCAAGGTGAATTCGTGGTGGGGGAGGTATGAATTTGTGTTTTCTAGTTTTGTATTCAATTAATTTCAGTTATTTAAATGCTTTAGGTTTGAGAATTGATTAACTTACTTAAGTGTGAATTGTTGCGAATTGTGGAGTTTGAATTGTGTGTGCTTGAGGAAGTTTGGGTGTGTGCTTGTGAAGTTTGTGAGTGCTTGAGGAAGTTTGGGTGTATGTTTGTGAAGTTTGTGAGTGATAAGGAAGTTTGGTGATTGTTGGGGTGTGATTGTTGCAAGTGGAAATTTTAAGGTGAAGTGAGGAATTGATTTGAAGTAGTAAGACTGGTGTAGTAGTGTTGGAGTAGGCAGTGGAATTGCTGATTTTGGTGGTAGAGTGTAGAGAGTACTTTTGAGAGAAAATGCCTGTCAAAGCTGTAATAGCTTCTTGTCTACTAGTATACTTAGAAAATATACTATGAAAACATACATATTTATTAACTGAAAAGTAGATGGGCCCAAATTTTTCTTTTACTTAACATATAATTCTGTACATAGCAAAATCACATATACAAAAAATTTTACAATGGTGGACAATATTGCCATTTCTCTCCGCTTGTCGACGTCTATCCGACTGCTTCTCACCTATTTCCTGCAAAACATGGAGAAATAACAGGGTGAGCACAAAAATGCTCAGTAAGTAAATCCTCTACTCCTTTATCCCTACGACTTATACTTTAGTTCTTTCCTTACTCTATTCTTTTCTTCTTCATTCTTTCTTTGTTCTTTCTCTGTTTCTAGTTCCCATTGTTCTTTCCTTTCTTTCTAATTCTCTCTGTTCTTTCTTTCTTTCTTATTCTCACTAACCATGATGAAAATCATGGTAACATGCATGAATGAAATGCATATGTAGTAATGCATAGACATGCATTTTCTTTCCTTGTTTCTATTTCTATTTCTTATTCTGTTTCTTTTCTTGCTTTTCTTTTCTTGCTTGCTCAAGCTTTCTCATTCTTTCTCATTCTTTCTTATTCTTTCTTATTCTTTTTCTTTCTTTTCTTATTCTTTGCTGATCAGACTCGGTTGATGCATGGATTCGGAACTCTGGCCGTATGAGTGAGTACAGTCCTTATCTACATGCACTCTTGCGAACTTTACAAATTCTTTCTTCTTCTTAGGCCACTCAATTAAGGTGGCGTGCACGTAGGAAATTCTTCTTGGTACAGCCCTCATCCACATACACTCTTACGGGCCGTACAAATTCTTTCTTCTTTTTAGGCCACTTAATTAAGGTGGCGTATATGTGGGAGTTTCTTCTTCTTGTCACCCACGGGTTCCCCATCGCAACAATCTATTCTTTTCTCTTCTTTAGCACTTTTCTTTCTTTAATTCTTAAAGTTCTTTATTCTTTCTTTAAATTCTTATGCATATGCAAATATATGCATGTGGATGGCTCATGCTCATAATTCTTTCTTAAGTGCAAGCATGTGATGCAAATATGCAATATTGCACAAGACTAAGTTTTCTCTACTCATGCATATGTTTCTCTTAGGCATTTTATCAAACAACATGTATGCATACTTAAATTCTACTTTAACTAGAATTCTTCTTCTTTCTTAAACCATCCATTATTGGAGTAAAACTCCCTTGATTCATCACAAATCCGGGCCAGGAAAATACACTTCAATATTCTACTCAAATTCTTTCTAACTTCAACCAAACTTCACTTGGTCACCATCATACCAACTCCACTTCTCATGGCTTAAATCTACTCATCAAAAGCCATAAACTTAATAATAGAATCATTCTCAATAAGCATTCTCAAACTCATAAGCATATACATGCATATCAAATCATTTGATTACTTAAATCTTAGCTTGAGTTGGATTTACTTACCTTTTTCTTGAGTAAGTCCATAAGAATCCCTCTATCTTTAGTAGACTTGTTCTTTCTCTCAAACCCTAAGCATAAACTTAATAAGAAGAATTCAAAACTTGCACAAATTAATCTCATATCTAGAGCAAGAATTCTTACCTTTTGATGCTTAGGATCAAATCTCTATCAAAATCCAACCAAAAGCCCTTGAATCTCCCTTGGGAATTTGATGAAAAGATGAGAGAAATTGATAGTGGAAATGGCGTGTGGGTGTAGAGAATGGGAGGGTTTGTGTGGCTAAACTCTTAATATCCCATCTAAATATGCACTCTTTCCCATTTTGCAAGAAAAATGAGGCAATGATAATCTCATAGGCCTCAAATAGGTGACTAGGGAAAGATTCATTCATGGGTTGGCTAGAAAGGCTCAAACGTTCCGAAAAATGCCTAAATCATTTTCTCAACAATGTTTAATCCTAGAGTTTCGCCTCATGCACTTCTCAACTAGGTTCTAGAGTCCACCAACATTATCAAGACTTCACCTAACCACATAAAATATTTCTAAGCATGCCGAAAGAATGAAAATGGTGGTTGAACCACTCAACGAACCTCAAGCTAAATCAAGTCAACCAACCTAAACTTGAAGCAATGCTTTGCATTTTCTATAAATAAAATCCCAACAATCAAAATCTCATCATGGACTTATGCAATTCATCTAGGCAGCAAATACAACACACAACCCAAAAAAACAATAAAACACACAAAGATAAAAGTTAATTAAAACATGCAAAAATTTCTACATTTTTCTCTACCCCCAAACAGAAAATGGCATTGTCCTCAATGTCAATCAATTATGCACATTTGAGTGAAGGAAAACGATCATAAGGTGTGAGATACTCCCCTGATTAATCCGTGAAGATTAAAGTGAGCTCAATTCTGGACATCCCTTCATCGTCTTCTCCATCAGCGAAATCTATCAAAACACATAAACTCAAGGGTCCAAAATGTGTTAGGAAAATATATATATATATATATATATATAGAAATTTTTAGTTCAATTCAAAATTAAAAATAAGAAATGCATATGTTTGAGGGTTATAAAATGGTTGACACCTTGATTGGTGATACAGAAAGAAAGCGGAGATTGATGTAGCTCTTAGTGTTTGCATGAGGAAAACCGAGTTCTCTAACTTTGTTTATAATATCCTTTTCCTTGGAGCCCACTACCCGAGCCTAACAGTACAAGCTTGCAAAGACCTTTTGATCTTTAGTGATGTCTAGTCCACATTAGTGGAAAGTAGTTCGATACTTAGGCTTATGGAGTCTACCATTATTTGATAAACTTTACATTTCTGCATAAAATAATTTGGGAAGTCAGAAAGTGGATTGAAGTGAGCATTATCTACTTAGGGGACCGATAAAGAAAGATAGTTAATCAATTTATAACTTCTTGGAGTGTTAAGCATTTTCTTGTAATAATGTTTCAACAACTTTTGAGACTTACATTTGCAATCAATTCTAGGCATATCTTTTGTGTTTGATTTTCAGTTTTAATTTTTAGTTTTTCTGTTGTTTTTCTTTAGTCTAATTTTGTGCCTTATGCTCGAGGACAAGCACATCTTAAGTTTGGGGGTATTTGATAATCCTAGGATTATACTGTTTTTCTATAGGATTTTGGATACTTCTTAAGCCGTTTTGTGCCTGAATTGCAACTTAAATTCATATATTTTATGTTTCAGGCCGAAACATGCAATTGGAGCAAAACCGAGCGAAATTGAGTTTCTGGACCTGGAATCAAGAGAAATTTAGGAATCGGGAAAATTCTGATGCGGAGTGGAAGCACTATGAAGCTTGTTCCTATCAGGGATCACAAAGATCAAAGATTCAAGCAAAGAAGCAAGCGGAGGGCAATTTTGTAATTTCAGAATAAATGAACAAAGTTCGTCACGACAAAGATGATTCTCTGCTGTGGCGAGCTAGCCTCGGGTCAGATGGTTTAGCAAGATTTCAATTCGATGCCACGGCAAAGTTTACTCTTCGCCACGGCAAAAACTACATTTCTTCTGTTATTAAAATGTTGCATTTTAAATGTATTGGATTAGAATCCTAGGGTTTTGGCTGACTATTTAAGAGAGCCTTGGCTCATTTTTGAAAGAGTTTGGATTTTGGGAGAAGAAGAGGAAGAAATTGGAGGATGGAGCATTTTGAGTCTTCATTTAGGGAAGATTTCATTCTCTTTCTACTGTTTTATCATGTTGATTTCTTTTCTTACAGTTTATTGTCTGAATTTCTTTAGTTTAAATATGAACTAACCCACTTTTGGCTAGGTTTTTGACCTAACTTTGATTACAATGGTTTAATCTATTAAAGATGTTTTTATATTCTATTGCATTGGATTTTGTATTTGTTCTTGTTCTTAACGAAATTGAATGTTACTTTTCTTTTTTTTCAATTGAATGTTGAGCATGATGAGACTTAGAAGTGATTCATGTGTTAGCCTCTTAGAGTAAATACCATAGTTTAATGAACGCTAGAGATGGGTTCGGAGATCTATGAAATCACTTTAGGGTTCCACTTAGCTAAAAAGACGTTGAACTATTAATCTTCATTTTGTTGGGTGCGGAAGCTTAATAGGGATAAGTAGGAAAATGTAGCTTGAGAAGGTATGTTTTACAACTTAGGGAATTCGATTTACAATCCTTGCATGTGAGTTTAAAAGCAATATCAACCGTTGTTTGAATCAGAGTAACTTAGTGAAGTCAAGCCCTAACCTCTTTGTCTTGAATTGATATTTTCGTAATTAGTTGATATTTTCTTAATTTGTTAGAATTTAAATTTACGTTTTTAATTTTGTGTTAATCTCTGTTTTTGTCTCCCGCAAATCCAACAATCTTTATTTTTCTTCAACTAGTTACAAAACTAGGAATATTAGTACTTAACATGCAATCCTCATGGGAACGACACTTTATTCATCATTTTATTACTTTTTGCGACTAGTGCACTTGCTACACATTGCATGTTGTAAAATCAATGCAACAGGGGTCAATCTTGGTCAGTGAGTAGTGAGACAATTAATTGGTGTTAATCGTGATACTACCCACTGCCGATATGATAAGGAGCCTACGGGTCACACACTTAGAGGATAATTTAAGAATCGTTTTTGTGAAAGGGGTATTTTAGTCTTTTAGGATGAAAGGGTATTTTGGTAATCTCATAGTGCAATTAAATTTGTTGAGGTTGTTGCCTGTATTTAATTTTAATACTAAAATTAAGATTAGTGAGATTATATTTAAATATATGTGCGCATGTATTTAAATGGATTATTATTAATAATTAAATGTTAATATATTATTATATAAATTAATTGATTTTAATTATAATAATAATTAATTAAAATTAAAATACCATAAAGGGTGTGTTTGGTTGCAAGGATTGATTAACTTGAGAATCCATGGCTATTCCTATTGGGATTAGGGTTTTAATTAAGTGACACTATATAAGTGAAACTTAATTAAAACATAACACAACAATTTTATTCATTCATTGAATAAATGAAAAAACCTTAGCCACCCTCTTTTGTTCTCTCACGTTTTTGATATTAGTGAAGAGAAAAATTATTTTTCTCTTCTTTTGATTCTTGAAGCCTTCTCGTTGTTCTAGCAAAACAACAGTGGGTTCTACGGATTATCTTCGTGTGGACGACGTGAGTGTGATTCTACTTTGAATCGGGAGCAAGATCAAATCAGAGATATTGAAAGAGCCTTCAAATGTTGGTAACGTATTCTTAATCCTTTGATTGGATTAATTTACATTGCACAGAATTTTGTAATAACATGTCCTTAGATAGCTAAGGTTGGTGTTAAAAACAGAGAATTGATTATAATTTTATTATATCCGTATTGATAAATTATACATCAATATATAGGAAAATAAAGAACTAATCTAGGAAACAAATAATCTAATCTGGGAAATTAATAATCTAACTTCCTATTTTACAAATTTGTTCTTAATATATATTGATTACAATCCCAATATCCTATTATAGATTTATACATTCAATCATGCAATATCTATAAGATTTTGCATGATTATCTACAACACTCCCCCTCAAGATGGAGCATAGATGCTAATCATGCCTAGCTTGTTACAAATATAATCAATCCGAACCCCATTCAAAGCTTTACTGAAAACATCTCCTAGTTGCTCTCTAGTCTTCACATATCTTGTAGAGATTAAACCTTGCTGTATTTTCTCACGAATGAAATGACAGTCAATTTCAATGTGCTTAGTTCGTTCATGAAATATGGGATTAGAAGTACTATGAAGAGCGGCTTGGTTATCACACCATAATTTCGCTGGCAAAGAGGCCATAAGACCAACTTCAGTCAAAAACTGATATATCCATATTACTTCACACATAGACTGGGCCATAGCCCTATATTCCGATTCTGCACTAGATTGAGACACAACAGTTTGCTTCTTACTTTTCCATGAGACCAAATTTCCACCAACAAAAACACAGTAGCCCGTAGCGGATCTCATATCTATCTTGGAACCCGCCCAATCTGCATTAGAGAAGCACTCAATATTATTATGTCCATGATTTCCGTACAAAATACCAAGTCCTGGAGCTCCTTTCAGATAACACAGAATTTTTTCTAACGCTGCCCAATGGTCAACCGTTGGAGAAGACATGAATTGACTTACTACACTGACAGAGTACGCAATACAGGACGAGTGACTATTAGATAGTTCAACTTTCCAACCAGTCTTCTATAACTCTCAGGATCTTCAAACAGTTCACCATCTTTGGTAAGTTTTGAATTAGGAAACATTGGCGTATTGCATGGCTTAGCTCCCAATTTTCTTGTCTCAGTTAATAAGTCAAGTACATATTTCCTTTGAGAGAGGAAGATGCCTTTCTTGCTCCTTGTTACCTCAAACCCCAAGAAATACTTCAACACTCCTAAATCTTTTGTATGAAAATGAATATGAAGAAAGGACTTAAGTAATGAAATCCCTGTAGTGTCACTCCCAGTGATGATAATGTCACCAACAAATATGACAAGAAGAATCATGCCAACTGCCGATTGTTTGTAAAAGACTGAGTGATCAGACTTGCTCTTTGTCATTCTAAACTTTTCAACTACCTGACTGGACTTTCCAAACCAAGCACATGGACTCTGTTTCAAACCATACAATGATTTACGAAGATGACAAACTTTCCCATAATCCTCATGAGCAACAAACCCAGGTGGTTGCTCCATATAGACTTCTTCCTGAAGGTCACCATGTAAAAAGGCATTTTTTATGTCCAACTAATGTAATGGCCAAGAATGAGTAGC
The DNA here is from genome assembly GCF_008641045.1 of Pistacia vera. Classification (NCBI taxonomy): domain Eukaryota; kingdom Viridiplantae; phylum Streptophyta; class Magnoliopsida; order Sapindales; family Anacardiaceae; genus Pistacia; species Pistacia vera. The sequence goes on from NW_022196013.1 coordinate 1,190,040, forward strand.
CGCCATAGAGATAAATAAGTGAACAGAAGTCAATTTAGCCACATGGGAAAAAGTGTCAGAATAATCCACTCCATAAGTTTGAGCATGGCCTTTAGCTACAAGACGAGCTTTAAGCCTAACCACTGACCCATCAGGATTTACTTTAACAGCAAACACCCATTTGCATCCAATATGTCTCTTTCCAGTAGGTAAGTCAACCAAGGTCTAAGTACCATTAACATCTAAAGCATTAATCTTTTCTATCATAGCATCACGCCAGCCAGGATGAGATAAAGCTTCATGAACAGTTACAGGAAAGGAGACAGAGTCTAGTGATGCGACAAAAGAACAAAAAGAAGATGATAGGTGATCATAAGAAACAAATGAAGAGATAGGATAAGTACATTGACGTTTACCTTTCTGAAGAGCAATAGGAAGATCAAGATCACTTAAGGTTGGATCCAACGACGAAGAGTCTTAGGCAGGACATGAATTTTGAGGGTCTTTCTGATGAGGAACACAGGTATTAGGATCACTAGAGACTGGATCTAACGACAAAGGGACTAGTACAAGAGGTTCTTGTTGACGAGAATAGATAATGCGAATTAGAGGTAAGGGACGGATAGAAGGTGGTGCTGGAGAAGGAACAATAGGCGGGGAAGCCTCAGGTGTAGGTGTAGGAGTAGCCAATAGGGATGTGGCAATGTAGATTAGTAAGTCATCCTCCTCCTCCTAACTTGTATAGGTTGATGAAGTAGGAAAAAAAGGGTGTTTTCTAAGAAAGTAACATCAAGTGACACCAGCTATCTATGAAGACTAGGACAATAGCATCGATATCCCTTCTAAAGGCGAGAGTAACCTAGAAAAACACATGTAAGAGATTTAGGATCTAACTTGGTTACTTGGGGTCAAACATCACAAACAAAACAAGTACTACCAAATATCTTTGGTGCAATAGGAAACAAAGGCTTAGATGGGAAGATGACACTATAAGGAGTGGAACCATTCATAATAGATGAAGGCATGTGGTGAATTAGAAAACAGGCCATGGAAACTGCATCGGCCCAAAACTGTTTAGGAACTTGCATTTGAAATAACAGGGCTTGAGCGGTTTCAAGAAGATGCCTATTTTTCCTCTTAGCTACTCCACTTTGGGACGGTGTGTCAACACAAGAGGATTGATGAAGAATGTCATGTTGGCTCATATAAGACTGAAAAGAACTCAAAAAATATTCTTTGGCATTTTCGTTTCTTAATGTCTGGACAGAAGTATTAAATTGAGTTTTAACTTTAGCATAAAAGGCACAAAAATGAGAAAACAACTCAGAACGATTTTTCATTAAATAAAGCCAAGTTACACGAGAGTTATCATCAACAAAGGTAAAAAATATTTAAATCCAAGTTTAGACATAATAGAACACGGGCCCCAAACATCTGAATAAACTAATTCAAAAGGGACACTAACCCGTTTATTGACTCTTGGACTTGAAGGAAGATGGTGGTGTTTGGCAAATTGACATGACTCACAATCTAACGAAGATAAATTATTGAACTGAAGACATGGTTTCTTTAACAATGGTAAAGAAGGATGTCCTAACTGACAATGCGCCTCAAAAGGGGTTGAAATACTAGAACATGCAATGGTTCTGGGCACCTTGTGTCAAGGATGTAGAGCCCTCCAGATTCATGTCCTTTACCAATAATCTACCTCATCATAAGATCCTAAAACAAGCAATGATCAGGGAAAAATGAGATGCAACATTTAAGAGCATGAGTGAGTTTACTCATAGAAATTAAATTAAAAGTGAACTGTGGTAGACTTAATATAGAGGATAGGGAAATTAACGGAGTAGGGTTAATAGACCTAGACCCAAGAACATAAGAAGTTGACCCATCAGCTAAAGTAACATTAGATGAGGAATTATGTGACTAATATGTTGAAAAGAGACTAGGATTACCTGTCATATGATCTGTGGCACCAGAATTAATGACCCATTTAGAGGATGAGGAAATAAGACATGTACTTGGTTTACCTGACTTGGCGAGAGCAATGATGGAAGTAGATGAGGACTTCAATGATTCTTGACACTGAGAAAACTTGGCAAACTTATTAGCTGAAATCATAATCGTCTTCTTAGAAGTAGCGGCAACATGAGCTGACTGAGTTTTCTGGTCTTTATTTTGTAACTTTCTATACGTGCACTTTGTATGACCGGGTTCATGACAGTGGTAGCACACAATCCCTCCTGACTGCTGACTCTGATTATCATGATTATTTGAACTCCCTCCTCTATTATTGCTCTTGTTATATGAATGCCCGGTGTCATTATTCTGACTTACAAGAGCACTACTCGACTAAACAGATGGAGTGCGTTCTGTACGAAATACCCTAGTAAATACGTCTTGGAGGGAGGTAATCTCAGAACTGGAGAGAACCTGAGATTTAGCAGATTCAAACTCAGAAAGGAGTCCAGCTAGAAAACTCATAACCGCCATTTTCTCTAGTTGAGCTTGTTGAACTTTCACATCAGCACTCACCAGTAAAAGGACGTTGAGTTCTTCATATATCCTTTCAAAGTCCATAAAATAGGCCATAAGAGACCTATCTTGTTTCTCAGCTTGATAAAAGGCTTTGCATACATAAAAAATACGAGAAACATTCTCTTTCCCAAAATACAAAAAATCTAGATAGTCCATCAACTCTTTCACATATTCACAATGATTAATTAAACCAAGTACCTCACTATTGATGGAGGTTCGTATCTGCAAGAACAATCGGGTTGTTAGGAAACGATCCAGTTACGCAACGGAAAACAAAAAATATTTACAACATGGATCGTTCTATAAAACCAAGATCAGGGCACAAATTTACTGTTTATATATAAAATAAGAATATGCAGAAAATCAGTTTAGAGTTTAAGAAATCATATGCACGTTTGGAGGCTCCTCCAACTTGTCTCTAAGCATATTTCGCTACCGACTCAAGTGTAGGATCGAACCAGTGTAGTCCACACGAAGATAACCTCAAGGAACTAAAGAGGGATTTGCTAGATCCTCTTTAGCCTTTAAGAACCAAGAAGAAAAATCAAAGCAATTTGATTCAAGCAAAAAAATACAATCTGGCGTGGAGAGTGTTTCAAGGGGCTGGAGTGTTTTTCTTTTTTTCAATGAATCAAATGAGTGAATGAATATCTCTCCATCTAATTCACAAAAAAAACTTACACTTATATAGTGCAAGTGTAATTGCCCTATTCCCTTGTGTAATAGGCTTGGGCTTCAACCCAAACCCCCCTTGTATCCAAAAATTCCCATTTAGATATTTTAATTTTAATTTATCATTATCTCAATTAATATATATTTATAATATATATTAACATTTAACAATAATGATAATTTATTTAAATATATGCAAACACATATTTAAACGTAATCTCACTTATTTAATTTTAATATCAAATTAAATAAAGGCTACGACCTCAGCAAATTTAATTGCACTATGAAATTACAAAAATTCCCTTTCGCCTAAAAAGACGAAAACGCCCTTCATTGGCTCTTAAATTATCTTCTATGTGTGTGACCCATAGGCTCCTCATCATACCGGCAGTGTGTAGTATAGCGATTAACACCAATTAATCATCTCACCACACACAGACCAAGATTGGCCCTTAGCAAGGCATCATGGCCACCCGATAGATTCAGATTCAGATTCAGTGAAGTAGCTACCTGTCAACGATATGGTTACCGTACAATTCGATCCTTTCATCATCCGCTATCTCAACAAGACTGAGGCATAGAAATAGTGTCAACCTTTGGTTACTCTCGATATTATGTATTCAGATACTAGACCAATGGCCAATATAATAAACTGGATAGAGCAACAACTCAATCCCACTGTGGTCATAGTTTTAATGTCATTGCCATTTCCTGAATTGCGCCGTGAGAGTGATGAATCCTCTGTCTATCCACCATACTCTTGATACACTTCTTGATATAGCTAATCACCACCGTATTGATAGCTCTGAATTGAACAGCGTTAGGCTAGTGTCAAACTACACAAATTGGTGTACAAGGTGCTCCGGTGATCTCAAGTCTAAAGATCACATGCACCACCATTTGTTAGAGGATTTGTTCCATAGACACTGGGGTTACCATCCATATGGAATCCTCTGGTGGGTCAGTTTAGTGAACTTGCCTACAGCAAGCACCCATGTGTTGCACCAGGTTGTCACCAAACAACCTTGACAAGTGAGATCAGTCACTGCCTTTCGACAGGGTCGTCCAATACTATGATAGCCTTACTATATTGTCTGTGCCCTTCCTTCATAACAATACTGGGGCTACGGACGTTTCTAGAATGGCCAACATATGTGCTCATAGGGTTCTCACTATCAAAATTTGAAGCACTTGAAACCCTCGTCACGGTTCTACCATTCTAAGGACATATGTCAATACATCCAATGATATATCAATACCATATGTGCTCATAGTATAAAATGCCTTTTATCGATCAATGAACATTATTACAAAGAGTCAATTCTACAATAATTGATTGGCTCTACAGCATCTACTCTAAGAATCTCCCATTTTCACTACAGCCAATCATTCATGTATTTAATACCAAATGATCTCAAGTGTCTTTCATGCTTCTACTATGACAGAGGCTTTATCAATGGATCTGCGAGATTGTCGTCAGTATGCACTTTATTGATCTGCACATCTTTCCTCTCAATTATCTCTTTGATGAGATGGAATCATCTGAGTATGTGTCTAGACTTCTGATGAGACCGTGGTTCCCTGGCTTGAGCAATTGCTCCATTGTTGTCACAATAGATGTCTATAGGATCAACAATCGTGGGAACCATACCAAGTTCAGTAACGAACTTCTTAATCCAGACTGCCTCCTTGGCTACATCTGCTAATGCAATATACTCAGCCTCCATTGTAGAGTTCGCTACAGTGCTTTGCTTGGAGCTCTTCTAGCTCATTGCACCCCCATTGAGACAAAATACAAACCCTAATTGCGATCGATAATCATCTTTGTCCGTTTGGAAACTAGCATCACTGTATCCTCTTACAGTGAGCTCATCTTCCCCTCCATAAACCAAGAACATATCCTTAGTCCTCTTCAGGTACTTAAGAATATTCTTGACTGCCATCCAATGACGCTCACCTGGATCTGATTGATATCTACTACAAGTACTCAAAGCACATGAGACATCAATCCAAGTATATAGTATGGCATACATGATGGATCCAATTGTTGATGCATATGGGATCCTTTTCATCTTATCTCTCTCATCTTGTGTTCTAGGACACTATTCCTTAGAGATATAAACACCATGTGACATTGGGAGAAATCCCTTCTTGGATTCTTCCATACCAAATCTTTTCAGTACTTTGTCAATATATGCATTCTGACTTAGGCCAAGCAACCTATGCGATCTATCACGAAAGATCTTTATTCCAAGGATGTAGGTTGCTTCCCCTAAGTCCTGTTAGTAAACGACCCAGTTACGCAGCGAAAAACAAAAACATAAACTCTATGGATCGTTCTTTAGAACCAAGATCCAGGTACAAAAATCACAGTTTACATTAAAATAATCAAATCTGCAAAAATCAGTTCAAGGTTTAAGAAACCATACCCACGTTTGGAGGCTCCACCAATATTGTCTCTGAACGTGTTTGCTACCGATCCAAGTGTAGGATCGAACCGTAGAGGTCCACACGAAGACAATCAACAAGAACCAAGGAGGGATTTGCTAGATCCTCCTTGGCCTTAAGAAATCAAGAAGAAAACAAAAGTGTTTGTTTTTCAATGGAACAGTAAAAGTGGCATGGGAGAGTTTTGGCTGGAGGTTTTTTTTTCTCTTTTCAAAATTGAAGAATGAATAAAATAACACACACACATTTTCCAACTAAAACCTTTTCCTTTTATAGTCTTATTTTAGTTGCCCTATTCCCATATGGAATGGGCTTGGGCTACAACCCAAACACCCCCAAATTTGCCAAACACTCCCAATTAGATATTTTAATTTAATTCATCATTATCTCAATTAAAATCAATTAATATTTAATTAACATTTAACAATAATGATGATTTAATTAAATATGTGCGAACACACATTTAACCGTAATTTCACTTATTTAATTTTTTAACAAATTAAATAAAAGGCTACGACCTCAGCAAATTTAATTGCACTGTGAAATTACCAAAATACCCTTTCGCCTAAAAAGACGAAAACGCCCTTCTTTCTTCTTGGCTCTTAAATTATCTTCTATGTGTGTGACCCATAGGCTCCTCATCATACCGGTAGTGTATAGTATCGCGATTAACACCAATTAATCGTCTCACTAATACACAGACCAAGATTGGCCCCTAGCAAGGCATCATGGCCACCCGATAGATTCGGATTCAGCAAAGTAGCTACCTGTCAACGATATGGTTACCGTACAATACGATCCTTTCATCATACGTTATCTCGACGAGACGAAGGCATAGAAATAGTGTCAACCTTCGGTTACTCTCGATATTATATATTCAGTTTCTGGACCAATGACCCGTATTATAATCTGGATAGAGCAACAACTCAATCCCACTGTGGCCACAGTTTTAGTGTCATTGCCATATACTGAATTGCGCCGTGAGATAACTTCTCCCGTACCCGGGAGTGATGAATCCTTTGTCAATCCACCATAGTCTTGATACACTCCTTGATGCAGCCAATCACCACCGTATTGACAGCTCTGAAAAGAACTGCGTTAGGCTAGTGTCAAACTGCACCAATCGGTGCACAAGGCACTCCGGTGATCTCAAGTCTAAGGATCACATGCACCACCATTTGTTGAGGATTTGTTCCATAGACACTGGGGTTACCATCCATATGGAATCCTCTGGTGGGTCAATCCAGTGAACTTGCTGCAGTATAATCGCCTACAGCAAACACCCATGTGTTGCACCAGGTTGTCATCGAACAACCTTGACAAGTGAGATCAGTCACTGCCTTTCGACAGGGTCGTTCAACACTATGATAGCCTTACCGTATTATCTATGCCCTTCTTCAGAATAATACTGGGGCTACAGACGATTCTAGAATGGCCACCATATGTGCTCATAGGGTTCTCACTATCAAGATTTGAAACACTTGATACCCTCATCACGGTTCTACCATTCTAAGGACATATATCAATACATATTGCAATAATAATGATTTACGCGATATAGTATAAAATGCCTTTTTATTGATTAATGAACATTATTACAAAGAGTCAATTCTACAATAATTGATTGGCTCTAGGGCATCTACTCTAACAAGTCCTTCATAGAGAAGCACTTGGATAACCAAGTCTTTACTGATTGCAAGTTCGGTATATCATTCCCAATCAGAAATATGTCATCGACATACAACACTAGGAATTCCACTATGCTCCCACTCACTTTCTTGAAAACATAGGGCTCATCTTCGTTCTTAATAAAACTGATTTCTTTTACCGCTTCATCAAAACAAATGTTCCAGCTCCTTGAAGCTTGCTTGAGTCCATATATGGATCTCTGCAACTTGCATACATTATCAGCTTGCCCATCAAGAACAAAACCATCGGGTTGTGTCATATACACATCCTCTTCAAGGTTTCCATTCAGGAAAGCTGTTTTGACATCCATTTGCCAAATCTCATAGTCATGATATGCAGCAATCGCAAGCATAATCCGGATGGATTTAATCATGGCAACCGACGAAAAGGTTTCTTCATAGTCAATACCATGAATTTGTTTGAAACCTTTGGCAACCAGTCGTGCCTTATAAGTATGCATCTTGCCATCCATGTCAGTCTTCTTCTTGAAGACCCATTTACATCCTATGGGTTTTACCCCCTCAGGTGGTTCCACCAGAGACCCTACTTGGTTCTGGTACATGGAGTCCATCTCAGATTTCATGGCTTTAAGCCATTTAATAGAATCTGGATCCGATATAGCGTCTTCATAGGTTCTGGGTTCATCGTCTTGGTAGACTAGTACGTCACCATGTTGAGTCACGAGATAATCGTATCTCTCGGGCTCATGGCGTACTCTTCCAAATCTACATAGCTCATGTGCTACCTGAGGTGGTTCACTTTGATCCACAAGTTGTGGAGTAACCTCCTCTTGATGTTCAACCACCTTCTATGGCACATCATCCCGTCCTTCGTCCAGTATATTTTGTGGTTCTAGAACTTCATCGAGTTCTACTTTTCTCCTACCAATGGGTTGTTAGGAAACGATCCAGTTACGCAACGGAAAACAAAAATATTTCACAACATGGATCGTTCTATAAAACCAAGATCAGGGCACAAATTTCTGTTTATATATAAATAAGAAAATGCAGAAAATCAGTTTAGAGTTTAAGAAAATTATGCACGTTTGGAGGCTCCTCCAACTTGTCTCTAAGCATATTTCGTACCGACTCAAGTGTAGGATCGAACCAGTGTAGTCACACGAAGATAACCTCAAGGAACTAAAGAGGATTTGCTAGTCCTCTTTAGCCTTTAGAACCAAGAAGAAAAATCAAAGCAATTTGATTCAAGCAAAAAAATCAATCTGGCGTGGAGAGTGTTTCAAGGGGCTGGAGTGTTTTTCTTTTTTCACATGAATCAAAGTGAATGAATATCTCTCCATCAATTCACAAAAAAACTTACACTTATATAGTGCAAGTGTAATTGCCTATTCCTTGTGTAATAGCTTGGGCTCAACCCAAACCCCCCTGTATCCAAAATTCCCATTAGATATTTAATTTTAATTTATCATTATCTCATTAATATATATTATAATATATATAACATTTAACAATAATGATAATTATAAATATATGCAAAACATATTTAAACGTAATCTCCACTTATTTAATTTAATATCAAATAAATAAAGGCACGACCTCAGCAATTTAATTGCACATGAAATTACAAAAATTCCCTTTCGCCTAAAAAGACGAAAACGCCTTCATTGGCTCTAATTATCTTCTATGTGTGGACATAGGCTCTCCTCATACCGGCAGTGTGTAGTATAGCGATTAACCAATATAATCACTCACACACACAGACCAAGATTGGCCCTTAGCAAGGCATCATGGCCACCCGATAGATTCAGATTCAGATTCAGTGAAGTAGCTACCTGTCAACGATATGGTTACGTACAATCGATCCTTTCATCATCCGCTATCTAACAAGATGAGGCATAGAAATAGTGTCAACCTTTGGTACTCTCGATATTAGTATTCAGATATAGACCAATGGCCAATATAATAAACTGGATAGAGAACAACCAACTCCACTGTGGTCATAGTTTTAATGTCATTGCCATTTCCTGAATTGCGCCGTGAGAGTGATGAATCTCTTGTCTATCCACCATACTCTTGATACACTTCTTGATATAGCTAATCACCACGTATTGATAGCTCTGAATTGAACAGCGTTAGGCTAGTGTCAAACTACAAATTGGTGACAAGGTGCTCGGTGATCTCAAGTCTAAAGATCACAGCACCACCATTTGTTAGAGGATTTGTTCCATAGACAATGGGGTTACCATCCATATGGAATCCTCTGTGGGTCAGTTTAGTGAACTTGCCTAAAGCAAGCACCCATGGTGTGCACCAGGTTGTCACCAAACAACCTGACAAGGAGATCAGTCACTGCCTTGACAGGGTCGTCCAATACTATGATAGCCTTACTATATTGTCTGTGCCCTTCTTCAAACAATACTGGGGCTACGGACGTTTCTAGAATGGCCAACATAGTGCTCATAGGGTTCTCACTATCAAAATTGAAGCTTGAAACCCTCGTCACGGTTCTACCATTCAAGGACATTGTCAATACATCCAATGATATATCCATACCATATGTGCTCATAGTATAAAATGCCTTTTATCGATCAATGAACATATTACAAAGAGTCATCTACAATAATTGATTGGCTCTACAGCATCTACTCTAAGAATCTCCATTTTCACTACAGCCAATCATTCATGTATAATACCAAATGATCTCAAGTGTCTTTCATGCTCTACTATGACAGAGGCTTTATCAATGGATCTGCGAGATTGTCGTCAGTATGCACTTATTGATCTGCACATCTTTCCTCTCAATTATCTCTTTGATGAGATGGAATCATCTGAGTATGTGTCTGACTTCTGATGAGACCGTGGTCCCTGGTGAGCAATTGCTCCATTGTTGTCACAATAGATGCTATAGGATCAACAATGGGAACCATACCAAGTTCAGTACGAATTTAATCCAGAATGCCTCCTTGGCTACATCTGTAAGCAATATACTCAGCCTCCATTGTGAGTTCGCTACAGTGCTTTGCTTGGAGTCTTCTGCTCATTGCACCCATTGAGACAAAATACAAACCCTAATTGCGATCGATAATCATCTTTGTCCGTTTGGAAACTAGCATCACTGTATCCTCTTACAGTGAGCTCATCTTCCCCCATAAACCAAGAACATATCCTTAGTCCCTTCAGGTACTTAAGAATATTCTGACTGCCATCCAAGACGCTCACCTGGATCTGATTGATATTACTACAAGTACTCAAAGCACATGAGACATCAATCCAAGATTATAGTATGGCATACAGATGGATCCAATTGTTGATGCATATGGATCCTTTTCTCTTACTCTCTCATCTTGGTTCTAGGACATATTCCTAGATATAAACACCATGTGATTGGGAGAATCCCTTCTTGGATTCTTCCATACCAAATCTTTTCAGTACTTTGTCAAATATGCATTCTGACTTAGGCCAAGCAACCTATGCGATCTATCACGAAAGATCTTTATTCCAAGGATGTAGGTTGCTTCCCCTAGTCCGTTAGTAAACGACCAGTTACGCAGCGAAAACAAAAACATAAACTCTATGGATCGTTCTTTAGAACCAAGATCCAGGTACAAAAATCACAGTTTACATTAAAATAATCAAATCTGCAAAAACAGTTCAAGGTTTAAGAAACCATACCCACGTTTGAGGCTCCACCAATATTGTCTCTGAACGTGTTGCTACCGATCCAAGCGTAGGATCAAACCGTAAAGGTCCACACGAAGACAATGGTGGTGCCGGAGGAGGAACAGTATGTGGGGAAGACTCAGGTGTGGATGTGACAGTATAGATTAGTAAGTCATCGTCCTCCCCCTGACGTGTATAGGTAGATGAAGTGGGAAAAAAAGGGTGTTTTCTAAGAAAGTAACATCAGGTGACACCAGATATCTATTAAGACTAGGACAATAACATCAATATCCCTTCTGAAGACGAGAGTAACCTAGAAAAACACATTTAAGAGATTTGGGATCTAACTTGGTTACTTGGGGTCGAACATCACGAACAAAACAAGTACTACCAAATATCTTTGGGACAATAGGAAACAAAGACTTAGACAGGAAGAGAACACTGTAAGGAGTGGAACCATTCAAAATAGAGGAAGGCATGCAGTTAATTAGAAAACAGGCCGTGGAAGCTGCATCGGCCCAAAACTGTTTAGGAACTTGCATTTGAAATAATAGGGCTCGAGCAGTTTCAAGAAGGTGCCTATTTTTCCTCTCGGCTACTCCATTTTGGGATGGTGTGTCAACACAAGAGGATTGATGAAGAATGTCATGCTGGCGCATATAAGACTGAAAAGAACTCGAGAAATACTCTTTGGCATTATCGCTTCTTAATGTCTGGACAGAAATATTAAATTGAGTTTTAACTTCAGCACAAAAGGCACAAAAATGAGAAAACAACTTAGAACGATTTTTCATTAAATAAAGCCAAGTTACACGAGAGTTGTCATCAACAAAGGTAACAAAATATTTAAATCCAGGTTTAGACACAATAGAACACGGACCCCAAACATCTGAATGAACTAATTCAAAAGGGACACTAGCCCGTTTATTGACTCTTGGACTGGAAGAAAGATGGTGGTGTTTGGCAAATTGACATGACTCACAATCTAACGAAGATAATTTATTAAACTGAGGACATAGTTTCTTTAACAATGGTAAAGAAGGATGTCCTAACCGACAATGCTCCTCAAAAGGGGTCTAAATACTGAAACATGCAATGGGTCTGGGCACCTGTGTGTCAAGGATGTAAAGCCCTCCAGATTCATGTCCTTTACCAATAATCTGTCTCATCGTAAGATCCTGAAACAGGCAATAATGAGGGAAAAATGAGATGCAACATTTAAGAGTGCGAGTGAGTTTACTCACAGAAATTAAATTAAAAGCGAACTGTGGTAGACTCAATACAGAGGATAGGGAAATTAACGGAGTAGGGTTAACAGACCCAGACCCAAGAACACAAGAAGTTGACCCATCAGCTAAAGTAACATTAGACGAGGAATTATGTGACTGATATGATGAAAAGAGACTAGGATTACCTGTCATATGATCTGTGGCACCAGAATCAATGACCCATTTGGAGGATGAGGAAATAAGACATGTATTTGGTTTACCTGACTCGGCAAGAGCAGTGATAGAAGTAGATGAGGACTTCAATGATTCTTGATACTGAGAAAACTTGGCAAACTCATCAGCTGAAATCATAACCTTCTTTTCAGAAGTATCAGTAGTGGCAACATGAGCTGACTGAGGCTTCTGGGCCTTATTTTGCAACTTTCTACACGTGCGCTTTGTATGACCAGGTTCATGACAATAGTAGCACACAATCCCTCCTGACTCCTGACTTCGATTCTCACGATAATTCGAACCCCCTCCTCTATTATTGCTCCTGTTATATGAACGCCCAGTGTCATGATTCTGACTTACAAGAGCACTACTTGATTGAACAGATGGAGTGCTTTCTGTACGAAGAACCCTAGTAAATATGTCTTGGAGGGAGGTGATCTCAGAACTAGCAAGAACCTGAGATTTAGCAGATTCAAACTCAGAAGGGAGTCCAGCTAGAAAACTCATAATCGCCATTTTCTCTCGTTGAGCTTGTTGAACTTTCACATCAGCACTCACCGGTAGAAGAATGTTAAGTTCTTCATATATCTTTTTAAAATCCATAAAATAGGCCGTAAGAGACCTATCTTGTTTCTCAGCTCGATAAAAAGCTTTGCATACATCAAAAATACGAGAAACATTCCCTTTCCCAGAATACAAAAAATCTAGATAGTCCATCAATTCCTTCACATATTCACAATGATTAATTAAACCAAGTACCTCACTGTTGATGGAGTTCCGTATCTGCAAGAACAACCGGGCATCCTCTCTCAACCATGTTTGTTTTGAATCGTCTTCAGATGAATCTTTGGTGAGATGATCATTTTTACCAATGCTTCGCAGATAAAGACGAATTGTCTTACTCCAATCAAAATAGTTATCAGACCCATTAAGCTTATGTTCCGTAATTTTTGACATTACAGGAACCATATCAATTATAGACTTATCAGTCATGGTAAGAAGACGAAAATAGCCAACAAAAACTCTTCAACGAACGAACTCTATATCAACAGAAACAAAACTGATATCAACAGAAATCAACAAAACTATTATGAACTGGCTAAGAAACTGAGAAACTTCATAGGCAGTCAATAAGAAAAAATGGCCACTCTCCAGGGTGACTCACGAAAAATGCTCACTTGGGCAGAAGAGAAAAAAAAACAAACTAAAAAAATAAAAACAACCTAGAATTGTTTGTATTGCTCTGATACCATGTTACAAACAGAGAACTGATTGTAATTTTCTTATGTATTGCATTGACAAATTATGGTGGCCCATGCAGGTCATGAAGCAATTATACCATTGAAGTTTATTGGAAGCTGCATTCCATGCACCTCCAGGTCGATTGTCAGTGAAGATTTAGAAAGAGTTGATAAAGTTGGGTCTTTTTTTAATCTTTTTACCTTTTTTTAATGGAGAAAAGGATGGGTAAAAGGGCTGTTCTCGAGCCGAGCCGACTTTTTGGTTTAACGAGCTCAACTCGTAAAAGGGAAGAGAAAATCGAGTTTGAGCCGAGCCTTTGATTTTCTGACTCAGCTCGGCTCGTGAAGGGAGAAGGGGAATTCAAGCCTGGCTTAACAAGTCGAGTTTGAGCCGGTAAGAAAAAGCAATTTAAAAAAATAAAAATTAAGAGCAGATTTCAATTTTTTTGTACTGGTTCAGAGAAAATAAAGTGTATGGCTTGTATTGGACTGTTGGTTTAACATTGAGCTTCAAATTAATTAATTAATTGGTTTGTTGTGTTTCTGGAATTTTAGCCGCTTGATGAAGGCGTTTTAAAAATTAGTTACAGAGTAGTGCTAGTGTTTCCTGAATTATTTGCTTTTTTCAATGATAATAATTATAAGATATGTCATGACATATATAACAGTTTTAGAGGTTTGAGAAATTAAGTAACATCAGTAAATGAATTTCATTATAGCTTAATGGAATACAAGCTAGGCAGAGAGATCTTTTCATGAACTTGAAGCTGAATCCAGATTAGATTCGATTCTTGAACCTGATTGCTTCTATCTAAGGTTTTTTAAAACCTCAAATAAAGTTTAATTACTATAAAGTTTCCATTAATGAGACACTTTTGCTACTGAAACTTGAAAGTTATACACAATTATTTTCCATCATCAGAGAGATGATCCACATTCTGACCGACCATCCTGAACTGATCAACTAATGCATCTCCCTCCCCCACCATCTTCATGACTTTGATATATACATTTGTGGTATTTTTATGGTATTTATATGCTTTCTCTTCAATGGTTTATTATTCACTCGGTAATATGACATCACACAATAATCATAGAAAAGATAAATCTCTCACTTCATTACTGAACTTTCACAAGCAACATGGCATGTGATGTGAGTGATCACTGAAGTGTATATTCATTCAAGGTGGAGGGTCCATGTTTTGTTGTTTGTATGCATGTAGAAAAAAAACCGGTGGAACTGCCTCAGATAATGAAGGTTACTCATTAAAAGAAAATAGTAATAATCCTCAGTTAAGCTTAATTACGTATGATTAATATCCTATATTTTGGAAATAGTTATGGAAATGTGGTAACATTAATCCATGTGTAAAGTAAATCATATCAATTTTTTTATAAATAATGTTAAATCCAACACATCAAAGTACTCAGGAAACATAATCCTACACAAAGAATAAAGCCTGAAACGATTCTCTTGTTAACAAACAAGGAACTTCCTCTTCTTGGTTGTGTTCATGTATGGTCTGATCACCCATTCAATCTGGGCTTCACTCTGATCAACTGTTCCCAATTTTATCTGCAACATATGCAAAGAAAAATGAGGACCAAATAGATTAGTCAGTTATACAAAAATACACAAATTCTGCTTGATGGCAAGAAATTAGATACCCTATCATCAATGTAAACAGATAATAAATGAACCATTGAATCTATTAGGCCAACTTCTCAACAAAATCTGTTTCTCTATTCAAACAAGCAACTAGCAAGTATACACAGGAATATCCAGAAAAAGAGTAGAAAATAAGAGAGAAGGGAAAAAGAATTTGAGCTACACTGAAAAATGAAATGCCACCTAAATGATATGTTGTTACCTGATAAAGCCGCAATTCAAATCAAGGACCAATCTCCTTCAGCTCAACTGATTTAGGACCTCCTGGCTTCTCATAGATATGATGCCTTCGTGTAAACAAGTTATTAACAAGAAAACAGTTGTGTGTTAGTATCCTTATTCACTTTAGCATTTACACGATAAAGTTCACCAACTAAAATACAGTCAAGACAAACAACTCTCGAAATATGCTGCTACAAACCAACCAGAATGAAATATAGTCAGACTGATTAGCGAAAGTGATAATGTGTTTAGTATCTGGCTTTGGCACTGGAAATAAATGCTTTAGAATGTTCGCTGTTCTTTCACCTAGTTGACAATGATTACAAAGATCCATAGATGCAATATCAGTTCAATATGTCAATAAAGATTGTCAAATTTAAACAATAACACAAAATGAAATGAAATTCCTGAATGACATAACAATCAAGTATTAGTAAAATCCTTCTCACAAGTCGCAATTACTTTTCCTACATATAATCAGTCATTTCTAGATGATTTCCAAAAAAAAGAATAGGAAAAACTTGTTTTAATGCCAATACAGTATTTTCACAGTACTTCTTTGAGAAGAGTAAACCATTATTATTATCATGTTGCATGCTATTACACGTAGAGTGTTACCAATGACAAAGTGCAAAAAGTGGTAGCAATGTGAACACAATCATAATATGCACACCATGATGTTCTTGAACCAAAACAACATCAGTAAAATCATGTGCGTGGCAAGTTTCAACAATTTCAGATATAACCTGCAAGGAAAAATTTGAAAATTTTTCTCATATTTATATTTGTTTGCAGCCTAGCTTAAAGCTGAATGTCGAGATGCTAATTATGAAAAGCACAGAAAAGAAGCCCAACCATGAGATTTTATCTTTAAGATGCCCCTTACCTTGCATGACCAAAATTAATGGACTTGCCACACGGATAAAAAAAATATATATATATATATATGCATAGACAAACTCATAATCAAATTAATGGTATGAAGGGATTATGAGGATGGATTCTTGACTATATTGGCTGTGAAATCACATTGCGAAACTATTAATTCCCAAAGCTTAAAAGCTCATAGGAAAGAGCCCCACAGTAGTATTTTAATTCTCCCACATGAAAGGAAGAGTTGCTTTAATATTCTAATATACAAGGTATACATTTGATGTATATGAATGAAAATTGTAATTAACCATGACTCGAATCTATAGGAACCAAAACAAAGAGATGAAGACTTGAAAACTACTATGCACATGTCACAGAAGCGAAGAGTGGACAAGCATAAATTAAAGGCCAACCTGGGAACCATGATTCATTCGCTGTGCATTAGGGAACACAAACTTCAATTCCTGCAGGAATAGTGGCAATTAAAAACACAGCCGATGATCAAGACAAACTTACATTCTCAATACAAACAAAATAAACAAAAAGCATAGTTAAAGTTGGCATATATATTAATCAAAGATACAACACCACAGGACCAACCTTTACAAGTGTGTAAGAGGAGCACTTGGATTCCGAGACATAGTCAGCAAAACTTTTGGATCTCTTTCTGTTGCATTTGCATATTCATCATCAATGTGACTCTTCAGCACCGAGTTTCAGCAATAGGAGAGAGAAATTTACCGAAGACAATCCTATTGAGTTTGTCCCATCATGTTTGATGTTCTCAAATTCAGAAAGAAATTTGAAGAAAGTGAATCAGTACAGCAAGAAACACTTGAAGTATGCGGAAATCTACTGAAGACAATCCTATTGAGTTTGTCCCATCATGTCCTTCAAGTAAAAACTTCTTGCTTGGATAAAAACCAGATGGATTAACTTAAAAATTAGAATATTCAAATTAGATACATCGGCTCAAGTAATTTTAAAATCAAAATCCTCCAGAAACATAATTTTACTCCTATTAACAAATAAATATTCATTCATTGAACTAAACGTTTAGAACTAAATGACACTAATGCAGCAATGGCTAAAGATTGTAGCAATGCACAATCTAGAGGATTCTCCAGCAAATACTTCATTTCCAGATTTGAAGTCTCAACAAACGCCTAATGATCATGTTGGTTGCTGAAAATCATATAAGGTGTTGGCATGGTTATGGCTCTAGTAATTACTTTGGACTTGTTGGAAGACCAGTAGCCTCAAATTTGTTGTGAACAGGGACTGGAAACCTGCCAAAGAATTTGTAAGGAACTGATGACTCAATTATGGAAAGAGATTTTATGTTGTACAATCACGTCATTTATTGAAAAAACAAACCGATGAACTGAGAGTCAACTGCCACCCTGGCTTGAAACAGAGAATTGCTAGTAACCCCAGAAAACTTCTGCATTGACCCTAATGATCAAGGAACATCAAGAAGCAGAAAAGCTTAATCATTTTTATTTTTTAAATCTGATAGTTAAACTAATGCTGTAATTTATATATGGTAACATAAATCACTGTGAATGCAAAAATACGGGTTCTTCTAGAGGTACTTACGAGATTACTTCCTCGTCTTTTTGTATGAGCTATTTCCCCTTTCTTATGTTGAAGTTTTGGTTATAGCAAATAATACTCATTGATATACAGAAAATCAAGGAGGAAGGTGGCAACTTCATCAATCCTATTCTCAGCATGTTGTGAGGCAACTTCATCATCATTCTGAGTTGTCCCACGTTGCAATCAAACAGCTGCAATTTTTCTATACGACTATAGCTGGAAGTCTTGGTGGTTTATATATCCATAGGTTTCTCATATCTTCTGCACAGCATCGTGTCATGCCATCATGTAACTGAAAACATTTTTAAATTGAAGCTTCAGAAATGCCATCACAAGCTTTAGACATTCTGAATATTGCTCCTTTTTGTTGTAGGAAGAATCTTGTAGATTTTACAAGATTAATTCATCATCAATTTGTATGTGTGGAATGTGAGCTATGTTGTACCAGTCTATCCCCTTCTTATGTTGAAGTTTTGCTTTCAGCAAAGGACACTCACTTATACACAAAAAACTCAGGGAAGAAGGCAAGCCCTCTCCAGGCAAGGACCGAAGCCTACTACAGCAATTGATCTGAAATGTTTCAAGAGATGTGAGGTGTTGAAGCCCCTTATAGTCCAGGAAATTGAGATTTGGAAGGCTGCTGATACGTAATGTGCTCAGATTGCTGGGAAGCAGCTTCAGCTTTGGAAATGACTCCAAGTCACTGCATCCACCTTCAATCTCAAAACGACTAAGATTGTCAAGTTTATGCAATCCCCATTCAATATAGGGTGTGACTTTGGGGCATGAAGTGATGGACAGTACAACTAGGTTCTCAGGAAAACCCCCCTTTGGAATCAATACAAGTTCCGGACATTCATTTATGAACAGGGACTCTAGAAATCTGAGCTGGTGCAGCTGGTGAGGAAGCTCCTTCAGATTCTTGCAATTAGAGAGCAAAATTGATGTCAGGTTTGGGGTGCGCAATCCACCTTTAGGGAAAGATATCAGTTTAGGGCAATCTCTGATTTCCAAGGTTTCAAGTGACATGTGATCCTTTGTTATCAAAATGGAACTGAAATTTGCACACTCCCAAATAACAAAACTTCTAAGCTTTGGAAATAAGGTTAGTGGGAATGAACTTAGAGATTTACAGCTGCTGCCTATGCACAAATGTTCAAGAAGTGGCGCAGGGCAAATTGTGCCTGCAGGGGAGAGAAATTCTAAATTTTTACAGTTACGGATATAGAGAGTTTTTAAGGCAACAGGTGGATGGCCTCCATTAAAGGATTCAAAGAAACAACAATCAATGATATACAAATGTCGGAGATAAGGATTGTTGTGAATCAGTTCCTCGGGTAGATACTTCAGGGCATCACATCCCTTAATTTTGAGGCTACCCAGCTCTGGCGGTAATTCCATCAATTGCGAGATCTCGGAAACTTTCAAGCTTACAAAATTACAGACAGTTGGCATTTCAGTCGTACACAAGGGGATTGGTGATGCATCTTCACACTCCATACTTGAATCCTCAGTCAAAAGCACAGAAGATTCAGGGTGAGGGCTTCCCGATTCGATTGAAACACCTGTCTCAGACTCAAAACAATCGGGAACTTCATCATCCCTTCTGAGTTGCACATTGTTGTCAAGTGACTGCAATGAATTTTCTCTAACTGGAAGCCGTGAAGGTGTATCCACTAGGTCCTTTAACGATTCTTCTTCTATAACTGGAACCTGTGATAGAGAATCCGATAGCTTGTCATATCTCCTCAACAGAAATTCATTGTCATCGTTCATGCAGGAGTAATCTTTACTCGGCAATCTTGAAAATGTCACCGCAAGCTTCGGAGATTTTGAAGTTTTAACTGTTTCTACTGAAGGAGGAAGGCAATGGATCTGAGATTCCGCTTTCGATTTGAATGTCAATCCTCCGGTGGCAAGAGCATGTGAAAGAACTTGTACAACCTCCTCAAGCTCGGGGTCTTCATTTTCCTCAGGCTCAGCTACTACTATCATGAAGCCAATTAACAATTTTAGCTTCAAGATGGTGCTAAGCGGCAAATCTGAATCGCCATGAGAAGGAAACTTGTCGAGCAGCCGTCGAAGAGCATGGACTACTGATCCCCCACACAAGTCCTTCTTCATTTTTAACTCAAAAAAAATATAAACAGCAAGTGAAGATAATGAAGAGGATGATGATGATGACGACGATGGTAGATGGCAATTTGTGTCTGAAAGGATTTGGTTGACTTTATTATGGTATTCGTTTACTTATATTTTATTTTTCATGTTCTAAATTATTTGTATGATAGCGAGATGAGCTTTTTCCCCGGTCCGCCCCAATTATTAATTATGTGGGCTTTGCTCCAATTAGGCCACACATTTTTTCGGGCCTGCGCTTGCTTTATATATTTTCTATCATCATCTATCTTTAAATTAGCTTGAAGCAAAATTCACCTGCTGCAAATTGAGCTAATTCATTGACAAGATCATGCATAATGAAATGTTCTTCATTACCACTTGATCGCTGAAAAAATGACCTTGATAATAGTTCATCAAAGTACTCATGCCCTTCCTCTGTCTGCCGCAAAAAGCCTTCTGCCATCCATAACAAAACTAACTTCTCCCTTTCAAATACATAACCTTTGGGAAACATTGAACAATAAGAAAAGCATCGTTTTAGAGACGAAGGGAGATAGAAGTAACTCAATCTCAAAGAAGGAAGTATGTTGCTCTTATCAATTGGTAGATCCCATATTTTGTTGTTCAAAATTTCGTACCATTCATGGGGTTCTGTCTTAAAGTGCAATAAGCTCCCTAATGTTTTTGCAGCCAAAGGCAGGCCTCTGCACTTTTTTGCTATCTCTTCACCAATTAGCTTCAAGTTTGAACGTAAGTGGGTTTCCTCAATTTTAAACTGTCTTGCAAACACTGACGAGCAATCTTCGTCAGATAATTGTAGAAGATGATGAGTAAAAATGGCCTGCATTGTATATGCAACACCTTGGTTACGAGTTGTCACAATAATTCGACTCCCCTTGGCGGCAGCTTTGAAGCAAGTTTGGAGAACATCCCATTAGATAAAATTATCATTCCATACCTCATCTAAAACAAGAAGAAACCTTTTTCTAGTCAGTCTGACCTGAATAACATTTAGATCAGTAATGTTGCAATGTCGTGAAGTCACCGACTCTAAAATGGCTTCAGACACCTTGAACACATCAAAATCTTCAGAAACATAATGTCCATATTCTTGGACTAAAATGTTTCTTCACCCTTAAATCATTGTGCAAAAGTTGAGGGAGGGTTGTCTTTCCAACCCCACCAATCCCAACTATTGCAATTACAGGGATATCCTTCACATTGTCCTCCCTATTAACATTTAACACTACTTGAAAGCAACTTACTGGTAACCAGCTCTTTATCATCATCTCTACTATATATATGTAAAGAAGCAAGAACCAAATAATTGGTATTAATTTGCATATAATTTGTTGAGCTTGTCTATGTTTCACGTGTCTATATTCACTCAATCAATCCGATCAATGTGAATAAGTTTTAACTTCTTTTATAAAGACATTCGTTCGATCTAATGAAAATATTCCTTGAGCTTGTCCAGGAAGGTTCTAAAGTAAACTACTATTGTTTCAAATCAATTATAAATAATATGACCATGTAATCATGAATATTAGCTACATACATTTGGGTGTGAGAAACAAAATTTTTATAAATTATGTTAAATCCAACACCTCAAAGTACTCGGGAAAACATAATCCTACACAAAGAATAAAGCCTGCAACGATTCTCTGATTATCAATCCCCAAGGAACTTCCTCTTCTTGGTTGTGTTCATGTATGGTCTGATCACCCATTCAATCTGGGCTTCACTCTGATCAACTGTTCCCAACTTTATCTGCAACATATGGAAAGAAAAATGAGGACCAAATAGATTAGTCAGTTATACAAAACTACACTATAAAAATACACCACTTCTGCTTGATGGCAACAAATTAGACAACCTATCATCAATGTAAACAGATAATAAATGAACCATTGAATCTATTAGGCCAACTTCTCAACAAAACCTGTTTCTCTATTCATACAAGCAACTAGAAAGTATACACAGGAATATCCAGAAAAAGAGTAGAAAATAAGAGAGAAGGGAAAAAGAATGTGAGCTACACTGAAAAATGAAGTGCCACCTAAATGACATGTTGTTACCTGATAAAGCCGCAATTCAAATCGAGGACCAATCTCCTTCAGCACAACTGATTTAGGACCTCCTGGCTTCTCATATATATGATGCCTTCGTGTAAACAAGTTATTAACAAGAAACAAGTTGTCTGTTACTATCCATATTCACTTTAGCATTTACACAAATAAAGTTCAACAACCAAAATACAGTCAAGACAAACAACTTTTGAAATATGCTGCTACAAACCAACCTGAAAGAAACATAGTCAGACTGATTAGCAAAAGTGATAATGCGTTTAGCATCTGGCTTTGGCACTGGAAATAAATGCTTTAGAATGTTCGCTGTTCTTTCACCTAGCTGACAATGATTACAAAGATCCATAGATGCAATATCAGTTCAATATGTCAATAAAGATTGTCAAATTTACACAATAACACGAAATGAAACGAAATTCCTCAATGACATAACAATCAAGTATTAGTAAAATCCTTCTCACAAGTTACAATTATTTTTCCTACATATAATCAGTCCTTTCTAGATGATTTCCAGAAAAAGAATAGGAAAAACTTGTTGTAATGCCAATACAGTATTTTCACAGTACTTCTTTGAGAAGCGTAAACCATTATTATTATCATGTTGCATGCTATTACACATAAAGTGATACCAATGGGAAAGTTCAAAAAGTGGTAGCAATATGAACACAACCATAATATGTACACAATCCAGTTGATTTTCCAGCAAACACTTTAATTCCCCAAGTGGGAAAGGGATACCTGTGTTTTGAAGTTATTAAGAATCAAATGTGGGTAAGCCTCAGGCATTGTCCCAATAGCGTTTTTGTCTTTAATATCATGTCTGGTAACCTACAGGCACAAAGAGATTAAAATACTTGAAACAGAGAATATAGGTCAAAGAAAAGGTCCACAAAGCACAAGACTGATCAAATACTTGCCACGTTGAGTAATCCAAAGTAGGCAGTTGGGCCAAAAGGTAGATGACTTATAATTAAACCATCTGGCACAATATTATGAACCTTAATTATATTTGAACTGAATCACTAATTAGTGTTAACATTGGGTGATTTAAACAGCCTGGGTAAATTGGTTTTCCCCTGCGAGCGAGTTGATGCAAGGTGGGGCAAGCTGGACTGTGAGCAACTCGCATCCGATCTACAGGGAGCCACAAATTTTTGGGAATAGGCATATTGAAATAGCCAAATACTAAATTTCAAAAAAAAAAAAAAAAAAAATTGGAATGATCACTTTAAACTCTAGGAATGTCTCCCTGAGTGATAATACTGTACTTCAAATTACTTGTTCATGTATATATAAAACCACATTGACTGCACCACATTTATATTCGTCAAACTTTCTTCAAATTAGCTTATGTTGACTTGCATGGTAATTTGAAATAGAAGGATCCTTGTAAGGCTGATCCCTAATGAAGTTGTTATGCTGCAATGCATGCCGCTGGGAAGTAGCTATTAGTAGTTGCACAAGCAATTCTAACTTTCAGAAAGGCAAATTTCATATACTACTTGAGTCTTGACATGATATATCAATCATAAATTTTACAGTACACTGAAATGCTTCTCATTTTGCATTAGCTTTAGGTAATCAATCAGAAATCTGAAAGTCAAACCATGTCCATTCCAACACCAAAGATACATTAAAGTAAAACTACAAAACCAAAACTAATATTTAACTGTCTAACGATTTAGCCTCAGCTTGATCATCTTTCACCTTGGTAAGTTCAGCCGTCCGAACCGGTGACACCTCACCAAATTTCAGTATGTAAGCAGTCCCACAAAAAGGTCGCAGTTGGGAAATCACTTGAGCATCCAAATATGGATCGCAGATGAAACAACAAACTGACAATCACTGCTTCCCAACAAAAAAATGTTTCCACATAACTTCAGAAATATAAGACAAAAAAAGAATTAGAAAAAGAAAAATAAAAAGTTCGTTCATACCTGTAACTGAGCGCTACAGAATGGTTTGTTTGGTGGAAATGCTGAAGCATATGCTTGTTCACCAAACGGCTGCAAAGCACATCCTTACAGCTCAAACATAACCAGTTTTCCCTCGGGTGGTCACACCTTATACATCCCAACTATTCCATATGTTACAAAAGGGAAATAAAAATTTCAATCTCAAATTTTTTCTTAAGAGTGAATGCCTCGCTAATTTTAAGTCACTTAAAGAATGTTAATAAATAATAGAGCTAACCTGTTGCAGGGTGTATCAGGGATTGGTATGTGGGCGAGATCAGACAATAGCGAGGTCAAGTGCTCACACGACGTCTGAGCTTCCACCCAGCCCGATTGAAATCATGCCGCCTTACCAGATTTCAGTATGGAAGCAGTCTCATAAACAGGTCGCAGTTGGGAAATCACTTCAGCATCCAAATATGCATCGCAGATGTAACACCAAACTGACAAATCACTGCTTCCCAACAAAAAAAAAAAATATATGTTTCCACATAACTTCAGAAATATAAAAAAAGAATTCAAAAAGANCGCGATACGCACCTAAATAACTTTTTGTGTAACAAAATATATTTTGGAACTTTGTTGCTGTTCTCACAGTATCCAGAAAATCCGACAAGGCAACAAAAGAATGCTGTAAGAGATCCGACACTCTCACACTGAATTTTGTTCTTTCGTATGCATATATTACCATTGTCACTCCACTAACAACGGTTAATAGAAGGTAACTCACAGTATCTTTTCTTTTGCAGATGAAATTTTGTTGTTCTCAGATTCAAGTTTTATACCATATTATGAACCTTAATTATATTTGAACTGAATCACTGATTAGTGTTAAACATGGGTAATTTAAACAGCCTGGGTAAATTGGTTTTCCCTTGCGAGCGAGTTGATGCAAGGTGGGGACAGTACAATTTTGAGGCTTGTTCAATAAAGAGGTAAAATTTTCAGGCAAGTTCAGTATCAGGGTGATACACTGATACTAGCTAGTTAATAGTTATTGGATCAGATATATTTAGTGCATAAATTAGTAAATAAATTTAATAATATATAAAATTTGGTATTATTTAATGTTTTTGGTGGGTAAATTTAAGAATAATGATAATATATTTGTATACAATATAATGGTTATTTTATTTGTGGTAGAACTTGAACAATTTGTTTTCATTTGGGCTTTATTTTATCTTACGCGAAGGCCCATTGGCCCTAGCAATGGTAAAACGGTGCCGTATTCTAAAGTGTAAAACGGGGTAGATTGAAATCCAAAATGATTATATAGAAAACCTGAGCAAAAGCCTCTGCTCCAAGAAACTCTCAATTCACAGAGACTATAGTAAGCATTCAAATCGAGTTAAGCTTTCACAAGCTCTCCTCTTCTTTCGACACAAAACCATGGTTCTCGAGGTCAGTTATCTATTCTCTTAAATTTTCTTTTTAGTTATTCGATTACAATCTGAACTCACCAAAATCGATGAAATCAGGCGACTATGATATGCGTTGACAATTCAGAATGGATGCGAAATGGGGATTACTCTCCGTCTCGATTACGGGCCCAATCCGACGCCGTTAGTCTCATTTGTGGAGCCAAAACACAAGTAATTCTTTACATACGCGTGTTTTTGTTCGTGGGTTTTGTTTAATTTTTTTTAATGATTAGGTTTTTATTTTTATTTTTATGTTGAATAGTCTAATCCGGAGAATACAGTTGGAGTGTTGACGATGGCGGGAAAAGGGGTTCGTGTTTTAACTACTCCTACCACTGATCTTGGGAAAATATTGGCTTGTATGCACGGTATGCTTTGAGTTTGATGAGTATTTATTTTTTTTTTTTTTTAATGTGAGTTTAGCTAGATTGTTTCGACTAGGTGGTGGTGTGAATTTTGGAGTTGTTTATTAGTGTGATTGTTATTGTTTGTTCAAGGTGGCTTTTGATTTTTGAGGTGATGAGAGCTTTGGGCCTGGTGTTTTCAATCCATGGCATCTTTGGTTCTCTACTACTGTATTCTTTTTTTTTTTTTTTTTTTTTTTTTTTTAAATTTGTGGTGAATTAGAGAAATCATGTTATATGTAATTGGAAAAGGAATAAGGATGCTGACTTAGTTGAGGATTATGTGATTGCTGATATAAGTAAGCTCGTAATAGTTTGGTGATATGGCTGTTGGCTTCATTTTGTTGGTTTTCTTTGGGCTTGGTGGTCGAAGACCGAGAATCAGGTATCAGTCTCGAAGCAATTTATCACTCCAACCTGTGAGAACATAGGGTTGAGTTTCTGGTGGAGATGATTAATGTATCATTGTTCAACTTTGAAGAAATAGGTTCAATTTAGTCACTAGCTTAGACAATTTTTCACTTTCTCTGAAACCTTTATGTTGTTAGTATATTTCAGCAGGTTAAATTTTCACACATTAGTAGATTCATTTTGTCAAGCGTTGTCTAATTTTTTCTTGTTTGCTATTGAATTCTCTCTCCAAATTCTTTCCTTTGGTGTAGAGGTTGAACTGGGGGGTGAGATGAACATAGCAGCTGGGATTCAGGTTGCTCAATTGGCTCTTAAGCATCGCCAGAACAAAAACCAGCGCCAAAGGATAATTGTTTTCGCTGGAAGGTATATTTTAATGTCCAACTGACTTGTTTGTTGATTTTTATTGATTCCTGATTTTCTTTTTGCTCCATGTTTTCAGTCCTGTGATAAATGATACGAAGGTAATGGAGATGATAGGGAAGAAACTGAAAAAGAACAGTGTCTCTCTTGACATTGTTAATTTTGGTGAAGAAGATGATGGGAAGCCAGAGAAGTTGGAAGCGCTTCTTGCTGCTGTAAATAACAATGAAAGCAGTCATATAGTTAATATTCCTCCTGGTCCAAATGCTCTTTCTGATGTACTTATCAGGTTTGAACTTTTCCCATTTGCTTGTGTGCTAGTTTCATTTATGGTTGCAAATCTAGAAATTGACAAGATTACTGCTAAGTTACAAGAAATTTGAGTTTCTGTATGTCAAAATGGGTGAATGAAGAGGACTTGTTCAGTCATTTTGAACTTGTTAGCATTCATATGTGTAATATGATTTTTTGGTCCTTTGGCAGCACACCCATCTTCAATGTTGATGGTGAAGGAGGAAGTGGTTTTGCAGCGGCTGCAGCAGCAGCTGCAGCTGGCGGTGTTTCTGACTTTGAATTTGGTGTAGATCCGAATATAGATCCAGAGCTGGCTCTTGCCCTTAGAGTTTCCATGGAAGAAGAGAGAGCAAGGCAAGAAGCTGCAGCTAAAAAGGCTGCTGATGAAGCTGCGAAAGAAGGAAAAGAGGAGGAGCCACCATCCAGTTCANATGGTTGCAAATCTAGAAATTGACAAGATTACTGCTAAGTTACAAGAAATTTGAGTTTCTGTATGTCAAAATGGGTGAATGAAGAGGACTTGTTCAGTCATTTTGAACTTGTTAGCATTCATATGTGTAATATGATTTTTTGGTCCTTTGGCAGCACACCCATCTTCAATGTTGATGGTGAAGGAGGAAGTGGTTTTGCAGCGGCTGCAGCAGCAGCTGCAGCTGGCGGTGTTTCTGACTTTGAATTTGGTGTAGATCCGAATATAGATCCAGAGCTGGCTCTTGCCCTTAGAGTTTCCATGGAAGAAGAGAGAGCAAGGCAAGAAGCTGCAGCTAAAAAGGCTGCTGATGAAGCTGCGAAAGAAGGAAAAGAGGAGGAGCCACCATCCAGTTCACAGGATGCAACAATGACTGAGAATGTTACGGCAGCTGCTGAAGCAACGGAGAAAACTGCTGAACCAATGGTTGGTGTCACGTTTTACTGACGTTCATGTTTGGTGGATCTGGGGTCGTATGTCCCTAACTCCCCACGCCTCCCCCCTCCCTCCATTTCCTACCTTACTGTTTGGCAAACCACGTGCTAAAGTCTGGATCTGCAGTGCATGTTGCTTCATGTCTAGAGTCCAACACTTAAGTTGTTTTCATCAACATTTTCTTAAACAATATGTTGTGCAAACCCTTTCATTTGACATAAGTTTTGATAATGGTTGTTGTGATAGGATGAGGATAATGCTTTACTACAAGAGGCTTTGTCAATGTCCATGAAGACTACTGGACCTGATTCCTCCGCAGCTGATGCTGTTATGTCAGAAGCTACTAATGAGGATAAGGAGTTGGCCTTGGGTAGGTTCTCTTCTATTGAGGCATCTTGATTACTTAAGAATGTGCAATTCGTTTATTTGCATGTTTTTTGGTTTCATTGCTGCTGTATATCCAAATTATTAAGGGTGCTTCAATACAGGCTGAAACCTTAGTCACCCATATTAAATTCCAATTCTATGGAACTCTTATACTACATCCTTAATTTTGTTCTCTACGTGTTGTTGATTTAGTTTATCTTCACTCTTATTTGACTTGGGAAAGATTATTAAATTAGGAGACCAGGGTTTCTCAATGTAGGTTACGTAAGTGTACATTTAGGGAACAATTGTTGGTTTAACTGTAGGGCTATTTAATTCAACATATTAGCTTTTATAGTCCATCTTATATCTGTTTTCGTGCTGTTTCATGTTTGGTGTGCTTGCATTTCCTCGACACTTTTTAGATGAATCCCATTCCTAGAATCCAAGCTGAAAGGCACAGGCAACATTAATTTGTAATTGCAGTGCTTTGCTAGTGGCATGTCTTTCTTGCCTTTGCAACTCCCAGCTTAAACTCTCTTTATATATTGCCCCAGTCATCATTAAATTGATTTACAATATTCAGCAAATCTTACCAAACAAGATGTCATCCTTGAGTTTTGAGAGCAATTTTTATCATGCTTTTTGATTTGCTAGGATGTATAATGCTCACAAAGTTCTAGTTTCATAAAAAAGAATTAACATTATTCTCTTGCACTATGTCATTATATTGCTTGCAGCTCTTCAAATGTCTATGCAGGAGGATGCAAAAGATCCATCAAACCAGACAGATATAAGCAAGGTGTTAGGGGATCAGTCTTTTGTCTCATCTATCCTTACATCAGTAAGTGAGCTTCCTTCTGCATTAATGAATTCATGACAAAATTGCAATGTATGAACCTATATTCTGACTTACTAATCTTGCAGCTTCCAGGAGTTGACCCAAATGATCCTTCAGTGAAGGATTTGATTGCATCTCTGCAAGGTCAATCTGAGGTGTGTTCATATATAACTTCTATTGTAAAATTTCAATGGATGACTAAATTTAATCAATTCTGATTATCATTCCCTTACATTAATATATATGTTTGTCTAATTGAACTAAATTATCAAATACCGGACATGTATTTTTCAACTAATAGTTGTTCCTTTTGTCCTCTTTAATTAGTCGTCCCAAGAGAAGAAAGATGAAGATGAGCCACCAAAGGCTGACAAGTGAAGATACAATTAGTGGGATCATTGCGTGATCGCCTTTTAACCAGGGAAGTGGTATATCTCTCATGCATGAGAGTTCAAATCAAGAACAGATGCAAAACAAGCTTGTGGAGTATCTATGGGAAGAACCCTACTGAAATATTGTGGGTTTTTTTTTTATATTTTAGGGCAAGTTCGTTGACCTCAAAAAGTTGGAGTAGAGTGAACTATATCTTGATTAACGCTTTCAAATATTTTAGTGATGGGATTATTGTTAATGACCTTTATTAAACCTTATGGCTCAATTTATGTTTTGTTTCATTGTGGTGATTATACTTATCCTTAGCTCAATGGATGGCGTATGATTAGAGAATGGTATATGATTTTTTTGGGGAATAAAGGAATAAGTAAGTAATTGGAAACCAATCATCTTTTTTATTTAGAGGACAATTACAATATACGCAATATGCATTGTTATCAAATTACTTACTATATTAAATTATTATGAATTTATAAATATTTGAATGAAAAATAATTTAAATTATTACTCTTCAATTATCTTATAATATAACTATCATTGGATGATTTGATAGTAAAAGAGAAAAAGAGGATCTAAGTTTACATGATCTTTCGAGTTTGAGTCATTGTAGCCCTTAATAGGGGTGACCATTAGAGTTTGTATCTGGTTGGTAGTTCTAAGGTTTTGGGGGATTAGTTTAGAGTTTGTATCTAATTGATAGTGTTTTAGGGTTTCTAGGGATTAGTGTATCCGATTGGTAATTCTAGGGTTTTCAAGGATTAGTTTAGAGCTTATACTTGATCGACAGTTTTAAGTTTCATAAGATTAGTTAAAGTATACACAAGTTAGCATGGACATCTCTAGTAAAAAAAATAAATAATAATAATAAATAAATAATCTCATAATATCAAAGAAATAAGCAAGACGAAAAGATAATTACATGATATTGACTAAAGGGTATGTAAATTAATTATCTATCCTGTTTCTTTTAAACGAATCGATGTGGTATCTTTGTATTATTAATTTATTATTATATAAATTATTTTGAAAAATAATATATGACAAAAAATTTATATAAAAGTTGAGTATTAATTATTGTCGTCAAAGTGAAGAGTGAACGGCGTCGTTTAAGGCAAAAAACGAAACCTCTGGTAAGATCCAAACTACTTGTCTAGAAACTGAACAAAGCCTCTGCTGCAAGCAAACTCACAAACAGATAGTGAGCATTAACATAATCGAGTTTAGCTTTCACAAAATCTACTAAGAAATCCAACCAAAACCATGGTTCTCGAGGTCAGTAATCTCTTTAATAAACCCATTTTGTATCTAACATTGTTGTTAATTATTATCTAATCTCCCCAAATTTTTATAAATCAGGCGACTATGGTATGCATCGACAATTCAGAATGGATGCGAAATGGCGATTACTCTCCTTCTCGATTACGAGCTCAATGCGACGCCGTTAGTCTTATTTGCGGAGCCAAAACACAAGTAATTTTGTTAATATGCGTGTCTTCTTTTTTCTGTTTTTTTTTTTTTTCTTTCTAAATTTGAAGTTTGTTCTATAGATATAATGATTAGGGGTTTTGATGTTGAATAGTCTAATCCGGAGAATACTGTGGGGATTTTGACGATGGCGGGAAAAGGGGTTCGTGTTTTAACTACCCCAACTACCGATCTTGGAAAAATATTGGCTTGTCTACACGGTATGCATTCTAATTTTGATGATTTTGTTTGGATGTGAGATAGGTTGGGTTGATTCAAATGGGCTCTTGTATTAAAGAATGATGGGTGTTTGGTAATGATGGAAGTTATAAAATTTTGCACACAATAGGAGTTTGTGTATTTATTCTAAGAGTCGTTAAATGGTTATGAAAAGCTTTGACATGTTAGTATGGTAATTAGATTGATTTAACATGGTTGTGGTGTTAGTGAATAATGGGCATTTTATTTGATGAGGATAGATATCAGATAAATTTGTTTACTCTTTTGTTTATATGGTTGTGGTGTGATAGGAGTTGGTGTGTTGAATCAAAGGGTGGTTGAAATAGTTGTGGAAAGCTTGTACTTGTTCATTAGTATGATTATTAAGGGTTGTTTATTGTGGCTTTTGAGTTTGATTTGGTGAGAAGTTTGTCAGCAATGTTAGTTATATATGGCTGGAACTAAAACAGAAATATTTACTGTGGAAAGAGATAAGGATACATCTGATATAGGCAAGGGTTTCAGATGTTAATCCACAGAGCATGAAAATGGAACTACTTAGATAGAATTTATGTTGCAGTTTTATGTTTGAATTACATGTTATTGTGAAAAAGGGTTTCCTAAGTTGATGGATTATATGGTGAATGGATATTTGATATGGTTGCTACTGTATGTAAGCTTGTAAGGATGTCATGATATGGTTGCTCACTTCTTTTTTTGGTTTTCTCAGTTTTCTTATTGAAGCTTTAGAATCAGACTGCTTTTTGTCACAAAGTAAATTATTACTGCAACCTTAGTGAGCATGGGGTTGAGTGTCTAGTACATATGCTTTGTGTTTCATTTGTTCACTTTCTAGAAAGAAGTTTGTTTTAGTCTGTTGCTTAAGCAACTTTTGACGTTTTTCGAAAGTTTGACCTTGTTAGTAGATATTCTGCTGGTTTATTTTGCACACATTAATGAAGTCTATGAAATAAGCATTCTCTGTCATCTTGGTTCTTTGATTTTCAATTCTTTCTCTCTCTCTCCAAATTCTTCCTTCTGGTTTAGAACTTCAAATGGGGGGCGAGATGAACTTAGCAGCTGGTATCCAGGTTGCTCAACTTGCTCTTAAGCATCGCCAAAACAAAAACCAACGCCAGAGGATCATAGTTTTTGCTGGAAGGTATCTATCGAATTTATCTTTAGTTTTTTATTTTTCATTTTTATTGATATATAATTATCTTTAATGCTCTATGCTTGCAGTCCAATCAAACACGATAAGAAGGTCCTGGAGATGATAGGAAAGAAATTGAAAAAGAATAGTGTAGCTCTTGACATTGTTAATTTTGGTGAAGAAGACGATGGGAAGCAGGAGAACTTGGAGGCTCTACTTGCTGCTGTAAATAACAATGAAAGCAGTCATATAGTTCATATTCCTCCTGGTCCTAATGCTCTTTCTGATGTACTTATTAGGTGTGAATTTTTTCCTGTTTGCTTTGTGGCCGTAGTTTCAATTATGGCTGCAAATCTAAAAATTGATAAGTACAAGAAATTTTAGTTAGCATGTATATTAAAATGGTGTATGAACGAGTATAACATCTAAGTGGTAAACAGCTTACATGTTTCAATTAAGAGGAGTTCTTCAGTTGTTTTGGACTTAGTACTGCAAAAAATTGTTGCCTGTAATAAAACAAGTGCTCATAATAACAGTTCTTGAGATGATAAGCAATCATGGATATGAGCTTAACACATTGATTTTCGAAAAGTAGGTGAAACCAATCAAAACAGTTAACTCCTATGTGTCTTACTTGAACTAATGATGTTTGGTTTTTCTGGCAGCACACCCATATTCAATGTTGATGGTGAAGGAGGAAGTGGCTTTGCTGCTGCTGCAGCAGCAGCGGCAGCTGGTGGTGTTTCTGACTTTGAATTTGGTGTAGATCCCAATATTGATCCTGAGCTAGCTCTTGCCCTCAGAGTTTCTATGGAGGAGGAGAGAGCAAGGCAAGAAGCTGCTGCCAAGAGGGCTGCTGATGAAGCTGCTAGACAAGGAAAAGGGGAGGAGCCCTCTTCTAATTCACAGGATGCTACCATGACTGAGAATGTTAACACAGCTACTGAAGCAACTGAGAAAACTGCAGAAGTAATGGTTGGTGTCTCCTTTTACTTTTGTACATGGTTGGGGTATGCATGTGTGATGTTTGATGCTTAATACATGGAGTAACATCTTAATTCATTTCTGTAAAACAATAAATTAATGTCATTTCAAGTTAGTGTTGATAATGCTTGTTGTGATAGGATGAGGAGAATGCGTTACTGGAGCAGGCTTTTGCTATGTCCATGAATTTTCCTGGATCTGATGCCTCCGTGGCCGATGCTGATATGTCAGATGCAACTCATGAAGATAAGGAGTTGGCCTTGGGTAGGTTCTTTTCTATCATAGCATGCATCTTAAGTTACGTAGAATGTACAATCCAGTCATTTGCATAACTTTTGCTGTAATTTTCCCTCTGTTCTTAAATTTGTCATGGACACTTCCCAAAGGTTCGTAACTCAATCAACCATATTGAAGTCCAGCTCTTTTGCCACTATTATAATACATTCCTAAATTGGTTCTCAATGTTGATGATATTTAGTTTATTTGTACTCCTATTTGACTTCAGAACAATCATAAATTGAGTAGGCTAGATTTTTCTTTGTTGTATTATTTCAGCTTACAAGCAACTAAATATGAATTTCTTAAAGCAATTGCATGGTCTATTTTGGTACTGTTTCATGCATCGACTGCTTTGGCTTTTCTTAAACTTGTTTAAGATGTTGAACTCCTAAATTGTCTAATATTTGGGGTAAGATGAATTTTATTCCTAGAAAGCAAGCTGACACTGATTCATGCAACCTTAAATCATAGTGGTTTTTGCTAGTGGCATGTCTTTCTTTCCATTGGAACTCCTGGGTTAAACTTGCCTTATTACTAAAGTTATTATTGAAGATTTTAAGATATTCTGCAGATTTTCCTGACTGGCATGTCATACTGAGATTTGCAAAGACGTGAAATGCTGACAAAGTTCTAGTTTTAAAGAATTAACAATGTGCTCTCCCATTGACTTATTTCACTGCATGCAGCTCTTCAAATGTCCATGCAAGAAGGTACAAAAGATTCATCAAACCCATCAGATATTAACAAGGTTTTGGGGGATCAGTCTTTTGTCTCATCCATCCTTACATCAGTAAGTGTAATTTAATCAGCATTAATGAACTTCGTACTAAATTGCAGCATATAAACCTATATCCTGACATATTGCTTCACAGCTTCCAGGAGTTGATCCAAATGATCCTTCAGTGAAAGATCTGATTGCATCTCTGCAAGGTCAACCTGAGGTGTGTCCATTAGAACTTCTACCGTAAAACTTGAATGGATGACTGACTTTACATTGTTTTGATTTTATATCAATGTAATAGCATTAATATCTATGTTTGCCTTTTATTATTTGTTTTTATGAATTCCTAGTGGAACTAATTTACAAATATACATGTATGTTGCAACTCACTATAGTTCCTTTTGCCTATTTAATTATTAGTCGTCCCAACAGAAGAAAGATGAAGATCAGCCACCGAATGCTGATAAGTGAAGATGCTGTTAACGCTGCTGCTGAATCTTCAAGCGAAAATTTTCATTTCAGAACCCAGCCGTTCCTCGTTAACTGGATCACTCCTTGATTGCCTTGTATCTGGGGGAACTCTTATGTTTCTCCTGAGAGATTAAAACACAAGAACAGATGCAAAAAGAGCTTCTGGATATTTGGAAAGAACCCTATTGAACTATTGTTTGAACCGTTGTTTGTAGTCCCCAAGATTGGAGTGATCAGTGATATGACTGTATTCTTGTCATTATATCTTTTTTACTGCTTGGAAACACCTTTGCAAGATGGAAATTAATGACCTAAACCTCGTGTTTTGATTTACTTTTTGTTCCATTAAGCAGTGTTAAACCCATTATCATAGACGTGATGATTTGTTGAAATCAGAAGACAGACTTTTGGAATCATGGATCGATTCAAGTCATGTTCGACAATAATATTTGGTAGGCGTCACTTCTGAAATTGGATCATTTTACTGTCATTTTGTTCACTTCCAGAGGAAACCTATATATGAAAGACAAGGAGATCAACAAAGAAAGCTGTTGCAATTATGCCTTATTCTATGTGGAGAGCTTTTTATCTCCAAGACCACGATGATGTGAAATCTGTTTCCTGGCTTTTTCTATGTGGATAGCAAACTAGGATTTCTGGTAGTTAAAATGTATAAATCTTTAGCTGTCAAATTTCACCTCTGCATTTGCCCTCAAAAGTATCGATGATTTGATTCTCAAATCTCAATATAATCCTTTTGCCACCAGATAATTCATTCTTAAAGGAGCAACAGATCCTATTGCCTAGAAGACTTTATAGTCAGAATGGGCCATTGTGTCTGTTAATAGAAGTTACAAATCATGCACCCCAGATATGAATTCTCCATCCACTTTAGGCAGATTAAAACAGCACCACGAAATCGGAAACTTCCATCACGAATAAGCT
The DNA here is from genome assembly GCF_008641045.1 of Pistacia vera. NCBI lineage: Eukaryota > Viridiplantae > Streptophyta > Magnoliopsida > Sapindales > Anacardiaceae > Pistacia > Pistacia vera. The sequence continues at coordinate 1,225,831 of NW_022196013.1, forward strand.
GAGAACTAACAGGCAAGGTTTGTGGGGTCAAACCAACCCAAAACAGGCTACGTCCACCTCAACCGCAACTTGCACCCACCGTTCATACTTATTAACTATTAGAGGCTTGGATTCTAGGAACAAATAAGCCATGCCATGAACATTCTTTGTGGGTCTGAGTGTGTGGCTCAGTTTTCCACAAATAAAGACCCCACCCACACGAGTACAGGTCTCCCTTTCCACGTTTACTCTTCTGTTGCTTCAACTTCGGTAGGATTTTAGTGCTTGTACTCTTTTTTTTCTCTCTCCAATACACACACTATTTACTCATCTTTATCTTTAATATTAGGTACGCTTTAGACTATAATCCAATACTCACAGCCCGTATGTATCAAGCATCACTATTTTATTGGATTATTGTTAGGGTATTGCCCCCTTTGTCTACATCATATCCTTGGACAAATTTATGGGAAAACTCGAGCATAGGGATATGAAGTCTTGAAATTATGTATGCACCGAAAACCAAGAGTTGATTGAACCAATTGGGTTGACAAAGAGAACCTGAACAAGGAAATTGGTCACTAGCGGTACATGCAAATTGATTCATCTGTACCAAGAAAGTTTTACTAACTTTGGAGCTCGAACTTTTAGCCCATATTCTCTGTTGATTTCTCTCATAACCTTCTTCTTCTTCCTCTTACTCCTTTGCTTCCACGCAAAGACTCTTTTATTTAACAACACAAAGATAAAAGATGTGGGAATGTGGGTGTGTGATCCGAGATGGGACCACTTATCCATCTACTACCTTCTTACTTTTTGAAAAAATTAAGATAAACTCTGAACTCATATGTACTATGCGTAGTCACCTGTGAATCAAAAACTTCCATCACATTCCTTCACCGTTTTGAACTTTTATCAAACACCTTTGCAGATTTAAAGTTATATTGTAGCTTAAAATCTCAGTCATACTTTAGTTAAAGTGCAGATCTTTAGCATTGCCATTGAAATTAAAGTGTGGTGAAATATTTTTGTAATAGAGTCCTGACTGTGCCATACATTATTTAAAATGGTCGGCAGGGCAGAGCATTACTGTTTGCCATGTCGCTAACTTGAGGTAAATTGGTTGCTTGCCTGTGAAGAAGAAGAATAAGAGAAGAAGAAGAATAGGACATTGGGTAAATTAAACAGAACTATTTTACCTATTCAAGGACTAGATTGCAAGAGGAAGGACAACTAGGTTTCACTTCAGTTTTTTCTGTTTTTAAGAATACTGCTCATACTGGTTTTTTTTTTTTTTTTTATACTAAACATTTGATAATGAATTTATCCAATAATAAGACTACAAAGAGTATATGACAACATAATTGGGTGGTATACATTGTCCAATTAACTGTCTCTGGGTGGTTGAGCCGTTCGATATAGACTCTTAGGTGTATTACTCAAGAGGTCTTGATTTTGAGTCTTTCACCAGGTGCTAATAGAGATAGTCACTAGAGCTCTTACTTGGTTGGTAGTTCTAGGGTCTCAAGAGATTAGTTGAGATGCACGTAAACTGGCCCAGACACCTCCGGTCATTAAAAAAAAAAAAAAACACATTGTCCAATTGATAAATATAACTTTATTTATTAGTTTGGTAATGTTATAGAGTTGGAAGAGTTGTTTGGGCACTTATATAAGGCATGACTATGTAATATAACAGATTACTTGAAATTAGTTTATGGGTATTTATATTTAAGCAAAACCATAGAGCATTACTAATGTGTTGGTTTAAAATTAATTAATTACAAAGTTAATACATTAGATAGAGACAATAAAAACATAAGAGGATTTAATGAAAGATTATAATTTGTACCTTTGATAGAAAGAAATTTAATGCAGTGAAATGTATTCAATATTTAACTAACCTATTAATTAACCCAACTCTTCTTGTCCTACTATTTCTGTGCTAAGATTGTTTTGAAATAGTCCAAAACACTATTCAATTATTAAGGTTGGTCAATCATGCATATTATCAAACCAATAATATCAAATAAATCATTTTTCTAATTATATTATCATATAAAATACAAACACCTAGGTTGACTTATTAGTAACCTCCAACATAATCTCGGAAAAAGTTTTCCACAGAAGATAGACAGTATATACACTTATCCGATCCATATATATATATATATGTCGATGTATATTGATGTGGTACCTCGTAATTAAATAAACACATACAGTCACTAGAGATAGATATAGGGTCGGGGATCCTATTCCTCATTCTTGTCCCTGTCCACTAAGGGGATTACCCATCTCCGCTATTAGGGGTGTTCAAAAGCGGTTAACTGAACCAGTTAACCGCTTTTCTGAACCGAACCAGTTTTTTGGTTTGGAAAAATTTCCGAACCGAAACCGAATTGGTTTGGAGAGAAAACTGGTTTTTTGGTTAACCAAAAAACCGGTTAACCATTTTAAAAAAAGCGATTAGCTGGTTTCGAATCAGTTTTCTGTCTTTTTTTTATAAAACTTTTTTTTTTTTAATTTTTTCCTAAATTAAATTGTACATATAAACAATACATATCCATTGACCACTACTAACAAATACATTAAAAATTGATACAAATAAAAGTCCGAAATAAAATTATTTTTTATTTAATATATAATATATATTTTTATTTTTATCTAATATATATATATATATTTGTAAAACCAGTTCAAAAAACCGGTTTCGGTTAACCTTTTTTTATTTTTTCCCGAACTGGTAACCGAACCAAAAATCCGGTTTTTTAAATTTTTTGAACCATAACCAAACTGTTTTTTGATTAACCAGTTTTTCGATTCGGTTTTTGCATTTTTTTGAACACCCCTACTTGCTACAGGGAATTTTCTTGATTTTTTCGGAGAATGCCCATCCCGTCCAGGGCGGGACGAGAAAAAAGCCCATCTCTAATAATCATGCCGCTCGTTTATGTACATATCACACATGTTAATGTAATATACATCGATATCAACCAAGAATTTTTTATAACAAAAAATGTATATGAAATATTAAAATCTTGAAAATTGAGCATACTGTGTGGTCCAAACAGTAGCATCACAAGATGGGCGATACATAATTCATTTGTAAGTAGATCCATCCAGGGGAGACAATCAAGAATGCAGAGACAAACAAAACCTAATAAATAAATTTTATCCAATTTGGCCTAATAAAATAGCCTTAGTCATAGATCTACTACAAAACCAAACTTGTAAATATTCATCAACTTCAATGGCTTTTCAACACCACCATCTTTATTTAATAACTCCAAGTGCCACTCCATCATTTGCAAAACCAATTCATCATCTCACCAATTTACTTCAACCAACTCACCATTCACCAACAATGGCTATGGCTTTCAAGATGGTACTTCATTTTCTTCCTTCTTTCTTAGATTCTTCCTGAGTTTTGTTCTGAAAATATTTTCTTCGATCAGTTTTGGCTGATGGGTTGTGTTTGTTTTTGCAGGCTACAACTGGGATGTGGGTGACTGATGAGTGCAAGAACTCGTTCATGGAGATGAAATGGAAGAAGGTGCACAGGTACATAGTGTTCAAAATTGATGAGAAGTCTAGACTGGTGACTGTGGATAAAGTCGGCGGCCCAGGTGAGGGCTACAACGATCTCGCCGCGTCGTTGCCGGACGATGACTGCCGATATGCTGTGTTTGATTTCGATTTCGTGACGGTTGATAATTGCCGGAAGAGCAAGATCTTCTTCATTGCATGGTTCGTCCACTTTTATTCGTTTTTTGTTTTACTCTTTTTATTTTATATCATATGGCTTGAATTGACTAATTTAACCCTGTTAGTAATTTGAAGAATGTGGAATTGAATTATGACTTGTTTGAAAAGTGCTTTTAACAATGATAAAAGTGCTTTTGGCATCATAATCAATACACTAAACCAACTTTTAATTTTATAAATGGAACCAACTTAAAAACATGTATTGGTAAAGTTATTTATATAGCCAAAGATTTTATTATTTCATAATATTATCAGTTTGTTTATTAGACTTGTAAGATATTCAATAGATTTTAAATATTAAATAAAGTGTGTATAAACTGGTCTAAATACTTCAATTAGTAAAAAGAAAAAAATAATAATAATCGGTCTTGTATGATAATTTTCCAAGGGGTTTAACAAGGGTATTAAAGTCTTATGACATGAAAG